>NC_140557.1:35173000-36635500 GCF_057381845.1 Rhamphochromis longiceps | reverse complement strand
GTTAGTAGCATGCTTGTTGTTTTTGTCTTTGCAGTAGGATGATGTCGGTGTAAATGTGCAGTCATATTCGTTGTGTTCCCACTAGTGCTTTCAGGTTAATCTCGTTGAAATGACCTTAACGCCACAACACGGCAAATCTCCGTTAACGAGCTACCGCCGATCGCTCCGTGCATGGGGCTAGACGGCCAACACGTTAACGAGCTAACTGCGCTAACACACTAGTTCACACCAATGTAATTGAGCATTGCATGGCACATCCAACATACTGTTTTACTTTAGTCCATGACTCGCTTACCTTCAGGGTCATACGTCACATGAAAACCAAAATAATTCCAAACGCCAGATCTGAATGAGGGTCAATTTGCCTGTTGCAAGGAGAGCTTAACTTCTGTCTCGCTAGCCTGTGCTCTTCCTTCTGACTATGCTGTCTGTGTGGAGCGCTCAGTGGATCTGCGCTCAACAGTGCAGCCTAGGCGGAGTAGTCGAACACAGATTCACTGAGCGCTCCACACAGACAGCATCGTCAGAAGGAAAATTGATAAAATAAATTACAAATGTTGTATTGTTCGATACATATGCGTACCGAACCGAAAGCACTGTATCGAACGGTTCAATATCGATACGAATATCGTTGCACCCCTAATATAAATATAAATATAAATATATATATATATATATATATATATCTATATATATCAATCACACACACACACACACACACACACACAGGAATTGCAAATGTGACATTTATGATATAAATGGGATATGTTTGGGATTTCTATTTAAATATGACCAAGATGATAATTTAGCTGGCTAAATTTTTTACAAGTTAATATTTTGTTCATCATCTAATAAATTAAGTCATCCATCTTTAATTTGGTAGCAAAGCTCACGATGTTTATGGAAATCCCCATCAAAATATCCACAGGCGAAGTTTCACAACACTGACCTACAATTAATTTTGTAAACATGTAGACAAATGGGGACGAGTGATTTTTATTTAGTGATAACCTGAAGGGGCGCTTTCTCACGTTTATTTAGGGCCCCAGTATGGTACACTGGAGAAGGCTTGGCATGCCTTCATGCAAGCGGCTGACCGACTCAGCGAGCTGCACATGGAGCTGCGGGAGCAGCTGGCGGGTGAGGACAGCGAGAAAGTACGCAGCTGGCAAAAAGAGGCCTTCCACAAGCAAATGATGGGAGGTTTCAGAGAGACGAAGGACGCGGATGATGGCTTCCGCAAAGCTCAGAAGCCCTGGGTCCGTAAGCTGAAGGAGGTGAGGGCGGCCTCAGTAGATTTTCTGACGTTGGTCTGTAGGGCAGTCTGCATCAGTGAGTGGCTGCAGTACACACTAATGGGATTTAATGGAGATGACGTGACTGTAGTGAATACTTGCAAATGGCCAGTGTCTACAAAGTTGTCGTTGAAAGGTTTCTTTTAATAAAAACAAAAGCCAGCAACTGTCTACACATCCTCTTAGCAAATGTCACACATGAAGTTGCTTTATGCTACAGTCACACTATGGAAAACTGGAGACTGTGGCGCAGACACAATTATTGTGACAGTGTGACTTGTAGTCTTGTTAAAATATTTGCATGAAAAACGGGGATCTCACAGCCACTTGCCATCTTCACAGTGACCATTGTGCATCAGGACCGAGATAAAATAGTGGAATCAGTCCACTATAAGTTTGGGACTACTGCAGACCCTCATAGACTGGAATTTAGCAATTCCTCAACAAAAAGTGACATAATTGGACTTAAATGCGAAATGGCAAAGTAAGTGCTTCTTTTGACTATAGTGTCGGTGAATAAACTTCCCTCCTTCTTTTTCCTTTTATAAGATTGTCGTATAAGATAACACAGTGGTTGAATGCAGCTATTACGTCATAGGTGATTGTATTTGAGGTAATATTATCACAGTTGTTGGATGGATGTGAGTGAGTCTGATATTACATCTGATGTGTCAATGAGGAGAGACGGGTACATTTTTGGAAAAAATTGAAGTTTAGTCTTTACTGAGTTTATAGCAAGTGTTTAACACGTGCGTGTGTCCAGGTGGAGTCAACTAAGAAGAGTTACCATCAGGCCAGGAAAGAGGAGTGGACGGCGGCTAACAGGGAGGCGCACGCCAAGGCTGACCCGACCAAGTCACAAGAGGAAGTTCGCAAGTACACAACCCGGGTGGAGCGCTGCAACCAGGACACCGAGAAAGTACGATGCACACACACGTGAACACGTACATATAAACAGAGTCCCATACATAGCTCCTCTTGTACCAGTCTGGGTGTGTCTGACTCCAGAAAAACATACCTGTGTATGTTTTTTAACTTTGAAACATGACCGGACTTGTCTCCTCGACTTTCCACTTGTAACAAACCCAACGGTTGAGGAGTAGCTCCAGGACCCGGAGAGGGAAATGATCAACCAAACAACAAAAAAACGAAGGAAATCCTGAGACGTGTTCATTTAGTACGCACAGCGTTGTCAGGCAGCCAAGGACCTCTTGAGCAATGTTGATCTCAACAAGGAAATGAAATCCAATATCATTACTCATTCACAGCTTGAAGAAAAATACATCCAAAAAAGCCTTCAGTCTTCAATCACTTGTCTCAACCAGTCTCAGCGCCCCGTGTTGGTATCTGCTGTGTTTAATCACTGCACACTTTATGTAATCATTAAGATATTTAAACATTTTATTCAGTGGGTTCTTACAAGAGTTCACAGAAGAAGAAGACAGTCTTATTATGGTGGGTTCTAGTCAACAGCATGTTATCAGTGTAAATAATACTTACTAATGATGGAGAGCTGTTCATACTGTGTGCATAATAAAAAGAAACTCCCAGAATTCAGTTGGTCACTCTTGCACTCTTGACATTAAGTATTATTCAAAGTCTCTTAGATAAATCCGGAAATATGGAAAAGTTGAGTTCTTTTGTCACTTTGAATATTTTTTTTATTACAGGAGAGGTAAACACCCTGTTCAGTTGTTCTTGTAGTTTGCTTTAGGATTTTAATTCATCTGAACTACACTGGAAGCTGATTTAAATCCATAAATAAAATAATGTTAGATAAAATAAATTCACTTAAATGATTGAACAAAAAATGCAATTCTGAATAAAGCTTGAAATGTCTCATTATTAAAATAGAATAAAACTACAACGAGCTTTATAGCTGCTTTCCAAAGGTTTTTATTCTGCTCTTTGGAACAGACAGTCTTGCACATATACTCGAAGCATGCAAGGCACATGCACCTGAGTAAGACCATGAAGTGTACGCAGTAGCTCAGTGTGTGTGTGTTTACGGCAGGTAAAGGAGCGCTACTCCAAGGCCTTGGAGGAGCTGAACCGCTGTAACCCCCGCTACATGGAGGACATGGAGCAGGTGTTCGACTTAACTCAGGAGGCTGAGCGCAAGAGGCTGTGTTTCTTTAAAGATGTCCTGCTCGACATCCATACACACCTTGACCTATCCTCCAAAGACAGGTAAGGAAAAATCCACATGCTTGTATTTATTTATCCAAAATTACGTGGATCACGAATCAAGCAATCCATGACTCACAGCGAAGGCATGCAGAGCTGCGAAGGCACGGATGTCGGTCTGAACATGTGCGTATGTACACAGGGGTTAATGGAAAACTCTTGCTGTTGTCCATTAACTGTTGACCTCATATTTTATTTAAACAAGCAACTTTACCAATAATGGTTACCATGGCAAAGTCCAGCCAACTCTGTCCAAATATTGAGCAAATTAACCCTTGAAGAAACTGCTCTTTTGAAGAGCAGTTTCTCACTGTGTGAACGTATTTTTTTTTAAACTCTGAGAGACTTCCTCTGGTATCCATGTATTTATTCCAGAGCACTGATATATATGTGTATATAAAACATTACTTAAGAAAGATTTGAGGAGTCGGAATGATCAAATAAAAAGCCTGAACACGTGTTTCTTTAGTCCCACAGTGAGCATGTTTCCTGCAGCTACAATAAATATGAAATTGTATAATATCATATAACTCACAGCCTTTACAGTATGCTTTCGTTTAAGCCTTTAGTGTTATGTCAGTTAGAGGCTGCAGACCACGTTGGATGATGAGTTAATTTATAAAGGACCAATGGGAATACTTTTTCACCCACCTCCTCCATGTGACACTAGTCAGTAAGGCTTTAAACATGGTGGGATAATATTCAACTACTGGTGCAAAATGTGTGTTCACTAGATGGTTCGTCCTGGCACATATTACAGAGAGTGGAAAGAAAATCCCCCAAAAAAACCATGTTCCATCTCTGTGATAAGTTTGAGATCCTTTAAAAAAAAAAAAAAAATTAAAAAACACTTTGAGAGTGTGTCGGGGGGGGGGGGAAGCTGCCCTCTTACCAGCTGTTCCTTTGGAAGATTGGATGCAGATGAAGAGATGTTGTTGTTGTTGTTTTTTTTTTTTTTCTTCATGTTATATCTGAGTGTATACAAACCAGCTCAGTGCTGATGAAGCTGATTAGAAAGTATGCAGCGTGTCTTATCTCAAATCCCACCTTTAAATGACGGCTCTAGGGTTCTCGATGCCCAGCCCTGTGAGTAAACAGGACCTATCAGGAACCTGCTACTGTAAATTCAAAATGCACTGTGTCGATTTTAATTCTCTCCATGTTCAACCAGCAAGTACAGTCTGTTGTTTTCTTTGACAACTGCTTCCTGCTTCAATAAGTAATCTTTTATGACTTTAGAAGATCCCCAACTTGGAAACCTGTCTTTTCCTGATGAATAGAATTCAACTTTATTGTCATTGCACATGCACAGGTACAGGGCAACGAAATGCAGTTTGCATCCATCCAGAAGTGCTTGGATGCAAACTGCATTTCGTTGCCCTGTACCTGTGCAGCATGAAGCAGGGTTAATGACAAGCGTCCCTAAGCATGCGTTACAGGTTGCAAAGTCAGATGAAAGATGGTCTGCAGATTGATGACAGAGTGTCAATCAATGTGATTATTCACTCCCTTTCTGTCCATTAGCTTCAAAGCCTTGTACCAGGACCTGGGCCAGACCATTCGTGCAGCCAACGAAACTGAAGACCTCAGATGGTGGAGGAACACCCACGGACCGGGCATGAGCATGAACTGGCCCCAGTTTGAGGTGTGAAAACACAAACTCTGTTCACCCTGTCGCGCATGAATTATTTTGTTTTGCTTTGTTTTTTTCTGTGCAGTCATCTACATCTGTGTGTGCGTTATCCGTGCTGTCGGAACGTAAATCTGTTGAAACGGTCACATTCAACAGGACTTGACCTCAGTTTGGTTAAATACTCATTATGTAAATATTGTAAATCATTAACTTTGAGTTTGAGGACTCCATTTAAAGTTGAGGAAATGATTCTTTTAGGGGTTGTTAAAGGACATTGTAGTGATTTGCATTGAATTCCCGAGGAGATGGAAACATGACTCTGTGTGTTTTAGGGGACGGACTGAATATTAAGCAGGGTTCCAGTGAAAGCCTCATTTTGTGACTGAAAGCTGAGTGGGGTTAGGAATGTCGAACACACACACACACACACACACACACACACACACACACACACAGATACACACACACACACACAGATTAGTTGCTAGTGGAATGGAACTTGCACCTCAGTGCTGCAGACAGGACCAATAAATACAAATATTTACATATGGAAAAACACAAACAACAGTGCAAATGATTGTTGTGCAGGAATTCAGATTAGAGTCTCAGGATTCTGTAGTCTGCTTAGCATATGTGACAAAATTGTTTTTTTTTTGTTTGTTTGTTTGTTTGTTTGTTTGTTTTTAATGAAACTACCGTTTCATGTAAATTCTTTTTCAAAAAACAAGAATAACCTAAAGGAAACTTTCTGAGTTTTTGTTTAATTTGCACAGCCAGGGTTACATGTCCAAAATTTTCTCCATGGTCCTGGGGTTTTGGCGTGAATTAAAGAAACTACGTACACTGTGTTTTCCCAGGCATGTTGTTTTTTCCCTTGGGATACTGTAATATTCTGCATTCGTCCATAATAGTTACATTGTAAGAAAGGTAGATTAGCGTATTCTACAATACCCTAATTATAGAATATGATTCTTATCATACAAAGGAGAACCATCATTTGGAGTATTTTAGTGGAAATGAAACAGTTACTCATTATTCCTTTCTTTTAAAAATAGAGTATACACCAATAAGACATAAAATTGTGTGGGTCCTTTTTTTTTTTTCTGCCAAAGTAGCCCTGAAGGCGAGCAGTGGTATCTGCACCAAGATGTTAATAACAGATCCTGTTGTCCTGTAAGTTTTGAGGTTAGCCTCCATGGATCGTATAGTTTTGTCCAGCACATCCCACAGATCACCAATGGGACTGAGATCTGGGGAATTTGGAGGCCAAGTAAACACCTTAAACTCATTGTTGTGCTTCTCAAACCATTCCTGAACCATTTTTGCTTTGTGGCAGAGTGCAGTATCCTGCTGAAAGAAGCCATCGGGGAATATTGTTTCCATAAAAGGCTGTAGATGCTCTGCAGCAATGCTTAGGTAGGTGGTACATGTGAAAGTAACATCCTTATGGATGGCAGGACCCAAGGTTTCCCAGCAGAACATTGTCCAAAGCATCACACTGCCTCTGCCAGCTTGCCAGCTTGCCTTCTTCACATACTGAATCCTGGTGCCAGGTGTTTCTCAGAACGAACATTAACTTTTGTGTCTTGGATTAGACCACATGGGCCGACCTTCCGGTCATACATCCATCCACCACTGTTTCTTTCTTGGACCACTTTTGATGGATACTAACTCCTGAAGACTGAGAACACACCATAAGAGCTGCAGTTTTGGAGATGCTGACCCAGTCATCTAGCCATCACAATTTAGTCCTTCTCAAACTCACTCAAATCCTTGTCCATTTTTCTTCTAACACTCAAAGTATCCCACCCACCAACAGGTGCCATGGTAAAGAGATAACCACTGTGATTCACTTCACCTGTCTTTGCTTGTAATGTTTTGTCTGATCGGTGTAAATTGTTTTTTCTTTCTTTGAAAACTGACAGCTGTTACCAGTTTTAGCAGTATTGTTAGAAGTGTAATTATTTTTAGGTACTGCAATATGCATTGCAAATTTAGGAGTGTAGGGCAACTGCACTTGAAGTCGGTAGTCTGTATGATGAAGTGCTCGCCAAGTTTGGTTTCAAGAAGTCCTTTTATCTCGCTGTTTAAAACACAAAAGAGAGAAACAGTGACTTCTTACATGTCTCCAGAATGTTACATATTGCGTACTTCCCCACCGTCTTTGCTGTCTGCTCCTGAGTCACACATTGTAAATGTTGTACTGTCCTATTTTCTCTCTGTGCGTGGTTCGGCAGAGCCTCTTCTTACATTATCTGGATTCTTGCCTCTCATCCTCCACCTTTATTTCTGGCAGCCGCACACTGCCCCGCTATGTTTGCTGTTCCAGACCTGGAGCTTTGAATTTCAAATTATAGAAAAGACTACATGTAACACGCGAACAACACAGTTACTTAAAGTCTGACAGATTTTTGGATGATCTCAAATCCATTTGTTTGATCAAACATACTTTAGCTTTTCTCTGAAGTATGTTTTTTGTTTTGGTTAATAAAAACTGAAGCATCGTTACTGCTTTAGTAGAGACGTTCGAGTGGTAGCACACAGCTGAAGATGGTTTAGTCTGAGAGCTGCCAGAGCTGGTAATTGTAAAGTACATCGGCTGTGCTGCTTGACATCTGCTGGACGTCTGTCTGTCCTGGTGGAGGGATCTCTCCACTTTCCTTATATAGATTTGTTTTTCTCAGTTCCTAGGTTTTGCACACATGCACATTTTCAGCGTTATCAATGAGTCTGATCTTTGGATTCTGCATTTTAAGATTATTAAGTTAACATTATTGCAGTGATGACAAAGTAAACACTTTTTTTTTGTTTTTTACCTTCCTCAGTTATTCTTTGCAAAAAGTAAGCAAGTGGAAGATCCTGGCAGGGATAAGTGTCTTTTCTGTCCTCTGAGGAATCTCCTGGCATTCCCACAGTGCCGCTGACATGCGAACAGAGAGCCTTTGTCCCAACACACACACACATGTCTGAACTTGCGAGGACTTTCAGTTAACTATATTCATTCATAACTCCAAGCACGATTCCCCCACTGCGTAAAGATCAGGCGAGGAGGAGCTGTACGATGGCCTCACTTGACGGGAAACTTATACACAGCACTTGTCAAGAAGTCTAATTATATCTGTGGTATCTCACTGAACACACACCTCCTGCTGATCAAGGTTCCTCTGAAGAGAGCTAATACTAACAAGTCTATCCCCAGCTGCCTACGCCTGCAAGCAGCACCCTGCTATTACATGATAGTGCGTTAGGTCTGGGTGTGATCTAAAGATTGACAGGGCTTCATGTTGAAACTTATGAATTGGTTTGTTTTTTTTTTTTGTTTTTTTTTAAGAGTGCGCTTTGTTCAGATTTGGTTTCACATTTAAAACTCTCAGGTGTTTTGTGTTGTGATTATATTTTCATATAGCTTTGTGTCTCTATGTGGTTTTCATTGTTCTTGCTCATTTATATTCGACTGTAAAACTACAATATATAATTGTCTGTATTTTAAAACTTGGGTGATAAGTGTTAAGAACATGACATCAACACTAATGAGGCACTTCTGGACTTCAAAGACAATCATTTTTTTAAATCTCTTAGGTCCATTAAAAATCGGAGAGTCTCTGATACGGCATCTTTAATATGAATATTTGTCAGTTTCAGCAGCTCTCTGATTCCCTTTGAGTTTAGCACTGTGGGTTTGACAAAAGAAGAGATCTGAAGATAACGCCTTATGTTCTTTAGCAGTTTTTGAATTGAAACGGTCAACAACGTGCAACAATGACAAGTAGTACCATGTAATGTCAAAAATTTGCTGCATCTTGGGTAACGTTATCAGTGACACAAAGCACCGGTGCTGTTGTCGTATCCTTCCACGGATCTTTAGCTGTTATTTGACGCGCTTCTTACAGAATCTGAAGAGAAACGCATTTTGGATGAAGTCTTAACAAGTGTTGTAACACACAGCACTGCTGATCTCGTCTACGTCTTTGGTTTGACTTTGCAAAACCAAACCATTTGCATATCCGTGCATCCATAACACTGCAGTGTAGCACATTTTCTTTCATTTAAATCATCATCCTTTCTTTAACTGAATGCAACAGCAGCATACTTTAAAGGCCTAGCTCTGGCTTTTGTTGACTCCCGTGGATGCATCAACAGAGTGTTCATTAAACTTGTGTCACTTATGTCGACATAAACTGATAAAGAGACAAAGACCTGAGTCAGTGTAAGCTTAAGTAAATGACTGTGTGTCTGTGTGCAGGAGTGGTCTCCAGAGGCAAGTCGCTCCATCAGCAAGAGGATGCACAGTGGAAACTCTGAGGAGAACGTGGTGACCCTCACCAACATCGTCTCCTCTGCTGGAGACAATGTCCCACCGAGTCCCATTACCCTGGACACCAGCAGGTAGGAGGACACTGTGGACATGATGTTGGAGTTTATGTTATCATAAACTCCAACATCTGTGCTCTGTTGAGAAGCTATCTGTGGAGATAATTGCGCTTGACTCACAAAGCAGTATACGTAATCTTTTAACCTCCTATAGTCTAAATGTCTACTCACAGACCATAAAGCTGAACCTGGTGGTGAGGTGAATCCATGAAATGGGAGTGAAATATTCCATGTGAAAAAAAGGCCAAGTACAGCATGCACTTAGCAGTTGCTGACTAACCAATAAATAAATTATTATTGGTATGACCTCTGACGGAATCAATACTCCCTTTTTTTTCTTTTTTTTTTAAACTTTGCAACAAATAAACCCCAGAGATGACAGGAAACAATTTGGCTTTATGAAAACTATCCATGATACAGGAGACTTGGTTAAAAATCAAATGTGCAGGTTCTGATGGCCAAATACGATAATAGCAGCGGTAATATTTCTAAAATGTGATTTTTGGGATGTGCTTTATATGTTGTGCTTTCAATTTTTTCCCCCAATATCTCCAAATCTCAACCACAGTTGCTTCAAGGTGCTTTATATTGTAAGTTAAAGACCCTTCAATAACATAGAAAAAAACCCAACAATCAGCTGACCCTGATGAGCAAGCACTTGGCAACAGTAGGAAGGAAAAACTCCCTTTGTAACAGTATGAAACCTCTGACAAAACCAGGGACTAGTTAAGTAGTTCTTGCTTTTCATTTTTCTACTGAATAGCTGCAGATACTAGGGCTGGGCTGTATCATACCGTTCACGGTAATACCGGTGTAATTTTGGGCAACGATAGGAAAATGAAATATCGCGATAGAATATGGGTAAAACGCGCATGCGCAGTGCCTTTTGTTTACATACGCACATGGCGGCGACGCAGAATGAGAAGAGCGAAAGCAGATCGTTGAATGAAACGGATGAACCAGAACTGGTTTGTAAAAATGCTGCAACTTCAGTGGTGTGGAACTGGTTTGGCTTGCGTCCGTCAGATACACAACAAAGCACTATTTTTGGTAGAGCATGCTAGCGGGACGTCGTTATTACCGTGTTGTTTGGAAAATACGGCACACTTAAAATCAATCCTTTGATTTTTCTGAAAGTCGACAGTGCGCCTTATAATCCCGTGTGCCTTATGTATGAATTCTGGTTGTGTTTACTAACCTCGAAATGATTTTATGTCGTACACGGCGCTTGAAAAATCTTTCAAATGTTTTAGTACGAAGCCGCACCGCTTGATGGATTGTCGGAGCATTACGGCTATTGTAGGCAGGAGCCTCGCAGAGTGATACGTACTGTGCTTCAACATAATATTACTGTATTGTGTGTGTATAACCTCTTTTTAAGTTTTGTGGATATTATACATAGTTATGCTGAGGATATGTCAGCCAGTTTCCACTGGAAATGCCTTTTGGTTAAACTGTCAGCAAGGAATTTGCATTTGCACTGTTAAATTTTTATATAACTTTAATGCACATAAACAGCTGCTTGTTTAAGTGAAAATACATTGATGGGGTTTTTTGCACTAATAAAGTTGTGGAGTTGTAAAGTATTTTGTCTAGTGTCAATTATATCGTCAGTTATATCGTTATCGCAAATTTGATAAATATTTTTGGTCATATCGCCCTGCTCTAGCAGATACATTTCCACATCTGCCCTGTCTGCAGGAGTCCCCACATGAGAGGGATTGTAATCACTTCTGTGATCTGACCACATATGCAGCGAAGTGCAAATTAAGTGTCTTAAATTTCATTTGCCGTTTACCTCGCTACACGTGCTTGCAACTGGAACAAAATAACAATACAGTAATTTTTTAGAGATTTTTCCACCTGAACATAAAGAGCTTGTGTTTGCTGTGCACATGCACATGAATACACAGCATCAATACATAACAAACACACTTCTTGATTTTTTTTATTTTTTTTTTAAGAAAATTTTAAAGAGAGAGCTGTGCTTGTTGGTTTTGTGAAGTTTTAAAATGGAATGTTGTGGGCTGTTGATTGCAGACTAAACACAAGACTACAATTACGTCTCTCACAGGTGTGTGTGTGTGTGTGTGTGTGTGTGTGTGTGTGTGTGTGTGTGTGTGTGTGTGTGTGTGTGTGTGTGTGTGTGTGTGTGTGTGTGTCAGAGACGGAGGTAGAAGACAGCATGTGGTTTACTTTCCTTGTTACCTTGTAGTCACCCTGAGGAGTTAACATCCTGTACATAGATGACACTCTTAATTAGTAGCTAGAACTGTGTGTGTGTGTGCGCATACACGTGTATTGCTCATGTTGCGAGGACATAAATGTGGTTTTTGTTTTTGTTTTGTTTTTGTTGTTTTTTTTTAAATACAGTCACATACTGGGGACACGCAACCCCGACCTCACCCACCGTTTGGGGACAGGTCAACATGTAAAGCAATACAGTTAGGAGTGAATGCTTGGCCTTGGAAATTCATTTAATTTGGTGTGATGTCTCAAAGGTGGAAACATGACGGTGTGAATGTCACAGGACAGCCATGTTTCCTTAAAAGAATTGCAAACCTGCTCATCTTTATGTACTCCATAATGGGTTTGTTTGTTTGTTTGTTTGTTTGTTTGTTTGTTTGTTTGTTTTTTGAAAAAGAAAAAGTGAGAAAGAGAGAAAAGAAAAATCTATATCAGTACTACAAATCTAGTTGGACTACAGTACCACATATATGTATTTTTTGGTGTCTTAAGACAAGCATAAAGAGATTTTTTTTTTTTTTTTTAATTAACAGGGAAGGCTCCTAACCACTTTGCTTTGAGCTCTGTTCTTTCCAGTGTAGCTGTTATTGCTGCTGTCATTTGAAGGGATGTAGTACAGAGCAACAAAGAGGGAAGTAAGAGTCACAATTTTTTATTTATTTTTAGCCATCCTTCCCACTTTCTAATAATAACACTGGTGTAATGTCCATTTGGTAAGCTGAGACATCACTGGACTAGATAGTTGGGTATTCTACAAGTCTACATGTGTGTGCAGGCGTGTGTGTTTCTATAACATACATACATTTTACATCTGTATGTGGTGCTTTTCAAGCTCAGACTTCTGTGAGCCTGACATTTCCACGCGCTACTCTTCCCTTTATATCTGTGATGATAAAAGCGGTGTTTCCCAGGAGATGCCGTGCAGCTGAAACACCTCAATTCAGTCATGTGATGTAAGCCAGGAAAATGGGGAAACTCAAAATGGGAAAATTTGCCTATTACCAACTTATGTCTGTGGAAATGTTCGTGTTATTTTTGGCAAATGGAAAAGTTCAAGCTTGACTTTTAATGCCTCTATCCCTCTTCTCTCACAGGGTGAAAGATTATTCATCAGACTGGTCAGATGATGAAAGTCCAAAGAAGGTGGCGGTAAATGGCGTCGGGGAGGAGGAAGAAGAGCAGGTAGAGGGAGTGCGAGTCAAAGCACTCTATGATTACACGGGCCAGGAAGCCGATGAGCTCAGCTTTAAAGCAGGTATTAACCCCTACTAATGCTTTTTAGTTGGAAGGCATCACAGAGAAGAGTGCTGGTATTTACAGTTTTTATTTAATTAAAAGTTTAGTTTTTCTGCCTTGATGCCTCATCTTAAGAACTACATACATACTCGTGTCAAACATGTTGTTCCAGACAAGATGTTTGACACTGATCCTCAAATGCAGTAAGAGTGTAATACAGAGTGGTGCATAAACACACACACATTACATCTTACTTTTTTGGAACTGATAAAACTAATGCATGAACGACTCCATCTAAGTTTCCACAGAAAGAAGTATACATGCATACTTCTCTGAGCATAAGAGGGTAGATTTGTGCTACTCTCTTCCATGTTTCTGTGGCTTCAGTTGGATCGTCATTACAAAAGTTGTATGTACAAAGCTTGCTGAAAGCACTCACATATCTCTGGATACTGGAAATGAAAACATTCAGGCTTTTGTTTGTTTGGGTTTTTTTTTTTTTAATTAGACTTAATGAACCCCACAGGAATGCTTTTATTTTGTAGAACAATTACCTTTTCCAGCTTTCACGTGAAAATAAAACGCTCAGCTTTTTGCCTACATGCATCTAAATATTAACAGTGCATTACTGTAGCTTTTCAGTGACTAATCTGGTTGTAATTGTAAGGTCTGGTAAGCTGAGTAAAGCCAAATGCCCAAAAAAGAAACGACTAATGTAAATGAAGAGGAAATAAAATAATGAATATCAAAATATTGAGTTGATAGTTAATGGATGTGTGCTTCTGTTTGTTTGATTTGTTTTAAGTTAATTGATTTGAAAGGAATACTTCAGGGTCAGTGACGCAGGAAGTGGTCGAAAAATATCACCAGACCAGTTGGCAAGTAAAAGGTGCTTGTTGTTGCTAGATGAAACTAGCTGTAAAAAGGCATACAGTGCTACAGCAAAAATCTCCTTGTCATTTCTTTGGCTGGTAGCAGGTTGCTGCTGTCATTAGTCATTTGTATGGGAGACGCCAACCACTCTTCCCAGCAGCTATGAAACTGAAGAGTTTGCTGCTAACTGGGAATGGAGAACATTCACCTTCAAAGTAAAAAGTTCTGCCTTTTCAAACATGTAGTCCAACCTTTACTTTGAAGGGAAATGTTTTCTGCCAACCTGCCTACTCGTTGGCAAATACATTTTTCCTTAGTGACCAGAAGTTGTCGGAGGGGTTGCAACTGCTCTCTAGGTCAATTTGACTGAGGCTACCTGTGTGTACCGTGTATCCTCAGGGGTTGAACATTAATTATTTTTATATTTAAAGCAACTCCACAGAAAATGTTTGGGAGAAAGCCTCACAGCGGGGGTGTAACAAATCTTGCTGCGTCCCTCCTCCTCTTTACACTCCTCGCAGTCAAGAGGGAAGAAGCTGCTGTATACCAGACAAATGGTACTCCGTTTAGTATAGAGGATAAATAATGGACATAATCAAAAGAAAGAAGGGGACGGACAAAAAGACCCCCAAAATTAATATGTCGGTATATAATATATCTCCAAAATCTGAACATGAATTCACTGGAAAATTCCTAAACTTAAAAGAAAATCGTGTACTGCAAGTTGACATTGAATAAGAAACATAAGAAATTTACAAATCTGTAAAGCACATCTGCAAATATTTGGAGGACAAACACAAAAAGTTTCTTTTCTTTCTTTTTTCTTCTTCTTCTTCTTTTTTTTTTATTTTGGTCTTTTCCAGTGGCAACCCCCCCCCCCCCCACATTCTGCTGCAGGTGCAGAAATGAGAAAAATTTAGATGAAGCTTAACGTGTTGTTAAACATAACAGAGGTTTAAAGCTGCTGTGGTGTATAGTAACTCTCACCAAGCTAACGGGACTTGATGGGACCACTGAGCTTAACCCAGCTCAGCTCAGCTGTGTAGGGAGGTTTTTATTTCCATGAAAGATTCGTCCCCGACTTTTGGGGGAGTCAGAGCCAGCCTGTTTGTATCGCACAAGCGAACTTCCAAGAGCTTTTTACTGAACACATTACAACATACAATAAAGTGAAAAAATACACAAAACCTTTAAATTCCATTAGAAGGCACAATTACAGAAAATTGATGTGCTGGGGAAAGATCCTGCGTTACTGCACTTCTGTAAATCCTGTACTGTAGATCAGAATCACAGCTGTGGAGAGCCATAAGGGTCTTCACAGCTGTGGAAACGGGAGATTTTACCTTCCTGTCTTTAACTTGTTTTAAACAGGAGGCCAAAGTCATGCGTTTTGCTTGTATTTTGCAGGCGTATCCAGTCAGTATCCAATTATTCATTTAAATGAACGTGACTAAAGCCAAACTGACTCTCATCCTTCCAGGGGAGGAGCTACTGAAGCTGGGAGAAGAGGACGAGCAGGGTTGGTGTAAAGGACAGCTGAGCAATGGCCAGATTGGCCTCTACCCTGCCAACTACGTGCACGTCATTGCGTCCTGATGGCCCCCCCTCTATGGCCACCCAATAGCAACGCTGCAATCAAGATACCAGGACTAATTAAAAGGTGTTAGTGCTGAACAGTAGACCCGCCTTTTTTGAAAACAGCCTGGGTTGTTTTGTTTTGTTTTTTGTTGCTGACTGTAAAAAAAAAAAGAAAAGAAAATGTAAGCATGTTTTTGTAAATTCAACCAGTGCAAAAGTTTCCTTATTCGTGATGGATTGTTCAATCAACAAGACGTCAGCGGCACAGTCGATTGGTAGAAGCTTTAGCTTCAGGCAGAGAAGCATCGAGAGGCTTGCCAAACAAACTGTAAACATGCATGTTTGTTCTGTCATATCTTTGTTTTCTAAAGGGATGTTTTATTGGACAACACACGTTTAGTCCAAAAAGAATAAGACTGGGTGGAGATGAGGTGAGCAGCAGCCATTACAGCTGGCTCACTCACAAGATTTCAGTGTAGGTTTTGAGTTTTCTTGGATCCAGCATCCAGGGGCCATCACCAGGAACTCCACAGCTTTCTCTGCTCAGCTGTGGTGACTGCTGCTGTTTCAAATGACAAAACCCAGTTAAACACTGACTGTGCCTTAGTCGATAAGGTCTGAAATATACAGCGCCACCCTACTGTCTGACTGAATTGCACCCTGGATATGTGCAGCACCGCGCTACTCTGATCGAGGAATTGCAGCCTGCAAATGCGCGACGCTGCCCGGCTTTCTGAGTGAGAGATTACAGCTGTCTGCTGTATAATGGGCTCATGGCCTCCTTCTAAACATGGAAAAAACCTTTAAAACTTCGGATACATTACAGTAAATTTAATTATGCAGGCAGCACTTGATTGGCTTTCATTTAGCTTGATATTTGTGGGCTTTGGTTACTTTTTAGACACTTTTTTTTATGTGACAGCTGTTTTTTTTTTTTTTGTTTGTTTTTTTTTTCATATTAAGTCACGCGAGTTTGCCGATAAACAGTTGCCGCCCCCCCCCCCCCCCCCCCCCGATTAATCATTAGACAGATCAAAGCAGTAACGTCGACTGTTACCTCTGGGTCTTTTTAATCTATACATGTTTTTTTGTTGCTAGTCTGATTTGCTATGCTGGGATCACAATGCAAAATCATCTCAGACACATAAAAACAAAAAAGTAATAAGTTAATTTTTTTTTTTTCTTTTATTATGTCAGGTTTGGGGTTTTTTCATGTTTAAATTTGTGTCTTACATACAAGGAAGTCTCTTCTTTCCCTGTTAATCTTATCCCTGCTACAGCTAACCCACATAGATGCTAAAATAGAAGATATTAGATCTACTACATTGGTCTGTGGATTCTTTCTTTTTCTTTCCATAATTGTAACATATACATATACAGTACTTACAGGGAGAAGCAACAATAAAAAGCTTTCTACAGCTGAATGTTTCACAGAACATCTTTTGTGCTCATCAAAAGGGTAAATGCTCATATTATAGCTTAAAGCTCCCAAATATCAGAACTCCAGTATCTCAGAGTATTGCATTTCCATTTTGAGTATCTTATCACCGGCACAAGGAGGGTAAGCCACAGAAGGTCATTGCTGAGAAGGCTGGCTGTTTGGAGTGCTGTGTCAAATCATGTTAATGGGAAACTGAGTGGAAGGGAACAATGTAGGAAAAGAAAACTGGGATGAAACGCCAGTTTTGAGGAGATTTCCCATTTTCACAAGTTGGTTCTTCAGCAGCACATACTGCTGAACCTCTTGTTGCTTTGGCTGGAAACATGCAAATACAATTCAGCACAGGGAAGCATCAGCTTGTGTCTTCATACATCTTATACAATGAAACTAGAACACAAACTGCTGTCCCTGTTGTCATGACAACACTAACCTTTGCATGTAAAATCCTGCAAACCGGTCTGAGTGTATTACTTTCAGATCAAAAGAGTATTTTTTTTTTAAACTTCTGCTTTACCCTTTACGGCCACTGGAGCATTATGTGGTTCCCTCCATGGATGATGTTTTCATTGTTTAATGCAGTCACCTGGAGCCCCAGACAAACCTTCCAGAGCAGAGTTATCAGGAATAATCACCAGTAATTAGGTAAAAAAAAATCTAATTCTACGCTTTATGAAATACACTTTATTCACCAGTCTCTAAACATCAAAGCAACCTTAAAATTACAGGCATTCAAAATCTACAGGAAAAAGAATTCTACAAAGGCACAGACAGTAGTCAGCAACAGCCTTGTTAAAGGTTATATTAATAAAGGCTAAAGCTAATCTTTGCTACAATATAATCTTCCAGAAACAAATGCATGAGCAGAAACAGTCCTTGCCACACAAGCTGGAGTGTCGCCCTTACGACAGGCCTCGCTTCTTGGCAGTCGGACTGCGATGCCCTGCTCTCATTCAGTGAAGCTGCAGCAGGACAGTGCCAGATAAGTGCACATAAACACATCCAAGATCCAAAACCTGGACATAAATGTGGAAAATTAAAAAAAAAAAAAATCCTGTGTAACCCATTTTCATTTCTAACCTGTCAAAAATGCCACGATAAAAGAAGTGTTCAAATTAAATTCAAAGTATATTTAGGAGTACTGTAATGATGTCTTTTTTCTGTGGCTCACGTGAAGATGAAACATAAGTAGGATGCTGTAGAGTAGGGGTGGGGGAACTCCAGCTTCAAGGCCCGGTGTCCTGCAGGTTTTAGATGTGTCCTTGATCCAACACAGCTAATTTAAATGACTAAATTATCTCTTCAACATGTCTTGCAGTTCTCCAGAGACCTGGTAATGAACTAATCATTTGATTCAGGTGTGTTGACCCACAGTGATATCTAAAACCCGTAGGACACCGGCCCTCGAGGCCTGGAGTTCCTAACCCCTGCTGTACAGCATCCTGCAATGACTCATGACTGTTGTTGAGCTGGCTGTCACTCGGTGCTCACTTACTTAGCTACACCTGTTCAGCTGTTTAACACAAATATGTAATCAGTCAACCACATGTGACATGGCTGTGGGAGTGGGTTAACACTGAGGTGGGGTGGTTAGCGCCATCGCTTTACGGCAAATAGGTCCTGGGCTCCCTTTAAGTACTACATTTATGTGTAGGTTAGTGATTTTACTTTGGTTGTCTGTGCGAATGATTGACTTCCTTCCTGAAACAGATTGGCAAACTTGACAGGCTGTATCCCCATTACAGTTGGGATAGGTTTTTAGCCGAGCTGGAAGCAGAAGAGAGTGGGCACTTGGACCAACATCTCTAAAGATGTTTCCAGAGCCTTGTTCAATCAATGCCACAATTAAGGCTGAAGGCAAAAGGGGTTCCAACTTGGTACTCAAATGTACTATCCTCACGAATACAGCAGGGACCTATTTTTATTTGCTTTCACTTCTTGCCAGTCGGACTGCAAAGCACTTGATGCAGTGCTAGTGAAGTGGCTTGTGACTGGTAAACTGGCACATCTTCAAAGGTCTCTGTGAAATGGCTTGTTGCCCCCTCCCTCTCTCTCTCTGCTCTTTAGAAGCAGAAGGATCAGCTCCAACAGTTGACACTGGATGTCAACTGTTGGAGGATGAGCAAGGATGAGCCTCTCTCTGCTGCGTCACAGCAGTCAGCTTCTGCAGAGGCACGAGGACGCTTCTGTGTCAGTAAACATTCGTCTGAGTAATGCCTAGTACTGAAAAGTTACAAATAAACAGATTTTTACTTTAAACTACATGTAATAAATTTTTATTCTTGGGCAGCAGTGACCGACATTTCATGTACGGCTCTTGCTGTAGGCATAATGAGTGATAAAGCAGTGGGTTAGGCCACAGAGGACATGTTTATCTTTGGTCTTCATTCACTCACATTCAATTCAAATCTATTTATACCACCAAATCACAACAGTCACTTCAAGGTGCTTTATATTGTAAGGTTAACAACCCTACAATAAAAAACAAACAACCCAACAATCATACCACCCATTATGAGAAAGCACTTTGGCGAAAGTGGGAAGGAAAAACTCCCTTTTATCAGGAAGAAACCTCCGACATAACCAGGTTCAAGGAGGGGCTGTCATCTGTCACAAACAACTGAGGGTAGGGGAAGAGAGACAGGACAAAAGACCCACTGTGGAAATGCAGTGTGGTGTAGATAAAGACATAAAGCATGTTTCTGAGCCTTTTGGAACGTGCAGGCTTCTTCAGCTGTGACTGTGTGTTAAACACAAAACATATAAGAGCTGTAACTTATTTGGTCTTAAAAAGGGACTCTGTCTGAGGCAAGGATATGAAAATCTGCACACATTTTTATTAAATCAACAAATTTTATCTGTACAGCAAAATCAAATCTCATAATGATAGATGTTACATTTTCATACTACATGGCATATTCCAAGAAGAACAAAACTGCACAGCGATGAAATTTGTCCACATGGAGACTTCCGTACAAAACTGGTTTTGATAGCGGTTTTTAGTTTTCTGTCAAATCTGTTATTCAACATCTGACTTCAGACAGACACAGAAACAAAAAGGTTGTTGAGAAACACTCAAAGCAGTGATCTCCTGCCAAAAGATATTTTTCCCATTTCTCAGAGTGTGTTCACTTTTTGTTAATGAGCAGAAATCAGAAATATTCATCTTTGTGACTGCTTTTATATCACTGATGGGAAATAATTCACCACAAAAAGCTGCAAAGGATTTGTTTAAAAACAAATTTGGTTAATGTCGAAAAATATTTTCAGAAATTAATAAATGAGGCTATGTAGATGTGACTTACATCAGATAAAGTGAAAAAGTTAACATTTGTTACTGTTTTTAAGAAGAAAAGGCTAAATGTTTGGATCTTTTCATGTTATTTAACTGCAAAGCAATGATTTGCATGGCTCAAAAAAAAAAAAAAAGACTCAATGATTCATAGTCACGGGATTTTGATGTAATGTCAACATTATTTAGCTTTGATTGAGCTCTTTAATGCAAAATCTACATTAGGAGAACTACATAAAACTCTCACGCTGCTCATCAGTTGTCGTTTGGGTGGAAAAGTTACCGGACGTCTCCTTTACCTGGTAGGAATGACCCAGTTCTGAGGTTCTATGATGCAAAGGACACACCCACTGCAGCCATGACCAATACACTTTTAAATCACTACTACTTTTAAATGTATCAGTTTTAGACAGTGCTGGTTCATGTTTTAAGTTTAAGACATGACCCAGCACCGGAAACCACTGTGGTTTTGATAGACTGTAGATAAAAGATGGTCTCAAAGGGAAGCCCATGTGGAAACATTCTTTGTAGATAGTTTTTTTTTTTTTTTTAGACCAATACCAATTCTGATATTGTCCATTTAAAAGTCTGATATTCCGATATACCTGCTGATATTTTTCTTTCTGATAAACAAAGCATAAACAAATTTCCCTAACATTTTCTGCATGTAGTTTATTTATATACTTGTTTACACTCCCAACTTTTCTCAGGCCAGCAGGTTGTTGTGTTTGTGGCGCTCCAAACACATGCTGTCAACACCAAAGTTGCAGAGTGCCCTCTGGTGGACAAACTACAGAATATCAACACTCAAAAGACTCACTAGTTAAATGGTTGAAGGGTTTCTCTCCTGTTGGTACTTTACATTTAATTTATCGAGCATTATAAGTGCCAATACCAATACATCGGTAAATAGTTAATATTGACTGAAATTATTAGTTAATATTAGCTCTAATACTTTGCTAATAGTCCACAGGGGATGACGTCTCATGATGTCTGGTTTCAAATTGCCAAGACGATGAGGATGTTTAAAATACTCCAGTCAAAACAGGATTTTACAAAACGAAGGGCAACATCCATCTTTAGTGGTTTTAATGGAAGTGAGTAACTAATGGTGTTCTCTTGTACATCACCAATGCCATTCAACCGCATCACAAATTTTTGAAAAAGATTTCTTTGACCACAACAGGGCAGTGCTTTACCAGCAGGTCTGCTGAAATGTGGATGGACGTGTTCTGTTGAGGAAGTTTAGATTTTAGTGGGGGAATTGTTCCTGTATGTTGCTGTCACTAGATGAAATTGGTTGTAAAGAGGCATACAGTGCTGTACAGTTTGTACAAAAGTCTGCAAACACTCCCCAACTAGTCGCAATTTTTTTTTAAAGATTAAATTTTATTTATATAGTGCCAAATCACAAAAACGGTCACCTCAAGGATCTTTATATTATTGTAGGGTCTTTACCTTACAATATAGAGTAAAACCCCAACAATCAGGCAACTCCTTATGAGCAAGCACTTGGCGACAGTGGGAAGGAAAAACTCCCTAAACTAAGTGGCTGTAAAATGTAAAAGAGTGTCACGCAGACCACAGACAGAAATCAATCACCTTCAAGACGTTAATGTTGCGTCTTGAAAAGTGTTGGTTTCAATGGTTACGTACAACTTTTACTTTAAAGATAAATGGGTTCAGTTTCCTGTTTGTGTTACACTTTTCTAAGTTTCACTACCACTTTGTGGTTAGCTATCAAGAGTTTGCAGAGATGTTGGCAAACACTCTGGGCAATCGCAGCATTCTGCTAGTGACCGCAACACAAAGTAAGCCTTTGGGCCAGGACCTCATTGTGACTGCCAGTAACCTATAGAAACCATTCACCAGAAAGTCTTTGACTGGTGTTGAAGCCTATGACAAAGGCCTTAGTTACCTGCTCATTTCCTCAAGAGGTTTTGCTTTTTGCCTCGCTACTATGGTTTAACAGAAGTACCATCTTATGGTGAAAATGAGTATTGCATGAAAGGTACAGTCCAGTCCTAGTTCAGCTCTAGTTGACATCTCTAAGTCATAGCAATTCTTTCTTCACATTCTTCTCGACATTTTAGTTAACTTTGGAAGGTTTTAAACCTTTTACAATTAGTACTTTTAAAGCTCCATCATACACAGCTGTACGTCTCTGCATGTCTCACTGTAGACTACAAAATCTGTATTTAGCTGGATTTCCAGGAAAAAAACATAAAAGATCAATCAAACTCAAAAGAAACTAAAACATCATCAGACAATAAATAAGGCATAATGTTAAAAAACAAACAAACAAAAGTGCAATGAAGTTAGCATTTAAATTAAGTTTTAAAACCATGTGCGCAGGACAATCCAGTCAATGACAATATTGAGAGCAGCTGGACCTTCATTTCCAGTCAGTAAGAAGCGAGATGGATCTGAACTGGTCCAGATGAAGGAAGAGAGGATGGGACTTTGTCACTGATGAGAAAATGTTTCAAAGCAACAGGAACTTGTCAGAATTCAACCACAAAGTTGAACGACTCAGGCTGCTGCAGTCACTTCCAAAGAAACGGTTTCCTGTTGCGCTGCATGCTCCAGTCGCCATTAAATATCACAAAAATAAAAGCGTCAGGACTGAACCGGGGGGTGGGGGGTGGGAGAGCAATTCTAGCCCCAGAAGCAACAGCCCTCAGTCACATCAAGAACAGCGCTTAGTTAGAACCTCAAACAAGATCGTCAGCGAAAGCAGATTTGTTTAAAAAAAAAAAAAAAACCATGATTGAGGAAAAACACTTGAATCAGACAGCCGGTGCTATCGCAGAGTTTGGAGATGTCCAAAGGGAGATTTTAGGATTCATTGAGGGGGTAACGGGGTCCAGAGCTGGGCACTGGTGTTGGCACTGTGCAGGCTGGCTGGTTACAGATCGGGCATCTGAGAGAGGAGGGGGAGGAAGAGGAGGAGGAAGGTAGGGAAAGGTTTAAGGGCTCAGTTCTTTCGGAAGCATCGGGGCGCTCAGTCTTCTATCGGTCCTTCAGTTCTCTCGTCACTCGCTTGGTGATTCGACCGCACAGCAGCCCCACCAGGAACAGGACGCACACACTCAGTGCGATCATGAACAGGATGTAGTTCTTGGAGGGTGATGTCATCACCTGCACGGCCAGGTCTGAGAAGCCTTCTGCTGGTGCCACCTATAGCACAGAGGGAGGGGGCTTGCGTCAGTGTTTGCCTGGATAGAGTGAAGTATCTTTACACTAATAGAATGATTAGTGCACAAATGTTTTGAGGTACTCACAGCAACTACATTACGCAACCTAACAACTCTTCCTCTGATGCTACCTGTGTGTTGGCATCAGGGTGGAAGCTCTAGTCCCAATTGTCACAGTAATCCAACTACTGATGTTTACCTTTGCAGCATAGCTCCACATGTCGATGCGGTCTTGAAGCCTCTTCTTACACTCAGGCTGAAGGCGAACTCTCTTGTCCTGTAACGCCTCCATCAGACACGACATCTCTGCATGGAGAGGGACAGAAAAATCTAGTTTTGGTGACCAAACACAGTAAAAAGAATCTCAGTGAAAGACATTCAAACCCCTCAGCCTCCTAGTAGAAGCACCTGTGGTACCAATTTGAAAATCCTATGTTGCCTGATTCTTGAGTTTTTGTTGGCATGACAACAATGATACCCCATGAGCCTTTCAGGCTGAGGTAAAGATGGACAAGCAAACTTTATTAGTAAACAGTCATTGATTGGGAAGCGGACTCTGATTAGAATACTTTCTTGACTCCATCTAACCAGCCTGACAGTTTTGCACAAGAAGAAAGATTGTGTGAAAGCACCCACGTCGTCCTCTGCCCGGCGTGATGGCAGCACAGTGGTGTTTCAGGTCCAGAGCACAGGCTGTGTGGAGGACCGGGTCCACAAAGATGTCTGCCTTACTTTCCTTTAGCATGTTCAGGACTTCCTGCAAACACAAACAAATAAGGGATATGTGAGTTTTTACATTAAGATTCAGTGAGCATTTTTTTTGTTGCTGTGAAACCTAAACAAACACACCTAAAAACAAAAACATACAAGGTTACCTGAAAGTGTAACCAGTAGCTTTTGGTGGCTAATGTTAGACTTTTTTGCTAAGTGTGCCAAATTAGCTAATGAGAGTTTTCAGCCGTTTTCCCTCCTTCTTCTATGATACTATGAATGAAAATAATGAGATCATCTAGAAGCAACAGTCACAGTGACGCTAAAGTTTTCATTTGTGTGTTCAGACTTTGGCTCCTTTCATATTTTGAAGCCTTCTGAAACATACTGTACTAGTACAGTATTCTACACACTGCAAAATGTCCATGATATTTTAAAACCAACAGAAATATGCTAATAATCAAGTTCATCTTATGTTGTACTGTGGACACGTACCTTTTTACAGGCTTCCTGTCTGATTTTAAGCAGGTTGACTTTCAGACACTCTTCCACCTGACCAGTCTGCTCCTGGGCAGCCGCCTCCTCTGCGCACAATCTGGAGATCTGCAGAGGGAGAAAAAAAAGGAGGAGAGAATTGTTCATTTGTTTGTCTTTGTGTGTGTGTGTGTGTGTGTGTGTGTGTGTGTGTGTGTGTGTGTGTGTGTGTGTGTGTGTAAGCACGTACTTCTTCTGAGCAGTGCATCTGCAGCTGTCGGTCCAGTCTGTAGTCGAGCGCAGACTCCTGGAGAATCACTCTGATCTGGTCTTCGCAGTCTGAAGACAATCTCTAAAACAAACCCCGGTCAGAAAACACACAATTTCACAACAATCAATCACCATGTTATAGATTTTCGTCTTTCACAACACTGTTGAAAGGCATACACTACAACTTACAGCAAAAACAATGTCTGCCTGTATCTTTGAAACAAACACGACCTTAGTAGAGTTGTGCTCTAACCTGGTCAGCATATTTGAGTTTGAGGCAGGCGATGACCTGACCCTCCAGTTCACCGTCCTCGCTCGCTTTGTTCAGGATGGACTGGCAGAACTTTGGGATGTCGGCTCGACATGCCTTCCTCAGCACTGGGTTCAGACGGTAATCTGAAGGGGGAGGAAGAGAAGGATGAGGACAGAGGACGCTACGGTCTTTTTTACGGGACTCTGTGTGTGGTTGTGTGTGGTTCTGTGTGAATACCTGTGTTCTGTGTGATCTGCCTCTTGGTGATCATCTGTTTACACTTGGGATCCATCAGCTCACTGTTCTTATTCTGCTTTAGACACTGGAGCACATTCCTGGCATCCGCTTCTGTACAGAACCGCTGCAGGAGAGAGTAATGGTGTTTGTACAGATAATGAGATCTAGGAACACGCTGACAATTACTCCAAAAAGACCATAAAGCCATAGTTTAGTCACACTGTGTTAAACAGTTAATGTGAGGCTGTAAAACTGTACATATAAAAGTAAATATGCAGAAAAAGTAACTGAAAGGTAAATGTGTGCAAAATCACAGGAAGTCCAGAACGTGGGTCATCTGTGAAGAGGAATTAAGTCCATTTACTCATTTCAGGTTGTAAAACACTCACGTTTTTACTCCTTTAAATCTTTCTTAAACATATAGCTACTTTTTGGTTTACAATTTATATAAAGAATATGTGCTAAGATTATAAAATGTAAACCACTGCTAAAATTAAATCAGTAGAAGTTTCCTATCAAACTATTTCAGCAGGTTTTGCAGCACAAAGGTATAGATGAGAAAAAACTTTAATAAAAGAGTGAGGTTTCACAACTCTCAGTCAAAGACACAGCACCACAATGACAGAATTCAGTCCCAGTGCTTTTCCCCACGATCTCCTCTCCCTTTTTCCTGCCTCCATCACCTTGATCATCTGTTTGCAGACTCTCATGAGCTGGTAGTCGAGCTCGGGGTCGCTCATCTCCACCTCCTGCAGTCTGAAGATCCGCTGGTGGCAGCGCTGGCTGAGCTGCTTCTTCTGCTCCTTCAGACACTCAATCATCTGAGTAGGAGCAGAGGGCCAGGACGAGTGAAGACGAGAACGATAAAGAGTGGAGGCAAACAGCAGAAAAGAACAATACAATGCTTCTATTCTTACACAACACTCTGCATTCCCTACCTGAGCGTTACCAAATGCTACGTTGGGACACAGACGACTGATGTCTGACTTGCAGGGCTCGTACAACTCTGGTTCCAACCGAATATCTTCGGACTGAATGAGAGGGAAAAAAAGGAAACTTTAGTGTTTTTCTTAGAAAAATTTTTACAAAACTGATTTTTGACAAAAGTAAAAGTAGAACCAAAGTAGAACCTGGTTTTACAGATTAAATGTCCCGTGGTGCTTTTCTGTATCACAGTTCACACAGTAGTGTGTTATTGTCTAGTTTTATAAATCCTAAAAAAACTTATGCTTAAGGAAACACTAACTTTAATGCTGGTCTATAAACTGTAGGACTTAAACATTACTTGGTGGTTCTATAGTGTCGTAGTTTACACATTCCCTTAATGAGGAAAAGATCCCTAGTCCGATTCAAGATGGAGACACATGTCCCTTTTGGGTTGTGTCATAAAGGACATCTAGTGTTTAAACCACTGAACAGCCGGAAGTAGCGGTTTCTTATCGTGAGATACTGATAAGAAAAGTTCTTTCTTATAGCGACATTCCCGATCAGTGTTGACCAGGAAAGATCAACTTTGCAAGATTTCTTTCATATTACAGTAAAACTCCAGTCACCAGTGCTGCACTATGAACATAGTAAAAAGATGGATTTATCCTCCTTGTGAAAAGTGAAGTTAATGCAGATGGGCCTCGGGTAACTCCCATGGCTACAAAAAGACTTCCAGTTGTATAGAAGGATTTCTCTATGACCTCAGTAAACACTTCCCAGCTTATAGGTTTATAAGCTCAGCTCCTGGTTTCTAGCCATATTGAATAAAACATTAAGTTAGTGAATTGTGGAGGCTGTAAAACTGTAAAGAGTCCGATACGAGTCAGTGAAGTTCACATCTATTTATCTGGAAGGTTGCATGTCTAACCTGTTGCTAATAAGTAACTGCAGCAATCCCGGCAATAAATGTGCACGTTTATTCATGTTTTTGTATGTTAGAGCCCTGAGTTCAGGTCAGGAAATTCGGCTTGCGGTAATGAAGAGGAGGCTTGCGGTCATGTTACCTCTATGCCACACTAGCACCTACAAGTTCTCTTCTCCTCTGCCTTTGGTGTAAAACGTATGCGGCTGGTCTCTAGACACATACATAAAACATCTATTCAAGATGATGGAGCGCATTAAGGGAGTTTTTCCTTCCCACTGTCGCCAAAGTGCTTGCTCATAGGGGGTCATATGATTGTTGGGTTTTTCTCTGTATCTATGAAGCGCCTTGAGGCGACTTTTGTTGTGATTTGGCGCTATATAAATAAAATTGAATTGAATTGAATCTGTTTGTTGGAACATGTCAATGCAATAACTATATTCGTTAGCGCAACACTATTTTTTTCTATTAAGCTACTTGTGTGTTTCATATATGTTTCAATGTTAGCTAATAGGTGTCACCACTGTTTTGACAATAAGGAGGCTTTTGACTTTTTCCCACACTGCAGGTTTATTGACCCATCCATCAAAAATACGTGAAACTGTCTGTACATTTTTACACTTTCATGTTGGCAACAGTGTGAGGAGCAAGTTTACAGTCATTAGCTAATTAACCAAATTTAAAGATAATCCCGGCTGAAGACACTTCTATGTTGGCTTCACTTTTTATACCTGGATGCTATGTCCATTTTTATATACAGTCTAAAATTAAGTTTAAAGTGCTGAGATCAAATGACATAAGCAAAACATTGTGTTGTCATGGATACGTTAGGGGTTAGGTAACACTGTGGCTGGCAGACTGTCTGAAAGAAGTCTGAGTGTGTTTGCATGTGTGCGTATGTGTGTGTGTGTGGTACCATCTCCAGCTCCTCTACCCGCAGCTGTTTACGACATTTCAGAGACACCCTCTGCTCCCTGGCCTCCTGCAGCGTGTCATTCCTCACTGTGGTGCTGAGGCAGATGACAACATCCACTCTGCAGGGTCACACAGAGAGTCACTTATGTCCAATTAAATCAGTTAAAATGTTAAACTAAAGCTCAACCTCAAGGAGATTTTGCACTATTCTCATTGGTTAGCAGTCATAGAGTCTCACTTTTTCTTGATGTTTGGACACAAGCGCAGAACATCCTCCTTGCAGGCCATTTTGAACTTATAGGAAAACCGGAAATCCTTCATTTGAATCTGAGAGAGAAGCACAGGGATACTATGGTGATAGTATTATCCTTTTTTCGTTTTTACAATTATTTGCATTTATTTCATTCTTGTTGTCACTATTGTGTAACTCAAAAACAATATTCAAATATTAAAGCTTCTCTGAGTCTATCAGCTCTTTGAAGATAAAATTCAAAATCAAAGACAAGAACAACAAGAAAAAGAAACTGGTATCACAGAGTAAAGAGAGAAACAGAGACAGAAAACAGAATTTCATGATCACTCACCAGCTGGAAGTGTGTAACCCCAACTGCACATTTGTCATTCATCTCCTTCTGGTGTTTATTCTGAACCAAACACTCCATCAGATCACCTGTGTCGATCTGGTTATCAGCTACATCCTGCACACACAAATAACAATGCAAACATCCAAAATCTTTCTATTTACGTGACATTCAGGGACAACAACGCACAACACCACCACAGTGTCGTTGTTCAGTGGAATAAATGAAAATGCTCCGACTATACTCCGGAAAATAAATACACGGCTCAAAAAAACGTTCCTTCTTACACAAAAGAACAGATACTGATCCTGTTGATGGGTTAAGGACCTCCTACAGTCTTGTCCAGCTCTCTAAAGTAATTGTCTCTCTTCTGGATTAACAACCCTCTGAGCTATTAAACTAACCAGACCAATATTCTAGAGTTTTCACTGACTTGATGCTATAGTCTAAATAAAAAGTGTTCCTTTGATTATTTTAACGTGTATATTCTTGAGGAACCACACTGAATAACATTTATTTTAATGCAAGCAACAGAAAAGAATGCATTAGTGTTGGCCAACCCATGTGTAGGCATGAACACAGTAAAAAAACAAGACCAAAAGCACTGTGAGCAACTGAAACATATGTTTACGTACCCTGCAGATTTTTAGCATTTGAGGTTTGAAGACAAAATGTTTTAAAGTCTCTTTGACACAATACCCACTCTACATAACTTCACAAACGGGCATGCAACAGGTTACCGCCACCACTTTTCCCTCACGTGTCCTAAGGTAAAGTCAAATATGCTCACGTGGCAGTGTGCCTGAATGACGGGCTCACAGGCTCTGATGAGGAGAGCGTCGATCTGGATGTCCTGAACAACGAAACAGACAGCAACGGGTCATAAATGTGAAGGTGAGACAAGAATCACTTGTGTCAACACTGTTTCTCTAACAGCTCCTGCCTGCTTTCGGTTTAGCTTTGCTAACCTCTGACTCCAGCTCTGTCAGGTTGCCCACGACGTCCTTGCAGCCGGAAACTAAGTCCTCCAAATGATCCTGCAGACATTCCAGCTCCTGGACAGAGGCACACATTCAGCAGCAAGAACAAGAGCATTTCAACCATTACTGTGCGGCAGCCCCTAATGTGTGAACCTCTGCATCTATAGGCCGGTTTACATGTGAACTAGACTAGTCCCAGTATTTTCCAGCCACAGGATTTATGACACTGTGTGCACATCAAAGACCACAGGCTGCCAGAATGGCGTCAGAGAACTCTAACAGATATAAGCAGCAGTAACGGCCGCTGTGTGCTCACCTGTCCAGCATCTGTCTTTTCGCTGCACCACTTGCCGAGGTCGGTCATGCAGCGTTTCTGCAGCTCTGGGTCCAGCTTCACATCCAGCGCCCTCTGGTGGAGAATCCTCTGAACTTCCACCTTACAGTCCCGAGATAACTGCAAACAAACACATACATCACTGGTCACAAGGTTGAAACACACACCCATTCACAGTTTTCTTCTGTGAGGACCCATGATGACGTGTGGATGTGTATTAAGTAGTTTAGTAAGTGCCAGGTTCTGATATATAATGAACATTATTGTCACAATCATTTGCCTTTTTTCCCCAACAGAATTGCACAGACCCTGCTGGCAGAGAACACCCTTTACAGGGTTTTATGTTTGGCGTTGTAGTTGGTTTGTTATTTGTTTGCTTACATTCTCAGTCTGCTCAGTTAGTCTCTCTCTGGTTGGGGCCTTACCCGGACTTCCAGTTTTTATCATTATCATGTTATTTTGGATGGAGGAAATGGATAGCTAGTTAATTAAATTAAATGAAATGTAGATTAAATGGGTTTCAAAGGGGTATAAATTGTAAGCTATATGTAGCTCACTAGATTAAAAGGGGGTATTATGCATGATTCATAGTTAAAAACATGGGTATCTTACACTGGGTGTTGATGTAGCCTCTCAGTTCATCGTCTACCTGATGCCTCTCACAAACAGAAGATTTAAACAGCGGTTGGTTGCTCTGAGATCATACAGAGCCGGCACTGTGCAAAAGTCCTGAGCCACCCCTCATTTCTTTGTATTTTGCATCCAAAGTGAGTTTCTTCTACTTTTAAAAAAAAAAATGGTCCGGAGCAACAGTTCTCCAGCCTTTCAGAAGATCTTTGTTTGACTTCTGCTGCTTTTCCCCTCATTTTTTATCCAGTTTTTGTACAGTCTGTTTTCAGAGGACTGTTTTTACACCTAACTCCAGGCCAATTTGAAATTGTCTCGGAATGGTGTGAAACGTGTCCCTCAAAAAGCTGAGGAAACTAGTGGCAGACCTAAAAAAATATCTACAACAGACAAACAATATAAGTAAGTCATGTCCTTAAAGAAGGGGAAAAAAACAGCAAAGCACCTGAGAGAACTGCCCACAAAGACTAGACTGACTGACTGAAGAAGGTGGCCATGAATTTCCATTTATGTTTATAATACTTTACTGGACCAGTTTCCCATTAACTATGTGAAGAAATAAGGGCTGCTCGAGGCTTTTGCATAGTACTCTATAGTAGCAGTCTGAACCCTGAGCTTGGGATTGTTTGTACTGATCGAATTTTTTGGGGAACTTTAGAACTATACAACACAAAATAAGGAAAACCATATGACCTGCACTAAAGTACTGTGTTGCAGCGCTACCTGGTGACCAAGAGATTAAACCCAGACTTGCTATACCAGCTAGGAAGCCAAAAAGAAATCCCCTCTGTCATCTTGTAAATCCTTATTTTCAATAATCTGTCATTTTCAGGAAATTTGATGAAAAAGCTAAAAAAAAACTGTTACATTCCGTGAGGCTGTGGGAGTGTGTGGGTGTGGTGTTGTCCTCTCCCTCTCCTCCTCCTTTTTCTTGCCCCTCCCCCTTGTCTCTCTTTGCCCCTGCCGTCTCCCTCAGGAAGCAGCTGCTGCTCGTCTGCCCTCGTTTATCACCAATTACCTTCCAGAGGTGATATAAGCTGGAGGAGAGCGGCGCGTTGGGTGGGAGAGGCTTCTGGTGGATTTCTGCTGTGTGGGTCTGCACGAGGTGTTGGAAAGGGCCGTGTGTGTGTGTGTGTGTGTGTGTGTGTGTGTGTGTGTGTGTGTGTGTGTGTGTGTGTGTGTGTGTGTGTGAGTGAGAGTGTGTGAGAGTGTGTGAGAGAGAGACCAGCCCACTGTGTGTGGTGAGTGTGAGTAGCTCTCAACTGAGCAGTTGAAAAATCTTTAAAAACCTGAATTCTCCTGGTTACTCATGTACTGATTTACAATAACACAGCCTGCATTGATTGAGGTCACCATCCCCATTCACCGCAGACTCTGAATGTACCATGACGCATTACTAACCTCGAGTGGCTTTTTATCTCTGTGGAACGTTTCATGCTGCCTACAGTAAAACTCTATCACGAAGCAGAACTTTTCTCCATTTGTAGAAAAAACGCATCATTCATGACAGCATTTTCAAGACAGCGCTTTCAACCATGAGCCAATCTGGATGCACTGCTTTTAAAACACGAGGGAAGTTAAATCATCACAACATGGACTGAATATGAAGCACGATTTGAAGCATTTTCTTTTGCGCCAAGTTACTTTTCAACTGCTGTTTTTTCATTATTTTTTTAAACTGATTAATTTTCATGACAAATATTGATCTTTAGTGTTTATCTGTTTAGTGGCACCACTTGTTTTCCTGCAGCTGCTCAACAGTTTCAAGTTTTAATCCAAGCGTGTTTAGCTTGCCAAATGACTGTGCATTTACACACGTAGTAAAGGCTCTTTTGTGTGGATGTGTGAAACCGCTAAAATGTCCCACTTTTCTGAACTGGCGCTCACACTGAAGGTTTGACACATGCATACACCATGATTACTGAGACCATATAATTATATCAAATCAAGCTGTCAAGGGTCTTCTTTATAATCAGTATAATTACTCAAAATCAGGGCGAAGTGGATTTCCAACTCATTAATTTTTTGGAAAGAGAGAGAAAGTGATTATACAGATTTTCAAAACAAAGCAGAGCAGTCAGGGTTCATCATTTGAACTACTGAACCTGTGACTTAGAAGGGTACAAGCCAGCACTTCAGTAGCAATTTGTGTCACGAGAGTGAACAACTAAACTGAATCCTGCTCCTAGATTAGCTTTCATAGTTTCATGATGGATTTTAAAATGTGCTCTTGTCCTCTGAAGGACTTGCTTTTACCATCTATATACCAAAATTAAGAGCACTTTTGCATTAGTTTGGGTGTCTTTTAATTTTAGGTTCCTGTAGCGTCGGCAAGATGCTTAAGACCAAAAGTTCCAGATACTTTTCATAACTTAATGCAGACACATCATCATTCACACTTTTAAACATTTGAAGTTCCATAGAAGTAAAGTTTGACATTAGACTGACTCTGATCATGCCCCGAGTTGTTCTAGCGCCACCACGGGGTTAACAGTTTGATTCAGCCTCGCTCCAACCATCACCATTACAATCATCATCCAGTTAACTCCTCACCAGGATCAGTACGAGCTGATTTAGGTAAAATCAGAGTTCTTACCTGCTTTTCAGATTTCGCCTGTTAAATTTAAAAAACAGAGTTATGCCTGCTGCTATGACCAAATATAACCCTGAACCAACCAAAATATTATACCTAAACAGCTTAGTGCGGTCTAAAGTGTTTGCTTCTGCTGTCAACATACCCGTCTTCCCTGCTCCTCTGTGCGGTAGGCATGGCGATAGAGGCAGGAAAAGACAGCACCCGGTGGCATCACCTCGTTGGTCTCGTTCCAGCCGTGTGTGTGGCAGAGGCGGGCGGCGTCAGCCTGACATTTCTTATAAAGGATGGGGTCCAGTCTGGAAGACAAAAACTTAATGGATACTAAAACACACCCACAAAACAGACCTCCTTCAAGTCCTGTTTCCTGCTGATTCAAGTCATTCTATTGTACAGTTTCAGCTGTTTTTTTTTTTTTTTTTTTTTTTTTCATGTTACCCATCACTACTCCCAAAATCATCAGCCTGCCACATTTTCTGATACACTACATGGAAAAAGTTACTGGGCCACCTGCGCATTACACCTACAGGAGCTGCTCGGGCATGGAATCCCACACCACAAAGCTCCCAGCACTCAGTTTTTGCGCTGATGTTAATGCCAGAGGAGGTTTGCAATGCTACAGTTTTTTCCTTAGCAGAGCGCTGGTGGTTTTTACCCACTGTGCACCTTAGCACTCTTTACCTTACAATATGAAACAACTTGAGGTGAATACGGCTGTAATTTGGTGCTATATAAATTAAACTGAATTGAATTGAACTGGAACTGAATTGATAGGAAACAAATGCCACAAGTTGACTTGCTGCCATAGTGCACTTCACCCTATTAGAGAACCATGCTTGAATTCAGTGAGCTGTAGAACAACGTCTTTTGCGTGCTGATGAAAAAAAGAGGCTAAGTATCTAGCTGGACTTAATATAAACCAGGAAAACAAGCTTAAACACCAGAGAAAGTTCTACAGCTGAACAATGTCGATTTGTCGCATTCCCATCAGCATCAGCGGGCACACTCACTTCCAGTCTCTGGATATAAAATACTGAAGCTCTAACAGGCGGTGTTCACAGTCCTCCACCATCTTCTCTGTGTACAGATGCTCCATCAGGCATGACAGAATCCTGCACACCGACACACACAGACATACCAGCACATGAATCAGTGTTTACCAGGGAATCCGAAGAATGAAAAAAGGCAGATTTTGAAAGCAGGCGTCCTTCTCCTGCAGGTCTCTCTTGCTGTTTTAAGCCCCCTGTTTTAAACGTTAACAATTACATGTGATGCCTATGGGATAAACATATGCTGTTTTTTTGTTTTTATCAAACTCCAATCTGCCAGGTTAAAGTCCTACGTTTCAGCTATCGCCGCACTGTATCTTACCTGCGACATGGATATTTTCAATCTTTCATGCTACAGTTTCTAAAGCCGAAAAGCAGAAGCCAGAGAAGGTGCAGTTGAGTCTAAGCTCCCTCTAGACTACTTGAATTACAATATGCTGAATGGTAATTACGTAATTTTCAACACAGTGCGGCTCCCCTTAACTTTAAGCACATACGCGATTAAATCGTGGTCATGGTAATTAAGACTATTAATTTTAGCACTTGTGTCTGTTTTGGTTCCTTTTTTAATATTCTTATGATAAAAAAAGCAGCGTGTCACTGTTGTACTCGGTCACGGTAACAGCAGCAGTGAAAATATGAATGCTTATGTACTTATGTAAGTCTTAATAAAAACTACATTTAAAAAGTATCATCTGATTATCATTTAAAATTCCGATTAAGCTTAACCTGAAAGCAGTTGCATGTGTGCACGTGTGTAACCAACTCACATTGGGTCTCCATTGCGGATGTGTTTGCAGGCAGTCTGGATAACGGACTCGCAGGCCTCGTTGAGAGCCCGGTCGATCCGATAGTCGCCTCCTGGATCAGCAGACTGGATCAGAGTCTGAAGCTGCAGTGAGGAAAAATAATATTCGAATATTCAGGAAATAAATTTAATGGCAAGAAACTGGATTTTATTTATTTGTCATTATTTTATTGACAACCTATCAACCCCCAGTAACTGCAAATCTGATCAAACAAAATTCTGCCCGACATGACACGACAACTCAGAGTACCGTGTCTGCTGTTCGTGAAGTATTTAGCCAATACAAAATCTGAATGTTCTTCACTGACAACAACATTTTTGATAACTAAATTTGCAGTTTTATTTCATGATGACTGATTGAATGAAGGACTGATTATTTCATGCAATGGTCTTACAGCGTTCTGGCAGACGCTGTCCATGGCATTGCTCCGGTCACCACGACCGATTCTCATCAGACAGTGCAGTGTGCGGCCTTTGCGGTGCAGGCCGGAGCACTGGGCCTCGATCTCCGTCCGGCAGTGAAGCACGATCTCCGGACTGAGGGAGAAATCCTCCATCAGCATCCGCCGGTAGTCCAGCATCTCCCCCTGGCATTCTCCGCTGACCGGATGCCCTGCGTAGCACAAGAACCACCTATTACTAACACAATTAACAATGAATGCACATGAAATGTAGATAACTTCACACCCTATTCATTATGTTTGCAATTATATTTATAAAAAAAGAAATACTCTTTACTTAAAGCTGTATTCATTTACTTTTTGGCTACTCTGGGATTTCAAGGTCTCATTTAACAATATATTCCAAATAAATTCTATATAGAGAGTTTAAGTCCACCACATAAGGGTTAAGTCCAATCTTTACTCTAAGTTATATTTTGGTCTCCTCCTTTGTTCACCATCTTCTAGCTTTGTCAATCTAGTGTTAGATACAGGAGATTGATATTAAGAAGATTTTTGCAACCCTGAGTTAATGACCAGTTTTTCTCTAAACACCCCCCCCCCACCACCACCACCACCACCAACAACAACACCACCACTCACCACGGTGCACAGAAGCTTCAAGGCACAGGAGCAGGTATGACAGTCGGGCTTCACGGGCACGCGGCAGGCTGGTGTCCAGGCTGCAGCGCTGCTTCCTCAGGTCCAGCTTGCAGGCTTTAGCTAACGAGTAACTAACTCTGTAGTCCTGAGAGATGAGCTTCTGACGAGTGGTGAGAGCATCACGGCACTTTGAAGGCGAAGGAGGGGAGAAAGGTTATTAGAGACCAAACAAATTCACTAAAGTTTACTCAAAAGCCCTACAGAGTTTCATCAATCACGATCGTGCAGCCCTGTCAGCCACGCCGAGGAACAAGATGAATAAATGAGATGGTTGTACCTTTTCCGACATGGCCTCTTCAAACTTGTGATTGAACAGACACTTGTAGACTTTCCCTTCTCCTGCCTGAATCTGTGGAGAAAAGTAGAAAAGGGTTTCCGCTCTGAGATGTTAAAGGGATTTGCCAGCCCCACACAGCTTGTGTTTCTACAGTTGGAAACCAAGAGAAACCAGTTCATGTATAATTTCCATATTTTCTGAATGCATTAACTGTTTGTGTCTGATCACCGGAAGCATGAACATCATGCAAGCAGCGGTAGAGCCTCCTTACGTTCTGGCAGAACCTCTCGCGGTCGTCTCGGCAGGAGAAGTAAAGGTGTCTGTCGAGGTGAAAGTCATCTGAGGAAAGTTCCGCCACCCGCAGGATCGCTTTCTGACACTCCTCTTTGATTGGATGAGCACGATCCTGTTGCTCCACCTCCCTCACTAACGCCTTCTCGAGACAAGCGATCACTTCACCCTGGGAGTGAATGTCCTGTAAAGAGACATCAGGGATTCAGAGAGAGGGCAATGACACTCTGAATATGCTGATGATCTATAGGCATGGTGTCATAATGTAGTGGTTTACACATTCCATTGGCAAGCAAACGGTTGCTGGTTTGATTCCAGCTGGCTTACAAAATTCTTGCAGACCAAAGAGTGGGTTGACTTTCTCTTCCATATAACGAGAAAGAAATTAATGGGATTTGCAAAAACTTCCAACTATATTTTACCAAATGGAACTTAACAGGACACAATGTAACGTGGGTACAGTACAAGACTCGACACTATTTATATGTTTGAAAATAACAGTAACAAGTGTTGCAAGTGCATAAATGCTAAAAATCTTAGGGTTAGTTTAGCCCGTTTCCTGGGGGTTACTAGGCAACATGATTACAATATAATATGTAATATTGATAAGAACCTTTGTAGGCCTAAGATGTACTTGTGCGCCAATTGTGGACTGTGTAGGAGGACATCATATACAAATGGAGATTTTGTGTATTATAATAAGCACTAAATAGCCTGCACTTGCCACTTGGAGAGGTGGGTTTCCTCTGGTTACGCCACCTTATTATTTTTGTCGTTTAACCCGAAAAGCCTGTAAATGAACCTTTCCTGATTTATGGACTCCATTTTATGATTTATTAACTTCTGCATATATTTGCACAGTCCTGACCTTGTGTCCTATGTTGATGCTGCCGCAGCGCAGGCTGTTGATATCTTCTTTGCATTTGTCCATGAAGCCACAGATCAACCTGTAGTCGCTGAAGATGATGCTGGTCATCTTGGTGATATACTGGTTACACTGGTACTCACTGATGTTAACACGGTGATCCACCAGGCAGGACACCAGGTAGCCCCTCCCTCGCTCCACCTCATTACACTCCTTTATCTGAAGGTGCAGAACATTTGACAGGTCAGAGGAGAGCAAAGGACAGACCTAGAACTTCCCTGTAGAGTCAAAGGCAGACTGACCTCAGTGATGGTGCTCTTACAAATCTCCATGGCCACAGATTCAAACTTTGGATCTGTGGTTAGATTGAGTTTGTAGTTCCACAGAAGCTGATTGAGGAAAAAAAAGTTAGGATTTCAATTACAATCCAATTTATATGTTAATTAGAAATGAAACATAGTGAACATGACTAAAAAAAAGCCAACTCATTAACTACAACTAGTAGCAAAGAGTTTGTGGTGGTCGTATAAAGCATTGCATTTAATTAGATAATTTCTCTTCTTTATTTTTGGAGGAGGCACAACTGTTAAAAGTTTCTCTTGAGAAAGCAGCTTCTAAACTCACAAAGTTTCTTTGTGAATGTGATGTTGAAATAGTCCAAATCTAAGTAATCTACCCTGAACGATTTTACAAAAGAATAGTTTATTCAGAGAGAACTACGCCTGAACGATCAGACAGTCCCCATCCTGAAGACTGATGATTTTTTAAGGATTTTAATGACAGAAATAAGACCTTCAAATGTGCTCTTTTTATTGTTTTCTAATACTCTGTGTATCACTTTCTTATCAGAGGGGTTCCAGCTGCAGCATCCACAAACAACAGCTACTGAAAGTCGGTCCACCGAGAAAATAAGATAGAACAAGTGAGCGTGTGACATGTCAACTGCAGCCAGTGCTTTCCATGCTGTAATAAAGACAGTCCAAGTGCTCCATAAGCCTTGTGGTGTTTCATAAAACTGCCTGCTGTTAGCAGCCCTGAACTCTGAATATTGAAGGTTTATCATCCAGAAGGCACGGAGACGAGCTTTCGGAAGCTCTTAACGCAAAAAGAGGAGAAACTCCTAATTTAAAGTTAGACGGCGTTGATGTCAGTGACGGTCATCAGCTGGCAGTGTGGAAGCTGTGGGTTCTTCAAAGCTAGTATTTAGAGTGGGGAAGAGAATGTGAAAGGACCTTGTTAAACAGAGAAGAGAGGATCATGGTCAGCGGTCGCTGATAATTAGACTGCTTTATTTTAAATTCTCTAAATGTTTCCAATAATCTCTCCGATTGTACAGTGCATTAAAATATGCAGGTCTGTGACACTGCTCCAAAAAATATACTGAATTGAATTAGTATGCACAGACTGCTTTTTAGACCGATATTGTATTAGATTCTACATTTCTACTTGTTTACTATTTATGGACATATTAAGACATATTTCTAAGATAATATAATCCAGTTTACAGTAGTGGTTGTGGCCCTGAGTCAATAAACATACTAACATACTTGCATGCAGAACGTTTACCATGTTCACTCCTTTATATGCATTTTAATATTATATAAATATATTTCATGCAAGCAGTCATCTCATTGCACTTTATATTGTAAGGTAAAACCTCTGAAATATTAGAGAGAGAACTACAATGATCCCCTATAAGGAAAACAATTGGCTACAGTGGTGAGGAAGAACTTCCATTTATCAGGAAGAGATCTCTAGAATCAGGTTCAGGCAGGGGCAGACCTCTACCATGACTGATTAGGAGTGAGAGGAAAGAGCATACAGAAAAGTATAGAGTTAAGCAAATAGGACAAAACTAAAACCAATTATATCTGCAGTAGTTGGGGATGACATAAATGTTACAAATATTTGTTATGAATAAATTAAAGGCATAACGCAGTGATCACGAGACATGGATGGAAAAGAGTCCTCAGGTGACAAAGGTTCATAAACTCAGCCAAAAATTTAAGTGTAAACTTTTCAGCAGTTGGTACATCACAGCTGTGTGTGTTAGGATGTTCTGTCAACCTTTGAAATTACATATTTCAATATGTTTGGTTTAAATTCTTTAACAGCAGGGGCAAATAACAGTAACTTTGACTTAAAAATCTGTCAGATGCAGTGAAATAATTCCAGCAGTCCAAGCAGGACAGGTATGTACCACCCTGCATATCCAAAAGGCTAATTATCACATTTGATTTCTTGGTGAGTTAACTTTAAGCCAAACAGACTTGGTTAAATTTTTGATTTGGCCTGACAGCATTAGCCGAGTATGAAGGCACGCCTCTGTTATATCTTTCTTTGTCTCACACTTGTACTGTTTGATTAAAAAGTTCTGCGTGAATTTGTGTGTTTTAAAACAAATACTCACATGGTTGCAGTCAGGAGCAATATCAATTTCCTGCAGAAAGACAAAAAGAGGGAGAAATGTGAATCTTCAATTCAATGAAATTTTATTTATATAGCGCCAAATCACAACAACAGTCGCCTCAAGGCGCTTCAGTAGATTTAAACATCTTTCAACACTCTAGTTTAATCCATGCTTCCATCAGAGAGACACAAATAGTCATTTGTGCTTTAAGGGCTACCTTGGTATTTTTACTGCCATATTTTGTCAACATGCTGCAACAATGAGATTTCCAAGTTTGGCAACACCCTAACCTAAACACGCATCGGAACCAAAAACCAACTCTGACAAACTCCAACTTTCAAGCAGCACCATAGCCAGAGATAAAAGGAAAAAGTTCCAGCACCTGCTTGTATTTCTTTGTGCACTGGTTGAACAAACTAGATATAATAAGATAGTAAGTGTGTTTAGAGGTATCGGAAGGTTTTTTGTTTTATTAGTTATATTTATATGCTGAACCTACTGCACCATGCATTGGTTAATAAACCAACAACAAGACTCAGCAAAGGCACGGTTAGTTACACTGAAACCCTTTAAAACTGTTGAGCTTGTTGGCAAGCAGTCCATTTTCCTAAGGCCATGTGAGTATAGGCAGAGTTTCCAGTTAAATGTTGCTAATTTTCATTATATGACGATTGTTAAGACTGATTTTATATCACCAAGATTTGGTCATTTAAAAATCTGATATACTGGGCAACGCTTTTTTCATTCAGACACATAAAAACAGATTTCCCTAAAATTTGTTTATGCACAGTTATCTAAGAATTTAAGACCGTTTTAATTAATATATGCATTTTTAAAATAAAGTTTGTTTTACTATCAAAAGTTGTTGACTACTGATTTACACTATGCTCAGCTATGCTTGTGTTCATGGACTTGTAAACGTGTTTCCAATACAGAATAGCGCCCTCTGACAGAAAACTATGCAACATCAACACTCATAATATGGTTGACGGGTGTTTCTCCCATTGCTTCTTTACTTTTAGTTATTGGCCATTATAAATGTTGGTCCCAATAAATCAACAAATAGATAATATTGGTTAATATATAGCCGGGTGCTAATAATTGGTATAGGTCAATTAAGTTGGTCAATATATACACTTAAGGAGCGAAGCTATATTTGTATTATCTTTTATTATCTTCACCCAATGTAGTTTAATGTTAGCATGACATCTAAGAAAAGATGGAACTGAACTATTAACAAACTGATTGGAAACTCGGGTAAATTTTGCTACTAGTAAGTAATGTGGCCTAAAAGCTAAATTTTCGCTTTTTGTAAAGTTACTTTGTACAATTTAGGACTTTTATCACAAGGTAGAATTCTTCTATCTGCATATAAAATTATTTAATGTTGCTATCCTGAAAGATGATTTTAAATGAATAAATCTGTGCTCTAGTAGCCACAAAAAGAGGTGGGCCAAGTACGATTTGCAGAAACGTTGAGCTAACACTAGCTTACATAATATCAACCCTATTTCAACTTCAGTCAGCCACTTTTCAGAACAATATACATAAGGCTTAGATAAACTATAGCCTTTCATTTTTTGAAGTTCTGTTGCCTTAGTCAATTTAGATGGTGTTACACTTTTGTTCAACAAGGGGTTTTTTAATATCTCGGAAAAAACATTTTTGTAAAACCAACCTCTGCAAAAATAAAGGAAAGCAGTGCAGACAAGAAATGTGCCTACTGACTCGCCTACTATGTAAAACCTAGACTCGTGCTCCATGGCTAAATCGAAGGTAGGATTTTAGTGCAACTGAGTGAGATTGAAAATACATAGAGTGCATTTTTGGAACTGTCCCTTTAGCTTCAGAAAGAACAGTTCAAAAATACCACCAACATTGCCCTAAAGCGCTGAGCAAAGTAATGTTTTTTTTCTCCAAAACGCAGCAGTTTAATATGAACAAAGCAGCAGAAGCTCTTCATAGACTCGCCCACAACATCCTTGACTATCAGACAAAAGCCAGCAGCAGAAGCTCTTCTTACATCTCCACATCACTTTGCTGTAAAAAGACATGAAAGCACTTTGTGATAACTCTGCTGTGCCCACGGGAACAGCGACAAAAGGCCTTCTTTTGATTTTAAACTCTCATTTCCACTAAATGCTTCAGACACAAAGAAATCAGTGTAATAAGGATACAGACCCTTGGTGGGTTCCCAAATTAAAAAAAAAACTAAAAAAAACTAGTCATACTATGAGTTATTAATTAATGAAGAGCTGATCCATTCACATCAAAGGCTTTTGAAAAAAGACCATATTAATCAACTAGACTGATCAAACTGAAGTGGAAAGGATAATTGTGCCTTGGTAAGGGGCAGAGAGATAAAACAAATTGGGGCTGATGTGTTCCACTGAAGACTCTACATGTACAACTCTATACATGTTAAAAGTAGCCTGGCTTTTTCTGCGACTAAGTCATTGAAATAACTATACAGCAGAAACTACTCATGGAGATGGACACACCGAGAGATATCACTAATTCCTTAACGCAACTAAACTTTTAGAGATCTTTTTATGTGTCATTGTAGAGGCAATGCTTACAACTTGACACTAGGAGCCCCAAGAAGAGATGAGAACTTGTCAGTTTGGAACAAGCTTTATCTGTCATACAGATGGCCTCACATTTGACTCTAGAATATTACAGTGTACAAAAGGGTTCATGATCGACTTAATAACTGAAAGGTGCCTACGCATAAAAACACAAGCTTAAATCATCACACCTCCACCACCGAATAGGCTTTTGCCCTGTTAAACCATCCAAATTAATGTAAAGGAAATAGCAGTCTATCAGAGTTAGAGATACTTCATCATCAATTTAAACATAAACAGCTTTAATTGTCCATTGTATTAATGACCCGCCTGGGGCTGTTTTTGTTTGACGGGACCAACGGTAGCCTCTTTCTCTGTGACTACATCAGCGTTTCCTTTAAATCCTGAACATTGCACTTAGGACAACGATGTTACTACGGTATAAGCAGAAACACTGAGTAAAAAAAGAATTGTAGGACTGCAAATGCTACCCATAGCTACACAGCATCCTGGCACGCTATCTCCCCATAGTTATTATTTGTCACAATGCCTTAATGACCACAGCTCTAGAAATATCCCTGGCTTCTTTCTGCTATTGCAAAGTGACTTGCTGTTACTTTATAACTGTGTTGCTGTTTCTCAGACGTCTATCAGCTGTCAGATTTCAGGGCTTACACCACCACAAATAGATTCTCAAACTGGGTGTACTGAAAGCTCATGCTGCTCAGCTGCCCCTGTTACTGCCACTATATGTGTGTGTGTGTGTGTGTGTGTGTGTGTGTGTGTGTGTGTGTGTGTGTGTGTGTGTGTGTGTGTGTGTGTGTGTGTGTGTGTGTGTGTGTGTTTCTCTAGAGAAGAGGCAGATTTATAAGAGCCATTTACCTCTTCGGGAGGCCACAGCTGTTATAGAGTCAAAGCAATGTAATTATCTCTGTAAAGAGGGCATCACTCAGGGCTGCTGGAGGAGGTGTCTCGTGTGTGTGTGTGTGTGTGTGTGTGTGTGGTGTGTGTGAGTGAAAGAGCAGATGAAGTTAACATGATGATTAAAAAAAAACTCACAAGGGAAATTTTTTTCAGGGACAGTACGGGTTGTGTAACAAATGGTTTGCAAGATAGCTCATTTAAAATATTCTTTAATGTAAAGCAATTATAATTTCTTATTGGCTATGAACACATTATATGTTAAGTCTTTTATCATCATCATTTTGTCCTCCATTATCTATTTATACAGAACCATGTAACTGTGTATATCTGTGGAGTACAGTGCAAAATGAGACTGACGTGGTGATACTTTAAGCTTTTGCTGTATTTGTGACAATGACTGAGGTTGATAAAAGACATGGAAATCTATTATCACTGTACAAAATGTCTTTTAAATGTATTAAGTCTATCAGTGAACATGTGTCATTTTCTATTGCATTAAATTATATTTTTTTCATTATTTTGCTCTATATTGTATATTGGCCAACTTATGTTAACCAGACACTTGATTAGGTAGACCTGTTAAAGTGCTTACTAATGGAAATATCTAATTAGCCAATGATATGGCAGCAACGCAAAGTATTTAGGCATGTAGCAAGGGTCAAGACAGCCTGCTGAAGTTCAAACTGAGGATCAGAATGAGAAAGAGAGGTAACTGAGGTGTCTTTGAACGTGGTGTGCTTGTTGGTGCCATGCTCTAGTCTGAGTGGAAGGCAACAGTAATGTGATTGCAAGGTATGCAGACGAGCATCTCTGAGCAAAAAACACATTGATCCTGGAAGCAGATGGGCTACTGCAGAAGAAGCCCACACCAAGTTCTTGTCAGAAAGGGAACCTGAATATAATTTGCATGGGTTCAGCAAAATTGGAAAATAGGAGACTGGAAAAAGTTTCCTGGTCTGATGAGTCTTTAATACAAGATTTTTCATGGTGGAGTCAGAATTTGAAAACATGGATGCATTCTTCCTTGTATCAACAGTGATGGTGATGCTGTAATGGAATGGTAGCCCATCAGATGATAGTTACTTCCAGCAGGATAATGCAGCATGCCAAAAGGCTCAAATCATCTTCAACTGGTTTCTTTTTTGACTGGACTCAAACATTCTCTATGAACAACAGATTTTAATCCACCTAAGGACCTTTGGGATGTGATGGAACAGGAAATGCAGATCATTCATGTGCAGAAATCAGCAGGAACTGATGCTGTCATGTCAATATGGACCAAAATCTCTGAAGAATGTTTCCAACAACTTACTGAATCTATTCCCCAAAGACTTAAGGAAGCACTGAAGGCAAAAGGGATGTAAACTCAATATTAACAAGATGTTTTTTAATGAAGTGACCAGTGAGTGTGGATATAAATAACAAGGTAGATTCTCTACCAGCCTCCTTCCTTTTTGCTAGACCTAGCTAAATGTTCAGTGCAATACAAGAGGCTCTCATGCTTTCCTGAATGTTACCAAACTACAAAGTGTGGGGTAATTATTGTAAATGGGCTGGTTCTTACAGTATCTAGCCCTTTTCTACTCTAACTGAGCACTCAAAGTGCTTTTATACGAGGAAAATTGCTGTTGCGTTTTTCTGAAATGACAGAAAGTTAAATCAGCTCCTCTTTGAAACCATTTCACCGTAAACTTTATGAAGAAAAGAGAGAATTTATTGCAGGAATGTCTTATTACTCTGCATTTTTCTCAGCTTTGTGTACCAAATTTCCTACTGGGAAAAACAATTATACATAAAACTAAATTAAATAAATAACTTAAACATCAAAGTAAATCAAAAGTGAACACAATCTATACATCTAGCATAACAGAGAAATGTCTTCTGCTTGTACTTTTAAAATAATGGAATTTAGTACGATACAAATGACAGAACAAATTCCTTATATGCTGAATTTTTAGGTCTCAATTTGGGCCGCTGAATTTTTTGTTCCTTTTAAAATATCTGATACATGTGAAATCTTGGAATAGATCTAAATTTGTGATCCCAAACCCCCACAAAAAAAGCCAAGTGAAATAAAATAACATGGTTCAAGTCAGTATTTCCAAAACCCTTCATATGGTTTTAAAATTTTTATGATTGTTTTATAAATATGAGCTAGTGTAAAGGATCTTATCAGGAAGAGATTAATGAGTAATCCGACCCTGTTTTAAGTTGGTGTGGGTGTGTGTGTGTGTGTGTGTGTGTAGCCTTTTAATCAAACTGATATATTTTTCTTTAGATTTGAATCCAACTTTTTTAAAGCAGAGACAAAAAAGCAAACATTTACAATATAAAGGAAAAAACATATTGCTGTATGTATGTATAATTATTTGTTGAATTTAAAGCATTTTTCAACTAAAACCATCACGAAATGTACTATAGTCACGTCACAAGCTCGGGTGACTTCTTCAGAAGTGCTTTAGTGTTTTACCCAAAGATGTTCAATTTAAAAATGACACGAGGCAGAAGACTTTGCTTGAACAATCACTTCTAATAGCTGCAGTGCAGCTTAGGACACTTTGCATGAGGAAACACTTTTAAAATAATTAAATAGGTAAGAAGTGAACTGACCTAGAAAGCAAGATAACAATCTGGGGGGAAAAAATCAGATTCAGACTGTAAACTTGCCTGTAGCTTGCCTCCACCAGTGTGTGAATGTGAGAGTGAATGAATAGTGGCATTGTAAAGCGCTTTGGGTGCCTTGAAAAGCGCTATATAAATCCAATCCATTATTATTATTATTATAAACACTGTATGTTTATCATATGGTCATGTAATAAAGCAGGCTGTGAGGGTATCCTTCACTGGACGCATTAAGAGTGAGACTGAAGAACTGCAAGACCACAGCGGTTACTGATTAACAAACAAATAATTTGATCTCTAGTTGTAGTAGTGTCCCTTGCTTGTTTATTTATGGAAAGAAATTAGATAAAAATAAGAGAATCTGTGCATGTAGGCGGCCAATCTTTAAACAGGCACAGAGTGTGAAAGTTGGTTGTATTCTTCGTCACTATGGCACAAAGAAACAAGACAGGAATCATGTTTAACTGGGGTTTAACTTCAGCCGGCAAGTCACCTGACAGCTGGATGACTGCACTCACACCACACACTTCACACCTCACCAGGTTAATAAGTACTGCACTGAGGTGGAAAGAGGGGTGGTAAAAGCACAAAGCACATTAAAACCTCTCCCTTAAACTACAGAATGCAGTTGAGACAGCCCTGCCAGGTGCAGAGGTCGAGAAGGGGGTGAAGTTCATTCGGGATGTCACGTGGAATAAATTAAAAAATGATTAAACAGTTAATCAGATTAAGCCTGATATTTTTGGTAGAGATTAATCTATTTGTTGTTTAAAGACTAATCAGGTTTCATTTAGCTAGTTGCTCTTCAGCCTACAGCCTAAACACAACCAGTTTATAAGCATTTATAACAGCAGACATGATTTTTGATTGTGCTCATGGAACATCAGTTAAGGCCACACAGACAGAGTAGTGTGGATTACTACAGGGGATACCTTTTATTTACTCCTGGGGCCACAGGGCAAGAGCCTCTGTGCTGAAGTGTGAACATTCCTAGGTTGAAAAACACACAATTTACTTAAACATAAAAAAGTGAGCAGATTTTCAGGATGAGGGGCTTTTCACACAGTCTCATCAACTGACCACAAGCAAGTAAGAGAAAACTAACAGGTAGATATCAATTTGGGATAAAATCTACACTTAGCACTTGAAGACCTTCAAGTTTCGTTTTTTGAAGGAACTACGTTTTTTGTTCACTTTTGTTAAAAAACAAAACAAAAACAAAACACACACACACACACACACACACACACACACACACACACACACACACACACACACACACAGAGTTTTAAAAGCACTAAATACGCCACTATCTCTGTATGCGTGTGTGGATGTCGGGTAAATCGTGGATTTTTGACGTACTAAAAGAAAAAGTGTGTTTAAACGGCTGCCCGGAGCGTCACACGGATGGAGGTGCAGATGTTCACCTCTGCATCACAGCCATGCTGACAACCGGGGTGACTAAACCCACTGGGGCGACACACCCAGCAGATACCCATCACCTCACCTGAACCCGAACACTTTACCGTGGGGAGGGCGCCTACCTCTTTGCGGTCCTGCAGACACTCCAGCACTGCCAGGTTGTTGGTCCAGGTGTGCTTGGGACAGAGGCGGGTCAGGTCCTCCCGGCAGGCCTCCTCTTCCGACAGCTTCCAACCGGTCGCCCTTCGAGGCTGTGAGGCCCCAGCGGCTGCGGCTGCAGGTGCATCCTTCGCCGGCGGATCAGCGGGTCTCAGGACGGGCGGGTTGTGAAGCTCGGCCGGGCCGCTGGCAGCCTTCAAGCCGAGGACGGAGCCGAAACTGCAGAGGCACACGGACGACAACAGCAGCAGCAGCTGAGCGCGACTGTACGCCGCCATCTTCACAGCACTGTCAAGCTAGTACTAATACATGACGACATCACTTCCGGTCAGCGAGGTAACGGTGAGCTTTATTTACCGAAATAAACACACAACTTCCGGTCACTTGAAAAATAAATAAATAAAGCTTTACTGTACTCCTTTAGTAACAGCGTCAGTGTACCCATTGTTTTTACATTGTTGTTTACTCTAGTAAGCAATACGACACGATGATCACGTCACATGATCTCCAGCTCTAGTTTATAGCGATTTATTTTCATTTAATAGCATCAAAAAGAATCAAAGAATCAACTAAATGTAGGAAAAATAACGCGAATAAACTTTTCAAATATAAATAATTGTCGTTTATTTACATAAGCATGTTTCCACACAAAACTATCAGCCTGAATTACTTTTTTAATGCTAGATATTCCCCCACCTTAAAAACAAAACAAACAAAAACAAAACAAAACTTGTTTCGAAGTTCCTGCTCTACCTTTTTTTGTGACAACAAATACATTATTTCTTTGGCATCCATTGTACAAGGACAATGCAAGTCCGAATATTCAAACAATTGTTGGATATATCCCGGGAAGTGCGCACACTGTGTCTGAGGAGGATGTGCGGAGGTGCTTCAGGAAGGTGAACGCACGCAAAGCTACTGGTCCGGACGGGATTCCCGGCCGCGTCCTCAAGTCATGCGCGGCTCAGCTGGCTGGAGTGTTCACGCACATCTTCAACCTTTCCCTCTCTCTGTCTGTAGTCCCAGCCTGCTTCAAAATGGCCACCATCGTCCCTGTACCCAAATCCTCCACCATCTCCTCATTGAACGACTGGCGACCTGTAGCGCTGACCCCCATCGTAAGGAAATGCTTCGAGAAGCTGGTCAGGGACTTCATCTGCTCTGCACTACCCGACTCACTGGACCCTCTACAGTTCGCATACCGCCACAACAGGTCCACTGTTGATGCCATAGCCCTGACACTACATACTGCCCTGTCACACCTGGAGAAGAGAGACACGTATGTGAGAATGCTGTTTGTAGATTACAGCTCAGCATTCAATACCATCGCCTCTGTCAGTGCGCCCCAGGGCAGCTGTGGCTACAATGTAGCTTGCCATCGCCAGTGTGTGAATGTGTGTGTGAATGGGTGAATGACTGAATGTAGTGTAAAGCGCTTTGGGGTCCTTAGGGACTAGAAAAGCGCTATACAAATGCAGGCCATTTACCATGCCATCGTTCCCTCGAAGCTGGACAGGAAACTGCAGGATCTAGGACTGAGTAGCTCCCTCTGCAGCTGGATCCTTAGCTTCCTGTCTGACAGACGCCAAGTGGTCAGACTGGGCAGCATCACCTCATCCCCCGTCACACTGAACACTGGTGCTCCACAGGGGTGTGTACTGAGCCCTCTCCTGTACTCACTCTACACCTACGACTGCACGGCCACTAACAACTCCAACATCATTGTGAAGTTTGCGGACGACACTACAGTGGTGGGTCTTATCACTATTGGTGATGAGACGGCTTACAGGGAGGAGGTCAGCGCCCTGACCCACTGGTGTCAAGACAACCATCTCACCCTCAACGTCGCAAAAACAAAGGAGTTGATAGTGGACTTCCGGAGGTGCAGAGAAGTACACACCCCCATCACCATCAACGGCGCTGCTGTGGAGAGAGTGAGCAGCTTCCGGTTCCTTGGTGTACATCTGGCTGAGGATCTTACGTGGTCAGTACACACAAATAAAACAGTGAAGAAGGCGCAGCAGCGCCTCTTCTTTCTCAGGAGACTGAAAAGATTTGGCATGAGCCCCCGCATCCTCAGGACCTTCTATCACTGTGCCATTGAGAGCATTCTCACTGGATGCATCACCACCTGGTATGGCAACAGCACCGCCTACAACCGCAAAGCTCTCCAGCGAGTAGTGCGGTGCTCTGAACGGATAATTGGAGGTGAGCTTCCCTCCCTCCAAGACATCTACAGGAAGCGGTGCCTGAGGAAAGCGGGGAGGATCATCAAGGACTCCAGTCACCCCAGCCATAAACTGTTCAGACTACTTCCATCAGGAAGGAGGTTCTGCAGCATCCGGTCCCGTACCAGCAGACTGAGAGACAGCTTCTTCCATCAGGCCATCAGACTGCTGAACACTTCATAGACACCTCAGCTTCACTACTGGAACTTTAACATTATGCACTCCATACTGTACAGTAATGCCACTGTTTTGTACATGTCTCACTCTGTATATTTTATTTTATATATTTTATTTATTGTTTACTCTATTTAATTTGTAAAATATGTGCACACACACACACACACACACACACACACACACACACACACACACACACACACACACACACACACACACACGTAGAAAAATATTTAGTATACACATCCAGAAATGCATATACTATTATATATTGTACATATATTTATTAGTTTCAGATGTAGCCATTCTTGTATTTTGCTTGTTTACATTATTGTATTTTGCACAACTCTGTTGCTTGTGAAGCTCGCACACAAGAATTTCACTCACATGTGCTGTACCAATGTACCTGCACATGTGATGTGACAATAAAAGTGATTTGATTTGATTTGATTTGGAAAGTGTGTGTGTGTGTGTGTGTGTGTGTGTGTGTGTGTGTGTGTGTGTGTGTGTGTGTGTGTGTGTGTGTGTGTGTGTGTGTGTTTTCTCTCCCTCCCATGATGCTCTCAGTGATTGTAAGCTTTTATTTTGAAGTTATTGTCACACCGTTTCACATCATTGCATTCAGTACAAGATATAGTAGGAAAGTATCTATATTCACAGCCAGACATTGTCAGCATTTTTGATTTATTGTGCCCATGTACAGATACAGATGTAATTGTTAATTCTAAACTGTGGAATAGTTGACTGCTTACTGAGATTATTAAGTTCTACTGAAACTTTAAAAATGCCTCAAAGCCTGTTTTGGTTTCCTTTGGTTTTTTTTGTATCGTATAGTGAAAGTGACTTGTCTCTCTGTATGGATAACCATATTTTCTTGCTTGTGTTTAAGCTTTTAATTTGAAATGTAATGTGTATTTCCCTTTTTTCCAATTAAAGTCAAACATTGCCTTGCAGAAAACCTTTATAATCGCTGTATGCTGAGCAATCACAATTTAATTCACCTTCATTACAAAATGTATAATGCCAACACGTTCTGGGATTAGGACTAAAGCTTCAAACTTTTTTATGTTGAACTTTTCGTGGCAGTTCAAAGTGATTTTACCTAAAACATGAAAGACCTTAAAAAAAGGATCCCAAGGCAGGATTGAAAAGATACCTTTCAGTGGGATTTAACAGGGGAAAAAATCAAAAGAATGGAAGCCAAACATGAGTTGAAATAAAAAGAAATGGATAAAACTAGAAAATAAAGGTTACAAAAATGAAATAATGATCTGATTCAGGTCATTTAAATGCGAAGGCAATGAGAAAAGTTTGATCTGTGATTATAAGTACTGAGGAAGTTTGTTCCTATAATGTGATATAAAAGATGTATAAATATATCACATAATGGCTCTGTGAAATGAACACAGATTTGGCAATATTAGTCAGATCAACATATTTAAATTTGGTATAAATATTAGTCATCATCAGAGATCATAAAGTGTAAAATATTCCCATGACCATTAGGGATATTGATGTGGAGATTCATTTTCTAAGGATGTCACAGCTCAGAGAAATGAAAGATACTCAGGTTAGACAGCCAACAGTGCAGGTATAGTATTAAAGCATTAACTAAATACTTATTGGAAATCAGTAATAACTTTGATATCAACTGTTTAAGTCATTAATGATATACTGTGTGAGTTTTTGCTCCTTTCTTCCTGTCTGTGCTCCAACAGGAGAGTGCGATGGCCAGGCTTCATTAAACATGAATTTGAATATTTTACTCAAATAGCCTCTGAAGTCATCAGATCATGTGATGGATGTGCAGCTGGCAACCTTGTGATGCTGTTATGTCCATTTGGACACAAATCTCTCCAGAATGTGTCCAGCACCTTGTTGAATCTCTGCCACGAATAATTAAAGCAGTTCTGAAGGCAAAAAGGGGCTCAGACTCAGTGCTAGATAGGTGTACAGTGGGCAGTGAGTATATGTTTCCTTGAAAATTTATTTGAGGATTCAGTTTGGCTGTTCAGTAAAGGAAGCACCTCTTTATTGTAAACAAATCAAGGGAAAGGAAAGCACTAGCAGTAATGTGTTATTTAAGCACAGTGCATTTACAAACTCACCTGATCAAAACGGCCTGACTGTGTTTGATAGTCATCTTCTGCCATCTTCTCCTCCCTCTCTCAGAGCTTGGTGCTGCAAGTTGGCCAAGAAATGCTGGAAGAGGAAGCCCGAGAAGCTGAGAGGGAGAAAATGCAGTACTTGGAAGAGAATTGCACAGCCCTTTTCATTCCTGGCAGTATGCAGGATCTCCAGGTAAACCTACGGCACCTGGAGAATTTGTTCATGACTGATGATTAACTTAGCAGGCTTTTTGTTCACCTATGGAAGCTGTAGTTTGGTTTTAGAGGAGAAAGTATTTGTTCTGGTGCACTTGCCTTTAACATCCATAACATCACCGGAAAATGAAAGTGTGCAAGCTCTACTCTTCCTCTGTATCCATCCCCTACCCAGCAACTATAGAAAGTTGGAGATGATAGAAAACTTGCTTTGTAAGAAAAATGTTCAGGATAGTACACTGCTGTTAAGTGTGTCGTGTTTATGATTGAAAAAACAGACAAACAAATAAACTTTCTCACTCCTTCTATCTATCATAACTCCAGGAGCTGTGTTGCAAACTTCACAAGCAGATTGATTTGGTGGATGAGGAGCGATACAACATGGAGGTCAAAGTGGCAAAATCCAACAAGGTGTTGTATTCAGAAGCTTCTTCTGCCATTATAAAGTTATACAGTTATACAGTATAATTATTATACAGTATATATATATACTGTATGTATATATAATTATACAGTTATAACACCTCCCGATGTAAGGTTTATGCCACAGCTCCCCTAAAGTAACAGTATATGTAATTGCCAAAATCATTTTTCATTTTTTCTGTATTGGCAAGATCTTTAATCAAAGTGACATTTTTTTAGTTTAAAAATAATTTTTAAAAATTTATTCTAATTTATTCTAAAATGTTTGTTGTTGTTATTACCAAAACACATATGTCTGAACAACAGTGTTCTATGTCAGGTTGATGACCTTAAGTTGAAGATTCAGTATCTGAATGGGAGGTTTAAGAAGCCAGTCCTGAAAAAGGTGCGGATGTCAGCCGATGCCATGCTGGCTGGCCTGCTGGGCTCCAAACATAAAGTGTCCATGGACCTGAGAGCCAGCCTTAAGCAGGTTAAGAAGGAAGTGAAGGACGAGGTAGGTGCTTTTGATGTTATATTAGGCAGATGGAGCACATAGTAGCATCCTTCACTGAAAAAAATTAGTAAGATCAGAACGCAACATGAAAGGCTTCACTTTTTGTTACTGCTTTCCTTTGAATGTGTTTCTTAGGAGAAGCAAACGGGCGACTGGGGTAAAAAAAATCAAAGACAAAACTGGCATGGGTGGAAGAAAAAAGATGTTCGATACAGAGCCTTAAATGTCAGCATGTTTTTTCTGCAGTTCACCACTGCCAAGATTTGCCAGAAGTCCCTTTTTTAAATAAATAAAAAAGAATAAATCCAGTGGTGTTCTGATGTATTTAATGAATGTAATTTGACAAATGCAAACAGGCTGATAAAGAGCACAGGCTGTGAATGTTCCGCATGCGTATAAATCGAGGTGAACTCGTTTTATGAATTCCAAGAGCAAGAAATGAGACAGAAGTGTTGAAAAGCAGCTGAAAAAATGTTTTCTAAATCCGTCCAGCTCATTATTAATAAAGTTTTTTTTTTTTTTTTTTTGGTAGGGTTGTCGGTCACGTGAGAATACGCGACGTCACGAAAACCCTGTGATACACTGGTTGTGGAAGTAAATCAGTACTGGCAACAGAGGGCTGCTTTCTTTCTAATATTTCCAGATAAATACCTGTAAATAGAGCAAAACCAACCGCTTTAAGACGCTGAATTACCCTTCCTCAGAACCAAAATGACAGCGGCGGTGTTTTTCGGCTGCACCTTTATCGCCTTCGGCCCAGCCATCGCGTTGTTCCTGTTTACCATTGCCCGGGAGCCGCTGAGAGTCATTTTCCTCATAGCAGGGTGAGAGTTAAACATTCACTGGTCATAACGGACGGCAATTGACTTAAATATATAATAATTTGGTAATTACAGATGCTACTGCCACGTTATATTGAATAAATCCCAACCTTTAGACAGTGTTAGCTTACTAGCTAACCGATCGTTTCGTTTCTTAGCTGATGTGCTATCATTAGCTTCTATTCTCTGGTATTATGGTCTTACACTTTGCTGGTTTTTTTCTTTAGCCATACGTCACCACATTCCGATTTACACAGCTTCATAAATACACCGACCTTTTAAAGTTTTAAAGCCCCAGCAATGCCTGATATTAGCCACCCAAAGATAGGAAAGAGCTAGCTTAATGAGAGCCTGAGGGACTTTTATTAGTTTTGTTTCTTATGGATCTTGCAGATATTGGAGGATGCTGACGACTTATGTCAGTAAAAGGTGGCTGTATACACACACGTAGTTAGTTAGCACTATGGTGGATTGGCTTTTGAAATAATTCATTGCTATTGTAGTGTTATAGGGTTCAGATACGGTCTTGACCTAAGTGAGATATAAGCTTGTGATCATAATTGTGGTTGTTGATTGATAACATACATCTTACCGGTTAATTTGTAAAAGTGCCGTGACGTTACGTTTGTGTTCGTTGACACTTTGTCTCCTTGTTATGGTCAATTAATTCTTGCTATTTGAAGTAAAAGTAACTAAATAGTCCTCTGGTATCTCAAGATAATCCTGATTGTGCTATCACTTCGGTGCTGCTCCTCAGTTCCTCCTCAGTCTGGAAGTATTTTTTTCTTAACCCTCCCTTTACTTTCATTTAATTGGCTGACCCTCGCAAATAGAACTGTTGAAAAAATAAAGGAGTCAGGCTTCTGGGCTCACAGCAATGCTGGAATTGCTGTGAGCCCAGAAGCTTTGAGATAGCAGTGTGGGTAATATCTGTTTTCTTTGTTCTCATTCTTTCAGGGCATTTTTCTGGCTGGTGTCGCTGCTGTTCTCCTCCCTGGTGTGGTTCATCTCGGTTCAGATCAGTAATAAAGAGAGCGCGGCTCAGCAGAAAGGCCTGCTCATCTTTGGTGTGGTGCTGTCTGTGCTCTTGCAGGAAACCTTCCGCTTCGCTTACTACAAGCTACTAAAGTAAGTGGCCGCCACCATGTTTAACTGTTTTATACTTTATATAGTGTGACTCCAGAGAACTGTTTCTTACTAGAAGAGCTGAAAGCCCATACTTCAACTTCCTCAACACGTATTCACTATTTATTATTTATTTAACTAAGAAATATTAAAGCATGACCTCTGAATTCTGCACTGTATCGTTGTTGTCCCTTGATGAGTGTCTGTCTCAGTTGTCTCAGTTTCACACTCTTCAGTGTGAACTTGTACAATTTTCATTGTTCATCTCAGATCATCTTCCACTAAATGACATACTTTCATAACTGACATTCATGTTCTGTAGCACACAGTGAGACTCAGAACCAAAACTCTGTGTGTGTGTTTTCCTGCAGGAAAGCAAATGAAGGCCTCCTCACTCTCAGCCAGGAGGAGACCATGCCCATCTCCATCCGACAGCTGGCCTATGGTACACTTAGTCTGCACATCATCTTCTGTGCTTCATATCACCTACTGGTAGCATATTCATTCACCCACGATTCTGCCAGAAGACAGAACATTGAGCACTGGTTACCTCTTTACAACTTTATCATTGTTTGTTTTTGGTTTTAAAACTCACTTTTGTACTATTCTGTAAAAATTTTTTTTAAATATACAAGAAACATTAGCATAAAAATGGCAAATGCACTGTATGGACAAAAGCACTGGACCACATGCATATTATAGCTATAGGAGCTGCTCAGCCATATAGACCCATACCTTGAAGCTTCCAGCACAGTGTTTGTGCTGATGTCAATATCAGTGGTTTTAATGGGGAGGATTGGAGCTCTGCAATGCCACTTAGTGATCATAAAATATCTATGGGGAAATTTCACAAACAGACTATTTACAATGATCATATTCTACTACATTGCTACACTCTAGTTCAGTGAGCTTTTTAGAGTGACCCCTTGTTTCACAAACATTTGTAAAGCGAGACTTCATGGAAAGATGCTTGATTTTACACACCTGTATTCAGATGTTAAGAGGTGTGGATCGAAACCTTTGGCCGTATATCATATGAGCACAAACTGTGAAAGTGCTCATTCTTCCCCACTAGGCTCTAACAAAAGATGCTATCAAGTAGCATCAATACATTTCTAAAGAAATTGTTAAAAATGAACATCTAGCACACTTTGGACATGATCTCTTATTTGCAGGTTGTTTAAATTTGCTTGCGGTTTACAGTAAACAGTATTTTCTGTACAGTGGGGCTGTGTGATATGACCAAAATCTCATATCCCGATATAAGAATTCCATCATCCTGATAACGATATAAATCACAAAAATGTAACATTTTCTGTAAATTCTGTGAATCTCGGGCAGCTCGACTTGCGGGAAGTGTTTCCAGCTGCGCGTCATGTAGCTGGAGTCGAGTGTTTTAACCGATGCATGAAACTATACATTTTTAGACATAAGTTGTAACGGCCGCCGTTTTCTTTGTATTTATTACACGGCGTGCTGCGGGGAAAAGCCTGTTCTAACGTTTGAGTCTAAGGTCTATTTTTTAGCACCTGGCGGCTCTTTTTTACTTCTCATCCATAAATAATCTGCTCTTTCACATGATTCAGTTTATTTTGAAAAGTCTCAACAGGATCTCGAGCTTTATTGTAAAAGGTTTATGTGAAACATAAACAAGCGGACACGCGATAGTGCTACCGTCGTTGTTGCTAACGACAAAGCATTAAAACAGGCGCTTGTCCGTGCGTAGTGTGGTTATATTAAATATAAGAGAAAGAGAGAACTTTAAGAAATGAATATAGCCACAACAGTGACCATCAAAACAATGAAAAAAATATTGCCGTAAACATTTTATTAGGCGACACCATGAAACAAACGATAGCGTAAAATCAAACGATAGACGATATCGAACAGCCCTAGTGGTCCCTAGCTATAATGCGGTGCGCTGTTTCTTGGATTTTCTTTGGTGCAATTTTGCAGTTTTTTTTTTAAGCAGCACATTGTGTTCTGCATCCTGATTGGCCGTAGACCATTGTCAATCAATCTCCTCTGTGCTGTGTCTCCTGTACAGTACAGAATGTCTGCAGCTTGTCGAATTTACATAAATCTTTGATCGCTTGCAGTGTGACTCTGAAGTACTGTACTGTATGTTTGTAAATTTTCTCCCCAACAAACACAACAATGTTAATGAAACGTTTTGCACCGTCAAAGGCACCTGTGGTAGCACCCAAAAGGCAGAGGAAGATGGTAACCATAGCACAAAAAGTTGGACTTCTGGACATGCTAAGGGAAGATAGAAGTTACCATATTTTTCGGACCATAAGGCACACTGCATTATGAGGTGCATTAAGTAAAACAAAACAGTCAGATAAGTCAAACTTTACTCAAGTCATTCTTCCACCATTGATTCATTAATGTTGAATTCTCTGGCAGCTGCTCTATTCCCATGTTCTGGACCTGAAACAGGGTTTGATCTTTGGTTTCATTCTACAATACTGGACTTATTTTTCTATGAAGGTTTGAATTTTGAGGGTGTTTAAACAAGAGAGAAAAATGTTCATGCCTGTCTGAGAAAACTGTCTAAAGTGTCTAGTGAGGAGTGTTACAGCCTTAAAACATCTATAATAATTGTGAAAAAAATGAAATTGGCTACTTTGTGGACTTCACCTATCGCGGGTTATTTTTACAATGTAATTCCTGTGATAAGGGACCATTCAATTCAATTCAATTCAATTTTATTTATATAGCGCCAAATCACAACATAAGTCGCCTCAAGGCCATTCATCTTGCATAGTGCCGAATTTGCTTTGGGATTAGCATCGCACAGTCTTTCTTATGTCTCAGCTGTCTTCTCATTCTTTTGTCTCAGTTTCAGGTCTCGGCTTCGGCTTCATGAGCGGAGCGTTCTCTGTGGTGAACATCCTGGCTGACTCAGCAGGGCCGGGGACTGTGGGGATCCATGGAGACTCGCAGCACTACTTCCTGTCCTCAGGTAACAATTAGCATGTACTTGTTTTTTGTTTGTTGTTTATTTTATTGTCAAAAACCTTTACGTTTCTGCCGTTGAGCGAGTCCATAGATTCGTAAAACCTTTTTCTTTCTTGTGTTCTCTTCTCACACACACACACACACACACACACACACACACACACACACACACACACACAGTCATTCACCAGATGAACTACTTCCACTGCTGGAACCAGAGTCCAGACGGGGAGATTCTTATTCTACTTTGGAGTATAAATGATTGTGTCTTTGTTTTTGTTTTTTCTTTCACTTTTGAGCCAGTTGCCACAAAAAAACTATGTATTTCAGAGTTTTGGACTTCTAGCTGAAACAATACAGAGCACAGAATAAATGTATTATGTTCTATTGTGTGGTCTTATTAAAAAGCATTCTGGGAAATGTTGCATTAAAACTAATCGCCGTTAAAAGTGTAACTATATTAGATTTATATGTAGAACATGATTTGTTAAAATTGCACGTCTCTTTCAGCCTTCATGACGATGGCCATCATCCTGCTTCACATGTTTTGGGGCGTTGTTTTCTTTGATGCTTGTGAGAAGCAGCGCTGGTGGGCGGTGGCAGCCGTTGTCATCAGTCACCTCTTGGTCTCCTGTCTGGTGAGTGTGGTTTGTACGGAATGTGGACTTGAGTCTATGTGAAGGCAGGAAAAAACACTAACAAGAGCTCACAGTCAAAAACTATGCAAGGAAAGTATTTTTATGTCTTAAATGTCTTGAGTCAGTTTTCTTTTTTTTTTTTAAATCAAACCTCTCAAGCCTCATAAATCTTCTCTTTTTATTTTATTATAGTATATTATAGTATCTTATAGTAAATAAGAGTCATGTTTTCGGGGCACACGACGGTGCTCGGACAAACGGCCATTTAACAACATCAACTTGGCGACTCAGATTTGTAATGAAAGTCTCTCTTGCTCTCTCTTTATATGCCTGCAATTAGTTACTTTAAAGAATTGAGATAAAATACTAAACAGTGTCCACTGATGTTTTTTTATCTCGTCTTCTACCGCAGACCTTCCAGAACCCTGAGTACGTCGCAAGCCTTGTTCCCACCTACGTCATCCTGTTCCTAATGGGTGTCTGGGCGTTCTACTCCGCCGGTGGCTCGCTCAAGAACCTCAAACTCTGCCTCACCTGCAAAGACAAGGACTTGCTTCTTGCCAACCACAGGCCTAGATAACGCAGCACACCTAGCAGTGTGCAGGACTCTTTATACAAGGATCACAGAGATCCCACACAAACACACACACACATTGGACACAGTGAGGAAGGAGTGTTAACCCTGTTAAATCTGCTATTTGATTTGAGACTTTCATCATCTTAAGCGTTAAAACATTTAAAAGGTTTTGTGGGAACAAAGATGGGAGATCGTTTTGATTCCAGTCCAGCTTGGAAAAGGTTTTTATTCAACAGTATAACATATCCATTTTGGCTAACTGTGTGCCCTTTTTGTGGTCTGCACTGTAAGAAAAAACAAACCCACAGAAGATAATTTAGATTGGGGGCTTAAAGCAGCAGCACTCTTTATACATACTCTCAGATGCTTCAAATCTTTCCTAGTGTTTTATTATTTCTAAAGAAAATGTGTATATAATTATGCATTTTTGAATTCCCTAATGTGTAAATATTAAAACCTTTCTTCAAGGTGCGATATGCTGTCTGTGGTCTGAATATGAACCTGCGTTTGATTCTAAATGCACTTGCTAATGATTACTAATTGTTTGTAATCAGTCATCAGTCAGTCAGTAATCTTGACGTAATAGACCCTTGAGCAAATAGAAAGTAGAGAATCTAAATCAAACAAAATAGTTTCTTTTGTTGTTTGTCCTTGTGTGTTTTGGTTGTTCTTATGAGTGCAAGGATTTAGGATAAAGAATTATTTACAAACATTTTGTTTCTGTGCCTGATTTTGTTTTTGATCATCTTTTGTATTTGTAGATTCTGTCTGCTGTGTCTCCCAAGGATGGGAGGTACATTAGAGATGTAAATTGTATCCATGTTTGCATTGAGTTCATTACTTTTCTGCCTTGTTTTGGCACTTTGCTACATGACAAAATGTGATTTGGTGTAGTCTTATAGGTGGAGATGAGCCTGTTAGCTGGTCAGTTGGTACACCAGGCTGAAACTGATACAACAATCCTGCAATAACTCTTACCTTCATGATGTCATGCTGTTTAATCCTACTGTAATTCAAAGAGAAGTGTTTCTTTTGTGAGTTATATCCAAGAAATGGGGAAAGAAATTATTGTGTGCTCACTTTCAGTTTTTACTTCATATTGTAAAACACATTCAGCTCTCCCTCTGCATTAAGTTAACTTTAAATTTCTTGTTTATTTCTAGAAGGTTGCATTTCCTTTTATCACCATTGTTGGATAGGTTTTAAGTGTGTACAATACTTCAATGACTAAAGGAATAATAATAAAAAATGATATTCCTGTCATTCTTTATATCAATTGATTAATTAAGCTATTGTTTTTTTAACAGGTGTTTTACAGGTGCCCATGATTATTCACTAGTGACTGTGTAAAATATATTTAAAATTGTCTGATTAGTATAAAAAGAAACTAAAGATTTTCAGTTTTCCTTTACTGCCAACTCCAAAAACCAAGCACATGTTCACACCAAAGATTTCTGCTTAAATAGGATATTTTATGACAAATTTCTCCTCTTTGTTTCTTTTCTTTCACTCTACTAGAGCAACTTTGCATGATACCAATTTCTGTACTTCATCTACTGTCTGAAACAAGGATTTTGGCTCCTCCCCCTTGCGTTAACCCAGCTTCCCACCCCCCCTCCCCCCTGATTGGTTACTCATATTAAACAGACAGTTTGAGCCAATGAGGCTTTTGTGATCACAGCCAGAGCTCTGACATCACACAGAGCCAAGAGCAGAAATAAATTGTCTGAAACTAAACTTGTGCAGTGGTTTAGACTACTTATATATACAGTCATTTAAAGATTTCAAACTTTGGTTCTGTTTCGCAGGAGAATCTGGTGGGAAATACCACTTGAAAACAGCATTCAAAGTAATGAACATTAACATGTATAATAACATCAGAGGGTGTTTAACTAGCCTTGTTTGGTCAAAAATAATCAAAAAGTAATAAGAAAGACCAGACAGCAGCCATTTTCTTTTAAGTTTATACAGAAACAGTAGGTCAGTTCATTGGACCTTTAATGAGAAGTCTACAGGGGACAAAGCAGGCGCCAGGTTTCCGATATAGTGCATGTCTGTGCGTGTGTGAGCGAGTGAATGTGAGAGGGATGAAGCAAAAAGCCTTTCTTGCTTCAGATGCTTCAGTTTGCTTGTTTGTAAAGATGAGGAGCTGTTAAAGTGGGTATGTTCATGTCATTAAAAGGACTAATCACAAAAGAAAAATGATAAATCACCTTTTAATGTTTCACCCTAAAACATTCCTCCATTCTGCCACTCCTGCGCTCCTCAGGTAATGTTTCCATTTATGAAAGCAGACACCTCCAGGCTGGGCTACACAAAGCTCACCGGGGTCTCAGAGGGTTTTGGTCAGTCAAAGGCCTTTTTAAAAAAAAAAAGTTAGACAACAGACAGACAGATTCAGGAAGCGTTTCCTCTGCCGAAAAGGCAACTTTCAAATGCAAATATGAGCCTGTGCAGCCAGTGACACCGGGGTCACCTCAACAATATCAAAAGTCTCACTCCTGAGGCTTTTGTGTCCCGCTGGATGTTCGAGGGTCAGGTGTCCAGCCAAAGATGAACTACTTCCACTGCTGGAACCAGAGTCCAGACAGGGAGATTCTTATTTTACTTTGGAGAATAAATGATTGTGTGTGTGTGTTTGTTTTTTTTCTTTCACTTTTGAGCCAGCTGCCACAAACAAATTGTATGTCTTTCAGAGTTTTGGACTTCTAGCTGAAACAATACAGAGCACAGCCTAAATGTATTATGTCCATGTATTATGTGTGGTGTTATTAAAAGGCATTATGGGAAATGTTGCATTAAAACTAATCGCCGTTAAAAGTGTAACTATATTAGATTTATATGTAGAACATGATTTGTTAAAATTGCACGTCTCTTTCAGCCTTTATGACAATGGCCATCATCCTGCTTCACATGTTCTGGGACATTGTTTTCTTTGATGCCTGTGAGAAGCAGCGCTGGTGGGCGGTGGCAGCCATTGTCATCAGTCACTTCTTGGGCTACCCTGTCTGGTGAGTGTGGTTTGTACAGAATGTGGACTTGGGTCTGTGTGAAGGCAGGAAAAAACCACTAGCTCACAGTCAAACAACAATGCAACGAAAGTATTTTTTATGTCTCATATGTCTGAGTCAGTTTTCTTTTTTTAAATCAAACCTCTCAAGCCTCATAAATGTTCTCTTTTTATTTTATTTTATATGTATGTTTATATAAATATGTTTTCGGGGCACGCAGCGCTACTTGGACAAACGACCATTTAACAACATCAACTTGGCGACTCAGATTTGTAATGAAAATCTCTCTTGCTCTCTTTTTATAGGCCTACAATTAGTTACTTTAAAGAATTGAAATCAAATGCTAAACAGTATGCGCTGCTGTTTGTACCTCGTCTTCTACCGCAGACCTTCCAGAACCTCGCAAGCCTCGTTCCCACCTACGTCATCCTGTTCCTAATGAGAGAGGGTTTTGCTTCACAAAGCACACTTTCCCGGCAAATGTTGCTCATTTAAATGTTTTAAAACATAACTGAACCCAGATACTACTTTCATCACAATGCAGCATTGCATATTACATATTTAAGAATAAGCATATTACTTATCCATTTATCTAGTTTGCAAAGTTTTCCTTCTTACCAGCAGGTGGCAGTAGAGAAAAAAATAGGTGAGTTCTTTAAAAAAGAGCTAAGTTGATTTCTTGTAAATGTGATGCAAATTGAAAACGTGGTCACAGATCTAATTTAATGCTAGTATATGTCATTTCGTGGATTCTGGATATGCGCATATATTTGTACATTTCTTTTCCCCAGTGCTTTATTTTTCTTGAGTAGACAATGATTTAAGGCTGCCAATTAATTATTGTCAACATTGCCCATTTACTGTTAACCTTGCTGGGTCTGATTTTATGTTGTCTGTAGTATTTGTCTTCAAACTCAGACTGTGGACAAGTCTGTCTGATATCAGGTGACTTTTTAAATCTTTTGTTTGGAGAAGTAGCCCGTTTCAGTGCATGTCAACTGTTCCTCTCAGGGATAAAATTCCCAGTTCCTCTCTGGTAACCAACCTGACTGACTTAATCTGTGATATGGGAGTTATTATATGTATCACAAAAATCTCTCTCACACAAAAAAATGTACACTGTAAAACCTTCATATATATTGACACACCACATTCAGTTGATTGTTTTAGAGTACTGTGCAGAAGTAACAAATAAACAGGAAAAAAATCGGGGTGGCTGTGGCTCAGGTGGTAGAGCAGATCAGCTACTGATTGGAAGGTTCACAGCAAATTCAAAAGTGTTAAATGTTTTGGTGTTAATAGTCTTCTTGCAAAAGTAGAGTTAATTTTACTCTAAGCAGAGTCACATTCTTTTAATGTAACTCTGAGGTGTAAAATGATAGTAGTTAAAATCGAGTGTTAAAAATGAGTGTTTCTATGTCAAATCTGGAGGTGTTACAATGGAAACATTAACTCTTGACCTCTTAACTCTGAACTCCTACAGGGGCTATGACACCAACAGAGTAAATTCACAGACTCCGCCCCCAGCACGGCTCCAATCGAAGCTGAAGTGAAGCCGTTTCAGAACATTTTGCTCTACATATTTGAGTTGTTTGCCATGCTTGGTAAGTCATTTTTTCAAAGATTGTTTCAATTATTATTATTAGCTTTTACTTCTGTGGCTCTTTGGAGTTGAGACAAAGCTGTGTGAAAGGCATTAGCCATGTTGCTCGCTGATAGCATAATATTCTGTTTTAGCTAGCTGAAAGGTATCGTTTGCGGGCAAATACCACAGCCTTGAAAAAAAGCTTGCATGTGAATTTTCAGTCAAACCTTTGGTCAAATACACCTAAAACAATGTCTAGAATGTGAAATGTTGGTATAATGGTGCTACTTGAAGCCTGAAAACGATCGCCCATAAAAACAAACAAACGAGCAAAAAGCAGTAGCAGGCGTCCTGACTGGGTTCTACGTTAGCATAGATCCCTCCAGAGTTTTGTGCACACGGTTTAGGTAAAAATGAAAAAGGTTGCGGTTTTACATTTAGTTCAGTATTACCTGTTGCCTGTGTCCTTGTCTTTTGGGAAAATACTTTACACAAGTAATGACTCAAAGAGGATTCCTTTTTTTTTTTTTTTTTACTGTGCTGCAATTGTTTACTGGATTATTTGTGCCATTAATTAGTGTCAACAAATTTTTATTCAATCTCCGCACAGGATATGCTTGTGAAGATGGAATATGGGGGAGAGCAGAAGTGCGCTGAAGTTCCACAAAGTGATGAATGAAGGACATGCATATTGTATTGAAGAAATAAGTGATGAGAATGCTGTTATTTGCATTTACCATGTCAGACCTTTTGATAAACAAAATTCTAATGAAAGTGAGAACATGTACACTGTTACATCTTTCAGATAATGTTTTGAAATTGTGGTGCACAGTTCAGAATAAATGTTTTTCAAAAACCATTGCGTCTTTTTAGTAAATGTTTATTTCCAAAAGAAATGTCTAGAAGTTCAGAACAGTAAAATTCCCGCTTTTTAGAATGAATTAGAAGATAACTCTTACGTAGTTAAACTAAAATACTCTTTGAGAGTTAATATATAAACTCTTAACACCAAGTGTTAAATTATCAACTCCAGACAGATTTGGTGTTTAACACTAAATCAGAGTTAACGTACCAACTCTCCAAAAAGAGTTAAATTAACACTCTCTGGTGTGGACCCATATAGACACTTTAATAGTGTTGAAATCAAATCCGACAGTGTTAATTTGGACATGCTGGATTTGCTGTGTTGGTGGTTCGATCCTTGGCTTCCTTAATCTACATACCAAATATCCTTCGGCAAGACACTAACCCGAAGTTGCCCTCGGATGTGTTCATCGGAGCGTTAATGTTGGTTAGTTTGCATTTGAGTTTAGAAGTGCTTGTGTGAATGAGGCATGTTACATACAGTGCTTTGAGTACTCTGGGAGAGTAGAAGGTGCTGTACATGCTTTAGTCATATTGATGTTCAGGCCCTGGGAAGGCCAGTCTATGAATCCATTGTGTATTTTTCTATTTGCGTATGCTTTTGCCACATTGGCAATGTGTTTGGAATCATCATCATTGTGAAAAATAAAACTGTTTATGATCAGACACTTTCCACTCGGTATTACATGTTGGATCAAAATCTGACTGTACTTTTCTATGTTTCTAATTCCATCAATTTTAATAAGATCCAACACCTCTGGCTGCTGCGCTCAAACCACGACAGAGCCTTCAACATGTTTTACAGATGGCTATAGAGACTCACTGCTCTGTCCAGTTTAGATCTCCTTTGTACACTGAAAAAAATATGTTGTTGGATTTACTTAATTCAATGGTGGACATTTGTTGCACACAGATGTTTTGCTTTGGCAGCAACTTAAACCATTGAGTTAAATTAACACAATTTATTCATGTTCAATAAACCTGTGCAATTTGTGTTGATAAAATGTGACTTAAACATGTTTTGATGAAGTAATTTGAGCTCTTGGAATATTTTAATCCTTCACAATTTTCTCACGTTATCCCAACACGATTCAATAACTTTTACCCAATACTACTTGGTCACTTAAATACTACATGTTATCTTCAAATTACATTTTGCTATTATATTCTAGTATCAAATACACAATTTTCAAATGGAGGCCTTATAACAGATTGTATTGTTCTCTTCCAAGATGGTTGCTGGCATCCACCAGTAACCTTTCAAAACAACATGTCTAATTTCACTGCAGTAGGTAAAGAATTAAACTGACATTACTCCTCTACTGAATCTATATAAATCAACAGTTAAATAATGTCAGTTCTTCCATGTTCTCTGGAATCAATCGCAGCAAAGAAATTAGACTGTTTCTTTTGAAAAATGTTGGGAAAGAACAATACAAAACATTCTATTTAAGGCCTCTGACATCAAGATTCAGTTAAACAACAATTATAACTAAACAATTTGAGGCAATGTTAGTTTCCATTAACATTAAATTAGGTTACTGAATTGGCAAACACCTTCCTATTAACACTACCCATTTTACCCCAATAACTAAAGAAATTAGCACTTGCAGGTCAAAAACTTTATTCAAGAGACGCAAAAATAACATTGATACAGTGACTGTCAAAAATTACAGCACTGATCATACTGTGACATCTTGGTTCAAAACAGCACACTTAGAAATATTCAACGTTCTTTACTTCAACTGAATGAAACTGAAAATACCATTTCACACGACCCATATGGGATATTTAGACTGTATAACTGTTCACGCTACATCTCTTCACTAGTAAAAGAAAGAAAAAATACAAAGAGAAATTTAAAAATGCTGCCAAACAGACAAACAGAACTTGTACAGAGCAAAAGGAAAAACAAACAACAACAAAAAACAGCTCGTCCTCATGGCAGTTGCAGAGTATATAAAAATGAACCCTGCGATCCGTTCCTGGAATTGAGCTTCAAAAATGCAGCAGAACAAGTGTGAGATTTAAATGTCCTCTCACCTAGAGCTGGTCACCTCACATGCATAACAGTGAGCTTCGTTGCAGGAGCAGTTTTGTCTTAGTTGTGAGCTTTTCTTGAGAGCTGAGTTGCATCCAACTCCATTACCACCCATTGAATCACCTCAAAAGTGTAGCAGAGTTGTGATGGGTAACTCATGTTGAAGGAATAAAAAAGGTCCAAACAGCATGGCTACTGCAAAGGTCACGTTATCCAGATCTTGAAGAACAACATCAGAAAAGTCATTGCCTGGCGCATCTCTGGAGACAGATGTTCATTGTGGTTTTCTCAATCTGTGCAGTGGCCTCAGGCAAGTCCTGGTTAAACACAAAACATTTCTTTAAGATTCCTTTTTAAACTCATCTCTTTTGAATCTACCAGTTCTAATGTTAGAGTAATTTAAACCAATGCAAGCAACATAGTAAATAGCTATAGCCAAAGAGTGGCCTGCCATGCTGCCATTCATGGTCTAACAGAGTTTCTAAGAGAGGGTGAAAAACATAATAATTTCAAATGCTTTACATTAGTTTTTGTTAGAAAGACACCGGCCCATCAGAAATCCAGGCTATGTCACTCAGAAGATGTTAGAATTTAGACTTTCAGCCCCACAATTTGGTTAGCTGTTGGTCAGTTGGTCTTTTTTTTTTTTTTTTTTTTTTCAAACAAAAGCTAATGTAAATACTGGTGGGATTTTCCTTTGTTCATTAGAATGACAAATTTAAAGTTTTTTCACACTGATGTGACCCCTAATACAGGGGTGGGGCCTCAAGGGCCGGCGGCCGAGTTCACTACCAGGCCTCATGTGAACTTCAAATTATTAAAGAGGACTACTGGTCCTAACCAGTCCAATGAGGATCAAGTGGATAACTAAATGCATTTTTAAAGGTTGCAAATCCACAATCTACTCATAAAACACTCACCATGAACTCCTGCACCAAGATGTTGCAATTGTCTTTCACACAGATGCGGAGCACTTTGATGAGGGACTCCGAGCATTAATGTCATCCTTGACTATTATAACAAAGAAAACAGAGATTTGTGAACTTTTCAGTAGCACAGAAGAAAATGATCCCAGACAAAAACTCTTGACTTTTTAAACCAGTCAACATGCAACACCAGCATCTACAAAGCAATATCAAAAGTTCCTGTTTGACATCAACTTTATGGATATATAGTTTCCAGAACATTTATTTTTAAAAAAAGATAAATTTTTCTCAGTGGGCCAGTAAATGCATGACGAAAATAATGGCATCCTTTTAGTGGAATCATTACTCACAGGTAATAGTTGACTGTTTCAATGGATGTAGCATAAAAATTTTACTGACCTAATGCAATACATATACACTTTGTAGTTAAAGAATTTTAAAGTTCTTACTGTCATAATGGCAGCTACATCCTTTAGCTTTGTGCCCTGTTCCCCCGATCACTTTGCAAACACTTTCAGCAGACTGTCAGAGAGAAACTCAGCTCCGTCAGAAACCTTGACTGTAAAGGCATGGTTGGGATGCACTGGAATGCTGCATTTTATCTGAAATGACATAAAATTATTTTGAAATAACAGCAGGCACTGTGCTTGGTTAATCAGTAATGTTTTGTTGAATAAAAACTGTGTTTCCAGATCTTATGGGATTAAAAAAAAATCCAAAGATGTTTGTTTCTGATTTGCAACCCAACAACCCACAAGTTACAACCTCATTTCAGTTCAAGTGTGCATTAATGCGAGTCCAGTAATCACCTTTCTGGCAATACATACAGGTATAAGTTAAACCTATGGCAGATTTTGGATTTCTCAGTTGTATTAATAGGGTGAGTATGCATGCACCTAATAATTATAAAAAACCCATTATAATTAAGTTACAGAAACGAAAATAGAATATACTTTCTTACCATAACACCTTGAACCCACAATCCATCAGCTGACTCCTGGTGAAATGCAGAATAGAGGTCGTCTCTCAATGTGCAGCAAAAAAAACAAAAACAAAAGGACAGCAGGTGAGGGCAGGAGGGGTAGGGATGTAAGCTAGCATAATGCCGCTGATGATATTAGCTAAAGCTGTTCAATGTCCAAAATCTCACTAACACCATGGTGCAGTAAATACACAATGTAACTGAAGAGTCAGTTGGCAAATCTATTCACACAGAAAACCAAATTATGTTATGAGTGCCTCGTAATTAGGTTTAATGTGATATTACGGCTCTTGTGCCAAAGACAAATTCAAATGAAAAAGCGCCAATTCTTTGACAACAGATAAAACAGCAAATAAGCTAACGGCTCTTTTTTAGCATGTTACATGGCGACACTCTAGACGTTTAACTACATTTGTCTGAAATATGGTAAATATTAATTCAAAAAATCAAGACATACCAAAAACGTAGAGTTGGCTGCTCGACTTGACTGAGATGGATGCCTTTTTTAAACCACGATCCAAAGCCCGCGAGATGAAATCACGCGTGGTTTCACGAGATTTAACGTTGCTATCTTATTGACTTACTTCACCTGAACATGATATGAACAATTTAATACACCCTTTCTGCATATCATGTAGTTTTTACACTATATAGTTACATTTAACTTTAAAACATGAGGCAATTGTGTTAAATACATGCAAGATGCTTACATAAATCCAAGAGATGGCCAGTCCCTTTTTTTCAGTGTACATAGAATGATTCAAACCAAAAATGTCATATTTGGATTCATAACCGAACTGGCCATTGTGTACCCTGCCTCTCATTGTAAGACAGCTGGGATAGGCTCCAGCCTAGGACAAGGTAAGCGGAAGAGGATGGATGGATGGATTTATCACCCTTTGACTGACACCATTTCTAAAAGGTAGGTGGATCAACGAAAAGCCAGATGCATCACTCAGGTTCTGCGTCAGGTCTTTGCTGGATTCTGTCCCCTCTATTACATTCAGTTGCTGTTCATCTGCAGTAGATGGTTTTAAAGTTCTGCCACTCCTTCTTCTGTCCTCCACGTGTCCAGTTTAGATCTTTGGGCATCACCCTGCTTGTACAAAAATACAAACTGTATTACCTTTGGCATTTTTGTAAATAATAAAAAGGTAGAAACAACATAATCAACAAGAAGAAAAATACTGGATCCGAAGTGTTTCTTTGAAATGACTAATATATATAATATATAAAACGAACCACATTTTCGCACACACATACTTGCATATACAAGTACACATACATACATACATACATACATACATACATACATGTGCACAAACAAAACAAACAATCTCTAAATGACATGAATTATAAACTCAATCATAAAGTTTGAAATGGAGTAGGAAGACGTATGTACATGTTAATCCCTACCTCACTCTCAACACCAGTGATTCACCATATTCATCGTTATTCCCACTAGTGCTGTGAGATACTGCAGAATTTGATATATTTGGTATATATTTGTTATAAGGTGGCTAATGTGTGCAGCTGTATGTCATGGTTTATTACATAAATCATCAACAATTTGCAAATTCTGAACACATTTTCATGACCACTAAATCATTGTGACTTTTACTGTGCATAAAAATTAGTTAACACAATACAACACACCTTTCAGCTGTTTGAAATGCAAATGTGCCCTGAAACAGTTTGGTTCAACGTCCACTGTTTAAATGTGCTATAGGTTATATATATAAAACAGATGTGAGAGTCAACATAAAAAGGTTTAAACATTTTTCATAGCGCATATCTGAGGTAGATTTTGTTTCAAACAAACAAAATTAAAACACCCCCCCCCCCATAAATACTGAATTGCGACGCACAAAACCCCCCAAAAAACTTAGAGGATAAAAACAAAGTATCAGTCTTGTTAGTATCAATAAAATACCAATACCAGCATTGGTTTTGATGCTATCGATATTTGTATCAGTCCGCCCACCTCTAACCCTAATTTCTCCTCCCTCCTTGAAGTAAAGGACATTTAAGACATATGTAATCCATTTAGTCCTGGTATTTTTTTATTTTTTGAAATTGAAATAACCATATGGAATTTCCCACCCTGGCGCCTGCTGTTCTGTGAACCACAAGGGGGGAGTTGTTTTCGTGGTTGCCATTCTCTCCTCCTCAGTTTTAAACAGAATTCAGCATGTTTTACAAAAAACAAGCATTCGTGTAGTTTATAGTTTTGCTAGTTAGGGTGGTGGCTGGTCAGTGGTTTTACTTACAGACAGCAGTTTCGCGTCATCAAAGCCCTCTGACTGAGCCCCTTCCATCCCCCGCGCGCCCACCTGTGCATAATTTATGCTAATGAGCAGGTGCAGCGGTTTTTGAGGCGCGCCGAGGACCGCTCGGGGATGAGCCGGATGGAGCAGCACAGGGAGAGTCGGGAGTCCAGCCGGAGGGTTCTCACCAGGTGATGCTGTCCAAACCCGACTGAGTGCGGATCCGCGAAACACGAATGGATCCCTATTTAAGACGGAGAAGGCTTTTTCACTTATTATCTTCGTGTTTTATCCTCATTTATCAAGGTGAGTCCTACGCACCGGGAAGCACGCACGCGACCCCTGATGCCGCGGGAAGGCGAAGTGTGATTTCTGAGTGTAAGAGACAGAGTCCCAACACGGTCACATCCTGTTTGTATAGGAAAAGTTTAGATACCACAGGTGCTTTATGCGGCAGCTCAGGTTACATCCTGCAGTTTAAACGCTTATTTATTTACTTAGTTATTTAGTTAGTTATTAAAGTTGGTCTCTTTTTAAAAAAGGTCACAGCCTATTGTCTTTCCTTATTTTTGCCCATTTCCCCTCTAATTTCAGCGCACCTTTCCTGGGGTGTGGAAAGAGTGAACATTTCTAACTGGGATGAATTTAATGAGTGAGTCATTTTTAAAAATTGTTTCCTTGCATTTAGTTAGTAGTTTACATAATGTTTATTTGTCACATATTCATAATTTACATATTATATGTGAAGGATTTATTTTGGTGATTATATTTGCATTAAAGCCCACATAGTTTTATATATTAACTATAAGTTGTTATGTTAAAAATTGTATTTGAGTATTGTGTGTGAGTATTATACAGTATATGTAGTATAGTATATGCTGGCTTTGAGGCATTAGGCCATACATAAAAAAACAATATGATTTAAAAAAACAACAACATCTGCTTTAGCTCATCGAAACCTGTCCATTTCATGATGCTTTAATCGATTAATTGAGAAGCATGACAGTCTGGTCAATCACCAGGTTGTTTGGTGGTCTGCGTGATTCCTGGTTGGTGGTGGGTTTGTGGTGTCAGTGGGGGTGAAACCTGCAGTGGGAACAAACCTCTCCTTGTTCTCTCTGTCCCAGCAGCGGGAGCAGCGGGATAAAGCATCAGAAATGGGACACCGCTTCCCAGGGAGGGCAGGTAGGCAGCTGCATTGATCGTTGATGCTGATGGAGCTGCTTCGGGCGGCAAACACACAGCCAGATATCTCCCAAAAAAATCAGCATTGCTCACATCACCATCGTCATCACATGGGAGTGCTTCTTCCCATAATTTATACACAGTGTTTACGTTTTTCACTTTTAATTTCCCTAAAAGACTCGATTGTTTGCTTAAGTATAAGTTAGTTGAATATATGTGAAATGCAACATATTTCTAGTTTTATTGCAGAATCTTAATGTATGACTTTTTAATTTTTAATTATAAAAATTAACTTGTTTTTAATCCAAGAAGTCTGTCGTTTTACCCAAAATTTGATGTCTGTATTCATGGACGGCCTAAAAAAAGCATTTCAAGCTGCTAAGTTCAGGCTGTCACTCAGTGTGGAGATATATATGAAAATATATAAACAGTGTGCATTGTTCCCTGCTTCCTCGACATGAGAAGGAGTCCCAGCAGGAATATAAAGAAGCTGCTCTGTTGTCTTGCTCTTCCTCTGTCAGAGCCGCTATCTGCCTGAATGTGGTTGCTCTTTTGTTCTCCCTTTGGTTCATGAGAATCCGGTCCAAACTATAGGAGCCCCTAAAGGAGCAAAGCAATTAGTAGCACAAAATATGCTAAAAAAAAATGTTGTAGGTATTTTTTTTTACTCTCTATATAATGTCCTTGTTAAAATTAGAGCAGCTTTAACTGCTCTAATTTTAGTTTAATCAGTGCATTGTTATATGCATATTGACATAGTGCTTTTACATATGTGAAGTACTCCCTCTTTGTTTTTCTGATACTGATCACTGATTAATAATTCATAGTCAGTTACCCCTTATACCCCCCTTACACATCACCCTTGCCACCTGCTTTGTTCCTGCTCTTTGAGATGAAAGGCTGGGTTTCAGAGCTCAAGTATCCAGTCACGTAAAAGTGTGGAAGCAAGGCTGGACTGATAATTTTGGAATGCCACTGTAATGAGAACGTTTTAAAACCAAACCTGTTGTTAAGGTGGGTTTTTTTTTGTAAAATATCCAGTTATCTTAATATGGAAATCGCCATGCCAAAACATTCCAGATATCAAATGTTTTCCCCCAGTGTTTTACTCTCTTGGGAACACTTTACCAGCCTTCTAATTTCACATATCACACATCGATATAGTGAAATGAAAGGGGCGAATACTTTTAGACAATAGAGGTCATCCAAAAGAGGAAACAGACACAACCAAAAGGGAGTCAGTTGGGTTGTTGAGCTGGAAAGGAAAACTGTTGTAAGTCACAGAGCAGTCGTTAATGAAAGCTGGATGACAGGTCTTTTCTTTAGAGCCTCTTCCTTTCCCATTACCACCTCAATTCCATCCTTGCCGATCATGATTCTAGTTTGGCAACATCCAGCCTAATTCTGGGAGGAATTTTTCTTCAACAAAACACTAAATTGTAAAAGTTTTAGGTATCTTACATTTTAATCAAATCTTTATTAATCTGTCACCTGAGACCTGTACTCGTTTTCCAGATTAGCTTGATATTAAACTTACAGAATTAATTCAGCAAAGCATTACAAGGACTTTATTTTAGTTTGCTGAAATTGCTCTCTTTATTTCTTTGCCAAACATTACTGAGTTCCAATATGAAAATGATCAGATGTAACATATTTAGTTGTAAGAGGATTTGAAAGATTGCTACTTTAGATCAGGTTCAAGCTGTATGACTTATTATTATTATTATTATTATTATTGTTATTGTATAGCAACTGTTGCATGAAATATTTGCTGATACAATTTTTTCTCCTTGAAGCACCTCCAGATGACAATCGCTACATTAGAAACCAACATATCTGCCTCCAGTAAATCACTGGTCAACATGGCTGCTGTGTCAAACCTTACATCATCTTCAGAAAGGACACCAAACATCTCATGGACCATGAGCTCTGGCCAATCATCTGGAGTCACGGCACCACCTAGTAAAACACCATCAAGAACAATGTCCTCCAGCCAATCACCAGGGAACACAGCACCAATCAGTCAATCATCAGCTGAGACAGCACCATCCAAACACTCACAAACCAGCCTTCTAACAGTCAGCAAATTCCCAACCACATCAACATCACCTTCTCAATCACTCGGAAGCAGAACAGAAAACAGCTCAGTATCATCCAGTCAATCACCAGCTGAGAAAACACTATCTAACCAATCAAGAACAAGTCCTGTACCCACCAGTCAGTTATCAAACTCAGTATCAGCTGTCCTTTCACAGGGTAGCACAGCACAAGCAAACAATTCTGCAGTCAATACAGGTTCATCCAATCAGTCACCAACAATGTCAGTGCCATCTAAAAATTCAGAAACCAGCTCAGCACCAGGCAGCCAATCACCAAACAGCTCAGCATCGACTAGTCTACTACAAAGCACAACAGAACAAAAAAGACACTCACCAGGCAGTATGACACAAAACGGCCAATTGCCTGGTAGCACAGCACCATTCAGTTATCATTTGGGTTCTCAATCACCAACTGGAAAAACACTATCTGACCAATCACAAAATCACAAAAGTCTAGTACCAGCCAGTCAATCATCAAACCCATCACCATCAGTTATGCCGTCACAGGGCAGCCTGGCACAAACAAGTCAATCACCAATCAGCACAGCATCAACTAGCCTACAAAGCAGCACAGAACAAAACAGCCTCTCATCAGGCAGCACAGCTCCATCCAGTCAGTCACTAACCAAGAAAACACCATCTTATCAGTCACATGCCAGCCCAATACTAGCCACTCAAACACCAAGCGTGCCAGCATCAACTAGCCCATCACGAGGTAGAACAGAACAAACCAAACAAGTATCAAGCAGCACAGCAACAGCCAGTCTATCTCCAGCTGAGAAAGCGCTATTTAACCAATCACAAAACAGCTTGGAACCAGCTAGTGGATCATCATCCCGATCAGCATCAGCTGGCTCATCTCAAGGCAGTATAGCTCAAACCAGCCAACCACTAACAACCACACCAATATATAAAAAATCTCCATCCTCTGCGATAAAATCCAACAAATTGCCACGAAGCACAACATTATACAGCCAGTCAACAACTGTGACAAAAGAACTCAAGTCACAAAATGAACCATCAATGACTACAGTGATAGCACCTAGTCAGTCATCAGGCAGATCAACACCAACCAGCCAATCAACAAGCAGGACATCTTTAGCTAAAAAATCATCAAAAAAGATACTGGCTAACAAGTTAATCTGGCTAACCAGCACAACAAGTTCTAGCCAATCACCAAGCAGCACCACACCAGCCAAGAATTCTTCTTTTATTAATGCACCCACTAGGATCATATCTGATCAATTAAAAGGCACAGGTACAAAATCTAGCAAGACAACACAAAGCCAATTAAAAGCTGTCTCAGAATGGTCAAATCAGTCGCTAGACACTCCAGATGATCAGACCATGCTCACCTTAAATACTTCACAATACTTATCATACAGTTTACCGTCTAATAATCACTCAAGGTCAAATTCAGCACCATATGAACAATTTCTGACCAGCTCAGTAACATCAAATGAATCTGGTTCAGTGTTACTTGGAAAAACCAACAATGGAGCCATTTCAACAGACCAGCATCCAGTTAATACTTCACTGCTGACGAGGCAGGTGAAGGAAGCCCTGGGGTCATCGTTTCGTAGGATTCCAGGTAGGTTCACAAAGTTCTTATTAATGATTGAAGGATGAATGTACAAATGTTTGAGGGAGAACTTCAGTATAACAATTTCTCTTTATACCATTTTCCTCAAATGTGGTTCTAAAAACATTTTAGAAGTCTGTTAAAAAGGAGAAACCTGGTCAAATTCAGTGCACATGCCATTTTCTTGGTCATATTTGTGGTAAAGAAATAGTGAAAACAACCCCAAAAGTGTGTGTGTGTATATGCATCAGAGAGGAACTTGGCAGTTAATATCTTGCCCAATGATATTTGCCATGCAGGCTGGAGCAGCCAGAGATCGACCCACAAATCTTCCAGTCAGTAGATGACCTCCTCTACCTCCCTGGCTACAGCTTGTAATCGAAACCTAGTAATGTTGTGTACATTTGGAGCAACAAATGAGCCAAATGAGTACTTGTCCCCCACAGAATGAACATGAGGAAAGCAGCTTGACTAATTGGACCCCCTCCCATGGCTGATTCCTTTATGACTTTTACCTATGTTAATGTGGGACATGGCCCACTAGGCAGACAGCATGGAAGGCCATTGAGCAGATGGTTTTATTGGAGGATGAAAAACTATCATTTGGGGGATGGTGGTTCGTTCAGTGACTGGAACATTTGTTTGAGCCACACAACTCCACGTGAAAGCAGAGAGGCAGATGGTGACTTCCTTAAATATATACCTTGCAGACAAACACTTAAACTCAGTTGTAGTGGTTATTAGGATGGAAAATTAACCAGTGGTACACATAGCTTTTATGAGAAAGGAAAAACACTATTTCTATATTATTGTTCCTGATTAATAATAATAATTTTCATTATTAGAAATAATGAAAATTATTCATGGAGTCATTCTTTCAGGTTTCCAGTCTGATGAGAAACAGTGTAATTGTTTGCTTGTCCTTTCGTTTTCTCTCAGGGGAGCCCTGTGCATTTCCTTGCCTGAACGGAGGACAATGTGTTGAGTCGGAGTCATGTGACTGCAGCTTGTATCAGGCTACTGGACACAGATGTCAGACAGGTAAACCCTGACAACACTCTTTTAAATTGGTAAGTGGACTGGTTCTTATATAGTGGATTTCTACTCTACTTCAATTCAATTCAGTTTCACTTCTATAAAGCCAAATCACAACAACAGTCACCTCAAAGTGCTTCATATTGTAAAGTAAAGCCCTTCAAAAAATACAGAAAACCTCCAACAATCAGGCAAACCCCCATGTGCAAGCACTTTGGTGACAGTGGTAAGAAAAAACTGTTTTAATAGGGAGAGACGTCTGGCAGAACCAGGCTCAGGGAGGGGCGGCCATCTGCCTTGATCGGATGGGGGTGATGGAAGGGAGACCAGACAAAAGAGATGTTGTGAAAGAGATCCAGAGATGATTATACTTTCGCACTCAAAGCACTTTACAGCCTTCAACATTCACCCATTCACATCCATTCATACAAGTACTTGTTTCTATGCTTTAAGTGCTTTCTATCTAACATTCACACACATGCAACGATCAACCAGCTTGTTAGTTGAATACAGTATCATAAAAGTGCAAAGGCCTATTATTACAGCATTAGAGGTCATTTAATGAAATTTGTAGAGCAGTTCAGGGAGGATGTTTAAGATGCTCTGAGCTATCCTGTACCAGAAATTTAAGTTACCGATCTGTTTCTCTTAAGTTCAACATATACACCCCCCTAAAAAAAAGAGAAATCAAGTCATTTTGTCTTCTACATCTTTTTAAAAATAATTTATAGTACACATTCACTCAGTTCAGAGAGATTTTTGAGTCGGAAACTCAAATGGAGGATAAAAGGAGTGGTAGAGAAGAATAGTGTCTACAGTAGACAAACAGTAACTGAATGTAATGTCCCTAAGAAAGGAAAAAATCAGCAGAGACCTGACACAGGACATCTCAGGCCTCCCTCAGGTCTCTGCTGTCCAGATGTCCACCTACTGTTGAAGCCTGATCAGAAATGGTCTCAGTGGTAGGGTGGCTGTCAGAAGCTGATCTTAAGGAAGGGAAATGGATCAAAGGATGAGGTATGCCAAATCACACAAGAACTGGAGTGAAAAATAGTGTTAACAGGTCTGATGGAGTCAGAAGTCCAGATTTGACATTTTGGTTCAGCTCATTATCAGTATGTATGGAGAAGATCAGGAGAGAGGTGCAGCAGTGAGTGTCTACAGCAATCTGTAAAGTATAATGGAAGCTCTGTAATAGTTTGGGGTTTGGGAATCTTGTCAAAATTAATGGAATTATGAATAGAGAAAATTACTGTCAGATTTTGCTCTGCCATCCAATACTATCTGGAAGCTATTGATTCTGATTCACTGATTGTGAACAGCCTTTTTTTTCTGCATGCCATAAAAGACATTGGAGTGAAAACCTGGATAAAAAAACATACAGTGTAACGTGTCAGTCATGGATTGGCCTCCCCAATGTCTGCACCTCAATAATATTGAGGCAGCGTGGGATAATCTTGACAGAGAACATAACAAAATGCCTGCTTTTGCCTTATATAGTTTATTTCCGTGTATGTTTGTGCATCTTTCACTGCATTGCTTCACCTATCTCCCATTTTCCTAGCAAAGTATAAAAAGGAAAAGGGGTGACTCAGTACTTTTACACAGTACTGTACATTTAACAAGTGGACAAAAATACAACACTAATAAATACTAAAAGGTGCTAAATTGAAAAGCTTTGTTAGGGTGTTTTGTAGCATTTCTGTGTCTTAATGGCTAATTAAGTGATATGAAAAGAGAAATTTTCATGTTTATATTCCTAGTTCCAAATTCTGGCTTTGAGAGGGAGATGACATGCAGGACGTGGGGTCAGTACAACTTTGAGACCTTTGACGGCCTCTACTACTACCTCCCAGGCCGGTGCGCCTATACTTTACTGAGGGACTGTGAGGAAACCACCCAGGCCAGCATCGTTGTCCAGGTGAGTCGTCCACATGGACCTGGGCTGGGGTGAAATAAAACCTCCAGGTGAGCAGCTGCCCAGTAGTTTTCGGTTCAACGCCTGCCTCCAGTTTGGGGAAAATTTGGACTCTGTGGCCTCCTGCCCCAAAACACATTCTTTTTTTTCAGACTCAGCCTGAGGAAAAGATCTACTCTGAACATTAGTGAAAGCTATCTGGTTATTAGAGTCAATTACCATTAAATGCTGCAATTACCCACTGTGCCTTGAAAGTATCTGCAACAGACTAGGACTTTGTTCCCCCGAACAGGCAACAGATACCTTATCTGTGTAGGGAAAAACCAACCTAAACAGGGGACATTAGAAGATCCAAATGTAGTTTGGATTAATTAAATAATGAAGTTCAGTAATGATAACATATGAAAACACAGTGCAGCAATCCTAACAGAGCATGTTACGAGGAGAGGAGATGACATTTTCCTTTGTAGCAGATAAAATGACGCACTCAAAAATGTTACAAAGTGGCAGGTGTGTGTGTTACTTTTAGGATCACGTTTCAGCTTTTTAAATACTTTTGCTTTTTAGAACTATTTGGTCCATTGGTTCTAAATGAATGTAAATGAAATGCGATTTCTATGTAATTTTTTAAAATAGCTGGATTCAGTTTCTTTTCTTTTTTTTTTTTTGTGCAAACAATACATTTGTTATGGACTATTTTCAGCACTGGATTTGAACGAAACCCCTAAAGGTTTGTGCATTTTGGTCCAAAACTTTTCCTTGTAAGTTCTATGTCGACCTATGTCGCAATGAAGGCTGATTCCTTGGATAGGTAGCTTAAATTCATTTACAAATATCTTGTATTGTTGAGGTAAATCTGACTTGAGGAGAGTCTTACTACTGTTTTACAACAAGCTAAGAATATATAACTTGGCTTGATTTTCATTCCCCGGACAGTTTCTAAAAAAGAATTAGACTAGAAAAAAAAATTAAATGTGCATTATAAGAATTCTGTGACAGGCCAAGAATAACATGAAAATTGTGACATTTTCAATGACACAGTTTTTATTTGTGCGCAGATCCGTAATGAACCCACACCTGTTTTAAATTAATGTCCCACCTCTCTGTTTGTAGGTCCACAACGACCCGGCCTGTACTTCAGACCCCTACACTTGCCAAAGATCTGTCAGCCTCTTCCTGCCATGGGAGGGAGAAGTCAGGCTACATGCCACCAATGTGACCTTCAAAGGCCAAAGGTTAGCTGCTTTCTCTCTGTATGTTTTATTTTACATCTCTTCAGGTAAGGTGGTGTTTATATGATACTGGAATCGCCCTGTTTGTGTTTAGTTTGCAGCTGCCTCATCACATCCACGACCTGCAGCTGGAGCAGATTTCACAGTACGTGCTAGTAACGCAGCAGCACGGCTTCACGCTGGCATGGGAGGGACGAAGCGGCTCTGTCTACATCAAGCTCAGTCCAGAGTTTGTGGGCAGAACTTGCGGCTTATGTGGTAACTTTAATGCCGACGTCCACGATGACCTGAAGATGAGCTATGGTGAGATCATTTTCAGTCTCATTGCTCATGTAGCATCTGCTTATGTCTCTTTCAGTTGTGTAAATCCACAAAGAGCAGCAGCTGATCTTAGGGTTTCTCACACCAGTTGAATTCCAATTTAACCCTTGAGTATACAAATTTTTCTCTTTAGGCGAGGAAGCAAAGCCACCCTCTACAATGCAGGCAACAGCAAATAGAGATAGATTTTTTAAAAAAAAATCTCTTTGTTTTTATCTGCTTTTGTTCTTCATGACACATACAATACAAGTTGAGTACGTTCATTAGAATTATAAGAGATGAAGTCTGTATTCCTTTTTATTACAGTATTTATATGACATGAGTTTTAGTTAACTTGGCAAAAAATAGAAAAGGAGCTAGTTCTTTTTTAATACTTTTTTAATTTCAGAGTCTGTACTTTTTAATTTTTGCTTGAGTAAAGAAGTTATGTCCATGAAACAGATTATTGAAAAATTAAGTATCTGTACTTCTATTTAAGTGATGAATCTGTGTACTTTTGCCATCTCTGCTGAGCCATCACTGGTAAGCAGTGGTTATAAGTTTAACATTCAGCTAAAAAGTGAAAGGTCAAGGTTAAAACTGATGGTGATCCTTGAACCATGAAGTAGAAAAGACACGGCTCACTTTTTCTTTTAAAACACTCAACTGAACTCCAGATGTGAAGAAGTGTAAAGGAGGCAAAACTACTGACATAATTAAACAGACATGATATCTGTTTCTTAGGCGTGCTGACTCATGAAATTGAAATGTTTGGGAATAGCTGGGTAGAGACACATCCACATGAGGAAAGATGTCCTATGGTGCCTTCTGGCTTCCCTTCACCTTGTGCTACAGTCGAATCTCATGTTTTACTGGTAAGGTGTCAAATAAAACAGCAACTGCGAGATGAGTGAAATGAAACTGAGAAAATTACCTACTAGATGAGTAAAAAAGTGTTTTTATGTGTTTTGTGGTGACAGAAGGTGGAGGAGGTGTGTGCAATGCTGCTGGATCCACCATTTCAAAGCTGCCATGACTTTGTCAGTCCGCTGTCCTACATGGCCAGCTGCTCCAACGACCTCTGCATGTAAGAGCAACCGATTTAAGATCTAGTTGTTGGAAGGGTTTCATTTTGAGGAAAAATCTGAGTGTTGTCAAAATTATATGGTATGAACCATTAGTATCCATAGTTTATCCTTGCGAAATGTGTGGAATCTTTCTCCTACTTTAAAATTAGAAGAAACATTTATTTAGTTTCTGCTGATATTGTTCATGACAGCAGAGTCATGAACAATGACTCTGCTGTCATGAACAGCAGAGTCATTGTTCTGAATTACTGATACTAATTCTGAAGCAAATCAAAACATCATAAAAGTTTGACACATACGTAACATTATCTAAAAATTAGTAACATCCTGTACAGGTGGTTGGAGAACCCTTTTTTGCACATATCCTTATGTACCCACATTTTAGTTTTTGCATTTCAATCCATGTCCTCAGACTGTGAGCACTTTGGTTACTTACTCGTTCAAAATGATCCCACTCTAAAAGACACTCAGTTGTGTCTTTCATGGCTCACGTCCATGATCCTGAACGTACCCCCCTCTGAGAGTAACATTAGCCATGGCAATCTGTTCCTACAACTAAAGAACTAAAGAAAGAATTTACTTTATGACAGGATTCACTTGGTCTGAAATCATCACTGTCATGACTGACGTAGCTACACTACAATTTTCCAACTATAAGCATAAAACTATATAGCTTTATTTATTAATTTTGTATGCTAGTTGGAAACTGGTGAGAGCAGCTGGTGAGTAGTTATTTATTTGAGCTGCACAGTCTCATTTCAGCATAACTGGCTCTGTAGCTACACCTCTCCTGGCTCTTCTCAAAGAGTTCCTTTTTGTTTTTTACCCTGTTGAAGGTCGGATCCCAATGGTGATGTGGTATGCCAGGTGTTCACCGAGTACGCCCGGGCATGCGCCCATGCTGACCACCCACTGCATGAGTGGAGGCAGCACATTCCTCAGTGTGGTACGTTTTTCCAGGTGTTTTAAAATGTGTGCCAGGACGAACAGAAGAAAAATGATACATTTAGTTTTACTTGTAGCTGAAATTGTTCTATTTTTTATTTCAGATGATAAATGATATATTTACAAGGTTAAAAAAAATAAAGTCAAGTCCAAAAACATGATTTATAAAGATTTATAAAAAAGGGATTTACCTGAACATAGTAGATAAAACAAAATATGAATGTGGAATAATTTACAGGCACAGATGCTGGGTTAAAATAATTTATACTAGTAGAATAGTTATAAAGGGCTATCTAATGTAAAATAATTAAGAATATTTAAGTGTGGAAGTTAACTGGAGGGCAGGTTATTAACAGGCTAATGAACACCAGCTAGCTAGAAAAGGTGCTAATTGAGCACATTTGTTTATGTTTTGCAGACGTGTCAGGTTCAAATTTCAGTTTATAACCTGTATTTCAGTGATCATGGCAGCAAGAGTAATTGGGCTTTACAGAAGCAAACTTAAAGCTTTGACGTATGTGTTGTGTTTTGTTTCTGTGACCAGTGAAGCGGTGTTCTCTAGGACTGCAGCACAGGGAATGTATCAGCTGCTGTCCGGAGTCCTGCAACCTGGAGCGAACGTGTATTGACAGTAAGCTCACCTGCCTGGATGGATGCTATTGTCCCGATGGTGAGTGTCTGTTGAGATTCTGCTTCTTATGTTCCTATTCAAAATAGTTCCTTATCTTTATAGTTTGTCTTGTGTAATGACCTTAACATAAATCTCATAATAATAAAAAATACTGTTATTATATTGCCTATACTTTACTTTTAACACATTATTTGCATTTTCTGTCTTATCAGTCTTATGATTTTTTTTTCATCCCCAGATGATCTGAAGTCTGAATCTGAATCTCTAATCTTTGTCCCCAGGTCTAATATATGAGGATGGAGGCTGTGTAATGCCTTCTGACTGTCCCTGTGAGTACCACGGTATGTTTTATCCATCTGGTCAGACGCTGCAGGAGGAATGCAACACCTGGTGAGCAGTGGTAACACTTCTGTTACCTTGTATGCCATCATAAATATCTGGATGAAGAGACTTAAACGTCTTTGGTTTGTCTGTTTAAATACTCTTCATCCCATAAAAAGCTAGGGAACAGTGAGGCGTGTTTTATTTTTACAGTTTTTTAATAACATCTCTGGCAACACTTCATAACGTGACAGCTTTGATTTTCCTTGTGTAATAAAAAATTGCAGTATTGTGTATTAAAGACAAGATATTATCCTACGCTCCCCATACAGTCCTTTTAATCTTCTCAGATCTGACCACCTGAGTGCAGTGAGTCCAATTTCTTTCAGTGATCCTGCTGATTAGCTCAGCCTTTCATGTTCCCAGAGCCACCTGTGGACGTCTCTGCTTTCTGTTTCAGTGCATGCGTGGGTGGAGTGTGGAACTGCACTGACTACAGCTGCCCAGGTTTGTCCCTTTCCCCTGTGGGAAATGTTTATTGATATACTCGACTAGTAAATTTTTCAACAAGATTCAGTGAATTTGATTTCAGACTTAAATACTTTCAGTCTATACAATGATTCCATGAAAGTGTTTGATGGGGACTGTGAGAGTTAGGTTGGAGAATCATTCCCAAACAGACTTGAGGCTGTCATACATGCCAAGGTGGCTTAAACCAAGTACAAAAGTCTAAAGAAATAAATTTTAAATGGATAATTTTAGTAATTAGTGAGTGATTTTAGTCACTTTAGTGCATTTACAAAACACTTCTGGCTTTGATGGTTCATTGTTAAGTAATGTGCGAAAACTATTTTTGAGAAGAGAGAATAGACAGTGTACTAAGGGAAGAGAAGAGTTTATTGGTAAGGTACTATAAAACACCTGCCCCTGTTGGACAGTGAAAAGAAAGTTGGAATATATGCTTATTTTTGAAAAAGAAAGATGACTAAGGCAAAAGTTCTAATAGAAGGACAGATTTTGCCTTGTTAGAAATGGGGAAAAAAAAGCATGGACTCATGGAATCAAGAGGAACAATAATTCTTGACATTTTCAGAATGGTAGCAAGTTATTAAAGGTTGAACTTGTTGATTTTAAGAGACACAAATTAAAGAAATATGCAGAAGAATGCTGTGGTAGAATGGAAGAAAAAAAATCTTTATACTTAAGGGGGAAATAAAGTTTGTGGTTCGTGTGCATAGAAAAACCAAGCTTCCTTGTAAAAACCAAGTGCAAAGCAGTTATATTAGATATGGAACAAAGCAAGGCTGGAGAAAGCTCACAATAATAGCTGTGGACCAAAAACAGACGAGGTGTGATATTTACACAGAGAGAAAAACATAAACTGTCAATTGATTAACATGTACAGGACTGTTTATTTATTGCTATAGTAGTGCTATGGAACGGGATACATTTGCATTAACTTTTGTTTGAAGTACACACACGGACACTCGCAGTAAATGTACCACTCTGTCTGCAGGCGAGTGCTCGGTGACAGGCGACATGTATTTTCAGTCCTTTGATGGACGGATCTATACTTTTCCTGCAACATGCCAGTATGTCCTCGCCAAGAGTCGCAATTCAGCAAAGTTTACAGTAACCATCCAGAACACCGCCTGTGGAGCTGTGAGTTACACATCATCTGCTTGCTTGTTCTGACATGATTGTTACATTTTCCTACCTATTTGACAGACTGCACAACTCCCCCACTTTACCTACTGCAATCAGAACTATTCACTTGCTCGGCTTACAAATACGTGCAATTTGTCTTTCATGTAGATCATAATACTCCCCTCAGTCCAGGTCATTTTTGTTTTAGAGCCTTGCTACAACTGCTCTGGCCGATAATGATCATGAAGAAAAACCTACAAAAGACTGAGAGCTTCGTCTCTTTCCCCCTCATCTCTGAGCCTTCAGTTTCCCGGCAGACTTTTGAGCTGCTGAGCAGACAGGTGATGGGAGATATGAGATGTCCCACTTGTCAGAGCCAAGGCCCGAGACCTCTAACAGCCAACTAAACAGGATTACCTTATCTAGCCTGACTGACAGAGCTGCGGACAGCTTTGTAGTGAAGTGGGCACTGGAAGGGTGGGGGGCTTGGACAGAGAGGAGGTTATGCAAAAACAGGAGGTGAATGATGGGAAGAGTAGGAGGGATGATAAAACCTTTTGGTTACGGGGCTTTGCCATTCATGAAAGAGATGATTCATAGCAGCAGGTTGTTTATTGTCTCACTCAGACTTCCTTACTTTTGAAATAAAAGTGAGCCAGAGTAACTTGGGTGATTTTGTGAATTAGTGATGGCCTTGAGCATTTATATTTTATAGCTCCATTAAGTTTTATAGTCAAACTGTACAATCTGCTGATACATTATAATAAATAAGACTTTTCTGTTTTAACAAGGCTTGGCCCAAGGAGTGGAATATCTGTCAGTGGGTATTGTTAGATGTCAACTGCTATAACCATTGTCACCAGTTATGCCTGGTATTTATGTGATTGTTTTGCATAATTGTGCATTGAAAGTTCCTAAAACACTTGAATTGTCCTGTCACATAAAATTAAAATGACTTCATTATAGCTATAAGAAACATTTTGACATTAACAATGGACTGCATAGTCACCTGTATGTCTGAAAGATTGATTGATTGAAATTCTTTAAGCTTACTTGGTTTCATGTGTGTGTTTTTGCTGGTCTGATTCACTGCCACTGTTCTCACAGTGCTGTTTAGGAGAGGAGTTGCAAAAGTTGCAGCGGGGCTGAAAGAAACCACCAGTTGCTAGTTTCATCAGCTTAGAGGGTCATTATATTATGTCAGTGCTGTATTTACAGCCTTGTTTCCGCTGCCCTTAAGAAACAACAAAAATCTATTATTGTAGGTTTATTGGCACCAGTGTTGAGTGATGGAACCAGACAGAACAGGCAACATAGTCGCCAGTTTAAAACTCACATACCAAACCATTCATTCCAGCCTTCTTAAAACCCTGTTGATAAAGAAATACAGTGTCTTCATTTATTTCAGCAGATCAGCACAGTGAGTTGCAGAGCATGTTCCATGTGCCTGTGATTATTTATTTCCATATATACCATATAGACTGTTCGCTACTATTGTCACCTGATTCTATTATTAGCCACTTTTTATTATCTGATAAGCTTTTAAACTCTGGATCTATTACTAAAGTTGAGCCTTAATGTTTTTGTTAAATGAGTATGCAGTAGCCTGCTACCAGTGTTGGTCAAGTTACTTGAAAAAAGTAATCAGTAACTAATTACTGATTACGTCCTCAAAAAAGTAATCCCGTTACTTTACTGATTACTTATTTTCAAAAGTAATTAATTACTTAGTTACTTTTTAAAAACACGATTTACAACCTGAAGAGGTGATAAAGCGATAGATCTTTCAGCCCAATTCTACTTTTTCTACATAATCCATCATACAAAATGTAATCAAATGGAAAAGTCTCTTTTTTTTTAAACTTGTTTTATCAGTCCTGTAAAGCAGGACTGCGGTAGGCGGAGGTTTACCCTGGTGCAGGTGTGCTGCGGTCAGTTGAAGAATCCGCGAGTTTCTCTGTGAGTTTCCCATTACGTCATAGGGCACTCGGTGCTTGCTTGGAAGTTTAGGGTTTTTTTTCGCTGTAAAAAGAAGTTTTCTTCCCACGCATGATGGACGCTAATGTTTTCGTCACTTTTTATGGAATCAAACTCAAAGTAAGGTCAGTACTTCCACGCTTTAAACGCTGCACGCTCATACTCTCTCCCACAATCGATATGTGATCCATTGTTGATCTGCACACAGCTGTTGTCTCTAACGGCGCACTCGCTTACGTCACTGTCGTGAGACATTCTCACAAAAAATCACGGTTTTAGTAACGCAGTAACGCAGCGTTCCCACGGGAAAGTAACGGTAATCTAATTACCGTTTTTGCAATAGTAATCCCTTACTTTACTCGTAACGCCCATCTCTGCCTGCTACATATGTAGCTTTTCATAGAAAATAAAAGGAAATATGCATACTGGTAAATGGTAAATAATAAGAACAAAAGCAGGTCTCTTGCATCTCCATTTTCTTTCCTGCATGCAACAAAAGCGTGATAAAGTGTGATTGATCAACAAAAAAAATAGCGATTACCAATATCCCTTCCTTCAGAATTTGCATGTCCATATGCAGAGATTTGTTTCTACAGATTAAACTACCAGTAATGGTGGAAATTTTCCATCTAACATCATTGTAGGGTGGGTTATGCATAGTACACTCTGTAGGGGCTACGGTGCGACTTCAGACTTTTCCTTAGGTTGAAATCAGAATATTATTTTCCATTTTTATAGATTTGGGTATTTATTCCATCACTGCACACCAGCAACCTGTCTAACAGACTAAAGCCCTCTCTCTTTATTATATTTCCCTCATTTTTTCAGGAAGAGTGCTTTATTTGAGTGTGTTTCTTCCCATTATTTCATTCTGCTTAACTGTTTGGGAAACTGTCTGAACGCTTTATCAGACCATCTCGTCTCATTTGCAGAATCTGGATGGGGCCTGCATACAGTCAGTTAACCTGGTAATTGATGAAGATCCAAGAACAGAAATTACTCTGAGTCACATTGGAGAGGTCTTCATTGCTGGACAGTACCGCATCTCCCTGCCCTATTCTGATGGTAACCTCCTCATCTTTTATCACCTTCCAGCATTGTTCTCATCCAGGGCCCGACTTTATTCAGCACTCTGTGGGTTATGGCAGGGACAGATTGAATGACAGCTGTGCTATTGAATGAAAATTTTTCACAATACTTTACTGGGTTAGCTCCTACATTGTGTTGCACAAAATGTCTTTCCTCTGAGCATTACTCATTTTACATGAGTAATGCTCAGACCAAGTCAACAGGCTTTTGTGTGCTTTATCTGACAGCGTCTGAGAGTGATCTGATATTTTGAACCTGAATGAATAAAAACACTAATAGCTATTGCTCTTTATGTTCTGTTACAGATTTTCCATTCCTTCATTTTATACAACTGTACTTATACACATAAAGAAGAAAAGGAAACAAGTTCCAAATAAAATTCCACAAACAGCTTTAACTGAAATGGCTGTTTTATTATGAATGACATACTTTTGGGATATAGGCTGTTGTACAGTCTACACTGGCACCTACCTAAAAGCTGGATTCCACTAAAATATGTGTTTGGATATGAGTGATATAAATTTCATCGTCATTCTTACTCAATTATGCTTTATTTATTAAAGATTCCGCTATAGAGTTTGTAACTACAATTAATTAATCAATTAATTAATTAGTATTGGTGCACAAGTGCTGCTGATGCCCCGTCTATAGTGATAATTTGCAAAGTGATGTAAAAGTGTACCAGGAACAAAGCAAGGAAGATGAAGATTTGTACACTGGTAGCTTGATCCATAGTTTGGGGAAAAATTATAAAGTAAAAGAACAAGCTTTGCACACCACCAGCTTTGAGCTAAATAATGTCCTATATATATCTCCTGCAGACCTCTTCCACATCCAGGAGCTATCATCAATGTTTGTCCAGGTGAGGACGGCGTTTGGCCTGCGTCTGCAGTACAGCTGGAAGGAGTTTCGCCTTTACCTGCAGGCGGATGAGCTGTGGAAGGATGATACAGTGGGGCTGTGCGGCACCTTCAATGGCAACATTCAAGACGACTTCCTGTAAGTGTGTGCTGGCTGACCTTTGATCCCTCTTGCGCTCTTGGTTAACCCCTCCTCCAATAATACAGAGAGAGTGCATGCTCCTGTTTCAGAGGCAAAGAGGGAGGTGATGGTGAAGTGCTCTCCCTCTCACACTTACTCTCTCTGTAATGCACACTGGTCGGCGGCTCAGCATCAAAAGCCCAGCTCTATGATCAGCTCTTTTAGGGGGACTAGATGAGCGCCCAACTGGACACGCCACTTCAACAAGGAATTTACTGTTAGCGGAATAGGAGCTCCACTGTACCGTATCGTAATGGCTGACTATAAAGGGCGGATGTTGTCTAACAGCTGTAAATGGATATACATCACAGTTACTGACTGAAGTGCCCGTATGCTGCTAAGGAGTCACTTTTCCTGAAGCACTACTAAAAGACTGTAGTTAAAGTGATGACTTGCACAATTTTAACCTTTTGTTTTGTTTTTGCTTTGCTTTGCAGCTGCAGTCATTTCAGACACTTAGTTGCATAGTTAGTGGCAAAAAAAGAAGAGGAGTAAGTCAGAAAGAACTGCAGGCAGCTATTCTACTTCAAAGAGAATTGGGTGAAACCCATCTGATTAATAGTGGCTTGGGCGGAGGTGGGACTCCCGTGTCAGTCGCTTCTAGCTTGCTATTGTACTCGTATCAGTTCCAGGTCCAGCATGTTTCAGAGAAGGATCAAAGAAGTACAAGTAAAATGTGTATTTAATACTGCACATATTTTCTTTAAAAGTTTAAAAAATGCAGTTCACTTCAAATAAATGCCTTTAAATTCAGTTTTATGTATGCAACTTCAAATCACACCAACAGTTTTAAAGAGCTTTAAGGGAAAGACCTGACGAAAGAAAGAAAGAAAGAAAGAAAGAAAGAAAGAAAGAAAGAAAGAAAGAAAGAAAGAAAGAAAGAAAGAAGAAAAATCTCAAACAATCAAAGAACCCTCTATGAGCAAGCACTTGAGAACAGTGGGAAGGAAAAACTCCCTTTGAACAGGAAGAAACCACCACCAGAACCAGGTTCAGGGAGGGGCAACCATCTGCTACAACCTGCTGGGGTGAGGGGAGGGAGCCCGAGATGAACTAAAGTGGTGTATAAACATAGCGAGTGAATGAAGGAGAACAGAACCTCTCAGTATATCATGGGAAGCCCCCTATTGCAGTGTAATTAAGGGAGGGTTCAGGGTTACGTGATCCAGCACTAACTATGTGCTTTATCAAAAAGGAACGTTTAAAGCCTAATCTTGACAGTAGAGATAGCGTCTGTCTTCTGAATTCAAATGGGAGCTGCAGAAGAGGGGCCTAAAAGCTGAAGGCTCTTCCTCCCGTTCTACTTTTAAATACCTGACGAACCACAAGTAAACCAGCAGTCTGAGAGCAAAGTGCTCTGTTGGGAAGATACAGTGTAATTGGGTCTTTAAGGTAAGATGGGTCCTGATTATTCAAGACCTTGTATGTGAGGAGCAGGATTTTTTAATTTGATTCTGGGTTTAACGGGGAACCAATGAAACATGCTCTCTGTTTGCAGACCCTGTCAGTACTCTCACTGCAGCATGTTGGGTTAACTAAAGGCTTTCAGTGAGTGTTTAGGACAACCTGATAAATAATTGCAGTAATGCAGCCTACAAGCAATAAATGCATAACCAACTTTTTCAGCATCACTGAGACGGGATGATTCTAATTCAAGAGATAAATGCAAGAAGGCAGTCCTACATATTTGGTTAATATGCACATATCCTGGTCAAAAACAACTCCAGTGTTACTGAAGGTCAATGTAATGCCACCTAGATTCAGTAAGTCAGTAAGACACCATGTTTGTAAGATTTTTAGGACTGATTACAATAATATATAATCTCCTGCCATGCTCAGTGACCCCTGTTTCAATCCATGGGGTCGATGTGGATGTCACAGTGCACACTCTTGATGTCACATCCTCTACAGAGAAAAGTCAGTATAATAAGAGGGGCACCTCAATGTCAACTACACACATTTAATTTTGTGTAACATTCAGTAATATTTATAATTATAGCTATTTTGTTATATTTTATAACTTGTAATATATTGTAATATTTAATTTAATTTAGTTGGTTACTGTTCTTACTGTCTTTGAGCAACTGTGACCACATAATTTGCTCTGGGATTAATAATTATTCTGATTCTGATATTATCAGAATGTTATTTTGTGAACACAACAACACTTGTAACCACAAAAATCAAAAGGCAACTCTTCATTCACACGATAGCACTGGACTCACTTTATAAAAATGACTTTTTTTCTATCTGTGTGCTGTCATACTGATTCCTTGCTTTGGTTTTGGTTCAGATCTCCATCAGGTATGATAGAAAGCACTCCTCAGCTCTTTGGAAATGCCTGGAAGGTTTCGTCTGCGTGTTTGTCCAGCCTGAGTACGCCTCAGCTTGATCCCTGTGATACACACCAGCAGGCTGGTCAGTTTCTCTTCCTCCTTTTTTCTGTTTCAGTAGAGAAAAATAACATATTTACTCAGTCGTATAACATTTATTATGTTAAACTGCGTAAGTGGTGCTTTATAAAATAAAACATATGTATTATTATAAAACGTTTGGACATTTTGATGTTGATATCACAGTAAAAATGTATCCCAAGCTCTGTTTAAGGTGTAAATCAGTTTAGTTTCTACTTTTATTCTTATATTTTTACACACATATTTATCTGTATTATCCAGTGAATTTACAATGATTATGACATAAATGAACAACTTTAAAAATATTTTATTTAGGGTTTGTATTTGATTCATGACATCAGAATCACAGAGAGCAAGACTTGTTTACTTGAATTATTTCTAAACTATTTTTAACAGTGACCTATGCTTCAGAAATGTGTGATGTGCTGAATCAGGATCTGTTTGCTGCCTGTCATGAGTACCTCAGTCCAACACCCTTCCATCAGCAGTGTCGCTCCGATACCTGTAAGTGTGGGACGCCTTGCCTCTGCTCGTCGCTGGCCCACTATGCTCGCCACTGCCGTCGATTCTCCGTCATCATTGACTTTCGATCACAGATATCTGACTGTGGTGAGTCACATTCACGCCAAACATATTTTGTCCAAGAATGTACCTGCTGCTACAGAGATGTCAAAATTAGCAATTATTTCTGACATATTTTTTGTTTTCATGTCTAATATCAAATCCAAATATTTCTCCCAACTCACCGTTCAAGGTCACAGATGATTTTCAAATTTCAGCTTGGAGGACATTTTAATATTTCAATATATATGTCAGTATGTCATATGAGTTATTGGCAAGACTGTTCATGGAAGTTTAATCTTTTAGGGAATGACATGGAAAAAAAAATCAGTTTAGATCAAACAGTATCAGTGCCAGCTTAGGAGTAATTTTGGAAAATTTTCCTACCAAAAACTTTCCCAAAGAAGGTATGGGATGTCTTGAAAGGTGAAACTACACTCAAAGTGGTCACCCACAGGTTTAGGGTAATCACGGGGCAACCACAGGAGTTTGTCATCCTATTTTTATTCCAGTGTGAGTCATTAAGTTAGAACGTGAGTGCATTTTAATGAGATCCACAACAAACATCATTCTTTGTTTAAATACTGGAGCACACTAATGACATGTGCCTCACTGGTTTTATGGATGACAACAGATATCAGGTCTATTTCTTGAACGTTACTCAGTGGATGAACTGATGTCACGAATCTGAAATGATTCTGCACTGTCCATTCAGCTTGCCTTTATTGGCTCTCTCGCATGTCACACACTTTAGAGATGACTGGACAAACTAAAGTTTTAAATGATGAATTAACAGACGTATGTCTTTTTTCCCCTGGAGGGGAAAAAAGTCATACACAAACCATCATTCTGCTCCAATCAGTAGCTCTACACTTTGTTGTTAAATTTGATAACTTGATGAAGAATACAGTGACGCCATCATCAAGTTAATTCCCATTAAAAGGCCAAACTGACTGTGAGTCTGAGTCTTTGCTGAACTCTGTCTTGCCCTGCAGCTGTCACCTGTCCTGCCAACATGCAGTACGGCACCTGTGTGTCCTCCTGCCAGCGCCGTTGCTCCTCCCTCTCTGTCCCGCAGCACTGTGGGGAGGAGTGTGAGGAAGGTTGCGTCTGTCCTCTGGGTTCCTTCTACAATCACCGAACACACACCTGTGTGCACAGGTAAGGACGAGGAAGTGATATTCGTAGGTAGAAGTATGTAAAGGCAAAAAAATGATGAAATATTTATATGATGAAGCAGGTGGGACTTAATACCCAGAGCAGCTTCAGTACTACCTGCTGTGCTGATGTGGAGGGTGGTGAAGCTGGAGTGACTCCACCAAACCAATCCACTCAAAGTGATATTTGTATCTGCTTTGAAGTTTAGGTCAGCTTCTAAGTAGAAAACCTGGTATCTTTGCTGCAGACATTGTAGACCCAGAGGACCTCGGTAATTGTGCTCTCCTTTTTAGCTTGCTCTGCCCTAGAAGACATGCAGCTTAATTCCTCTTAAATGTCCCAGGTTTTTACATCCTAGTGCAGCGCCATGCCTTACTTACCATGTGATAGAGTTACATCAAGGAATTCATCGTGAAACCCCCCTTTCATTCCCACTCGGGCTGGGGACGACAGATATCTGATAACCAGTGAGAAAGAATTTGTAGTACAGAAGCTGATGTGTGGCACTGGCCTATATGTTACAAAGGCTTTTAGCCTTAGCTAAACATAAATTACCACAATGTATATTATATAAATCATACAATACTGTATTTTTTTCAAGTAAGACTGGTCTATTTTGCTCCCCTCCACTTCTCCTTAATTAACATTGGTAAGGAAAAAAATTAAGCAGTGAATGTATATTTATGGGGGGAACCAAAGTCGGTCCATTTAGGTTTGTCACAAGTTCAAGTCAGGTTGTCTCTTTTTTTTCCAGGAGCGAGTGCCCCTGCAGTTTCCTCGGAGCAGATTATGAACCAGGAGATGTGATCATGACTTCAGCAGGCGTTCAGTAAGCTCCTCCCCTTCATTTCTACCTTCAGTCTAGACTTATGAGTGTCAGGCTTTATTTTTGTAAATAAATTCTGTAACAATGAACTGTGACATTACTGATATTACATGAGGCAGTTTAGTTAGCAGTTAGAGAAAGCACAGAAAACACTGGGAACTGCCTTTAATTTAGTCAGTTAAAATAATGCAGTACTGAGGAGCAGAATTTACTTTCAGAACAAAGGAGTCTAAAGTTTCTGGTTTGCTGTGGTTCAGATTTCCTAATTTTTTCTCAATAAAAAGCTCTACCTCCTGTCAGTCACGACCACGTAAAAGGAAAATCTGTGTAAGAAAAGTTTATATTTTTCTAGAGATATTCTTTTCAATCAAGTGTTTCAAGTCAAATGTTTGAATGAACAAAAGACTCCAGAAAATTAAAAAATTTTCAAAATAGAAAAAAATTGCTTTGTTTAATTCAAATTGTTACTTTAAGTTAGGCCAAGAGCTTATTAGGTTCTTCCCTGCATATTAAAAATATTACGTTTTAGAGTTCCACAAAAAACAAAAAACAAAACAGGAACATTTCTTTCCTGTTGGAGATGATGTTGGATTTCTTGCAAGTTCTGTCCAGAGATCCAACATCAGAAGACTTCTGTCAAGTAATGTAACACAGGCTGTTTGTTTAAATTGTATAGGGACCAGCTGTAATCAGCAACCTTTTTGGTGAAACAATACAATGTGTGGAAGAAAGCTAATATAATTTCCACCTTGAGAAAGACTGAATCACCTGGGGAGTATAAATCTGTTCTTTAAATTTCTAATTTGGTGAAACTCATATTAGGGAAATTACCAAAAATGAGCAAAGTCAATGTAAGAGGACAAATAACAGAAACTACATACATTGCAGTATATTGACATTATCACCAAAGTACCAAACCTGTATTTAATTTTAAATATGTGAAAATTCTATGAATTTTCTCCAGTTGCCATCATTAAGGTGAGTAATGTCTCTCTGTGCCTCCTGCAGGCTCTGTCTGAATGGTAGACTGGTGTCCCAAACACAAACAGGCACAGGTGAGTCCATTTGATTTTGTTAATCTGATCTTTTTTTTTAATCTTAAGGCAAAAACAAGAATTGAATAATAGAAGTTGAAGAGGAGTTTAGAGCTCAGAGTTCAGAAAGATATTGAGACAAGAGCTGGATGGTAGGGAAGAGTTATAGATGACTGGAAGGGTATAGCTGAAGTCGGAAACTACCAAGAAGGCATTTGTCCTTTGGACAAAGAAATGAGAACAAGGAGACTTGGTGGTAGAATGAGGAAGTACAAGACAGTGATAAAAGGAAAAGGTTAGCAAAGAAAAGTGGGATAGTCAGGGAGATGAAGAAAGCAAAGAAGTAAGTTTGGGAGGCTGGGTGAACAGCAAAGAGAGAAGAGGGAAAGGAAAGTGTTTATAATAAGTTGTACATGAGGCTGGAAAACAAGGAAGGACAAAATGACTTGCGTTGATTAGGTAGGGAGGGAGACTGAGTTGGAAAGTATGTGCAGCAGGTTAGTATGATTCAGGATAGATATGGAAATGTAGTAACAAGTGAAGAGAGCATGTTAAGAAGATAGAGGAAGTATTTTGAGTTTATGAATGTAGAAAATGAGAGAGAGAACAGATGGAGGAAAGTTAATGAATCAGGAAGTGCAGAGGATTAGTAAGGAGGAAGTGAGGGCAGGTATGAAGATGATGGAGAGTGAAAAGACAATTGGCCAATGTGACATGTCTGTGGAATAATGAAGATGTCTAGGAGAGAAGGCAGTGGACTTTTTAAGCAGATTGTTTAATACAGTCTTGGAGAATCAGAGGATACCTGGGCAATGGAGAAAAAGTGTACTGGTACCAGTTTTAAAGAACAAGAGTGATGTGCAGATCTGTAGTAACTACAGAGTGACAAAGGGGATGAACCTTACCGTGTATATGTTGAAGCTCGGTCAAGAAGAGAGGTGATGATCAGTGAGAAGCAATATGGCTTCATGCCAGGAAAGATCACTGCAGATGTGATGTTTGCTTTGTTATTGGAGAGTATAGAGAAGGTCAGAAGAAGTTGTACTGTGTCTTTGTGGATCTTTCTTATAGCCAAGAGAAGAAGAAGTATGTGAGGATAGTGCAGGACATTTAAAAGGACAGTGAGACAACGTGAGGTATGCAGTGGTGGGGGTGGTATTACAAATTGTGATGGAGGTCAGATAGAAGTGTCTGTGGATGATATTTGCAGCTAATATGTTGATCTGTAGTGAGAGTAAGAAGCAGTTGAAAGAGTCTGGAGAGGTGGAGGTATGCTCTGTGAAGAAGAGGAATGAAAGTTAGTAGAAGGAAGACAGAATATATTTGTGAAGGGAGACAGGAGGAAAGATGGACATGCAAGGAGGAGCAATAATGAAGTTGGATGAGTTTGAATACCTGGGTTGAACCATCCAAAGCAACAGACATAAGAAAAGTAAAGAATGTTCGAGTGTGGTGGAGTGGGTCTAGATGAGTGTCAGGCTGATTTGTGATAGAAGGATCGCAGCTAGAGTGAAAGTTTACAACATGGTAGTGAGACCTGCTATAATGTACGGTTTGGAGATAGTGGGACTGACAAAAAGATCAGAAGCTGAGCTGGATGTAGCAGAGCTGAAGATGTTGAGTGTTTTTGAGACCAAGATGGACAGGATTAGTCATGAATACATCAGAGGGACAGCTCAGGTTGAACAGTTTGAGAGGCAGGGCTGAGATAGTTTGGACATGTGCAGACGAATTATAGAGAAGATTCACAGATGTAGTGAAGGAGCACATGCAGAGGGTGGGTGTGACAAAGGAGGATGCTAGGGATATAATGAGATGGAGGCAGGTGACTGACTGTGATACCCCCTAAAGGAAGTAGCCAAAAGAAAAATAATCAGTGGATATATATGTTTGTGTCATATCAACTTTCATACTGTGAGTACTGTGAGAAATTACAGTCCTAAGAAAATGTGAAAAAGTGCCTTTTTTGATAGTGAAGATTAATAATGCATGAGCTAAAACATTGATGTGTTTATGTTGTTCAGCATTCATACCTAACAAACTAATTTTTCACTCTTCTTCACTGTCAGTTTAAAAGTGACACCAAAAATCTACAAAAAATCTGTGATGTCATTTTTACTTACAGACAGATTGTGTCCAGAAGGTCAGATCTACCAGAACTGTTCAGAAGGGGAGGATGGCCTCCTGCCGGGAAGGGGTGTGTCCTGTGAGCGCACCTGTGAGTCTTACCTGCTCAACCTCACCTGCTCATCACACGAGCCCTGTCTGGCTGGATGTGTCTGCCCGCCTGGGTGAGTGACAGCTAGTACAAATGTATTCTGTCCATTGGTGAATAGTTATACATAGAAGGTAATGGCTGCTTTATAATGTAAAAAAACTCCTTTTGATTGGACAGTACTGCACTTTTAAAATCCATTTTATTTTAATTTGATTGTAATTCTTCATTTCACAATTTTAAACAAAAGCTACTCTCGTTGTTATGGAATCCAAATTTAAAAAGGGAAAAGGAGAAAAATAGAGAATTGAATATAAAAAATAGAAAAGGTATCTGGAAAAATTTATTTGCTTTCATTCAGCTGACTCTCTGGGATGTGTGATCTGTAGCAACAAACTAGTAAATAACAGAATTCAAAATAGAAAGATCAAACTGATTATTCACACTTCTCCACTCGTAATAACCCTGAGATTCTTGTGCATGCATTGGTCTTTAGTCACAGTGCAGAGTGGAAGTATGGTCAGACTAAAGATGGAGACTGAATGTAACAATTTAACATTTTTGTTTCATATCAGGGTAAAACAATGAGGTAAAACAAAGGGTTCCAAACTCCTGCTTAAGTGGTACAGAATCTTGAAAAGTTCACACATAGCAGACTGTAGTTATCCTAGTTAACTGTTTGGTATCAGGTTGATTGAGCAAAGGAACAAGATGTTTTTCTTGAGCAGTAAAGGTCAAGAAATGAGTGTTTCACTTAATGAAATCTTATGCTGTTAGTGTACCTGACTGAAGCTGATGTCACAGAGAAACTGGCTGCAGGTTGATTAAACTTTCTTAAAATGTCACAGAAGCCTGAAATAGTCTTCCACCCCCCTCCTTCCCATACCTGGTGATGCTGCTTGTGTGATACATGTAGTCAGCACTTCATTGTAACCATTTGTTTCCCAACATAAAGTAATAAGCAGACGTAGCTGTTCATTTTGTGTGGACAGTTTTAGATAAACTTAGCCCAGTTGTTCTGTTAACCTGACTCATCTTCTGGTTGAACTTGCTAATTCCCTGCTGGCTTCTAATACATGAATTTTCCTGGTTTTTAATTCCTTTTTTTTGGGGGGGGGGGGACTGCCTTGCTTCATCTACTGGTCAGACCAGTAAAATGTATAAGTTGGAATTAAGTTTTTTTGGGGAAATTTTTACATTTATAGATTTAAAGATATAAGCCTTGTGGAAGTGTCTGTTGATGTGACATAAGGAAAAGTGCAGATTTTCTGTGGCAGACAAAGGACGGGATTCCAACAGATGAGGTGAACAGACATTATGGGTAGAATACAGTCATCTGACCCCTTTAATCCTCTCTGGCTGTCAGCCTGAAAGGGGGGTTAAGTGGTTTCATTCTGTGACATCAACCAGGAGTCATCCTGATTACAATACGCACAGGCAAGGGTTAGTTTAAGGATGTCGCATCTTATGACATATTTGCATAGATTATATAGTTGATTGATGAGAGCGCTACACCTGCAAACAGAAGGATTATATTTCTCGATTTTAGAACTGTCAAAAATATAAAATCTTTGTTTTTCATGTAAAAGCAGAAGAGCTGAATAAGTATACAAAAGAACAATGAAACAGTGTAGCGCTAAAATGGTAACTCTTAAAAGACAATCAAAGATTCTATCTGTGAACCTCAAATCACGTATTTATGAAGGATTTCCATTAACAAATAAAACTGACCTTGTTAGGCTTTCTGACATTGTCAGAGAATTTGGCCCTAGCTTTAATTTGAGAAAAAATAAAACCTATCGCTTAAGGTGATTTGGAAAACTATCTGACCAATGAAAGTCTTACATTTGGAAAACATAGACACCACTGAAATGAGAGACCATCTGGTTTGTTGCCAATATACAGATCAAACACCAACATCCTTGTATAGAGGGATGCTTTTGTAAACATTGACTCGAGTCACTTGTAAATCTGTGAAGGCACCATTAACGGTGAATGCTATATAGTTCTGGACTAACATGTACTACAAAAGATCATCAGCAAGACAATGCTGAACAAATAAACTTTAAATAAATATATATTGTACATATCACGTCAGCATCGATGATCAGGCTCCAAACTGACCTGTCTCAATTCATTTTTGTCACCCATTCACACAACTCACTAAACCCACATGACCCCAAAATATATCAAAGTAGCTGATGTTTGACCGTTAAGCATCTTGTTTGTATCCACCACCATCCACCACCACACCACTGAAAAACCATTAAAAATATAATTCAAACAACTAGTAATTGTCTAAATGTGTTTTTAAATAATCTGAAGTACTACTGTACTGTGCTATGTGTATTTATATAGTCAAAAAAATGCTAAAACAAGACCAAGGTTAGATTTTTCTTATTATATGATGAATATAAATAAAAACTTTACATTCAAGACTTGTTTTGACGGAATTACAATGAGTACTAACGGTAACATTAACATTAAAACGGAGCGATCGTGGTTCAGGGACTTGGGAATCTCATCTTGTAACCGGAAGGTTGCCGGTTCGATCCCCAGCCCTGTCTGTTTTGGTCGTTGTGTCCTTGGGCAAGACACTTCACCTACTGGTGATGGCCAGAGGGGCCAATGGCGCGATATGGCAGCTTCTGTCAGTCTGCCCCAGGGTAGCTGTGGCTACAAATGTGGCTTGCCTCCACCAGTGTGTGAATGAATAGTGGAATTGTAAAGCGCTTTGAGGGTCTCGAAAAGAGCTATATAAATGCAATCCATTATTATTATTAAAACATATCTGCTGTCTCTCCAAGAAAATAACCCTAATGTATGTCAGTGAAGACTGCCATTAGCTTAAATTCTTAGTGGTTAAACTGGTGAAAATTAAAGCATAGTCTTTCTCTAAATCTCATTTTGAAGCATAAATGGCAGAAATAATAGAAGCCTTAAGTTTTACTGAACAATTAGACTAATTTAAAAAAAAAGAGGAAACAATCAAAAGTTCTCACAAACGTATTTTTTTATTCAATAAAAGGGCAGATCCATCCCAGAGTATATTGCTATCTAGTTAACTAATATCCATCATTTCTCTGTCTTATTTGTTTTTCCATATTTTTTACCCTCAGTGCCTACCCACCCGTGTTCCTGTCAGGTTAGATGATTAGATTTCAAATTTAAATGTAAAATTATGACATTATACTTGACCTGAATGCATATGCCTTGGTTCACTGGATAAAAAGGGGATCTGTTCTTTAGTTAATCGTTGCCATGGTGAATCTTAGTATTGAAGCTCTGTTGAGGATTGCTTTCTTTCTCTACAAACACATTCAATTCAGGGTCAACATACTCAGAGTTGATTGAACTTACTTTGATCATCCTACTTTCTTAAAGAGGAAACTGTGAGTTGCTGATCTCAGAGTAAATCAGCTCGGAGTTTGTGGTTAGACTCAGAGTTTGTTGAACCGACTTCCTGGAATTTGGCCTTGCATTGAAGCTCCCCTTGGTTACTTTAGCTCCGTTCTATAAATAGCACCAGTCTGGGTTTTCTGCCTGTTACTCAGAGCACTATCTCAGCAAACCTACTGAAATATAGTGATACGGTGAAAAGGTCGGAGAGGGGCAAAAATGGTCATCTGAACCCTGAGTCACCTTTGCTGACCTCACTGGTGTGATTCAGATATCCCTGTTCACTACATGGAGCAAACTGACCTTTTGGGTGTCAACAACATCATAACCTCTAAATCTGTCGTCCAGTTGTAGCTCAGGTGTTTAAAAAGTCACTGAAACCTGAGTTAAAAAAATATGGCACAAAGAAATCTCATTCAGCCCTTCTGCTTCTTGATGACAGATGTATTAATGAGTGTAGTGATAGTGAGACAGTTTTAAGGTTCACTGGGAGATCAACTGATCTGTATGAGATCAGCCTGGAGTCATATTCTGCTACATAGAAGCCTGTTTGTTTTTCTGCTAATCAAGGGTTGTTTTTACAGAAGAAACCTTTATTATGATTCTTATTTTAAAGATTTATAGAGTTCACAAATCAGTGATGTTAACATGACTCACCACACCCTCCCCCAAAAATTCTAAATAAGTTTAAAAAGCAAAATTTAACTACCTTAATATTGTATTTTGGTAGCATTAATGTTGGCAAACATTAAATTTAGTCTTAGCTAGCTAGCATTGTGTTTGCATTAGCAGGTATTCAAAATAATTCATTCAGTATTGATATTTAAGTTGTCGAGGGTTAGGGTTACGAGCTAACTGGCAAAATTCTACAGGGTGAGTTTCTCCGTACTGTTAATATTAATGTCATTGCTCTTATATATATATATGTGCATTTGTGTGATAAATACAAAATATGCAATTTTATTTCCTAATTCATATTTAGAACATACTTTGTGGCTGTTCACTTTGAAAAGTGCTGCTTTCATGCCTTTCGTCCACCTGTAATTTTTCTTTCAGGGCAATGCATGATGGTCTACAGTACTGGGGGCTGTCTTTCTAGTCTTTCACATTTCATCACCAGTCACCAGAATGAATGATAGCAGCTTATTAGCAGCTTCGTTACAGATGCAATCAAGAAATGTGGCTTGTCAGAAATACTTAATCAACCAGTCTGCTATTAGCTATTAGCAGACTGCTAGCAGACACAAGCATAATGTGAGCTTTGTTTCCGGACCTGTTTATTTCTGTTAATTGAACAATATCTCAAGGCTAAGTTCTCTGGTGAAATTAAGCCATCTTTGGTAGAATAGAATTAATAGGATGAGTAACAGTAATAGCTTTTTTTCAATTGTGAACATTGAGCATTTGGGAATTTTTGTGCACAACCTTTTTATGAGACACTGTGGGATTCAGTGAATACACTGTATATTATGTAAATATTCAAATTCACTATGCATTTGGACAGCAATACTAATACCAATAGTGTAAAGGATGAATCTGATGAATAGTTTTTTGCCCAGTGAAAGCATCAAAACAGGAGCTGTTTTGAGGAAAACACCAGGATTCAGTTCAAAACTTACCCCTGTCTGTTTATTGACTAATCTTTGTTAGCATTTCTCAGCAGTTAGTTTATCTACCTTCTCAGATTCTCTTGTCTCTGACCTGAAAGGGCTGAGATGCATTGGCATTTCTTTGTACCGTTTTCAAACAACTTAGTTCTTGAGTATTTTATAGGATGATGTTGGTATTTACTATGCTTTTACAACTGTCTGAGCTTACAGCACGATGAGGTTTGTATAAACACTTTAAAAAAAATAAAATGTCAAATGTCACAAATCTTTATATAGAGAGTATTTAAAAATCTAAAACAGTTGAAACTGGTACATACCAAATTTATTGCAGCTTATTTTCTATATAAATGATGAATTTGAGGACAAATAAAAAAACACATCTTCCCTAACCCTAACCCCCAGACCTGAGATGTAGCTTTTACTTTTAATTAATTCTTCAAACCCTAGTGTCATATTTACATCTTGGACATTGAAATAATAACCTTTATAAGATTTCTGATTTCAATAATATTAACTATATCTCCACAGCTTTAGTTGTGTTTACTAAAGCAGTCAACAAATGATAAGCAGCTTCTTCTTCTTCTTATATTAACTCTACACTTAAATGACTATCAAAATACAAAAACCCTTTCTAAACTCAGAGTCAACTGCAAGGTATTCATCTGAAGCGGGACTTTAAAACCTCTAATGGGAAATGATTAGCTGAGGTGCAGACAGATGAATCCATTGTGTCTGCATTCACAATGGCACACTTTGTTTATGATCAAAATGTAGACCATTCATTCATTCCTTCTGTGTCAATTAGTCCAGCTGAACTCATATGAACCTGGACTTTCAGGTGCAAAACAGAAACATGCAGCCTGCTGGAATTTGGTTTTGGTTACAGGTTTTGTTTTAGTTTAGACTCATGAGATGATTCAGTGTGTTGTAAGCAAAAACAAGTTTAGGTGATAAAGATGATATACCTTGTCAGGTCTGCTGCCTTTTGAAAGAGCTAGTGTCTAGGATAAGTGGGGAACATCTGGTTAAAAAAAAAATTATTTACTTGCAAAATGTAAAAATGTAGTAAAGTATATCCTCCTCATCCCAGACTTTGCACTAAGACGCCCCAGTACTGAAAAAATGAGGCAATTTGTAGCAGAAATTATTTTATGCATTTTATTAACTGTGAAATGGTCATCATGTCAGCATGTTTTGATCTGTGTGTGATAGATCTCACACACAGGGTGGCTGTGGCTCAGGTGGTAGAGCAAATCAGCTACTAATTGGAAGGTCGGTGGTTCGATCCTTGGCTTCTCCAGTCTGCATGCCAAATATCCTTGGGCAAGATACTAACCCCAAGTTGCCCTCTGATGCGTTCATCGTCATCAGAGGGTCTAATTGCTTTCTGGTCATACTCATCAGTATGATGAGTATGACGATGTGTGAATGTACTTTAGTTTGCACTTGTGTTTAGAAGTGCTTGTATGAATGGGTGAATGAGGCATGTTGTATACAGCGTTTTGAGTACTCCGGGAGAGTAGAAAAGAAAAACATCAGTCTTTCTTTAAATTATTTTCTGCCCCAAATAAACGGATCAATTCACCTGCTAATCTTGTGAATGTAATTTACGATTGCAAACGTCATTAATAATCTAGGCCATAGGCTGCATACCGTCAGGGATAATTTTCAGCTTATTGTCTCTACTTGGTGTGCAACACTTGGGAGTACACTCAATGCAAGGCAGACTGCAGTCGAGCCATTGCGCTGTTTGACTCATCTGTCATCATGTTTTTCAACTACTTATTCCTCAGTCCACTTTACATCACACGAAAGAATGAAATTCAAAATGAGGGCTGTGTTTATGAGAATTTATTCATAATGTGCTCATAGGTCAGAACAATAAATGATTTTCATATCTTTGATCAGAGAAATTGATACAGCAGTTTGGCTGCCAGATAAAGGAAGCTGTTAGCACCGTTTTATCTGTGGTGTAACTCTACTCAGATGAACCTGAGGTTTGTGGCGAGACTATTCAGTATGTCACGGCAGCCTCGCCAGTGGATATAGCTCAACCATGGATATTACAAGATACTTATCAGCTTCGTCTTGCAGAGACGAAAGCAAATGGATGGTTGCAGACAAAGACTGTTTCTTTCTCTATCTCTGAGAATCCTAATTGTCTGGTTTTCTCATGTAGCTAACATGAGCGTTACAGTCCACAGTCGCCCACCCCTGAAATTTGTTCTGGGTTCCTGGCATCTCTCTGCTCTGGAAGCAGACCTGCTTTGGCTCTACCTCTGTTATTCTCTTGGCAAAATGACAACGCTATAACTTGATAGCATGCCTTTAGGTCACTGTTCTTCAATAGTTAAAAAACACTACTTTCAGAGAGATTGGATTATTTAGATGCAGAATTTTGAATTGAATTGAATCTTTATTTTGAACATGTTTAAATAGTATAACAACAACAACAGAGAAAAAGAGACAAGCAAACAAAACAAAAGGAAAACAAAGCAATAATAATTATAAATAACTTAAATATAAATATAAGTTGCACCCACACACACATATACACATCCCCAGTGTGAAAATAGTGGGTGAGACACCCGATCAAAACCCTACCTCCTCCCTGTACTTTGCAAAAAACATATTTTTGAACTGAGTCATGCTGATTGCTTCAGTTCTTCACTTAGTCTATTCCACAGCTTCACTCCACACATAGAGATGTAAAAACTTGTTAATTTTGTACGGATACAGGGATGTTTTAAATTAAATTCAACATGATCATTTGGAAATGATTTGCCTATTTAGATTTCAGGAGTGATTAACCCTCCTCAATGAGTGCCTTACAAATTAAATCATACTCTCTGGTAGGGGCAGAGCTGCTTGTGCATCATGTTCATTTGGTAGTAAACGGTAAGCGGTCTTTGATTTTTAATTAATGTCTGGCTGGCAGTGGGTGTTTGGTTAGGGTCAGGGAAAGTTAGTAAGTAAACGGATATGTGTAGGCTGTTATAGATACTGTTTTTGGTGTAATTATTGGACAATTATTTGTCCGTCAACTTAAAATGAACATAAAATCATGTTAATGGAATTTAAAAATGCATAGTCTTACATCGGTTAGGTTCCTCAAGTGGTGATTGTTGGTTTGTACTTTCATGTTACTCTGTAAACATGTAAATAGCTGACAGAAACTGTCTCATAATCACCATTTAGCAACATAAACCTGAGGCTACAACCCCACACACCAACACAAATCCTTAATGAGGACACACATGTCTAAAATCTTTCTCATAGTAGAATACAACGCTGACCGCACATAGCAAAAAAAAAAAAAACAGCACAAGTGAGCGATCGCCACAATGATTCTACTTTAGAAGGATGAACAGGTAGAAAGGGAGGCTGCAGCCTCACTCCTCATCTGCTTGTTGCCTGTTGAAGTTAAGGGTCTGCATACTCAGTTTGGTATTCACTCAGCTTCCACTCTGGGTTCTTAAACCCAGCTTAGTCTTGGCAAGCACCTGCCAAGACTAAGCTAGTCTTGGCAGGTGCTTGCAAAGAACCAAAGTTGTGTTAGCAGCACAATGCGGTTGTTTCTGTCTTGGATGCAGTTTTCCACATTACCATTTATAAATTTCCATATCCATGCTCTAGACTGCCTCTGACACACATAATTGCAGTACTGGGAACCAGTTTCCTACAAGAACTGGTTCTCGATTCCTATCCGTAAATATCATGGTAATTTTAGATTTCTAATGATTATCTGTTTGATTTTCATGGCACAATACATCACAGCATACATCTTTAAAAAGCAAGACCTGGGTACAGAAGTTTGAATTTACTTTGGAAATTTCTCTAATCCACACAGGGTCAAAAGTATACATAAAAGATCAGATATATACACATGCCCCCACTAATATTTCACTAAGCGTCCTTTAGGAAGTTCCACCTCGTTCAGATGCTTGTGATAACCATCAGGAAACCTCTGGCAAACCACTTAAAAAACAAAACAAATATCACTTCAGTTTATTGGGCTTTGCAGGTATTCATTTATGTACATTTATGATTTTGACTCTTTTTCAGCCATTCTGTTGTAGATTTGATGCTGTGTTTGTGATCATTATCCTGTGTTATGACTCAGTTTTAGCAAATTTTAAGCTGTTGGAAAGATGGTTTTACATTTAAATAAACTGCTTCACATTTAAACATGTCAGATACATTTTCAGTGGCAGTGGTGATGAAGGCAAGTCCAAAGCACTGCACCACAGTAATTCAAGATGCTTTCAAGATGTCATGTGCTCCTGTTTTTTATCGAGACTTTGTATTAAAAAGGATATAGATTCACACTAGTCTTGTTGTAAAATCTTAACATCTTTATACTCTGTCTTGGTGTTTTGAATAAGAATAAGCTTAGCAAGGGGCAGGTGCGACTAAGAATGACTTGTTAATCACACAATGAAGCATACCCACATTTAGTCTCCTTGTTGACTCTAATGAATATGTTTATAACATCAAGATATGTGTGCAGAGAGATGAGTAGAGTGCTTGACAACCAAGTCTTTTTGATCCCTGCTGGCTATTAGAAAAAAACATGCTGATTTAAGGCACTTTAACACTGGCTTTACTTTTCAGCCCCAGCATACAGAATTCATTGGTCTCAATTCTACATAAACTCAGTGCTTTAAAAGTGTTTTTCCTTTAACAGTTGGGTGTTTCCCACAGGCTGCTGAAACATGGAGATGAGTGCTTTGAGCCCGCTGCATGCCCCTGTCTGTGGAAAGGAAAAGAGTATTACCCTGGTGACAGAGTCTCTTCGCCCTGCTACCAGTGGTATGTTTCCACAGATTCAGTGTTTTTAGAAAATTTTGTTCATTAAAATTGAAAATCTTCCTTTCATGTTACATATCTTCACATATCATATTTCCCTTCTCTCTATAGGCAATAATTCATTTTGTCACGCTTTACAAATTTGGTCTTGGCCTCGCCAACAATAGCTGTCAAATTAATATGATCATCAAGCGTTTGCTTAAATTTCTAGTACCATCGCCAATTTTTCAAAGTCAGATTTAGCCTGAAAGCTCAGAATCCCGAGGTTGTCAGAGCATCGAAAGTGGCCACCTGATATCTATAATTCTCTGCTATCACAGCACAGAAAAAGGCCTTGAAAACAGAGCGGGCCCTTGTATGACTCTTTGATTCTCTGCTTCAGACTGTTCATCGCTAGTGAAAGGAAACACTCTCCCAGTGATCTCAGTCATTCTCCCATCCTTCCATTTCTTCTTCAAGCCTCAGCCAGGGAAGAAGATGTAGATGACAGCCTAATAGTGCAATGAGCTGCAGTTCAGCCTTTGACAATTCACCGGTCACTTTTCTGCCTTCTGTAAACCTGAGGCTCTCAACAAAAGGAGGCCATTAGATGTGAAAAAAATGTCCTCTAACTAAGTGGGAACAAGTTGATGCCGAATCACTGAGGCATTGCTGTCTTTGTAGTGTTTGCCAGCATGGGACGTTCCAGTGTGTATTTCAGCCGTGTCCATCGTTGTGCACGGCTTACGGTGATCGCCACTACAGGACGTTTGATGGGCTGTTATTCGACTACGTTGGAGCATGTAAAGTTTATCTTGTAAAGGTATGTGAGAAAAAGATTATTATAGCCATTACATGAGCATGTGATATACTTTTTGGTCCATAACAGTGGACCCCCCCCTTACACACACACACACACACACACACACACGCACACACATGCACACACACACAAACCTGCTTTACTCTGTAATAATAAACACTAAGCCTATTGTTACACTGAGATTTCTAAGCTATAAAGACATTTACTGTTACAGCAGCTGTGTTTTCTCACCTCCACAGAGCAGTGCTGATATAATGCTCAGTGTCACAGCTGAGAACATCGACTGTTTTGACAGTGGAATCATCTGCAGGAAGTCCCTGCTGATCAATGTTGGAAGATCCTTTGTTGCTTTTGATGATGACACTGGGAAGCCAGTAAGAGTCACTTTTAAAGCAATTTCTACTGCTAGCGCAGAGTGATGTGCTGCACAGTGTCTTTGTGTGTCAGCTTTGTTTCTTCTGAATAAGATTTAAGGATTTTTCAGTGGATAGCTGCCATCTAACTACAGTCACTCGTTTATGCAGAATCCATCCAGTGTGATTGACAGGAAGCAGATAATGTTCATCTGGCCAGCTGGGTACTTCACAGCGATTCATTTCCCAGAGGAAGACGTCACAGTCCTCTGGGACCGAAAGACTACAGTGCATGTCCAGGTTGGACCTCGCTGGCAGGTAAGATGCTGGTTCAGTGTTTTGTTTTGTTTTTTGCAGATCTTCAGCTGATCTTCAATATAAGGTGACTCCACAAATGATACCTAATAAACTGATGTTATACCAGTTTGATATTTTAGGATTTTTCTGGTTCCTAATTGAGCTGAGTGACCTCTGAGTTATCTGCAGCCATGATGGGAATCACTTGTAGTTTAGCTGATTATTTTTGTGAAAGGTCGGACGGTATGTTGCTATGAATCGTGGCACGTCCTTTCCTTTCACAAAGGAACATACAGCGAATCATCTCAGAAGCACTGAAGAACTTAACAGATTTTTTTTCATTCAGACTGTTGAACACACCACTCTCAGAGCAGCATCCAACAGGCAGTTCTGTGTTACTGTCAGTCACAAATTTTAAGAGGCTATGATATAAAGTAAAATGTAATATCATGACGGTATTAACAACATATGAGCTAACAGGCTAAAAAGAGGCGATGTGATGTGTTCAGGGGAAGCTGAGCGGATTGTGTGGGAACTTTGACTTGAAGACAGTGAATGAGATGCGAACGCCTGACAACATCGACTCCCCAACACCACAGGAGTTTGGAAACAGCTGGACTGCAACAGAGGTGAGCAAAACATCACCTGTATGTTCATCATGCTCTGATGATCTAATGAAGGCAATTAACTGTGAAATTAACATTTCACTTGGACAATAACTTGCAAGCCTATTCATCACAACTTCAGTTTATTTGAAAACTGAAATAGTGATTCATTTATAGTGAAATTGATCTTTCTCATTTGACATAAATGTTTCTTTTTATCTCCCTGTGTATGTGTGCGTCTTTAGTGTGTAAACAGTCCAGATATCAGACATCCCTGCACTCTCAGTCCACTCAGAGAACCTTTTGCAAAACGACAATGTGCTGTCCTGCTCAGTGAGATCTTCCAAGCCTGCCACCCAGTGGTGAGTAACAAAACGTCTCTACCCTGGGCTTTTTACAAGTACTACAGACTTTTTAATTTTTAATTAAGGGGTAAAATTCTACTTGCTATTAATTCATCTATTTGTAATAAATTTGTAAAAAAATTATTTCTTATATTTGCCCTTAGGTGGATGTCACCTGGTTTTACATGAACTGTCTAGCAGACACATGTGCCTGCAGCCGAGGAGGCGACTGCGAGTGTTTCTGCACCAGTGTGGCGGCGTACGCCCAGCGTTGCTGCCACCAGGGTGTACCTGTGGACTGGCGTTCTCCTTCTCTATGCCGTGAGTCAGTCAGACCACAGGGAGTAAAATTCCCATCTAGTGTTTCTTGCTAACGTTTGCAGATTTTATTTGTTAAAGCATTCCTTTTTGAACATTTTAATGTAGACATTGTATGTTTAATTAATTACAGAGGAATAACTGAGCTTCAATAGCTTATCTGGAAAAAAAACATAAAAACTAAAAAAAAAATGATGTTCTAATTGTAGTTACATCGTTATCAGTTAAACTGCTATCAGTTGAAAAGCGGTTGTTGAAAAGCAAATTATTATTAATAGTTGTCATAATTAATTATATATAAATTCTTCTCAACAGTAAAATTAGATAATTTATGTAAATGTCAAGATGGAAACTATAAAAGGGAAGAACTTGATGCAAGTTTAAACTATGTTGTGGGGCATTTTAAATGACCATATATTGATATTGATCTTAAAATCCTATACTGGTTAGGCTCTAATAAAAATTAATATCTACTTTTCGTGCTTATAAAGTACCTTTCAGTACTACTTTCATAGTATTTATATCATTATTGATAGTAGTAGTACTCATCCTGTTATTAATAAGAGTCTCTTTGTTTCCGTGCAGCGTACGATTGTGAATTCTACAACAAAGGTATAGCAATTTCTCCACACATGCGCACGCACACACACACACACACACACACACACACACACACACACACACACACACACACACACACACACACACACACACACACACATATGTGTGTGTATGTATAGAGAGAGAGAGAGAGAGAGGGAGATTTCTATATATAAATGATATGCCCTGCACTTTATATAAAGAAGTATAAATGTATTATTAAAATGCAATAATATGCAATGCAACATTGATTATTTTAATGAAATGACCACTCACAGTCAAGTATTATGCAGTGATAGAATAGCAGTTTTTAGGCTGTTGGAGAAATTATGAGTTCAAAGAGGTAAAATCCTACAATAAAGTGTGGATGCCTGTCTGCAGTTCTGGGTAAAGGTCCCTTCAGGCTCTTTACCTTCAGGGATCGGACGACACTGTTGGCAGCCAGCAAATCCAGCAGCTTTGTGTTCCTGCAGCGTGGCAACATCAGCGACACCCCTGACATCATCTCGCTGTTCATGATGACACCTGGCCTCAGCAGAGCGCGACCACACGGTGAATGAATTTGTTTAAAATGAAAAGGTTTACTTTGTATACAGAGAGAGATTCATTTCATTGCAGGAAAAATAATAACTGCTCAAAAAACTGATTTCGTTTTTTTTCTTCTATTTCAAATGATGATGTCAGCATTTTAATTACAACTGTTGACAATAATTATGACTTCCAAGAGGAAGGAAGTTTCTTGTGTTTTTATATTTAGTGAGTGTGGGAAACTGGTTAGTTCAGAAGCTTTATAGTTTTATTTTACACTCATTTCTTTTCAATGTAGAAAACAGTCTGTGTCTGCTTTACTAGTGTAGGGTTTGGTGGTATCAGTGCATGAAAGAGATCTTCTGTAGTGGGTTTGGGAAAGTTTGATCGTTGTGTAGATACCACAGTGGTATATTTTCCTGTCAGCAGAATACAGCAGGCTCCTGAATGAAAGAGACGCAGGTATGCTGGTTGAAAGCCAGTAGGAAGCTGTTTAAACAGGGGAGCTCTGATGTTAAATTCACAGCTAAAAAAAAATTTGTTTCTTTGGCCAAATCTGTAATGTCTGGTTTCTCAACTCTGACTCTTTACCTTCTGGTGACTGGACAAGGAGTCCAGTTCTTTTTTCTTGGAAGAAAAAAAACAACACGAAGGAAAAAGGCGTAAGAATGCAAACTTTAATATCTATTCTGTAAGTGTGGTAGACTCTATTTATATATATTCAGCTATCAATTTCAAAATACAAAGCTTAGCAATCAAGCTGAAAATACAGCAGCGATATATTATCATTGTAAAGTTTTAGCAAATAATTGTTAACCCAATGTTTTCTCTTCTTTTAGCTGTTGATTGCTGTTGCTATTGCACTCATTGTTTGGTTGGCCTTTGCTGAGCAGATGCTATCTGCCTCACACCTTTTAAATTTATTATTAATAATAGTGAACATAAAAGTTCCAAAAACCAAAACATGTGTTAAAAAACTCCACTAGACTGAGAGCAGCTGTGTAAAGTTTGTTTAGAGCAGTGGTCCCCACGGGCCACGGACCGTTAGTTGTTTGGTACCGGCCCACGAGAGTTGAGGCTCGGGTGTGAGATTTATGGTTTCCAGGGCTTTTTATTGGTTTTTATCTTTTTTTTATTTATCGTTTTTATTGTTAACTCTGTTTCCCTGGGCCTTTTCATGTGTGTTATGAATAAATCTTTTTTTTTTTTTTGTACCGGTACTGGTTTTATTTAGTTGTATCTGTGACCCCTTAAAGGCTGGTCCATGAAAATATTGTTGGTCATAAACCAGTCCATAGCGCAAAAAAGGGTGGGGACTGCTGGTATTTACGTCATAATTAATGTTAGCTTATTAGCGCTTTAAAAACTGCCTTGTGGTGCCTTCTAGTGTTTGAATTTAAAGTTTGAGCTTGAACTTCTTTTCCTGATGAAAGCACGATTCCTACATAACAGACATGTGTTTGACATTTTATTTTCTGGATGATCTTTCTCCATCCTGTCATCTTACATTAATGAGAAAATCAGAGTTTCACTAAGAATCTCTCTCTGCAGCGACTGAAAACAGGCTAGCTGGCTTTCTCATCTTTCACTGTTTCCTTTGTGTTTGGCAGTGTTTGGAATGATTTGAGTGCGACCTGTGAAAACACTGATGGAGGAGATGGACTCTCATTGACTTACATTGGTAGCATGGCCCAGAGATCAGATTGCTAAATGCTAATATAGCAACCTGAGCTGCAGGCTGGTGAGCAAGCCAAGACACTAGCTTGTTCCAAAGCTAGTCTCACTTTTTATCACATGTGAGCGGAGATACTGCTGCACTTTGGATTATTTTCATACAATATACATTTTCTTCCACTTAATAAACTTTAAAAATTATTTTACACTTGAAAAGAGGACCGAGGAATGTAATCAAGTGATAAGCATAAGAACATGTAATATGGATTCAAAACTTCTATTGTATTTTGGCCTTCAGTTTTGGTGAAAAAGTGAAAATAAAGCTGCACCACTAAATAATTTCTATTGTGAGTACCAGTAGGTTTTCTTTGTGTAAAGGCTGTGTTCAGCTGCCATGTTAAATGTGCTGCTATGAGGATCTTTCTTTCTTTCAATTTTATTTATACAACTCCAAACCACAACAACAGTCACCTCGAGGCACTTTATATTGTAAGGTAGACCCTACAATAATACATACAGAGAAAAACTTAGAAATCATATGACCCCCTATGAGCAAGCACTTCAGCTGGCAACAGTGGGAAGGAAAAACTCCCTTTTAACAAGAAGAAACCTCTGGCAGAACCAGGCTCAAGGAGGGGCAGTCATCTGCCATGATTGGCTGGGGAGAGAGAAGGAAGACAGGATAAAAGACATGTTGTGGAAGAGAGCCAGAGATTAATAACAAGCATGATTCAATGCAGAGAGGTCTATTAACACATAGTGAGTGAGAAACGTGACTGAAGAAGAAATACTCAGTGCATCACGGGAATCCCCCAGCAGCCTGCACTTACTGCAACATAACTAAGGGAGTATTCAAGGTCACCTGGTCCAGCCCTAACTATGCTTTAGCAAAGAGGAAAGTTTTAAGCCTAATCTTAAAAGTAGAGATAGTGTCTGTCTCCTGAATCCAAACTGGAAGCTGGTTCCATAGACGAGGGGCTTGAAAATTGAAGGCTCTGCTTCCCATTCTACTTTTAAATACTCTAGGAACAACAAGTAAACCTGCAGTGCAAGGGTGATAGGGTACTATAAGGTCATTAAAATAAAATGGGGACTGATTATTCAAGACCTTGTATGTGAGGAGCAGGAATTTGATCTTTGTTGGTTTACACAACTGAGTTAAACAGTATGTAACTCAGTGTTAATAATAATATATAAAAGCTGTTCCTTACAGTGGCAGTATGCTGTTTATACTGTATTTATACTAGAGAGCAAACAGTTGAAATAAAGGTTGAATTCAGTGAATGAATCTAAGCATCATCAGCTTAAGTTTAATTTGATCTCTTGATGTAACCTAACACTGACTGAGAACACCGCAGCTACTGTGCACCAGTCCAACATAGTGCAAAAGAGTACTTTCATGAAACCTTTCAATACCACAAAGTTAGTGTACTATTGTTTGGCAAGATGTTTCCCAGTATGAAAAAACACACCTTCATATCATATACAGGTCCAATATCTGATTTTAAAAAAAGCCATTTTTTAAGAATACTCCACCCCAACTTATTCAGATTTTTTAACACCAGAGTGTGACTGTGCATAAGTAGAACTGGTAAATTCAAGCAACTTGTCTTATTTGTCCTTTAAAAAACATAATCACAGTAGCTCTTCTGCTTTGCGAGCTTTTCTTTATACTTATGAATTTTTTTCTTTTTTTTTTACTCAGACACGTCACGAGTTTCCTTTGAGGCAGCTGACAGGCCAAACTACTTCCTGTCTGCTAGCCCCAATGGCCAGTTGACGTTGGCCAAGTGGCAGGAGAGCGAGGCATTCTGGGAAAGAGCCACCTTCATCCTCCGCAGGAACACCTGGATCCCAGGCTATGACTCACTCGAGTCCCATGCAAAACCCGGCTTCTTCTTATATGCTGCTGTACCTCGCCTCTACCTAATCAAATACAAACACTTGGACAGCTTCCGCAAGGCCACGCTGTTCAAACTGTCAGGTCAGCAGCACATCACATAACACTCAGTAATCATCAGTGTTGCTGATTTTTTTATTTATGATCATAACAAAAAAAATAATGCGGTCATGATGACAGGGCTGGAACTGGAAACTGGCTGCTTAAGACCTCACAAGCACAACTTTTTCTAACCTAACTTTTTTGATGTGAAAGACTTACTTGAACCATGACTTGCATATAAACAGACTTCCAGCATGTTCTAGAGTTAAATCACAGTAGAGATGTTAGTTACCTCGACTGTTTTGGCAGCGTTTGCAAGCGTGATATTCTTTCTGTCTGTTAACACGAAAGCTCAAAAAGTTTTAAATGAATTCTGGTAAATCTTTGTAGGAGTGTAGAGGGAGTCGTGTTAATAATCCATTAAAATTTGCCTTACTGTTATGTAAGGATTCTAAATATCACATTATAGTTTGCATTCAAATATCATGCGACATTTGACCTCTGACCTCACTTTTACATCTTACATCTGCTCTTGTTTTCTTTGCTCAGTTCAGTTTGCTTCTATATCAACATCCTGTTTATTTAGATGTTTACCTTAGGGACCTTGGGTTAATTTGCTGCTTTATATTTTTGACTCGGGTATCGGCAAGGATTCAGTGGGTCGTTATTGCTTCTCTGTGGTGCCAAGGGTCAAGACTACTGGCTCCTCTGCTCATATTTTCTGTTAACAGGGCAGTGAGGCTAATAACTGATGCTAAAAATATATCAGCAACATTTGCTGATGGCAGTAAATGCCAGTCCAGATACAGACATGCTAATGGTGTTGATCTTTTTCTAGTCAGTCCAGATAGAAAATGTGATGTTTAATATACAGAAACATTTAAAATGAGCATTATTTTTGTTTCATAATGTAAATTTACAGAATGAATGATATTTGCATGAATGAATGATACTAAATCCTTGTTTTGATTGTTTCTCAGCCATGTGTACATTGTAACTTTAGGGGTGATTAAACTGTCACATATTACCATAATGCTTACTAAGCTTACTAAGCATTTAATAAGTATTGTGTGTTTTTGATCAGGCCCAAACCCAGACGCCCCACCAGCTCCTCGCTGTCAGTGGAGGTACGACGCCTGCGTCAGCCCCTGTTTCAAGACATGCAGCGACCCGTTCGCTGAAGCCTGTATCACCATCCCACAGTAAGATCTTCCCCTTTACTTTGAACATTACAGCCAGAATTATCAGCTTGAACAGTCAGTTCTACGCATACATTAAAGACTTCAAAGACTGGGACCAGGTCTTCAAGCATGTGCATCCACAAAGTGACTCTGCTGCATCAAATCAGCAATAAGATAGCATCATTCTAGTATCAGTTTGTGATTAAATGAGATCAATCTGTTTGTGATAATATGCTGATTAGCTGTGATAAATTTGCAAAAATTGCAAATCTGTTTTCATTCAGAGCCCAACCAAACCTCATAGATTTGAAACAGAAATCCAAAAACACTTTCACGAATGGTAATGTAGTTCCTGCAGCACAGCAATTTAACCTCAAAATGACATAGGCGCTTGGGATCCTTGCTTTTACTTAGGAATATAACAAGAGGACAATCAGTTGGCTACCAATTGAATCAAGTTCCCTACTGCAAAGAGACACACTGGAAACGAGTTGTGCTCATCAGTGGAGACTGATTCAGATTGATTGCAGCGTAATGGCAATCTATTTGTTTACCTGCAAACTTTCTCCAACCCATCCAGCAGTGACTGCAGTCAGTCTGAGTTGGGCCTCACTTGTTTCGATGCAGCTTGTCTTTCTCTGGGTTAACTGTGAAGTTTCTTCTGTGTAATCTCTTTCCAACCAAAAATGGTTGGCCAGAGAGTTGCACAGTCAACCACTGGGTGAACGCTTGGTCGCCACAACTACTTGTAATTGCATTGATTTTCCAGACTGCCATCCTATTTTTACTCTAGTATGACATTAATCAACCTGACTACTTGCAAATACATGTTTAGTGAAAATGCTGAGCTGATGTTTGAACTGACAGAAACTTTACAAATTTCATTTTTCAATTCATACTTAATGAGAACTTGGGGGGAATCACATAATTATGAAACTGGGATCTTATAATCACAATAAAAGATCTTGTAATGACGACAACAACAACAACAACAACAAAAATACGCTTATGGGAGCTATCCATCATTACTATACTTGAGAGAAATGTGGGATTATTGCTCCGTCATACAATTTATGATCTTAAATATTAATGAAAATTTTTTGAAGTATTTTTTAAAGTTTATTTCAGAGATGTTGCTGAAACTTTCCTGATGCTGATCATGATATTGTTTAAAAAGAGAATTATGACAGTGTTGCTCTTTTAGAAATAAAATCCTTGATTAGTTTTCCTTCTATTTACAGTGGGGCAAAAAAGTATTTAGTCAGCCACCGATTGTGCAAGTTCCCCCACTTAAAATGATGACAGAGGTCAGTAATTTGCACGAGAGGTACACTTCAACTGTGAGAGACAGAACGTGAAAAAAAAATCCATGTATTCACATGGTAGGATTTGTAAAGAATTTATTCGTAAATTAGGGTGGAAAATAAGTATTTGGTCACCTCAAACAAGGAAAATCTCTGGCTCTCACAGACCTGTAATGTCTCCTGTAAGAAGCTTTTCTGTCCCCCACCTGTTACCTGTATGAATGGCACCTGTTTGAACTCATCATCTGTATAAAAGACACCTGTCCACAGCCTCAAACAGTCAGACTCCAAACTCCGCCATGGCCAAGACCAAAGAGCTTTCGAAGGACACCAGGAAAAGTATTGTAGACCTGCACCAGACTGGGAAGAGTGAATCTACAATAGGCAAGCAGCTTGGTGTGAAAAAATCAACTGTGGGAGCAATCATCAGAAAATGGAAGACATACAAGACCACTGATAATCTGAATGACCTGCAGAGAGCTGGGACCAAAGTAACAAAGGTCACCATCAGTAACACACTACAACGGCAGGGAATCAAATCCCGCAGTGCCAGACGTGTTCCGCTGCTGAAGCCAGTGCATGTCCAGGCCCGTCTGAAGTTTGCCAGAGAGCACATGGATGATACAGCAGAGGATTGGGAGAATGTCATGTGGTCAGATGAAACCAAAGTAGAACTTTTTGGTATAAACTCAACTCGTCGTGTTTGGAGGAAGAAGAATACTGAGTTGCATCCCAAGAACACCATACCTACTGTGAAGCATGGGGGTGGAAACATCATGCTATGGGGCTGTTTTTCTGCCAAGGGGACAGGACGACTGATCCGTGTTAAGGACAGAATGAATGGGGCCATGTATCGTGAGATTTTGAGCCAAAACCTCCTTCCATCAGTGAGAACTTTGAAGATGAAACGAGGCTGGGTCTTCCAACATGACAATGATCCAAAACACACGGCCCGGGCAACAAAGGAGTGGCTCCGTAAGAAGCATTTGAAAGTCCTGGAGTGGCCTAGCCAGTCTCCAGACCTCAACCCCATAGAAAATCTGTGGCGGGAGTTGAAAGTCCGTGTTGCTCGGCGACAGCCCCAAAACATCACTGCTCTCGAGAAGATCTGCATGGAGGAATGGGCCAAAATACCAGCTACTGTGTGTGCAAATCTGGTAAAGACCTATAGTAAACGTTTGACCTCTGTTATTGCCAACAAAGGTTATGTTACAAAGTATTGAGTTGTATTTTTGTTATTGACCAAATACTTATTTTCCACCCTGATTTACGAATAAATTCTTTACAAATCCTACCATGTGGATTCATGGATTTTTTTTTTTTTTCACATTCTGTCTCTCACAGTTGAAGTGTACCTCTGGTGCAAATTACTGACCTCTGTCATCATTTTAGGTGGGGGAACTTGCACAATCGGTGGCTGACTAAATACTTTTTTGCCCCACTGTATTTTGTATGCGCAGTCCTTTGTTAACAGCTCTTAATGCTTTGGCCTCTGAGTACCGATGCAGAGTTTATAGTCTCAGCTGTCAATTGTTTTCTGTTCAGAGTGGAGGGTTGCCTTCCTGTCTGTCCCCCACTCATGGTCCTGGATGAGGTCACTCATCGGTGTGTGTACATTGAAGACTGTGAGTATCTGTGTAACACTTTATGATGAACAGTATTTATAAAGGCTAAACATACTAGTTAGTTGGTAGTTTTTTTTAAATATTAGTAAGCACTGATACTGATACTTGATAATTTTTGCTAATAAAGCTAATAACAGGTTTTTAAGGTATATATGTATATTGTTCGGATGTCATTGAAAGGTTTCAACTGTTAGTCATAAAATTTTGTTCTGTCATTTTTAAATCTTACCTTAGTGTCTGTATTATAAAAATTTATATACTTTCCTCAATTTGTTAATAGGTGTTGTTTAATAGGCAACCTATAGAAAAGCTATAGGTAAAATCAACACAATAATATAGTAATATAACAAAAATGAAAAATGCGAATTACATTGATATTTGCGTTAGGTAATATAGCTTATTAAATTCTCTGTGTTAATCAAGTTAATAGTTAATATTGCTATGGTTTTAGTAATACACCTAGATGCACAATTTTGCACATTTAGGAAAACGAATTTACAGTTGTTTCAAATTTAACCTAATCATTGATATCCCTGCTAAAACGCTAAAAGTATGAACAAACTCATCTGCACTGTTTCAGTCCACTTAATGACCTGTATCTCTTTTCTGAGCTTGTTATTTCTCTAACAAACCTTTTATTGGCTGAACAGGTATCAAGGTTCCAGTCGCTGTGCAGCCCGTTACACCGTCTGCTGCACAGCCAGCTGCCACTTCTACAACCACTGCAAGTACTACTGCCTCCACCAGTACCTTTAATACCACCACCTCCACTACTGCTGCCTCTGCTGCTCCTCCACACACTGCTCCCACAACCAAAATCACCTCCACTGTTCCAGAGGCGAGTCTGCACACCAGCTCCTCAGAAACACCACCTGCCATTATCTCTCCTTCTGCAAGTCCTGAACCTTCCAGTACAATAGAACCCCCAATGCCTCCGGCAGTGCCCACTCCTGTGAGACCAGAGGTGGTGGAACCATTGTCAACTGTCAAAGTGACAGTGGCTCCGCCCACTACTATTATGGGTACAACAAAATGGATGAGTGGACCGTTGAGCTCTGCTGTCAGTCCCTTTGGTCCCAGCACCTCTAGGACAAGTAGCACCTCTTTCACCACGACACCCCTGTTCTGGCTCACTTCTACCACCAAGTCCACCGATTCCCTCCAGCCACTATTCACCATCACTCCTGTGACTACTGAGTCAGCAACCACCACTGCAGCTCCGACCAAAACCTCTCTAGAGGGGACAACCACAAGTAGCACTCCTATAGTTGTGCAGACCACAGAGGCCACAACACATTCCACAGGGATCGCTCTGATCATCACAGCTTCCAGCCCCAGTCCTGCTCTGGTCCCGGAAACTTCTGTAATTACAGAAAAAACTATAGTTCCCAGTACAACTATCTCTGCACACACTGACACCAGAACAAAATCTTCAACAGTGGAAGGAACTACAGTTACAACATCCATCACATCTGGCTCACCAAGCACAGCCTTCACAACAGCTGTAGCTCTTCCAGCTTCTCCTTCTGTGGAAACAGTAACTACAGCTTTGCCAGAAATCATTTCAACGAAGATGACGGAATTAGTCACACCAGCTGCACCTTTTACTACTACTAGAACAACACCACACATCATAACACCATCTGTAACCACAGAGAGGATGTTGCGCACCACCTCTACAGACCTGACAACGCCCACAACAACGGCTCCCAAATTAACGACAACAACCCTCACTCATTTTGCACCAAGCACACACGTACCATCTCCCTCTACCTCAGCTACTACAGACTGGAGAACAATCACAAAGAAAGTGTCTATAACAGACTCCCCTGCATCTGGCACAGCACAGGCTGAAACCACAACTGCTCCTTTGTCCAAATCTACAGTCTATACTGAGAAAACTTCCTGGTCTGCAGCTGTCCCGGTTACAGACAGAATGACCATCACAATTGCCACTGCAACCTCAAGACCTCCAGAAATACCAAAAATATCCACTGTGTCTACAGTTCCTATAATCACAACAAACCTGATAGAAACTACTCCTGTGTCAAAATCCCCCATAACTGATAGCTCCACCGGTCCACCTACTACTATTAGTATTTCAGAACCTTGGCGCCCCTCTCATTGGCAGAGCTCCCCCACCCCAGTCTACAGAGCCACAGTGGAGACGACACCAGAGGTCAAATCTGAAACTGTTGTCCATGTGGTCGCGTCCACTGCAACTACCACAATTCCTCACGTTCCACTAACAACTGAGCCAACTGTAACATCTGCAACATCAGCATCGATACCTACCACTGCCCAAACCAGGACACCTCCTGAAATATCAACTGCAAAATTCATAGCCACCACAACCAAAAAACTGTCTACACCCCTGCCTATGCATTCTTCCCCTGAGACAAAGCTTATCACAGCAACTGCAAGTGCACCACCTACTGTTGCTACCACAACACAAAGACCTGTCATTGTTCAACTGATTACAGAGACAATGCATCCACTAACAGACAGAGTCCAGGTGTCAACAACATCTGCAACCACATCCCATCCATCTTCATCACCACTTGGCACTACTACTTCCACAGCACCTCCTAGGACAACAACTATCCTGGACAAAGTCACCACCCGGCTGGTGTCCACTTCAAGGGTTACATCCACTCTGACAACTACCATTATCACACAGACGACCACCCTCAGGACAACACCCAGACTTCCTGTGACAACAAGAATTACTCCCAGAACCACGTCGACTGAGCGTGCAACCATCAGGCCATTCACCGCTAGGGTAACAGTAGCAACAAGGCCAGCAGCAGTAACCACCAGATCAACCACTGTCAGCCCACCAACTGTCACACCAAGCTCTGACACAACAACTACATCAGAAGTGACAACTACAACCATCACAACATCAGCAGAGCCAGTTACCACAGCAAAAACAACCAAACCTCCTGACACAACCACAGCAGAACCTCACTCGACCACCATAACTACTCCACTGCCTCTTCCTACTTTAACTACACTCACAACATCTACAGCTATACCAACTTCAGTCCACAGAGAGCCAACCACATCTGAGGAAACTTCAACAACTACAGAGACTGATGTGTCACCATCTGCATCCCAACCGGTGACACCAGTGCCTGATGTGGTGAGCTCCACCCAAAAACTCAGTATTCCCACATCTGCTACAACCTCCCGTCCATCAGCCATTAAAGTCCAAACAACTGTGCTGGATAAAGTTGATCGGACGAGTCCAAGTGAAGCAACATCTCCAGCGCTGGCTTTTCCTCACACACCAGCGGAAACAACCAGTCACACAACAGAGGGAGCAACATCTATGAGTTTATTACCTACAAGGATGTGCACGGTGGGCTCACTTATTATTCAGCTTCATTTCAGTTTATTATTGGATTACTTCAGGCAGGCTACAAAGTCAAACTCAGGCAGTAATAGCACATCAGCTGATCTCAGTGCTTGCATCTGCTTCTTCTTTTACACAGATAGCATGCTTTAAGTTTCTTTTGCCCACCTGTAGTTGCTGCACATCTGCAAGCCACTTTGCAACCCACCTTCATCCTAGCTTCTCTTTCTATGCAGTGTCTGAATTGTTGTATTTTTTGTATTCTCTGTTCTGCACTGGATTTATTTTTGCTACTCTTTCCTGAACTTCATGGTTTTGTGTGGAAGGGAATTGCCAGGACAAAGCAAAGCTGACAAATATAATATATTTATAATATATTTGTAAACATATTATATATTATATAAATATAATATATAATATTTCCTGCAGAGGGAAATTTCAGCCTTTTTTGACTAGTGGTCCTGACTGAATATCTAGGACTGTAGAATTGTTCCTTTTTTGTGTTTTTCCTGGTTTAGCACAGCATGCTTATTTCAGACACAGAACATCTAAAGATTAAGCTTAGATATCTGATTAAATATTTAAGGTGCACTTAAATCTGGTCTGTTATGCAATTATGATCTACTAATTATGATCTTGCAACTAAATATATTTTTAAATAATAGAACGTGAATCTTGAGTGTTGCTCACTGGTTACTGCAATGCCAAAAAACATGGTTTTACTTTCCTAATTACAAACAACAAATAACCTTTATTTTGATTTTTATTGGGTTTTTTTTGTTTGTTTGTTATTTTGCACCAGCCTCCATATGCAGAGATCGTTGATGATTGCACCAAGTATATCTGTGTCAACAACCAGCTTGTCCTGTTCAACAAATCCCAGAGCTGCCCTTACACTGCCGACCCTCCAAACTGTGGCCTGCTTGGCTTTGCTATCCTCGTAAATGGAGACAAGTGCTGCCCTAAGTGGGACTGTCCATGTGAGGAAAACACATAAATGAAGGAAACACATTATTTATTTATTTTTTTTACAAGAAAATCTGCTCCACACTTTTAAATTTTGCTCTGACTGAATGATGATAATTCTTAAATGTCTCCCATAAATATTTGGCTTTGGCAGATTGTTATCTTTAACTGTGCTCTTTGGTATCCCTACTGTGCCAGGTCGATGCACAATGTTCCCTGATCTGAACGTGATCACATTTGATGGGAACAGCGTTGCCATCTACAAGGCTGCCTCTTTTATAGTGACCCAGCTGCCCAATGAAACTGTCAGTGTTCTGGTTCAGGAGTGTCCCGCTGACTCACAGTCACCAGTGAGTAAATGTCACACATGCCAGTTGCTCTGACAGTGATCTGGACAAAAGTTTCTGTTCTGTCATCTGAGTTTCTTTTGCTTTTTAAAGCTCTTCTGGAATTTTACCAACTTGTGTCTGGTGGCACTCAACATCACCCATAAATCCAACCACATCATTATCAACAGGCTGCAGAGGAGGGTAGGAGATACTCTGCTTCTGATTAAAGCTAAAACACTGATAAAAATCTACGTGATGACATTTAGTTCTTGATGCTTTCTTTCAGCTGTATGTCAATTCACGGTATGCTAAACCTCGATTCAAAAAGTACGGCTTTGAGATTTACGACACAGGCAACATGTACCTGATCCGCAGCCCGGCCGGTCTTAAGTTACAGTGGTACCACAGTACAGGGATGATGGTCATCGACACTGACAGCTCCAGCAACAAACTGCCCACCATGGGCCTCTGTGGTAAAAAAACCATTTCTTTCTTTTTAACATTACACAGTAAAGATATCATTCTGGTAGGTTTAAAACCTGTGGCATAGTGACCCTGTTTTTCTCGGCACACCATCAAAACATTATTTCACTTTTGTGGACACAAATGTCATGATATGTCACGACTGAGGTGATGTTCATGATGCAAATGCATGTCTTAGGCTTCTGTGATGGAGATCCATCAAACGACCTGATTTTGGCAAATGGGACCACAGTGGGTGAAAGTGAGGATCCAGCTGTGTTCATCGACAGCTGGCAGATTCCTAATACCACAAGTTACATCAGCCACAGCCGCCGCCGTGAGCTCAACTGCTCTACCAGTGACTGCTCCAGCTGCTTCTTCATGCTGCAGAACCAGGCCTTTACCCCCTGCCATGCCTTTGTATGTAAATCCATACATTCATTCATTTCCAGATGTGTTTAGTTACAGGGAAGCTTTCTGTTATTTCTGAGTAGAAGATGTCAAAAGAGCAAAAATATCATTTTAAATGACTGCAGATTGTTGCAAATATAATTACAAAATAGGGGTATTCAAATATACTTATGTAACAATATTACTAGTTTCAAGTAATTGCTCTTTCTTTGTTTTTAGGTCCCACCCACCACGTTTTGTGAGGTTTGGGTACGAGACTCGGAGTATGTGAACAACCAGTGTGTGGCTCTGGCTGCTTATGTGGCTTCCTGTCACAAATTCAATATCTGCATTGAGTGGAGGAGTCCAAATTACTGCCGTAAGATTGTTGTCAGATTAAACCTTGTTGTGTAGCAAGCAAACACTTTAGTTTAATGTCCAGCTGTCACAACTTCTGTTATATTCGCTTCCATCTGAGCAACTCTGCTTTGATTTTGGTCTCCAGTTAATCCCATTGATCTGTTTTTAGAGAAAGTGCTAAATAATGGATTGATGGCACTGACATGTCTGCGTCTCCTCCTGCAGCCTTTGTGTGTCCCAATACTCTGAGGTATCAGGCCTGTCTACCAGCCTGCACGTCTCAGTCCTGCCCCAATCACGACTTTGATTCTGACCCAGATCAGTGTTCTGGTCTGACTGAGGGCTGTGTGTGCCCTGAGGGAACACTCCTTCACCGGCCATACTCTGCACTCTGCATCCCACCTGACAAATGCGGTAAGAGCCCAGTTTACCAACAGAGCACAAAGCAAGAAGGGAAGGTCTGTGTATTGGATTATTGTGATGGGATCAGAAGAAAATGCTGAGAACTATGCAACTGTTTAGTCTAAGGAAACTTGTTTTTGCCTATGAAAAAGGAGAAAAGATTTCAAGTTATTTTCTCAAAATTTTGAGTTAGTAAGCTGAAATTGTGGGTTAGCTCTGCTAATCAAGTGTGTGAATAGCATCATTACCTTTTTACCTGGTAGCAGATTCCACAGTGAGCTACCAATGTATAGTAAACATGAATAAATTGCCATTGTTTTGAAAGTTTGCTAATTTCTGACCTGCCTGTTTAGCATTGGGAGCTGACAAGGAAATGAACCTTCATGGAGCATCCTGATTGGCAGAGCTAACTTTAAATTTTGAGTTATTTTCTCAAAATTTCAGCTCATTAACTCTATGCACTTTGAAATGCATAACTTGAAATTTTGTCTTCTGTCTTGTCGTCTATTCTCAGACCCATTTCATTATCTTTAGAAACTAATGCACATCCAACTTATAACAAAAGCACAATTCTATAAATACTCTATGAATATAGCCCTACATTGAAATCTGTGTGAAAGGTCATTCGTATACAATTATTTCTTAGTTTGGGAAAGTTTCCCATTTGAATCAGCATCAGTCAGCTGAACCACATTCTGTTTGAGCTTTAAAAGATTCATTGTAGTCATGTGTATCTAAAATAGAGTGTATGTTTGTCTGCAGCCTGCACTGACAGCGGTGGTGTTCCTCGTGCACATGGTGAGGTTTGGAAAGCCGCGAAGGATGCCTGCTGCATGTACCGCTGCGACAATGACACCATCGTTCCCGTGGAATACAACTGCTCCAGCATGGTGGCGCCTGCGTGCCGTCGAGCAGGGGAGGTGATCATCAGTCTGGCTGATGACACCAGCTGTTGCCCACAAAAAGTCTGTGGTGAGTTTAAGTGCTTTTGTCTGAAACATGCAAGATAGCCTCCAAATCAATAACTGTTACTCTTTAGACCTGAGACTGTTTTGATTTATGACATAATAAACAGAAAAAAGAATGAGCTATCTAATGAGACAATGGGATTTCTAACTTTGCAGTATGTAACCAGAGTCTGTGTGACCAGCTCCCTCCTGAGTGCAAATATGGGGAGAAGCTGGTGTCATACTACAGACAGGACTCCTGCTGTCCAGACTATGTTTGTGGTGAGTTTCCAGTTGACCACTTATTATGTACACTGTGATCACTGACAGATGATGACACATTTTTAAAACTATCACATTGTAGTTTAAGTGCTGTGTAAGTACTGCACACAAGGAATTATTTTATATAATATATTTACTGTAATGCCTTAAGAAATGTCATAGTTTACAGAGACAACATTGCACATTCAAAACTGCAGAGCAGTTTTCAAAGACGAATAAAAAAACCAAACAAAAACCCACTGCTTTCTTACAGAGCCTTAGATTAGACAATTTCATGCTTGTATCATACCTAGGTTAGGTTACCTCTTGTATAAAGCATATCTACATTGCTGAAGAAAATTAAAGGAACACTTTAAAAACATGTCAGATCTCAATGGAAAAAAATATGTGGGATATCTATATGCATATGGACTGGGTAGTGTGATCAGCCTGCAGAGACCTGAATTCAAAAACACCTGAAAATTAAAATGATGATGTGATCTGTAGGGTCTAGGTATCACCCCATCTCATGCTACCTGCAGTGACACAGACCCAAGCCAAATGCAAAACTAGTGAAAAAACTATCAGAAAAGATGAGGAGGGAAAAAGGTCAGAGATGAGGAGGGGAAAAGGTCAGTGTCCTTCACCTGTAAAACCATTCCTGTTTCGGGGCTGTGTCATTGTTGCTCCTCTAGAGCACATGTTCTTAATTTTATTATCACCAATCTTGCAACCCGTAGGCACACAGAGGTGGACATTTGTCTTATTTCTTGTAATCTTGACAAGTTAAACTATCAAAAGTATAAAAAAAAGAGAAAGCAAATCCTCTTTGTTGTGTTGCAGAATGTGATCCAGTGCTCTGTGAGTCAGACATTCCCACCTGCAGAGACGACCAGATTCTGATTGCAACCAGAGCTGAAGGCAGCTGCTGTCTCGCCCACATCTGCAGTCAGTTCAAAAAAACTGATCACATTAACTTCTCTGTTCTGTGGCACAACATTTAGCTATTAGAGAATAATTTAAAGTTATCAGTGCGGTTACAAATGTATGTTTTCATACAGTGTGTGCTCCCTGTGTGGAGACGCCTCCCCTCTGCCAGGATGGTGAGATTCTGACTGTCGACAGCAACACCACAGATCGCTGCTGCCCCACCTACCAGTGTGGTCAGAGCACACGTGCTTTCACTCACACACTCACACACCTGTAGCTTTAGCTAATAGTTGGAGTAAAAAAGTGAAAAGGTCTAAGGTCGGCTGATTTAACGTGTCACTTGTGTTTTTTGTAAATATCTGTGACATATAACTGTGACAAAGATGTGGGTTCTCAGCTTTTATTCTTGGTTCTTAATCTTAAGCTTTTTGATAGTTGGATCATTTTAAAATTGTAACACGACTTCAATTCTTTGTTACTTAGAAGGGAATTATTATACTTTCCTCATTTTCTCTCATACGTCTACTGTTACAAAGGCGGCTGTACACATTAGACTTGCTTAGAGATTCAAATACTAAGGTCAGTGTGTGCATAAGTAATCCCTGAGAGCCAAAAGCTTAGGCTGCAGACTCTCGGTTTTGGACAGTTGTGTTTCTACCCTTGGTTCTGTATGATGTCAGTGAGAGTGAATATCTCTGTTTTGTAAGCCCATGTTCTGTTCAAACATTCTGTTTAGGAGGGGCCACTCAGAAAAAAACTAGTGTGTAGCGAGCAGTGTTGGTCAATTTACTTGAAAAAAGTAATTAGTTACTAATTACTCATTACTTCTCCAAGAAAGTAATCCCATTACTTTACAGATTACTTAGTTTCAAAAGCAATTAGTTACTTTTTAAAAACACGAATACGTAATAAAGCAATAGACCTTTCAGCCCAATTCTATTTTTTCAGCATATTCCATCGGTGGAGGTCTGCCCGGTGCCTCAACAGTCATGTCAGTGGGGGATCTGGGGGTTTCTCTGTAAATTTCACATTCCCGTGGCAGTGTGCTAGGTGCTTGCTTAGATTTAAAGTTTAATTTTTTGCCGTAGAAAGAAGTTTTCTCCAAACGCAGAGTGTAGAGCGGACGATAATGTTTTTGTTACTTTTTACGGAATCAAATTCAATGTCAGTGCTTCCAAGCTTTAATGGTCATACCCTCTCCTGCACTCCATATATTATCCATTGTTGATCTACACACGTCTGTTGCTGCCACAGGCGTCGTACACTCGTACGTCATTGTCATGAGACACTCTCACAAACGAAATCACAGTGTAGTAACGCAGTAACACAGCGTGTTTACAGGAAAGTAACAGCAATCCAACTACTTTTGTTTTTGCAATAGTAAACCGTTACTTTACTCGTTACTTGAAAAAAGTAATCGGATTACAGTAACACGTTGCTTTAACATGTTACTGCCCATCTCTGGTAGTGAGGCCATGTGTAGTAGACCCTTTGTTGTTCTGAACTATGACTCATGTAAAGTCACTGCAGTGGAGTCCAAGAATAAAAATGCGCTGATCCACTTCATGTTAAAATGATCCCACTATTGGACAGCTAGAACGCATAAATGACTTGCATGTTTTTCTTTGTGTGTGCACAGTGTGTGAACCCTACAGGTGTCCTCAGCTCACGTGTCCTGTTGGGATGTCAGTGGTTTCTGTGTCCAATCCTGGTCACTGCTGTCCCAACCAAACATGCGGTATGAGGGGAAAACCCTTCCATGATAGGAACAATAAAATTAGTCCAAAGCCTTTCTTTCAGATCAGTACTAGGCCTGTCATATCTTTTTAGAACCACAATTTAAAATGACATTACATTTGTTTTATGACAAAGCAGAGTATCTGGTGTTGTGTGGTGTCATCTCAGCTAAACAACTTAATAATGGTCGTTTTTTTATTTTCTGTCTTCAGAGTGTTCCTGTGAAAAGATTGCCTCCCCAAAATGTGGCCTGGTAAGTCCTGAACCTGTTGAATACACTGTATCTCCAGATTATTGCTCATAAAACCTGACTTTATGGGTCATATATCCAGGTGTCTGTCTGCTGGCTCTGTGTGTTTTAATATTTTTGGGTTCCTTGTGTAATGTACTCTTTGTATATTCTGTATGCATTAATACAAATCTGTAACCCTGGTTCTCTGTCTGTGTTCTGCAGGGGGAGGCTGCCCAGCTGGACCGGGCCTTTCTAGCCGATCCACAGAACCAGTGTGCCTGCAAAAGATACAAGTGTGGTACGTTCTGACGAGGAATTCATTTTAAGTTTAATCTTACCAAACCTGCTCTGAACTGAGCCAGAGTGCACGTTAGGGCATGTTGTTTTTATTCTGTTTGTCTAATGTTTGGTTAGTATTTAAAACAGATGTTTTTACCACTTGTAAGTGCAGCCTGCAACTTTGGACCCTCTGACCTCTGTGTGTTTAGTGCGTGAGGCTGTGTGTGTGTTTGGAGAGCGAGGAGTGTTGAGGCCCGGTCAGACTCTGGTTGAGCGTGGAGACGACGGTTTGTGTTACAGCCGGCAGTGCAGCCGCAGCCTTGACCCAGCAAGCGGCTTCCATGTGCTCCACACTTTCAGCGTCAACTGCTCTAACCAATGCCAACCAGTAAGACCGCGACACACCAGCACAGACCTTTTATTGAAGATCTTGATCTCACTGACTTTATGTTAAGGTTCCATCCTCATTGTTAGTCTTGTTTCTCTTTATTTTCTCATTAAAAATGTGTTAAATATGAGAAGAGCTACCAGAAAGTTTATTTTTGTGATTAATATTTTATTGAATTTTTAGAACACTACAGTCCACTGTAGATACAAATCACATCACATAAAAATAGCATCAGCATAACAGCCGACCAGTACTACAGTAATACAAAACCAAAATGAGGGGGGACAAACAAAACAAGAGATAAACAAACAAACAAAAAAACCCAAAACAAAACAAAAAACCACCCAAAAAAACAACAACAACACAGCCAGCCTTTGACTACGTGGGTCTTGCTGCATGCCACACTCTGTCATCTCTGAGAGTGCTTCGTCAGAATCCCAATGTCTGTCCCACTCTAAGTTCTAGTCTGATCCTTTTATTCTGATGATAGCGCTGTGCAGGGTGGCTGCTGTGTTTCTTCGGATTACTCCTCACCCCCCACCCACCCCTGTGGCTTGTCATGTCTTCACAATGTTGTGCTGTGGACATTTATGTGCTTTTTTGTGCAAAGGAGTTTTTTTGTTTCCTGTTCTCATGCTGTCCTACCATGGAAGCACAGCATGAGTAGGGGTCTCTTTTTTCCTCTTGTACTTTCCCCACTGTAGTGTACATTTCAATGTTTTTTCCTGATTCTACCAATCTCCGACCTGTATCCCCATGTAATGTTTGTGCTATATGTGTAAGGTCGGGGGGGGGGGGGGGGGGTCCCATTTCACTGCAGGGCAACCTGCATGTGACGAATAAAGCTTTAATTGATTGATTGATTGATTGAACAGATATGGATCCCACTTCAGGTGGAAGCTCTCCAGTGTATTCAGATGCCTGTATGAGAGTTGTTCTAGTGCAGCGAGTCTCCCTAGTTGAATATGCCATACAGAGACAAGTGGGGTGGAAGGGGCCTTCCACTGGGAGATAATAAGTTTACACCCCAGCATCAATGCAGTCTGTACCCACTCAGGAGCCTTAGGCAGAGCGTGTTTAAGGAGTGATTGGTCCCCCAAAACGAATAGTCTTGGCGAAAAAGGAATATCCCATCATATAGTTGATTTGATAGGACAGCTCCAAATCATATGGGTCAATATGTGCCCACCCCAGTCTGACATCTCCAGCATTCAGGAGACTGTATGAGGTTCACCCTGTACAATCTGTGTAGTGACCAGTAAATTCGGTGTAATAATTTGAATTGGATTAGTCTAGTTCTAAGTTCCCTGGACATCTTTTTACTATTCTGCAAAATTACAGTCCATTCCTGGTCTGTAAAAACCACACCAAGGTCAGCTTCCCGAGCTAACCGTAGGGCGGTTAGCCCTTTACTCATGCCCTTAATTAGCACTGAGTAATATTTAGAGACTTCACGAAGATGTTTTTTTGATGTAGCTGAGATAGTCAATAGTTGGAGGTGGTGTGGAGACCAAAGGTTTTGAGCAATAAATGCCAGAGCTGCAAATACCTCCAAAACTGACTCTGTGGCAACTGAAACTGTGCTTTAAGGTCATTGAAGAACTTGAGAATTCTCCCCTGATTACAGGTCTCCAAGAACAAGTATCCTTCTCTTGACCCACAGAAATGGAGACTTATTAATGCAGAGTTTGGGATTGAGCCATATGGAGGCCTCAGTATGAAGGTGGGAGTTAAAATTTAACGGCAAGGCCACCTTCTTCCAGACCGTCTGCAGGAACGAAAGAATGGGGTTGGTTTGTATATCTGATGAGAGCTTGGTGGTTAAAATGTGCATCAGAGGGAGTGGTGAGCACAGGGTACTCTCAAGACTAAACCATGGGGGGGCTTGTTCTGGAGAGATAGCCCAGTGAACCATGTGTCTCAGACTGAATGCATAATGGTAAAACAGTAAATTTGGGACCCCCAGGCCACCCGACTCCATTGGTTGCTGTAGCTTTTTAAGCTTTATTCTAGGGCTTCTGTTATTCCATATGAATTGGTTGCATAACTTGTCAAATTGATGAAAATATTTTGATGGGATTTTTAGCGGGAGTGTTCTCTACCAGAAAGTTTTAATCGAACATACAATTATTGCCGAACGGGTCTTCACCAAAATTCAGCTCAGAGTCAAGATCGCATTTGGATTTTAATTCTCATTAGTCTGTGTACTATAGCGAGCCTATGACAAGGAAACATATTACTTTCTTTCTGTACTTCACACATTAAAATAACCTGTGAATAGTGATGGACTGTGATCTGGATAAGTATTTGATGGCCCACTCTAAAGTTGTGATTTTTTGGCAGTTTGTGACTTAAAAGCACATTGGTTAACACTGTTGCCCCCAGACAAGTAGGGGGAAGGTTCCTGCTTGGGTGGGGGTCTTCCTCTCTTGGTATCTTCACTCATAGGTATGTTTGGTTGTCTGCCTCACTGTATTAGCCCTATGTTGGACTGGCAACCTACACATTTCAGCTGTGTCATCTCACTTGACCAAAGTTTAACTAATAAACTGCTGCACACAAACAGAACTTGTTGCTGAAGCAGGAGAAAAAAAGGATTTAAAGAAAAAAACTGTTAGCTTCATTTATGTTATGTCTGCTTTCTTGCTGGTGTGTAACGTACTAAACACAGAGCAACATTAAACTTAGCAGACTCTGCGTTGTCACAGATACCACAGCATCCCTAGTTACAGCCCTGACCTCACATAAACTTCTCCCCTGAGAGCAGAGCACGAATCTAGAAGCTTTTAATTTTGTTTGAACTGTCACAGTTAATCTTTGGATAAGTGGTTATGATCATTGACTCATTAAAGCTCACTGTCACAGTATTTTAAATGAAAAGGAAAGTAATCATGTTTGTTTTTCAGAATCAGATCTACGTGCCTCCCAAAGACCAGTCGACGTGCTGCGGAATCTGTAAGAATATTTCCTGCATCTATGAGCATGAGAATGGAACAACAGGTCTCTATAAGGTAGGAAAAGATGTTCAGCAACATTTTGCATCCAAATAAAAAACTATTTTAACATACACACTATATTGTGGCGAACTGAGGGATCTTAACAAGAAAGGACCCACGCAGAGATTGAGTCTGTTATTCCACCCCAAGCAGGAAGGGGGAGCTCTTTATTGAACAGTTCCCCGTGCTACACTGTGCTCGCACATGAACTCACTCATGGTGTAACATGTCTTTCTATCAAAACAACATCTATCAGTGAACAGGAACGGTCATATGAATTACTTAGCCATAACAAATGCAAATACACAGTTTAATCGTCTTGAATGGGAACACAACCCGAGGCATGATGGGAGATAACTAGCTGCTCCCAACATGCCACAATATTATACAAACAGTCTTTTACATTATTCTTCAGTCTTGATGTGTACTTGTGTAACACTTTGGTCTGCTGGTGGGAACTGAGTTGAAGTTAGCAAAGCTAGCTTATTAGCTAGCTAGCATATTATGTAGTTTTTTGTTTAACCTCAGCAACACAATCATGGTAAAGTTTAACACAATATTTATTATTGTATATTTTTTCTTATCTTTGAAATTGATTACTGTTAGTTTAATTAGTCGATGGTGATTTGACAGTATAGTCAAGTTGGCCTTAGTCCTAACTTTGTCCAGCTTTGATTTAAAAATGATCTCAGGCGGACTCACACAAAGTAAGAAGGCTGATCATACGTCACCAATCTCTTTCCCATTTTGTTGTAAGTCAAATTAAGTTGCTCACTGTAGTTCAGTTGCTGATGTTGTCAATGCTTTTCAGCCGGGAAGATCCTGGGTATCAAACTGCATGAAGTTTGACTGCACAGACACTGTGGCTGGGCCCACACTCATCTCCTACTCCTTCAGCTGCCCTCCCTTCAATGAAACAGAGTGTGTAAAGGTCAGCATGCAGCGCACACCCACGCACGCACGCGTGCACACACACAACACACATTCAAAGAGACATCTCTTTCTTCAAATAGATAAAAGATACTGACTGATTATAATTTGTCAACGTATCCTTTGGAAGGGAAATCTTGCAGTTTTAATCTTTTTAATTTCTTTTTAATCTTTTTTTTTTTTCATCAAAAACATTTTGCTGTGTGATAATGATGTAAAAAGGTGATTCTCAAACAGACAGCCAGGCTGATCCATATTAAATTTAAGTTTAAGCAGGCTCAAAGTAGTTATAACTACTGCAAGACTGCAAGATGACTTTTTTCTATAGAATAATGGTAGCTCACTTAAAAAGTTTGATTAACAAATCCACGGCATGTTCAGTAGTTACACAAAAGTTTAGCTGAAGAATATCAAAGTTCAGAATCTGTGCTGGCCAAACTGTGGAGGAAAAATACATTTTTCTGTGTTTGTGTTAACGTTGTGACTCTCGTCTGCACTCAGATCGGTGGAACTGTTGTAAGTTACATGGATGGATGCTGCAAGACGTGTGAGTATCTAATGAGAGCATCACAACAGCAGTTGTGTAGTTAGCGTAGAGCTGTAGCCTGCAGCTGACACTGAAGAGCGCCTTCATCTGCCGCTCAACATGTTTCCGACATGTTTGCCCTTCAGTTTGCTCGTTTCAGTCTAAAATCCTCAGTCACATTGTCTGAATTGGCTCACGTCTGGATCCCAGCTGCTGTTTTCCGTTACATTTGTCTTCTGTTTATTTACATTAGAAAACTGTCAGTGTGCTTTTCAGTGAACTCTGTGTCATCAGTACAAATAATGACAGACTTGCTCTAAAATGCCAAATGATTAAAGCTCTTGTCACTGAAAAGCAACTGAAGACATACAAGTGGGTTTATGGTTTATGTGCTGCAGCTTACCATCGTGTACCAATCCCACCAGGTACTGGATTCCCTCTCTTCCCTTTCCCTGTTAGCCCCCTGACTCCCACAGTTAACACAAACTGTGAAAGAGGTACCAAACAACAAGGCTTACCAGTGCCATTGTTGATATTCAACAATGTACTCCCTCTAAGAAAAAAAACAGAACACACACAGGAAACCCCAAAGTCTGACTGACACCTACTCCCCTCTGCAGAAAAGTCCTCTCATCTGTTGTCTCACTCCAAGTCCATGTGGAAAAAAACATAATTGATGTAGCTTCCTCTTTGCTTTCTACCTCACTTGGCTTTAGAAAATATGCTGTCCAATTGTCTAGTCTAATTGGTTTACATGAAAAATGACATCACACTTGAGAGGACAGAACCCCCCCCCCCCCTTGATCCCATGTGTACATGTACACAACAAATAAACTTTTTCCCCATTTAGCACTGTTTGGGCAGTGCATTGTTGATTGCCAACAATGTACTGTTGGTAGTGGCCCAGTAGTCGGGCTTAGATATCTGCATGTGTCACTAGATAGTGAAGTGAGATGATGCTGGGAGTGCTGCGGGTCTTTTTTTCATTGAACTGCTGAAGATTTGCATGCTGCTGCACTATAGCTGCAGCCCTCCAAAGGGAGCTGTGTGGGAAACAGAATCTTCTGTGTGTGGCATTTCATCCTTTTAGTAGTATCATCTGTGCAAACAAAAAAGCAGTAATTCATTTTAGGGTGGCAGGATTAGGGGTACAAAATAATTTGGTTTTACAATAAAATCTTAAAATAAACAATAAGATGAGTTCAATTGAGTTATCTATGTAAGTTTACAGAGAGTAGCTTCAAACAAACTAACACACATTTAGTCCAGATCAATGACACAACAGCTTAATAACACAGGCGACAGTCAAAGCGGTAGAGAAAGTGTCCTGAGATTTATTCTGAGAAAACTAAATGGCACTCATAACATCTTAATTTAATGCTATGTGTGTTGATGGCAGATTTCATGTTTTGTTCGTGTTTCTGTCTTTGTTGTATTTGTTTAAACATCAGTTTATTTTGTTTTTAGTCGAAGCTAATTTATGTTGAGAATAAATGTATGACAGATTTTATCCTTCCAGCAGTTTTGAATGTTTATGCTGAGTCTCATTGATCATTTCTCCCTGAGTGGAAAGTTTTCTCATTAATGCTTTTAGCTGCAAAGTTCTTATACACACACCCTCTGTTTTATTCCTTTCAGGTTATGTATGGCTAAACTACTTCTGCATGATCAACAGCTTCTGAGCTTCTCAGGGCTCTTGATCGCTTTCCTTCCTCTGTCCTCATCCTCCCAATTCCTGGTGTTTGTTCACATCCTTATTATCTTATGAGTATTTTTTACCTTCATTCCAATGAATTCCTTCTGGCTTGTTGTGTGAACAGGCAAAGAAGACGGAAAGTCATGTCAGAAGGTGACAGTGAGGATGACCATCAGGAAGAATGACTGCCGCAGCAACAGACCGGTAAACACTCATGTCTGACTTTCTGTGGTTGCAGCTTGTTATTAGCATCCTATTTTAACTTTGCATTTCTTGCAGTGTGTGTAGAGTTTTCGTTCATGCAAGTGCAGCAATGCCATTGGCTGGCTCAAAGTATTCTGGAAGCTGTGGTGGTCATGATTTCTCCAGGAGATTATTTGATGTGCACCATCTGAATAGTTAACACCAAATTTTTTGCAGCCATCAACAGGAGTTATTTCAATTTTCAGTATTTGGTGTTTATAGTTTTTGATATTGCTCATGTTTAAGCTTAACATGGCTGCCTCTCCCTCCCAAAGTTTATTTGTGCATTTATTTGATGGCCTTCTGTCTGCTCCTTCTACATGAAAGACATCTGCCCTTCCATTTTCAGGTGAACATCGTGTCGTGCGATGGAAAGTGTCCTTCTGCCAGCATCTACAACTATAACATCAATACGTACGCTCGCTTCTGCAAGTGCTGCAGAGAGACTGGTCTGCAGCGGCGCTCTGTGCAGCTTTACTGCAGCAGCAACTCAACCTGGGTCAGCTACACTATCCAGGAGCCCACTGACTGCTCATGCCAGTGGTCCTAAACATAGTGCATCCCCACACTCACATGCAAATACAAACACACATACACTGTGTGTTCAGAGCTACATGATTTAAACTCACAAGATACAGAAGAATAAATGTCAGCTGTGTTATTTTATGATTTTGGGCAAGATGGATACTGAGCTATGATTAGCAGGTTCAGCATGATTTATGGAGATTGTATAAGTGGCTATGTTGGTAGTAAATGATCACAGAAGTCGTTTTGCTGCCTCTGCTGGCAGGGAGGTGGTAACTGCAGGACAGACAAGCAGGTCTCCTTCCTTAGCCAGTAGCTGCAAAGCACACAAGCTGGAAGGAAGGAAGCACCTTCAATCTCAAAACATTTTTTTCTTTTTACTATTCATTAAATTATCAAGTTGAACTAAAAGAAATGTTATGAGCACTGACTCATATTACTATAATCATTCATCTTGTTTAAACTGTCCGTTAAAAATCCCTTTCTAATCTGCTTTCAGTTTAAGTAAAGGAGGACAGCCTTTTTCTGAACAAAAATAGGTTTGTTGCTGTGTTTAGTTGTGTTGTTTCCATTGCATGTGTTGTCAGACTGACAAAGATGTTTTCTTGATTTGCTTTTTTCTTTTGTTGCAGTGAATTGAGCTCTGCTGGCCAATAAATACTCCCTATTAAAAAGTCAATCAATGGCAGGTCTCTAAAAGCACTGATTTTAACTTATTGAAGTTTGTAAAGGATATAACCTTTTTCCTAGCCTGTGGTTGGTAGTAGCTTTAGTTAAAATTATGCTTTTTTGTGTAATTTCAGACCAAGGCATTTGTGGACCAAGGCATTTAGAAATTAAAAACCCATTCCATCGATTCATTATCCATTCATTTTCTGCTGTTTATCAGTGCCCAAGTCAAGTATTTCTAGGGCAAAAGTTTTAAATGTGAGGATTTCCATCATTAATTAGATACTCAGTCTATGCAATATGAGAATATGATAAAAAGAAAACCCCGTCACGACCTTAGAGCTCAAGGTATTTTCATCACTTTTGTTTTGTCCAGCAATCAAAAACCTAACAAGAAATCTAAGCAAACGATCCACTGAGAAAATAAAATGAGTAAATATTTGCCTTGTGACTCCTTTAAATAATGTTTCTCTCATTTGCCAGAGGATTTTTCCCTTACACTATCGTGATGATTTCCTAATTATTTCTAGACTCCTCCCCCCCCCCCCCCCCCCCCCCCCCAATGTGTCTAAAAGTTGTGCAATAGATCACTACTGAAAGTAAGAGACCACATTTCCTCACCAAGACAAATAGTTTCCTGTATTAATTATGTGAGGATGCTGATAATTGTGTGACTTATTACATGGTGAATAAAGAAGAGTAACGAGCCTGATGCAGTTGCTAACTTGACTGGTTTGCATTACAGTTTTTAATATTTTAAATATTGAATTGTATTTTCTATGGCATTCAAACTTGGCCATCACTTGTAGTAGAAGCACATCAGAAAGGCTCTTTTTTTCTATTTACAGCATTGTTTAATGCAGCAATACTGGCAGTTCTTCCCAGGCCTGCCCAGGAGTCAGTTCTTAAAACCAAAATCACTTACGTCCTTTTAACGTAAGTGGTTATTTCACAGATACACAAATGTGCTAATGTAACGAGAAGCTGGTACCTTTAAAATTATGCTGTGCAGGGTGAAACTTTCTGCTTTTGTGTCTGTACTGCCACCTCCCCACCAGTCTAGAGAGAAGAACGTGTTCAGTGAGGGGAAAGGTCTTTTCTGAGCTTGTTCTGTCTTAGCGTGCTTGTGATGACTGGAAGTAGTGGGCGTTTAAAGAAGTGGGAATGTGGATAATCGGGAAATAAGAACATGTCCTCAGCTCAGTGCAATCCGTCACCATTATCAGATTCATATTTTACCCATAATGCTGTGCCTTCTTTTTTGTAAATAATTTAAATTACTAGCTTCATAATAATTTGCAATATGAACTGTTTAGATATTTGACTTTTAGAAAGATAACAATAAACTGTATATTCAGTGATGTGAAATATATTCAATCAACATTAGTGAGGTGTATTAACCGATCTAAATCCAGCTGTATGTGGAGCACTTTATTTATTTATTGGAGTTTGATAGGGCGCAGCTGTTCCAGTGAAATGGACAAGAACAGTAGGAAATGCTTTCGGCCCATTTGAAGAACAAGCCTACTCAACTGAATCCCAGACTTTCATTTGATTTTACTCCGATTACATAGTGAAAGCGGTGAAAATGTTAGGAGATGTGTTTTGTGGACTAAATTTTTAACGTGTTTCCCACAGACTCACCTGGATGTTCAAGTTAAAGAGGATTTGTATCATACAAATGTACATTTGCATTTTCATTAAAGGTGTCCTTTGAAAAGAGACGTTGCTCTGATTTTTTTCTAACCAGATGCCGTGCAGAAGAGCTGATTTTATTCTTGTCCTGCCCTGTAGTGGCCAAAGGCCAACAAATGTAGCCTCATCAGGTCCAGGGTGGCTCTATTAAGAGCGATAGTGACCTGTGAATGAACGCTGTGTGCGAGACAAAATATGATCAGGGATAACAGAGGATATGGTAAATGGCCTGCTTTACTAGTCCCTAAGGAACCCAAAGCGCTTTGCACATTCAGTCATCCACACACTGGTGATGGCAAGCTACATTGTAGCTACAACGACCGAGACTGTCCGGGGCTCAAACCGGCAACCTTGTTAGAAGACGAACTGCCAACACTTGAGCCACGATCGCCCCAGGATAAAGAGACATCACCAAATGAATTGGTCCACAGTCATAACTGACCTGATTTTAGTGAGCCACACTTCTCGCGTAAGGATCTGAGAAGGGCACATAGTGATCATCTGACGAGACCTGCAGTGACGCAGCTGCTGACGACTGCCGACGTCCAGCTGGCTGGATGGCAGCTGAAAATAGTCACTGACATCACCAAACATGTAACTGATAAGCAGTGCCGAGCTGGTATCTGCAGCACTAAATAGTGCTGACTGAGTATGCTTTCTGGAAAGTATCTGAACTTAACTTGGTTTCAGGGGTAGTGTTCAGCTTGCTATTGCCAGATTTCTGGATGAAGTCCCATTCTGTTTAATTTCTCAGCAACACACCAGCCAACAGTTCATCTGTAGAGATGACAAAGAAAAGTACTTGTCTGGCCTTCAGCTTATAACAAATAAATTATAGCAAATACTGATTTAGTGATGATGTAGAGCATACTACATTATGTTGTGCACAGTAGGGGCATAAATACATAGAAGATCTGAGGGGCTGCTATCACTTTTCAACAATATCTTTATTTTTTTTACTGTGCAGTTGTGTTTCCTTTAAACTTTAAATCCTCTAGGGTTAACAGTATTAAGTGAGTCGTATCCCCCAAAAAAGAGAATCACTGTTTGTTTGCAAAGAGTTTCCTGTGGATGCAGCGCTTAGCTTATATGTGCATTACTTTAACTTAAACGTCTGTTAGCACAAGAAAGCTTGAAGTAAATGAACTAAAACAAAAAGTTTATTAACAGCTTACTCTAAATTGTTAAATTGCCAAATTCATAATTTATTGTTATTTACTGCCTTTAAATGTTGAGTTTTCCCAGCTACAAAAAGCTTGAACTCTTTTTAAAAATAGTAATTAGAGCATACAGAAAATAGTAAACACTAACACAGTAGATTACGTGTCATCCACATGGCCACAGAAATACCTATGAGTGCTCATCATATTGTTCCCAGCTCTGCACCAAGGTCCTCAGCAGAGCCCCAGTCAGTGAAAAATGCGATCAGGCGTACAGTGACTGTCAGCTTGACAAGCTCAAAGCAGCTGCAGAAACACACATAGCATTAGTGTGTGTCTGCGGCTGTGTATACTTATTTTACTTAAAGTACGGTGATCTCGTGATTTGCCTCTTGTTTCATGTGCACTAATAGAAAGTCCCTGTAATGTAAAACATTTTTGGGTGGAGACTTGGTTTTAGGTTACAGTGAGTCCCCATTGATAGAAATGTGATCTCTCTCTCCAAGTGTGCGTATGTGGGTGTGTATTCATAACTTTGTATGGACCAAAAATTGGAAGTTTACTATACTTGTGGGGACCAACAGACTAAAATCCTGGTCCCCACAACTTTGAAGGCATTTTTGAGACTCACAATGTGGTTTTAGTGTCAGGGTTATAATTAGGTTGTGGTTAGGGTAAGGGTAAAGGTTAGGCATTCATTTTTGATGGTTAGGGTTAAGGGAAACATTATCAATTAGATGTCCATATGAATACCCAACATGTGTGTGTGTGTGTGTGTGTGTGTGTACACAAAATCATGGTGTCCATCACTAACAGCAGCAAAAACAGGTTAGTGAGAATAACATCAGGCATGGTGTAGTACATGTACAGTTTGCATTTGAGTATTATATCATATTAACTGCAGTTTCTGATCCATTTCGCTTGCTTTGATTATCGCTGAGATTTTTCTATATTCTACTGATTAATTTGGGATATTCAGCTGATCAGACAGAAGGGTATATATAATCTTTTAAAAATTTACTAACTAAAATGTAAGCTGTATTCACTTCAGATGAAATACTTATGTTTAACAAGTGCTGATACTTCCAAAAACATGTAAAAACCCCATGTAAGACTTGGAATCGGAACACATTGAAAAACCTTTTTTTTTTGTTTTTTTTTTGCCTGTCCCGTTTGGCTCTTTTGCCATCAGAATTATTGTCTAAAGGCGAAGAAAGATGCCCAACGGATTTACTTTACCAAATGGACCATCCCAGCCTTGTAATGGTCCATTTGATTCACCTTTTATTGTTTATTTTATTTTCACTTGCTGAATACGGGACAGACTTGACTGGGGGAAAGAAGGGGAGAAAGAAAGAGGGAAAGAAAAACAGCTGAGAAGAGGGACGGGGGAGAAGGGCAAAAAACAAAAACCAACAGAATAAGCAGAGAAAAAAAATACATATATCGATCACCTGGATCACCTGTTGAGAAAGAAAAAAGAAAACAAGCAGAAGAAAACGAGAGTAATAGAATAAACAACATCACAATGATATATGGGAATATGACAGTAAATACTAAATATTAAACATTATTGTGCAGCACATAAGATCAACAGAACACAGTGTGCTTTGAGGTAGGAGCCAAAAAGGGTGTAATCCCAGAAAGAGCTGAGGAGAGTACCAGATGAGGGGTCACTCAGCAGCCGCGGAGCAGAAGCCAGCCACATTGAAAAACTTTTTAAAATTCCTGAATTTTCTTTTAAATTGTTTTAGGCTACTCCCTCATTATGTTCTTATGTTTTCACTAACGCTCTGCTGGACCTTCCTCATGTCTCTCTGTTGTGCTGTTTTCCAGTGCACAAGCTGAATCCTGAACACGAGCACGTACTGTGCATTATAGTAATCTGATGCGCTTTATCGTATACAGTGACTAAAGCGATCTCACTGAGAATTCCTTGGAATATCACATTCCAAGGAATTCTGTATCCATGCTCCAAAGATTGTGACACATGAAGCTTCAGTTCTTGGCAACATTATTTATTCACCAAATAATATCAGGAGGGGCATATAACATGAAACAAACTTATAGCTGGCTGATTGTGTATAATGAAAGGGTGTTGATTTTCTTTTATTTATTTATTTTCTTTTAAACTGTAAATAAAAGAACAGATTTCGACTTTGACATGTTGGTTAGCCCATTCATTCCTTACTGGTTGAGGCCAAAAGCTCATAAAATACATCAGTGCTATCAACATTTAGTGCTTCTTTTAATCCCGCGCCTTTGCACAGAGAGCAGCTTTGCTCTGGTTTACATCCAGCCCAGGGGTTGCTTACCTCAAACATCCCCACGACAGAGCTGCTGATCACGAGGCCAGATATCAGCGATGTCTGGACCCAGAGGGGGAGTGGGGGGCTGGACATTTGTCCCCTCTTCAGGAAGTGGCTGGATGGCTTTGTCACAACGGGAAAACAGATAGAGAGAGCAGGTTGAACCGCTTTGACCTTTAACCTCTGAGATAAACAAAGACAGAAGAAGAAGAGCTGATGTGTTCTCGTGACTAAAGCACATGACGAGTGGAAGAGTTACAGTTTGTGTGAATGATTTCTTCTTTTAAGTAAGATATCACTATTTTACCAATCTGTTGGTGCCTTATGTTTTATATCAGCTTATAAGTGACAATAACACTACACTGTTGACACCTGCGCACATAACATTATATCCACCACAGGGCCTGTTACTATGATATTGTCACAAATGTTTAATTGCTAATCATTTAAACTTTAAACTTTATCATTTCCATAGCATTAAATATTGCTGTGTAGTTAAAGCTACTGGCCTTCCATAGATCTACACAAAGCGTCCTTTAGTGTTAGTAATGCACGTGTTGCAGCAACAGTGCCTCATCACTCACTATGCAGTGTTAGTGCCTTAACCCAAACCACAGTCCTTTCCTAACCAGCTAGTGATAGTGAAAGTAAAACTAAGCAGTAATTAGGAAATTACTAAATAATTATCTAAAGGTTAATTATCTAAATAATATTAATGGGTTTATTTACAATCCAACTATGAACCTGTTAGTAAGCACAATTCATTATTGTTTCATTGCTCCTGAACAGTGACATAGTTCGGTAAAACAACAATTAACTAAAGTTTAACTATAACTTTACTATTTATTACCAAAGATGAAATACCTGCACAGACAATCTGAGTTGTCTTGGTATTAAAAGTCAGCCTCAACTAGCTAAAATCTTCCTAACAACCGGTTAAACATGCACATTTCTCTCATTTCCTCTTAATAGTGGTGAATCATAACTCAGTGTGTTTCACAATACCACGCAGACTTTCTGGAAAAATTATGTGCTTAAAAAACTTGTTTAAAAACTTTTTTGTGCATTAAATGTTTAAAAACATCATTCTTTTTCCTCACAGATTAAGTGAGCAGTGAGAAGTTGAACGTGAGTAAGTGGAGCTGGAGATCAGATGAGATGCAGCAGCTGCTGCTGCACGTTAACTTGCAGCCAGTGTCACTCACTGTCCCTGCAATGGTCAATTACTGTATGCACCCCACTCAGAATACTTATAGCAATTATGACACAACATCTACAGCATTTACGGTGCCTGTGGGAGGGCCTATGTTTACACGAAGAATAACGCACTGATATGGTATTTATGAGCAAGTAGAACATTTCTGAGAACTGATTTTACAAGACTGTGACACACCAGACTCTATTTTATATAGTGATGTGCTCACAAGGGCACACAGACAAGTCCGTCCCCTGAGTATAACTGTTTTGCAATAGTGCAAAAGAAATATGCTCATGACATTATTGGTTATGATTTTAAACTGACTTTGTATCCTGCTAAACGTATTTCTAGGATTCTCCTAACACCACCATGAGGCTGTCTTAAGGATGCCTTCAGGTGAAGACATCCTTTCTGGAAAAAATTGAATTGAGCTGAATTTACAGGGTTTTTTTTATTGGTTTGGCGCAGTTTTCACAAGCAATTGGTATATTTTCAAAACTCTTAGTACTTATATCACAACAGATCATCAAAAGTGCACCTTTTTCAAACATTTCAGCATATTTTCAATTGTGTTAGTACAATACACATAATGACAAAATATCATTTTCACTACACATAATAAGTGTTTCATCTAAATAAATGTTTCGTTCACAGTTACTGCCTTTCATAATGTTATCACTATAAAATTTTTGATTTGCATCTCTTATTATTCAGTTTAATACATTTTTCTGTCATTTAATTCAACCGATCTTAATGTTTAATCAATGAATCATTCATTATGTCCATGGATTTTCAACTTGACTGATTGTTGTCTGGTCATTTGTAAGTTCCTTTTGAGAGGAACAATGTCCAGGTGAAACAACTGCGTTCAGAATATATTCAGGTACAACACTAAACTGGCATGCAATTACTGTAACAGAGGTTGATGGAGCTGGACGCTGCTGTGAATCATCACAAGTATATTTTTGTTGATGAGGCCGGTTTCAATCTGGCAAAAACTAGACACAGAGGACGTAACCTTATTGGGTTACCATCCACGTCCCTGGACAACGTGGGGGAAACATCTCAATGTGTGCAGCTATATCTGAAGATGGTGTGGTAGGCTGTAGACCAGTTCTAGGGTCATACAACACTGAACACCTGATAGTTTTTTTTAAATGAACTGGAGCAGGCCTGTCAGGGAGAAGACATCGTCTATGTTGTTGTGTGGGACAATGTCAGCTTCCACCATGCACAGCTGGTTCAGGAATGGTTTCAAACACATCCTTGCTTCATGACCTTCCATGATCTTCCACCATATTCCCCTTTCCTCAACCCAATTGAGGAATTCTTTTCTACATGGAGGTGGAAGGTGTATGATCACCATCCCCATGAGCATGTCTCCCTTCTTCAAGCCATGTGTGAAGCTTGTGATATATATATATATATATATATATATATATATATATATATATATATATATATATATATATATATATATATATATATATATATATATATATAAAACTGTAATTATGAAAGAAGTTTGTTTTCTTTTCCAAATATGTCCTAGTCTGTTAATCGTTGATGCTCTCTTTTTGATTTATTTTTGCAACTTCCAGAAACGATAACCAGAACTCGCATTGATATCTCCTTTGACTGCTGAAGGTTCTGGGACCATAGAAATGAGCATTTCCAATTGTAAATGCCTCACTCCAGTCAGTTAAATAGAAATAAGACCAAATAAAAAAATGAAGGTTAGAGCAGGATAAAAAGCCTGCTGTCATAAAGTCGAGATTCTGTACAAATGTTTGATTGAGTTTTGTGCAAATTAATGTATATTTCCATCCAGTATCGTCCAACTCTGTTTGCATCAGAGAACAGGAAAAGGGTGCAATGTGATGTCTGCCCATCCATTTTCTGCTGCTTGGTTCACACAGGTCCTGATGCCTTTATCAGCTGTCACAGGGCAGGAAGCAGGGTACACCCAGGACAGGTCTGTCACAGGACTAACACAGATAGACAGAAAACCATCCACACTCCCATTTATACTATAATCTGGTAAAAGCAAGTCTTTTATTCACTATGTTCACTTAGCCATTTGTCACATTTTGCTTTATTGGCAAAAAGTGTGTTAAAGTGTGTTTGTGCAAGTGCATAAAGTGAAAGTGTGATAGCTCTTCAGCTTTGCCTGCCATATGCTTGACAGCTTGACATCAGAATCAGAATCAGAATCAGAATACTTTATTGATCCCTGGGGGAAATTATTTTTTGTTACAGTGCTCCATTTTAAACCAACATTAAGACAAGACAGACAATACGCTAACTAAGAATAGTACAATATATACATATATATACATACATACATACATAAGTCACTTATAAATAAATATTTGGAAAAGAAACATGTGTAGTTGTAGCACATGACTCAATTTCCCCTAACTATGCTGATATACGGATGATTTCAGAGGCTGTTTGGTGACAACTTCTTTCTTTGAAGGTCTACGTGACCTTCAGGGATCTGAAGCTGTTGCGTCTCCCCTCCACTGAAAAGAAAGACAGAAGGAGGGAAACCTCTCAGAAGCCAGACGACAATCACTTTGCTGTTACTGTTAACAGGAGTTGTAAAACTGCTATGTGTATCTGTGGGTTTCCCTTGGGCTCCATCTGGAATCCACATCCGGGTTTGGCAGGCCGTTGTGCGTGTCCCAACTTGTCCCATCAGATTGAGGTCTCATGGTTTCCTCGTTTGAGCTTTGATGGCAATGCTGACGACAAGTGAAGATTTACCATTTGTTTGTTTTTCATTTGGAAGAAAAAACAACAGCCACAACAAACAAAACTGTTAGGACGGTGTGCTGATTTAAGCAGTGTTTTTCTTTTCTTTTCTTTTTTTTATTTTCATGGCTACTAGACTAAGCAAGTACATGCACTGCTGACAACGTCACACTTTACACGAATAAAGAAAATATAGTTTAGTTTTCCTAGTTTTGTTTTGTAGTTTTATAAGTATGCATATAGTCATCACATTTTGTAACACAAAATAAATTAAAAAACTGGAAATCAACTCCAACAGCAGTATGTCACTGAACACAACTTATATTATATAGTAAAAACTGATGGGGCATGAGCTCCCAGTGTGATAACAAGGGTACGTATAAGGTGAGACATCCAGTATAACAGCCAGCAGATGAACATAAAGAGCATGGAAAATCCAGATTGAAGATGGAAAAACATGGAAAAACAATTATTCCATGGAAGCTAATCAGATAGTACTGATGAAATAGCACTTACTTAATTGATTAAATATTAACTGGTTAATTATTAATTATTTTACAGAAAATAAACAATTAAGGCAAACGGATTTTTACACATACATTTTATGGGGTAACTGTTTCTTAAACGTGCTAGTTTCCCATTTTTAAACTTACTTTGAAGTAAGTTGTGAGCCAGATAGCAAAAGGCTAAGAATACATTTAGTTATGCTCCACAATTTTTTTTTAATTAAAAAAAAAAATATATATATAATTTAGTGAAAGAAACTTAACAAAAATTGGGTTTATGATTTAGGATGTAAGACTCTTTAAGGTTAATATTCTGGTTGAATTTGTGCAAATTTAACAAAATGCAAATGATCAAATTATTGAAAAAAACTTAAGGAGAGAGCATTACAACAGTTACAAATTATAATGTTTATTGGAGGAAATATGTTTGTAAATGTTACATGAAAAAAAGAACATCACATTTTCCCCCTAACATTTTGAAATCTTCATAACAAAGAAGATTCAAGACTCAATTTCCACTTAAGCATCACAATCTAAAGCTAAAATCCACATTTTTGTTCAGCATGATTTTTTTAATGCCAATAAAGAAGGTCTACATTTTGATACCAGGCTCTTCTGCATCAAAATACTTAACACCGTGGAGTTAGTAGTGGTGGTGTAGTTAGTTAATTATATTTCATGTAATGTTACATGTTCACATCAGCATGCCTCCCACACATCCAGTGTTAGAAGAAGCTGATGGCGTAAGACTGGACAAAGTAATGAGGAGTATTTTTCCCAGGCATCAAACTCATACATGCGTGATGGGGATTTTGAGAAATTTGGGAGGAGTTCTGCAAGAAAGCATTCAGCACAGAAACACAGAAACACCAAAATATCAGATGAGTATCACATAGTCAAAGATGAGTCACTTTGTTTCTATCTGACTTGTTCAAAGGGCTTGTTCAATAAAAATTTCTATTATCTGATGATACAAACAGAAATTCCATGCAAAGTGAGTGGATTGCCTTAACTGTTTGTATACTTGCATGTATTTGTGCACAAATAGCCAGTCTAAGTATGAGTCTGTATAATGAGTATAATGAGTGTGTGAGAAGTTAACTAGCAATGTAAATTTTTGTTTGTTTATTTTTTAGTCCATGGCTTTAAATGTTCACACTGCTGCCAAATATTCAGCCTCTCCCATCTTCAAAGCTCGGTACTAACTAGTTTCTACTTGGCTCTGACCAGGCATCTGTTTGGCGGCTTGCTTAGATGTTAAATCTTTCAGGCACAGTCCCAGCTGCATAGCGTCAGATCAGCCTTACTCATAAGCTTTAATATCAGACTATAAGGCAGAATTGTAGCAGCAGCAGTTTGTATCTATCTATCTATCTATCTATCTATCTATCTATCTATCTATCTATCTATCTATCTATCTATCTATCTATCTATCTATCTATCTATCTATCTATCTATCTATCTATCTATCTATCTATCTATCTATCTATCTATCTATCTATCTATCTATCTATCTATCTATATGCACTTTTTCTCCATCTGCAGTGGAACTCAGTAAATCAGTTTTCATGTTAGCGATTTGCTCACACCATTTCTAGTGTAAATAAGTCCAGTACATTTAGTACAAAGCTACCTTATAACAGAAAGATATAAATCAGAAAAGTTGCCAACACTCTGCTGACTCAGTACCTGCAGAGTTCCAAACCTCCTCAGGCATTACAGTTTTTCTCCATTGGTTTGGCTCATTTCTTAAAACCGAAATTACATTCTCAAAATAACATGGACAAACCTCCAAACCTCTTGGCAAATGTTCACAACAGAATGGCATTTCTCATTCATTTTATCAAATGGCAAATGCCTAAGTACATGTCTCAATTGTCTCAGTACATATTTGCAAATGATTAAGTACAAGTAGCCTACAGTTATACAGTTAGCCCACATTTAGCACATTTTCCAAATGAATAGATCTTGTAGATCTAAACTATTTAGTTGATTCTCAGTCTAATGATCATTCCCTCCTAAACATGTCAGCATGATTTCATTGTATAAGTACTCGCATGCACAACTGTCTGTTCAATTGTCAAAATTGGTCAAGAACATAATACCATGAATATTTGATAAATTGATGACAGTCATTGACAGTCAGGTGAAACTAGACTAACGAAGGGGGAGTGTCACACACAGGTGTTTTCCATGATTGTGTGCTGCCAAACACAGATATATAGAGCTTGACCAGAGCCAGTCCGATCTCTGAACATGGATAGACAAGGCCAAGCAAACTGACAAGGGGAAGTTCTTCCTCAAGGAAGAGGAGGAGGCCTGAGAATGCGTGGTGGAGGAATAGGGGGAAGAGGCCGAGGAGCGCGAAGACACTGCGCTGTCCCGAATGAAATTTGGGCCACAATTATAGACCATGTCATAAACCATGGCCTCACAATGGCAGAGGCAGGTCGTCGAGTGCAGCCTAATGTGCCTCGCTCTACAGTCTCCTTCATCATCCAAACCTACAAAGATTTGTAACATGGTGATGGCAAATGATGCCATCACATTGAGGCATATCTGTGATGCCATCCTTCAGGACAATCATATATTCCAGAATATAAACACAATAAGCATCTCCACAATAGACCGGGTTTTGAAGAAGCATCAGATAACAATGAAACCAATCTACAGGGTACCATTTGAGAGGAAATCTGACAGAGTGAAAGGAGCTGCGCTACCAGTATGTAAATGTAAGTCAGTTACTGGTTGTCTCTCATTGTAACCTTACCTGTAATCACAGTAAGCAGTAGTTCACTTATTTGGTTTCAATACCTCCTTTACCTGATTTCAGAATCATCTGACTTCAACAATTTCAACAGAAAACTGCAGTTTACTGTATGATACAATTCTCATTACAATCCTTATTTTGTTGTCCCCCAATCAAATCTATCTAATACTGTAGGTTTTACTGTAACATCTCAGTAAGTCATCAGTATTTCCCACTCCCCTTTCTATCAAATACCCCTGCAGTACTTCCTCATAGGCCTATCACTAGTTTAGAACCACTGGAGTAGTAGCCTGTAGTATATTGAACCTGTGGGGGAGAACATGTAATTGTCTAACTGTAGTATACGACTCTTCTGTATGACTGATTTTATGTTCTTTACTCTATTTTAGAGAATAATGTCATTGGAAGGACATGAGACCCCTTACATCCTGGTGTTCGTGGATGAAGCAGGCTTCAACCTGGCCAAAGGCCGAAGACGTGGCCGTAATATTATTGGCCACCGGGCCACAGTGGATGTCCCAGGTCAACGAGGGGGCAATATAACTATATGTGCTGCCATTTCTGAGAATGGTGTGGCCACTTACATCCCCAGTCTTGGCCCATACAACACACACAAGCTCCTCATCTTCTTGGATCGCCTTTATACCGATTTTATCCCTAAAAATGAGAGGGGACTCATAGGGCCTCACCTACCCATTTATGTAATTGTGTGGGACAATGTCAGTTTCCACCATAGCCCACTCATTAGGGGCTGGTTTGCAACGCATCCAATGATGGTCATGGGGTTCCTACCACCTTACTCTTCTTTCCTCAATCCGATAGAGGAGTTTTTCTCTGCTTGGAGGTGGAGAGTGTATGAGCATCATGCTCAGGATCAGCCGTCCCTGCTCCATGCTATGGACACAGCGTGTGACGACATTACAGGAGATCAATGCAGGGGATGGTTGCGGCATGCACGCCGTTTCTTCCCTCGTTGCATTGCAAGAGAAAGTATCCGCTGTGATGTGGAAGAGAATCTGTGGCCAGACGGACAACAGCGTGTAAATAATCAGGAGCGTGAAGACAGTGGACAAGAGCAGGAGAATGAGTACAGTGACCACTGAATAAGTCCTTGTATTTTGATTTTGTTTTTATACAATTTACTACTGTAATGTACATTTTCTTTTTACATATGTATGAAACTTTCTTTGCGTGTGAATAAAAAATGGTTATCATTTCCTTGGTAGTGAGAGTGCAATCTGTGATGTCAAACCTTGGAGGCTACTCTTTTCTGTTGTATATTGTTGGTCCTCTGCCATAGTGACAAAACATCTAAACATTTTGTATGGCAGTACACAATGCCAAAGGGACGATGCATTTTGGGGGCACTGACTATTCAGATTAGAAAGAAATGTAGTTTTGACACATGAGTGAACTGTTTTAAATGGTAAATGGCCTGTATTTATATAGCGCTTTACTAGTCCCTAAGGACCCCAAAGCGCTTTACATATCCAGTCATCCACCCATTCACACACACATTCACACACTGGTGATGGCAAGCTACATTGTAGTCACAGCCACCCTGGGGCGCACTGACAGAGGCGAGGCTGCCGGACACTGGCACCACCGGGCCCTCTGACCACCACCAGTAGGCAACGGGTGAAGTGTCTTGCCCAAGGACACAACGACCGAGACTGTCGGAGGGTTGCAAGGTCGGAAGGTTGCAGGGGCTCAAACCTGCAACCTTCCGATTACAAGGCGAACTCCCAACTCTTGAGCCACGATCGCTCAAGAGTTGATTTTAGGTGAGATATGAGCTTTTGCAGGTGGACCATGTTGTTGTGATCAACCATCCAGGTTTATTTTGACAAAAGCACCAAGAATGATGAGAATGTCCGATCTGTGTCGAGAAATGAGCCAAAACTATTGAGAAGGATCTTTGCCATTTTGGAGACACTGACTGTTTAAATGAGAAAGGGATTTAGATTGAAGCCTGAGTGAACAGTTTTGGAAGAGATATGGGCTTTTGCAGGTGACCTTTAGTGTTGTGCTAAACTGTAAGAGTGTTTTGCCAAATGATCTTAGAGTTTTGAGAGAGTTTCAAGAAATGAGCCAAACCAATGGAGAAAAACTCACAAAACTGTGCACCAAAACTGTGCACATGATTTTGTGAATATTCAGCTTCTGTGTGCCCCTCCTTATTTTCTTAAATACTTACCTAGGTGTATTCTGAGACCAGACAGACATGACAGCTCACAAGTCCATTACTGGGCCAATAAATAGAGACAGACAATTCCCATTAACATTCATGTCTACGGCCAATGTCACCCGTTAACTTAGAACCTCTCACGTTCTGTGTAAAAACAAAAAACAAAACTCCATTTGTACTCAGTGCAAGCGCTCTCATATATTTACATAATTCCTCCTTCCTATTATATAGTTTTTGCCAGTTGCAATGTCATGAACATTGTCACTTTCAAGAGTGACATTTAATTGCACTGCCATAAGGTTACGCTTGAACTGGGGGGATATGAGAGCAAGAGGGGATATTCCAAAATGATACCAGTGCTCACCTCAGCTAGAAGGGCACATGTCTTCGATTTCATGAGCTGCTAAAATTAACGCTCTCCCACTAAGCAAACTAATGCAAGGAGTCTGTGAAGTGAGGTCTTCTGTACCACCCCATTATGTTGTACTGGTTCCCTGAAGGCAAGAAAAATGGTATGATTAGGTCTACTTTTAAAAATAATCACTAATTAAAATGTCCTTATTGTTTTTGCAGTTAAGCCTTTAATAAAATCTCTCAGTCTGTTTCATACTTCATACCTTCAGACTTTCTCATGGTGATAGTGACCAAATGTATGCTGTTGTGGCCAGAAGTTTACATACAGTCATCATGAGCATTTATTTAAAGGATTATACCTCTGTGAATGAGAGCAATCCCAAAAAATGTTCAAACTTGTGCATCCAATTGATCTTTGTAGAGTCATTAAAGTAAAATCATTCCATCCCAGAAAAGAATTAATTAACCCAATTAAAATAAATTATTAAACCCCCAAATTACCATGATATCCGTGCCCATGATGAGTGTATTTAAATCTCTGACCTCAACTGGATGTATCTGTAGTCATATATAGAAATTTCTAGGCCCTACAAGGCTCCATGCAATTCATATGAGTCTAGAAGAATAATGGGATTTCAACAGTGTACACTGAAACCTTTAAAAAGAACATAGTTCACCTGTTTGGCCAAACTGACCCCCCCCCCCCCCCCCCCCCCCCCCCACACACACACACACACAGGGAAGAGAGGGAGCCATTTCTTTCTTAGATCTGAGCCCTGACGGCTGTGTGACACGTTGACCTGCTCAGCAGGACTGTCAGGACACCGCAGTAAATCACTGTGCTTGTCTAGTGTAACTTCATTACGACTCTATTCTATGTATTCTATTGTGCTTGTTTATTGCAGAAAATCTTTTTCAATAACCTACACAAGAAATGTCTTGTGTAGGTTATTGTTTTTAACATTAAGCTGAATGTTAATAGTACTGTTTCTGAAAGGAATTCTCTCTGATTTACTGTGGCATGGATCTTCACCTTTGAACAAACATGTTTAAGAATGAAAAAGAACATATTATCACATCTTTACGTGGGTGTGATTGGAAAATCATTGGGATCTTAAAGCAGAAATAGGGTCGGTGTCAAGCTTTCATAAATTGTCAGATAACTGTAGAAGTTGCAAATTAATAATAATTAAGCTTTCATTTGGATATATTTCACGATATACTGGTAATTTTAACCCTATAATGCCCTTTGTATCATATTTGATACATGAGTTTCTGAGACCTCTATCTCATCAACATGATCAAAACTTGCCATAATTTCAAAATGTTATGGACAAAACTCTTTTTTTTTCTAAAATTAACATTGTTTTTAACAAAAAGTTGCCAAAAACACCCAATGTATCATTTGTGATACAACAAATATACAATAAAAATGTATCATACACAGCATGATATGGTATCAGAAACAAACTAAGGTTCTTAGGTGAGGTGTAATGATGCTATTGAATGGCCATTCACACATGTGTTTGATCACTTAACTAGGACCATGACATGTATTCAGAACAGACTGAATGATTTGTAAAGATGGACACGATTGCTTTTTTATTGCTTCCTTATTGTTGCTGAGTTTCACCTCAGTGACCTCACATTACTCATTCATTCACACACACTCTCAAACAGACACACCCCTCACACCATTGGTCCCTTACGCAACATGCCCCGCCTCCACACTGCCTCCTTTATAAAAACAAACTAAGCTAAGGGAGGTGAAGTTCCACAGACTATCCCTTTAAACACACTCTCAGCTCCACAGAGTCACTTTTAATTTGCTTTTGAAAGGCCAGCTGACTGACAACGAGCAGCTTCTTTTTTTCACACCTTTCATGTTATGGCTTTTTAATTGAGGAGACTTTTATTGTGTTTTTCCTGTTATCACAAGGAGTTTTTAAGAAACCTTTTCATCCTCCTCACCTTTGATTTTTCGGAGGGAGTCCGATGGATCTGTCAGACTTTCCCTTCGTTCTCTCTTCAGCAGATGACCTCTATGACCCCTGCTTCAGCACCAGTGACCTAAACTTTTTTGATGAACTTGACACCCGGTTGATGCATGCCAACTTTTTGAAGTCAGAGGACCATCTTCAGCACCACGTCCCCATCACAGAAGAAAAGGACCAGCATGTGAGGGCCCCTGGGGGCCTCCACCAGGCAGGTCACTGCCTGCTGTGGGCCTGCAAGGCCTGCAAGAGAAAGACAACCCATGCAGACCGGAGGAAAGCGGCGACCATGCGTGAGAGGCGACGACTAAGTAAAGTCAACGATGCATTCGAGACACTGAAACGCTGCACAGCTTCCAATCCAAACCAGAGACTGCCCAAGGTGGAGATCCTCCGCAATGCAATCAACTACATTGAGTCCCTACAGGCGCTGCTCAGAAACAGCCAGGATGATAGCTTCTACCCGCAGCTCGAACACTATGGGAGTGACTCAGGAACCTCCTGCCCCCACTCCAACTGCTCTGATGGCTCGGTGAGTCCGTGAACAGCTGAGCACTTTATGTGCTGCCTCGTTAAATGTAAAGAATCTGTTGAGGATATTTATTGTTGGCAACAGTGAAGAATTTTTTTAATGGACTCAAAATGCAAAATGGACTCAAATGCATCTGAAATGTTTTGCAGTTATTAATTTGTCACAGTTTTAAATATGCGTGAGACGGCTGTTTCAAATGCATTTCTTGTACTATGTGTTTACTGTAGATGAGCTGTTTCAAATTTCAGTTTAGTGCCTAAATTTAGCTATAAACAGGACTCAGATTTGATTACTGTAATAAAATAAAACAATCAGAGACAGCATTAATTAGTCAGGCTGAAATATCAAGAAAACCATCAGTTTTTGTAAATGTTTGTGGTTGATTGTGACATGGTCTGATCCTTGTTTTCAGGTGGATTTTATCTCACCGAGTTCAGCCAGAAGTGAAAACAGTGACGCTTCGTACTGCAGCCAGAGAGCAGAGGGTGAGTTTGTCAGTATTGTCTTCTTATAAAACTGCTATCAGTTTGCAATTTTCCAACTGTGTGTTTGCTCTCTTTTTAATTTGACCAATCCTTTACAGTCTTCGAGAATATTAACATTTTAATATTTAACAAAACATAATCATTGTTTAAAATGGCCTCTCTTTTTTTCTTCTCTGTTTTAAAGTAAAATCATCTTTTACTCTTTTTAAATATATTTTATGGGGGTTTGTTGGCCTTTAAAAAGAAAGGACAATGGAGAGAAGACAGGAAAGCCGGGAGGAGACACACAGTAAATGGTTTTAGGGCAGATTTAATCCTATTACCATTTTGATATACTGAGTCCAGGGTTAGTGAGCTAACCCATCAGTCAGTCTTCACACTTTTCTACTAAATCTACCGTGTAATGACATCACAAGTGTAATTTTATAAACTCTCTTTAAAACTTTATGAAAACTTTCACCAAAAGCTGACATTTTACCAGAGCTTTGGTGAAGTTATTGATGGCAGCCAACATCACATTGTTCTAAGTTCTTGCTATCTTGACAGATGACAAAACCGATATTTCTCTTTTTTTAATATATATATTTTTTTCTTTTAATGCATAGTGTACTGTTTCAGCTGCTAAAACATTTATGCTAGTATGATAAAAATTAGAATTATGCATAATTATTAAGCTTGAACACTAGCATGAAAAATGAACACAGGGTAGTTTGGACACTACACTGATTTGCTGCACCATCATGTGGTTCAAAGGAGAATTATGCAGGAGTTGACCATTTACTCTTTTGATACAATCAGTAGTTCTCTTAGTGCCGGCTACTAACTCTTTTAATGCACTAGGTTTTTTTTAAGCTGGTCTTTTAATTCAACCAACAAAAGCAAGTAAACCAAAACTGATTTCTCCTGTTTCTTTTCTAAAGATTGCAGCAGCAGCAGCAGCAGCAGCAGTAAAACATCACTCATTTCCAGTTTGGACTGTTTGTCCAGCATTGTAGAGAGGATCAGCACAGATCAGACTGCAGCCCCCCCTGGGGACAGCGTGGTCCCCCAAGGCCCTGGATCACCTCACACCGGCACTGCTATCTCCAGTCTGTCTGCCGAGTCCAGCAACATTTGTGAATCCGTCTAAAGCTGATGGCGTAGGGACTCATTTTCATCAAAAAACATCTACCTCCAGGAGGAGGAGGAGAGCACAGGTGGCATGAAGAAAAAAACAAACAACAGTGTAATATTCCTGGGGTTTTTTTTGGGTTTTTTTAAGTCTTCAGATTAGGGACTTATAGAAGACATTTTTTTTTCTTAAGCTAGCGTCTCACTGAATTAGATAAAGTATTTTTTCCTGTGGTTGAAGACTTTTCTGGTGGATGACAAATTAAGTTTGAGTCTAGCGTCATCAGTTTTTAGCCTCCTGGATGAACCAAAAACTGCAGAGTGGCTGATAAATCAAAGCACTGCTATAAAAGAGACGACAGTTGGATATTTATACATGCTGATGATAACTGAGGACCATTTGGTGCACCTGCAGTTGACTGTTCATATAATACCATATAGTACTTTCAAATGGTTGCTAAAATAGTTGCGTAACACAGTATGTTTCTATATTATTTATGTATTACTGAAATGTAAATAAAGACATATTTATATTCTGATTCCTTTATTTAAATATGATCACCCCATAGCTTTCATCTTCCCTTATATTTTACTCTTCATTTTCAATAAGAGACAGCTGCCAACATCTGGATTTTTGGGGACACACCATTGATATATGGTCACCTTTTAAGTCAATGCAACAGTCAAAGATCATGAGTATTATTCATTCGGAGTCCAACTGACAAAAAGAGCCTAAAGCTGTCTTTTACTTCTAGTTTTGGTCTCCAATTGTGCTGAGCAGGTGGTGTAACTTGTGTGGATACTTTTGGTTTCACTCTAAAATCATCTTCACGTTTTAAAAACATCACTGTTAGGTAAACCAAAAGATCAAAGACAATCTTCTGTAGAGCTGAATTCTACTTTTGTGTTTCTATGAGTGACTTTCCTTATTTTACATACAGTCATCACTCATTTCATCTGTTGATAGCACAAAGATGTTGATATTTGCAGTGTCTCTGAAGTTTCTTTTAAAGTCTGCTTGTAAAAACAACAATTTGGCCTAAAGCTGAAAAAAGTAATATGATGTGAAAATTACAAAAGGTTTTTCAAAAGTTTTTCTTGTTTTTCATGCTGAACTTGCACAAGGTTCATCTATTCTTTTCTTTCTTTTCTCTATTCTAACAGACAAACTGAGAGGAGAAATGAATGCATTCACACAGATGATTGTTTAAAGTGCCACATGTTCTTTATACAAACAAAGCATAATTTTTATTGTTTATTTCATTACTTGAGCTAAAATCCTTGTGAAACTATCTCACTAAGGTAAACACAGGCACTAGCTTTGTTGTTGTTGCTGTGGATGTCATCGGGTGGGCGACTGGAGCTACTGCTGTGGTCGACTGAAGATGCCTCCTGCTCAGGCTGACTGGCACCGAGGGGCTGCTCACTTCCTGCGGCGTGATGCGGCTCCCTTCTTGCTGCTGCAAGGTGCAAAGTACAAAAAAATCCCCAAGAATCAGATCTGTTCAGTAGGCCTTTATGAATATCACACACATCATGCTAATGTGAAGTTACTGTATGAATACCTGAACAAAGACTATTTTATAAGCAGAGGTTTATTCAAGGGCTACATACAGCCCTATTTGCTAAATGTTTCAGACAAGTAAAACCATTTCCTGATAACCTTTTATTGTACTCCATGTTTTCCCCCTTTCTTTTAGTGTGAAGAGGTAAGAGTATATTCTAAAAATAAAAGGTATTACTGTACAGTATTTACCTTATAAATAAAGTGCCTTGAGGTGACTCTTTTTGTGACTGAAAAATTTTGTGAAACTTAATTGAATTGAAATTTCAAATTCAAAAACACACCATGAACAACAGTCGTCTTGCACTAAATTGAATTTATAATATGCAGAGGGTTAGAAAAAATGACAATAAAATTTCATTTCTTTGTAATTCAAACAGTTTGTTGGGATCTAAAACTGTTGTGCGGCTTCTGCCCATGAATTAAACATGCTTAACACGACTGAAAAGCTTTAAGTCAACAGCGCCCTCTGTTGCTAAAACATGTTTTATGACTACTTTCAAAAAGTAACCAGAAGGCATATGGTTGCATGGATGTAGAAAAGTCTATGGGATGAAGTATATCCTATAAATGTCCTTACAGATGCTGCAGACTTTAAATCTACAGACAAAACCAAATGATGTTGCAAAAGGAACAAGGACGAAGCATAATAAAGCAAAATATAGAGAAAGCGCCTGGCTTGCTATATTAGTTAAATCTGCAAACACATGGTGCACAGGCAGAAACGTATTCTTTTGTCAATTAAGAAAGCTCCATGTCCTTTGAGAGGACAAAATAATAAACTTACTTTATTTAGCATAAAATGAAATGAACTACTTTGTGAGTGTTTTTAATAGATTGAGTCAGGAAAAGGTCAAATCAGTGCAACATTACTACAAAAACAGATTTCTGTCCTTGTATGTCTCAATCACTCTCCTAAGAAGAGGGAATTTAGTAGTATTTAGTTTTGCTGCCTGATGTGGTCTGTTTATGTTCATAACTTACTGTTTCTGCAGTTCATCAATACGGTTCCTGAGAGAAACAACCTGAAAGACATCATCATTAGATACTTAGAAAACCTGTATGTTTGAACACTGAAATGCTACTTGTTGTTGTTGTGGTAGCACAAGTGACACCAGACAGGAAATGATGAGAATGATCTCAAAAGAGGTATTAATCGGATGTGAAAATATCTGACCCTACCTTCAGGTGAAAAAGACAAACCAGGACATTTGGCAACCAATACATATATTTCTTTACCAACCTCATATCTTTGCCTCTTAAGCTTCTCACAGTGGTCGTATTTTATTGCCTCAAGGTTGTGCAGCCATTCCCACAGCTCTTTTGCCTTTTCCCTAGCAAACACAAACCAAGGATTCAGTCTTATGGCTAAAGCAATAAAAAAAAAAAGCAGTTTTCATCTTTACCAAACAGAGTAAGAATTTTTCACTTAGCTTTTTTGTCAATACTAAAGAAGTGCCACGTGAAAATTCACCACAAGCTGCTCTATTTTTGACATAATGGTAAAGAAAAACTATTCTGAATTTAAAAAAAAAAATTGAATCCATCTTCTTTTGTTTGTTTTTTTCAAGCATTTTAAACATTCAAATACTGCATCCTCAGTAAGAGGCTGCGAGAACAGCAGGGGGACTCAACTGAACGATGACATAAAAAGACACATAAGGAAAAGGGGAAGTGGGATGGAAGTGGGTTGCAAAGTTGCTTGCAGTGCTAAACAACTGTGGGCAGACTAGAAAAGCCTAAATAGCAAGGCCTGTATGCAGGGCTCTATAGTGCGACCAATTTGGTTGCAAATGCGACCACATTTTTCAATGGTGCAACTAAAATAAGTCTTAGGTCACACTGGTGTGACCAACTGTTCAGTAAAAAAAAAAAAAGTCTCCGCAACTCTGAAAGTCTCCGTGTGGTCAACAACAGACACACATTATGCCCCTATCGTGGTCTAAACCAATCAGAGATAGCCAAGGGCGGGACCTCTCTGATTGGCCGTGGTCCAGATAGTCTTGTAGTCTTTCGCGTGTACGTTTGAAAGTGCAGGGCAGGCGGATAGAAAGAGGTGAGTAGCTTGAATAAAGTGATATCGATTCAATCCTGAATCGACTTCTAAATATAAATATATTTTGGGGCTAAAAGCTGACAGCTCACTGATTCTGAAGCGTTCGTGGGTCCGCGCTTTGTGTTTACTCTTTTTTTGTGCTAGATTCTGAGCTGCAGGTTTTGTCTCTCTCCAACCAAAATTCACTAAACCAGCAGCAAAAAAAGATCCAAACTATGCTTCACATTTGATAAATGTTCCCTCTGACTTTCGCTGTTTGCTTCGACCACGCTTCCAATCACACTTCAAGCACAGCTCTCTCTCTCTCTCTTTCTCTCTCTCAGTGTACTTTAAGAACAGTTTCCCATCTAAAAATCTGTCTTCTGCATTATTCATTTGCTTATTACCCACCAGTCTACCATTGTTTACAGCGCTGTTGGCCGCTGTCTTTTTTTTTTTTTTTTACTTAAATGTCCTCAGACAAGAAAGCCTAATTTCTGAATATTGCAGAATATTTTTAAGGTTATCTGCTATAAAAAGCCAGGCCAGGAAAATTGCCTTCATGTTTTTCTGTGTTTTATTCTCAGTTACTTTGACACAAAGGCATCTGCTGTGATGTTCACAATTCTGATGAAGTCTCACATGTATCAGTACTGATAAATGACCAGAATTATAATATTTCTGACTGTCTGAAGCAAAATTGATTCGAATCAAATTGGGACCTTGTGAATCTGAATTGAATGGATTATAGAAATCAGTGATGATACCCAGCCCTAGTGAGTACCCTTGGCCCGACAGAAGTGGATGTAGTGGATGAAAAATTTGGGTGCGCCTAACTTTTGAGCTGATACGCCTAAGAAAAGAAGTTAGGCACACCAGTGCAACCGTGGCAAAAAGTCAGTCTAGAGCACTGCCTGCATGAGATTTGGATGTCCAGAAGCTGCTGTGGGTGGGCACTGTGATCTGATTGAGTTTTGGCTGAGCTTGACTTTGTGTGTGTCACAGCAAGGCAGTGACTATTTTTAGAACCATGTTCATTTACCATTTTGGGTTGAGTTTCTGGGAGAATTTTAAGATAATCTTTTGACAAGTTATTGCTTTTAACAGTGCCTGATTGCATTGTATGTATGATTGTAAAGATACGATACTGTTTTTATAAAACTTCTCTGAAAGTCAAGAAAACATGAGAATTGTAAGACATTTGCCTTAATTTTTGAATATAAATCTTTACTCAAAATGTGCACTTGTTATATAGCATATAAAGAGCTCAGTTAGTTGTAATCTGTGAAATATTTCATGGTAATCATTCATAATAATAATGGATTGGATTTATATAGCGCTTTTCATGGCACCCAAAGCGCTTTACAATGCCACTATTCATTCACACACTGGTGGAGGCAAGCTACGGTTGTAGCCACAGCTGCCCTGGAGCAGACTGACAGAAGCGAGGCCATCACCAGTAGGGTAAAGTGTCTTGCCCAAGGACACAACGACCAGGACAGAGAGGCCGGGGAACGAACCGGCGACCTTCCGGTTACAGATGCGCTTCCCAACCCCCCTGAGCCACGGTCGCCTCACATTCATCTTCTTCATGTTGAGTCAGCTGCTGTTCCAATCTATCTGTTGCTAATACATTTTAAAAGAACAAATTATTGTAGGATCTACTGTTGTTGTGATGTGGAGCTATATCAAAGAAATTGAATTGAATTGAAAAGAACAGTGAAAATGAAATCAAATATCTTCTGTGGGTTTCCTTCATTTGTTCCCCTTTTTGTTACCTCAGCTTGTCATCACTGAGATTATCGACTTTCAGGGGTTTGCATCTCTCTGCAAGAACCTTCTTCTTCTTTTCTCTTTCAGTCTGCTTCTTGCCTCTTCTCTGTTCAATCTAGAGAAACATCACACACAATTAAAACTGTAAGTCTGCACAATTATTTAGCTGGCTGCTTTGTGTGAAGCTGTAGCAAAGATCTGAAACTTAATAAGTGAAACACATGGTACCCTCTGCAGGTGGCTGCTTAAGCCCGATCCCATGTTTGTCAGTGCTATCTTCTTCTTGGCATCATCATCAGCCTTTCTCTGAGCGTCGGCCTCCTCCTTTCTCATCCGCTCAGCCTGCAGAATGAATTTTAAAATTTGATTATTACAGAGCAAAAGGGAAGAAAAACCGCTTTTCTGTTTATACTGAGTTTGTCCAAAGGATTTTTGAAATTCCTGAATGAAATTACGGCTGCAGTGAGATATGCAGCATATTTGAAAATCTGAATAAGTAGCAATCAGTGTGTCACTACTCTTTTTTTCATCTGTATCCTTGCCTGCTGCTGAAGATTAACCAAACTACTGGAATCATTAATTACTTGAGAGAGTGACCAAACTGTTAAAAGAGATTTGTATTTTGTTCTGATTCACACCAGATCAAAAAGAGACAGTTTTATGCGTACCTCCCGCCTGGCCTGCCGCTCTTTATCTTGCTCAGCGCGAATCCTCTGCTGCTCAGCTCGCTCAGCACGACGCTTCTCCTGAAAACACAAATCAAGATACTTGATGGTCCTGCAATGCTTATTGACAGAAAAATACCATTACATATTCTGGGTTCATTCTGTAATAAATAATTGGGATGCAATCTCACAATTCTCTCCTTGAGAGCTATGAGTTCCTCTTCTTCCTTCTTCCTGCACTCAAAGTGAGCATCGATCAGTGACTGCAGCTCTACAAGATCTTTGTTTTGACGTTTCTTTTGGATATCCTGTAAGACAAGAACGGCATGAGGCTGCCTTCATAAACATGTACTAGCTGTGATCATACATGACACAGCTGATTGCTAGCCCAACACTATTAGAGAACCGTAAGTTAGTAGCAACAGACCCTTATAAATTCAAATTATATACATGGCAGATTACACTGTGTAATAATTGGAAGGTTGCTGGCCAATTGCTGGCTGCTCCAGTCTGCATCTAATACATTCATCAGATATTGAGCACGCGCTATGAGGTTAGATAGAAAAGAAAAAAAGGAAAACAGTGAGTGAATGGGTATGAATAAGTGAATGAGACATGTTGTATGAAGCGCTTAAATAGAGTAGAAAAGCGCGATATAAGAACCAGTACATCTACTCAAATTGTGGGGGATGGCCCATTGGTCACACACAGAGTCACTGCAGGTGGAGCAAGGCCCATGGGAAAAAATATGGACTCAAACCTGAGTAATTATAATTTTTGTTTATATTAAAAAAATAAAACTCTACTTGAGCTATTAAACTGACTTTTACTTTAGAAAAAACAAACCTGGTTCTTTAAAATGGATTCTTCTTTTTGTACAATGATCAAAAGTGTTGAGGTCTGGTTTTTAGTTTTGAAGTGAGACAAGCACTTAAGTTCAGCTTTATGTATAATCCTTTTCTGGCTTCATTTTAACATTTTAACAAGTCAGCTTACATCAAAATCCACTTTCTCGCCATCTGGGATCTTCGGAGCAGTGGGCCTGTAAAATAAAGTATGAGAGGTATAAACAAATAAGGTAATTTATAGTATATAAATGTACAGATGCTAGCTATGCAAAAGCCTCAGGTTCAAACAATAGTGCATACTTACTTAAACTTTGGCTTCTCTTCTGGGTTTTTGGCACAGAAAGAAAAACAAAAACACAACAGGGACAGGAGAGAGATTGAAATATTAGACATATAAATGTAGAGAGAGTGTAGTGTCTAAAGTGCTGGTTAATTAGGGAAGAAGATCCAAGTGGACAAGCTGAGTTATTTCTGAGGCTGCAGGTTGTTTCACACCTCCAGTAGATCATTGTATAAGAGTGAGTTTTAATTGTCCAATACTTTCCATTAACAGTGACCCAATTACTGTGCATTAGCTTCTGATTTAAGTAGCCTAATGTAATTACACAGCATGAATTGTGGGAAATTTACACAGTGAGTTCATATGTAGCTGTTAAGAGTAAAGGCTAGAAAATTACTCTGTGCATGAAGAGATATTCAATAACAAATAAATTACAATTTTGTCATTTATGCATTATGTAAGATTATGTAAGAAAGAATTAGGATTAGTAGTAAAATATTTTACAGTCCCCTTATATTTCTGAGGTTTTTATAGAGGAAAAAAAAGTAAGAATCTACAATATGATCAAATCTGTATTGCTTATATGACACCATTATTTATTTTTAAAAGTATGACAGAGCGTCACAGGTTATATTACATTCCACAGGCCTAAACTAAGAAACAAGAATGTTGATTTGATGTAGCATTTGCTGGTAAGCCCATCGGTGCACAGGAACGAGGCCACTGTAGTGTGTTACCTTACTTTTCTGTTATTTTTTTGTGCATTAGTGTGTAAATCAAAACAATATGATTTAAAAAGTGCAAATCAGGATCAGTATGCGGTGTCATAAATCAACACATAGAAACCTTTTATAGTTACATTTACTGAACATACAGTACATCAGTGCACACTTGTCACAACGAGGGACTTTGTATTTGTAACTGTTACTGTTAATCTTTTTTGTGGTAAAGACATAACTGGGATTGGGATGTGTGTGATTAGCATTTTATTTTCTTGCAGGAACCTACTATAAAAAAATAAAATAGAGACGGACAACATGGGGAGGGAAAAAACAGGCAAAGCAACATGGACTCAGCAGGAAATGCAAACTACCATCTTGATCTCCCTCCTCCCCTGGCAGGACACAATCATGCAAAAAAGAGAAGAAGCACAGATGAGTGGTGCAGCCCGTAACCATGACTCAGTATTAATGAATCCTTCAACCCGTTCCTCCAGGTCACATTGGTCACCTGATGCACAGACTAAACCGAATTGATTAATTCTGCCTTTCTCTTCAAGAAAGATCAGAAAAACAATTATACATGTGTGAAAGGTCCCCAGCCAACAGGAAAACAAAGAACAGGTTCAATGAGAAGAACAGAGAAGAATTCAATTCTACATACCTTCTTCTTCATAGGCCTCTGCATGCAGCAAGCATCCAAAGCAAGAGCAGAACAGAAACCATTAGTGATTGGACTGGGCAGCCTGTTCCTGTCCTCTTCATGGTGCGCAGCTTATAAAGCACATTTACAATATTGGGGTGTTTATATTCATACTGTAGGCAGCAGCAGCCACTGCATAAGTCCCATATCATGGCATGCATTCATTCTAGATTAACGTCGCAAGCACCTGTTGTTTTAAGTTTTATTTTGATAGGCAGCTGACTCCATATCAAATCTTGGATATCGAATGTTCATGTTAACTGAGTTTTAAGAAAAGCTTTCAACACTAAAGAAATAAATCGTTATTATTTGAAAACCTTTGTAAATCTGTCTGAGAATGATTGCAGTCAGTTATGCAGACACTAAGAAAGTTGCATATTCAATCTATGGATTACCAGAAGGATGATGCAACTACTTGAAAATGGTTAAATTGAAAGTTGCCATACTATTTTTACTCAACTGTGCCTGGGCCATGAAGCTGAACAAAAAATTATTAAATTGAAGCAGTGCAGCAAGAGTTCATTAGTTCAACAATAGTACACCAAAGCAAGGGACTTCTGCAGTGACTCTGTAATGAAAGATTCTAAATTTATTCGAGGGCTTGACAATATGTTTTTGCACCATAATACCCCAATGTAAATGCTACAGAGCAATTTGCTGGTCTCACTCCACATATACACACAGAAAAAAAGAAAGCTGGACTGAAGAAAGGAAAAGAAATTGCAAATTGCTTTTACAGGCTAAAATTTCCCATCATCCTTTATGATTTGGTCTTACAGAGTGACACGAGTTTGCCAAAATGCAAAATACTGGAGAAGGTTATAAAAACAAAATGAGACACTAAATGGATAGAAGACCATAGATGACCAAGGGAAACCAATTCATGTAAAAGCAGTGAATGTTCTTGTCCTCGCTTTCAAGATTTATATGCACAGCTCATATTCCAAACACACAGCAATATTGCTTAACCAGGACAATGAAAAATGGTTTTACTGTGTCTCTTCTAACACTGATGATGATGCAATTATAACTAGACATTTTAGAGAGCAAAATCTACATGTTTTCTGCAGTGCACTCCCAAAAGCGGTATCTACAACAAAAGGCCCTTTAGCATATGTCACTAGAAAAAGACTAAAGTGGAAAATGTATTGATATGTAAATGACAGCATTCATAAACTCAAGATTTTTCAGTATGCCAGTGCAACTTTTGTTGTTCTGTTTTTGAATGATAACATTTTGTAAAGTACATGACTGTGACCAGTATCCCATAGTGATATGTTACCTAGATTATAAGAAATCGTATAATCTAAGGATAGCACCAGAAAAGCACCAGTAAACTACACCTAAATTTGAATTGCTGATACTGCCTGGGAACCTTCCAAGAACTAAAACATATTCTGACCCTTTGTGTTTTCACCTAAGTCTAAACCCTGCAAACATGTTTAAATGTATACATATGGTTATATTTAAGAAAACAAAAGAGTCAAACACATCTCACATTTGGAGGAGATATACTGTTACTAGCTATGTTGTGGCTAATTTGACAATGGGTAACTAGACAATGGATAAACTTGGGTAAGCTAATTCTGGTTTTCGAAAGATTTAAAAACCTGTTCTGCATTAAAAACATCCATTAATTTGATCTAGGTATCTTCAGACCCTCTTATTTTCAAACAGGGCAGTTATGAAGAGAAGGCAACACCAGTGGAAAGGGCTAAATGGAAGCTAAAGTGGAACTAGATTAGTCAACTGCCAAAATATCGAACCCAACAAGGCACCTGAGTCTTTTATCATCTGATTAAAGGTGAAGTGTGGTTTGTTAGTCTTGTCTTGACATAACTGAGATCAGTGCTCCAGAGTATGTAAAAATCACATATGTAGTCTGGAGATGAGATATTATCAGTTTGTTCTGAAGGAATTTGAAATGTCTGTGTGAATGGAAAGTAAAAAAACAAAAAAACTTTAGGATGATTGGTGTTTCTGTTTTTTCACCGTTACAGTGTAAAAATAAACTGCATATTTACTTTGAAAATAATGAGTTAAGAACAACTTACTGAGCATTCAGAATTCATACCACAAAATCTAGCTGGTGCATAATAATCCACAAGTGGATTTTTTTTTTGGACGTTTTAGTTATTTGTTATGTGTTTCATCCTGTCTTCCTCCCATCACATCTGGTCATGTCAAATGGCCCCTCCTCCCTAGGCCTGGTTGTGTTTGAGGTTTCTTCCTATTAAAAGGGAGTTTTTCTTTCCCACAGTCGCCAAGTGGCGTTGTTTGATTGATGGGGTTTGCTCTGTATTGTTCAGTCAATAAAAATGAACTGAATATTTCCAAATATAAAATCAAAAACTTTAGTCATAGTGTTTGTCCTTTTGACTTGTCAGGTAGGATATTATTTGCAGTGTGTGGATGGTTACAGGACTGACTGTCCTATGGTTTAAAGTGCTGGATGTCCTTCATAAAAAAGGTGACGGGACTGCCCATGCCACATACCTTCCTCCTCATGAACCACCTGCTGCACCACCTCTGGCTCTGGTTCTGGTTCAGGCTCTACCTCTGCTTCTGCTTCTACCCGGGCCTCCGCCTCAGGGGCTACTTCTACTTCTACTACCTCCTCCTGGGCTACGGGCACACAGCATGCACCAAACCACCGGGGAGAGGGAGGATGTCGGAAAAGGCCGTTAATGAAGACCATAGACATGACAGAGCCATTAGAAACCAAAAGTGAGAGAGTACTTTAGTTACAGAGAGGATAGTTGAGCGAACAAGGAACAGTGCTGCTGGAGAACAAAGAGAGAGAGAAACAGATGATGATGAAAAATAGTCAGTTGACCTTTCACACAGAAGCCATATCGAACTGTTGATGTATAACTGAATGTATAACTGAAGAACAAACATTCTGGCTCACAAAGATCATTTTAGGTTATCGATGTAAAAACCTATAGGCTATCAGATGATAACTGAGCTCATGTTTAGAACACCATGTTTTGCAATCTAATATTGACAAAATGTTAGATATTAATGAATTATTACTATTCTGACATTTCTGAAATATTTTAAAAGACACTGTCATGGCATTTTCAAAAAAAAGAAAAACTGGTGTTTTACACTTGTTTTACATTATAGTTCCAATACTGTAGATTATCATGACATTATCAGTGTTAATGATAACACCCCTTTAGTTTTATTCAGGAACAATTTAAGCTTGTCTACACATGCTAATATACCTGAGCATGATAAACCCTAGGAACATGTTTACTGCCTACAAAATGTTTCACAAATGTATTGTAGGGAAACTATGATCAATGAAAATAATGTTAGCATAACTTAATAAATGTTTATTAAGTTAAGGTAACATTGCTAAACTAGTTTTTAGCTCTATCTTGTTAGTTAGCTAGAAACTAACCCGTCCAAAAGATTTTCACAGATATCATAACATCCTATTATTAAATATCCCTTTGAGCACCACCCGATTTGCTTGTGATATTTGGATGAATAACTAAGCATTATGGTTTTCATCCAAGCAGTTTGCTACATCAGCTGTTCAAAAAATAGCTGTTGTGTGAATTAGGTCAATGACGGAGGTACTGACATTAACAGATGACCATGTAAACAAGTCACATGTCGAGAAAAATGTAGATAGCCGGATGCTAAAAAACATTTTTTCTTCCATGTGAGTAAAAACTTCACTCCGCCAGAGAAGTCACCCTTAACTTGGAAGTATTTGATTGAGAGCTAGATGTTAGTTATGCTGCAGTAACAAAATAAAGATAAATAAATATGGATTAATGAATGAATAAATAAATTAATAAATCAATAATATGCTGTATTTTTATTCCAAGTACTCCCAGATTATGAGTTTCTTTTTTTCTTCTACACTGTACATACATGAGAGAAGGTTCAGATGTAATAGCATTGTCACCCCAAATATTTCTAATATAACTAGAATAAAAAGTGGAAGGTTAATTTTGCAGATCCTAAATCCTGTTGGAATCCTAATTTCATCTATGCATATGTTAGTATATAGTAATTTCACGGCTGGTGCCAACATCAAACACTTCAAATTAAGGGTAAAACAAACACTCAACAATTAGTACAGTGGATAAAGGTTGTGATGTCTGGCCGATCAGTTGTCTTTACCTTCCTCTTCTTCAGTTATTGAAAAAAAAAAATATGGTGGGACAAACAAACAACATTGTGTCATTTCATAATCACATTTAAATTTGAATTTGATCAAGAATCAGTCATAGGGGAAATGTTTAATTTGTATTTTAAATGGCAAAATGCAATATAATAAAGGCTTATGACATTATTCCCAGTGTAGCTTGGGACAAAAGGAAAGCAAGTGTCTCTGTGAAATCTATTTTCACTTTCAAGTTCAGTATATATGTGACAGGTGAAAAATAAAAGTAGCATATTCTATTAATGTTGTAACTGAAATATTTTGCTGTTTTCTATAAAATGTATTTATTCAATGTGTACAGTATACCAATGGATATAACAGAGGAATGTACACAATCAAGCATTGAGGCTCTAAAATGAGATTTTACCTCATCCGAAAGACTTCAAACAAAACAGTGCACTTACATGGGTAGCACACCTGCTAAGTTTGAAGTAGATCAGATGATCACTTAAGTAAAGTAAGTGAAGAACAGACAAACACACCGGCAGACGAACAGAGACTCCATGATTTATTAGCTAGATGAAAATGAACCAAACTGTGTGGTTGTCACTTACCCTCGATATTGTCCCTGAAACATGAAAAACACATCTTTCAAATATCAAACAAAAAATGTTTTTTTTTTTTTTTTGATAAAGAGTGAGTTTAAAAAAGAAGAAGCATGAGTCATTATTGGTGGGCACTTACACTTCCTCAGTGTCAGACATAGTGACAGCAGACTTTACACCTGAGGAGAAAGACAAAGAGTGAGGTACAGCAGTGGGATTGTGCCAGTACAACAAAGTAAACCTGGGATTCAATTCATGGGAACATGAGAAAACAAGCCAAAATGTATATTTTACTTTCCAGGTAAATTTTGTTCGTATTCAGGAACTATGGAAAAACATCTCTGCATTTGCAGTGACATAGAGGCTTTGTCCACACTAGCCTGGATAGATTTGAAAACGGCGTTTTCATCTGAAAACGTTCCGCGTCCACACTAGCGTCTTCAGTCGTTTTCACAGAGTTGTGCGTCGTCATTGAAACAGCCGAAAATGCTTGGGTTCTAGTACTGTGCATGCATGAAACGCAAGAAGATTCGACCTGCCTTATTTCTGTCTGCTGCTTATTTACTTTCCGGCTCTTTGAAACGTTGCAGCGAGTTTGTTAAATGGACTAACAACAAGGTGGAGTTGTTGCTCCACCTTGTACAAAGTTGCAAGTACAAAGTTGCAAAAGCGAGTGAAAGTTAAAGAATTTGAAGAAAAGCTATCTGGAGCATGTACAGACTGATATTAATCTTCAATAGGGCTGTCAAATTTGAGAGCAAACAAAACAACTGCTGTATAATTCCCTCCGCTATCTTAGTTTAATTGGTCACATGACGGCATCATATGACTAACATGCATCATCGTTTTATAAAGTCTCCGTTTTCACTGTCCACACTGCGACGCGAAAGCACCGTTTTCAAATGTATGTGTTTTTGAGAGCCTTTTCAAAACGTTGTGTTTTCCATGAGTGAAAACGCCGTCTCAGTGTGGATGGGAGGCCAAAATGGAGAGAAAAGGATGCGTTTTCAAACAGAAATACATTAGGACGTAGCCTCAGTTTGAGAATAACTGAGGTTATTCACTATTTTTGGAATTCTTCTATCTAATCTGTGACAGTTGTTCCTGTGCCTGCTTATAAGGTGAGAAAGCAGTCACATAGTGTATCTGTCCTTACTGTAGCATTTCCACACCTAATCCAGGGCTGTTTACTCAGCTGTTTGGAAGGTGTTATCCTCTTTGCAAGTTTGTGTTGATGTGTGAGAATTCAGTCCGCAAACACAGAAGATTGTCATCAGCACTTATCATATAAGCCAACCAAGCCATGGGGTAGGGTGTTGGAACTCCAAGCCAGTGTATTCCTAGTGTCTGTCCCAAGTCTGGATAAATTGCTGCCAGAGGGTTGCATCTGGAAGGGTATCCAGCCTAAAATGTTGGCCAAATCAAATCCATGGATCATGAAAAATGAGATCTCCATGCTGGAATTGGTTTCCAGGTAAACAATGACCGCCTGTGGTGCTATTGGGAAACAGGGTGCCAGTGGAAAGTTTGCTACTGTTGGCTGAAGACAAAAGAAGAGGAAATGGAGGAGTTATGCTTGGAAGCATCAAGAGAGAAGAAAAAGCAGGAGCGGCAAGGTGAGAGGGACTTCAAACGTAGACTATGGCTGGTAAAGGGAGAGAGGTGCCTGATATGATGGTGAGAAGTAAGCTAGATATATTGTGTGTGCAAGGAAGGGAAGTAAGGGCAAGAGCAATCAAAGGGCTCTTCTGCTATGGTTTAAATAGGAAGTGAAATGAAGCAGAAGACGAGTTTAAGCATTGCAGAGAGGAAAAGTACGGTGGCCCCTAGAAATAAAGCACGTACAAAGTCCAAAACACATGCAAACTCCGAAGCACATACAAACTGCAAAGCACGTACAAATTCCGAAGCACGTGCAAACTCCAAAACACAACGGAACTGCTCTTGGACGCTAGGGGCAGTGCTGAGCTCGATTTGCAAAATAAATGGCAAGTTTGTTGCAAACACATGGAGTTGGATACCAGCGGAAAACACCTGCAAGGATAGAACAACCACACTCAAATATATTCAAATAATTTAAAAAAAAAAAAAAAGTTCATTTACCTGTTACTACCACACACCAAATCCGGTCGTTGGTACTTCCTGGCTTGCGTAGCCACTAGGTAAGAAAAACTCAACACTGCCTCTAGTGTCCTGGAGCACTTCCGTTATGTTTTGGAGTTTTCGGAATTTGCACGTGTTTTGGAGTTTGTACATGCTTTAGAATTTGTACGTGCTTTGGAATTTGTAAGTATTTTGGAGTTCGCATGTGTTTTGGAGTTTGTAAGTGTTTTGGAGTTTTGTAGGTGTTTTGGAGTTTGTACGTGCTTTGGAAATTGTACGTGCTTTGGAATTTTTAAGTGTTTTGGAATTTGTAAGCGTTTTGGAGTTTGTATGTGCCACCGTAGAAAAGCATCAGACAAGATCACAAATTTGAAGGTGAAAATCGAAGGCATGACATGGAATATAAATGTGCGTATACACCACACATTGGATGTCAATTAATTAAAAGAGAAAGAGGAATTTGAAATGAGTTGAAATAAGTGGTATCTGTGCAGGACATGTATGAGGATCGAGACAGAGTAGTGAGGTTTGTGGTAGGAGTGACACCAGAGCTCTGGTCTCAGCCCCTTTTTGGGACCAGGTTTAAGAGAGTCTGGAGAGAAGAGAAATGAAAGATACAAGATAGAATACATGTGTGTGAATGAGAGAGAGTGAGATGGGCAGAAAGGTGAAAATGCAAGGAGCAGAGATAATGAAGGTAGATGATACCTGGGGTCAAGATTAGAAATCAGTACATCAGAGGTACAACTCAAGTTGATGGTTTGTAGATCTCTAATCTCCTGCAAGGCAGGACAAAAAGAGGAACGCCTCAGATAAAATTTATGGATGCAGTTTAAGACCACATGCAGAGTGTCGGTGTGACAGAAGAGGATGAAAAGTAGGCAGTACTGTACCGACCCCTAAAAGAAGTAGCCAAAAGAGGAAGAAGATGCTTGTAATATGAGCCATCTTTAGCTTAAAGATCATTAAAGGCTTGTTTTGACCTGTCTAGGATGTACGACACCTCTCACCCTATGACAGCTGGGATAGGCTTCAGCTCCCTCATGAGCCTACTGCAATATACTAGACACTACACATTAGCTCACTAAAAAGAGAGCAGTAAATCATCACTGTTTCACTTCACTTTTGAAGCCCCATTTTTGGATTGTTTTTAAAACAAGCAGTAACCCGACTTAGTTGATTTTACATTATAACAATCTGAAACTCTAAAATGGCAAAGGGTGTATGTGCATCTTAAACCAATCCACTTAAATCCACAGGCTAGATATTTATTTTATTCTCCTGATCTGTGAGGACATAAAAAAATTAACTTCACCTCCTCTGCAGAGATAGAGCAGAGGCAGAAATCCTTTAGCAGCTGGACAAATTGAATAAAAGTGAGTGCATCATAGTGAAAATGAAAAGTATGACAAATCAGTCAAATCAGATGCTAAAAAAATGGGCTAAACAACTTCAAGCAAATGTCTTCAACAAATATGTTTATGTGCTTTAAGAGTTCGAAAAGCATGACAAACAAAATCTAATGAACCCCACTGTGAAAACCTTCTTTTAGTCCCTTTTGCAATGCTGAGTTCCAAACAACTTCCCCATGGTTAAACGTACAAGGATAAGCTCTGTTGGAGGACTGCTACCTCTCTACATAGTCTATATTCAACTATATCATATTTGATATATAAAAAGTGTCTTTGGATGACTCTTTCACACTTAGTGTGGGCACAGCTGCAGAGGACCCAGAGGATTAGCTCTGGATCATATTTCTACCCATCAGCTGAGGAACAGTGTCCAAATAGCTTCTTTAATCCCTCGACTCCGTCCAGCGGGAGGATCCTTTCCAGTTAAACAGCCAATCTCCAGCCACCTCCGACAAATGAGCTCTTTGATCGACTTACAGCTGACAGCAGTCTCACCTCTGTGTGTCCAGCATTCATACAGCACATACCTACATTTCAGCGCTCTGTATATTTAGTGGATGGCGACTTCATTTCTTCAGTATGAGAACACTGAATGCTGAGAAGTCTTTCTGAGTCTTTCTGAAACTAAAACTTGGCGCTGAAACTGAAAGACTGACATAACAGGTGAGACGGCGGAGGAAAGTCGCATCCTGAGCCAATCATACTCAGATTTAGATTGAAATACCAACTTGATAGGAATATATAGACACATCACATCAGTCTGGGTGAGAGAAGATAGGTAGGTAGAAGATCAAACCTCTGTGTCTCCAAGATGAAACACCTGTTTGCAGTGCTTCTAAGAGTACAAAGGATATGGCATAATGACAATGATCTAAGATTAAAGAGCTACCAAGGCAAAATGCTTGATTAAATGCAGAAATCTAATAATAAGCATCTTCTCATCTACAACCTGAAACACAATGCTAAACTGGTGTACATGTGAGCATCTCTTCAAAAATCTTAATGTGTACATATTTGTGTGAATTTGTAAGTGGAATCAATGAAAATAAAAATAAATACCTGCTTGATGTTATGAGGCTCAGAGAATCTGCATATCTTTGTGGTTAGACCCCCTGATAAGCTCTAGGCTTATGTCCATTGCTCATTTGAAAGCCTCTCCAAACCACCATCACAGTATTATCCTGGAGTTACATTCATATCAGACATTTCAGAAGGACTAACTTCACATCTGAAGCCATGCTTCATCTCGATTGCAGCAGGTATGTTATTTGGGAATGACTGTAAATGTAACATAGATTAGATACTTAAAGTTGGAGTATCAAGTCCCTTCGCGTCTTCACAGTATGCAGTTTCTTGTACAACAAGCTGCTTAAACGTACTAAGTACAGCTGTCAGATTGCTTGAATGCATTTCTCCTTCATTGCAAATGATGATCAGCTTTAGAAAGCACATACATTTTGTTTCCAGCTTTCATCTTACATAGAAAATTTTTTAAGTGAACTTCCCAATCAAATTAGCCCAAGAAATTGGACTCCAGCTCTTGATATGGACTATAAACCATCCAACACATAAAGTACACATGCAGTGAACATGTCTATGTCCAAATGCTACTTTGCAGTGTTTGAGGACAAACTGTTATCTGGTGTTTATGACCCTGAGACTTCCTTCTCCTTCTCCGCAAATGTAACAAAACCAAAACCTCCAAAGCAGATATAAAAGAGCAAACAAAATCTCAGAAACCATCTTCAAATGTGAATCCAGGCTCTCGAGTGTCTCTTGTCATCTTACCTCAGAGATGAAGAGAAACTCCTCAGACGATGGAGATGAAGGTCTGTAAGGAACTGCAGGCTCCGCTCAGAGAATAAGTCCTTGTGTTATAGTATGTGATACTTGAGCCCATCAGGCCCTTATTGGCTGTGGGATGAGAACGAGGTGTGTGTGTAGCATACATGTTTATGTGTGGAGAAGGTGGGGAGGGTGTGGGGGGCCTGCAGCTATGACCCTGGAGAAGGAGATGGGTGAAATACTATGGATGGAAGAGGAGGGCTCAGGTTTTGGAAAGGAGCAGCTGAGAAGCTTCTGTTGCTAAATTTACAGTGATAGAAGGCTGAGTGTGGGGCTTACACATAAGCTTGGCATCCAGACAATGGAGAGAAAGTGTGTGTGTATGTGAGTGTATGCGTCAGCCGCTTCATCAGCCAGTCAGTAAAACAGCCAGTCAGAGTGAAAGAACAATAATAGAAGCGGGCTGCACACTGAATGCCCGCTGACAATCTGTCAGTTTTCTGTGATTTAAGGAACAATAAAAAAGACAATACTATGTCCTGCAGAACAAGCCTTGGTAGAACCTCAAAATCCCATCCTTTCGTGAACCTCGGGACCAAAAAATGGTCCCGCCCCAAAAGTGCTCTAAAAATGTTATATATCAATATTTTTTTCTACTTTAAATTAGTCAATCTTTTAAAACTACTTCTGCTTAAAATATCCATGTCAAGTTTTAATTATATTTTCATTGTTTTAACCCTTTAAATCCCAGTTTTATTACATTAGCGCCCTGTTTTTTTAGCCCCAAAAAACAAAAAAACTAAATATTTTCCAAAAAAAACATTTGAAGTAATATTTGTTTGTTATTATAATTAGGCCTTTAGATGGACTAAAGATTGGCACCAACAGTCATTTCGATCGCCTTTTATTTTTTTTTCCAGGAGCGCATTTCATAAAATGCACACTATCGACCACGCCCAAAAAGTGCTATAAAAAATTTATATATTAATATTTTATTCCACTTTAAATTAGCCAATCTTTTAGACCTACTTCTCCTTGAAATATTCATGTCAAGTTTTAATTACATTTCGCGGATTTTAACCCTTTATATCCCGGTTTCGTCACATGAGCGCACTGCTTTTTTTGCCCCAAAAACATAAAACATAAAACATAAAATATTTTCCAAAAAAAACATTTGAAGTAATATTTTATTGTTATTATAATTAGGCCTTTAGATGGACAAAAGATTGGCACGAACATTAATTTCGATCCGGTTTTAATTTTTTTTCCAGAAGCCAAAAATGTCCCCAGGCGGCGCTGCTGCTCCTGCTCCCCCGGGGAGGAGTGCCTCTGCCGCGGGTGTGTTTCGCGCAGCGCCGGAGCATATGGTTCGGTTCCCGTGTCTGCAGCACACACTTCCGCTACCACGTGAAAACAAATACGTCATTTCCTGTTGATTAAAAAAAAAAAAAAATCAAACGAACCTAAGGGCAGAAAATGTTCCGGAACGAGCAGCGGGCCAAGCTGCTGTGGTACGCGGGAAATTAGTGTGCCTTTTCCGGGTATCTGTCTCGAGCAGGCCGCTGGAGAACATGTGTATGTTCCAGCAGGCGTCACATGTGGAGCAAGGGCGCCACCCGGTGGACAAATAAAAAATTACAACTCTAAGGCCTGTAGTCCAAAACGAAACCTAAGCTGGAAACCTGACGATCGATTTGACCGTAATTTTTCTGGCGTGAAAAATAGCGTTTATAATGGGTTTCAATGGGGCACAAATCGGCCACGAGGTTCGGTAGTGGATGTATGCCTTTTATTCAGCCATTTAAGCTCATTTAAAAAACTCAGACTGAAATTTTAAAATAAAATGGGAAAAAAATACATGTTTGAAAATTTGGCTATACTCCATTAAACACAGTGGAAATGGCGTGGAATTAAAAAACGCAAAGGCCACGAAATGGTCCCAGGTTCTACCAACGGTTAATAAAACGAATAAACCTTTGAAAAACAGTTCATCAAATAGATTCAACAGACAAGATTTAAGGCTTTGTTGCCTGTTTTTGATAGTCATGGTAGTGTTGTTACTCCAGTTGTATAAACAAATACATACCATTGCATAAGGGTGGTTTTCTGTGGGGGCGTGGTGAACCATGGATGTATAAAGAGAACTGGATAGTGTGCCATTGCACTGTGCTTTGCAGCCAATGTTTCCAACAGCTCAATGGTGCTATAACAGTAAAGAAAAACCCCAACAACTATTAACTCTAAGTCTTTTATTTTCATCCATCCATGTTCTTAAACTTGTCCAATTCAGGGTCACAGGGGGGGTGGAGCCTATACCACCTGTCACAGGGCTGTACCTCATCAGTCTAACACACAGAGACAGACAACCATTCATGGCCTATTTGAAATTCACTAAGTAACCGAACATGCATGTCTTTGGACTGTGGGAGGAAGCCAGAGTACTCAGAGAGAATTCATGCAGACACGGGGAGAGCATTTGCAAACCCCACGCAGAAAAGTCTCAGGCGGCTGGTGGATTCAAACCCGGGCCCCTTTGAGGTGACAGTGCTATCCTGCATCACTACTGTGCCTCTCCTCTCTCTGGCTTTCTACTCTTCATATTGTAATTATTTTTTTCAAGCTGGACTATGTGTGTAAGAACTTTATTTGCCACTCAGGCTGAATAAATTATACAAAATGTACTTAATTTTGACTATTTGAATTTTACTTTTACTCTATCAGTCATCTGTACTGTACTTTGCCAGTATGCTTGTTTCACTGAAAAATATGGACATGATTTTTTTTCAGTTGGTATCCCCAAAACTGTTAATGTCTATTTTCGACTCTAGATCCAGTCTGACACAGACACTCCCAGACCACCTCCTCAGGCTCTTGTGTGGGGACATTCCAAAGCCAGATATGCTCATAATGTCAGCATGTCCTGGGTCTTTCCGGACCAGTTGAACAAGCTCAAAACATATCACCTAGGAACCATCCTAGTAGAATGCCGGATACCCTTAGCTAATCATCACTAATTGACCATGAGAGTGATAAACAGGTACATTGTGGAGTAACTAAAAAGCAGTAGGGGCATTATTTATGCTTGAATGATTCATAGGATCATTCAAGCACAAATGTTTGTTTCATAAAGTGCTTAAGCGGTTTATGAAACAAACAAACAAATCAAGGAGTGGACTGAAAATGAATAAACAACCAGCTGATGTCCAAAGAAAACTTTGAAAGAAATTCAAAAAGCCTGAAAAACTACTTTATAAAAATAGAAATAGGAAAGAAAAAAAACATGGTTTAAATGGACTCATGAATTTATCTTACCACTTATCCTGTACACAGTGTGCTGCCCGATTAGCTGCTTCTCAAGATATTAATAAATTCTGTTAGGATTCATTAAGGCCTCCAAGGAAGAAAGCCCTAATCCACACTGACAAATATAAATACATGAGTACCAGCAGAGTAATGAAGAGAAGTCTCACCATACCATACCACCTTTATTTATAAAGCACTTTAAAATAAAACCAGGGTTCACAAAGTGCTGTACATATATAAACAGAAAATAACATCAAATATGTTAAAAACAGGGGATTATAAAAAATAGAAATAATCTCTTAAAAAGTGCCAAAGACCTCAGCAAATAAATATGTTTTAAGAAGAGTTTCAAACTCACACAATAAAGTGTGTTAGATTAATCCAGCTGAGATGTAACAAAGGCATGGATTACCGTCTCAAAAAGTTATTTTGGCTAACTGCCTCAAATGAAAAAAGCTAGTTCTTACAACAGTTCTGACCTGGCTTTCAAGTTTAGGATCTGCATCTATTTTAACTCCCAGATTAGCAGTGACCAGTTTAACATAATGTGCCAAGGAACCAAATCCACCAAAAACCATCACTTCTGTTTTTTGCTCATTAAAATGTAAAAAGTTCAGAGTAAAACCATGAGCTAAGCTCTTCTGAATCATTATGGTCGAGCTGCATTAGTGAATAAATGACTGGATTTAACTGGTCAGCTGAAAGTCAGAAGTAGCCATGAACATGCTATTGATTATTAAGCATGGCTAAATGATGACAAATGCTGATAATTCAGCAGACTTCAGTGCTTTGCTTGAGCAAATACCGTTGCAGGAGATATAAGTCTTTAACCTCTCCCTGAGGCAGTCACGTCCCTCAAAACATCCACCATCATTCCCATTCCTAAGAAATAAGTGGTCTCCTGTCTGAATGACTACAATCTTGTTGCACTGACATCCGTCATCATGAAGTGCCTCGAGCGGCTAGTCAAAGGTCACATCTGCTCCTCCCTCCCCGACACAATTCAATTCAATTCAATTCAATTCAATTTTATTTATATAGCGCCAAATCACAACAAAGGTCGCATCATGGCGCTTCATAGATACAGAGAAAAACCCAACAATCATATGACCCCCTATGAGCAAGCACTTTGGCGACAGTGGGAAGGAAAAACTCCCTTTTAACAGGAAGAAACCATCTGCTGTGACCGGTTGGGGTGAGAGAAGGAAGACAGGATAAAGACATGCTGTGGAAGAGAGACAGAGGTTAATAACAGATATGATTCAATGCAGAGAGGTCTGTTAACACATAGTGAGTGAGAAAGGTGACTGGAAAGGAAAAACTCAACGCATCATGGGAATCCCTGGCAGCCTACGTCTATTGCAGCATAACTTAGGGTGGATTCAGGGTCACCTGGTCCAGCCCTAACTATATGCTTTAGCAAAAGGAAAGTTTGAAACCTAATCTTAAAAGTAGAGATAGTGTCTGTCTCCCGAATCCAAACTGGAAGCTGGTTCCACAGAAGAGGGGCCTGAAAACTGAAGGCTCTGCTTCTAGGAACAACAAGTAGGCCTGCAGTGCGAGAGCGAAGTGCTCTAATAGGGTGATATGGTACTACAAGGTCATTAAGATAAGATGGGGCCTGATTATTTAAGACCTTGTATGTGAGGAGCAGGATTTTGAATTCAATTCTGGATTTAACAGGAAGCCAATGAAGGGAAGCCAAAACAGGAGAAATCTGCTCTCTCTTTCTAGTCCCTGTCAGGACTCTTGCTGCAGCATTTTGGATTAGCTGAAGGCTTTTCAGTGAGTTTTTTGGACATCCTGATAATAATGAATTACAGTAGTCCAGCCTGGAAGTAATAAATGCATGAGCTAGTTTTTCAGCGTCACTCTGAGACAGGATACTTCTAACTTTAGAGATGTTGCACAAATGGAAGAAAGCAGTCTTACATATTTGTTTAATATGTGCGTTGAAGGACATATCCTGGTCAAAAATGACTCCAAGGTTCCTCACAGTGTTACTGGAGGCCAAGGTAATACCATCCAGAGTAAAAATCTGCTTAGATACCATATTTCTAGGCTTTTCAGGGCCGAGTACAATAACCTCAGTTTTATCTGAATTAAGAAGCAGACAGTTAGCGGCCATCCAAGTCTTTATGTCTTTAAGACATTCCTGCAATTTAACTAATTGGTGTGTGTTATCTGGCTTCATGGACAGATAGAGCTGGGTGTCATCTGCATTGCAGTGAACATTTATGCTATGTCTTCTAATGATGCTGCCTAGGGGAAGCATGTATAGTGTAAACAGAATTGGTCCTAGCACTGAACCCTGTGGAACTCCATAATTAACCTCAGTGTGTGAAGAGGACTCTCCATTTACATGAACAAACTGGAGTCTATTAGATAGATATGATACAAACCACTGCAGTGCAGTACCTGTAATACCTACAGCATGTTCTAATCGCTCTAATAGGATATTATGGTCGACAGTATCAAGCGCTGCACTGAGGTCTAGCAGGACAAGCACAGAGATGAGTCCACTGTCAGAAGCCATAAGAAGATCATTTGTAACCTTTATTAAAGCTGTTTCTGTGCTGTGATGAGCTCTGAAACCGACTGAAACTCTTCAAATAAGCCATTCCTCTGCAGATGACCTGTTAGCTGTTTGACAACTACTCTTTCAAGGATTTTTGATATGAAAGGAAGGTTGGAGATTGGCCTATAATTAGCTAAGACTGCTGGGTCTAGAGATGGCTTTTTGAGTAAAGGCTTAACTACAGCCAGCTTGAAGGCCTGTGGTACATAGCCGATTATTAGAGATAGGTTGATCATATTTAAGATCGAAGAATTAATTAATGGCAGGACTTCTTTGAGCAGTTTTGTAGGAATGGGGTCTTAAAGACACGTTGATGGTTTGGAGGAAGTAATTATTGAAGTTAACTCAGAAAGATCAATTGGAGAAAAAGAGTCTAACTTAACATCAATGGTACTAAGAGTAGCTGTAGATAATATTACATCTGTAGGATGATTATTGGTAATTTTTTCTCTAATGATAAAAATTTTATTTGTGAAGAAGTTCATGAAGTCATTACTAGTTAACGTTAAAGGGATGGTTGGCTCGATAGAGCTCTGACTGTTTGTCAGCCTGGCTACAGTGCTGAAGAGAAACCTGAGGTTGTTCTTATTTTCTTCAATCAGTGACGAATAGTAAGATGTTTGGCTTTGCGGAGGGCTTTCTTATAAAGCAGCAAACTATTTCTCCAGGCTAAATGATGATCCTCTAAATTTGTGACACGCCATTTCCTCTCCAGCTTATGAGTCATCTGCTTTAGGCTACGTGTTTGAGAATTATACCACGGAGTCAGGTACTTCTGATTTGAGACCTTAGTTTTCACAGGAGCTACAGTATCCAGAGTTGTACGTAGTGAGGAGGTAAAATTATTAACAAGATAATCGACCTCTGTTGGGGTAGCGTTCAGAGCTGGTCTGCTCTATGTTGGTACAGGTCATTGAAGATGATAACAGTGGGTGGATTATATTCCTAAACTTAGTTACAGCACTTTCAGAAAGACATCTACTTTGATAAAGTCTACTCTCCACTGCTGTGTAATCAATTATTGTAAATGTAAATGTTATCAGGAAATGATCAGACAGGAGAGGGTTTTCAGAAAACACTGTTAAATGTTCAGTTTCTATGCCATATGTTAAAACAAGATCTAGAGTGTGATTAAAGTGGTGGGTGGGTTCTTTTACATTTTGAGAGAAGCCAATTGAGTCTAATAACAGATTAAATGCCATGTTGAGGCTGTCATTTTTAGCATCTACATGGATGTTAAAATCACCCACAATAATTATTTTATCTGAGCTGAGCACTAAATTAGATATAAAGTCTGAGAAATCAGACAGAAACTCTGTGTAAGGCCCAGGTGATAGATGATAACAAGTAAGACTGGTTTCTGAGTTTTACAGCTGGGGTGGACAATGTTAAGCATCAGGCTTTCAAATGAATTAAAAGTCTGTCTTGGTCTTTCGTTAATTAATAGGCTGGTGTGAAAAATTGCTGCCACACCGCCCCCTCGGCCTGTGCGTCGAGATTTCTGGTAGTTAGAATGACTCGGGGTGTTGATTCATTTAAACGAACATAATCATCCTGCTGCAACCAGGTTTCTGTAAGGCAGAGTAAATCGATTTGTTGATCAATTATTAAGTCATGTACTAACAGAGACTTGGAGGAGAGAGAACTAATATTTAATAATCCACATTTCACTGTTTTACTCTTTGGTTCAGATGTGGATACTGTATTGTTCTTTCTTTGTGATCGTTTATGTTTAAGTTGTTTATTAAACTAAGGGTGATAGAGCTTTTGCTACTGTGGCCGCCAGACTGTGGAATTCTCTTCCTCAGAACTTAAGATCTGCAGACTCAGTGATTACTTTTAAAAAACAGCTAAAAACACATCTTTTTAAAATTGCGTTTTGTTAACTTTTGACTGTTTTTTTTTTATACCTTGTGAAGCACTTTGTGATCTTTTATCTAGAAATGTGCTATATAAATAAAATTTTACTTACTTACTTACTTATTGCTGGTTTTTAGTTTGTTTTTCGTCTTTTTGGGAGCTCCTGCTACCCCCCCAAAAACCCATCTCTATGGAGATGGGTTTTTGGGGGGGTAGCAGGAGGAGAGAAACTGCAGAGAGGCGTGTAAGACTGCAACTCTGCTTCCTGGTCCCAACTCGGGATAGTCATATTTTGGGGGGTTTAATAAATTTGTCCATATTTCTAGAAATGAGAGCTGGCAATGCACAGCACCCTCACTCACCTGGAATACATATGCAAGAATGCTCTTCATCGACTACAGCTCGGCATTTAACACTATAATCCCCTCAAAACTTGCCATGAAGCTCGTCGACCTTGGGCTAGGAACACACCAATCTGCAGATGGATTCTAAACTTCCTCACAAACAGGCCCCAGGTGGTGAGAGTTGGTAAGCACACCTCCTCATCACTCATCCTAAACACAGGAACACCACACGGTTGAGGAAGTTTGGCAACACTAACATCGCCTCAAATTTCTACAGGTGTGCAGTTGAGAGCTTGCTGATGAGCTGCATTACAGTTTGGTATGGAAGCTGCTCTGCTAGCAGCCGTAAATCACTACAGGGGTGGTGAAGGCAGCAGAGCACATCACTGGCACGAGACTTCCTGCCATTCAGGACATTTATCTTCAATGATGCCTCCGCAAAGCACACAGCATCATCAAGGACCACAGCCACTCAGCATATAAGCTCTTCTCCTTGTTACCATCTGGCAGACGTTACAAGAGTCTGTCTGCTTGGACTACAAGACTTAAAAACAGTTTCTACCATCAAGCCATACAACACCTCAACCACAACACTTAAACACACACAACACACTCCACAGAATGCACTCAGACGCTACCCTGCAGCTTTACAAGTAAACTGTAAAATCTGCACTGGTCACTTCACTTTATTGGTATTTATATTAGGAAAAAAATGTGCAATACTGTACTAACTGCCACTAAAGAAAATTGTACTGTTCAGTCTGTACTGCTGCTCATTCCTGCCACTGTGCAATATTCCATGTGCCCCCCCACCCCCCACATTCCTATTTAAGATTTTCTTTATTTAATCACTAGTGTGTACATATATTTATATATACATATATAGCTGCCTCCACCAGTGTGTGAATGTGAGAGTGAATGAATAGTGGCATTGTAAAGCGCTTTCGGTGCCTTGAAAAGCGCTATATAAATCCAATCCATTATTATTATTATTATTATTAGGGGTGCAACGATACTCGTATCGATATTGAACCGTTCGATACAGTGCTTTCGGTTCGGTACGCATATGTATCGAACAATATAAAATTTGTAATTTATTTTATCAACTTTCCTTCTGACGATGCTGTCTGTGTTGAGCGCTCAGTGAATCTGCGTTCGACTACTCCGCCTAGGCTGCACTGTCAAGGGCAGATCCACTGAGCGTTCAACACAGACAGCATTGTCAGAAGGAAGAGCGCAGGGCAAGCTAGCGAGACAGAAGTTAAGCTCTCCTTGCAACATGGCAAATTGAACCTCCCCCACCCTCATTCAGATCTGGCGTTTAGAATTATTTTGGTTTTCATGTGACGTATGACCCTGAAGGTAAGCGTGTCATGGACTAAAGTAAAACAGTATGTTCAATTACATGGGTGGGAACTAGTGTGTTAGCGCAGTTAGCTCGTTAATGTGTTGGCCGTCTAGCCCCATGCACGGGGCGATCAGGGGTAGCTCGTTAACGGAGATTTGCCGTGTTGTGGCGTTAACGTCATTTCAATGAGATTAACGCTGACAGCACTAGTGGGAACACAACGAATATGACTGCACATTTACGCCGACATCATCCTAGTGCAAAGACAAGTGGAAGCAGACAAAAACAACAAGCATGCATGCTACAGACTTTACCCGAGTCGTTTAGACAGCCGTTAGCACATGATTCTCCTTATGGGGACCTGATATGTTTAATATTGTGGCAAGCTCAGACAAGGAGGAGACGGAGGTGTCGTTTGGTCTTGCTTCCCGTGAGCTAGCCAGGGAGCACAGCCGTTTATTAACATCTGCAGAAGAACACTGCCGCTAGCTAACTGCTCAGCGCCGCAACCGCACAGCAGCAACAACAACAACAACAACACACAGGGCGCCCTCTGACCCCGGAAGGACACACCGTCGCAGCGAGAGGGCGTCACCCGTCACTATGGCAACATAAACAAAACATAACTGTACAAACAGAACCCCAAAAAGCCCTGACCCGCTACAATATGCTGCTGAGAATATAGCCCAGAAGAAGCGTATAGTATTTCTTTTATTTTGGAAAGAGCCATTTCTCTGTAATAAACTCTCTTTTCCAAAGATGAGTGATTCCTCAATCAGATACAGGGCTCGCAAAATCGCTAGCCCGACGTCCCGGGGCTAGCGATTTTTCCAGTTGGGCTACCAAAATCTATCTTTGCCCTGCCCGTCGGGCTATTGTAGGGAGGAAAAATATATGTCAATGCTTTTGTATTCTTTCGGAAATGTAGCTGGGTAATTACAGTGGGGCAAAAAAGTATTTAGTCAGCCACCGATTGTGCAAGTTCCCCCACCTAAAATGATGACAGAGGTCAGTAATTTGCACCAGAGGTACACTTCAACTGTGAGAGACAGAATGTGAAAAAAAAATCCATGAATCCACATGGTAGGATTTGTAAAGAATTTATTCGTAAATCAGGGTGGAAAATAACTATTTGGTCAATAGCAAAAATACAACTCAATACTTTGTAACATAACCTTGGTTGGCAATAACAGAGGTCAAACGTTTACTATAGGTCTTTACCAGGTTTGCACACACAGTAGCTGGTATTTTGGCCCATTCCTCCATGCAGATCTTCTCGAGAGCAGTGATGTTTGGGGCTGTCGCCGAGCAACACGGACTTTCAACTCCCGCCACAGATTTTCTATGGGGTTGAGGTCTGGAGACTGGCTAGGCCACTCCAGGACTTTCAAATGCTTCTTACTCCTTTGTTGCCCGGGCGGTGTGTTTTGGATCATTGTTATGTTGGAAGACCCAGCCTCGTTTCATCTTCAAAGTTCTCACTGATGGAAGGAGGTTTTGGCTCAAAATCTCACGATACATGGCCCCATTCATTCTGTCCTTAACACGGATCAGTTGTCCTGTCCCCTTGGCAGAAAAACAGCCCCATAGCATGATGTTTCCACCCCCATGCTTCACAGTAGGTATGGTGTTCTTGGGATGCAACTCAGTATTCTTCTTCCTCCAAACACGACGAGTTGAGTTTATACCAAAAAGTTCTACTTTGGTTTCATCTGACCACATGACATTCTCCCAATCCTCTGCTGTATCATCCATGTGCTCTCTGGCAAACTTCAGATGGGCCTGGACATGCACTGGCTTCAGCAGCGGAACACGTCTGGCACTGCGGGATTTGATTCCCTGCCGTTGTAGTGTGTTACTGATGGTGACCTTTGTTACTTTGGTCCCAGCTCTCTGCAGGTCATTCACCAGGTCCCCCCGTGTGGTTCTGGGATCTTTGCTCACCGTTCTCATGATCATTTTGACCCCACGGGATGAGATCTTGCGTGGAGCCCCAGATCGAGGGAGATTATCAGTGGTCTTGTATGTCTTCCATTTTCTGATGATTGCTCCCACAGTTGATTTTTTCACACCAAGCTGCTTGCCTATTGTAGATTCACTCTTCCAAGTCTGGTGCAGGTCTACAATACTTTTCCTGGTGTCCTTCGAAAGCTCTTTGGTCTTGGCCATGGCGGAGTTTGGAGTCTGACTGTTTGAGGCTGTGGACAGGTGTCTTTTATACAGATGATGAGTTCAAACAGGTGTCATTCATACAGGTAACGAGTGGGGGACAGAAAAGCTTCTTACAGAAGACGTTACAGGTCTGTGAGAGCCAGAGATTTTCCTTGTTTGAGGTGACCAAATACTTATTTTCCACCCTAATTTACGAATAAATTCTTTACAAATCCTACCATGTGAATTCATGGATTTTTTTTTCACATTCTGTCTCTCACAGTTGAAGTGTACCTCTGGTACAAATTACTGACCTCTGTCATCATTTTAGGTGGGGGAACTTGCACAATCGGTGGCTGACTAAATACTTTTTTGCCCCACTGTATGTCATTGGCATCGGTGAGCCACTGTCAATATGTGACATATTGAAATCGCGTTTGAATTTACGCTTGTTTTTTGCTTTCACTTTGCAATCGCGCGAACTGTGTATAGAGAGCGACAGTACTGATTGGTGAGTGATGATAATTTGCGCACCATTTCCTCTGACATCGTCTTATCAATCGTTAGCTTACTATGCAAACATGACAAGTGAAATCTCCCGCAGCAAGCTTAAACATATGAGAGATTGATCGCGCAGAGAATCGCTGACCGTTATGTGTGTGTGTGTAAAAGCAGCAGGATATATATTTTAGTTCTGCTGAGCCAAATGAGACAGGTCAGGGTGAAGAAGTGACAGCCAAAGAAAAGCTTACCACAAAACGGAAAAGTTATGACAAATCAGACTATAAGGCAAAAAGAAAGTGCAGCTTTATGCTTTCATGGACAAAAGAATTTCTGTGGCTGCAATATGACGAGCTATATAACCGGGGCTGCACATAAGTGGTCCGCAGGTGCGCATTCGCTGTCAAAATAAAAAAAAACGCGCACAAGATATGAAGTTGCAACGCGTGTTTGCATACATACGATTTTCTGGAGGAGGACAGACATTTGTTTAGAACTCTTAAAGATGTCGAAGAAGCAAGCTCCTTTAAGCAATTACTTTGGTGTTCCTCCACCTCCAAACAAATGTCAGAAGGAGTCCGAACCACAAAAGAAGCACGTATTCTCGGAAAAGTGGTTGCAGGAGGTGAGCTGGCTTCAAACAAATGATGAACGCACAGAGATGTGGTGCAGAATGTGCCGTGACAATCCCGCTCTAGCAGACAAAAACAGTGCTTTTTATATGGACGCAAATGCGCGTTGCAACTTCTTATCTGGTGCGCGTCTTTTATTTTGACAGCGAATGCGCACATGCGGACCACTTATGTGCACCCGTGTAAATAACATAATGTTCTGCCGGGTGTGTTGTTGGTTTTCTCTCGATTTCTGAGTCGACAAGCGCCTTTGTTACTGGGACCAGTCATTTTAAGAAAGGCCCCCATTAGAACCCATGAGAAATGCAAGAAATGCATTATTGCTCAGTCTGCAATATCTTTCCCAGAACAAACACCAATTGCAAATAACATACTAAAAATAAACCTGAAAAATCTGTTTAGAACAGCATACTATGTTGCAAATAGTGGCAAAATTTAGCAGTCTTTGCAAACTTCAAAAAGCAAATGGCCTAGATCTTGGTTCCACTTGTCTCTTACCCGTGACTTCAGTGGAAATTTCAAATTCAGGATCTGACACAGACTGATTCATGTCCTACACAGTTCTTACAAGTTCATAGAAATTTCTGTTCAATTAGAACCAAGTATTTGAGTTGATGATTGTAATTTTTATACAATGTTGTAATTTGTTTTTCAACAATTTTTTAATTAATGTTTTGTTTCCTTTACAATATTATACTTTAATGTATAATATTGTAAAGGAAACAAAACTTCAATCAAAAAATTGCTCTCTTTTTTATTCGGGCTAATTACATTTATTTTGGGCTACGAAAAACTGAAGAGTCCCTGCCCGAAGGGCTACCAGGGATTTTGAAATTTTGAGAGCCCTGAGATATATATATATATATATATATATATATATATATATATATATATATATATATATATATATATATATATTTTAATTACTTTTGTTTCAGCAACATTAAATTTAAAAACTGTACTTTTGAGTTAACATATATATTTATAATTTTAATAAAAGACAAATTAAAAAGGCATGAACATTTTTTTTGTATCGAAAAAATATCGAACCGTGACACCAAAGTATCGAACCGAACCGGTTCGATACTTTGGTGTCACCCCTAATATATATATATTAGGGGTGCAACGATACACAAAATTCACGGTTCGGTTCGGTTCGATACTTTGGTGTCACGGTTCGATATTTTTTCGATACAAAAAAAATGTTCATGCCTTTTATTATAAATATATATTTTAACTCAAAAGTACAGTTTTTAAATTTAACCCTAACCCTTGTGCGTGTTTTTTATTTTGACAGCGAATGCGCACCTGCGGACCACTTATGTGCAGCCCTGGTTATTTAGCTCGTCATATTGCAGCCACAGAAATTATTTTGTCCATGAAAGCATAAAGCTGCACTTTCTTTTTGCCTTATAGTCTGATTTGTCATAACTTCTCCGTTTTGTGGTAAGCTTTTCTTTGGCTGTCACTTCTTCACCCTGACCTATCTTATTTGGCTCAGAAGAAATGAAATATATATCCTCCTGCTTTTACACACGCACTCACATAAGCTCAACGATTCTCTGCGCGATCAACCTCTCACGTGTTTAAGCTTGCTGCGGGAGATTTCACTTGTCATGTTTGCATAGTAAGCTAACAATTAATAAGACGATGTCAGAGGAATTGGTGCACAAATTATCATCACTCACAGATCAGTGCTGTCGCTCTCTATACACAGTTCGCGTGATTGCAAAGTGAAAGCAAAAAAACAAGCGCAAATTCAAATGCGATTTCAATATGTCACATATTGACAGTGGCTCACCGATGCCAATGACATAATTACCCAGCTACATTTCTGAAAGAATGCAAAAGCATTGACATATATTTTTCCTTCCTACAATAGCCCGACGGGCAGGGAAGAGATAGATTTTGGTAGCCCGACTGAAAAAAATCGCTAGCCCCAGGACGTCGGGCTAGCGATATTGCAAGCCCTGTATCTGATTGAGGAATCACTCATCTTTGGAAAAGAGAGTTTATTACAGAGAAATGTGTCTTTCCAAAATAAAAGCTATACTATCCGCTTCTTCTGGGCTATATTCTCAGCAGCATAAGGAGAATCATGTGCTAACAGCTGTCTAAATGACTCGGCTAAAGTTAGTAGCATGCTTGTTGTTTTTGTCTTTGCACTAGGATGATGTCGGCGTAAATGTGCAGTCATATTCGTTGTGTTCCCACTAGTGATTTCAGGTTAATCTCGTTGAAATGACCTTAACGCCACAACACGGCAAATCTCCGTTAACGAGCTACCGCCGATCGCCCCGTGCATGGGGCTAGACGGCCAACACGTTAACGAGCTAACTGCGCTAACACACTAGCTCCCACCCATGTAATTGAGCATTGCACGGCACATCCAACATACTGTTTTACTTTAGTCCATGACTCGCTTACCTTCAGGGTCATACGTCACATGAAAACCAAAATAATTCCAAACGCCAGATCTGAATGGGGGAGGTCCATGTTGCAAGGAGAGCTTAACTTCTGTCTTGCTAGCTTGCCCTGCGCTCTTCCTTCTGACTATGCTGTCTGTGTTGAGCGCTCAGTGGATCTGCGCTGGACAGTGCAGCCTAGGCGGAGTAGTCGAACGCAGATTCACTGAGCGCTCAACACAGACAGCATCGTCAGAAGGAAAGTTGATAAAATAAATTACAAATGTTGTATTGTTCGATACATATGCGTACCGAACCGAAAGCACTGTATCGAACGGTTCAATATCGATACGAATATCGTTGCACCCCTAATATATATATATATATATATATATATATATATATATATATATATATGTATATATATATATATATATATATATATATATATATATGTATTTCCCGTAGTGCTGCATTAACATCATCTAGCAGACCTTCTGAGGGTACTTCAGGTAATCTTGGTAACTGGCTACGGGGGATCCAGGTTTCAAGCTTGGCCATGATCCTATTTTTCAGGTCAGTTCCTCTCGCACTCAACGATCCTTCTCCTATCGCACTTGGGGCTATGTACCCAATCTCGGGTGGGGGTGATGATATCGCCCCCCTGACCTGGCGTCCTGACTCCTCCTTGCCGTAGCATTTGTGTTGTACCTCGTCAATCTCTAGCTGTGAGAGCAGTCCCTTCTTTCGAATGTTGGAACACTGAGCTACTAGTTGTTTCGCCGTCATTGTGGATGTTGGGTATCGAAGAATCCATAGGTCCCTCATCCTATTCATGTAGCCCCTTCCGCCGGGGTTACTTGCGTAGTAGCATTCCAACAACGCTCTGTTTTCGTCTCTTGCCCACCGATGCCTTCTTGTTCCAGTAGCCCACTTTTCGTCAGGGTGCCCTGGTTCCTCAACACCTGACGCGGACCTTGTTGACTTCCAGATACAGACGGACAAAATGGTGGTGGCTAACCAACCATAGTGGTGGTAGACAAACAGAAGAAGACGGCCGTAGTGATCGATGTAGCGGTTCCGAATGACAGCAATATCAGGAAGAAGGAACACGAGAAGCTGGAGAAATACCAAGGGCTCAGAGAAGAGCTCGAGAGGATGTGGAGAGTGAAGGTAACGGTGGTCCCTGTGGTAATCGGAGCACTAGGTGCGGTGACTCCCAAGCTAGGCGAGTGGCTCCAGCAGATCCCGGGAACAACATCGGAGATCTCTGTCCAGAAGAGCGCAGTCCTGGGAACAGCTAAGATACTGCGCAGGACCCTCAAGCTCCCAGGCCTCTGGTAGAGGACCCGAGCTTGAAGGATAAACCGCCCGCAGGGGCGTGCTGGGTGTTTTTATGTATATATATATATATATATATATATATATATATATATATATATATATATATATATATATATATATATATATATATATATATATATATATGTATATATATTTAGTCTGTGAACTGTAAATCTGTTTTTCTTTGACTATTTTATTAATATTTTGCTCTTTACTATTTTGTTCTACTGTACCATTCTGCTGAGTGACTGTCTTCTGCTCATCAAATACATTTCATTGCAATGTTGACCCAGTGCTAACTTGCATATGACAAATAAAACTTAAAACTGAAGTGTTAAACATATTGTAACGTGCGGTGGAGATGAAGCCAGCCGCCTACAGCCAGATGCCGGACATTTATTAAAGGACTTTCTCTGCACAAAGCATGAACTGTTTTTATTGGAAAATTACAAGACCAAGCAATATGAAAAAAGTGTACTTAAACAGTGTGGCCTTAATCTATCGCAGAGGTGTGCAGGTGGATAGCGAATGAGCAACAGCTTTTGACTTTCCAAAAGTACTCATTTATTTACAATATCAAAAATAAAAGTGCTACCTCTACCACACATTACACGAGAGCACACACGGGAGCATCCATTACAGGAGGAGTGCGAAGAAGAACAAAAAGGGGATGACACACCAGTCATGAGACAGGAGGCGCCACCATGTGGTGATACACTGCATTACAATAGCAACTATTACATAGTCCCCCTGGTGAGAAAAAGGCTGTCCTCAGCCGTACACAGCTGAAAAAGCACACACCGCACCTAACAGTACCCTATACATAGAGGTTACAGCTAAGATTGGTGCACACACACAGGGCAAAAGACCATTTAAAAATGAAATTGGTGAAAATAAGACGAATATGTACAGTGGAAAATCAGTTTCCTTAGATTTTTCACTTTTTTTTTTTTAAGTAAATGCCAAGAATGAATCTTAACACACTAAAGAGCCATAAAACTGGATTAAGTAGAGCAAACAGAAACATCTACATATCATGACTCAAAATAGCAATGCAACAAGACAGCATCAAACAGGTTTAACCAAAACATTTCACTTCAGATCAAGCCTGGTTGTGTGAAAATCATTAGTCCATCTTTTGTTGCTCCAGCCAGACGTAACTCTGGGGCAACGTCTGGCCGTGAGATTATAATGTCCACCAGCAGCTGGGTGCTGGACAGATCTGGGTGAAAGACTGTCTGAAACAGCTCCCACACCAGAAGAAGAGTCAATGTCCGGTAAATCAAAGGGGAATGGCTCAGAGTCAATGTCAGTGTCTGCAGGGCGGCCAGGGTGGGTCTGAGAGTCAGAGTTCAGATCCCCTGCGGTCTCTCTCCCAGCAGGTGATGAAACAAAATGTTCTTTGGAAGTGAGAGAGTCCCAGGTATGGAACGGTTGCATGTTCACAACATGATAAACACCTGCATCCACACCGGAGTCCACCCAAGTGAGCTTGTAATTAACATCACTGAGTCTCTGAGATACACACAATGGTCCCTGAAACAGTGGTGCAACTTTAGCAGTAAAGTTAGACTGAGCGTCTGACCTGGGGTGCGTCTTAACTCTCAAAAGGTCACCAACACGAAACGTGGCATGTCGATGTCTCAAGTCATAGTAATGTTTTTGTCTGTCATGGCTATAGTCCAGAGCTGCTTTGGCGTGGTCATGAGCTTCCTGCAGGGAGGCTCTCAGAGTCTCAGGGTAAGGCACACCCAGTTCATCAACACCTGCTGTAGAAGGCTGAGTGATAAGGTCAAGCGGGGTGTCTAACTCACGACCATAAAGCATCATGGCAGGAGTCATACCTGTCCTGTCATGGGGGGCGGTACGCAGAGCAAAGCAAATCTGAGGGAGAAACTTGTCCCATGATGTGTGCTTATCACCTACATAAGCGCGGATTGCAGTTTTCAGAGTCCGGTTGACGTGTTCAGTAGCATTTGTCTGAGGGTGATATGCCGTAGTGAGTCTGTGCACCGAGCCTAAGGCAGAAACAACATGTTCAAAAAGCTCACTCACAAAAGGAGACCCTCTGTCAGAAATCACGTAAGTGGGTGTACCATGTCTAGCAAAAATGTCAGTGACGAATTTACCAGCTGCTACCTGAGATGTAGCTTCTTTGACAGTGCTGGCTTCAACCCATTTAGTCAACAAACACGATCAAATAAGCATTACCAGTGGGGGTGCGGGGAAGTGGCCCAACAAAATCCACACCCACATACTCCCAGGGTTTCTGGGGGACAATGGGAACCATAAGACCAGCTGCTTTTTTCTGACTTGGCTTGGTGAGTTGGCACACTGAGCATGAAATCACATAGCGTTTCACATCAGCTGCCATTTTGGGCCAGAAAAACCTAAAACGCAGTCTAGCCAATGTCACACCCAAGTGACCTGCTGTGGAGTGGTCGCGGTAATAGTCCAGCAAGGTGCCTCTCATGGAAGTAGGGGCAAATAGTTTCAGCTCTTTCAAAGGGTGCAAAGCACATGTGGACTTGGGTTCTCTGTAATACAAAAGAGAGTCATACACAACATACTGTAACAAGGTGGCACTGTCCGAGCTGTTCAGAGAGTCTGCTTCAATGTCTCTGAGGAGTGGACCTGTGACATGATCGTCTAACTGCAGCTGTCTCAATTGTGAACGGTCAGCCAGAATGACGGGGGGCAGAGTACGAATGTCCAGGCTGCCCATAACAGCATGATCTGGTAAAAGATCAGTCGGCCTGTCACAGGTCAGAGGCAAAGGGTTGCGTGACAGTGCGTCGGAAACTTTGTTTTGTGCACCCGGTTTGTGCACTATTGTGAAATCAAAGTCCTGCAAGCGAAATGACCAGCGGGCGAGTCGCCCCGTTGGGTTTTGACGAGACATGAGCCACCTGAGACTGTTGTGGTCAGTGAAGATAGTAACATGAACACCTTCAACATATGGGCGGAAATGTTCCAGGGCCCATATCACAGCAAGGCACTCCTTCTCTGAAGTGCAGTAGGGTAGTTCAGCTTTGTGAAGGGAGCGACTAGCAAAAGCCACAACATACTCACGACCCTTGTCATTCTTTTGCATCAACACTGCCCCAAGACCCATGTCACATGCATCAGCGTGAATGGAAAAGGGGGGGTTGAAGTCTGGAAATGACAGGATCGGGGCTGATGTGACATGGTCCTTCAAAGTGTCCATGGCCCTTCGACAGCTGTCATCCCAGTGGAAAGCATTGTCCTTTCTGGTGATGGCGTGAAGAGGTTCAGCATGGCAGGCATAATTCTGAATGAAGCGCCGATAATAGCCAGTCAAGCCAAGGAACTGACCGACGTGTTTCACCGAGGTTGGGGTTACAAACTCCTTAACCGCCTTTACTTTGTCTGGATCGAGCTTAACACCTGATGATGTGATGCGGTACCCGAGAAAGGTGAATTCATCGAGGCAGAATTGGCACTTTTTGAGCTTTAATGACAAGCCAGCAGCCTAGAGTCTGCCCAGCACCTCCTCAAGATCCACCAAGTGCTGTTCAAAGGTAGGTGAGGCGATAACAATGTCATCCAGGTAGACTGCGCATGTTTTGTAAATGAGGCCAGCAAGCACAGAGTTCATGAGTCTCTGAAAAGTTGCAGGTGCGTTGCAGAGCACAAAAGGCAGCACCCGAAACTGAAAGAGACCCCAGTGAGAGATGAAGGCAGTTTTAGGCTTCGAGTCCTCTGCTACCGCAACCTGCCAATAGCCTTGCGCTAAGTCCAATGTCGAGACAAACTTTCCCCGTGCCAGAAAGTCCAAAGACTCATCTACACGAGGCAGGGGATAAGAGTCTTTTCAGGTAACTTGGTTGAGCCCTCGAAAGTCCACACAAAACCTTGGTTCCGCGGCAGCTCTATTTACAATGACTACAGGAGCTGCCCAAGGGCATGTGGAAGGTTCAATGATGTTGTCCTTCAACATTTGTTGCACTTGTTTGTCAATCACACGTTTCTTAGCAGGTGATGTGTGGTAGGGTGGGAGATTGACAGGTGTTGCATTGCCAGTCTCTATGGCGTGCTCAGTGAGAGCCGTTCGACCAAGTTGACCATCAAACAAGGAGCTAAACTTGCTGAGCAGATTGAGTAAAGCATCCTTGTTGTTCTCTGAGAGACTTGCTTCAGACAGTTTGGCTGTTAAGTCTGAGCGAATCAAGTCCAAAGACATCAGTGTTCCAGGTGAATGTGAGTAATCATTTTGAAGGTCCTCTTCATTGTCTGCGAGTGGGCAGGGGATGTCCTCAATGTAGACTGTTCTAGTGGGAATGTGAATAGAAACAGAAGCTCTTGCCATAAAATCCATTCCCAGAATGAAAGGAGAGGACAAATCTGGTATTATTGCAAAACGCTGGTAAAGGTTTTTGTTCATGAATCCAATATTGAGCCAAATAGCACCGTCAGGGATACAGGGCGCATTATTGGCGAGGTTAACTGCAGGACAATTCCACTCACTTGTTTTTCTAGGGTAAGAGTCATTTACTTGAATGAGATCTGTTCGTACAGCCGAGAGGGAAGCACCCGTGTCGAGGGTAGCATCCACAGATGAAGCATTGAAGTTCACTTTCGTTCTTAGTGGGGTATTCCAGTGGACTTGTGAAAAATTGTCTTCCAAGTATCCAAGACTGTGTCCACCCTGTAGTGAATCGGGCGTGTAAGGCTCCGTTAGTAACTGGGGGAAGGTTGGCCTCTGTGAAATGTCCTCCCCTCCTGTAGTTTCCTGACTGCCTGTATTGTGGCTGGAATGTGGTGCTGCTTAATTCCACCTTTTCATGGCCAGGGTCAGATGGGCCAGGTACCAGCAATGGCTGGACTGGGCCATGCCTAGCGGTGTTTGAGGCTCGTTGTGGCAAATGAGGTTGGGTGTTACAGTTTGGGCAGGTGCGTGTAGTGAACCCTGGCTGAGAGCATTTGAAGCAGTAAGGTTCAGGCTTATAGTTGTCTTTGCCACATAAAGCAGGCTGTGGTCTTTGTGGTCACTGAGTGAAGCTCATGAACACGTAGCAGCAGGTCCATTACAGAAGTGACATTAGCACCATACAGGGCAACTCTGTATTTTTCAAGAGCATGTTTACTAATTAGGTCGATTCTGTCTTTTTCAGGTGGAGGACTCTTCAGTTTGTCAAACTCACTCAACATGTGGGCAACAAAGGTTGGGAGCGGTTCGTCCTGAGCCTGAACATGATCCAAAATTCCTCTCAGGATGCGTTCTTGGTTGTCGGAGGGCAGAAAAACTGTCTTAAACAGTTGACAGAATTGAGCCCATGATGTGATGTGGGAGCTCAATGCCTTGAACCATTTCCCGGGCTCTTTTGCAAGAAAGTGTGGCAGTTCGTTTAGCAATTGCCCATCGGTTAGGTTCAATGAGGCTTTGTATGTGCCAACTGCATTAAACCAGTCCTCAGGTTGCACTTTGCCGTCCCCAGCATACACAGGAGGCTCCAGTTTGACGTGATGTAAAGCTGCCGCAATTACTCTGGAAGTGCTGCTGAGCTCAAGTGAGTGAGATGGGAGGAAAGGATTTGTAGGTTGAAATGGGTTGCTGGCCAGGAACGGATTGGTACTGTTGGTGGGTTCAGTTTTGTCCCTCGCAGGAACATGAGGTATCGATGTGGCCATTGGGAAAACAGGAGACTGTGGGACAGCAGGAGGGGGAGAATTCCCCGTTGTGAGTTGGTCCCACTGCTTTAGTAAACTCTGCTGTATGTTCAGTGAGTCACGTGAACAATCACTAAGCTTATTCACCTCAGTTCTTAACTCCACCACTTGTTGGCTAAGGCTAGGAGTCACATTTTCAACTATCTGGCACATAGGTAACGAGGTAAGTTCCATGTCTGAGTCAGAGTCGTCTGGGTAGTGTGCCATTGCGATTTCAAAAAAAAATTAAGCCGCTCCAGGGCACAGCGCAGTTATTGATGTAGCAGTAAAAGAGTCAGTTAGGTCAGACTAGAAAGACAAAACTGCAAAAATGCGTTCAAGATTAAATTTAGAAAAACCACAAATAAAATTTCGCCCAACAACTGAAATTAGACTGGAGTGATCAGAACCATGTTATTACAATAGCGTGGAAGTGGAGTGGGTAGGGGTGAGCTGCCGTTTCTTTTGATCACCCATTTTCTCCTGTTTTGAATTAGTTAAGGAGGTTAGACTCTGTCTTTATTTTTGACTTTGTTTTGGTAAGGTCAGGGGTGCAAGATTTGTGTAGATTTGTTTTTGTTTATTATTTTGGCCTTGGCTCACCCTGAAGTGTTGACACTCCCGTTTTGTTGTTCCTCTTTTTTTTTCACTTTGTAAATAAATCACATTATAAAGAACGAATTTGTTTCCTGTGGCTGCTTGGGTCTTGTAATATTTGCAATGCAGTGAATTGCCGAATATCCCCACCCCATCTTTTAAAACTGAGTGATAGTTAGTTATTAATTTCAGGTATCAGAGCTCAGTATTCAACAACCAGCATCCCAGCACAGTTTCACATAAATAAGTATATTGACAATACTATCTCATAGTTGCTACACTGTGCGGCACAATACTGCCTCTGGTGGTAAATTCTATATCTATACTTTCAGAGGCAAAAAAGATTGTCATACTAATTTATTAATCACAACTTTATGATTGAGTCGCTAACCATATCATTATAGTGGACAACTAATTAGCCAGGTAACCATGCATGTTTTTTCTGTATTGCATGGCTGTGATGTAAACAACAATTAAATGTGGGTTACAAACCAGTGACCCCAGTCCAGCTGATGTCCACCCGGATGACTAAGTTGCTGTAAATAAAAGTTACCACCTTTCTTCAGGTAGAGGTGGCCTTCAGCTGCCTGTAGGGGCGGCACCTCCGCCATCTCAGGTGGCATGGAAACCCCCCCATCTGCCATTGCAACACACACTGCAGGAAACATTTTTATTTTTGGAGTAGCCACGGCCACTGTAGCTTGCTCCCCAAGGCTCAAATTCACTTCAGGACGGGACGGCCCTGTGGCACCCTGAGCTGGGATTAACAAGCAGAGAGCAGTTGGTCCTGACAGCCACTCACTGAAGGTAAACCAGTCAAACTCAGTGTCTGTTTGATTGACAAGCTGGTGGTTCTTTAACATATTCCTGGGATTTGATAGCAACAAGTGCACGATGTGAAATCTTAAACGCATGATGCATATCAGACATAATATCCGTGAGAAGGAAAGCTTGCAATGCAAAGTTTAAAATGAACTTTTCAGCAGTTTTGTGCTATGACAGCAAAAATCAAAGCACGAACCAGTTTTCAATCAAAACTGTGCAACAACAGATTTATTCTTGTCTAAATTAATTCTTCAATTATTTTCTTACACAAAAATGTTGTTTGCTTTGCAGTTTGACCAATAAAACACAAATAACATCTACCTAACACTTAACACTTCAGGTAAGTGTTTCGAATATGTGCAGCACTCTGATAACAATTGTCATGCTCGGCCTCCATTTTGCCTAATTGAGCTCTTTAAAGATTGAGGTCATGACACAGTTTGAATGCAAGCAGCTAATCTTATACTTTCCTCTTTTGAGTTGCTGCTCTGGAGACCTCCCACGTCCAACCCCAGAGCCTTAAAAGGGGGTCTTCTTGAGTGTCAGCTGGCCTTCTTGTCACTGTGACAGCAGGAGTCACTTTGACAACAGGGGTTCATGATAAACATTTGCAGAAGACCTTCCAAATATCCAAGGGTGTTAAAATTTGAAGGTGGGGCAGAAGATTTCACAGAAGATTTGCTACAATTAATGTATTTAAAGGAAATCAAGCTCATGTAAGGGCTAAACGTCTGATGCTTTCTTCGGACCAAACTGGTGCAAGCAGGACAATAAAAATTTAAGAAAAATCATCACTTCGAAACATGAGGCTAAGCTCACACTGGGAGCAACTCAGAGGATTTGGCCCTGGGATTAATTTCCAGCAGACTGAGGCTGTTTCAGTGAGTGCAGGACAGCAGGCAGCAGGTGCTCGGTGTCAGGATGTTTGCTCTTATTTCCCTAAGACTAAAATTAGAGTGCAGACATTTTCTGCAGCCACCCAAAGATACTCCAGAGTTCAGGAGGAAAGGGAACGATTCAGCTCATACTCAGCAGCACAGACTGCTTGAGTCCACAACAAAACAACATTATATCCAACTGAAACTAAGCCGGTTTCAAGCCGGAGTTCAACTTTGTAGAGTAATTCTCTTTCATTTGCGTCTTAAATTTGCTTCTTTTATAGGTATGTCTGATAATCATGGTTTTAGGCTTTGACCTCTAATTCTGTTTGGTAAGGTGTGGCTTAGACAGTATAGTAGATAATCCGTGAAATGCTGTATTTGTAGATCTATCCTCAGTTGTTCTCTTTGTGCCAAAGTTTCCTATGCTGAACCTAAAGTTGCCCCTGATGGCTCCTGTTGCCATTGTTGTGTGAATGACTGTATGAACAAACACATTGTAAAACACTCTATACAAGCACAAATGCTAAAAAGTTGTTATGTAGGTGAGGACACTTTACCATTTGTGCCATCAGTGGTTGATCATTTTCAGCCGAGTTTACTCCCTCTCACTTTTTAAAACTTTGGTCATGGACTCAAAGCTACCACCCCTCTCCTCAACATGAATCTGGTCACCCTCCTGTATGTGTCAGTGAGCTTCCTTGGGTTTACTTTTATTTGGTACAGAGGCCATTTTTAAATCCTGCAGTCTTCTTGAGACACTATTTTTAGTAGCAGTTTGTCATCCTTTCAAAGCAGTCTTGCCTTAAGGAAGGACTTTACATGCCTTTCTATTTCAAATAGTGACACTTCTTGTAACTGTGCAGCATCTTCAGGACCCAATTAAAAGTTATGAAACCTGCTAATGAGCCTGCTGTCATATGAGCTCATAGTTTCCCAAACCTAGCTGAAAACTTGGCCTGGAGCCCATCTGCAGAGGTTAAATCAGTAAATCTAGCATGCAGATGAATTCTGGGCACACAGCAAAAGATTTTAAGTGCACCTAAGCAGCAAAATCAATGAATGCAAAAGAAGAAAATTATAAACAGATAAAATACCATAATCAATCATCAGCACTCAGTGTAACTGAATTTATTTATCTGTAGTCAAAGATGTATTAAGTTCCATCAGATATCATTCACAGAAAAATATAGTATAAACAGAGATAGGACCTACTTTTTGCTTCACTACATTTTGCAATATTACAACAAAGTGCCACAAGAAACAGAAAATTTAAGTACTTTCCCCAACCTAAAGGCAGAAATACAGAGAATTGTCAAGTGATAGTGGCATTGTACTTTCAAAATCCAACATGCGTTTTACAAATCTTCATAGAAGTGGCCAACTGTGAAGGAAAAAACAAACAAACATATTATTAGCATTTACACTTGTAGAATGAATTACCTTTATCAAACACCTATTATCTCTAATTAATGAAGATAGGTTGCTCATAATATTTCTGGCACTTCATGTGTACATTTTGTGTCAACTTTGTTGTGGAACAAAAACAACATTTGCAGCTGTGCAGCGACTGAGATTATCATGCATTGCAACATCTCATAAAAAAAAACAAAAAAAGCTGCTCTGAAGACTTAATAGTCTATTTCTTAAGCCTTAAAAGGGAATTCCAAAACCTTTTTCATCATCAGTGTGTTTAGCAATGGTGATGTCTAACATCATCACAAAAGTATTTGTTTGATGTTTTTATAGAGTTAATTTCTTTTTTGAGGAAATGTTGTCTTTGTCTAATTACAAATATTGACTAAGCAAACTAGTCTTAGTCAGAACTCTTCTTTTGCATTATTTAGACTAATCCATCATCTCTCACTGACGTATGTCACCTGTTTTGTAGTGTGAAATGCTGATGGAAATCAACTACAGCAACGGGCTGGAGTCTGACCTTTCCCAGCCATATCCTCCGCCCTTATTGCCAAAGCCGGGAAAAGACAACGCAAGACTTCAGAAACTCAAGAAGAAGAGAGCCAAGAAAAAAGGCAGCCTCACACAGACGCCAATCCCCTTTCGCTCCTGTTTGTCGCCTGTCAACGAAGCAAGCACAGACCTCGAACACAGCGACCAGTCTAGCCCACCAAAGACACCAGATTCAGTCTACATTGCTGATTCATCTGTTTTTGGTTTTCCCTTTGGTTCCCTTTATAGTTACTCTCCATCTGCATTCCCTCATTCTCAGAGTATCTCGTATGGCCAAACTGGTGGCTTCCCTCCTCAGCCCCTTGCAGCTCAGATCAGGACAGTAGACGAGCAGGTAGCTCCGCTGTATGAGTGCTCCTCTTTCTTATTTGACGATGCTACTCCTTTTACAATGCCACCTTTGAGTCCACCAGCCCTCTTGCCACCCGATAAGCCTAAAACGTCACTTCTTTCTTCTACTGTCAATGTAAACATGACACAAAATTCCCATGGGTCAGCCACAACAGTCCCTCCAGTCACTATGTTGCAGTCCAGCCCTAAAATATCAACTCATGGCTTGACCCTCTCCCCAGCTGCCACCCACTATGGCCCAGACCTGGCACCTCCTCAAGCTGCAGAACAACCTTCTGTTCCAGTGCTGAGATCAATTTACAACAGTCACACACAACCTTTTATTTCGAGCCAGAGGGAGAACGATACTGGTTCAAAGGACAACCCTCAGAGCCAGATATCGTCTTGGACCGCCAGACCTACCAGTAATAGCCACTTTGTTCCAAGCCACATGTCTCCTGAAGTAACCGCCTCAAAAATATCACTTGTTGAAGCAGTGAAAGAGCCAAAGCCTGAAGTCACACAAACTAGGATTTATACATCAAAGGCAACATTTTATGAAATTTCTAAACCTTCCTCCATCCAAGACCTCACAGCAATACATTCAGCTTACCATGGTGCACAATTATCTGCCACATTCAAGGAGAAAACAGCTGTGTCAGTGGTGAAAACAGAGGAGAACACATCATTTTCTAGGACACAGCATGGAAGACCCAAGACTCCCTCTTGCATGCCAAATCGAGTATCCACACCCATTTTTGAAATATCAAAACCTAACCCGCTTTTATTTGCCGCAAGTCCTGCATTCAGCTCTTCTGAAGATATGCAAGTACCTGCTCTCCCCAAGGAGGCTCCAAGACACAATTCAGTGATTCACACTAGTGCTATAAGTAAACCCCCAGCTGCCACAGAAGAACAAAGGCAGACTCATAATAATAACATGTCTGCTTTCAAGCAAGCCAGCAATTACAAAGAGGTAGACATTCATACCCAGAGGAGTTCTATAAATTTAAGTGTTGGCAGTTCAGAGCTGTGCCATAGAGAGAAAATGACTGTACCTAACATCCCCATGGTCAAACCAACACCAACAGGACTTGTCACTCCAAAACAAAATGCAGGACACTTTTCTGGAAATGAAGCTTTGTCTTTGCCAAAGATTCCATCATTTCTTTACGTGCCAAAGACTCCTAACCCTACACCAGTGACATCAGTCCAAATACCACCGTGTTCCAGCCCAGTGTCCACCACCTATCGCCCTCCTGTCATCGAGGCACGCAAGTCTTTGACATCACTGCTGGAGAGTCAAATGTCATTAGCAAATTCAAAGCCCAAATCACGATCTACATATTATGGGCTGACTCCAGCTGAATATGCTGCCTATGGTGGAATTAGGACTATCACATCACATCACAGCCATGTATCCCTGAGGAATAATGAAAGCTTTGCCGATAAACTACACTCAGATGTATGCATAGATGGCTCAGATATCTCAAAGCCAGAAAAACAGCTCAATGGACATGAGGTTCTGCCCTCTTCAGTTCACAGTTTACAACCTGTGTCATCATCAAACAATTCTGAACATGCAGCTGAACAGGTTATATCTTGTAGGAAAGATGTCTTTGAGGAAAATTGGTCTGAAGCTCACAGTAATGGAATGCAATCACTTAAAACATCTAACGTGGACACAGTAAAACCTGAGATTCCCCTTGGCTTGGCACAGAAAACAATACAACAATCCCCAAGTGATGTATCCACACCAAAAGCCTCATACTCTGAGGCTCCAATACCAATACCTAAAGCAGGTGAGGTACTCACACAAAGTGTGGCACAGTTTTCTGTAGAGGCAGCACTAAAATGCCTCACTGATAACAATGGTTTGTCAAGTTCTTCCTCAGCCTTAACTAAAATACATCTAAATGCAGAAACACACCCTGAAGCAAAACTGGTACATTTTATAGAAAATGGTTACAAGCCCAATAAAACACCTCCAGTTTCACAGACTAATAAAAGAGACCAGTCAGGAAAAACAGAGCTAGGCCCAGTCCAAACTTACGAAACTGCTGGTGGAGTCAGTTTGCCAAATGTCCAAATCAATGCCAAGCCCGAGAAAAACCTGTCCGACTGTGAAAACCCATTAGTTCAATCTCCTCCCACACAGACAGAGTCCAAATTCTCAGAAAGCGACATAATTAATGATGAGTTCAACTCAGGAATGCAGCAGTCCAACAAAATGTTGATTAAAATACCTGCCGAAGCCACACTACACAAACAAAGGGAAGATGTCAAAAAGCAAACTAAAGTGTCCACTAAGACAAACATTGGGAACATTATGCCTTTAATGGCCGAATGCATCCCTGATATATCAATCAGTGAGCCCACTTTTTTAAATATGCACCCTAAGAAGACAGTTATCACAGCCCCAAGATCTGTGGTATCCTATGGGCCTGTCACAGCATCTGTATGTTCTGCCGAGTATAGTATCTACACACAACCTGTAGCTGACCAAAGACCCAAATTTATACAACCACCCAAAGCAGAAATGCAGGTTTATACACATAATCAACCAGTTGAAAATAAGAGCTGTCTGCCCATGTTATCAAATATGTCTGTAAATACAGAACCAAACCCTCCTGCCCTACATACCGCCATAATTCAGTCACCCAAGATTTCAAACAAAAACCCTTTAAAATCAGACTCATTCAATGTGCCAGCAAAAGAGCCTCAAAAGCTAACAAATATTAGCAAAAATATAAACACACAGACTATAGAATCCAGTAATCAAAGTAATGTTGTTCAAGGGATACGTTTTTACACAAACTCTAGCAGAGTAATTGCTCAACAAGCAACTGAAATCGTTCTTAATACTAAAGATGGAGTAATATCAAGCCAAGCAAATACAGAACCCAAACTGACAAATTATATTAATACTGATGCTAACAGAGACAAAAACTCAGCAGTTGACAAAGTACATCCACAGGCCATCACTGAGAGAGAAGGTTTATTAACTGATAATATGGCAATAGAATGTCTTTCCACTACAATTTCCAAAACAGAAAACATGCAAGAAAATTGTGAGTTTGAAACAAAACAAGCTGCTCCTAGTCTTTCAAAAGGGACCACGGCGGTTAGCATACCCTTAAATGAAAACAAACTAGCCAGCAAACCAAATGCAAACTCTTTCACAGATGCAGTTCCACCAAGATTATTAAGAAATCTGGAGGCAATTCATTGGGAAAAGACACAGTCAAACAATTTCCAGAACAGCAATACTCAGTTTATTCCTCCTGCTGAAACCAAAGTCCCCAACAGGCTTAACATGGAAACTGCCCTGCCAATAACGGCAGATGCAGCAGTGAGTGGTAATCCAATATTTAATGCTTCACAAGCTGGTAAGCAAACATTGCCTCCTAGCCCTACAATGAGGCATATGATACCAAAAGGCCCTCAGATGAAAAATGACAGATCTGAGAGTCTATCTTCAATAAAGCCAGTCATGAATACTTCTCTTTGTGGCTCTGTTGATGGTAACCAGTTTGGCAAATCATCTGACACACCTGAACAACAAATTGCTACTAGAAACCATGTGAATAAACAAGTCTCTTCCAGCGAGCCAGTTATAAGCAATAAATCTTCAGCAACTCCACCTAGAAAACTGAAAAACTCTGAAATATCTATGGATACAACAACTTCCCTTTGTACTGTTCATACTGCACCATATTGCGCATCTATGGAGCAGCAAACTACACAACTGGCAAGATCTAGTCAAATTATTGGAAATAATGCTCAGACTGTGAATTCAGTGGGCTCTCAGACTCTACTGAAACAACTTAGTTCTGCCACTGAAACAAACAAATCAATAGAAACTAACATGTGTGTTGTAAATTCTCCTATAATCTCTTATGGTGCTTCAAATAAACAGCCTGCTACAAATTTTCAATGGTTCAATGAAGCCACCAGTAATTTAAAAGTCCCGCATAGCCCCAATACAGCAACTAAACCTTCCCCTCTACCAGAGAGAAGAGTGTGTAATACACCTAAACAATCATGTACTCCTACCATACCCCTGTCCCCTCAAAGCTCTGTGACGTTAAACCATGTGACAGAAATAAACCCCTCTACTACCATAATGAACGATCAGATAAACCCTCCAATTACAGCTTTTCAAAATAATACACCTACTAGAACCACCGAGCCATTTGCTATCTTAGAGAATACCTCAAAAACAGAAATAAAACCCCTTAGAACTAATGATACTTCAGCCACTGAGGTAAAAATAAACTCCCCAATTCAACACAATAAAATTTCAGCTCAAGATGTAAAACTCTCCCAACTAAGCACTGACGCTAGTATTCTCACCCATCACAGCTATTCTTCGCTGCTTAGTGGACCTAGAGCAGAAGCAAAACCTCCCATTAAGCAGGTCGGTCTTGGGTCTCCAAGACAGTCCTCAGATGTACAAATAGAATCCTCAAAGTGTCCCCAGTATGTGGCTCAGGTTAGCTCACCAACTATTAGTGTTCATTCTATGACAGAGCAACTTGTAGAGAGCATTTCCCCCACAAATCCAGCAACAGATACTGTCATGAAACCACCCATGATTAAAGCCGATGTGATTGATTCTGCCACTCCTGCCTCTCTGCCTCAGGCCTCAATCTCAGTAAAAGCTCCATCCCCAAACAGAGGAACGTCACCGCTATCTCAGCAAAAAACTGGACTCAAAGGCAAGGATGTTCTCAAGTCCAAACCAGCTGCACCAACAGGAACCCCGATAGTCGAAGCCTCCACGAAGTCAGTGACATCAACTGCATCTTCAATTGCTGACAAGAAGCCTGTTGCAGCAGAAAAATCTCCTTCATCCAGTGAGCAGAAAACAGCCCAGAAGCCAAAAGGCCTTAAGAGTAAGCTTAGTGGTTGGACACGACTGAAGAAGCACATGGTCGTTGAGCCAGAGGAACCCCAGTTTCCAGAGCCAGAGGCTAAACCTCAGGTTAATTCCAGTGGCAGCAATAAGAAAATAGAACAAATTGATAACAAGTTGACAGCAGACCAACATGATCAGGAGGTAGCTACGAACAAAGAAGGTCCTAAAGCACTGAAGATGTGGGATGCACTCCTCTTTCAGATGTTCTCCACTAAAGAGCGAATTATGCACCAGATCAACGCCAACAAGACTGATTCAGACAAGAAAAAGTCTGCTAAAGATAATCAGGCAGAGGTTCCTTCATTTGTCAATCGTCTCCCAATTTTACTGTACAGCCCTCGATTTGACGCCAGGAAGCTGAAAGAAGCAGTGGAGAAGCCACTCACAAAAATAGCAGCAGTGTTTGAAAGGGGGCTGATAAAACGGAAATCTCAGGAGGAAGAACGGAAGGACTTCAACAGAACAGCCAAAGGATTTGGTTCAACAAAAGCTGCAGATATGTAATGATGGAAATGATAATGATTTGAAAATTATATATCAAATCGCTAATTCATAACTCAATAGACAGAACACTGAAAGTGATTTGAAAAAAACAAACAAAAACAAAACATTGGCTGACTATTCTTGGAAAGGTGATGAAGGCTGCAAAATGACAGCAACGCTGCAACAAGTGTTTGACCCAAGGCTGGAACTTTGTCATTGCCGTGGTGTAGTTTAAAGTATAAAGGTAAAGAAAGTAATGAAAAAGTAAAGAAAAAAAGAAAAGAAATCCCTGCTACACAATAGATGTTTTCAAGTACTCTTAGTGGTGAAGAAGTGCAGGTTTACTTGACCAAAAAAGTAAACTTGACAAAATAAAACATAACGCAAAAAGGAGGAAAAATATTAAAGAAACACATTATAAAGTCTAAATCTACTTGCTTAAATTTTTCTTTTTTCATTTGATCGTGGGCTAGTTGGGAGTTTTAAATGCTTTTATTGTAGACTGTAGATTTGTTTGTTTTATTTGTAATGCTTGACCTTTTTCTATTTTTCTAAACAATTTAAAGCTTCTAGTATTCATTGCTGGCAGGCAGTTTATCTGTGTAATAAAAAGGGCTTTGACATTCCTGCAACAACAGGGCAGATGGATTTTGAAAGAAGGCACACTTCCTGAGACAAATGAAGATTCAACGTGTGGTCAGAATAAATGTAGGTTTCTGTAAGTCAGATATTGATGAGAAAAAAGTGTTGGTTTTCAAGCAAGGCAGGAAACAACAATCAGTGTATAGGTTGGCATACTGCAGAGGTGGGCATTAATGAAAAAATATTGTGTTAACTACAGGAGCAATGTTTATGGTTTTAGCCATGCTAGCAACTTTAGGACGTGGATAGACCATTCTTCCAATGGTACGGTGGTCTGTTGGGTGTTCTTGACCTAATATCTTCACCTTCTACGTAAAGAAGCAATATATTTTGTACTGATATCAATGCCCCTGTTAGAACACAACCAAATTATCGTTGTTTTTATCTGCCACAAATAGTCATGGTCAAGTCTGGGACTTCATTAGGTCCAAACTTTAGTTTGTCCAGTTCTCAGATACCAAAGTACCATACATAATGGCTTATTAATTAACAATAGCATGCTAGCATGCGAACACACTAGACTAAAATGATTATGGCTGTTAAGTGTTATGCCTGGTAAACTTGTGCTAGCTTTGTCACAATGTTCTCAAAGCGTAAACACTGTTGTGCCTCAGTGCAGTCTGAGAGAGCTGCTAGCATGGCTCAAAACTTTTTTCTTTTTAATATCTTAATCATATATTGCTCAGGCTGGGGGCATCCCAGAATCAAATCCCTTTTCCATCACTCTTAATTCATAATGGTAAAGATTAGCTCCTCCGTCAGCAAAGTCAGTTACACCAACAGTTGCCTCAATGTGCTTTCTATTGTAAGGTAAAAAAAACCCTACAATAATACAACAATACAAAATGATACCTATGAAAGTAGATATTTTCCTGTATGAGCATGTTGGAGAATGATAGTTTCCACCAAACAATGATGATATGATAAACTATCTTCATCTAGTGTGATAGTTAAAACAACATGAACTGTTTTATTGGTGAGGATTAGTTTTCTGCATTGTTACAAATTGTTAAGGGCTTCTGACTAAATTGCAAGAAGGATGTATAACCACTGGTAAATGATGATGACAGTAAATATGGCTGATGTAGGAAGACAAACTGAAGGAAAATGAGTGAAGAGTAGATTTGTGATATTTCACGTGTCTGTCTATAGGATTGTGCTGGACGGGATGCTGTTTTGTTTAAATCTTTCTCTTACATTACTGGGATTCAACATCTGTTTAGTTTGGGTTTTTTTCTGAGATCACCATTGTGATGTGGAATTTCTTCATTGAAGGGACTTAAATCACGTAATCTAAAAACAGACCCATTTATTATGCTGATGCTTAATATATCTTTGTGTGATTTTTAAAAATATATAAAGTTTTGTGAAACTGTTAGATTTTTCTTTTTTTTTCCTTCTCTGAGGAAATACTGTGAAAGTTCCAAGTGGCGGCACATCAGAGAGGATAGCTCATTAGAATGTTCCACTGTTATACTTATTATTTTCAGCCCCTCCAAAGTCTTAACATTTGACTTCCCCGTTTGGTCAAAAACAGGGAAAGATCTTTTTTTTTTCTGATGGCAGTTTCCTGATGATGACAGTTTTGATGAAAAAAAATGCAAACAGGTAAAAATAGAGAAAATGTGACAGACTAATATAACACATTAGTTCACATTTGATGGTCAAGTGATTAATTCTGGAAATGGGCTAAAAAAAGTTTCAGTGTGCATTTGAGCAAAAGCAACAAATCTTTTATTTGTTACTCAGACAATTGGGTTTAAGTAATTTAATTTCCAAATTTGAGTGTAAATATTGTTCAAGACTGAACCAATTTTAATTCTAACTTACATTTAAGATTCATACAGTAAAACCTTTAGCCAGTATTTCACATTTTAAAGTAAAAGTAAGGCTTTGGTATGTGGAAAAGCCATGGTTAAACTAACTGTAAAAGTACTTCCTCCCATTGCTCAAAAATTAAGATAGATTATTTTCCATCAATATTCCACACATAGATTGTCTCATTTGAGCCCCGCCCACAATGTTATGACTTAGGGCTGGGCGATATGACCCAAAATTCATATCTCGATATATTTTTAGCTGGATGGCGATATAAGATATATATCTCGATATTTTTTTTTAAGCCATAAAGTAAGAACAAAAAGAGAGTTCTTAGTCAAAGCTGTTTCCCAGATGTCACACAGGCACTTTTATTAACATACAGCACAGATGTACATGAAAAATTACTCAAAATTAAATTATGAGCATTCATTAAATAATAATGCTCCATAAATAAAAGAAAACAAGGTTGTTTTTGTGCTAAACAAAGAGCTCACAATTGTGCAGTCAAAATGTAAACTAAAAGACGCTGAGCGTAATAACAAAGACAGACAGATTTCACAGCTGCTCTGTTCCCAAGTTTTACTGTGTGACTGATAGCCTGGAGTTTGAAATCCGCTTCATAACCACGTCTCTTACAGGTGCCATTTATGGTCCTTATACACACACAATACGGTAATATTACGTTGATGCACAGTACGTATCACTCCGCGAAGCTCCTCGGTAGCCGTAATGCGCCGACAATCTATCAAGCGGTGCAGCTTACCAAAGTCGTACTCAAACATTTTTGACAGATTGCTGAGCGCCGTGTACCACATAAAATCGGTTCGCGGCCATCAAGCACAACCAGAATTCATACATAAGGTGCGCTATCAACTTTTGAGAGAATGAAAGGATTTTAGGGTTAGCGCGGTTAGCTCGTTAGCGCGGTTAGCTCATTAGCATGTTTAGCTCGTTAACACGTTGACGCCGTCCAGCCCCACGCATGGGGCGATGCGCAGTAACTCGTTAACGGAGATTTGCCGTGTCCGTCTTGTCGCTGCCTGCACGTGAAGCGATGGGGTAGGAGGGGGAGTTGTCTTCAGTGAAGGCGAGGCGGAGTAACGTTGCGTAGAGACAAAAGTGGACGAAAGAGAGGCAAACTTGCGGCTCCACAACTATAATTATAACGTAACATAGACTATATCGATATAAAGGATATTGTCACATCTTATATCTCGTATAAAAATATATCGATATGTTTTAAAAACTCGATATATCGCCCAGCTCTATTATGACTCTATAAGAATATTTAATCACTTTTTCCCTGATCAGCTATCTCTCGATTATTGTGTGTTTTATTGAGCTCTTCATCATTTTCTATTTTGTATTTTATTGAGCTCCTTTTCTTTCTCCTTTTTGCTTGTTTTATTTTTATTTATTTTTATTTTTAACTTTTCCAAGCTATTTGCTGTTTCATAAAATTGTACTGAGCTGGGTCATTTTTGACATTCTGGCTGCTACGACATGACAAGTGTCCAACATTTTCCATTACAATAGTGCATCGTATCTAATGTTAGCATTACTAGTTAAAGGATTCTCTCACCTGACTGGCAGTTTATGTCCTCACTGCATCCGCTGTCAACAGAAACCTTCTCATACTTGCCGTGACCTGTCACCACAAATTTATATCTTTTGCCAGTGGAGCTCTCCTGCAATTCAGTCGATAAAAGAATATTGATCAAGACAAACGTTTAAAAGTTTCTGTTCCGCTATCCTCCGTGTGAGCGTGTACCTTTCCTTCTTTCCCAGACGATAACGTGTCTCCAAGGCTCTCCCATAAATTTTTCTTGTTTAAAACACCACCAGGGTTGATTTCCTGAAAACAGGAACAGTAAACAAACCACACTTTGGTATCTCTGTCTGAAAGAGCAACATGTAAAAGCTGCTGATGTTGCCATGAGGGGGCAGACTTTCACTGCCTAGCCTGCAAACCTGAGGCTGATTTACACCAGACAGAAGAGAAAGTGGGAAGCGAAAACTTCAAGTAGAAAAGAACAGAGAATGATGTGGACTGAAAGACTTTAAAGAATAAGAAATAGTAAGAAATTTAGAGAATAGAGGAAAAAGCTGAAACTGTATGAAACTGACAATAATAATAAAAATAATAATAAATAATGATAGGAACGGAATCATAGCTAATTTTAGAGATTTTTGTGAATCTGACAATAAATAAATAAGAACAACAACAAAAAAGACATTTTAAGGTCACAGGATGACGAAAAATCTTAAAAATGGGCTTTTTAAATTATATTGGCATGAAAGACTGCCATGTGGGAATAGCTGAGCACTCTTAATGTCAAGCACTATCAATGTAGAAAAAACAACAATGTGCATAGCAAAGCCTGGCAGTGAAAGCAGATGACACACACATGAAGAGCGGGGCAAAGTTTGATTTGCTCTTTTACCAAATACTCATGACATCATTCCCTTGCAGATGGCAGAATTCAACATTGCTTCTGAAATCAAACTTTTCTTCTTTTAAGGTTCACTATTTTGTACTTTATTTTGTATTCACTTTAAGGATTCACATTATATGAATCTTATTTATTTACTGATTTAGAGAGGTCTGAAGTCTGAGCTTTTGGTTTTATTTATACAAACTACACTGACCTCATGATACTTTGGGTATGTTTAAGTTGAGCATCCACTGCTATAGCAGTATATACAATGACAAAAAATATGAAATATGAAAAAATATGAGCAATGGGGTACCCTTTAAACAAAAGCTGATAGCAGCTGACACCGTGAACAGTGTGATACTTAAAGAGTGTGTTATAAGCAAGAAAATATTCATGTTCAGAGAAACATCCATTAAAGCAGAAGAAGTAGTTTTGTGTAAAAAGCACTAACCACTAGCTTGTTGAATAAGAAGTTTTTCTTTTTGCTGTGTGTGTGGGTTTTTTGTTTTTTTTTAACTGTGACAAAATCTGAACAAAAACATGCTCTTAGAACCATAGAAATCTTCCTGGGAGGATTAATAAACATGGAAGCAGAGGACATCATCCTGACATCCTGGTAAATGTTGACTTTTGAGCCACCCAAACCGACCGTATGAACAGCATGCATTAAAATCATAAATTAAACTTTTGGTTTTGTATATTTTTAAAGTAGTTGTTGCCTTTCCATTTTTGGTTGGAAAAAGACATAAAGACTGGGCAAAATACCTGTTTAAAAACTGATGTAATCAATTTAATGTAATTCATGTAGAAATAATAATAATAATAATGATATGACTTACGGCTGGTTTGGAGGGGGAGCTAGATCTGCTTCCGTCTTCACTTCCTTTCACCCACTGGTTGATGAGATCAGCAACACCCACTTTTAGAGCATCTGCGTCCTGAGAGGAATGTGAGAAACATCATGTATTACAGTAATATCAAAATCATTCCCCTAGGAAATCTTCCCTCCTGTTTTCTGTTTAAAATATATTATTTTGGAAATTATTGGAAACATAAAGGAACAACACCCCCCCCCCCCCCCCCCCCCCCCCCCCCCCACACACACACACACACACATACACACACAAGTTATGTTTCCATAAACCTTAGATGCTGTGATCGAGGTGGCATTTTGGTTCCAGGCGTCTCCGGCCTCAAACAGGTTCTTCTTGGATGCAACTGGTTCAGTGGGAGCAGTGAGATCAGTCACTGTCTGGCAGCCTGATCTGCCTTCCTTTGAGGAGAGCTGAGAAAAATAAGATGACAGAAAGAAAAGTAGAAAGGTTTAGGTCAGTTCTGAGAATCTAGTGAGAGAGTCACTATGTGAGCGAGTAAAGGAGTGCTAGTTTGTAAAGCAACCAAATATTAGTGGAATTTTTTTTGCCTTCATTGTGAAACGATGATACTCTACACATACACAAAAATGAAAACTCATTTGCACAACAGACCAATTTCTTCTACAACACGGGACTCACGACGGGGGACATGGACCCGTACAAAGCGTGCGGAGGGCGGTGAAAGAGGCGAAGCAGCGCTACGGGAGGAAACTAGAGTCACAACTCCAACAGAGTGACTCTAGGAGCCTGTGGCGGGGACTAAGGACAATAACCGACTATAAAGCACCAACAACCGGTATGACGAACGCGGCCGTGACTCTGGCAGACGAGCTGAACACTTTCTATGCTCGCTTCGAGGCTGCAGCTAAGGACTCCAACAATGCTAGTGCTAGCGGCGCTAACGGCTGCAGACAGGAAGATACTGCCAGCACCGGAAACGTGCTCGTCATCTCCAAGCATGAAGTAAGGAGAGCCTTCAAAAGAGTGAACACCAGGAAAGCAGCAGGACCAGACGGCATCCCAGGTCGTATCCTAAGAGACTGCGCATACCAGCTAGCTCCTGTGTTCACTGAGATATTCAACATCTCTTTATCTCAGTCGGCGATCCCCACATGCTTCAAAGAGTCCATCATTGTTCCTGTCCCGAAGAAACCCCACCCTGCTCCTCTCAATGACTATCGCCCTGTAGCCCTCACCTCAGTAGTGATGAAGTGCTTTGAACGCCTGGTCAGAGACTTCATCATTTCTTCACTACCAGACACACTGGACCCACTACAATTCGCTTACCGTCCAAATCGTTCCACAGACGATGCCATCTCTCATCTCCTCCAAACATCACTCACTCACTTGGACACTAGAAGGGGTAATTATGTTAAAATGCTCTTCATAGACTACAGCTCTGCATTTAACACCATAATTCCCTCCACACTCACCACCAAGCTGGAGCATCTGGGACTCAGCTCATCTATGTGTCAGTGGATCTCCAACTTCCTAACTGGCAGACCACAGGCAGTAAGGATGGGCTCAGCCTCCACCACTCTCAGCACTGGAGCCCCCCAGGGGTGTGTTCTGAGCCCCCTGCTGTACTCTTTGTACACATGACTGTGTGGCCACTACCAGCTCCACCACCATCATCAAGTTTGCTGACGACACCGTCGTGGTGGGCCTGATCTCTGATAACAACGAGACAGCCTACCTGAAGGAGATTAGGAATCTGGAGAACTGGTGCCAGAGGAACAACCTCCTTCTAAACGTCAGTAAGACAAAGGAGCTGATAGTGGACTTCAGCACTAAGCAGGAGAGGAACTACCAGACCCCCGTCATCAACGAGTGCCCAGTGGAGAGAGTGGACAGCTTCAAATACCTCGGAGTTCACATCACGCAGGACCTGTCATGGTCCTGTCACATCAACACCGTGGTGAAAAAGGCCCGACAGCATCTCTACCACCTCAGACGCTTGAGAGACTTCCAACTGCCCTCCAAGGTGCTCAGGAACTTTTACTCGTGCACCATAGAGAGCATCCTGACGAGAAACATCTTAACCTGGTTCGGGAACAGCACCATGCAGGACAGACGAGCTCTACAGAGGGTTGTGCGGTCAGCTGAGCGCACCATCCGCTCCGAGCTCCCTGACTCAATCTACAGCAGGCGGTGCTGGACCAAGGCCAGGAAGATTGTGAAGGACCTCAGCCATCCCAACAACAGACTGTTCTCTCTGTTGAGGTCAGGAAAGCGATTCCGCTCCCTGAAGACCAACACAGAGAGACTAAGGAGGAGCTTCTTCCCGCAGGCGATACGGTCTCTCAATCACACCACCACACAGTACTGACCCACACATATAGTTCTTACACACACACTGGACATTCTGGACATTGTTTTCACTTCATCACTTAAATCACTTGTACAGCTGCTGTTATTGTGTATATATTTATTTATATTTCTTCATACATTCTTATATAGTTCTATATTGTGTATTTTGTTGTACAGTTATTTTATACAGTTATTTTATATATTTTATCTTATTCTTTCCCAGTTAAATTTACCCTTCATTCTAATTTGTGTTGTACAGTTATTTCATTTTTAACCTTAATTTATATTTTATTCCTTCCTAGTTAAATTTACCCTTTTTAATTTTTCATATTTATTTCCTATCTTATTCATAGCCTTTTCCTTTTTTGTTTTCTTTAGGTCACGAGCAGTTGTCCAAGCATTTCACTACATATTGTACTGTGTATGACTGTGTACATGACAAATAAAATTTGAATTCTTGATTTTACATCCTTCACTTTAATACTTTACCTATTATTGCTATATATATATATATATATATATATATATATATATATATATATATATATATATATATATATATATATATATATATATATATAGCAATAATGATGTGTGATTCACAAGACAATGTAAACCAGTTTATTTAAAAAATGTTTTTAATGCAATAATTGTTGCCAGTCACAGGCAAATTGAATAGATGTAACTGTTTTTTCTCCACTTTCTTTATGTTTTATTGAACACCATCACCTTTTCGTTAATTTTAGAATTCTTTTTATTTGGATAAATACCCAGAAACACTTTTTCCCTGTGATCAATGATAGCCGTATTTTCAAACGAGCCAAGACCACACCATCTTTTTCACACTCAGGTTAAAATATGTTTATTTTAACAAAGACCTCACAATGTTAAAAAGATGTCTAAAGCAGCGGTCCCCAACCTTTTTTGCGCCGCGGACCAGTTTATGCCCGACAATATTTTCACGGACCGGCCTTTAAGATGTCGCGGATAAATACATCAAAATAAATCTAGTACCGGTACCGAAAAAAGAAGATTTATTCATAACACACCTGAAAAGACCCAGGAAAACTGAGTTAACGATAAAAGCAATAACAAAATAACCTGAAAACCGATAAAAACCCTGAAAACCATACATTTCAAACCTGAGGCTCAACTCTCGCGGCCCGGTACCAAACGACTCACGGACCGGTACCGGTCCGAGGCCCGGGGGTTGGGAACCGCTGGTCTAAAGTATCCTCTGAGATTTCAAGTGATTAGTCTGCGGAATCTGTTAATGATTACAAAAAATTATCCCACGAATATCCTCTTACTGGTTGAGAAGAAAAACACTCTGCAGTTTTACCTCCAGGGCGTGTGTATATTGTTCCAGTCTCTTGTCGATCTTGGAAACAGGAAGAGGTGGCAGTGTCTTCTTTATGTTGCTGGTGCTTTAGAAGAATGCATAAACAACTGAATCAGTCATGGCAAAAGTGTAATTCTGTCTGATTTTAGCATGTGGTACAAACTCTTTATGTCCTTCCAGAGGAAAGTTTGGTGTTTCTACGTGTAAATGGTGATGGACATCATATCACACTGAAAGAAAGCTTCCTGCACGTGTTAGATTTTGATCATTCTTGTGTGTGTTTTTTATTGGTAGGCCTACCTTCTCCTCAGAGACTCTGTTCGCTCTGTGATCTGAGGAATGGAAATTTTCTGTTTATTAATTTGCATTTCGCAGATCAACAATTTAAACAGGAGTAAAAAACCAAACAAAAAGGAGACACAAAAACTTCAATGTTCTTTCACAAAGGAAATCAGCTGTCAAATAATATTCTACTAACAATTACATAATTCCTGTCTTCATGACAGGCCAAAACATTACTCTGATAAATTCTCTGTCTTCCTTCTCAAGTCCTCATCTCAGGTCCATGCAACAAAGATAGTAAATGTTCCCTCTTCAACCAGGTTCAGTTTAACAGGATAAACCTTGATCCTATAATGTTTCTAATAAGAGTTGTTCAATACTTGACCTGTTAGACCTTTTGCAAAACACTGCAGGCAATTTGTTATCAGAAAACAAAGGTGTTTTATGCCTTGTTTTTACCCTCTGATAGAAATCCTTAACTTTCTGAGGCCAAAGTCATCCTTAACAACTCCCAAACCCAACCCTAACTTTAACCCTAGCCCTAGCCTTATATGTCATTTTTGTTTTTATTGAATTGTTTTTCCAAGTCTTGACTATCAGGGAACAAGGATTATTCTAATTGACACGCATGACTCCTATTTACATTTGTTTAGAAAAACGTCTCTTTTGACATTCTTCAAAATATCGGGTTAGTCATATGTCATGACTTCAGGGGGTTAAGTTACCTAATACTTTTATTACCGAGACAGATTTCACTTTGCAGCTGTAGGTTTTTCCTCTTGTAGCAGGTCAAATTATCAGTAGTTTTGCAGTCTTTCTAATAGCAGTGCTGCCAGATTCGGGGTGTATCAGGGTGTGTTTGCTTGAGTTTGCTTGAGAGTAGGCCTGCTGTTTTTCATCCTGACTCACCTTGAATTTACCATCTGCTGTGATGCGGCTGCTCACTTCATCCTGTAAAGAGACAGAGTAAGCTGAGACACAAATTCCTATAGAAGTCAGTGACACTGCACCAAAAGACACTGCAAAATAAAAAAATATATATCTCTGTGGTTCAGAGTTCATTTTACCCTTTCCCTGTTCTGAACTTTTTAACATCCATCAGGTCACCAAACCACTGAGGGTTAATGTTAGGGTGGTATAAACTTCAAATTTCAAAGAGGTTTTTTTTAACCAACAATAACAGGTTTTCTCACCATTTAAAAATCCTACCAATAAAACTGTGTCATGCAGTTCATGGCTGCTCTTTAATCAGTGCAATCAAACCTTAAGTTTGACAAATGACTCTCTTCCATTGCTGCACAATAGGTCAGCTGACACATGCAGGTTACTTACTGGGTAAAACTGTATGAGGAGTTTCTTTTGGGACATCAGGAGGCATTAAAGAGACAATGGGTTTAGACATGATTAATACAATGTAACATAATAATATGAGGTGCCATAAGGAACATTATTACTGAAACGCTCTCTCACACACAACTGAAACGCTCTCACACACACTACTGAAAAACCAAGGCATTTCACTTGAACAGGAAGGTGTTTCAGTTAAACAGGAAGGCATTTCAGTTAAAAAGGAAGGCATTTAAGTTGAACAAGAAGTCATTTCAGTTAAACAGGAAGGCGTTTCAGTTAAACAGGAAGTTGTTTCTTGACAAGGAAACTGAAAAAAGTGGTAGATTTCAAACAAACCACTACACAGATGTCTACTCAGCAACCTGCAAGTAGCCTAAGAGAAGCAGCTGCATTACTTAATATATAAGCCTCAGCATAAGTCAAAATTTTGAATAGCAGACACGCATTATCCTGGTTAATTTTTTTTGGCATATGTGCTTTTTGTCTTTTTTAGCAAAGAAAAAAATATCTTAAAATTATTAATAAAACCAGGGAGAGAAGGCTTAGTGTTCCTCCATTTAGCACAATGGATATGATATTTACTCAAAAGTATGATGATGTTAATGATGTCTGAGACACCCAATGCTAGATGATCCATGTAAAAAATTTATGATGTAATTCAAATAGTGGCACGTCATTAATATTTAGGGAAATCCAATTTTTTAAGTTGCACCAAATGCATTGTGTGATAGGGCATAGAAAAAAAAGATGTTCTAGGGTTTCATTTTCATCAGTACAAAAAGAACACTGATCCACCTCAAAGCCAAATCTCTTTTTTTAGAAATTCTGCCACAGGATTAATTTTGTTTATTACTTTAAAGTGTGTTTCTTTAACTTTAGGTATAGGCTATTTCATAAATTTTTAGTAGGCTTTATCCAGTGTATATGAAATAACTAAATTAGAACCATGCAATGTAACCATTCTGTTGTAACTATGAAATATTTTGTCTTTGAAGAAACTACTAATAAATTTATTATTGCATTTTTATCAAACAGCTGACATTGCCCTAGCAATAAATTTGGGAGCACTGATGAGAAATTATTGTATATTATAACATTTTTAATCAAATGAAGCAGAGACAGTGGGACCAGTTCACACAATTTGTTATATTCTCTTTGAGAACAGTTTAGACAATATTTTTCTGAAAAGTCTGTGTAACTTAGAATGACACCGTTATCATCCAACAAATCTGTTATGAATATAAGCTTGTTTAAACCAGTCGCTCTCGAAAATTGATTTTTGATTAAGTGTTATTACCCTATGATTTCATAAGGTTTAATTATGGGGAGAAGTTGTGGGTATAACTCATTATCTCAGATTTTAACCATTTAATTCTAAGGGTGCCAACCATAAATTCTAATTCTGGAGTTTTGATACCACCTTTATTGTATTCCTTCACAAGCTGAGATTTTCAATGTAAAGGGTTTTATTCCTCCACAAAAATTCGAAAATAACTGTGTTAGCCTTATTAATGCTTTTAGAGGAGATATATAGAGAATGACAAGGATAAATCAATTTGGAGATGCCTTCAGCTTTAGATAGGATGTTTCTGCCAAAAATAGTGAGGTCTCTGGTTAACCAATGGCTAAGTGATTTCTTCATCTCCATGATACAGTTAGAAATATTAGTGTCTTCTCTGCTAATTGTTTTTTTTTTTTTTTTTTTTTTAGATATTATCTACGGAAGCGTAGAGCTGCCACCCAGGCAAAAGAAAAATACAAGTGTATCACGTTATAACGTGAAAAGTTTATTGTTCTAACAAGATACTTTTCCTGTTTGTACAATATACTTTTCACGTTTGAACAACATAATATCACGTTATTACAATATACATAATTATCACGTTCGTACAATATAAATATCATATTGTACGAACGTGATAATTATATTGTTTGAACAATAACGTTTTCACGTTATAACATATATTTTATTGGTCGAGCATGATATATTGCCGTAAAGATACGGAAGTGTAAAACATAGTGAAGTGGGTGACAGTGCAGATCAGAGTGCGAGAAAATGGCTCGTTTATTGGAATTAATTAAGTTCTATTTTATGCTTGGATTGAGGCATGGGGAGATTTTGCTGTTATTGAGCAGTTTGGACAGTATTGTGATAAGCATGCGGACACTTAGAAGAAACCTAAAACACATGGGACTGTACAGGAGAAAGAATGAGTCCGATCCGATTGAGGTGGCACGATTTCTTATTGATCAACTGGAGGGACATGGGAGGCTCCATGGATACAAACTACACCACCTGAACTGCATTCAGGCAGGTTATGTTGTCACGCAGAGTATTGTGAGACATTTACTGAAATATCTTGACCCTTACGGTGTTGAGCAACGACGCAGAAATTGCCTAATGCGACGCACGCATGTAAATCCTGGACCAAATTTTATGTGGCATGTTGACTCCTATGACAAACTGAAGCCTTTTGGAATCTGTATAAATGGAGCTATTGATGGCTTTTCGAGAGTTATGATTTGGCTTCATGCCTATTCAACAAACAATGATCCCAAAGTCATTGCTGGATATTTCATAGCAGAAGTTGAAAAGAGGATGGGAACACCTGCTAGGATTCGCTCTGATTTGGGAACAGAAAATGTCATAATGGCTGAGATGCAACGATTCTTGCGCTGAACTATGGATCCGAACGTCAGAAACTGTTTTATTACTGGATCCAGCAATCACAATCAGCGTATTGAAGGCTGGTGGGCCTTTCTGAGACGACATCATGCTCAGCACTGGATAAATCGTCTCCAGGAACTAAAAGACCATGACTGCTTTTCTGGATGTTTTTTGGACAAGCAGCTCATATTGTTTACGTGCCTGAATGTCATCGAGGTATGTAACCATGTTTATATTCTTTTAATGAGTCATTGTGTGTGTGTGTGTGTGTGTGTGTGTGTATGTGTGTGTGTGTGTGTGTGTGCGTGTGTTAGAGAGAAAGAGAGACACGGAGAGAGAATAAAAAGTTTGCTTTAACACCCACGCACCATCCCTATTATCACTCCGTTCAGGATATGAAAAAAATGCATATTTCACTGGCCAGAAACATAAAATCGCACTGTCTAAAACAATTCACGTTTAATAATTACTTAAAATTTTCCACAGTATCACGTGTCTACCACTGTTATTCTTGTTGTTGAGTATTTTTGATAAACTCTGTTTTTCCGACTGCTTTTGATTGATTGATTGATTGATCGTACTTTATTCATCCCAAGGGAAATTGGGTTAAGGCTGCCAGCCGTGCCAGCGTGTTCTTTTACTGATATGAGATTTTTAAATTTTTAATATTTAATAGGAAGAGCTGCAGCAAGTTGCACATATGTGGAACACCCACATAATACGCAGAAGCAGAAATGCAGTTGCTCCAAGTGGACGTCCGATTCTCATGTACACCATCCCTCATCTCTTTGGAGGACAGGATCATCTGAAAGAGGTTTCTCGGGAGGCAGTGGATGCTTGTAAGCAAGAATGTCAACAGAGAGGAGGACCTTATACCTGTGATGAAACCGTTTTCAGCTTGTGTTGCCTTATAATGTCAGAGAACTTCTTACTTCCACCAAGCACAGCAGATGAATCCATTGAACTGTATTTCTTCCTGAGAGCCTATATACTGAAGGACTTATAAACCTAAATATAATTGGGCTTTGGGAATTTTTACGCATATATTTTTGGGTACAATGTTTTATTTGTGCAATAAACAATAGAAAAGACATTCATTATTATTTTGTTTGGATTTTCGGTTCAAGATAGTAGCAAGCAAGCATGTCTAAATATATTTAACCAAATCTTCGTACTCCAACCTTTTGGCATTTCCAATTATTTTTTAACTGAATTTCTATTATATCTGATTTCTGTTTTAAGACTGTCGAAAAAACATTTTTTAAACTGCTGATCCTATACATTATTATTCATGAAATATTGTTTTCAATTTTACTGAACACATTGTGCAACTGCTATTCATCCACGAACAGTTTCTTGTAAACTGGTAAATGTACAAATTCTGCATTATGTAATAATTAACAAACAGTGTTAGATGTTAACCTCCCTTTTATTTGTGTTCAAGGAGAAGAAAACACGGACTCTTGATAAACACTACAAAACTTAACTTATGTGCCAATTTTCTGTCTTTTATTCCAGTCAACTATTGCATCAAACACATTGCCTTCCTATTGCCTATGTTCTAAACAAATGACTGGTGGAAAGGTAAAAAAAATATACTTGAAAATAATTAATATTAAGTCTTTTGAATTATTACTAAACAAAACATCCCCTCTATAGCAGACATTTTGTATCCTACAAAACTGCACCACAGACCTGTGGAAAAGGACCTTGACACATGATAAGAACTAATAATAAGCATAGTTCACCTCTTGCTGCTAACCATATGAACTTATTAAACATAATTAGTTAACATTTAAACTAGTTAAACCTTTAAGTATGAAAACTTAAACTGAAATTTACATTTTTCATGGTGGAAACAAATTGATGTTGTCCACAATTTTTGAAAATAAATTCAAATATGAAATAAAACACTTCCCTGAAATTTAAGCTCTTTCTTTTTTTATACAATGATGTGTTCCCTGTTTGTGGGTTTAACAAACTTTAGAGCTTCATAGCCAGTCATTGTTAGTGCAAACCTTTCATTCTTTGGTTTAAACATGATGGACTTTAATCAAGCTATGCTGAACTCATGAGAGCTTTTAGCAGCCAAAACATTGTCCAGTTCATTTCGTAGTTCTGGGTAGGACGTGTATGTCCATGGTAGTTCCAGAAGAGGGCCACATGTGTGTGCCACAGGTCGTCGTGCCAGTCCATCCACAGGCGTGAACAGTACCTCAACCTTGTCAACACAGATGACATCTGACCCAGTAAGAAACCTGAACATCCTTCTGAGCCCTGTATCATCAAGTCCTCTGATGTACTGGTGCAGAAATCTGAAGCTCTGCTTCTCTGCTTGAGTGGTGGGAGAGACAGTAAGCAACTTCAAAAGCTTTCTCGTTGTTGGCTTTTTATCCTCATACATTTGTAGGGCATCTTGTGGGCTTTGAAAAGCTTCTTTTAGGAAGTAGCTTGCAACTAAGGACATTTTCTCTGCGGCATATGCTGGTTTTTGGATTAATTGTTTGTGTGCGACTTTCAGAAGAAGGCCTTTTAAGTTCTCTTTGGTTGGAAGCACTGATACATCCAGGCGATCCATGAGATCCAGCACTTCATCCCTGTCTTCATCTGTAAGATCTTCTTTTAGTGCCCTTGTTATCAGATCCCTATCTGATTGACTTAGGTAAAAGAGAAGACTTTCAAACAGCAGATCATCTGATACTTGATTCTCACCGAAGATGAGTGCCACTGTGAAAACAGGAGCAAGGCGACAAGGGAAATATCCATGGTCTTGAAATCCCTTCAGTAAAATTCTACCCATGGATTTCCACTCTTCTTCCTGCCATTTCGGAGACAGTGATGGCACTCTGAACTCCTCTCCTTCAGCTGTGTTGTCCACAAACTCTGACCAAAATGCAGCATACACATCTCTTGATATGCCATCTGCATCAGCTCCTTTTTCATCAATGTAGGTGTATTTTAGAGGGTGTATGAGGAGTGCTGGATCTTTGAACTGGCTGATCATCTCCTCCAGAATAGTAATCCTGTGAAGTTTGATGGTAACACAGACAACATCATATGATCCTGCAGAGCTTATTGCTTCATTGCTTATAGATGTATCTGGACTACTGACTGCTGTGTTTGTTGGAGGAAGTGTAATGGATGTGATGACCAGATCATCTTCCTCAAACTGCAGGAATGGTTCATCTATTACAGTGTCATCAAGTTGACAAGGCAGAGGCTCTCCAAGGTAGGGTCCAATCATTACCTCAGATGTGTCTAATAATACATCTTCATCAGCATTCCTAGATTCTGATGATGAGATCACAACAGTGTGAGAAGCTTCTTCATCTCCTTGATGTGAGTCAGTCAGTTGTGTAACATTGTTTACATGTGTTTTCCCTCTATCATAAACTTCTTCATCATCTTCATCATTGGAAAATCTTCTTGTGCACAAGTAAAATTTCAACATTCCCATTTTAAGTGCTGAATAGAGTTCTCCAACTGTGACATATTCATCAAATACGGCCTCTTCCTGATAGTCTAATATGTCATGACTGAACACCTCCCATCTTCCAAATTTGCTTTTTCCACTTGGAAAGAAAAGATCTTTTGCATACTGTAATATGTCAGCTTTTTTGGAGTCTTTGGGCACATCAAAGGTCCTTGTTCCTCCTCCTCTGTGCTTTCTCACTTGCTTACCTTCATGGATCCACCCTAACTCAATTTTTCGAGTCTTTTTCTCAGCTCATTTGTTGTTTTTTGCATATGTTCTTTTTCTCTTAGAAACAAATGCCTCCTCATGATCAGATTTCTTCTCATTTTCATTGATTCCCATCTTTTCCTTCAATTTTTCGAGCAATGAGTTTTTTCTTGATTCCTTAGTACTTGCACCACTGTTTTCCAAGCAGAACCGTCTGGCAGCTATCCGGTCACCATATGTTGGGATGTAACAAGACAGGGTCTTGTCATCCATGAAATCAATCACTGTGGCATCAATCTGTAATAACAGAGATATTTATTACTATACAGAAGTACAAGGTATGCCTGCTGCCACACCACATGAGGTACCTCACTAAAAAAATGTATGTACATTTCACATGTGTTTTGATAATTGTCTGTTATTATTTTAGTGGCAGCCATCAATATTTAGCATTTATTCTTTTCCTCTCTCTATGCCAGCAACATTAATGAGATTCTCTAACATGTTATTAATAGAAATATTACAGTATATACAATGCCCACCTTTGAAAAAGTAAATTAGTATTCACGTATCTTTCAGTTGCACAGAGCACAAAGGGTTGAACTCAGTGTTTTTTTTTAAATTGAAGCCAAATATCAATATAAACACAGTTTAATTCATTTGTTTTTAGATAAACAAGGAAACATTGTGCATCACATAATATAGCGATATATTTAAGAAACCTGGAATCTGCATACGGGTTAAGTAGTAACATGTGGTCATACAACGACCCAGTTTTATACAGCGGGTTAATTTGTTTTACATTCTCCATTCCATATAGATCCACACCAATGCAGCCTACCGTTACGTCCTTACGCAGTCAAAGCGAGAGAAGCGAAAACCGCTGTGGTTGTTAACTAAGCAATATGTCACATTTTTAGACGCTGTAACTTCGTAAAAAGCGAGTTTTACAAGTTTCCCCCTCAAGAGAGCACTTACGTGTTCTTGTAGCATTCGTAAGAGACAGTCCTCAGGTACACCACGATTCCAAAGAAATCTCAGAAGTGGGCTATCAGTGTTTGTGTCCATGTTGAAAGCAGGGCATTCAAAGTTAAGTGCCAGTTCTGAAGAGCGCGAGCTCTCCACAACTACCATGGATTTGGGTTTCCGAATGCAACACGTTTTACGTTCTTACAATAAAAAATGTTATTGTAATGGTATTTTTTTTAACGTTTGTACAATATATGATCACATTCGTACAATATGATATTTATATTGTACGAATGTGATAATTATATTGTACGAACGTGATAATTATGTATATTGTAATAACGTGATATTATGTTGTTCAAACGTGAAAAGTATATTGTACAAACAGGAAAAGTATCTTGTTAGAACAATAAACTTTTCACGTTATAACGTGATACACTTGTATTTTTCTTTTGCCTGGGTGGCAGCTCTACGCTTCCGTAATTATCAGCACTATATATTTAACTTTAGATTCAACTCTAACCAAAGCTATTGAGGAGTCAGAGCTTGTATGAATCGGTAGTAGTTCACATTTTTTGATACTGAGAGATAAACGAGATGCTTTAGAAAAAATTTAGTTTTCTCTACCACGTATTTATCTTTCAAAAAAATAGATGTATCATCTGCGAAGTGACTTATTTTGAAGTCTTTATTAAAAATTGATATTCCTTGTATGTCTTTAGAATTTTTGATTAATAGTGTTAACAACTGTATATATACCAATATAAAAAGCTTAGGGGAAATAGGACATACTTGCCGAATTCCCTGTTGCACCTTGAATCCATTCCTGGATTCAAGGAAGCTAAAATATTGTTAAGTAATGCGGCTGCTTCACTTAGGCTACAAGCACAGCCATCCCCAACCCCCAGGTCCTGGACCAGTACCGGTCTGTGAGTCGTTTGGTACCAGGTCGCAAGAGTTGAGGCTTGAGTTTGAAATTTATGGTTTTCAGGGTATTTATAGTTTTTTTTTTTAATTTTTTATATCGTTTATATTGTTAACTCGGTTTCCCTGGGTCTTTTCCCGTGTGTTATGAATAAATCTTCTTTTTTTGGTAGCGGTACTGGTTTTATTTTATTGTATTTATCCAAGACAACTTAAAGGCCGGTCCGTGAAATTATTGTCGGCCATAAATGATACGTGGCGCAAAAAAGGTTGGGGACCGCTGTATTAGCAGGACGCTGAGTAGACATCCTTGTAGTGTTTTGAAATATATCGCTTTTTCCATCAGTTTCCTTGTCAGGAAACAACTTCCTGTTCAGCGGAAATGCCTCTGGTTTCAGTGGAGTGTGTGAGTACCTTTCAGTAGTGTGTGTGAGAGCGTTTCAGTAGTGTGTGTGAGAGCATTTCAGTAGTGTGTGAGAGGTAAAATTTCAGTAGTGTGTGTGAGAGCGTTTCAGTAGTGTGTGTGTGAGAGCGTTTCAGTAGTGTGTGTGAGGTAAAATTTCAGTAGTGTGTGTGAGAGCGTTTCAGTAGTGTGTGTGAGAGCGTTTCAGTAGTGTGTGTGTGAGAGCGTTTCAGTAGTGTGTGTGAGGTAAAATTTCAGTTGTGTGTGTGAGAGCGTTTCAGTAGTGTGTGTGGGAGGTAAAATTTCAGTAGTGTGTGTGAGAGCGTTTCAGTAATAATGTCCCTTACGGCACCTCATACAATAAGACTTTATCATCAGAAGTTCATTACATTATATCTGAGCAATTTAACATCATCATAGGTAAAAAGTGCTGGGTGCAACTGAAGCTGACCCAGACCGATCCACGTGGTACACACCTGCTTCATTGTTAAAAAATGAAGAAGGAACTAGTCCATCTCAGATGAGTTGCAACATCCTCAAACAGAACCAAGGGAATTTTACAAGAAATTTAATTTTTGAAGGAAACACTTATAAAATCTGTAAAGTAATCAAAATTCACTTGCACATAACATATCACATGAAAACTTTGCATTGAACTTTAGCTTTAGTTGTTTTCTGTATTCTGATTGAACAATATGTCAATGCAGGAACAGTACAATCAATGTTCCCTCTAATTTTCCATGTGTCTGAGTGAACACCAGGGCTGGACTGGGACAAAAAATCGGCCCGGGCATTTTGACTAGAGACCGGCCCACCAGAGGAAAAACCATAAAGCCTTTGAATGAAAACAAATGCTGTTGTCACAGTGATGTACACTGTCTTGTTGGTATATATGTATCAGTCTAATACATCATCCTCCCTATTCTGGTATTCTAAACAGTACCCGAAAGTAGACTGCTTGGTCGAGTTAACCTCCTGAACTATCTACAACCCATGGTGAAAACCTGAAATTAAGACTGAGAAGACTAGAGGGGAGACATGATCATTACTGATTACTGATGACAGATTTAGATATATTTTCATAAACCATTCATTTGCCACATCAATAAACAGCATGGCAGGGCAAAGCATTTTTTCTAACATGGCAACCTTTAAAAAGCGATAGGAGATAGAAAGACAGGTGAGAAAGAATAAAACTTAATTGACTTTTTGATGGCATTTTACACACAGTACTGGTACAGTATCTAGAAAATGTGGGTAAATACTGGCATCATATCACTTGGCATCATCACTTGGCTACTTCTGAAGAAATTATGATGGGACCCTAAAAAAAATTACTATGTACCATAATGGATTTCTATACATTTTACATTAGATGAAAACGTTTGTTGTAAGATTGTAAGATTGTAAGATTCAGATTATTATTTTTTAAAAGCGAGACATATACGTATATGTAATCTGATTACTTTTTTCAAGTAACGAGTAAAGTAAGGGATTACTATTGCAAAAACGGTAATTAGATTACCGTTACTTTCCCGTAGGAAAAGTAACGGCACTGACCGCGGCACTGACCGCGGCACACCTGCACCAGGGTAAACCTCCGCCTACTGCAGTCCTGCTTTACAGGTGAAAATAGAGCAATACAGCAGGACCGCTGAGTCTTTGACTTTATTTATTTTCTGCTGTGTTTTACTTGCATCTATTTGAAAGAGTGAGTGTAAACACAAAAAATATTTTATTTTATGTGCTGGAATGTGTCGAAAATAGGTTTAAATGTTAAACTAATTTATTCAAGTCAGAGAATGTTGCATATAATTAAATTTTTGCTTGATGCATAAAGTTAAAAGATTAAAACTGATAAAACAAGTTTAAAAAAAGAGACTTTTCCATTTGATTACATTTTGTATGATGGATTATGTAGAAAAAGTAGAATTGGGCTGAAAGATCTATCGCTTTATCACCTCTTCAGGTTGTAAATCGTGTTTTCAAAAAGTAACTAAGTAACTAAGTAATTAATTACTTTTGAAAATAAGTAATCAGTAAAGTAACGGGATTACTTTTTGGGGGAAGTAATCAGTAATTAGTTACTGATTACTTTTTTCAAGTAACTTGACCAACACTGATTATGAGTATGAGTCTGTGGTCTGGGAGAGAGTCCTGTAACTCTCTGTCTGCAAAATACAGTATATAAAGACCAATGTTGGGCAATTAATTATATAGTTACTTCTTCAAAAAAGTAACTCAGTTTGGCAAACAACAAAGATTTTTACAGCTGTTTTTTTTTTTCAAATGAAGCCAAGGTGTTTTTTTAAATAAACATTTCAAACTATTTACAGCACAATCAGCTGTTCTGCATCAAATATGATGCCACACAAATTATTTGTGCCACTCCAAAAATAATTTCTGTCCACATAAAGGAGAACAATAGCCTGATACCTGCAGGCCTGACAACAGGAGATGTATCACTCCTGTAACACCTGTAACATTCAGCAGTCGCCTCATTGTTCTGACACACACAACAAAACTATTGACTACACTACACACTAAGTACACAAGATTTGTGCTGAACGTCGCAAATCTCTCACATCTCAAAACACCGTCGTCACTCCTAAAACTTCCCCCCGTTTCTTAACAACTTGCCATATCATTTTTTGATTGGTCGACATGGTACTTTTTTCGACCAATAGGAAAGGGTGGGGGTGTTTTTGGTTTTGTTTTTGCTCACAGGCGGAGAGTGCTTTCGAGCGTTTTTTCTTATAGAACGTTTCTTCCCGCAGTAAATATAAACAACGATAGTATTCAGGAAGAAAACCAAACATTGCACATATTTTTTAATCATAACTCTGGTTTAATGTGGCCTATCAACACAATTTAAAAACTGGTATAAAGTCCACACTTTTTCCGTCAATTGTTCCGTCTGTCCTGCTCACATCTCCAATGGTTGTACACGTTGTCATTAACGTGGCTTCACTCCACATCAGCCACGCCGCTTTGCTAGCTAAAACACCGGTGTCAGCACATAAGGACGCTGTCATAGCCTGCCGACGACGTGGATTAGCTGCGTATATACGAATGTGAATCCCATTATTGGCTGGACTATGGGATAAGGTGGCATCGTTCTAATCCCATACGGGAGCAGCCAGTCACTTACTTGTGGTGTAATCTATATTGGTGAATATCATGCGCCACTAGGCGGCAGTACTTACCCTTCTAGACAGGAAGGATGCTATGTGATGGATATAGAGTGAGCTGGAATAAACATGGTGGGATTCCACGTTATCGCCTAAACGAGGAGTTTTATTAAAAGAGCCCAACACAACATGGTGTCAGAAGTGCACTCGCTCTAGGCAGCGAAGAGAGACAGTGGAAAAAATAACCGTCAGCTTGGCGAACGGCTAGTGACGAAAATGACGGAGCAAGCAGCAGCGTTACCGGCGACTCCTGGCCCGGTTACGGCAGCTCCACGAGCGGCTACTTTCACCATCAAGCCACCGGAACCGTTCGACTTCGCAAAGCCCCAAGAATGGGAGAAGTGGATCAGACGTTTCGAGCGTTTCAGAATGGCAAGTAATCTGAATGGTTCAACTGATGCTAACCAAGTGAACACATTAGTATACTGCATGGGAGACGAGGCTGACGACGTGCTAAGGGGACTAGACCTAACAGACGGGCAGCGCCAGCAGTACGATGCGGTCAGAAACGCATTTGACAGACATTTTGTCCCCAGAAAGAATGTGATTTATGAAAGAGCAAAGTTTAATAAGCGAGTACAACAGCCAGCGGAAACAGTTGACTCCTTCATAACAGCTCTATATGCTCTCGCCGAAAACTGTGAATATGGTGAACTCCACGATGAACTTTTGAGGGATAGGCTCGTTGTGGGTCTTAAAGATTCATCACTGTCGGAGAGAATGCAGCTCAACAAAGATTTGACGCTAACCAAAGCTATCACAATGGCGAGACAATCTGAGGAAATAAAAAGACAGCAAACTGACCTCAGAGGCGACAGCAGCACAGGCAAAACAGCCATGGATGCCGTGCATGTCAGAAAGTCACAGCCCAATAAATTCAGAAGCAGAGAGCAAACGCAGTTCAAGCCACGAAAACCACAAATAACAAAACAAGAGAATAAAACGTGTTTTAAATGTGGAAAAACACAGATGCACCCAGCAGCACAGTGCCCAGCTAAAAATGCAGAATGCCACAACTGCGGGAAACGTGGACACTACGGGAGAGTTTGTAGGTCTACAGCTGTGCATGTGGTGGCAGACTGTGCAGATGGACTCCTCCTAGGTGAACTGGATTCAGGAGAAGACCCGTGGCTTGCTAACATCTGCGTGAGAGGCAAAAGCATGACCTTCAAATTAGACTCGGGGGCAGATGTCACAGCTATCTCAGAAGAGACATTCAAAGACATTAAGCAGCCAAATGAGCATCTGCAAAAAGCTGAAAAGCCACTGTATGGACCAGGAGGTGCAGCACTGACCATGCCTGGGTCCACAAAGGAGGACATTTCCTACAGTGACAGGAGCACTGCAGAGACAATCTATGTAGTCAGAAATCTGCGTGTAGCTCTCTTAAGCAGGACAGCTTCTGTGAGACTGAAATTAATTGCCCGAATGGACAATGTTGACCTTGAGACAGTGAAGAAAGCGTACCCGAAGCTATGGGATGGGCTCGGGCTTGTTCAAAAACCGTACACGATTAAGCTGAAGCCCGACGCTAAACCTTATTCACTGAAAGTGCCCAGGCGTGTTCCGCTCCCACTACTGGGCAAAGTCAAAGCAGAGCTACAGAGGATGGAACAGTTGGAGGGGCCCACAGACTGGTGTTGCGGCATGGTCGTAGCCCCTAAAAAGGACAAAGAGACAGTCCGCATCTGCGTGGACATGACACCTTTAAATGGGTCGGTGTGCCACGAAAGATATATCCTTCCCTCTGTCGACCAAACACTAGGCATGCTCACAGGGGCGCAGTATTTCTCCAAGCTCGATGCTAACATGGGCTTTTGGCAAATGCCGCTATCCAAAGAATCTGCTCTCCTCACCACGTTTATTACGCCATTTGGTAGGTACCATTTCAACCGTCTGCCATTTGGTATTTCCAGTGCACCAGAGCATTTCCAAAACATGATGGTGACAGAAGTGACAGCCGGCCTCGCGGGAGTCGTATGCCACATGGACGACATCCTGGTCTGGGGATCTACGAGAGAGGAGCACGACATGAGACTCCACGCTGTCCTCGACCGTGCAGAGAAGGCAGGCGTCACCCTGAACATGTCAAAATGTGAGTTTGGCAGATGAGCGGTGAAATTCTTAGGATTCATTGTGTCATCTGAAGGCATGAGTCCCGACCCTGACAAAACTAGCGCGATGCAGAAGATGAAAGAGCCAAGCACTGTGAGTGAGCTTAGGAGCTTCTTAGGAATGGTGAACCAGCTGGGGAAATTCATCCCAAACCTTTCTGAGAAAGACAAACCACTGAGAGACTTGCTTTCAACTAAAAACATGTGGTACTGGGGGCATGAGCAACAAAACGCCTTTAACAGTTTAAAACAAGAACTGTCATCTGCACCAGTGCTACAGCTCTACAACTCAAACAAACCCCAGAAGATCTCAGCAGATGCCTCTTCATACGGGTTGGGGGCAGTCTTACTACAGAAAGACAATGATGTGTGGTCACCTGTCGCGTATGCCTCGCGATCATTGACAGCCACAGAGCAGCGCTACGCTCAGCTGGAAAAAGAAGCGCTAGCGCTCACCTGGGCCAGCGAAAGATTCAGTGACTTTATTCTAGGGCTACACTTTGAGCTTGAGACCGACCATAAGCCACTAGTGAGCCTACTCGGAGGACAAGCCCTGGATTTGCTTCCACCACGGATACAGAGATTCCGCATGCGCCTGATGAGGTATTCTTACACTATAAGGCACATTCCAGGCAAAAGCCTCACCACAGCCGACACGCTGTCACGGTTGCCGTTGGCAGGCAACGTGATTCCCAGAGACAATGACCTTATGGAGGACACTGATATCTACGTTGACACAGTGCTGGAGGGCCTTCCTACTAGCAGCAAATACCTTTCAGATCTCCGTGAGCAGCTGCAGTCTGACAGCGTCTGTTCGCAAGTCATGAAGTACTGTGCAGAGGGCTGGCCGGACAGGAACCAGCTGCAGGGAGTGGTGAAGCACTACTGGTCTGAAAGAGCAGTTTTGAGTGTACACAATGGACTACTACTGAGAGGTACAAGGTTGGTCATACCTGCAAACATGCGAAACGCAGTTCTGGACAAAATACACGAGGGACACCAAGGAGTAGTCAAGTGTAGAGAACGTGCGTGACAAGCAGTGTGGTGGCCAGGCCTGAGTAACCAGATCGGTGAACTTGTCCTTAAGTGCAGGCTGTGCATTCAGGAGAGAGTTAATGTGAGGGAACCTCTTATGCCCACACGTTTACCTGAGAGGCCATGGCAGAACTTAGGAGCTGATCTGTTCACACTAAAAGACAAAAACTATCTGTTAGTAGTGGATTACTTCTCGAGATATGTCAAGATTGCTCAACTCAGTCCAACTCGTTCAGCCAATGTGATTGTGCATTTAAAGTCAATATTTGCACGCCATGGAATCCCTGAAGTATTGCTCACCGATAATGGGCCACAATTTGCATGTCAAGAAATGAGAGACTTTGCAAAGGACTACTGTTTTGAGCATGTCACCAGTAGTCCCAGGTACCCGCAGAGCAACGGCGAAGCGGAGAGAGGCGTCCAGACCGTCAAGAATCTCCTCAAAAAGGCTAGCGATCCATACAAGGCGTTGCTGGCATACAGAACAACAGCACTGGCAAATGGCTACAGCCCGGCTCAACTTCTCATGGGGCGCAGGCGTCGTACTACCTTGCCAATGCTTCCTGAAACCTTACAGTCCTGTCTGCCTGATTTTCAGCAGGTTAGTTGTTCGGAGAGAGAGAAACGGCTGAGACAAACCGAAAGTTTTAACAAGAGACATAGAACGAGAGAACTGGATAAATTGGTGCCAGGACAACCAGTCTGGATCACGGATGCAAGAGCACAGGGCACAGTGACAGCAGTCCACCCGACTCCACGATCGTACGTCATCAGTGGGCCCCAAGGGACAATTAGAAGAAACCGCAGTCATCTTGTGCCGATCCCGCAAACAGAGGCTCAAACCGAAGCCACACAGATCCAAGCTACTCCTACAGAGAAAGTTTCTGAGCCAAGCGCACCCCATACACCAGGTGTGGTTAGAACCCGGTCTGGTAGGGAGGTGATTAAACCCAAAAGACTTGATCTGTGAAGCTGATTGTTTGAAAACGGAAAAGTGTGTTTCAAATGCTGAGTTGTGGTTTTGAGGGTAGCATGTTGAAAAGAAAAAAATGTGTTTATTCTGTTACAGGTTGAAAAGAAAAAAAGTGTTTATTCTGTTACGGGTGGAAAAGAAAAGAGAAAGTGATTATTCTGTTACAGGAGGAAAATAGAAAGTGTTTATGACAATACTGACTTTATGTTTCCTGAAATGTTGGGGTATGCCTGTATTGAAAAAAACTATATGCAGTTATGTTTTGTTTGAAGAACAAAAGAATGTACCAGTCTGACTTCAGTAAGGGGGATGTGGTGTAATCTATATTGGTGAATATCATGCGCCACTAGGCGGCAGTACTTACCCTTCTAGACAGGAAGGATGCTATGTGATGGATATAGAGTGAGCTGGAATAAACATGGTGGGGTTCCACATTATTGCCTAAACGAGGAGTTTTATTAAAAGAGCCCAACACAACATTACTGACTAGCACTGCAAAACAGAATTGTTAAAGTTTTAATTTTAATTTCACTTCAGGTTAGATTTTTTTTTTGTGCGCAGAGACCATGCCAGCAGTGCGCAATTGCGCACGTGCGCAGCTTAGAGGGAACATTGAGTACAATACATCAAATTTTGTACCGGAGCATAGTAGATGTTACCTTTTCTGTAAGGAGGTTTACACTAGACACCATATGATTATGGAGACCCAGTAAATACCAAAAGAAGTCCTACAGATCACCCTCGGTTTTACAAGTTACCTTGAATGTTGGACTCATGGGACCGTAGCAGTTTAATGACTCTTCGCCTTCACTGCTGTTGCAGAGAGAAATGGCAGAGCTTCTGTTTTCCAGCTCGCTCCACTGGTCTCTGCTGTCTGTCAGTCGCTAGGAAAAAAAAAAGAAAAACAGAACATTTGTATTTGATAGACAGATGTGCAGTAAAAGTACTTTCTGTCCTTAATTTGTATACACTGAAGGCAAGGTAAATATATGCCTCAAAGCAGTATAAAGCACATATTTGCATTGTTTTTTTTTTTCGAGTTTAAGATGATTTAAATTAATAAGCTTTCTTATTTCTTTAAGGCACATTAGTATCCACTTCACCCTTGGGTGGGGAAAAGTAAAATAAAACCAGATGTTGCTAGTTTTGGTATCGCAGCCTTTGTACATTATGGCAGAAAAATTTCCTAAGAGGATCAAGGTTTGTTTCCATAAAGCACAAACCACAATTGTAACAAATAACTACCCCCCATCAAAGACACAATGACAGCATCTTAAACAATAACACTCCAGACATAAGCTGTCGTAGGATTAATGGTACAACAATATACCTCTCTGAAAGTGTAGCTGGCGTTTGGTACTTTTAGAGTGCACCCCTTTCAAATGTTGGCGGGGCTGGGTGTTGATGCATAATTTTGACACTTTTCCCCAATATCGCCCAATTTTAAAGTGTGAAACTTTTAAAACTTGTTTTCACTGTTCGCTCAAACTGCATTAGTTGGTGGCAAAAGCCTAATGAATACCTAGCCCACTGCTGGTGATAAAAACTGGAATTTCCACAGCGCCTTACATCATTGGTGCTTCATTTTGACACCCTCTAAGCCAAAGCAGCATTCTTTCACTTTATTGCTTCAGATCTGGAGCCAAATTCTATGAAATTGGAGTTGTTTAAAAAGCTTGCGTGTACTTCATGAAACACTTTTTATGAAACACTAGGGGAAACAGGACATTTTTCTGGAGCTATGTCAGTAAAGTACTGACATAGCTGCTTTGTAGATGTCTGAATAACAAAATGAAATGCCTAAATCCCAACTTCTTAACATGTGAAACTGTTGGACACATTTGACAAATTGTGTGAGAGATTGAATCATGGAGGCAAAACTGAAGTTAGTTTGTCCTTGATGTTATTATCTCATGAAGATTTCATGAGATTCATTGTTTTTATGTGCACACGATGGATTATAAATGACATAGCCAAATATAAAATTTCAAAATTGTTTCCAGAAGAGTGTAATTCTAGTTGATTTGGAACCTGTGTGCTTGCTGCATGACATCTATGTCAACAGTGTTTTATTGAAAATGGATCTTCAGTCTGCCTTTATTGATAGACTCACAAACCTCCTGACATTTTCTGAGGTAGCATTTTGCAAATCTTACATGAAAGTATGATCTTATTCTCAAGATTGCTCTACATTGATCTTATTGTGCAAAAAGGACAGTTACCTAAGTAAATTTAAATATATCTATTTTAAATATATTTTATATGTAATATATAATAAATATATTTTTAATTAATTCTCTCTATATATAATATATATACATGTGTGTGTGTGTGTGTGTGTGTGTGTGTGTGTGTGTGTGTGTGTGTGTGTGTGTGTGTGTGTGAATCCATAGATTTCCTTACAATCTGTACAAAGCAAACCTTGTTTTGCAGTGTTCTTTCTTCTTCATTGTCCTCCCTCGCCTCATTCTTGTCATCCCTGTGTCGCCACACCCTTATGTGGTGGAGGTCTTCCTTCACTTCATGTGTGAAGTCCACCTCTTCCTCCTGTTCATCATCTCTTGGAGTCTGTCTGCTTTCTGTCGGCCTCCTCTCTTTCTGCAGAGTTGGCTGCACCTCTTCTTCTTCTCTCTCCTGCTCATGCTTGTTATTCTCATTCTTCTCCTCCTGTTCCTTTTGCACCTCCACCTCCCCCTTCACCCTGCAGGCTTCTTCACTGTGGAAAAGATAATTACATTGAACTGACCAAAATGTTGTGATCCAGACACATTACCACAAGTAAAAACCTTGGGGAAAACAACAAAGAAAAAAACTCTACATAACCTACACAAATGACTGCATTTCAAAATGTAAAATCACTTAAGTACTGTACTTGAGCAAAATGAGCAGGGTGTAGTAGAGGCTGACAGTCATACTGTATGATTTCACCTCACATGATATCATCTTTCCCTAACGTTTTCTTAAAAATATAGCAATTATGTTACATTTTACAACTGCAGGAAAAAAGAAAAGAAAATGTTGAAGAAAAGTAAAAAAAAACATATTACTTTTCCTAAAACATCTGCCTGGCTTCCTACAGAAACTACGCAACACTTTTTTAAAGCAGGCATTTGCAAAATATCACCACCAAAATATAATTTTGTATTATTGCAACAAGATAACCCACAATTTTCATGACTGTGACTTATTTATTTTCCTATATTTTCATCAAATAAAGTTTTATTTCATTCCTTTTGTTAAGCAAGCTCACTTCTAATTCTTTTTTCATTATTATTATTTAATTATTTTGTCAACCCAAATACAATATAGCAACATGCTATGTTATATTTTATTTGTAGCTTTTTGTGTTTAAGAATTAGAGAAGATGAGTAATGCTGTGTGTCTATTACCTAGATTGGGCACAGCAAGACATTAAAAAAAAAGAACAAGGAAAAAAAAACTAACAGTGAGTAGGGAGCATATCGTGGCTTCATTGTTCCTGCTGCCAAATACGATGTCATATCTGCTGGCCGGCAGGTTGTGTGCTGCAACCTTGTGTCGTGTGCCAAGAAGACCGATGAGCTGTAAGATGTCCTGACTTCCTTTTTGTCATTCGAGGTCTATAAGAAGTCAAATGCAGAGAAGGGAACACAACATCTTTAATAAATTAATGCTATATACCAAGAGTGTGCAAAAGATGTTTACATCAGACCATGCATTTTTTCTTAGCATTGCAATAATTATTTATTAGAATTATTTACTGTTTCCCCACATAAACCCCTAGGTTACAAGTTATGATTAAAAATCACTACAGGTAATAATAAACATACTTAAATTCCTCCTGTGCTTGCAGAGCAATTTCCCTAACAATCATTATGTAGAGCATTATTAGTGTAAATGATTGGGCAACCAAAGTGCAGATTTGGGAACCATAACAGAGTGTAGATATGAATGTCATGGTAATTTGAGCTTTTAATGATTTCCTTGAACTTTTTCCACTTTGCAAAGCATTTAAGCATTTAATGACTTCACTAAACAAGAATTGGTGCACAAGTTCTACAAAGGGTCAAAGGTATACAGACGAGATCAAATAATTATATACCCCCACTATTTTTTGGTTAAATCTCCCTCAATAACTCACATCTTGCCGGGGTGGTTTTAGAAGTCATTAGATCCAAGTGGTTGTCATACTTCTTGCTATATATTTGTCTCAATATTTAAACTCTACCAGGGCCTGGCAGAACTGGTAGAGCTCATTTAAAATTGTTGATTTCTTGGCACTGATCTGGCTTTTAAAACAAACTTTCAATACGGTTGAGCTCAGAGCTTTGAGTGGGCAATTTCAGCAGCTTAATGTAACCCAGTTCCTAAAATCATCTCAAACAAAAGAGAAGAAAAAGCAAAACATTTAATGTTCATTGTTTCTGTTCTTACTGTCCTTGTTTAATGAAAGTGAAACGAGATCAAAATATTTATTTAAACATACACTCAACAAAAATATAAACGCAACACCTTTGTTACTGCTCCCATTCCCCATGGGATGGACGTAGAGACCTAAAATTCATTCCAGATACACAATATAACCATCCCTCCCAAACAGTGGTCACAAATCAGTCCAAATGTGTGGTAGTGGGCACATCTGCTATATTGAGATAATCCATCCCACCTCACAGGTGTGCCACATCAGAATGCTGATCTGACATCATGAGTAGTGCACAGGTGTACCTCAGACTGCCCACAACAAAAGGCCACCCTGGAATGTGCAGTTTTTTGCGCTATTGGGGGTCTGGGGACCCAGAACCGGTCAGTATCTGGTGTGACCACCATTTGCCTCATGCAGTGCAACACATCGTCGCATGGAGTCTATCAGATTGTCAATTGTGGCCTGTGGAATGTTGGTCCACTCCACTTCAATGGCTGCGCGAGGTTGTTGGATATTCGTGGGAACTGGTACACGCTGTCGTATACGCCGGTCAAGCACATCCCGAACATGCTCAATGGGTGACATGTCCGGTGAGTATGCTGGCCATGCAAGAACTGGGACATTCTCAGCTGCCATCTGCCCTGAACAATGTGAACCATGATTCATCCGTGAAGCGCACACCTCTCCAACGTGCCAGACGCCATCGAATGTGAGCATTTGCCCACACAAGTCTGTTACGGCGACGAGCTGGAGTCAGGTCAAGACCCCGATGAGGACGACGGGCATGCAGTTGAGCGTCCCTGAGACGGTTTCTGACAGTTTGTGCAGAAATTGTTTGGTTGTGCAAACCAATTGTTCCAGCAGCTGTCTGGGTGGCTGGTCTCAGACGATCTTGGAGGTGAACCTGCTGGATGTGGAGGTCCTGGGCTGGTGTGGTTACACGAGGTCTGCGGTTGTTAGGCCGGTTGGATGTGCTGCCATATTCTCTGAAACGCCTGTGGAGACGGCTTATGGTTGAGAAATGAACATTCAATGCACGGGCGACAGATCTGGTTGACATTCCTGCTGTCAGCATGCCAATTGCACGCTCCCTCATTGCTTGTGGCATCTGTGGCATTTTGCTGTGAGACAAAACTGCACATTCCAGGGTGGCCTTTTGTTGTGGGCAGTCTGAGGTACACCTGTGCACTACTCATTATGTCAGATCAGCATCCTGATGTGGCACACCTGTGAGGTGGGATGGATTATCTCAATATAGCAGATGTGCCCACTACCACACATTTGGACTGATTTGTGACCACTGTTTAGGAGGGATGGTTATATTGTGTATCTGGAATGAATTTTAGGTCTCTACGTCCATCCCATGGGGAATGGGAGCAGTAACAAAGGTGTTGCGTTTATATTTTTGTTGAGTGTAGATGGGACGCAGATTATATATGATATGCTCTGGTCAAACAAGGGTTAAGTTTTCTCAGAGGGTTGATGAGCTCTGATGAGAGCCTATTGTTTTACTCCACTCCTCGCATGTCAGCCAATCGGTGAAGCTCTAGGCAGCTCTTGTCCCTCCTTAGTACCAGCTCCCAAGTTTTCACTCTCTTGATCGTAAAGCCGAACAGAGCAGGCGGACTAAAACTTTGTTATCGGGCAGAGCGAAACCGGAAGGTTTACTGAGCTGTGGCTTCACGTAAACGCTGAGCATCCACTCGACGGCGATCAGGTTTTTATATGGGACGAATCCAAAGACCAGGTCAGCGATTCCAGAACCCAGAGTGTTCCACTGTTCACTGAATGGCGAGCCAACCCAAGATCCTAGGAGACGATATACATATACATGCACACTCATTTGCACATTGATGGACTACAATCCTCTACTGTACAAGTACTACGGTAGGACAGACAATCACACACACACTCCTTGTCGGACGAATTCTATTGGAATACACCCGTTTGTCATGGGCCCCACCGGTACCATTTGGACTTAAAAAAAGACATTCTTTTACTTGTGCACAATTTTATTTTATTCTATTTTTTTTGCTACTTTGGGGGAAATTTTTATACTTGACATTCTGTTAAAACCTGTTGAAATACTGTGTTGTTTACAAATTTATTTTACAAGGCTTAACATCACTAAAGTACTTTTGAAGCCACACAACTGTGTTTGTCTGGTTTCTCTGCCATTCGTGTACCAGAGCTCTAAGAGTCGTTCTTAATCTTCTGATGCTAGCCCAAATTACTTATTACCTTGGTAATTATCCATTGGTACTTTATATAACTCCACGTGCTACAAAAGTGGCGAGCCAGCCAGGAGCTCTTTGGTGCATGAATATCAGCAGTGAAACCTCCTTAAAGTGTGTATTTTCATTTAAACATCTTTTGCTATTGCCACAAGATGGATTTTGTATTGAGCTCAGGTATCAAAGTCCCCAATGCAGTAATTGTTAGTGGTATACTCAATTCATCGGATGATGAAGAGGTTCTTGACTTTTTGAAGCAGTATGGTACCTTTAGAGCCGTCCCAGTTGTAGACTCCAAACTCCGAATTTTTCAAAAATCTGATCGTTGAGTACCGAAGTGGTAACTCCATTGATGCCTTAACTGATCTTTTGCCATGAAGTTGAAGGGAAGCCCGGTGTAAAATACCATGTAAGAGCTCTCTCCAGCGTTTACACTGCCACCGGACGTTTACACCGGACGTTAGATCGTTCAGCGGTTTCACAATACTTGAGTAGCCTTTAGGAACTGGGTTACACCCTCCCCTGGGTTACACCCTCCCCTCTTGAATTCATGCAAGTCCCTTTGCATGCCTACTGCGAACTGCATCATCTAAGAACAATAATTCCGCTTTAGCATTTAAAGATTCAATGAAAGCTGTGGTTAAGCCCTGAAATAATGATTTGACCACAGTGACAAGGGGATTTCCCAATTCAGGGTAGTCTAGCCTTTTTGGTGGCTGGCAACTTCTTTCAGATCGTCGGACAGGAATTTCTTTGCTTGTTTGTTCATCTCTCTCCTTGTTTACTGTTTCTCTGTCAAATATCAAGTCCCCTCCTTCCTCATCACTCCCTAACATGTCTGGGGGAAGTAGGATTTGTTCATCCCTCATGTCAGGGCAATCCGTAGAAGGTAAGTCTTTTTCCTTTTCAGATTCATCATTTCCAGGTAAGTCTCTTTCCGTTTCAGGTAAGTCTTCTTCATACGAGGCTTCTCTATAACTTGTGATCTGATTGTCATAAGGTTGGTTGTGGTCAGCATGACTGGCTGGAACAACATCGGATATGGTGTCTGCACAAGCTGGAGTATTACCAGCCAACTTGTCTTGATCTGCAGTCACATTATCTTGACCAAGACTTGATTTATGAGTCAGCAGAACATCTCGCTTGACAATGTACGCCGAGTCATTTGGCACTGATCTATCTGCAAACCAGTGGATTGAAACAGTATCAGGGTGATCTGCTCTTTCATTGTCTTTGTGAGTGGTCTGTTGAGTTCTGGGCCTTTTCTTTGGTTTTGGTTCTTCAGGTTTCACTTCCTTGGCTGCAGAGAGGAACCCACAAGGGAGTAAGAGGTCTCTGTGTAGGGTGCGTAAGGGGCCATCCCCGCCCTCTGGTATAACGGTGTAGACGGGGAGGTCTCCAGCTCGTTTCACCACCACGTAGACGGTCTGCTCCCATTTATCGGCGAGTTTGTGCTTCCCTCGAATGCATATGTTCCTGACAAGGCTGGACTGGGACAAAAAATCGGCCCGGGCATTTTGACTAGAGACCGGCCCACCAGGATAAAGATTGAAAATGTGACGTCATTCAGGGGTAAAACCGCAAAGGATTCTGGGAACTTGTGGCAAGAGGTACTAGCGCACACAGGCTTTCAATTGAGCTCAGTTACACAGCGATAATAAGAAACCCAAAAAATGGCAAGAAGCTGTTGTATTATTAACTGCAATAGCCGGTCGCATGACAGCCACGGGAAGCCGACGGGTAAAGAGATCGTTTTTTTTTTTTTTATCGGATTACGTCCTTGAAGAGAAATTTTTTTAAGCCATGTTTCCGAAGTAAGAGCCGACGGATGGTCTGGATATGCCAAATATAACGTCTCAGAACACTCCAGCTCACATGTTAGTCTGCTCCAAGCATTCCCACAAAGGTCAGAGTTTTGTAGTAGTTAATACGTCATTTTTCTTAACATAATTGGTGATATAGGTTACAAGCAAGTCTGGCGCTGAACAGAAATTATCGCGCTATGCTCCTTTATTTATTGTGCATAAATAGTGAATTGTCCTGACACAATATTGCGTTTCGCTTCTGTTGTTACCATGGTACATTGACAAAAACATATACTTTTATTCACAGGATAAAACAGTTGTTTTGTATCACTAATTGTCCAGTACGATTACAGCATACAATATTATTGTCACTGCTACATTTCTGTAATGCTACCAGAAATTATTTCCACTGCTAATTAATTACGGTTGAGCTCAAAGGTTATATTAATAAACGGTTAACGAATGTGTATTTATGACGACGATTTGTGAGACTGGTAAACTTACCTTTGTTCGTACGATGGTCTTTCGTTCTACACGGTGCATTTCAAGGTCCTGCACCCATCCGTCGGTAAACTGTACCTGGGCTTGTTGCAGTGACCTGAAGTTACTAAACTTCATGAGTGTATGCACTCACTCCAAGAACCGTATAATTCTAAATATGAGCGTGGTGAAAGTTGGGCAGCACGCTAACGTCTTTGGTCCACTCTGTGTGCTCGTAAGGGTCTGACCCTTTCACTCCTTTGATTTTTTCCTCGTATCTTTTCTTTGTCTTTTCGTCGAGTCTGTCTTTGTACGGACCGGCATTGTTCTCCTTTTGTTTTGTACATTCCTTTTTTGTGCGGCAAAGAAAAAACAAGAAGGTATTGAAACCGGAGAATGAATGTTTTGCGGTGCTGCAAATGCTTGCATTTGATGCGGTACTTGGATTGTTTTGCCACGAGTTCCCGGCATGCAATGTGCGAAAATCACGTGATTGCTAAACAAGGGGGCGGGTGCATCCGGCCTCCTCGGCTGTAATTGGTCCAGCCCAGAGTCGATCATGACCAATTGGCCAATCCAACACCTTTCATTATATATACCCTGAAAAAAAACAAAAAATCCATCGGCCCATAAAAACAAAAAATCGCCAGCGGCCCACTGGGCAAATGCCCGGTATGCCCGATGGCCAGTCCAGCTATGGTTCCTGACCAGCACTCGGTCCCCAATTTCCAAGGTAGATGTGGTCACATGTTTGTCAAATCTGGTTTTGTTCCTTTCGGCTACCTTTGCAGCACTCCGTGTAGCTATTTTATAGCTCTCCTCGAGATGGAATTTGAGGTCCTTAACATATTGGAAGTGTAACTTTTTTCATTGTTCTCTCACAGGTAAACCAAATGCTAAGTCGACAGGCAACCGTGGCTGACGCCCAAACATCAGCTCATACGGTGTGAATCCAGTCACCTCGTTCTTGGTACAGTTGTATGCATGAACTAAAGGCTTTACAAAATCCTTCCAACGTGACTTGTCTTTGTTCTCCAGAGTTCCAAGCATACTTAAGAGTGTTCGGTTAAAACGCTCCACCGGGTTGCCCCTGGGGTGGTACGGCGTAGTCCGAATCTTCTGTACGCCTATTACTTCACACAGCCCCTTGATCAGCTGAGACTCAAAATCAGGCCCTTGATCGCTGTATAATTTTTCAGGAATGCCATAGTGTACTATGAAATGGTCCCACAGACACTTTGCGACAGTCTGAGCTTTTTGGTTCGATGTTGGGATAGCGACTGCATATTTAGTAAAATGATCTGTGATGACAAGAACATCTTTCACATTACTGCTGTCTGGTTCAATGGATAGGAAATCCATGCAGACTAACTCAAGGGGTCTTGATATTCACCAAAGGTGCAGCCTTCTCAGGTAACGTTTTCCTGCGCACACACCTGTGGTAGGTCTTTATCTTTTTCTCCACATCTGAGGACATTCTCGGCCAATAGAACCTTGCTCTGACCAGATCGAGTGTGCACTCTATTCCCATATGATCCATGTTGTCATGTAGGCTTGTCAACACAGACTCTCGCAGGTCTTCAGGTAAGACCAACTGATAATGTTTACTACCACCTTCATGGCGTGTTCTGTAGAGAATGTCATTGCACAGCTCGAACCTGTTCAACTCTCTCAGCAATAGGACTACGTCTGGAAGTTCTTTCCTCAATGTGGGAGGGGGTTTCTTCCCACTCTCCATCTGGGTGATAATATGTCTGATGCACCGATCAGATCTCTGGCTGTCTCTGAGATCTGCCTGTGAGAGTTTGGGAATGACTTATAGGCCTCCCAACGTCTCTTCGTGCTCAAAACTGTCAGGTACAGCATCTTCAGAAATGGCAAGACTTTTGACAAGGGATATACCTGCATCATCACCCAAAGCTTCAGAGGTGGTTGAATGATAAACAAACTGTTTCTCACAGATAGCATGAACAACATCCTGATGGACTGAGTCAATATTGTCTGGATCTGACAGATGTTATTTTGCGAACTCTCTTTTTGAGATGTAAGGTCATCAGGTAGCTTGCCATGAGGACGACGCGAGAGTCCATCGGCATCTCCATTTTGTTTTCCAGAACGATACTGGAGTCTGAAATTGAATGTAGAGAGGGCCGCCAACCACCTGTAGCTGGTTGCATCGAGTTTTGCTGAGGTGAGGATGTAGGTCAGAGGGTTTGAAACTGTGACAACGGTGAACTGATTGCCATAGAGGTAGTCACTCAGCTTCTCTGTTACAGCCCACTTTAAAGTCAAAAACTCGAGCTTATGTGCTGGATAGCGGGACTCACTACACGATGAACCTCAACTCGCGTAGGCGATAACCCGCAGCTGTCCCTCCTGCTCCTGGTATAAGGCTGCTCCAAGGCCCCTAGTGCTCGCATCTGTATGAAGGATGTAAGGCAGCTTTGGGTCAGCAAAGGCCAGGACTGGAGGCGATGTTAGCTTGTCAATGATAGCCTCAAATGCTTTCTGGCATGCAGGGGTCCACTGTCCGTAAAACGGCTCCTTTGGATCATGATACTGATTACTCCTCCCTTTTGATTTGCAATGCTTCCTCAGTGGTGGATAACCGGACACTTTGGGAAGGTCTGGGTTAGCCGATGATGAGCCGGAACCATGGAGGAGCGCTAATGGACTTCAGCTTGGGTTGAAGCCCTCCAGCGCTTCCCAGGAAGATGATGACATGCTGGACATCGGCCTGGACATCCATGGTTTGTCGGAGGATGAGCAGGAGAGCTCATTGTCTGCCCAGTGTGCCGCTACTGCTGCACCGGTTGGCCACGATGACGCCTCTCTTTTTTCCCTTTTTCACCGTGCTGCTGAGAAGGTGCAGACCGATTGGCCCTCTCCTCTGCTAGCTCAGAAGCCGTCGCAGTTCACAGGTTTTTTCCTCCGAACGGAGCCCGCAATGGCCAAAATCCCTCAGGCCGGCACTGTGCCATGAGCTCCGTCACTATGCTCCAGACATGCCAGGCGATGTGCCTGGCGGAGCTCGGATCTCTGGTTCCTGATGACAGCCCGCTGGCACCTTTTCTTAACAAGGTCAGAGTCGCCACGGATTACATCCTCCGTGCATCCTGCTGTGCAGCGCTCTCCCTGGGCTTCAACAGTAGTGGCACAGAGGTGTGGCTGACCCTCTCTGACGTCCTGGATATGGACAGGGTTTTATATCTGTGTCTGCGGCTGGGTTATTCGGACATTCAAGCTCTGCGCGACATCATCCCCTGACGTCAGGCGAGGCCCAAGCCTGCAGCTACCCCTCACAGGCCCGCCACTCCTTTGCCGACTGGCAAGAGACCAGCACCTACTGCCGCAGTGGGTGTGCTGCCAGCAGGAGCACATCCTCCAGTCCGAGCTCCACGCCAATCGGTCTGGAGCCCCCGGTGGAACCCAACGCCCAGAAGGAAGAAGCCTCAGCCCTCCTAGCTGTGGTTCCGAGTGGAGAAGGGGTCCAGCAGCAGGAAGACGCTACTTTAACCCCTCTGTTGCCGCCCAAAAGGTGCCACTTAAGTTCTCTCCAAGCACAAACCCCCTGCACACAAAATGCCTCAGGTTGTAACTCCCTGTTCAGGTGTGTTAAATGTTCAGGTGACCACATTAAGTGTCGCCGCTGTTTTTCATTGTTGTACCAATGGCCAGACATGCTCCTGTATGCATTTCCCCCCAGTGGAAATGATATCTCCAGTTCTAGAGACAGTGTGTCGGCAGTCTCTCTCTCTGATTCTAGTGGCCCCTTGGTGTCCACAAGGTCATGGTATGAAGAGATAATCAGCCTGCTAGCAGCGAGTCCTTGGCAGATTCCAATCCGCAGGGACCTCCTCGCTCAGGCAGGAGGAGAAGTGGTTCATCCACGCCTGTGGCGTGATCTGTGCACCTTCATGCTTACCTCCTGAGAGGTCAAACTTGATTGCTAAGGTTCTGCCACCTAGTAGCAACAATTCAGAGCGCTAGGGCCCCATCTACTAGAGGCTTGTATGCTTACAAATGGCGAGCCTTCGAGCAATGGTGCCAGGACCGCCACACTCTCCCATTTCAGTGCTCTATCCTTCCTGTTGTGTTCAGGTCAAATTTGACCGATTTACAGCTTAAAGCACTCATAAATATTGTGTTTTACATCCGATTGCCTCAAGGCCTTATGCATCCTCCACACCATGCACTAGAACATTTCACAGTGATTATCGCCTCTTTTGTTGAATTTTGAGTGTTTGATTACATCTGTGGTGTTCCCGGTCAAAGGTGATCGCCATAGGAAATGAATGGGAATCCCACTGAATAGTCCACTGAACGACCCATTGAGTGGGCCACTGAACGACACCCACTGAACAACACCACAGAATGGGTCACTAAACGACCCATTGAATGGGCTGCTGAACGACACCCATTGAATGACCCACTGAATTGGCCACTGAACAGGTGGGTGGAGTGCCTACCAGTTATGTTATGACTGAGAACCTTCACAGACATACCAGCTATGTACAATGCAGGCCCTGAGGTGACAGTTGATGAGCACCTGGTACCTTTCAGAGGTTGCTGTTTCTTCAAGGTGTACATTCCAACAAACCAGGAAAAAAAGAATAAAGATCTGGGTAGCAGATCTTTATACACACACACACACACACACACACACACACACACACACACACACACACACACACACACACACACACACACACACACACACACACACACACACACACACGGCTTCTGTATTTTGCTTCTGTATTTTGTAATACATTTCCAGTGCGTATTTGTATTTTCAATGCAGTTATTTTATGTCTAATTCTATTTATTCATGTTAAACACTACTTTGAGACATTGTTCAGAGCTAAAGAAGGTTGAGTAAATGAATAAAAATAACCGAAGGGCTATTGTGGATGTTTTGACATTCCTTCAGGAGCTGCTCAATAAGGGCCTTTCATTTTCAACAATTACGGTTTATTTAGCACCTATATCTGCTTGTCATGTTGGCTTTGACAGGCTGACACCAGGTGCACATCCCCTTGCTATACATTTTCTGAAAGGGGTTCGCTGGCTGAGAGCCATGCTTAAGTCCAGTGTCCCTGCTTGGGACTTGTCTTTGGTGCTGTTTAAACCCATTGAATCTGTGGATATGAAATTTCTCTCAAATAAGACTCCATTCCTTCTTGCTTTGGCTTCGGCAAAGCGGGTGGGTGTCCTCATGTGCTGTCTGTGCATCCCTCCTGCACATAGTTCTCTCCTGATGGCCACAAAGTCATAATGCGTCCAAATGCTGCCTATTTTCCCAAGATCATGCCTGCATTTTATAGCTCAATGGAGTTTGAGGTGCTGAGCTTTTGCTCCCCTCCTTTGGCATCTGAGGAGCAGAGGAAGATGCATTCTCTTTGTCCAGTGCGTGTGCTACACACCTACATTGAGCGCGCTTAGAATGTGCATTTGTGTGACCAGCTGTTTTTCTGCTTCGCTAATCCAACTAAAGGTAGAGCTCTGTCTAAACAGAGGCTGTCCCACAGGATTATAGAAGCTATCTCACTGGTGTACAGCACCAAAGGCCTTGCTTTGCCCCACTTACAGTGGGGCAAAAAAGTATTTAGTTAGCCACCGATTGTGCAAGTTCCCCCACCTAAAATGATGACAGAGGTCAGTAATTTGCACCAGAGGTACACTTCAACTGTGAGAGACAGAATGTGAAAAAAAATCCATGAATCCACATGGTAGGATTTGTAAAGAATTTATTTGTAAATCAGGGTGGAAAATAAGTATTTGGTCAATAACAAAAATACAACTCAATACTTTGTAACATAACCTTTGTTGGCAATAACAGAGGTCAAACGTTTACTATAGGTCTTTACCAGGTTTGCACACACAGTAGCTGGTATTTTGGCCCATTCCTCCATGCAGATCTTCTCGAGAGCAGTGATGTTTTGGGGCTGTCGCCGAGCAACACGGACTTTCAACTCCCGCCACAGATTTTCTATGGGGTTGAGGTCTGGAGACTGGCTAGGCCACTCCAGGACTTTCAAATGCTTCTTACGGAGCCACTCCTTTGTTGCCCGGGCCGTGTGTTTTGGATCATTGTCATGTTGGAAGACCCAGCCTCGTTTCATCTTCAAAGTTCTCACTGATGGAAGGAGGTTTTGGCTCAAAATCTCACGATACATGGCCCCATTCATTCTGTCCTTAACACGGATCAGTCGTCCTGTCCCCTTGGCAGAAAAACAGCCCCATAGCATGATGTTTCCACCCCCATGCTTCACAGTAGGTATGGTGTTCTTGGGATGCAACTCAGTATTCTTCTTCCTCCAAACACGACGAGTTGAGTTTATACCAAAAAGTTCTACTTTGGTTTCATCTGACCACATGACATTCTCCCAATCCTCTGCTGTATCATCCATGTGCTCTCTGGCAAACTTCAGACGGGCCTGGACATGCACTGGCTTCAGCAGCGGAACACGTCTGGCACTGCGGGATTTGATTCCCTGCCGTTGTAGTGTGTTACTGATGGTGACCTTTGTTACTTTGGTCCCAGCTCTCTGCAGGTCATTCACCAGGTCCCCCCGTGTGGTTCTGGGATCTTTGCTCACCGTTCTCATGATCATTTTGACCCCACGGGATGAGATCTTGCGTGGAGCCCCAGATCGAGGGAGATTATCAGTGGTCTTGTATGTCTTCCATTTTCTGATGATTGCTCTCACAGTTGATTTTTTCACACCAAGCTGCTTGCCTATTGTAGATTCACTCTTCCCAGTCTGGTGCAGGTCTACAATACTTTTCCTGGTGTCCTTCGAAAGCTCTTTGGTCTTGGCCATGGCGGAGTTTGGAGTCTGACTGTTTGAGGCTGTGGACAGGTGTCTTTTATACAGATGATGAGTTCAAACAGGTGCCATTCATACAGGTAACAGGTGGGGGACAGAAAAGCTTCTTACAGGAGACATTACAGGTCTGTGAGAGCCAGAGATTTTCCTTGTTTGAGGTGACCAAATACTTATTTTCCACCCTAATTTACGAATAAATTCTTTACAAATCCTACCATGTGAATACATGGATTTTTTTTTTCACGTTCTGTCTCTCACAGTTGAAGTGTACCTCTGGTGCAAATTACTGACCTCTGTCATCATTTTAGGTGGGGGAACTTGCACAATCGGTGGCTGACTAAATACTTTTTTGCCCCACTGTATTTTGTATGCGCAGTCCTTTGTTAACAGCTCTTAATGCTTTGGCCTCTGAGTACCGATGCAGAGTTTATAGTCTCAGCTGTCAATTGTTTTCTGTTCAGAGTGGAGGGTTGCCTTCCTGTCTGTCCCCCACTCATGGTCCTGGATGAGGTCACTCATCGGTGTGTGTACATTGAAGACTGTGAGTATCTGTGTAACACTTTATGATGAACAGTATTTATAAATTCATGGATTTTTTTTTCACATTCTGTCTCTCACAGTTGAAGTGTACCTCTGGTGCAAATTACTGACCTCTGTCATCATTTTAAGTGGGGGAACTTGCACAATCGGTGGCGAGGTGGACTCACTGAGCATTTTGGCTCGGTGAAGAGCGGCTATTGAACTGAGGGATGACTGTGATGACAGCGGTTATATGTGCAGGTGGGCTGTATCCCAATTCAGGGTCTGCAGCCTTAAAGTACGCGGCCTCAACAATCCTCAAGGGCCGCGTACTTAAAGACCGCTAAGGCCGGAAGTGCGAGGCTTGTGAAATGGGACGGTCCAGCCTCCGTTGCGCTGCCCAGGTTGCCTAGCAACCATAATACTAACAGCTGGAAACGTTTCATACAGCATTGTTTGACAGAATTGAAGGAGAAAATCTTTTGTTCATTTGTTTTTTTGTTTCTACATGAGCTTTGATCATTCTCTGTAGGATTAAGCTCAGCTATTGAACGGCGTATATTTTAAAGTACAGGCTTTAAAACCAAGTTAGTACAAACGTCACTAATGTCACATAACTTTGCCGACATGTGGCCAACAGTAATGTTTTAATGTTCTTCGTTATTAAACATTTGCACATAAATAAGTGACATAATATTCAGTACTTACTTAAAGTTTACTCTTCGGGCGCCCCTCATCCGCAGTTTTTTTTCGGCAAAATTATCCACACCCACCGCCGCGCTATGCATTCTGGGATATGTTGGGCCACGAAGTCTACACCGCCACGTCCTTAAAATTCAGGGAAATGAAGGACGCATTTGAGGGCCGCATTTCGAGCAGCCTTCGAATTGGGACAGCCTTCGTCGTGTCGCTGTGACGTAATCGGCCTTAAAATGCGGCCTTTAAGGCTGCAGTCCTGAATTGGGATACAGCCCTCATCTGCCTTAAAGACGTGAATAAAGGTTTCTTCAGCCAGGACATGCGAGGGCGTGATATCCCTTACTTATGTGTTGTACCTCGTTCCTCTCCTTCAGGGAACAGAAGTTATAGACATAACTATTCGTTTCAAGTCTTTAGGTTTTGTCACTGTGCCTCCCCTGTATTACACGTTTCATGTCTAGTCTCCCTTGTCTTCATGTTTGTTTATCGCCTGTGTCTGTTTTGTGTCAGTTATGTTCCCATGTCTGATTCTTCCCCAGTCCCTGTGTCAAAGTGTGTGGCTCATGTTTCCTGTTTTATTTTGATAGTCCCTTGAGATGTGTTCAGAGTGTTCTGTTTTGCTTCCTCCCTGTCTCATTGTGTCAGATGAGTTCCAGCTATGTTTCCCTCGTGATTCTCATCCCCTCATTATCCTTTGTGTATTTAGCCCTCTGTCTTCCTTTGCCTGTTGTTGGACTGTCTGCCCTTTGTTTCCTAGTCCCATGTTTTTCTTGTTCCAGGTAATTTCGATCCATGTACTTAGTGTTTAGTTAGTTGAATATTAGTCTCCCTTTGCTTTGTTTGCATTTCATGCAGCCAGAAATAAAGGCTCACTTTTTGTTAATATTAAATTGTGTCTTGGTAGTCTGAATTTGGGTCTACTCTCTCTCTACACTCTTCACCGTCTGCCACTGCAGACATGACAATTTGAGCCTATATGAATGCTTCAACACTATGCACGCAATTCTTGTTTTTAAAGTCATTAAAGGCGTACGCTGTATAATCATTCCACTCTGAAAAAAATAACAAAATGACATGGCAATCATGCCCATGATGAGTGTATGTAAACATCTTACTACAACTGTAAACCAGAACTCTTGTGTCTGAATGAACCTCAGATCACTATAGTGAGGTAAATCTGCTCTGAAGATGTAGGTTTAACACTATGTTAGTATGCCATTGAAGGTACAAATCTATTTGACCTTCACTGGAGCTTCTGTTGAAGTGTCCTGGGTCCTACTCCTTGGTTCTAGTCCTCCTGCCTCCTCCTGTCCCTCTTCATCCACCTGATGTTGGTCACTCTGAGGGTTTGGTGGTGATGCTGAAGGTCTCTGCTCCTTTGCCCTGCAGCCATTCTGCATCTCTTGCTCATTACGGGTTTCTAGCCTGTGGCTCCAGTCACTGAAACCTTCATCTTCATCCAGGCCCACGGAGCAACTGGGCTTCAGCTCCTCATCTGACCTAAGAATAGAGCACAGAAAATTTATCACTTACCTGATCTCAGAAACCGAAGCCTTGGCCTTGGGTGCAGTATTTTTAGTCATGTAGTCTTTGACATGTAGTCTTTGACTGTGTTAGGGAGATTTGGACATTTTCACACTACTCATAAGTAATTGGTCCTTTAAACAGAGGAAGGAGAAGTATCACATGCCTTTATGGGAAAGCCTGAAAGTCTCACAACATAGTATAACCAAAAACAATGTGTAAATAATTGTCAGAAAATAGCTTTAATACTTAATTTATGTATTGTAATTTAACCATGTTTTCATTATTGCTAATCTTAATGACATTCATAGTCCATATGGCAGACATCCAGGTTTATAATATCACTACAATAATCACTATCAGTGGTGCAAAAGGTCAATGTGAAGTTAGGCAGAAGATGGAAAATAACTAATCAGTAAATCTGGCAAAAATGGTCAGAATCTTACTAACTTTAATAAAATAAAATCTTGACAGCAGACATGGAGTTCAGGACCCAGTCTGATCATTTGAAATTTTCTGACTCTGTGTGTGAGAGCTCACCTGTCTGAGGTGTAGAAAGGTAGAGCTTTTAATCTACTATCCTGAGTGAGCCCATCCCAGTCAAGAGAAGAATAGTTATCAATAATTAATACGGTTTTCTCTCACATTGGGAACACCCTTACACAAGTTTAAATGATTCCCTCTTATGATTACACCCCCTCCACGACTTGAAGTCTTATGCACAACATCTGATGACCTGTATGTACCAACCATGCTGAACTGATTTTTTTTTCCAAACTGACCACATAAGGTAGGAAAATATAAAAGGAAAGCCAGTCAGTTTTCTTATTTTCAGTTAATTCTGCTATTCACATTTTCAGAACTTGATAGTCAAGTTTAGATTCTGTTTAGTTAAATTTGTTAGGCAGCAAGTGAGCTTGCTTCGGAGCAAACAAAGAAAATATATTCATGGGGGCAAAACTGTTGAAAGATGGCTGGCAGGTGGCATATGGGATCTTAGGTTTCAAGCTCCATGGAAACAGAGACAATAACTGTGGAAACACCAAACAGAGGCACTGCTGCCTCCAGTTTCAGAAAACCTCAAGTCAGCAAACCAACCTTATAAGCAGCAACAGATTAAAAGCTACTGATGTCTCTAAATAACTCCAAGTAGAATTTGTTTTTACACAAATGTTTCTCTTAAAAAAAGCCATTTTCAGATTGTCCCTTGCTAGAGCAGGAGGCACTGGATGTCCTTTGGCAGAATGTCTTACACTGGATCTTCTTCCTGATGCAAACTCAGAGGGGATTTGTGTCTCTCACTGGAATCAAACTGTCACCCTCATACTTGCCAAGCATATGTGTTAACCATTACACCACTGGAAATTCCAGAGTACCCTAGATTTCTCTATAAAGGTTCATATTATATTCAGCATTTCAGATTTTAGCAACTGGAATTCTATTTAGATTCATCTAATTCAAATCTTGTCCTTTTAGCAATCTATAATAACAGGTGTCTCACAAACTAATTATATGTGACTGGGTGGTAGTTAAGGCAATGGGTCAGGAAAAGAACTTACAGTTGTTAATACAGACATTTTCTGATAAGAGGATGAGTGAGTTGTGCAGTTTTTGCTGAGTATCATAAACTCAAGCGATGGGAATATTTCCTCCAGAGATTCCCTTTCTGACATCTGCCCATACAACCGGAAGCTGATGGTGCAGCAGCTTTTTCAGCTCCTTTACCTGCAGCATCACTGGGCTAGGTAACTGGGCTGAATGTACTGATGACACCAACACACGCTTTTCCACAACAATGAGCACAGACAGGCTGAGCTGTAAACATGAAGAGCAGCCCGTCTTCAGTGTTTGCTGTAAATGCAATGGTTGGGTTAGTGAGAGAAACCAAGCCTTGTTGGAACAGATAGTATCAGCTGAGAAGTCTTGCTAGAAAGCAATCCAAGCAAATTAAATATTCTTCTTGGTTGTCTTATTGGTGTACTAATCCCAGCTTCACTTGATTAACATTCCTAAGTTTTATAAACTGCTGCATAAAGACTAAACATGCATGCAACTCATTAGAAGAGTCTTTAACTTGGACATTTTGCAAAGTTTGTGATGTGAATTCTTGTTGTTTTAAGTTTATCAATTTATTACTGTGAAGTATTCACAGAGCACAAGCTGTCCTTGTGTGTAATGAAAGTACAGCCTCTCTAAGCAATAAAACATATTTTTTAAAAGTGATGTAAGTGGATGGATGGATACAGCTCTGTAACATTTCTTTGGGTGGAAGACTATAAACAACTCAGCTTAAGCCTAAGATAAAAGGTTATTTGTTATGTGACGAGAAAAATTACATACTTTTATATTTTCTGTTTCTAGACAGACTTGTTGATATTTACGTAGCAAAAGCTGTAAGAAGCTGAATAAGAAGCTGGAAGGCCTGACAAACAATGTGTGCTACAACATTACTTACTCTGTGTTTTGTGTGTAGTGGTTCTGTTGGGTGGGCTCGAGCCAGGACGGGCTCTTCTCTCCTCTCTGCTTTTCCCTGGCCCTTCTCCTTCTCTCCCGCTCAATCTCTTCAGCATCCTCCTGGCTCCGCTGTGCTGTCACCCTGCAGTTCGCACAAATATCATTACACTTACAGGACACACAGTGTATACTGCAAATGCAATGTTATACATTTTAGAAAAGACCTTTTAAGAGGCTATATGTAGCTTATCCAGCCCTTACTGGATAAGCGCAAGGACATGGATGGATGGATATATTAACTCTAAATGGAAATCAATTCTTCATTAATTTTTACATACATACATACATACATACATTTCCAAAAAAGTGTATTTGAAAAAAAAAGCCATAAGTAGTTGTAAAATTCTTCTCATAGTTTTCATGTAATTACTGTTGGTGGACTTTTAAGCTGTTGAAGAGATGGTAAAGTTGGCTTCCCCTCAGTGTGTGCCCATGTAACTGCCCAAGGCTCCCCAACCTTCCAGATTTGCTACATTGTTCTGAGTTTGTGGACACCTACTGTGAATATTAGAACAACATGTGATTATTTAGAAGGTTACTCTGCCAGGAAATATGCTGCTCTGAAAGCCAGTGTTTTGATTCAGTATTTCCATGAGAGCGCTGATGTTGAGCAATAATGCCTGCATTGCTCCAACTCATCCCAAAGCTGTTGAATTGAAATGAGGTTGGGGCTCTGTGGATGCTCTTAGAACTCGGGGAAAAAAATCTTTTGGGAACTTGCTTTGTACACAGGGTGCTACAAAGATGTCACTGAACTAAAATTTCCTTTAATTTAGTCTAAGAGGCCAAACCCAGGATGATATAGTGAGGATTGAAAGTTGTAAGAAATGAAAAACTGAACTGACCTTATTAGCATCGAGCAGCCACGCTGGCACCCAGATCTATGTTATGCACATTTGCTATTTATCTGGTACAATGTTGAAATGAACCTATGGAAAAGTCTATGCATGATGAGTTTTTCACACATAATTTAAAATTCACTGGAAAGAACGAGTTCTTTCCCATCAAAAGCGCATTAGTTCATTTGCCCGATTGGTTTTAGCTTCCAGTGGGTGTGACCTGATAACAATAACTCCTTTTATTGTCCAAGAACATCTGGTGGAGTTTGAGCCAGCTGCCGTGCTTTTTCACTTAATTTCAATCTCGAGAGAAAAACAGAGAGAAGGAGAGTGAGGAGGTGGAGGAGGAGGTCAAGATATGGAGGAGAAGGACAGAGAGAGACCTTAATGCTCCATCTTGTCATACAACTCGAGGTCTGGATAAAGTCTTGTCTGGAAATTGGAATGAGCAAAACCTCGGAAATATTTATTCATCTGATTGGCTGGGAGTTTGACATCACCTAAATCTCTGGACTTTCTATTGTGTACAGAAAGGGTCTTTGGAGTGTGATGTCATTGTTTTGAAGGAAAATGTCAGCTCATTACAATTTGGATACAGTTTTAACAGCCACAATGGCAGTGAATTCATCACTTTAATTGCTTCTGTTTGGAAACATAACAACATTGTTGCATATTCTTTATTTCTGGCATGCAACAAGAGACGTTGGGCTTAAAATAAACACCCTGGAAGCATTAATAAAAAAGAAGACAATAAATGATTAAGTTTTAGCACTGTGTGTAAACATTCAACTATTCAGCTTTGATTTCTTTTTCTGGAATGGGATGGTAATGCTAATGTCCATGTTGTAGTATAGTATACACATCATTACATGATTAGCTTGATGAATGATACATATCACCTATATATCACATCGAATTTATTCCACACTAACTTGTTTTGGAAATTGTTAGTCTGTGATCAATCTGTTTGAACCGTATGCATTGGTAGAAAACTGCACCAAAGAAAAAAAGCATCAAAATAAATGATGGGTGTAAGTTTAATAGTGAGGTAGTCGATTCAACGCTATGTTAAAATATGACTACATAACATTAAATATCACATTTACATCCTGGTGCAAATAATTGGTTTCGTTTGTTTGTCAGATTTTTATTATTATTATTTTTAAAAAGGGATATTATCTAGTTTATGGATTTAGTTTGCTATTAAAGCTAGCATTAGCTGCTAACTTATCATTCTTGACTCTTGTCCACATATAATCACTGCTGGCCCATGCCAGCAGTCAAAAAGCTTCAAAATACATTACTTTATTTTTAGTGTCTCATTTTGAAATATTTTTTTCTGACGTTTCATAAAACTGTAGAAGAACAGCAGGAACAAAGAAAGGCAAAAGTGTGATCTTGTTGGTTCTAACTGAAGGAATACATAAAACATGCAGAAAATTTGCCAGTGCAGTGCAATGCAAAAGGCTTAAATATAAATCAGCTCATCTGTGGATAAAATCTTTGTGAAAGTTTTTAATAAGCAACTGAAGAAAATCTCATTGCTTAAGACTTTTAGTGAGGACGCTGACCATAAGTTCTAAGTCAAACATGCTGTGGTTGTTATGTGGGAAAGTGACCTACATAAGATTGTACTCACTAGAGATGTAGTAGGAGTCATGTTGTCAAGTCTGTCTTAAGTTTGCTGTAATCTGATTTGATGTGTGACAGGGCTGTTTTGGCTTCGCAGTCAGGCTATGGGGAGAGAGAGAGTGGGTGGTGATGGGTCAATTGGAGATCAGGTTTGATTGTCTGGACCTCATCACTACTGCATGAAATGTAACAAGGGGAAGAAGCATGAAATCTTTATATGTCCATATGTGTTGGCTATTTGCTCGCTGATGTTTGATGTTTCTGTTGGTGTCTTTTGGAGCATTTTGAATGAAATTATCTGACAAATAATATGACCTATTGTGAGGTACAATGCACTCAGAAACTAAAGTATTTTTGATTGGATGTTGCTTATAACTAATTAGCACCTATGCGGTTTTTGAATACACGATGGCAACAAGCTAACTAGCATTTTCTGACAACTGTTAACCTCTCATCCAGATTTGTTACATAAACTTCTGGCTCCAAAAACAAAAATGGCAGCTGAACTGCTAACCTGAACAGATTAAACATGTAGGAGTCTAGAACTCTTCTCCAGAAGAAGTCACTAAATGAAGTGACCTAATGTTTCTCACACTGGAAACGCAACATCCAGAAGAACAGAGTCAACTTTTTGAGTGGGCTATGCAAATGTTTTGGAGCCTTTTGGAAAATGATAGCCTGTTATCTATTTAGCATAATTTGTTGCCTCAAGGACAGCCTACCTGCTTCCTAACACACACACTGTTTGCTTATCTAAAAGCTATGTTTAGGAAGTGGTATAAAAAACTGTGTCAGGTTAAATTTCAGAATTAGTTGATCATGCTTGCTGAATTATTATTTCTGTGCAAAGGCAAATGTAGTCTTATCAATTCCTGTAAAAATGTAAATTAACGCATGAAATAATTGCAATTTTACATATGTTGGCCAAACTGTAAATATAGTACTCTCACATAGTCTTTAATTTTTATGGTTTGTGATGTGATCTAAAATTAGATGACATCCCACTGACACTATGTCCTTAAGTAATTGCTTCCTTTGAGTAAATAATAATTATGTACCTCTCTGGAAGTTGATTAGGCAGTATTGCGGCTGTATAAACTGCATATTTGTGTGGTGAGGTTTATAGAGTCACATCACTTTGTTTAAGGTGAGTTGAACTTTATGGTTTCTGTCAAATGTTAATACTGGCAAATGTCATGCCTTTGTACTTATTTGAGCACTCAAAGTATTTTCTTACTAGAAATCTCATTCACCAATCACACACATTCATACGGTGCTTTATAACATTCACGCACACACATAGTCCCATATGGTCCACTGGGGTAACTAACTGTTGGGGCAACTGTTGTTGGAGGATACTGACTCCGCCAGTGCCAAAGTATCCTTTGGCACTGGCGGAGTCAGGGATGGATTCACCAATGTTTTGACTGGTGGATGACCTACACAATCAATCCATGCAACGTGTGGTATAACATCAGCAGCACTTAATCTATGCACACAAAACAGTGGACAAAGAACTGACCAACAGCTGGCTTGTCTGCTGACTTGTTGCATTCTACACGACTGCTTTTAGATGCAATAACAAATCAGTCTGGCAGTGTGAAACTGTTTGTGTGATCTGCCAAAAAGCACAGTTTTGTATTGTTGCATTTTCTTCACATGCTCAGACAATGTATTGTCTCTGCAGAGTGGTCTGAACTACACGGTATCCTTGGGGTCTGCTGGGGTATTTAACACAATGTTAATAACCATAAAATTACAGAGGATGTCTGTCTGATTAGCATAATTTTTTCCACCATTTACACAATGAGGCAATGCAGGCCTGCAGAACAGGATTTTCTTTGTGTGTGTGTGTGCGTGTATGTGTGTACGTAGTAGAGCAGGAGGGGGTTCAGGAGTCAGCCAGATGATGTCATAGACATTAAGAAAGTTGCAGCTATAAAGGAAGCCATTGAACTCAGCCTAATGTCATTTTGAGTATAGTCACATAGCAATGCTCCAGCACTCATGGAGGAAACAAGAAATACAAGAAATACAGAGACAATGATTGTATCACTGATTCAGGGTCCTGTGCCTATTAGAGGTGAAAAATTAGAGCAGATTGCTGTAAATGGCCAAATTAGGCAAATAGAGAACAGAAAGCAACAAATGGCTGGTTGAATTAAAAATCATTGTGATGATAAAAGTAACTTAAATTGAGCAATTACCTCCATTGTTTTAAAGGAGGAGCTGCAGAAACTGTTTAGAACTCATTTTACAAACTTCTATTTAATTCTTGGTAACTTGTCAGGTCATGCTCCAAAACAGTGGTTAACAACTAGTCAGCAGAAGACACTTCTTTACGTTTTCTTTAGAAAAATACTTATTTTCTGTCTTATTTTGTTTAACACTAAAACTACTAAACTATACATTTTAATTTCTCCGTTACCACATTTCTGGTTTAGAAGTATACACAATTTCAGTAGGATGTGAAATACGATTCAGATAAATGTGGTGCAAACTGGTTGCAATAAACCTAAACAGGGGTGAGGTGACATGTAAGTACAAAACAGAGATACTGGACTGCTTTGTTATAAGCTTTTCACTCACATCATTTGAAAAAACAGTCACAGCTTCATGTTATTTGCCAAGTACTCCATTGTAATGCTGAAGTCATGAGGATGAAATGTCTTGATTTTCAAAAAACCCACATCACCCATCTTCAAGGACATAATTTAAACCATGAGACCTGCATGCATACAATTGCATATTAAAGATAAAGTAGAAAGGACTAAGTTGAAATCGAAACATAAAAAAGCCATGCTGCTTTTCTGCTGTAATCAGTTCATCTCTTCATTTTTACAGTTTTTCAATTTGTACATTACAGCCAATATAGATGACGCTTGGTTACAAACAATATGGTCATATGATCATAATATAAGATGTATTACAAATATTGCACGTTCAAAAATGTATCTTGCTTCAAAGTATGGCTGATCGAAATTTTAGCTGTACTCATAGGTTTTTAATATCTGCTAGATATGCACTTATCTTAAGTTTATCGCTAGCATTTAAATATGCATTTGCATTCTTCTACTGTTTTGGCTGATGTGTCATTATGTATCTACTCATTTTATTGTGCAGGTGAAGAATCTGTGACCAAAAAACATTTCCCACTGACCTGATGAGGTTCTGCAGAAGCTGCCTGCTGGAGCTTCTTCTTCTGATGGAGTCTGACATGGTGAACTGGGCCGCTCCTGGTCCGTGGTCCTGGATTCAGTCCTGCTTCTGAGTTTGGTGTACTCTTAGACCTTCTTTACAGCTTTTTTCTTTTATCTTACTAGCTCAAGTGGGCCTCTCTCTATTTCTGTCTCCCCCCCTCCCCTCTCTTTCTGGTCTCAGGTCTCTCCTCCCCCCATGTGGTTTTCATTGAGGCACTTTAACCCCCTCCACCTCCTCTTGCCCTAACAAATGTCATGTGACTTTCCCAAGGGGGAAAGTGAGATGATATCATAACACTGAACTGGTAACAATACTATATGCATGTAACTCTGTGTTTTCTTTCATTTAATTATTACTTATATTCATTTAGTAACACTTCAGACTGTTAATAATGCACAAATTTATACTTCCTATGTTGTTTTCTAATGAAAAAGTACATTTTCTTTACATTACCTGAGAATATTCAAACACTCGTTACCAGTCAATATCTCTCATTCAAAATCCACAGAGCCTGAGCTGCTAAGTCATTTATGTCAGCCACTGCAAGTGAAACAGACTAAAAAGCACTGGTATCACACTTTTTAACAGATTCCTTCAGCATGTGTTCTAAAGGTTAAAGGTCATGTTGACTTTTGGTAATTGATGAGCTGTCACTTTTCTGTTCTCTTTCATGTAACACAGCAAAAACAACTGGAAATGTCTCTGTGATCTTTAGTGCTCACAGTCCTGCCTGGAACTGCTTAACACCAGTGAGAGTAGCTCAGTCAGAGCTCGGAACCTGTCAGTTTTAAGGACGTTTGTGTATATTTTGGATTTGATAAGATTGAATTGTTGTTTTATTTATCAATTACATTTTAAGTTCTCAGTTTAAATGCAGTATATAAAAATATATGTGAGTTAAGAATTTGCTAGGGACTATAATGATGTTTTTGCACCACTGGCACTGCTGGCTGTCATGTCTAATCTCTCATTGGTAGAAAGCATAGACAGGAGGGTAGGGCTGTCAAAGTAATCTTAGTTCAAAGGTCAAAGTCTCAAAAAAAATAAAAAAAATAAAAAAATAAAAAAGCAAAACAAAAACCTTCCCTGACTTGTAACAAAAAGAAGCATAAGTGCATACTGAAAATGTTCATGTTTAATGGATGATTAGGAGGGCCATTACAAAACCAGCTGTTGTAAATCAAAGCAACACATCAACGTCACTGCTTGGCTTTCACTGAGTTTTCTCAAAGCAACCCTTACCACTCGACAGCTAAGGATTTATCTGGACAGTGATTTTCTATTCAGTTCAGTTTAGTTCTGAAATTACAACAACAGTCACCTAAAGGCACTTTATAGTATAGGTAGTTCATACAATAAGGGAGTGAGGGAGACAGAACAACAGATATGCTGTGGAAGAGAGCCAGAGATTAATAGTAACTAAGTGCAAAGTGGTGTGTAAACACATAGTGATAAAAATCTGAGTGAAGAAGAAACACTTCATGGGAAGTCTCCAGCAGCCTTAAACCTATTGTAGCTTAACTAAGGGAGGAATCAAGATCCCCTGATCCAGAACTAACTATATAGTTTGTCAAGAAGGAAAGTTTTAGGCCAAATCTTAAAAGTAGAGAAGTTGTCTGTCTCTGGAATCCTAACTGGAAATCCCAACTCTGCCTCCAATTGTACTTTTATATACCCTTGGAGCCAAGTAAACCAGTCTGAGAGTGAAGTGAAACATATACTATTTGAATGAAATGGGAATATGAGGTCTTTAAGATAATGTGGGGCCTGATTATTCATGAGCTTGTATGTGATGGGAAGGATTTTAAATCCAATTCAGATTTAACAGGGAGAGGCCAGTATTGGCGGACTATGCTCTCTGTTTCTAGACTCTGTCAATACTCTTGCTCTAGCTGAAGGCTTTTCAGTGACCTTTAGAACAACCTGAAAATAAAATAATAAATTACAATAGTTAAGCATAGAAGTAATAAATGTATGAACTAGTTTTTCAGTATCATTCTGAGACAGGACAATTTTACCAATATTTTTGTTTGTTTGTTTAATATGGGCACTGAAGAACATGTCCTGGTCAAAAATAACTCAATTCCTTACAGTGTTACTGCAGGTCAAGATAACCAGGATAAATATTTGATTAGACACTATGTTTCTAAGATTTTTGGGTACAAGAACCTCAGTTTTATCTGAATTCACAAGCAGGAAATTAGAGGTCATCCAGGTCTTTATGTAATCAAGACATTTCAGCAGTTTAACGAACTGGCATGTGTCATCTGGCTTCATGGAAAGATACAGCTGTGTATCATTTGGGCAGCAATGAAAATGTATACTATACTAAAAGCCACTGAGTGATACTGCACAGGGGAAGCATGCATAATATAAATTTAATTAGAATTAGACCTAGCACAGATCCCTGTAGAACTCCATAATCAACCTTAGTGTATGAATAAGAATCCCCATTTACATGAACAAATTGGACCCTATTAGATAGAAATGATTCAAAGCTCTACAGCCCAATACAAATAATATGTACAATGTGTTCTAATCTCTGTAATGAAACATTGTGGTCAATAGTATAAAACGCTGGTCTATGAGAATAATCACAGAGATGAGTTCACTGTCAGCAAACATTAGTAGGTCATTAGTAACTGTCATAAGCGCTGTTTCTGTAATGAATTTTTAATCCTGACTGAAATTCTGCAAAGAAACCATTCCTCTGCAGACAGCCACTTTGCTGTTTTACAACTAAATGGTAAATGGTAAATGGCCTGCATTTGTATAGCGCTTTTCTAATCCCTAAGGACCCCAAAGTGCTTCACACTACATTCAGTTATTCACCCATTCACACACACATTCACACACTGGCGATGGCAAACTACTCTTTCAAGATTTTTTTTAACTAGAGAAAGTTTAGAGATTGGTCTGTCAATTGCTTAAATTTGAAGCACATGAATAAGGCAATCTGAATCACCATTCGAATTTGAAATAACTAATGTGGCTTTTCACAATTTATTTATTTTTTTTAACAAATGTATGTCTTTTAGTGGACATCATAATTCTGCCACCACATTTGCTGTAGTGGAAGTCTGTAGATTATGAAACTGATTCATAATAAGCCATCCATCCATCCTCTTCTTCTTATATGTTTCAGCGTCTCGGGGCAGATGGAACCTATTCCAGCTACAGATCTATTTTTACCAACTTGAGGTAAAATGCATCCTGATACAAAACAAAGTCAAAAATTGTGTCCCTGACCTAGACCCTTTGGTTGGGTGGTTTTGGACTGTGAGACTGATAGACCTGCTGTGTGTAAAAACAAACAAACAAATGGTTGTGGACTACCATTTCAAAACTTCAAAGCAACAGATTTAAAAATAATGCAAGACCTGGAAGGATTAAGGTGTAAGAATACTGAACTACTTTTTCCTATAATGGGACTTGGTGCTTTTTAATTACATTTCTGAAAGTAAAATGAATAGTATGATAATAGGAAAGAGCTGGATAAGAATAATAAACACACTAGATAAGTGAGATGAAATAAGTAAAACTTCAACTCAGAGATAAAGCTCTTTCTGGCATTGAGAAACTGTAGAACAGCTTGAGAATGAGGCTGAAGAACTAATGAGTTGGTTGGATCTGGTTACTATTCTGCAGGTTTATTAATAAGATATGGCAGCTTAGAACATGAGCTGCTGGTGGAGGGGGCACGATAACCTTAGTCACATCCCCAGTGTCAGAGCATTGGGGCCCGATAACACACTGCTTGTTTGTTTGCTTGATGTTTTGTTCTAAATTAGACTTTTTTAATGCCTCGATTAAAGTTGCTGTTCTGCTCCTCTGCACGGAGGAGACTTTTAGACTTTTAAACGCTCTCTGTCTATCATTCCAACAACACAGATGTGCATTAGGTCACCCAGGCATTTCCAGCCAGCACTCATTTACACACATACATACATAACCACACACACACACACACACACACACACACACACACACACACACACACACACACACACACACACACACACACACACACACACACACAGTTTCTTACTTGCCCGCCCCCTGAATCCCGTAGGAGCTTGAAACACTCACAAACACTCCACAGAACCGTTACCACAGCAACACTCCCACAGCACTTAACTCAGCCTAACTCTTGTACGACTCAGTATGAGGTTGATGGTGGTGGACAGAGACACCACCCCGACCGCCAGCTTCGACACTGTTTCCAGTATTTCCCCAAAGGAAGAGTTTTAGTTTTAGAGCAGTAAAACCCAACACATGCAGTGCTGCTACAGTAACTGTGTACTTCAAGCTTTCTTCATGGCAATCATCATTTCTTTAAACAGTTGATTAGTCTCACTTAAAGCTTTAAATTCCATTGTATTTTTCAGAGTTAGACTAAAGTAACAAAGTTAGCATCCCTTGTATTTTCATGAAACTAAACCCTGTCTTTATTGTCATATTCCTTCAACAGTCATTCACTGTATTTCATGACTATCCTTTTACGTAGTGATCTTACACTGAATAAAAATTGCCTTCACACAGACTACAGGATTTACAGGATTTATAGGATTCTAAGATAATGCTTTGAATTTTAGCTTAAATATGTATCAGCATAACATAGATGTATTTACTGTTAATGTATTGCAGACATTAGCTTGTGCTGAGACTTCACATTTAAAAAAAAAACAGGTGACAAACCTCAGGGTAGCTTTTATTGTGGAACCACTACCAAGCCAGGAGGAGGTGATAACAAGGTTAGTCTGAAAATATTGTGTGATACTCTGTTGGCACACCATTCTTTCTTAGAAAAGTGCAATGGAACAAGAAGAACCCTAATAATGTCGTCATCACTGTGGCGTAATTCAATCAAGGCAGGGGAGCTTAGTTGCCCTAAAGTGGGATCAATTTAGATGTGTAGCTTTCTTTTTATTTAACTAAACAGACAAGAATGATTTAGGATTTTCTCCCCATGTTTTTCCTTTGTGATTAAATTAGTCAAAGCATAATGTGGCTTGTGTCTTTAAACACACAACCCATGCACACACTGTAATGAAGTAATCCCTTGTTAGGTCAGTAGATGCCGCTACGGTACCATTATGGATCCACGATAAATTTGCTTACATATTCTCAAAGTTGTTCTTAGGGCAAGTGATAAGTGCTACTGGTTAAGCTAGTAGCATAAACAAATTCTGAGAGTAGACAAAGATAAGATGCTAAATGCACTAATGACACAAAAGGTGAAATTTTTTGAAAGATTTGAGTCCTGTTAGATCTGACTTGAAGCTAACACAGCGTTTCATTAAAAGATCATCATACCAACAGTCAGACATGGTGATTATAGCATGCTAGGGCTCCTTTGTAATTGATGTAACCATGAATTCTGCTCCTTGCCAGAACATCCTGAAAGAGAAAGATCAACTGTCAGTTCATGCCCTGAAACTCAAGCACGCTTGGGTTTTTCAAAAGGACAATAGGATCATTTGGCATGACCTTGCTCAAAAACCCTGCAATGTGTTTCAGTTAAAACAGTCCTGAAAAGAATAGGGGGCCAGAATTCCTCCACAGTGCACCTTTAAAGTCATTATAGGGGAAATATAAAAATTTCATACTCTGAGCTACCCATTAGGAGACACTGAAAGACGAAAGAAAGTGGCATATTGAAAGCAATGCCTGCATGTAAAAAAAACGGTGTGTGTGTGTGTGTGTGTGTGGCTGTGTCTTATAGAGGATTTGTTCCAGTTAGAATAGTGCTATTTTTCTGACCACTTTCAAGCATTTGCATTTGGTTCATGGTGGAATTAAACAAAGTGAAATACAGATTTATTTTGTTGGTGTTTGTTTTAGCTTTTTAACAGTTCCTCAAACATCACCAAACAATCTGAGAATTTCCGTCTGAGTTTTGCCTTAAGGTTGCAGCTCAGTCCTCAACTACTGGCCCCAACTCCTCATCAGTCTTTCACACTGCAGTAAACGTTGCCAGCTGCCCCATAAAGACGCCGTCACGAGCAGGAAACCAGCCACTGCTGGTCTGATCCAGACAGATGAGGGAATGGATTCAAGGTGAGTGACATCAACAAGAAGCATTCAACAGTTAATCCAAGAAAGTCTGATGTTACTCCAGCTTGTCAGAGATGAAAGAAAAAAAAAGGCATCTCAAGAATAAGTCTTTGTTCCAGAGTAATGATAGAATAAGGCATTCAAAAAATTTGCCACAGGGAGAGAGTGGAAAATAAGAACTCATCTGCAGGGCAACCTTCAGATACCTTACAGGGTAGAAAAAGGCAGGTTAGTTTAAAAGGCATTGATTTAGAAAGGTTTGCATTCAATTTAAAACACCCCTCCCCAACCACCCACTCATACACACACTCTCTCTCTCACACACACACACTGCTATTTCCCCTCATCTCTCATCAACCTAAAATATTGGCCAAGAAACCAGATCATAGCTCTGTGATCTGGTTTCTTTTAGACATGAACCCTAACAATAAAATGTTTCTGATTTATTTCAACCTGTTGTATTTCTCACTGATCAGGTTACTGTGGCACTGTGGGTTTTTTCTTTCTCTTTGGCCACAAGTAGTGGCAGAAAACAGTAAGAGTTGTAATTTATGGGGGCAATCCATGTGCTGAATTTTAGAAAACTGATTATTATTTAAAGTGTACTTAAATATTTGCTTTTAATATCACTCTTTCTTTTAGTATTATTAAAAGCAATTTGAACCCATTGTTACAACCCCCTCTGCTAGGCGACAGGTGGGGAGAAACATACACAAGCCCTCTCACGAAATCAGAGAAAATAAGGGGTTTTATTGCAAACGTTAAACTGAAAACTGATGGGGCTGTTCAACAGACCACCGGGCAAACAATTAATACACAAAGAAAAGAACAGGCAAGAATAAAAGCTAAGGGTTAACTAAGGTGAGCCAGCAAACACAAGACTCTAATAAAACTAAGGTCAGCTGTATATCAGGGTTTACAAACACAGTTCAAATGCTAGGCAGACGAGGGAGACACTGCATGTTCACTTCAGAGCAGCAGTTCCCCGCAGTGTGAAGAATCTTCAGCCTTTTTATACTCACAGGTGTAGACAATCAGCCAGTCAGTTGGTCTTGGAGTGTCATGGGATCTCCAGGCAGGCAATCGTCCGCATGGTCTGGCACACTTTGATCTTCATAAAAGAAGGATGGCACAGGACTCCCAGCAGCCAGTCATCCACGAGTCCTAGCACACTTGGATTTGCATAAACAAAAGGGTGGTCTCACTTCCTCCAAGGCCCAGGGCCGTAACACCCCTCCCCTTAAAATAAAAGACTACGTTTTGTATACACAGATTTCAATATTCGTGACAGACAACAAAACAAGTCATACTCACAACCGGGAGAGACCATCAGCTCGTACATTTTCTGATCCTTTTATATGCCGAATCTCCAAGTTGTACTCTTGCAGCAGCAAGGCCCATCGCATGAGTCGTTGATTGTGGTTAAACATTCGGGCAAGAAATACAAGTGGATTATGATCAGTGTACACTACAACAGGTAATGTGCCAGACCCCAAGTACACATGGAAGTGCTGAAGAACTAGCAACAAGGCCAATGTCTCCTTTTCAATGACAGAGTAATTTACCTAATGCTTGTTAAACTTGCGGGAGAAGTCACAAATGGGATGGTCCAATCCCTGCAAGTCTTCTTGCAATAATACTGCCCCAGCCCCAACAGCACTGGCATCAACCTCTAACTTGAATGGACGCGTCAAGTCGTGTGCAGTTAACACAGGAGTGTGGCATAGGAGGGCTTTTGCACTTTCAAAGGCATTCACCAGGCACTAGGAAATCAACCTTAGGACTCAGTAGGTTGGTTAACGGCTGGACTACGGAGGAGATTCACCAACCTCTGGAACATTGCAGGTGCATTACACATCCCAAATGCCATGACAGTGTACTATAGTGATGTGTCGGTCGCAAACGAAACGGCTCTTAGAGACGGATCTTTGACATGAATGACGCGAGCCGTGGGTTTTTTATTTTTCTTTCTCTCACCCTCTCTCTCGCACTTTTTTCCGCTTCACTCCACATGTGAGCCTTGTGTGGAGGGGTGGTAGTTACACTCGCAGTAGCACAGGAACAGAGCAGGAGGGAGAGCCAGAGAAAGAAAGCCAGGGACAACAGCGTCACATTAGAAAGGTATAGTAATCATCCACAACTATTTTCAGTTGCAGATGATAAAGGATTCAGAAAAGTCTTGATGCATTCTCAATCATCCAGGAAAGTAAATCTCCAAAAAGTTGATTCTGTTCATCTGGATGTAGCGTTTTGTGGGAGAGACGTTTCGTCACTCATCCAAGTGACTTCTTCAGTCTCAGCTGACTGCAGGTTTCCCCAATCTTATAAACAGTACATTTGTATAATGACTGAAACCAGCCCACTGAGGGAACAATGAGCTGGGAGGTCAGTGGTCTTTGACAGTGGTTGTTGATCAATGGCCATGAGAATTTGCATAATTAAGATTAAGGAACTGACCTCCCAGCTCATTGTTCCTTCAGTGGGCTGGTTTCAGTCATTATGCACCTTCACAGACATTATGCAAATGTACTGTTTATAAGAGTGATGTTTTGGGGCTGTCGCCGAGCAACACGGACTTTCAACTCCCGCCACAGATTTTCTATGGGGTTGAGGTCTGGAGACTGGCTAGGCCACTCCAGGACTTTCAAATGCTTCTTACGGAGCCACTCCTTTGTTGCCCGGGCGGTGTGTTTTGGATCATTGTCATGTTGGAAGACCCAGCCTTGTTTCATCTTCAAAGTTCTCACTGATGGAAGGAGGTTTTGGCTCAAAATCTCACGATACATGGCCCCATTCATTCTGTCCTTAACACGGACAGTGTTGGGGAGTAACGGAATACATGTACCGCCATTACGTATTTAAAATACAAAATATGAGTAACTGTATTCCGTTACAGTTACCGTTGTGGAGATTAATTTGTTATCATATGTTACCTTATATATGAGATCAAAGTAGTTGCATTATAATATGGTATGTAGTTTTAGTTTGCATTAGACCTCTGACTTAGAAGAGTGTGAAAATCATTAGATCTGTTGGATTGACCTGTATTATGTTGAATGTCTTACATTGTTTCAAAGGAGTTGTTAGGATAATGGATGTTATTTTAATCTCACTGATATCATTTACATGCACTGTTGTAAGTTCATTATTACTTCATTAGTCTGCATCAGTTTATCAGTTTCTTAGTTTCTTAGTAAATCGGCTACAAGGTAATTCTCCACCAGCTTACTTTCTCTCTGCTTAAACTGTTGCAACATCACCACTCCACTCGAGCTGGACTGTTACATTCAGTTATGCACGTAGTCAGGCCTCACTAACGTGCACATATATACAGACTTATGTAACACACGCACGTTCCCTCACATACACACTTATTAACAAAGGGAGGTCGTCTCAGGACATCCTCTCTAGTGGACTCACAGTTTCACAAAATGCACAACAGATCACACACTTGTTTTTCTCTAAAAGTACCATCTGATGTCTATATAAGGAAGACTTTTGGGATTGTGGGGACTTGATATCATTTCCAGTAAGGTCTGTGTGACGTCATCATGAATAATATAAAAGATATGGAGAGCCGCCGCCCGGCGGAGATCTGTGGCTGTACGCTTGTCTTCCCATGCTTCTGTCTTAGAAGTGTGTAATAAAGATCACTATTCTGGCATCTACTGAGACCATGCAGTCGTTTGTCTTCTCCTCAAAACTCGAATCATGACATTTCTGGTGCCAAAAACCCGGTTTGGGGGGAGACTAATGGAGCCTGGCTGACGGTCTAGTGGTGTCAGACGGACGGCCAGGAGGCCGACTGAGTGATGGGCCCCGAAATAAGAGAGGTAAGCACCGCCTGTTGAGTAATGTCCAAAGGTGCTGAATTGGAGGAATTAAGATAAATTAAATGTTCACTCAGTGGGGCTTCTGTTCTGTCCGTGGTGATCTTGGGTAATTAGTTTGAAATAAGGAATATTGGTCTGTCTAAATTAATTGTTGTTTATTGTGGGAGCGAATTTTGAAGTTAAGAGGTTAAGAGGTTATTTTGAAGTTAATACGGTGTGTATTTGAGTGACTGGATGCCAGCTAGTCACACGGTAGTGTAGGGAAAATTTGGTTTTTATTGAGTAGCAAAAACGCGGTTTTGGGCGTCAGGTAATTAAACTGGGGGGCGGCGACCTCACAGTGATGCTTATAAATGCGGCGATGGTTTCCACAATCAGCAAAGAAAGAAAGAATGGAGGAATGGAAGAATGAATGGATGAAAGACTGGAAATAAAAACAAACGGACTGACTGGTAAAAGATGACAAGACTTGACCATGACTCAAGGTTAACCACCTCCACCTAGATAGGATAAAAGGGTGGATGAATTTATGTGTGTTTCTTTTTACAGGAGTAGAAGGATGACAAAATATTCGAGGATGAGTGAACCTGTAAATGCCATTTTTGTGTCTTGTGTTGCTTACAGAGGTAACTGCGCAGCGTTAACATTTACACTCCTCCTCTGACAGGAAATCTTTTTATAGCACCTCTGGAATGTGGATGCCTGACTGCGGTCAATGTGCTGCTAATGTTTGCTTTGCTTTGTTAAGAATGCGTGAGAAGGGTGCAGTAGAAAACAGACAAGTGACATGAAAACAAGTAATAATAACAAATAACTAATTTGGGGACAGTTTGACAGAGCTCACTAACTGGCCACTAGGGAGCTCTTGGTAGGGATACACAAGTGGAGTAACATTGCCCAAAGGGTGAATAAAACAAATTGTGGCAATAATAGTGATTTAATGATCAGAGAAATCCTGAACATGATACTTGTCTGTTGTGCTGAATCTTTTATTACTCTTATGATTTGCAGGTGGTTGTAAATAAGCTGTTTGCTTTAACAGGTTTGCTTTTTAGCTGAATTGCAAAATACAACTAGAACGATTAATTGAGACTAATCGCAACTAACCTGAAACTGAGGAGGTTCTATATAAGGAAGAATTAAAACAGGTATAAAGTGCATTTGATCTTTAATTGCAGGTGTGACCATGAAGATTTTTGGTACAGATTGCAGGTTGTTGCTCATTATTGAAGTGTGCTCATAAAGGCAAAAGCTATATAGGGGGTCTATGATTTGGTTTGTGTTTTAATATTTTAGGTATGGCAAAATTAAAGGTTTTTAGACAATTTAGGGGACCAGTGAGAAGCATAATTAGATGATCAGAAACTGAGTACTACACTTAAGTTGGAATTAAGAATGCCCAATTTGTTTTGAGGTCTGTTGTTCATTTTTATACACACATTGCAAATGTGCTTATAAGGAGCTGGCACTTAGTCTATGAAGGTCAAAAGCTTCATCCGACAACGGATCGGATTGATATATTGGAGCTATTGACTTCACGTGCAGAGGGTTAAATGCATGCACGCTTACACACATAGGCATAGCATAGGATTGGAATAAACAAAGTCAACAACATTAGGTTAGGAGAGCCAGCGCAGGAGAGGTGTTGGCTTTCTGTCTCTTGCAGAGAAGGGAGCAGACACCAGACGGGGACACGGAGATATGGGGACCCTTCACAGCAACTGGGGTCAAGTGTCATGGCCTTCATTTCCATTTAATACTTGTACAGCTGCTGTTGTTGTGTATATATATATTTATATTTCTTCATACATTCTTATGTATTTCTATACTGTGTATTGTGTATTTTGTTGTACAGTTATTTTATTTTATTTTCAACTTTAATTTATATATTTTATTTTATTCCTTCCTAGTTAAATTTACCCTTTTTAATTTTTATATTTATTTCCTATCTTCATAGCCTTTTCTTTTTTCTTTAGGTCACGAGCAGTTGTGTAAGCATTTCACTACATATCGTACTGTGTATGACTGTGTATGTGACAAATAAAATTTGAATTTGAATTTGAATTCTAAAGCCAGTGCTGTTTTTCTTTTCCTGTGTCTTAGTGCCTATAGGGTTAACTCTTGTTCTTGCAAATCCTTCTTCGGGTTTATTTTATCAGGTGATGTCAGGTGCGTGCAGGATAAAACAACACACTGAGCTGCAGACAAGAAAAAATTGTATTTGAAATTCAAAGGAGTTAAACCCTGCTCATGCGATTCTTTTTTTTTTGTTCTTCTAGTTTAAACAGTGGAAAGGCCTACAGTAGGGTGCTACATCTAGCCTCAATAGAATAGGCTCCAGCTCCCCGCGACCCTGATGAAGGATAAGCGAAAGAGAATTGATCGAAGAATGGTTTTGTGAAACCAGATGCTTAAGCACATCTTACACAAAAACGTACCTTCCACAGTTTGTACAGTGTACTTAACGGCCTGGCGACCTGGGGCATTCTACTGTATTTTTTTCTCTGCATCTCTGTACTATTGTATAGTGTCTTTACCTTACAATATAAAGTGCCTTGAGGTACCTGTTTTTGTGATTTGGTGCTACATAAATAAAAAAGAATTAAATATAATGCACACCATGAAATCACAACATGAAGTCACAACACAACTGATTCCAGAAGCTGGATGGAATGAACCATTTCTAAACAACTGCAGATTCCAAGATCATCAGTTTAAACAACTGCACACAAGTTATTCAGACATGTACTCACTTTGGGTCTTCTTTCGGAATGTGTTACTGTTACTACCCCAAAGCCTGCCATTACCTGGAAACTGCTGAAATACCAGCATCACTGTCCACAGTGAAGCTAGTTTTACACCGCCATGGACTAAGTGTGCGCCAAGAGAGAAAGAAGAATCTGTTCTAAAATTGACACCTTCAAAGTCAGCTGAAATCCCACATGGATGAAAAAAAACCTTTGGGAAAAAAGTTCTATGGTTGGATCAGAAAAAGCTTATTTGGTCACAATGAGAAGATGTATGTTTGGCGGAGTAAAAGTGAGGCTTTCAAATTTAAGAACATTATACCAATTGTCGAGCATGATGGTGGCAACATGATCTAATGCCGTTCTTATCTCAGTGGTGCTGATATATTGCAAAGATGTTAGAATAATGAAGGACTACCTCCAAGTTCTCCAACTTACAGATAAAACTGCAGCTACAGTTAAAAATTTGAAATAATTGGACCTTTAAACGGGACAATGATCCCAAACATCAAAACTGGGTTTTGGGATAAAGCAGGATAATATTAAGCCTCTGGAAAAAAAAAATGAAGATATAAAACCAGAGTTATGCCAGAAGCTTGTTGATGACCATCATAACCTTCTGGTCAAGTTGCAGCTTGCTAGGGTCATTTAACCAAATATTTATCTATAATTTTGATCATATGTAGATCAGAGAGAATCCAAAATAAATTCAAACTTGTGCACCCATGTTTTATGTTTTTTAAAGTCACTAAGATGGATGCTGTACAATCCCATGATCCCATAAAAAAATTCAAATGAATCATTAAAACAGAAAGTACACCATGACGTTCATGCCCATGATAAGCCAAAGTAAACTCTTGAGCACAAATGTATGCATTTGGGAAATTCAAGTGGTTTGTCTTTTGTAAATTTTGTAAATTTTGTAAATTATTTTTGGGACCACCCTAATGGTGATGATTTTAGAGATGTTGAGGGCCCTACTTCCTATAGCACATAAAATATTTTCTCTCTGCACAGTCTCTGTTCTCCATACTGCCTGTGCTGTTTGTGGATAAGACTCCACAGCGCTGTACCATTGGGGGGCAGAGGGGCAGGTCAGAGTACAACATATCTGCGCCATTCACCCACAGCCATTTACCAGCCAGGAAACGCAGACCTGTCCACACCTAGGGGGGAAAAGCAGCTAGTGAAAATACATATATATAATATATTCATAGTCAATTATTCCACTGAGATTTTTATGTTGCCACAATGCAACACAAAAATCTCTTGCAGCTGAAAAAGCATTTTCCATAATATGCTATTAAAGTGTTATAAATGGCAAAAGACTGCAAATAAGGTTAAATATGGCCATGTAAATCATTTATACATATAGCCAGAATATGTTACTATTCTGCACTACACATATCTTGTATGGATTTCGCTTTTGATTCTGATTGATTTGATTCTTCAGTGGTTAGATGTTGGCTGCATGTTCTCATTCTAACCAACAACATGAACGCAAATCTCATGTAAACATTTCATGCATGAGTCACTGAATTTGAACCCACCTCTTCAGCATTGGCCTCCACCAACTTTTTCATTACATAATCGTAGTCTTCAGGCTGTATGCTGACCAAGTCGTAGCTTGTGGGTGAACTGAGTGCTCTGCAATGTTCCAGTGCTTCCTCCCAGGTTTTGTTCTCCTCTACGAGAACTAGGTTATCCTCCTCTACGAGAACTAGGTTGTCCTGTCCTGTCCTGTCCTGTCCAGCCCTGTAGCAAAGGAAGGGAAACCGAGAGGAGCAGTCTTGGGTAGTCATGTTTTTGCTGAGAGACGAGATGGAGACACAGTTTTTACTGTTATCTGGCTCATCCGGTGCCCAGTTTGTGTAGTTTGACAAGCCTGCACTCCATTTCCACGTTTGCCCTGCAGAACACAATGAATTTTTTCCACACATAGATAAGGTTAATATATGTTTACTGTTTCTCAAGTAATCAATCTGTTCCACCGCCTGCTTTAAGGCTAAAATGGGCAGGGAAAAAATGCCCAACTCTACAGATTTGAATAAGTTACTTAGCTTAATTACCAGATTACTTAGTAATAATGGATTGGCTTTATATAGCGCTTTACAATACCACTATTCATTCACTCTCACATTCATACACTGGTGGAAGCAAGCTACCGTTTGTAGCCACAGCTGCCCTGGGGCAGACTGACAGAAGCGAGGCTGCCATATCGCGCCATCGGCCCCTCTGGCCAACACCAGTAGGCAAGTAGGGTAAAGTGTCTTGCCCAAGGACACAACGACTAGGACAGAGAGCCCAGGGATCGAACCGGCGACCTTCCGGTTACAGATGCAATTCCCAACCCCCTGAGCCATGGTCGCCCCAATAGCAATAGTACTTAATAATTTATCATAAACTAAACAATCATGAATCTCACTTGTAAGACATGCTTAAGGATGAAGATTTTGCAAGCTATTATATTTTCAGCTACTGATATTGACTTAAACTGTGAAAAAAAAGCAAAGTAAAAAAAATGTGTGACCGAGTTATGGAACTACATTTTAGTTTACAAAACTGTAACAGGAGTGTTTGTCTTTACCATCTCTCTGGAGTCCAATCCAGATGGGAAAGTTCTGATCACCAAATAATGAATTCAGTTGGTCATAGTCTGACGAAGTTAGCAGACCACCTTTCTTCTCGCAGTATTTATGGGCATCATCAAATTTCATTGGCTGAGTTATAAGTTCAGTTGAACCTTCACACATGAAGAATTTTTTGTCGCATTCAGCTCCATAAACCCTTTCAAGAGAAAGAATCAATACAACATGAAAGAATCTGATGCATTTAAAACTTAAGAGCCGCACTGTTATCTGAAGTATCTGGAGACACTGCAGCTCTCCAGCCTAAGTCAGGAAATGTGGCTAACTGGCAGCAGATTGTGGTTCTCTCAGCTAAAGGGAGTGGTTGAGAAAAATGAATCAAAGTGTTCAGCTGTGTTATAGGATTTATTGGTCGTGTAGTGACGCAAAAAATTTCCAGTGGTTCTGTTTATTACCCACTTCTTACTAGAAAACAAAAACTGAAGACTCTCTCAAAGTCTCTTTTAAAGTTAGCACACACACCAATTTCATATAACAGATTTTTCAAAGTTTGTCCAAATACAGCCATTAATGTAAATCTAAAAGCTGTAACTTATTTGTAAATATTTACTAAAAATGCAAAAAGTATTTTTTAACACGTCTTTAAACAAGAATTATCAACAACAATCTCACATACCTGCCACTGTCAGAATGAACAGCACCACATGTTCTTTTTTCATCTGGATGACATTGTCCCCTGAACAAGTCCAAAAAATTATTGTTTGACCAACAGACCCATGCATAATATTCCCTCAAGTCCATTGCATCTGCATCGGATTTTGTATAGATGGTAGCCAAATCAGTCTGGCCGTAAAGTCTGTTGGAGGGGAGAGAAAGTTTGTAGTGATCGCTCAGAAAAAACCATTTTCTATTGCCTATTCCTTTGCTTATTCCCCCTCCCCCCCCATCTGAAGTCTAAATTTTTGCATACCTCAAGTTTAACTGTAGCTGGTGTTGTACTACAAGTGTAATACTCTTCCCTCCTTCGGCTAAGGTATTTTGTGTTTAATGTAAGAAAAAAAAAAAAAAAAAAAAAAAACGCACTATTAGTGATGTTTTTAGCCATTGTCATGAATCGCTGTGTGGCAGGCAAGCAGGAGTGGTGGACCCAAAATGCAGAACTCAGACACGGAAGTGAAACTTAAGGCGCAGCTTTATTGCTGGGAAAAACCTCGTACAAACTAAACTCACCAAAAGAAAACCAAAAGTCAGAACAGAGGAACCAAGGACTGAAACACTGGAAAGAATCACTAAACTGGAGCAGGAGACCAAACACTAGGAACATAGAAGCAGAACACACAGCTAGTTGAGGGTACGACGCGACACTGACACAGAGAAACACAGGGCTTAAATACACAGACGGCAGTAATCAAGGGATGAGAGACAGGAGGGGAACACACCTGGGAGAAATCACAGCTGACAAGACAGGGGAAACGTAAACTGAGCACACTCACATACGACACAAACCTTCACAATAAAACAGGAAACTCAGACACATGGAACCAGACAAGACATTGAACTAAACAGACAGATTCACAAACAGATGGGGTGACACCATAGACAGAGACAGACTCAAAGGCAGACCAAATATAACACACAGAACTCAAACAATAATAATCATCATCATCATAAACTAGAAAATGATAACTAAAAGCGCTGGGTCACCGACCCAGGACCATGACAGTACCCCCCCCCTCAAGGGCTGGCTCCAGACAGCCCAGCAGAAACACAAAAACGGACCAAAACCAAAAAAGAAAAGCACCCAACCAGGGCGGGCGGAGGGGGCCCAGGACGGAGGGACAGAGTCCAAAAAGGCCCAGATGGCCAAGTTCAGGGGGCCGACAGCACAGGAGGCCAAAACAGTTCAGTTCCGGAGGCCGACCACGCAGTAGGCAGTGGCGTGGAAACAGTTCCGGGGGCCGACCGTGCGGACGGCAACGGCGGCGCAGATGCAGGTCCGGGAGCCGACCGCGCGGACGGCAACGGCGGCGCGGATGCAGGTCCGGGGGCCGACCGCGCGGACGGCAACGGCGGCGCGGATGCAGGTCCGGGGGCCGACCGCGCGGACGGCAACGGCGGCACGGATGCAGGTCCGGGGGCCGACCGCGCGGACGGCAACGGCGGCACAGATGCAGGTCCGGGGGCCGACTGCGCGGACAGCAGTGGCGGCGTGTAGGAGGTCGTCCACGCAGAAGGCGGGGGTGACAACAGAAGTCCGGAGGGCGGCCACGGTGGTGACGATGCCCAACAAGAGGCCTGACAAACGCTCGATGATGTTGAGGCGGTAGTTTGGGACCATGACAGCCATTGAGCATATAAATGACCTGCGGCACCAGGCGAGGCGGAGGCTGGATCAGACGAGGCAGAAGCCGAGGCGGAGGCTGGGCCAAACGAAACTGGTGACGCTGAAGAGGAGGCCACTGCAGGCGATGCTGGAGATGATGCGGGGGGCTGGACCAGGCGAGGCAGATGAGGATGAAGCTGAAGCTGGACCCGGCGACGGCGTGGGTGGACCTGAAGCTGGACCCGGCGACGGCGTGGGTGGACCTGAAGCTGGACCCGGCGACGGCGTGGGTGGAGACACAGAGGCTGCAGACGGCGTGGGTGGAGACACAGAGGCTGCAGACGGCGTGGGTGGAGACACAGAGGCTGCAGCTGGCGAGGATGAAGACACAGAGGCTGCAGCTGGCGAGGATGAAGACACAGAGGCTGCAGCTGGCGGCGGCGTGGAAGCCGGAGACGGAGGCGCTGCAGCAGGCAGTGTGGATGAAACTGTGGATGCGGCTGCTGCTGCGGGTGTGGATGAGGCTGCTGGTGGAGCAGCTGGTGGCTGGACGGGCTCCTCGGACCCCCAGCTGACGAGGAAGGTCGCTGGACGGGCTCCTCGGGCCCCCCAGCTGGCAAAGCAGGAGGCTGGACGGGCTCCTCGGTCCCCCCAGCTGGCGAAGCAGGAGGCTGGACGGGCTCCTCGGTCCCCCCAGCTGGCGAAGCAGGAGGCTGGACGGGCTCCTCGGTCCCCCCAGCTGGCGAAGCAGGAGGCTGGACGGGCTCCTCGGGCCCTCCAGCTGGCGAAGCAGGAGGCTGGACGGGCTCCTCGGGCCCTCCAGCTGGCGAAGCAGGAGGCTGGACGGGCTCCTCGCCCTCCAGCGAAAACAGTCTCAGGACCAGTGGGCACAGGGGCCCCTGGAACACACAGGACAAAACCAGCAGGCGCGGGGACCTCTGGCAGGCACAGATCGGAACCAGCAGGCACACGGGCCTCTGGCAGGCACAGATCGGAACCAGCAGGCGCGGGGACCTCTGGCAGGCACAGATCGGAACCAGCAGGCGCGGGGACCTCTGGCAGGCACAGATCGGAACCAGCAGGCGCGGGGACCTCTGGCAGGGACAGGACAGAACCAGAAGGCACACGGGCCTCTGGCAGGGACAGGACAGAACCAGAAGGCACACAGGCCTCTGGCAGGCACAGATCGGAACCAGAAGGCACACAGGCCTCTGGCAGGGACAGAACAGAACCAGGCACACGGGCCTCTGGCAAACACATGGCAGACTGCAGCTGCACAGAGCATTGAGTCTGCTCAGGCAGCAACGGCCGGGTGCGGTCCTCAGCTGGCTTCTTAACCGCCAGGGGTCCAGAGTCTGCTGGGGGCTGAAACCCAGCCTCTGGGGAGGCCCTGGAGTGAATCTCAGTCTCAGAACTGGCCAGCTTTTGAGGACTGATAACAATATTGTTTGGTTTGTCTCTCTGATTAGGATTCAAGGTTGTGGAACAGTTCTGTAAGGGTTGGATAGACATAGCTTGCTGTACCGGAGGTGTAGGTGAAGATGATGGCTGTATAGGTGGCTGAGCTGAGGGCAACTGAAGAAAAGGTCGGGAAAATGATGGTTGTGAAGTTGGAAACCAAGCTGACGATAAGGCTGATGATTCCTCTACCAACTGAGCTATTGACTGGGCTAAGGATTGAAATAAGGTTTGTAGTAAGTCAGGCTGTGGATGTGACTGTGCTATGGGAAGCGAGGCTGAATGTGGTGGAGGTGGCGACTGAGCTTCGGGCCGGGCGGCTAACAGAGCTTCGGGCCGGGCGGCTAACAGAGCTTCGGGCCGGGCGGCTAACAGAGCTGACATAGCCCCAGAATAAACAGTTCCAGATGAAACAGTCTTAACTCCTGGGTCCGAAGGAGCATCAGAAGCACAGTCTTTTGAACCAAAGTGGAAACGATCGCTCTCAAAATGAATACTGTCATTTTCTGGAACAGGAGGAACAGAAGATCTAGAGTTCATGAAGCTGACGTTAGCGGCCTTGGGGGAAACGGTACGTTTATCCCTCGACACAGAAGGCGAATGTAGGGGGACTTTGTCACTCACCCTAGGCGGTTGGTCGAGAAGAGTCCCAGGCTCCTGCCGGAGCCGTGAGTGCTGGCGGCACGTTCGCCGCTTCCAAGTAGAAGAGGAAGCAGCACTGGCAGAATGTGACAAGGAATGACTCGGCTGTGGCTGCTCCTGCTGTGAAGTGGAAACGCTGGGTGAGTCGGGTGGCACTATAATGATCCCTAACATCTTGCAGAAAGCTTGAGCTGGTGTAAGCTGGTTGCTCGCGGTCTCATAGTAATCCTCCCGGGACCGGCGGGAGCGTTTTCTGTGAGACCGGGGCATCCGGGGGGAAGAAGCAGGTGAGTGGACCGAAGGGTAAGCAGCTAGTGAGGAACGGCAGCACGGAGGCCCTCCAAGCGCTAGCCGGGTCCCGTCAAAGGCTGAGCTGCGCTTCCTCAGTGAGTCTGCTGGATCCATACTGGCCGTGTCGTTCTGTCATGAATCGCTGTGTGGCAGGCAAGCAGGAGTGGTGGACCCAAAATGCAGAACTCAGACACGGAAGTGAAACTTAAGGCGCAGCTTTATTGCTGGGAAAAACCTCGTACAAACTAAACTCACCAAAAGAAAACCAAAAGTCAGAACAGAGGAACCAAGGACTGAAACACTGGAAAGAAACACTAAACTGGAGCAGGAGACCAAACACTAGGAACATAGAAGCAGAACACACAGCTAGTTGATGGTACGACGCAACACTGACACAGAGAAACACAGGGCTTAAATACACAGATGGCAGTAATCAAGGGATGAGAGACAGGAGGGGAACACACCTGGGAGAAATCACAGCTGACGAGACAGGGGAAACGTAAACTGAGCACACTCACATATGACACAAACCTTCACAATAAAACAGGAAACTCAGACACATGGAACCAGACAAGACATTGAACTAAACAGACAGATTCACAAACAGATGGGGTGACACCATAGACAGAGACAGACTCAAAGGCAGACCAAATATAACACACAGAACTCAAACAATAATAATCATCATCATCATAAACTAGAAAATGATAACTAAAAGCGCTGGGTCACCGACCCAGGACCATGACAGCCATTGAGCATATAAATGACCAGAGGTATCACTTTATATTGTAAAGTCTACATTGAGGATTTTGATAGTGATAATGAATATTAGTGCATTGAGGTTTTGATTAAAGCTTTAAAGTGGAAATGAAACACCAAATGTATAAAGGGTATTTACACCATGGAAACCTGCTCTCAATAACTCCCATAGATGTAACTCTGTGAAGCTGGATTTAAGAAATAAGGGCTTAAAGTTTTAAAAACATGTTTAGCACCATCTTCTGTCAGTACAGAATGTTTCGTCACCGTGTTGGTTGGTGTCAGTTGACTTACATTAGTTTGTGTTAGTTAACTAGTAAAAGAAAGCTGCACTGATATGGAAAAATTCACCTGTTAGCCATAATGTTCGGGCTTGTAAAACGCTTTATAAATTAGCAGGGTGTGGAGGAGAGCCCGTTTGAGCTAGGTGACAGGCAGCTCATCAGCCCAACAAGCTGGAGTCAGGAATGAATTTTCACAGGCATTGTGGTGCAATCTGCTGATGTGATCAGCGCTATTTTATATAGCAAAATCTTTACCCCACCCCCCAAGCATATCAAAACAGTTAACAACATAACAGCTTACTACATGCACACCAAACATAACATGTTCCTTACCAAAGCACAATCGGGAATCCCAGTAAAAATAGGCCGACATGTGCGATGGGGAGGGGGGGGGAAAGCAGCCCCTTGCTTTGCCAGCTTTGCAGATTAATTTAAATTCAATTCAATTCAATTCAATTCAATTCAATTTTATATATATAGCGCCATATCACAACAACAGTCACCTCAAGGTACTTCATATGGTACAGTATATCCTATAATAATATATACAGAGAAAAACCCAGCAATCATATGACCCCCTATGAGCAAGCACTTTGGCAACAGTGGGAAGAAAAAACTTCCTTTTAACAGGAAGTAAGCTCCGGCAGAACCAGGCTCAGGGAGGGGCGGCCATATGCTGTGAGAGAAGGAAAACAGGATAAAGACATGTTGTGGAAGAGAGACAGAGATTAATAACAGGTACGGTTCAATGCAAAGATTTCTATTTACACATAGTGAGTGAGAAAGGTGACTGGAAAGGAAAAACTCAATGCATCATGGGAATCCCCCCGGAGTCTACGTCTATTGCAGCATAACTAAGTCTGTGAAGGTTCTCAGTCATCCAGGTCATCGTAGTCAAAGGAGCTTGCAAAGAAAAGCGTCTGGACTTCTTTAAGTTACTTGAAGACGTTTCACCTCTCATCCGAGAAGCTTCTTCAGTTCTAAGGTCAAATGGTGGAGAGTCCCAGATATAAACCTAGTGGGAGTAACCCCCCACAGAGGGACAAAAGGACCCCTTGATGATCCTCTAATCGCCTGAGCCAAGGTGTGAAACTGGGTGTGGGTCCCAATCAGCCAGAGTTTCGGGTGTGTTCATTGTGAAAAAGGAATGCCCGAGGAATGCCGGGAGGAATGCCCAGACCTCTACATTGGAGAGACCAAACAGCCACTTCACAAGCGCATGGCACAACACAGAAGAGCCACCTCCACAGGACAAGACTCAGCAGTCCATCTGCATCTTAAGGATAAAGGACACTCTTTCGAGGATGCCAATGTTCACATTTTGGACAGAGAGGACAGATGGTTTGAAAGAGGAGTGAAAGAAGCCATCTATGTCCACTGTGAGCGACCATCTTTGAACAGAGGTGGGGGTTTACGACACCAACTCTCTGCCATCTATAATCCAGTTTTGAGATCCCTTCCCAGACGCCTTAACGCCCAGTCACATCCTGGGCCATCTGACCTCAGGAATTCGCATGATAAGGTGGGGCCAGGTTTCACAATGAACACACCCGAAACTCTGGCTGATTGGGACCCACACCCAGTTTCACACCTTGGCTCAGGCGATTAGAGGATCATCAGGGGGTCCTTTTGTCCCTCTGTGGGGGGTTACTCCCACTAGGTTTATATCTGGGACTCTCCAATTTGACCTTAGAACTGAAGAAGCTTCTCGGATGAGAGGTGAAACGTCTTCAAGTAACTTAAAGAAGTCCAGACGCTTTTTCTTTGCAAGCTCCTTTGACCAGCATAACTAAGGGAGGATTCAGGTTCACTTGGTCCAGCCCTAACTATATGCTTTATCAAAAAGGAGCATTTTAAGCCTAATCTTAAAAGTAGAGATAGTGTCTGTCTCCCAAATCCAAACTGGAAGCTGGTTCCACAGAAGAGGGAACTTTCGAATGCCTGAAAACTGAAGGCTCTGCCTCGCATTCTACTTTTAAATACTCTAAGAACAACAAGTAAGCCTGCAGTGTGAGAGTGAAGTGCTCTAATAGGGTGATATGGGACTACAAGGTCATTAAGATAAAATGGGGCCTGATTATTTAAGACCTTGTATGTGAGGAGCAGGATTTTGAATTCAATTCTAGATTTAATAGGAAGCCAATGAAGGGAAGCCAATACAGGAGAAATCTGCTCTCTCTTTCTAGTCATTGTCAGGACTCTTGCTGCTGCATTTTGGATTAATTGAAGGCTTTTCAGTGAGTTTTTAGGATTTCCTGATAATAATGAATTACAGTAGTCCAGCCTGGAAGTAATAAATGATGTTGGTACTTCTGGCCTAAGGAGGGAAAACACCATGAAAAGCTGCTGTGTCCAGCTTGTTGAGCTGGTGCTTCAAACAGGCTCCCCTCCACATTGTCCTCACTTATAAAGTGCTTTACAAACACAAATATTACATCTAATAGGTGGATTTTCTTGTTTTAGTGCAGCTAGATAAACAACTTACTGCCAAAGAGACAGACAAATTGGGCAGTACATCCTCGGTTTCTTTTTTTTCAATATATTTTTTATTGATTTTATAATTGAGCAGTATACAACAATCACCTTCAAAAGAACACAATAGAAGGTGGACGGCAAATCAACAAGGTGGTAATACAGCATACATAAATGTTAAGACAGAGTATATTTCACTTAAGTTTATCCATCAGGCTAATGACTGGTTGCCAAATCTTATAAAACACACTCTCTCGGTTAGACAAGGTAAACCTGATTTTCTCCAGATGGAGTACATTTCCAAATTCTCTCAACCACATTTCGAAGGTAGGAGGTTTATCAGACTTCCAGCAGAGAAGTATCAGCTTTCTAGCCACAAGTGTGGACATTGACACAACCTGCGTCTCTGTCTTGTCCCTTGCCCATCCCGGTTCAGACACCCCGAACAATGCTGCAAAGGTGGTACATGGGACCTCCCTGCCAATGGCTTTGGTCAGAAAATCAAACAAATCATTCCAAAAAAGCTGTAGTTTTTGGCATTGAAAGAAAAGGTGAGATAAAGTTCCTCGACCACTTGAACACTTAACACAGAGGGCTGAAATGTTCTTATATATTTTTTCCACTTTAGTGGGAGAAAAATGCAACCTATACACAACCTTAAATTAGATCAGACAATGTCTAGCATTTATAGAACTACAATATATATTCTTAATGTACTCTTGCCAAAGATCATCAGTAACATCCACCCCCAGTTCTTCCTGCCACTGCTCCCTAAAAATATCAGATGAAGGACTGTATATATCTAGTAAGGCCCTGTAAAAGCGAGACACAGCACCTCTAGTATAGGGCTCAACTGACATGAAGCTGTCAAGCACTGAGTTTCGAGGAATCAAATTGTATTGTGGAATAGATGCTTTGATGACATGTCTTAACTGTAAAAATCTGAAAAAATGTGAATTAGGAAGATTAAGTTTCACCCTCAATTGCTGAAAAGATGGAAAATGTCCATCAATGTACTGTAAATATCTTTGAGAGAACAAATCCCTCTTCCCTGCCATGTCACAAACGTGATGTCCTCCAGCCCAGGCCTGAAGGCATGATTGTTGCATATTGGAGCATCCAAATACATTTTAGGAGCCTTTACTGTGCCCAATAGTTGGTTCCAGACCTTAATTGAATTTTGAATCACAGGATTTCTGCCATATAGTGTATTCTTCACACAAGTTTGTCTACAAGACAGGTGTTCCATCATCAACCATGAAGGTTGTCCTTCCAAATCAGCACCTGGAGTACACCTTCGCCAAAATGAAAAAAATATTTAAGTGTGCAGCCATATAATATAATCTAAAATTTGGGAGTCCAAGGCCACCACAAGTCTTATGTTTAAGAAGATGTTTTTTGGAAATTCTAGGAACCTTACCCGACCACACAAAGGAGGATACAATAGATTCCAGCTTTTTAAAATATGACTGGGGAATGCACACTGGGATTGACTGAAAGATGTACAAAAATCTGAGCGAAACTACTATTTTGATGGCATTAATCCGCCCCACCATGGAAATTGGCAATGTTGTCACGGTCCCCGTGTCTCTCTGGTTGGCCCACGCTGGCTACAGGTTTTGTTGTTGTTCGTTTTGGTTTTTTTTGTCTCTCCTCCTCCTCTCTGCCTGGGTGGAGCTCGTTACGGGCTCTCGCTCTTGGCCCACGCACCAGTGTGATGGTGTCCACCTGCGGCTGATCTGGCTGATTTCCCCAGCTGCTATTTAAGGCAGTGGCACAGAGCAGCTCACCGCTGGAATGTTGAACCACCTGAGTTCGTGCTCATGGCATATTCAAAGAAGAATCTCTTACATGTATTTTGTTGTGGGACTAACCTTGAACTTCTGTCTGTAGATATCCCTCTCCTGGACCGAATCACCGGACCTGTCCAAGTGGGGCAGTGTGTGGAGTGTTGGAGTGAGTGCGGCTGAAGAGGAGTGTGTGTGTGTGTGGAGGAGCGGTGGCAGTGACTGAGTGGAAGAGGAAGCGTGTGTGTGGATTCCCCCCCCTTCTCTCCCTGGAGCCCTGGACCCCCCTCCCAACTCACTGTACATATATTTTGCACTAAGGTGATCCCTATTGTAAATAAATCCCCTTTTTCCTTGAAAGGTACTGTCTGCGCGTGAGTCCGTTCAGTAGCCATGACAAATGTGATCCAAAACTCAATATTCTTCTCCAATTGATTAACTTTTCTATCCCAATTTTGCTTTAAAAGTTGTGACACCTTACGTGTGACTGTGATACCGAGACATTCAAACTTATCTAGCGCTATTCTAAATGGAGTATTATGCAGATAAGCCATGTCCACCCCATCCGACAGAGGCATAAGTTCACTTTTCGTCCAATTTATCTTATACCCTGAGAGAGAGTCAAATTCATTAATAAGCTGCAATAGTGGACTGATAGAGGTCTTAGGTTTTGATATTAATAAAACTACGTCATCAGCATAAGCGGAGAACTTATGAGGAATACCCTGATGTATAATCGGTAGTATATCAGAACTTAGCCGTATACAAGCTGCTAAAGGTTCTAGGGCCAGGGCAAAAATAAAAGGAGAAATGGGATCTCCCTGTCGCGTGCCCCTGTGCAATCGAAAAGGGTTTGATACATCATTATTAGTCCTTGCCGAGGCCATAGGTCCTTTGTACAAAATGCTAATCCAATTGATAAAAGAACATCCTCGGTTTCTTAGCATTAAACTAATTTTTGCAGTACAAAAAGAGATCCTCTTAGATTCATTCTTAGTTTTAGTCTCCTTTTTTCCACTGAGTTTTTGGTTCTGTTACTAGTTAGGTAACACAAAGTAAAGTAAGTGTATTGACCGCAACAACTAACCAACTCCGTAAGTTCCGTACTGACAGAAGATGGCGCTAAACAGGTTTAAAAAACTTTAAGCACTTTTTTCCTAAATCCAACAACACAGAGTTATATCTATATCAGTTTTTGAGAGCGCGGCTCCACGGTGTAAATTAGGCCTTATACATTTAGTGTTTCATTTCCACTAAGCATTATTGCTTTCTTCTTGTTCTGATGAAGTGAAATATTTTCCATGGTTCCCAATGCTGTATCACAAAGTGTTATATTAGCTTAAGAGCTTTAAAAAGCATCACTATAAACGAAAGCCTACCCTCTGCAGTATCTCTGGGCATCCTGCCAAGTGTAATATCTTTGGATGTAAAGATATTCTCTTGGCAACGCTGATGATGATGGCGTCATGATGATGAGGAGAATAAAGGTTCCACACAAGATGGTCTTCAATGCCAGCCAAATTCTTTTGTATTGAGAGCAAGACACTTTTACTTAAATAGAGGGATAGTTCTTTTCTATATGAGCAGTTAATATGAAGAGCAGCAATAATCTTAGTGTTCAGTTGGTGCACATACCTGCTCTTATGCATCATGTTGTCTTTTTTGCAGAGTGTGATCCTCAAGTGTTTACGAAGAAATACCTGCTGCTGCCCGGTGAGCTACCAACATCCAACTGAGTGTTTCACTGCTTAAATTTCATATACAAGAACGCTGATTGGACTAACAGAAATGTAAATGTCTGCCAAACATCAGCCTTCAGTCAGTGCATATGCAGAAAGCATTTGACTGTTGTCAAATGAAGGAAAGATTTACATAAAGACAAACGTCTTGCAAAAGAAAACAGGCAAGTTGAATTTAAATTAAAAATAGTCTTTGCGTCATCAGCTGTGGGATTGAGTTGAAAATTATGATTAGACATTTCTCTGAAAATTGGATCTTGAGAAAAAAAATACATTACATGTACCTGTGAAATAAAAATCCAGAAGGCCAATCTGGGAAAAAGACAAGCCATTGGAAGCAGTGGGATCATCAGTTCAATGATTTGCTAAAGCCTTTTGGGCATTATACTCAGAATGAATAAGTAAACCCTAACTTAGTTATCATAAGTGAGCTTTACTTAGTTTTTTTTTTTTTTTTTTTGAGGCAATGAGTCTGCATGATTTGTTTAACTTGTGGGAACTATTTAGATTTTACAGTGTACCACTTATAAGTACCACTCATCTAAAGTAGCCTGTTTCAGCACTGCAGTCTTTGATCAAGGGTGATTGTCAGCAGTTTAACCTCTCTCCATTTGTGTGTGTATGAGCTTTGGTGAAGACAAATTATTTGTAAGAAGATGGATTCATAAATTTAGATAATGAACAGTGCAGCAGATGGATCTTTTATAGTATATGTTTTATTATGCTAGTGTTTAAATGGACATTTCCCCCTTTAACTGAAATCACATAGGAAATCACATAGGACTCATATCTGGAACAAAACGCAGTTATTTGTTGCAAACCAACAGCACCTCAGTTAATTAAACTGAATTCTACACTTCAAGATGAGTTTTATTACAAAGCATTTTGAGGATGCAGTAATTCACTGGTGGATGAGGCCAGCAGCCTGGCTTAAGAGGCTTATTGTCCTGAAAATTTTAAACACTTTCTGATTTTAATTCATCATTTGGACAAAAGCCTGTCTGAGGAAAAAAGGTTCTTGAGGACTTTTCAAAATGGCGAGTTTTCCTTCATTGGGATGCAGGCATCCCAATGAAGGAAAATGGTCCAGGTCCAAAGTTAGTGTTCCCATCCTGGGCTTTATGGTCCTTGCCTTACTTCTGCTCTTGATGGGTTGACAGGAGACGACATCATTCTTGACCTTGTCAGTGATGATCAGATTATTGACAGTAACATCAATAAATACGGGTTGTGTCAATCATTACTAACTAGTCTTCTAGCATTGCCAGTGTTGGGAAGGTTACTTTTAAAATGTATTCCATTACAGATTACAGAATACATGCCCTAAAATGTATTCTGTAACATATTCCATTACGTTACTCAATGAGAGTAACGTATTCTGAATACTTTGGGTTACTTAACATATTATCATGTATTTTACAACTACGTGAATGTACTATTGCTGTGTGATTTATTACTATTACTGAAGGTCCGCGGCTCCGAACCGTAGTAAAGGGACCTCTGACTAATACGGGTTCCGTGTAGGGCTCCTAGCCGAAAAATAGCTTTACTTTGTTGTCTGGGTCAACTCTGCTTGCGAGAGACAGAGAGAGGCGTTGAAAGGCTGCTCCAACGGAACTTATTGTTTCGGAGGAAAACACAAACACAGCATACTGTCGAGTTTTAATAGCTTACTTACACCTGGGCTCGTCAGGCACTCTTCTTGGCTGCAGTGGTTATTATTATATTTACATGCTTCCAGCTCCCGTTTTTGCTCGATGACAACTCGTACTTTCGACTCTCCTTTTTCTCCCACCATAACGAGTATGGCAGTCCATTCTCCCTGCAGCACGGACTACACTGCCCATGATGCTACATACTGCATTGTGCCTATTAGCTTAGCACAACAACAACATAAAGGCGCTCTCTCACCCAGGAAACACGCAGAGTGAGAGCGTCACCCTGTAACCATGGCAACTGCAACGCTGCCGCCTGGAGCTACAGAACGTAGCTGTCAAACAAAACCCAAACAGTCCTGACCAGCCACAATATGAAACAGAAAAGTACTGCCGTGTAATCCATTTATTTCAGCAAAGTAACTGTATTCTAAATACCACCTTTTTAAACGGTACATGTAACGGAATACAGTTACTCATATTTTGTATTTTAAATACGTAACGGCGGTACATGTATTCCGTTACTCCCCAACACTGAGCATTGCATATAGAAAATTATAAAATTATAAAATTTTAAAAATCCTTCAGTATTCAAAATGTGTATTTGACTTTGTGTAAAAGATTTATGTAGAGACTGAAGTCACTTATTGATTACCTACAGCAAACAATGAATGACTGGGGGCCTGTGTTTGACTTGACCAGTCTTACTTGTTATCATCTATCGTCCACCTGGGCCTTACACAGAGTTTTTGTCTGATTTCTCAGACTTTATTTCTAATTTAGTTCTGAGCTCAGATAAAATAATTATTGTGGGTGATTTTAACATCCATGTAGATGCTAAAAATGACAGCCTCAACATGGCATTTAATCTGTTATTAGACTCAATTGGCTTCTCTCAAAATGTAAAAGAACCCACCCACCACTTTAATCACACTCTAGATCTTGTTTTAACATATGGCATAGAAACTGAACATTTAACAGTGTTTCCTGAAAACCCTCTCCTGTCTGATCATTTCCTGATAACATTTACTTTTACAATAATTGATTACACAGCGGTGAAGAGTAGACTTTATCAAAGTAGATGTCTTTCTGAAAGTGCTGTAACTAAGTTTAAGAATATAATCCACCCACTGTTATCATCTCCAATGCCCTGTACCAACACAGAGCAGAGCAGCTATCTGAACGCTACCCCAACAGAGGTCGATTATCTTGTTAATAATTTCACCTCCTCACTACGTACGACTCTGGATACTGTAGCTCCTGTGAAAACTAAGGCCTCAAATCAGAAGTACCTGACTCCGTGGTATAATTCTCAAACACGTACCCTAAAGCAGATGACTCGTAATCTGGAGAGGAAATGGCGTGTCACAAATCTAGAGGATCATCATTTAGCCTGGAGAAATAGTTTGCTGCTTTATAAGAAAGCCCTCCGCAAAGCCAGAACATCTTACTATTCATCACTGATTGAAGTAAATAAGAACAACCCCAGGTTTCTCTTCAGCACTGTAGCCAGGCTGACAAAAAGTCAGAGCTCTTTTGAGCCAACCATCCCTTTAACGTTAACTAGTAATGACTTCATGAACTTCTTCACAAATAAAATTTTTATCATTAGAGAAAAAATTACCAGTAATCATCCCACAGATGTAATATTATCTACAGCTACTCTTAGTACCATTGATGTTAAGTTAGACTCTTTTTCTCCAATTGATCTTTCTGAGTTAACTTCAATAATTACTTCCTCCAAACCATCAACCTGTCTTTTAGACCCCATTCCTACAAAACTGCTCAAAGAAGTCCTGCCATTAATTAATTCTTCGATCTTAAATATGATCAACCTATCTCTAATGATGATGTACCACAGGCCTTCAAGCTGGCTGTAGTTAAACCTTTACTCAAAAAGCCATCTCTAGACCCAGCAGTCTTAGCTAATTATAGGCCAATCTCCAACCTTCCTTTCATATCAAAAATCCTTGAAAGAGTAGTTGTCAAACAGCTAACAGATCATCTGCAGAGGAATGGTTTATTTGAAGAGTTTCAGTCAGGTTTCAGAGCTCATCACAGCACAGAAACAGCTTTAGTGAAGGTCACAAATGATCTTCTTATGGCCTCTGACAGTGGACTCATCTCTGTGCTTGTCCTGCTAGACCTTAGTGCAGCATTCGATACTGTCGACCATAATATCCTATTAGAGCGATTAGAACATGCAGTAGGTATTACAGGTACTGCGCTGCAGTGGTTTGTATCATATCTATATAATAGACTCCAGTTTGTGCATGTAAATGGAGAGTCCTCTTCACACACTGAGGTTAATTATGGAGTTCCACAGGGTTCAGTGCTAGGACCAATTCTGTTTACATTATACATGCTTCCCTTAGGCAGTATCATTAGAAGACATAGCATACATTTTCACTGCTATGCTGATGACACCCAGCTCTATCTGTCCATGAAGCCAGATGACACACACCAATTAGTTAAACTGCAGGAATGTCTTAAAGACATAAAGACCTGGATGGCCGCTAACTTTCTGCTTCTTAATTCAGATAAAACTGAGGTTATTGTACTCGGCCCTGAAAATCTTAGAAATATGGTATCTAACCAGATTCTTACTCTGGATGGCATTACCTTGGCCTCCAGTAACGCGGTGAGGAACCTTGGAGTCATTTTTGACCGGGACATGTCCTTCAACGCACATATTAAACAAATATGTAAGACTGCTTTCTTCCATTTGCGCAACATCTCTAAAATTAGAAATATCCTGTCTCAGAGTGATGCTGAAAATCTAGTTCATGCATTTATTACTTCCAGGCTGGACTACTGTAATTCATTATTATCAGGATGTCCAAAAAACTCGCTGAAAAGCCTTCAACTAATCCAAAATGCAGCAGCAAGAGTCCTGACAGGGACTAGAAAGAGAGAGCATATTTCTCCTGTTTTGGCTTCCCTTCGTTGGCTTCCTGTTAAATCCAGAATTGAATTCAAAATCCTGCTCCTCACATACAAGGTCTTAAATAATCAGGCCCCATCTTATCTTAATGACCTTGTAGTACCATATCACCCTATTAGAGCACTTCGCTCTCGCTCTGCAGGCCTACTTGTTGTTCCTAGAGTATTTAAAAGTAGAATGGGAGGGAGAGCCTTCAGTTTTCAGGCCCCTCTTCTGTGGAACCAGCTTCCAGTTTGGATTCGGGAGACAGACACTATCTCTACTTTTAAGATTAGGCTTAAAACTTTCCTTTTTGCTAAAGCATATAGTTAGGGCTGGACCAGGTGACCCTGAATCCTCCCTTAGTTATGCTGCAATAGATGTAGGCTGCCGGGGGATTCCCATGATGCATTGAGGTTTTCCTTTCCAGTCACCTTTCTCACTCACTATGTATTAATAGACCTCTCTGCATTGAATCATATCTGTTATTAACCTCTGTCTCTCTTCCACAGCATGTCTTTATCCTGTCTTCCTTCTCTCACCCCAACCGGTCGCAGCAGATGGCCGCCCCTCCCTGAGCCTGGTTCTGCCGGAGGTTTCTTCCTGTTAAAAGGGAGTTTTTCCTTCCCACTGTCGCCAAAGTGCTTGCTCATAGGGGGTCATATGATTGTTGGGTTTTTCTCTGTATCTATGAAGCGCCTTGAGGCGACTTTTGTTGTGATTTGGCGCTATATAAATAAAATTGAATTGAATTGAATTGAATTGAAAATTGAACTTGTGAACGATCTTTATTGGTCAAACATGGTTTGTTCTTTAATGAATGCCTTGGGATATCCCATGAATACCAGTTGTAAGTGTTTAAACCTACAATATTATCTGATAAAGTCACATGTTAAATCCAGAAAATAAATGTTCATTGAGACTCTGCACAATCACCCAATGCTCTAACAAAGTAACCTATGGGTGGTACATAATAATGTGGCTCTGAGCGGTTAGTGTGTACTGTGTACTCAGAGGAAGAGGAAAGTGATTTCAGCAGCTCCTCCTGGAGAGGAGCATCATGGGAGGAAAACACAAGAAGCTCTGCTGTCAGGGGACATCGGGTCTCCAGGAGCAGAGTTTAGCTTTTTATTTATACACACAGGCCGCACGTCAGCTTTAATCTCTTTGTACTGGATCGAGCAGACAATGCTGGGATTCCCCAGCAGCCACAAGCTTGGTTTCACAAAAGTATCTGATGGACAGAAATATTTAGTTTGCTACAGTGATTACTTTAGAATCATTTCTCCAACACATGAAACCAGACGAATAAAGTCAAAGGCAAAAGTGTTGTGTTGTATGATTGCTTCTTTTCCAGAAAAGAAATTAACAACTAAATTTTTTGTAACAATTTCCCTCCTTTCACAGTGACTGCATACAAAAAAAAGTATATTAGAAAGCATAGCGGCGGTACAAAATTTTGACAAGGAGGCATCTATTTTGTTTGTCTGCTACTGTGCACTGGCACGATAATGTATATATTTGCACCTCCTTAAGAAAGGCAAACTAGACTTAATGTAGTTTGCCTCTAGGTTTCCAAAGCTATTCATGCAACACTCAAGCACAAACACACACTGCACTGTAGTGGCAAATACACAAAGCTCACTAAATAATTTCAATATAGTGATGGAACTATATCCTTTTGTACTGGAAAAAAGGGAAAACGAAAAGGATTTAAATAAAATAAAATCACACACATCAGTGTCTAAAGCAATACAATGTGTCTCCCAAACTGGCCTGTTGAGGTATAAACTGACTATTTCCATTTCTTTAAAAAGACTACACATGCCACCTTTTTAACCCTAGAACACTATCGCTGGGTGATTTACACCCGAGAAAATACATTTACATGATTTCTCTCTCCTGCAGCTGTTTGCGTGTCGAGGAGCCTGTGCCATCACCAGGGAAGTCTCAAATGTCCCAGGAATGGGTGGACCAAAGACCAGCTTTCCAGAGTCATTATTTTGTTTTAGGAGTTTTATTTTTCATTTTGTTAGACATGGCACAGTTGAAAGTAAAAGAAGACCACTCTAATTTGTCATGTGTTGTCATATTTTGATATATTTGATTACTTTTCATTGGTTATATTATATCGGGTAAAAATCACCCGGCATTAGTGATCCTGTTACTTTTATAGCAATAGTGTTCTAGGGTTAAAGGCAAACTAAGAAACACTGAGAGTGATTGTAAGTAGACCTTTACTGCTAAGTTATGGGGGTGGGATTCAAGGCAGGCTCACCTGATGTTTTATCGTACCAAATAAATGTATCTTCTCTTTTCGAGGTTCTTACAAAAGGCTTCTGGACCACATAATGATCATTCACACGCATGCACAATGAGAAAATACACACTGTCTTACCTTCAGATTGATTCACTGCTTCAGAACAGGTCAAAAACTGCTCATCCATATGACAAAATAAAGAGCAAACACTACTGGCAAAAATAAAATCAATCACCATGATATAACTGGCAGTAGTAATACAATGGCACTAGTCAAATATGGCGGCCAACCAAACCGGTTTGACAACCGGTTTGACCGGTTTCGTGCGTGTGCGCATGCACGTTCAGGTGTGCTACTGGTTATGCTTGTTCATGTGTGGAAACACCACAGGGCGTCAGAGGGGTTACATGAGTTTATAGGTTTATATGAGTTTGTGTGTTTTTAACTGGGTTTTAATTTAATCAAACCATAGGGTTTTTTAATTAAACTATTTTTATCACTTAGGTGTATCGCAACATTCAGTTATGCAGACATATGTGTTCTTAAAAGCTGTTTTGGTTCACAGTGCACCTTAATAAAGAGGGGGTGCTCTAGTCAAAAGTGTTGGTAATAGTGTTTTAATCACACTAATTTTCTAAATCTGACAATGTCTCAGCTTGCAGCGATGCAAGCATTTTATTTATTTAAAAACGGATCAAACGGGCCATTTCTTTTGTAAGGGGTTTCATGGTTTCAGAGTAGTTTTTAACACAACAGATGGTCGCAAATAACATTCAGCCCTTTAGAAAATAAACGCTATTGGGGCTACTTCTAAAACACGCTGCACACAATGTCACCTTTCCCCCCAAAGCAGCCAGTATCGCTCTTTTCAAACTAATCGTCTTTTAAATACACTCATTTTGTGATTCTGGTGTCACACCTTGCAGCGATGCAAGCATTTTATTTATTTAAAAACGGATCAAACGGGCATTTCTTCTGTAAGGGGTTTCATGGTTTCAGAGTAGTTTTTAACACAACAGATGATCGCAAATAACATTCAGCCCTTTAGAAAATAAACGCTACAGTGATATTTCTAAAACCAGTCGCCCAGACCAGCTCCGACTTTTCAACAGCTGGCTAACTGTTTGAATTTGTTCAGGATTGCAAAAGCCCACCGCGGGTATCACTTAGTTGTTGAGAGTACCATGCGAACAAGGGCCCAACCTATTGTTTAAAGTGGCCAGTATTGGCTCTTTTTGTAATTCCTCAACAAGGTAAATGGTAAAAACAAACTTAAAACACCTGAGTTTCCTAACGTGTTTGCAGCCTGTTATAATTCTAGACAACGGGGAGTAGCAATTTTAATACATAAAAATGTTAATTTTACAGTACTCGATACAGTTATAGATCCAGAGGGTAGATTTCTAATTATTAAACTATCAATATTGAACAAAAAACTATGTATTGTAAGTATATATGGTCCAAATGTTGATGAACCCTCATTCTTCCACGGATTTTTTAGTACACTCTCTGAACACCTCGATTGCACACTCATTCTTGGCGGTGACCTCAACCTTGGACTAAATGAAGAAATGGATAGGCTCAACACAACAGGAACTCAGCGCAATTGGCAATCCACAAATATAATCAAACAGTATATGAGCGACTTTGGTCTTCGCGATGCATGGCGCTCCCTTCACCCCAACAGTAAGGAATATACTTTTTTCTCGCATGTTCATCACTCTTACTCTCGTCTGGATTATTTTCTGGTCAGCAGCTCACTGCTGAGTGACATTTCAGACACTGAGATTCATCCTATAGTTGTCAGCGATCATGCTCCTGTATCTTTAACACTAATGCACAAGAATAATACTACGCCAAGTAAAAACTGGAGATTTAATACATCATTGCTTAAAGATGAAGACTTTATTAAATATTTTAAAAAGGAATGGACTTCATATTTAGACTTTAATGACACTCCCGGAATATCTGCTTCTGTTCTATGGGAAGCAGGGAAAGCTGTGATGAGAGGTAAAATAATTTCTTTCTCATCACACAAAAAGAAAGAAGAAAACAAAAATATTCAGGAATTAGAAAAAACCATCAAATCACTAGAAGAAGCCTACGCGTGCGACCAAGATCAGGAAACATTGAACAAAATACGCAAGACAAAACTAGAATTAAATGAAACTATTAATAAAAAAACACAATTCCTTATACAAAGACTTCGCTTGCAGAATTTTGAACACAGTAACAAATCAGGTCGATTTCTAGCTAACCAGTTAAAAATAAATAAAGAAAAAACAACTATATGTGCTGCTAAAGATTTATCGGGGAATATATGACCCTAGAAGAATAAACAACATTTTTAGGGATTTCTATGAAACTTTACACTCACCACAAATAAACCCATCTAAAAATGAAATTGATCTGTTTCTTGACAACGTAACTCTTCCAAAATTACTAGACAGTCAAGCAACGAAACTGGATTCGCCACTGACGCCAAGTGAACTCCAGGAAGCCCTGATAAGTATGCCCAATAATAAGGCTCCAGGTCCAGACGGCTTCCCTGCAGAATTCTACAAAGAATTCTGGACAATTCTGGCACCAGTATTCCACGGAATGTTGCAGGAAATCGAGGAAAATGGCAGACTACCACCAAATATGAATTCTGCCAACATTAGTCTCCTGCTAAAACCAGGCAAAGACCCTTTATTTCCCTCAAGCTATCGTCCAATTTCTCTTTTAAATGTAGACCTTAAAATAATCTGCAAAGCTCTCTCAAAGAGATTAGAGAAAATAACCCCCCTCTTAATTCATCCTGACCAAACTGGTTTCATAAAAGGTCGGCACTCCTCAACAAACACTCGTAGATTACTTAATTTAATAGACTACTCATACAATAAAAACATCGAAACCATAATATTATCTCTAGATGCAGAAAAAGCATTTGACAGAGTTAACTGGAAATTTTTATTCGCAACTTTACACAAATTTGGTTTTGGAAACTCTTTCATAAACTGGATAAGAATATTATACAATTCCCCAACAGCTCGTATCAGAACAAATGACCAGACATCCTCCAGCTTCTGTCTCCTGAGGGGCACCAGACAGGGATGCCCACTCTCCCCTTCACTTTTTGCAATTTTTATCGAACCTCTAGCAGCAGCATTTAGACAGACTACAACAATTAAGGGCATAAAATGTAAGAACATAGAACATAAAATCAGTCTCTATGCGGATGATCTGTTGCTTTTTCTGCAAAACACACAAACCAACCTCTCTGAGGTAATTACTCTAATAAACTGGTTTTCAAGAGTTTCAGATTATTCAATTAACTGGCCAAAATCTACAGTTCTCCCCATTAACTGCTCCTTCCATAATTCTTCCTCTGCCCCACTGCAATCTGGAAATATTAAATATTTAGGTATTAATGTTTCTCCTAAGCTTTCAGACTTAACTAAATTAAACCACATCCCACTTCTAAAGAAAGTAGAAGGCGATCTGACTAGATGGAAATCTTTACCCATATCACTCATGGGAAGGGTTGCCACTATAAAAATGATGATCTTGCCAAAAATAAATTACTTATTTTTGATGATCCCTAACAAACCATCACAAGATTGGTTCAGATCTCTGGATTCATATATTTTCAAATTCCTTTGGAAAGATAAACCCCCGTGTATCAGCTTAAAAACGCTACAAAGAACCAAGGATAGAGGAGGATTAGATCTGCCTAATTTTCACCAATACTTCTTAGCCAACAGGCTTCAGTTCATCTCAGAATGGTCAAAACATACCTTCTTAGATGAGCCTTGGCTAGATGTTGAACAGGCACTATGCAAGGATCTAGAGATTTCAGACCTACTATTTATTAGCTCAAACATCAAAAGACATGAATGCTTTAAAAGTATCAACATCAGCTTCTCTCTGACAGCATGGTGGGAGTTTCTAAAAATAACGGAGTCTTCATTAATCCCATGCAAACGTACACCTATCTGGAATAACCCCGACATATTACAAAACAATAATATGATTAATTTCCCAGAATGGAGTTGTAAAGGAATTAAATACTTAGACCATATATTAGAGGGAACAGAATTTATTCCATTTGACAGACTAGTTGCACAATATGGGATCAACAAGAAAAGATTTTTAGAATATCAACAAATTAAATCCATAGTAAAAAAGAAATTTAACCTCAGTCAAGTTGAATTACAAACACCACCAAGTGCGGCACATTTCTTTACTCTTAAATCCCCCAAATTATTATCTAAAATATACAGAACACTTTCTAAATTAGATGAATCATTATCCCTTCCTATTGCAAAGTGGGAAGCAGATTTATCAGTCAGCTTAGACCAAAACTTCTGGTCTCAGGTATGCTTAAAAACCTTTAAATTGATTAAAAATCCCAGTCTGCAATTAATATAATACAAAATACTACATAGAGTGCACTATACAGGTCATCGGATGTTCAAGATGGGCTTTACATCTTCCAACAACTGCTCACACTGTCAAGGCAATACACCAGACAATTACATTCACGCTCTTTGGTTCTGTCCACCAGTGCAGAAGTTTTGGCGCGAGATATGTGAAGACTTATCAAAGTGTCTGAAATGTAACATTCCAACTTCCCCCTTAGTGTGTTTGTTGGGCAGCTTAGATAATGTCACTTCAGAAAAGAATATCGCCCATATGGTTTTCACTGCCCTATGCATAGCCAAGAAAACAGTCCTCATGAACTGGAAAAATAAAAATAATCTTAATTCTAACCAATATAGAAATTATCTATTAGATTACATTAGTCTTGATACAGCCTCTGCCACCACATCAGATCAATTGCTCTGGGCTCCTTTGATCAGCTCTATAACCTAGTGGGGGTGGGGGGTCATAGTTTGGTCCCGCCTTCACTGTTGTGATTGGTGTGGGGGTAGGGACAAGCTTAGGGCGTCGGGGGATTCCCCGGAGGCATCTTCCTTTGGGGGCTCAACCCGGGGTAGCGGTCATGTCCGGTTGGGGGCTCTTTTGGCTCTCGGGTGACTGTTTCCTCGCGGCTGCGTGCAGTGGGGCTAGGGGAGGGTCTGTGCTGACGGACGTGGGTTACTGACCTGGTAGCCTGTCTGCCCCTGGGTGGGTCCGGGATGGGCGTGAGGTTCTGGGGGCGCTCCGTCTCTGGGCTGGGGCCCTGGCCGGGCCTCGGGGGCTTGGGTCCTGGTTGGTGTGTTGCCGGGGTTGTGGGCGGGTGGGTGCATGGGGGCCCAGCCCTGGCGCAGGGTGCCGCCGGTGCATCGAGCCACCTGAGGGGCTCTTCAACTGGTGGGGGAGATTGTCACACCTTGCAGGAGCTTTCCTCTCCTTAGGAACTCTCTCTGCAGGAGGGGGAGATACAGGAGAGGTGGAGGAAGATCTCAGCCTGGGCGTCTATTGTCTCATGTAGTCTGGAAGATGAGTGGATGGTGGGGTGGGTGCAGTTTTCTCTGTGGTGGGGTTGGGTGGACTGTCCCGGGCTCTGTGGGGCCAGGGGGCGCTGCTGCGCTGGGCCCCAGTCTGGATGAGCCTGGGCCCCCTTTCCCTGGCGGGTCGCGGAGTATGGGAGTGCCTACTGGGGTCAGCGGGGGAGCTGGCCCCAGGGAGGGGTCACTTGCCCCTCCCTTCCTTCCCTCCCCATCTCCAGCTGCCTCCCCCTTCCCGCTCCACCACAACCACCCACACATGCAGGGCCTTGGAGTAGGGGTATGTCACCAGGGTGCAGAGGAGGCTACCCCCCCCCCCCCCCCTGTCCCCTTCTGGCTGCCTCTGCCTCAATTTTATCCCACAACTTAGACATTCACATTACTCACACTTTCATTACACATACATATAGGATCTTGGGGTGGGCACTATACACGGAGTCCAAAGTACCATCAGGGTGTACACCTCACCCCCGGCGTCGTTGCCCACCTCTCAATTTTGAATACACGTAGACATTGAGGGCTAGCAGGAGGGACTATGCGCTTACCTGCTGCTCTCTGGCAGGTAGCTCCATGCCCTCCTGGGTTTTAATTGCACCTTAGAACACACATGCATCAACACTACAATGAGCGGGTGGAGGGAGGTTTGGAGTCTTCTCTCACCCCCATTCTCTGCGGCCTGCTGGAGCGGGGGGGCTAGGAGGAGTTGGCTGTCCGACTGCGGTCTGGAGTGTGGGGCCTCCCTGCTGCTGCGGAGTCGGGGCGGTCTGCCTCTCCCCACCGCAGGGAAAAGGGTAACACCACCTGGGTCTGGGTGCAGTTCCCCCCTCCAGGGGCAAGGGTACCTAGACCCGGTTCGTAGAGTACGCTTGGGGAGTGTGATCGTGTGTACAGCGTCTCTTTATGTCTGTCTCCACGTTGGTTGAGTGTGAAGTAAGTGCATATGAGAGCATGAGGGTGGGAATGGATGTTTGTGTCTGTGTGTGCCTGTATGTCTGTGTCTATATGTCAGGTTGGGTATCAGACACCACCTCTCTGGGGACATCTCAGGCCCTCCAAGGTTTGGAGGCCTATCTCCACCCACCACCACTTCCCCTGCCAGTGGCGGACTCCCTCAGGTATCGGTGCGTTGGTGGTTCTTTGTGTGTGGGGGTGGGCGTCCGGGTACACACCGGCTCACTCCTTGACGGCCGCTTATCGGGGCCTGGAACCTGGGGCTCGCTCGGGCCACTTCGGAGGTGGGGTGCCCCCGGCCTCTCGGCCTGGGGCTCGGTCACTCAGGCACAGCTGGCTGCCGGCGGATCTCACGGGCGCGTCACTGCAACTCCCCCTGGCTTCTGCTCCGCGGCTGCTGAGTGAGCCCTCATCTGGGACTCTCCTCAGCTCTTTCTGGCTCTGCCCCTCTGTTGGTCTTCCTTGGTCTCTTGTGTTCTGGGGGCCTCTGGATGTCTGGAGTTTTGATCTCCTCCATACCTGCTTCATACCCTGGAGGACAGGGCTGTGGCCCCCCCACACTCCCTAGCAGATCGTTACATGGAGAAACCTTTGGAATGCAAGCATGCTGATCCACACAGGTATGCACACAGGTGTACACACTGGTATTCAGAGACGCGGACTACAGCTTTCATGGCTGCTGCCTCAAAGCACATTGTGCGCTGTCTATCTACTGATATCTACTGCTAGCTAGTTTATTGTGATGGTGCCGTTTTTTTTTTTACTATGTTGCTCTTTGTTGTTTGCTTTCTCTTCTGTTTTTTTTCTCCATACAGGTGACCCAGGTGTTTTGTTTTTTTTTTGTTTTGTTTTTTTTCTTTCTTCCCCCCCCCCTCTCACCGTCTCTTCTCCCCTTTGGTTTTCTTTCTCTCCCTCTCTTTCTTTCATTCTTTCTCCTTGTCCTGTCCCGTTTGTAGCAGCTGAAAATAAAATAAATTCATAATTATAATAAAGGTCAATCAAATGGACCAATATGGCAAGGCCATGATGATCCACTTGATAAAATAAATCCGCTTGGCATCTTTCTTGGCGTTAAGACAGCAATTCTGATGGCTAAAGATCCAAACGGGACACAAAAAAACAAACAAAAAAAAAACAAAAAAAAAAAAAACAAGGTAAATGGGGCAGGTGTACCAGTCGGGTGGCGACCCCGCCTATTGTCTGAAGTATCGGCTCCTTTGTAATTCCTTGAGAAGACAAAAGCCCTGAAGGGTCTCGTTTAAATTGGTTGGAGACATACCTTTCTTTTTGGAAACACCCGGTCCTATATGAAACGTTCCTGAGAGCGTAAGACCCTTGCCATTTCGCGTCAAGATTCGCTGCGGAGCACACCATTTTCTTTGCGATCATCAACACTAACATTGTTCTTTATAACATGGACATCGTAAACGGTAAGTAAAAACAAAACCTATTATTGTATTTTTAAAAGTGTTATGTTAACATATTATAGGATATTCAAACTATCTTTTTTCCTAAAACAAAAGCTAATTTTTAGGAGTTCGAGAGAACAGCCAAGGACCCTTTTCTTTAGAAACGGGCGCTTTTACAGCTGGAACTAGTTCTCTAACAGGCACAAGGTGTGTACAGCATTACTGGATTTTTAAACGTATGTATGTTTTAAACTTGCAATTGTTTTAAAGTATGTAATAACGTTTTTCTTTGATTTGTTCCAGGGTTAACAAACTAAGTAGGAAAACATTCAGACACCGCGACCACAGAGCCCAACCCTACATCAGGTGTGTATACAATGGGATGTATAGTTGTGTATTTTCTTTTTTTAAAAAGGGGTTTAAACAATTACAAATGTTCTAAACTGACCGTTTTAAACATACAGAGCCACGCCAGAGAACCGTGTGTGGAGAAACAGGACCATCCCGAATAACGCACACTATAAGGTAAGCATAGGCATATATAAATTAGATAAAAGGAGATAGAGAGGGAGACACGCTTATTCAGTTTGAAATGGGTACATGTATAAAATGTTTTAACACATGTCTATCTATCTTCACAGACTGCAGAACAGCACCCCTCCTCATAATGATCAGGACACCGTACGATTCCAGACGTTTTTGGAATGTTTAAGCAGTATCGACCTCCCAGAACAACAAAAACCTGGAGCTTTGTGCAACAGTGGAGAGTCAGAACCGATCTTCATCAGCGAACCTGCAACACCCCCGAGTGAGTGGCTACCTAGTTGTCAATGGAAAATTGTATTTAGTAGTCAGTATAATCTTTTAGTGATATAAGTTTGCATATGGTAGAATACTGCATGTAGTTATTTGTATTAGGAAATATTTAACCATGTATGCTTAGAGGCTTGTGGGGATAGGTTAATTGGAAAATCCAAATTGCCATTAGGTGTGAATGTGCGAGTGAATGTGAGTGCGAATGGTTGTCTGTCCCTGTGTGTTGGCCCTGCGACAGACTGGCGACCTGTCCAGGGTGTACCCTGCCTCTCGCCCTATGACAGCTGGGATAGGCTCCAGCGCCCCCCGCGACCCTGAAAAGGATAAGCGGAAGCGAATGGATGGATGGATGGATGGATGCTTAGAGGCATATAATTAATTGTGTAGTGACAGGATGTGTGATCTCTAACAGGCTGCAGGCTTGGTGTGCACTCCAGGAATGCACCCCCACGTCCTGGGAGCATAAGAGTTCGTACCTTGTTTTATTGTTTTATGGTAGGATTAACATAGCTACGTCTGTTCTAGTCTAAGTGCTTTAACTGCTGGACTTCCTCACCGTGTTATCTAGGGTGAACCATCTAGGGTGGGGGAGACTACCCTCTTTGTGACCAAGGATGTACCTTTTGTGCTTTCATGTTATATGACCCTTTGATCAGCAGGACACACACACACACACACACACACACACACACACACACACACACACACACACACACACTGAAGTATAAAATAAAGACCGGGGCAGTTTTTCAGCGCGAGTCTCAGTCTGGAGGCTGCCCTTGCTAGCAAGAAGTTCTGTGTGTTTCTCTTCTCTGAGTCTTTACTGAAGAAGTGTTTTAGAACATTTTCCTTAACATTATTTGGTCCTTCGTAGCCGGTGCAGAAAATATCAGAACTGTTATCTGTGACTCTGTTCCAGGATCCAGCACTGATTCCTGACACCGTGGGGAGCCAGCACCGAAGCCTGTGCACAGCCCTCTTGGACGAGGAGAGAGCCCCAGGACGTTAAATTCGGGTCTGGGCCGGTGTTATAATCTGGTCCACATTATTTAATTATCTCGTGACAAATTAAAAAAGGTTGGGTTCGCCAAAAAGAGCTGAATTAGACTTAAGTTTTAGAGGTAGCTGAAATTATCTTGTGACAAATTAGCGCGCAAATGTCTATGTGTGTGTATGTGTCTGGAAGTAAGTTGATTTTACAGCACAATACGCTGCTGAACTACTTCCATTTTTGTTTTCTTTGCTGAGGCTCACGTACTGGTGACAAAGGAGAACGGTTGAGTTTCATCTCATAAAACTGATACCGCTTCACCGTTAGGGTGAAGTCGAAGGCCGTATCAGTAAATCACTCTGAAGTCAAGCGTGCCAGCGACGGCCCAGCAAAATCTTTGAAAATGGGGGATAAACAAGAAAAATTAACAGCTGATGAGGAATGGTTAGAAAACAACAAACCGGAGCAGGTAAAATAAGTGCAAATAGGTGGAGAAATCCACAAAAAGCAAAAAAAAAACAAAAAACAAAACAAAAAACGCAGATTCTTTAGATTGCCCTGATCAACAACAGCCAGTGCTCCAGACCATTAATTTAACCAGTTGTTAATAGAAATCTGCATTAAGCTTAGGGTTGCTCAAATTCAGTATAATGACATATGAGATGAAGTAAAATAGGCAAATATTTAAACTAATGATGTGCATAGAGGCATTTGACCTGTTTGAAAGACTGTCGTCTTATTATGAGCCATGGTCGAGATATAGAGCACACCTGTGAAAACAACTAATATGTTGAACCCTGTATGAAACATCTAAAGGTACATGATGGAGAAGCTGAATTGAATATGAAAGTGCAAGACATTGCCACGCACGCGACCACTGTGAAGTTGCGTTGCGGTCTCTTCTGAGCTGATGAGCAAGCTACACATCATCAGATCGAGAGCTGTCTGAGAACTCCTCAAAGAGAGGGAAACAGAACTGTGATAACTAGAGTGTGCAGCGTTTCCGTGAGCAGTTTTTCTGCATCTTGACTCATGTGTAGAGTGTTCATAGCATCAGCATTATGTTTTTGTTTATTTGTTTTGTTGGGTGGAAAAATAGTTAAAATAAACTGGTGATCATATTTATGGATCACCATGGCACATATCATCAGCCATGTGATTTAAATATGCAGATGAAAAAGTGTGTGTGAATGTGTCTGACGTCACAGTGTTTTTGTGCGCTGTGTAAAAGTAATTGCATCTAATTGTGAGAGCGGTGATTCTGCAGGTCACCAGCTATTTAAAAAAAAAAAAAAAAAAAAAGGAGTGAAAAAGAGAGAATTTACTTTGTAGATGAAATAATCTGTCCTGTCCATCCTGCAGAGGATGGACAGTAGAAGAGTCATAAGTATTCCTACCGCAGGATGAAGGCCTGAAGTGAGGTGATGGGGGTTGATAGAGGCCAATTCAATTGCTTCTGACCATTTCAACTGCCTGCAAAATAGCGGAGAGACCCTCCTGGATACATCAGAGCCACTGCAAAAAGGTTGAGGTCCCAGGAAACCCCAGCACCCCCAAGACAGCACAATAGAGAAATCTCACACTTGGTTGTTTCAGTGGTGAGGGGGGAGTGCTGATTGAGCCCCCATAGGGTAAGCTCGCACTTCAACCTCCAGCCTCTGATCAACTCTAGGGCAACCAAGTGCGAGGCGTGACGGACCCGTGTGCAACCATGGGAAGGTGGACCCTCTTGGTTACCTTGACTACGACGCTCACCCATACAGGACCCCAGCTGACGCAAACAACAGCTGAACCAGGAAAAAGGCAGAAAAGATGGACACACGACAACTCTCACTTAAGAGACATAGAATAGAATAGAATAGAATAGAATTCAACTTTATTGTCATTGCACATGCACAGGTACAGGGCAACGAAATGCAGTTTGCATCCATCCAGAAGGGCTTAGTGATATAGATATATTACAATATATATTAGCAATAATATAGATATGTAAGTATATTACAGAAATGGGTCTATTATGTTATAATGTACACGGTATGAAGTATGTTGTGAATATTCTATAACTATAAGTATGTACAGGCTGTAGTGAGTACAAGCTATGTACAGGCTATGGACAGGATATAAATATGAAAAACTATACAGAATATGAAATAAATAACTTTACAGGAATCTGAGATATACAGCTATACAGAAATGGGAACTATGCAAGTTGTAAACAGTTGTAGGGTTAAAAATTATCGTATGTACAGAATGATTGTTTACACAGGGCTATACAGTAGTGCAGTTAAGGTAAGTGAGGGTGTGGATAATTTCTACAGAGGCTATATAAAGTGCTAGTGGTTGTGAGTGGTGGTTCACTCCATGTTATTATTGTGTGTTTGAGGGTACAGTTGTCCATTGTGTGTGTGTGTGTATGTTCAGTCCATGTTTTAACGTGGGTCAGATGTCAGGAGGCAGAGTTCAGGAGTCTGACAGCTGTGGGGAAGAAGCTGTTCCGGTACCTGGTGGTCTTAGTCCGGAGGCTCCTGTAGCGCCTCCCAGAGGGCCGGAGGGTGAAGAGTCCATGTGATGGGTGACTGGGGTCTCTGATGATTTTCCCAGCCCTTTTCAGACACCGCTTCCTGTAGATGTCTTTTATGGCAGGAAGTGGTGCTCCGGCGATGCGCTGGGCAGTTTTCACGACCCTCTGCAACGCCTTCCGGTCCGAGGCAGAGCAGTTCCCGTACCAGACTGTTATACAGTTGGTCAGGATGCTCTCGATGGTGCAGCGATAGAAGTTCACCAGGATGTCTGAGGACAGGTGGTTCTTCCTCAGAGTCCTCAAGAAGAAGAGGCGCTGGTGAGCCTTCTTGACCAGCTTGGAGCAGTTGGTCGTCCAGGTGAGATCCTCGGAGATGTGGACTCCCAGGAACTTGAAGCTGCTCACACGCTCCACAGCCGTCCCCTTAATGTGGATGGGTGGATGTGGGTCAGCATTCCTCCTGTAGTCCACGATGAGCTCCTTGGTCTTCTCGGTGTTAAGCAGCAGGTTGTTTGTGTCGCAAGACCACATCCATCCGTGGATGAACAATGCCTGGTACCGTTATATTCATGACAGAACAAAAGCAGAATCGCAAATACAGACTATTATGTCTGTTCCCATCTACCCAGCACGGCAACATACCCCACACTATATATGTTCCTGGACCAACTCTCAGGGAAGAACTACTCTATGATACTAGCAGAGAAAGGGGACTTTGTGTCCTCTTCAACAACACATGCTGCACTTACATACTGGACGATGTACACTCATTAAACGTGACTGACGCCCTGAGTGTTTTGAGACAGATCCAGCAGGCCCAAAATCAGGACTATGTAAGTGATACAAGTGACTGGTTTTCTTGGCTATACACTGGCTCCTGGTTACAGGTGCTAAAAGGATTACTCATCGGAGTTGGGATATTTTTACTTTTATTTTGTGTCTTTGTAACGTGTATATTGCCATGTCTAAAACTCATGATTAACTACATAATATTTTCTACTGTTGCTGCATACATAGCCATGACAAGTGATGATGATAATGACCCCGACCTGTTGGAACATGAAGACTTTGTGTGATTGATGACGATGTGACAGAAAATGTACAACAAGATGTTACAAACTGGTATCTCACTTTAAGTTTTACTGACAACAGGAGGGAATGTTAATGGAAAATTGTATTTAGTAGTCAATATAATCTTTTAATGATATAAGTTTGCATATGGTAGAATACTGCATGTAGTTATTTGTATTAGGAAATATTTAACCATGTATGCTTAGAGGCATATAATTAATTGTGTAGTGACAGGATGTGTGATCTCTAACAGGCTGCAGGCTTGGTGTGCACTCCAGGAATGCACCCCCACGTCCTGGGAGCATAAGAGTTCGTACCTTGTTTTATTGTTTTATGGTAGGATTAACGTAGCTACGTTCTAGTCTAAGTGCTTTAACTGCTGGACTTCCTCACCGTGTTATCTAGGGTGAACCATCTAGGGTGGGGGAGACTACCCTCTTTGTGACCAAGGATGTACCTTTTGTGCTTTCATGTTATATGACCCTTTGATCAGCAGGACACACACACACACACACACACACACACTGAAGTATAAAATAAAGACCGGGGCAGTTTTTCAGCGCGAGTCTCAGTCTGGAGGCTGCCCTTGCTAGCAAGAAGTTCTGTGTGTTTCTCTTCTCTGAGTCTTTACTGAAGAAGTGTTTTAGAACATTTTCCTTAACACTAGTGATTTCTCTGATGTTTTTGAGTACAGTATATCAGATTTTGATCTAGTTCATATACCCACCACCCCAGAATGTGCCAGAAATAGCATTGATTCACACATAGATTTTGAAGAAGACGGCATAACAGACTCTCAAATATCAGCGGCGTATGATGCTTACATGAAGCTTCCAGACTCTCAGCCTGCTGAACAGAGTCATATAGCTTCAATAGCTGATAAATTATGTTTGATTGAAGCTAGACTCAATCAATACCACCAAGAAGCACAGGTACAAAGGCAACAGTTTACCAAATTCATAAACAAAGTGTGTAGTACTTTAGTACTGTAGTCCACCCCTCACAACTCATCAGGAAACTGACAGACCTGGGCATCAGTTCCCCCATCTGCAATTGGTTACTGGACTTCCTGACCAACCGCCCCCAACATGTCCGGCTGGATAACCACTGCTCATCTACCATCACAATGAACACCGGTGTACCACAAGGCTGTGTGATGAGCCCTTTCCTCTACTCCCTCTTCACCCACAACTGCAGACCTGCTGATGGTTCCAACACCATCATTAAGTTTGCAGATGACACCACGGTGATTGGCCTCATCAGTGACAATGATGAGGCCGCCTACAGGGAGGAGGTGGATCGTCTGGCTGAGTGGTGCGACAGAAACAACCTGCTGCTTAACACCGAGAAGACCAAGGAGCTCATCGTGGACTACAGGAGGAATGCTGACCCACATCCACCCATCCACATTAAGGGGACGGCTGTGGAGCGTGTGAGCAGCTTCAAGTTCCTGGGAGTCCACATCTCCGAGGATCTCACCTGGACGACCAACTGCTCCAAGCTGGTCAAGAAGGCTCACTAGCGCCTCTTCTTCTTGAGGACTCTGAGGAAGAACCACCTGTCCTCAGACATCCTGGTGAACTTCTATCGCTGCACCATCGAGAGCATCCTGACCAACTGTATAACAGTCTGGTACGGGAACTGCTCTGCCTCGGACCGGAAGGCGTTGCAGAGGGTTGTGAAAACTGCCCAGCGCATTGCCGGAGCACCACTTCCTGCCATAAAAGACATCTACAGGAAGCGGTGTCTGAAAAGGGCTGGGAAAATCATCAGAGACCCCAGTCACCCATCACATGGACTCTTCACCCTCCGGCCCTCTGGGAGGCGCTACAGGAGCCTCCGGACTAAGACCACCAGGTACCGGAACAGCTTCTTCCCCACAGCTGTCAGACTCCTGAACTCTGCCTCCTGACATCTGGCCCACGTTAAAACATGGACTGAACATACACACACCCACAATGGACAACTGTACCCTCAAACACACAATAATAACATGGACTGAACCACCACTCACAACCACCAGCACTTTATATAGCCTCTGTAGGAATTATCCACGTATCTCACTTATCTTATCTTAACTGCACTACTGTATAGCTCTGTAATAATCATTCTGTACATACGATAATTTTTAACCCTACAACTGTTTACAACTTGCACAGTTCCCATTTCTGTATAGCTGTATATCTCAGATTCTGTAAAGTTATTTATTTCATATTCTGTATAGTTTTTCATATTTATATCCTGTTCATAGCCTGTACATAGCTTGTACTCACTACAGCCTGTACATACCTATAGTTATAGAATATTCACAACATACTTCATACCATGTACATTATAACATTCCATAATAGACCCATTTCTGTAATATATTTACATATCTATATTTATTGTAATATATCTATATCACTAAAGCACTTCTGGATGGATGCAAACTGCATTTCGTTGCCCTGTACCTGTGCATGTGCAATGACAATAAAGTTGAATTCTATTCTATTCTATTCTATTCTAGTACATTAGACAACATCTGCAGAAAAATTTCAAGTCCCTGACTTTTAAAATCCAGACCATGGACCCTCCAAGTAAATTATTTAAACATAATAACGGAACCTCCACTCCTGTTAGATGTTTTGACTTAGAGACTTTTATGCAGTGGGCTGAAGAAACAAATAACAAATTAGACGATATTATAGCTAGACTTAATAGTGTGCCTGCATCAGCCTCATTTGATACACATCCTCGTCAGACTGTTTCTACGCCTGCTATTGCTGATGGGGCTATTGTTGTTAATAATAGCGATAATACAGCAGGTGTTGCTCGGTCCACTGTTGTTACTGATGCTAACCGTATTGCTGCTGCTGCTGCTGCTATTGAGCCTGTTACCGCTTCTACTATTACTTCAGCCACACATGTGTGTCCGGGCTCCGCTGGTGATGCTGCAACACCACACACCCAAAGAAAGGCAGACATTTATACACACCAAACAACACACACAACAATTTGTGCTTCTCCCTATGCATAGCACATTCATTAAACTCATCATCCTCTGAGCATGAAAAACTTGCTACAGCTAAACAGATGCATGCTGAAGTAGGTCTATGCGACACACAGCAAGTATCATTCTCTGATGTCGGTAAATTTGAGAAGCACTTCAACATTAAGATTGTAATCTATTACCACACAGAAGGGCATAAACGCCTGGAATGTTTTTACACACACGAAGAGCCAAACACAAACACGTTGATGATGTATCTCCATAATCAACATTACCACCTGATTTTAAACCCGACCACTTTTTTGGGGGGATCCTATGTGTGTAATTTCTGTTACAGTATATATAATACACCATTACAGCACAGCTGTAAACGTAGATGTAACACATGTTACACACTCTGTCAACATCACAGGGGTCCCACACTGAAATGCAGCGACTGTAACTGCATCTGCAAATCACAACACTGTTACCAGCAACACATATTACTAGAATTAAAACACAACATGATCCCCTGTGATAATATGAAACATTGCATGCACTGTGGCACCACATATAGAGAATCCAAGAAATTGCCACACAAATGTGCGCAGCCTAGATGCGAATACTGCCGCGATTATTAGCAGGAGACTCCGACCATCAGTGTTTCATACAGCCTGTTGAAAAACAGAAGCCTAGCGATAAATACATTTTATATGATTTTGAGACGCGGTACCACAACGGTAAACACGAGGCTAACTTTGTGTGTGCGTCTGATCTGAAGGGCAATAAGTTCACATTTAATACATTAAAGTGTGTGGAGGCGTTTGTGCAGCATTACAGACGCCCAAGGTTTCGTGGGTACACTTTCATAGCACATAATGCATCTGCCTTTGATAACTACATACTCCTCGAGTACTTTGTCCGACAGAGCATAACACCTAGTGTCATAATGAGCGGCAGCCGTGTGATTTTAATGCATGACAGGGACTATGACCAGCGGTGGATTGATTCGTTCAGCTTTTTGCCCATGGGTCTTGCCAAAATACCCTCTGCTTTAGGTTTTCAAGACCTGCAGAAGGGCCATTTCCCACACAGGTTTAATACGAGGGATAATGAGCGTTATGTGGGCCCGTACCCAGACCCCTCCTTCTACGGCTATGAGCACATGTCTGAAAGCGAGGTGCGATTCATGGAATGGTACCAGGTTGCCTCACAGGATCCCTTTGATGTTCAGGCTGAACTCAGGCGTTACTGGTTTAACGATGTTGATGTCCTGTGTAAAGCATGCAGCATTTATCGTGACACGCTAGTGGGTTGTACACAAGTTGATCCATTCACGTATACCACCTTGGCTGCATTTAGTATGGGTGTGTATAAAACGCTGTTTCTGCCTACAGACGCGCTCGCTCTCACGTATGACGGGGCATACGTTGAGCAGAACAAGACGTTTTCTAACTTCTCTATTGAATGGCTTCAATACGTGTCCCACACCACCAACAAAGTGGTAAAACATGCTCTCAGAGGAGGCGAACAGAAGGTTGGACCGTATTTTGTGGACGGTTTTGACCCCACAAGTAATACAGCTTATGAATTTGCAGGATGTTTTCACCACGGCTGTGTTAAATGTTACCCCGAGAGTGAAGTTAATCCTGTCAGCAAAGCATCCTATGGGCTGCTGCATCGCATGTTTTGTGACAAAGTTGATGCACTGAGATCACAACACAGTGTGAGCGTAATAGTGATGTGGGAGTGTGAATGGGCTGCCTTGAAGCAGACAGACGCTGCAGTTGTGGCTTTCATGCACACATACAGAAAGCCAGAACGCCTGAATCCCCGAGACGCCCTTTTTGGCGGTCGCACAAATGCTCTAAAGCTGTACCACAAGACTGCTTGTGATGAAAAAATATTTTACTACGACTTCACCGGTCTCTATCCCACAGTGCAGACTGAAAAAGACTATCCTGTAGGACACCCTCAAGTCATTTACACCAACTTTGACAAGCTAGAAAATTATTTCGGCTTTGTTAAATGCACAGTGCTCCCACCTAAGGGTCTTTTTCACCCCGTCCTACCCTACAGATGCCATGGAAAACTGATGTTTCCACTCTGCAGCATGTGTGCTGAAGACCAGAACCAGCATACTGCATGCGGGCACAGTGACAGTGAGCGGGTGTTGAAAGGCACATGGGTCTCATTTGAGCTTGAAAAAGCTGTTGAGAATCGGATACAGGGTTCTTGCTATTGATGAGGTGTGGCATTTCCCCAATAAGACCGACACATTGTTTAAAGACTATGTGAAAGCTTTCCTAAAACTCAAACAGGAGGCCTCGGGGTATCCTGAACACGTGAAGACACCTGACGAACAGAAGAAGTACATAGACGAGTATTATGAGAAGGAGGGAATAATGCTAGACCCATCCAAGATTTTTGTAAATAAAGCTGTTCGTAACTGTAACAAGCTGTTGCTAAACTCGTTATGGGGTCGTTTCAGCATGAGGTCAAACATGGCATCATCTGAGCTCATTACAGACCCTTCCAGATTTAGCCAGCTAATGTTTAGCGACCAGTACGACATGTGTCAGTTTTGTTTCATCTCTGACGACGTCGCAATGGTGCAGTGGCGCCACGCTGATGGTAGAGCTTCCCGTGTGAAGGACGTTAATGTCTTTGTCGGGGCCATGACCACTGCACACGCCAGACTCATGCTGTATGATTTGCTAGACAACTTGCAGCAGCGCGTGCTGGATTGTGACACGGACAGTGTCATTTTCACGGCACGCCCTGGCAAGTGGATGCCTCCTCTAGGTCCGTTTCTTGGGGATATCACAAGTGAATTAGATTGTGGAGAGGGTGGTGTGGAGGATTACATAGCGAAATTTGTTTCGGGCCAAAATGCTACGCGTATCATACATCGCTGGGCAACACCCAGGTCAAATGTAAAGGCGTGACACTGAATGCATTAAACTCGAAAGTTGTCACCCACGACTCCTTGAAAGGTTTAGTCCACAAGTTTGTAGCCAATCAGACATCAGACGCACACCTAGTTGCCGTGTCTGATAGCATCAGACGCGATAAAAAGAAGCTTCATTTGAAGAATGAAACCGTTGAGAAAAAAGTTAAAGTTGTTTACAATAAGCGCCGTGTGCTCCCAGACTTTACAACCCTACCTTATGGATTTTAAATTAGAACAGCGGTTTGACGCCCGGTTGCAGCATCCGTTCAGCATGGTGGTCAGCGGTCCCAGTAACTGTGGCAAGACTTTTTTTGTTAAAAGCATAATTGAAAACTCTTCCAGGATTATATCATGCAGCATTGATAATATTGTGTATATATACTCATGCTGGCAGCCACTATATGACCAGCTTCTTAAGATAAGAAACATAAACTTTGTTAATGGTATACCCGAATCTCTTGCTGATGACACCCTTCTGCCTACAGAAAAGAACAATTTGTTAATTATAGACGATGTAATGAACGATGCCGCTAACAATTTAGAAGTACAAAATGTGTTCACAAAGTATGTGCATCATAGGAATTTGTGTTGTAGCTATCTTTAAAACCCCTGGAGGGTCTTGGGTCGATTTGTGGCTATTTTCAAATTTTGATTACCTGCCATTTGCACAGTGTTGAATGGAATATAGCGAAAGTCTGCAAAAAAAAGTTCGGTCACATTTACTGTTAAAATTTCAGTATGACTTCCGGAAATTAGCTTCAGTGGCTAAGCTATCGATAAACTTACGCTATCGGACCTAGTGGTCGATTTGTGCCCCATTGAAACCCATTATAAACGCTATTTTTCTCGGCAAAAAAATTACGGTCAAATCGATCGTGATCGGTAATGCTTCCGCTTCCGCTTGCAGTACTGGCCTTAGAGTTGTAATTTTTTTATTTGTCCACCGGGTGGCGCCCTTGCTCCACATTTGACCCGGGGCTGGAAAACAGCGGGCTGCTTAAAGAGACCTGCGGGGAATGAAGCGTCATTTCCGGCGTGCTGCAGCGGCTTCGCCCGCTGATCGGGCGGGACAATTTTCGGCCCCAGGACCGTTTGAGGTTGGATTTTTTTTTTTTTTAATCAACAGGAAATGACGTATTTGTTGTGACGTGGTACCGGATGTGTGTGTTGGAAAAAGGGGTCCGACGCAACATGCCCCGGTCATCGTCGCGAGTCAACCCGGGAGCATGCACCGATTCCGGCCTAGAGGAGGAGCATTTGCCGCCTGGAGACCATTTTCTGGTCCGGAAAAAAAAAAAAAAAGGCGATCGAAATGAAGGTTGGTGCCAATCTTTAGTCCATCTAAAGGCCTAATTATAATAACAATCAAATATTACTTCAAATGTTTTTTTTTTTTAAATATTTCGTTTTGTTTCGGGGGGCTAAAAAAAACGGTGCGCACATGTAATTAAACTGCGATTAAAAGGGTTAAAACCCCCGAAATATAATTAAAACTTTACATGGATAGTTCAGGGAGAAGTAGTTTTAAAAGATTGGCTAATTTAAAGTGGAATAAAATATTAATATATAAATTTTTTATAGCACTTTTTGGGCGTGGTCGATTTGTGGCTCTAGGTCCGATAGCGTATGCATTTTTCTAAGATCCTTTAAAGACCTTCTCCATACCTGCAGGGGCTAGAATATCAACAAATGACAATTTATTTATGGGTAGGATACCTAAATTTGTCATCATTGCATTCATAGACAATGAAGCATACACTGGCTCCTACCAGCGTAATCCATTTCATTTTGAAAACTGCGATATAGAATTTATGTCTTTATATGCTGATAGTCAGGCTTATCCTGCTAAACCATTCCAGCCAAATTTCCAGAGAAAACACTATATCAGAGAATTTTACCAGCTGATACAAACCACAGGAAGACATTTAAAGGACAGATCCTTGGCCATAACACGTGCCAACTTTGGTAACGGCTACACTTTATTCTGTTTCAATCTGGAAGCTGACGAAGGATATTCAGGCAATGTGTCGTTAATTAAAACTGGGAACGTGAGATTGGAAACCCGTTTTAGAAATCCACTACCCCGTGCAGTGAACCTCTTGTGTTATTCTGTATTTGATTCAGTCATTGAAATATCTAACATGAGACAGGCGCTCTTGGACTACTATTGAGACAAAAACGGTCATGAACACTATAGAACTATCAGCATTCGGCAGCATTATCAATAAAAACACACATTTCCTAGGCGTGTTAGCCTATGATCAGCTAACCACTGAACGGCTTCAAAGACTCCCTGCTATGGGTATTGTAAACACCTACCCTTCTACGATGCCCGGGGAACATTGGCTTGCTGTTTATATTTCGAGAGACAGACGCGGTTATTTTTTTGATAGTTTTGGTCAGTTAGACAGTTTTCCCCCAGCAATAAAGATGTTTCTTCTAAAAAACTGTTCCACTGTTTTATATTCAGGAAAACAAGTGCAGAACGACTTCTCCATCACATGCGGTCAACATTGTGTATTTTTTTTTATATCATATGCAAAATGGTGTATCTTATGCCCGTCTGCTTAACATGTATGGGTCTGATTTAATTTGTAATGATGCTATGGTGTGTCGATTTGTCAACAACATACAACCTGTTGCTGTATGCAGTGATTATGTGTGTGTGCAATGTGGATACTGATATGTACTAATGAGAATAATAAAAACAACATGATAGCATGATTTAATCGAGTCAATGGTATTTATTATCAAATCTCGTGTGTATGTATGTATATATATATATATATAAACACCCAGCACGCCCCTGCGGGCGGTTTATCCTTCAAGCTCGGGTCCTCTACCAGAGGCCTGGGAGCTTGAGGGTCCTGCGCAGTATCTTAGCTGTTCCCAGGACTGCGCTCTTCTGGACAGAGATCTCCGATGTTATTCCCGGGATCTGCTGGAGCCACTCGCCTAGCTTGGGAGTCACCGCACCTAGTGCTCCGATTACCACGGGGACCACCGTTACCTTCACCCTCCACATCCTCTCGAGCTCTTCTCTGAGCCCTTGGTATTTCTCCAGCTTCTCGTGTTCCTTCTTCCTGATATTGCTGTCATTCGGAACCGCTACATCGATCACTACGGCCGTCTTCTTCTGTTTGTCTACCACCACTATGTCCGGTTGGTTAGCCACCACCATTTTGTCCGTCTGTATCTGGAAGTCCCACAGGATCTTAGCTCGGTCATTCTCCACCACCCTTGGGGGCATCTCCCATTTTGACCTCGGGACTTCTAGGTTATACTCGGCACAGATGTTCCTGTACACTATGCCGGCCACTTGGTTATGGCGTTCCATGTATGCCTTGCCTGCTAGCATCTTGCACCCTGCTGTTATGTGCTGGATTGTCTCTGGGGCATCTTTACACAGCCTGCACCTGGGGTCTTGCCTGGTGTGATAGACCCCAGCCTCTATGGATCTTGTACTCAGAGCTTGTTCTTGTGCTGCCATGATTAGTGCCTCTGTGCTGTCTTTCAGTCCAGCTTTGTCCAGCCACTGGTAGGATTTCTGGATATCAGCCACCTCCTCTATCTGCCGGTGGTACATACCGTGCAGGGGCCTGTCCTTCCATGATGGTTCCTCGTCTCCCTCCTCTTTCTTGGGTTTCTGCTGCCTGAGGTATTCACTGAGCACTCGGTCAGTTGGGGCCATCTTCCCAATGTATTCTTGGATGTTCGTTGTCTCATCCTGGACTGTGGTGCTGACACTCACCAGTCCCCGGCCCCCTTCCTTCCGCTTAGCGTACAGCCTCAGGGTGCTGGACTTGGGGTGAAACCCTCCATGCATGGTCAGGAGCTTTCTTGTCTTTATGTCAGTGGCTTCTATCTCCTCCTTTGGCCAGCCTATTACCCCAGCAGGGTACCTGATCACGGGCAGGGCGTATGTGTTGATGGCCCGGATCTTGTTCTTACCATTCAGCTGACTCCTCAGGACTTGCCTGACCCTCTGCAGGTACTTGGTGGTTGCAGCCTTTCTAGCGGCCTCTTCATGGTTCCCATTATATATATATATATATATATATATATATACAGATTCACAACATACTTTGTTTAAACATAAATAAAAGAAATCAAACATTAACCAGTAATAAAGGACATAAAATATTTAACAGTGATGAAAAGAAAAACATATATTTAACAGTAATAAAGGAAAATAAAACAAAACAATTTAGCAGCAATAAGTGAAAAAAAACATAACAGTAGAAAAACACCAAACAGCAAATATTTTTAGCAGAAAAACAATTTCTGCAATAAGAAAAAACCTGAATTCAAAAATCCAACCACTCTACAGGACCCCCCTTTAATTTGTTTTTTTATTCTTTATTTTTTTTAGTGTACTATGTCGCAGCGGTCCGCCAGGGGTGTTCTTTTTTGGTGTGTGTTTTAAAAAACCAGGGTCTTCAGACAGTGTGTGATCGGTTTTATACATGGCGACGGTCTTACGTATGCCTGTGTTAGATATGGCTGATAACGGTACGTTTAAATCTGAGACAGCTTTTAAAAACTCTGTCCAGCCCATAGGTCTCAAACCCTCAGAAGGTGTGTGTGTGGTTGTGACAGCTTTAATTAGATCATAAATGTGTGAACCAGGGATGGTGTGTTTATCAACAACAATTTCGCCTTTGTCGTTGTAAGAGATCAAGTGTGGCGAACGGCTCACCGCTGATAGAATAAGTTCTGCATTCCTCCTACTCCTTTTAGGTATGTGTGTTAAAACATTCTCCGCAACAAGATCCCTCACCCCTGCATCACCATGAACAGGCGATGTGTCCGCCGACTGGGGTTGCACATCCCTGTTAAATTGTTCAGGTAATGATAAAGACAATACATTCTTTTCACGGGCACCTTGTCTCACAAGGGTAAGGTATCTTTGGAGAATATCACTGTATTTTTTAGCCTTCTCATACACATCTATGTCAGAATCTTGTAACACTTGTAACATCTCCTTGTCCAACTCGTTCTGAGACTGTTGTCTGATGCTGCCTGTTTGCTGCTGCTGCTGCTGCTGCTGCTGCTGCTGCTGTTGCTTTATTAAGTCCAACTGGTGTTGGGGTACCAAAAACATCTTTTGCACATGTTCCATTTTCACCTGTTTGCTATCAGACTGGTTATGAAAGGGATTGCAGCCCCTAATAACGGCAGTAAAAACCCTCCAGATTGGTTGATTGTCTTTTTCTTTTTCAAAGTTTTTATTTTTTTGTCTGCAATCAGTCTGATTATTGTTTTTTTCTTTTTTAGCTGTTTGTACTGCTGATTGGTCAGTGGAATGTTACCATGCAATACATTAAAGGCTATCTCACACAATGCATTGATAAAATCTAAGTTTGAATTACTAATAATAACTCTGCATAGAGTAGGAGGAGCCCTGTATATCATCTCCAACAGAGACAGATTCCTCCGCATACGTGATGACATCCTTTCACCTCTTTGCTGATTTTTGTTTTGGAATGTAAACAACCGGACGGTCTGATAGTAAATTTGTTCTGAGTCTTAAATAGTCCAGGGTCTTAGCTTTATAGTCTATTAAAAGATACCCGTATGTTGTGGATGTGGCATCATTAAACGCTTCTATAAAATATTTAGTATTACCCGGAAACATTAGCTTACCTAAAAACATAACCTGATATTTATCTCTCGGATTTTTAAACAATATTAGGTAGTTAGTGTTCAAGGAAATGGTTCTATTGGATTTTCCTTGAATAAACAAATTCTGAACTAGATATATAGGACTCTGTCTACCGTGTATTTTGCGTTTGCATGGTGCAATGACTTGCTGTGTGCAAGTCTGACGCTCGGTAATAAACTAACTTTCTTGACAAAGAGACTGGCTGAGACGATTTTAACTCTGTATGCATTGGCATCCGCTGTCATGAGAGCAAATTCGTCTTTAGAGCGCACAAATTTCAGCGACAGGTCGATTCCATTAAGTAACAGTTTTTCTTGAAAAAACAGGTCTGCATGTACTGGTGCAATCAATTCAACAATACAGCAACAATATTTGCTGTGTAGCCACCTCTGGTCACCAGACCCTGGTTCTCTCCTTCTATAGATGTGTCATTCATGTGTGATGATGTATCCTTACAGAATAACCCGGTGCTGAACTGTGTGTCTAAAGTGTCCTTATTATAATTGATAAGACTTTCTATCACACCTCTGTATGGATATGTGTTGGATGATTGACTAATGAGCCGGTCTCCCAAATTAATATCGACTTGACCGATATGCTGCATCCACGATAATTAATAAATCCTACATTAGCGTCCCTAGCCAGGTTTGAGCCATCAGCGTTTGTGATTCTCACACGTGTGTAGATATATGAGTCATTTAGATCCAGGTAATCTTCACCGGACGATGAGATGTAAAACTCGATCGGCCCTCCATCAGTGATTGCAAATACAGGTGGGATTTCGATAAATGTACTTTTTTCAATGCTAGTCTGTGTGTATGGGACAGTAAAAAGATCGAGCTCTGTTTTTACACATTCTCCATAATGACTGTGTAACAGTGCCATTTAGAATATGTCAAATGCTGCAGTTTTTGAACGACTGGTTCTGGGTCTTTTCACTCTGCGTGGTGGTGTCCGTTTGGTGGCTCTCCTGCTAGGTTTTGTGGTTTTACGCTTTTTAGACAACGGCTGCCCTGGGGGTGGGGTCTTAGATGCTTTGGGCGTATACACATACAAGCCGTTACCATCCTGCTTAGTGGTTGAGGGTCTGATTATGTTGTTTATGACATCAGACACTATGCCCGATGCGGCTGTTTTTAGGTGTGGTTTGACTATGTTGACTCCTTTTTTAAACAGCGGAACAGCAAATCTAAACAAGCTGCGGAACAACCCACCCAGCCCTGTCCCATATTGTGTACTGGTCCCAACATACCCTTCGAGCTCTCCACCAGCCTGTGATAGGTAGTATTTTACATATTTTGAGTCATCAGTGTTGTAGACGGCCATCCTTTTTTCAAAAATGCTGGGTTATCGGTCGGAAGAGTAACTTGACAAACACCTTGCCGTATAAAAAGGGTATGTGTTGATTTCGATTGTCTTTCAAATCAATTTCTATGTCGTCGATTAATGTCTTTGACACAGGTGTGTAGTATGGGCTGTCAAATTCCTGTGAAGATGGCCTCACAGGAATCACTGGCCGTGGTGTAATTTCTATGGCATCAGCAAGCAGCACAGACCCTGGTCTAGTGAAGTTGGCCTCACAGGAAGCACTGGCCATGGTGTATTGTGGATGGCATCAGCCAGCAACACAATCTCTGTTCAAATGTAGTTGACCTCAGCTAGCAACACAGGCCCTGGTGAAATGTAAATGGCCTCAGCCATGAACATACATCTTGGTGAAATATAGGTGGCCTAAGCCAGTAGCACAGGCCCTACTGTAATGTGGATGGCCTCAGACAGCAGCAAAGGCCCTGGTGTGGTGAAGATGGCCTCACAGGGAGCACAGGCCCTGGTGCAATGTGAATGGCCTCAGACAGCAGCCAGGCCCTGGTGAAATGTGGATTGCCTCAGCCAGCAACACAGGACATGGTGTAATGTGGATGGCACAATCTAACAACACTGGCCCTGGTGTAATCGGAATGGAATCAGCCAGTAGCACAGGCCGTTGTGTATTGTGGATGGCATCAGCCAGCAACACAGGACCTGGTGAAATGTAGTTGGCCTCAGCCATGAACACAGGCCCTGGTGAAATGTAGATGGCCTCAGCCGGCAACATACACCCTGGTGAAATGTAGTTAGCCTCAGCCAGTAACACAGGCCTGTTGTAATGTCGATGGCCTCATCTAACAACACTGGCCCTGGTGAAATATGGATGGTAATGGCCAGTGCCACAGACCCCGGTGTAATGTGGATGGTATCAGCAAGCACCACAGGTCCTCCTGTAATGTGGATGGCCTCAACCAACAGCAAAGGCCCTGGTGTGGTGAAGATGGCCTCACAGGAAGCACTTTCCCTGGTGTAATGTGGATGGCCTCAGCCAACAACACTGGCCCTGGTGAAATGTGGATGGTATTGGCCAGCACCACAGGCCCTGGTCTAATGTAGATGGCATCAGCCAGTAGCACATGCCTTGAGTATTGTAAATGGCATCAGCCGGCAACACCACAGGCCCTGGTGAAATGTGAATGGTTTCGACCAGCAACACAGGCCCTTGGGTAATGTGGATGGCTAAAAGCAAAAGCCCTTGTGTAATGTGGATGGTATTGGCCAGCACCACAGGCCCTGGTGTGGTGAAGAAGGCCTCACAGGGAGCACTGGCCTTTGTGTATTGTGGATGGCATCAGCCAGCAACACAATCTCTGTTTAAATGTAGTTGGCCTCAGCTAGCAACACAGGCCCTGGTGAAATGTAGATGGCATCATCTAACAACACTGGCCCTGGTGAAGTATGGATGGTAATGGCCAGCACCAAAGACCCTGGTGTAATGTGGATGGTAATGGCCAGCACCACAGACCCTGGTGTAATGTGGATGGCCTCAGCCAACAGCAAAGGACCTGGTGTGGTGAAGATCGCCTCACAGGGAGCACAGGCCCTGGTGCAATGTGAATGGCCTCAGGCAGCACCACAGGCCCTGGTGTAATGTGGATGGCAACAGCCAGCAACACACTCCCTTGTGTATTGTGGATGGCAAAAGCCAGCAACACACTCCCTTGTGTATTGTGGATGGGCAAAGCCAGCAACACAGGCCCTGGTGAAATGTGGATGGTATAGGCCAGCACAAAAGGCCCTGTTGTAATGTAGATGGCATCAGCCAGTAGCAAAGACCCTGGTCTGGTGAAGATGGCCTCAGCCAGAAGCACAGGCTCTGGTGTGGTGAAGATGGCCTCACAGGGAGCACTGGCCATGGTGAAATGTGGATGGCATCAGCAACTACCAGAGGCCCTTGTGTATTGTAGCTGGCATCAGCCAGTAGCACAGGTACTTGAGTATAGTGAATGGCCTCAGCCAGCATCACCACAGGCCCTGGTGAAATGTGGATGGTTTCGGCCAGCAACACAGGCCCTTGGGTAATGTGGATGGCTAGCAGCACAGGCCCTTGTGTAATGTGGATGGTCTCGGCAAGCAGCACAGGCCCTGGTCTGGTGAAGATGGCCTCACAGGAATCACTGGCCCTGGTGTATTGTAGATGGCATCAGCCAGCAACACAGGCCCTTGTGTATTGTGGATGCCTCAGCCAGCAACACATGCTCTGTTTAAATGTAGTTGACCTCAGCTAGCAACACAGGCCCTGGTGAAATGTAGGTGGCCTCAGCAAGTAGCACAGGCCCAACTGTAATGTGAATGGCATCAGCCAGCAACACAGGCTCTGGTGAAATATAGATGGCCTAAGACAGCAGCACAGGCCCTGGTGCAATGTGAATGTCCTCAGCCAGCAACACAGGCCCTGGTGTAATGGGAATGTCCTCATCCAACACCACTGGCCCCGGTGCAATGTGGATGGCATCAGCCAGTAGCAGAGGCCCTTGTGTATTGTGGATAGCAAAAGCCAGCAACATACATCCTGGTGAAATGTAGTTGGCCTCAGCCAGTAGCACAGGCCCTGTTGTAATGTGGATAGCCTCATCTAACAACACTGGCCCTGTTTAAATATGGATGGTATTGGTAAATACCACTGACAGGGGATTTCGAAATATCACCCTATAATTCTTCAGCTAAGACACCTGAGTTAGAAAACAGCAGCAGCAAACGCACCCTGCGAACTGCGCACTGCTGTCTGCTTCCTTTTTTTTATACATGTCTGTGTGTGTATGTGTGTGTGTGTGTGTGTGTAAAAATAACAACGTCACTCAGAGTAACAGAATCAGGAGATGCACACTTAAGATTATAGCTTAACTTCTGCAAAAAATCACACTCTGCAAACCTGCAGTTTCCTGTCACTCTGACTCTGCACAGACCCAAAGCAACGGGTTAGTTCCCTTTTCTACATCTGTTCTCAAGAAAAACAGGAAGTGGTTTTAGTAGCTTAATAAGTTCATCATAAAATTATTAGGTGAAAAGTCACATAGACATGTAGATTGCTTAGAAAACAGAAAAACACATTTCATGAAGCTGATCAAATTATATAAAAACAAAAATCTCTTGACAACCACATACCCTGGTGTAATGTTGATGGCCTTAGCTAACACGACTCGTTCTGGGGAAATGTGCATGATATCGGCCAGTACCACAGGCCCGGGTGTAATGTGAATGGCATCAACGAACAGCAGAGGCCCTGGTGTGGTGAAGAAGGCCACACAGGGAGCACTGACCCTGGTGTAATGTGGATAGAATCAGCCAGTAGAACAGGCCCTTGTGTATTGTGGATGGCATCAGCTAGCACCACAGATCCTGGTGAAATGTAGATGGCCTTAGCCAGCAACATACACCCTGGTGAAATGTAGTTTGCTTCAGCCAGTAACACAGGACCTGGTGTAATGTGGATGGCATCAGCCAGCAATGCAGGATCTGGTGAAATGTAGATGGCATCAGCCAGTAACGCAGGCTCTGGTGAAATGTAGATGGCTTCAAAATGCAGCACAGACCCTACTGTCATGAAGATGGCCTCAGAGGGAGCACTAGCTCTGGTGAAATGTAATTGGCCCGGTTTTTAATGTGTACTGCCTCATCTAACACCACTTGCCCTGGTGAAATGTGCATGATATCGGTCAGCACCACAGACCCGGGTGTAATGTGGATGGCCTCAGCCACAACACTGGCCCTGGTGTCATGTGGATTGTAAATGGCCTGTATTTATATAGCGCTTTTCTAGTCCCTAAGGACCCCAAAGCGCTTTACATATCCAGTCATCAACCCATTCACACGCACATTCACACACTGGATGTGGATGGCATCAGCCATTAGCACAGGCCCTGGTTTAATGTGGATGGCATCAACAAGCAGCACAGGCCCTGGTGTAATGTGGATGGTATTGGCCAGCAGCAGAGGCCCTGGTGTAATGTGGATGGTATCAACGAATAGCACAGGCCCTGATGTAATGTGGATTGTATTGGCCAGCACCACAGGCCATGGTGTTATGTGGATGGTATTGGCCAGCGCCACTGGCCCTGGTGTGGTGAAGATGGCCTCACAGGAAGCACTGTCCCTGGTGTAATGTGCATAGTAGAAGCCGGCATCACAGTCCCTAGTGTAATGTGGATGGTATTGGCCAGCACCACAGGCCCTGGTGTGGTGAAGAAGGCCTCACAGGGAGCACTGACCCTGGTGTAATGTGGATGGCAACAGCCAGACACACTCACTTGTGCAATGTGGATGGCCTCAGCCAGATATACAGGCCCTGGTCTGGTAAAGTTCGCCTCAGGCAGAAGCACAGCTACTTTTGTGGTGAAGATGGCCTCACACGGAGCACTGACCCCGGTGTAATGTGGATGGCATCAGCCACCAACACAGGACCTGGTAAAATGTAGTTGGCCTCAGCCATGAACACAGGCCCCGGTTAAATGTAGATGGCCTTAGTCGGGAACATACGCCCTGGCGAAATGTGGATGGCCTTAGCCGACACCAATGGCCCTGGTGAAATGTGGATGGTATCGGCAAGCAGCACAGGCCCTGGTGTAATCTGGATGGCCTCAGCCAACAGCACATTCCCTGGTGTAATGTGGAAGGCCTTAGCCAACACCAGTGTCCCTGGTGAAATATGGATGGTATCGGCAAGCACCACAGGCCCTGGTGAAATGTGGAGTGCCTCAGCCAACAGCACAGGCCCTAGTGTGGTTAACATGGCCTCACAGGAAGCACTGTCCGTGGTGTAATGTGGATGGTACTGGCCAGCACCAAAGGCCCTGTTGTATTGTGCATGTCCTCAGCCAACGACACTGGCCCTGGTGTAATGGGGATGGCATCAACAAGTAGCACAGGTCTTTGTGTATTGTGGATGGCATCAGCCACCAACACAGGACCTGGTGAAATGTAGTTGGCCTCAGCCATTGAACACAGGCCCTGGTGAAATGTAAATGGCCTCAGCCGGCAACATACTCCCTGGTGAAATTTGGTTAGCCTCAGCCAGTAGCACAGGCCCTGTTGTAATGTGGATGGCCACAGCCAGCAACACAGGCCCTGGTGTAATGTGGATGGCATCAGCCAGCAATGCAGGCTCTGGTCAAATGTAGATGGCCTCAGACAGCAGCGCAGGCCCTGCTTTCGTGATGTTGGCCTCACAGGGAGCACTAGCCCTGTTGTAATGTGCATGGCCTCAGCCAGCAATACAGGCTCTGGTATGGTAAAGTTGGCCAGAGGAAGAAACACAGTTACTTTTGTGGTGAAGATGGCCTCACAGGGAGCACTGACCCCGGTGTAATGTGGATGGAATCAGCCAGTAGCACAAGCCCTTGTGTATTGTGGATGGCATCAGCCAGTAGCACAGGTCTTTGTGTATTGTGGATGGTATGAGCCACCAACACAGAACCTGGTGAAATGTAGTTTGCCTCATTCAGTAACACTGGCTCCGGCGAAATGTGGATGGTAATGGCCAGCACCACAGACCCTGGTGTAATGTGGATGGCCTTAGCCAACACCACTGGCCCTGGTGAAATGTGGATGGTTTCGGAAAGCACCAAAGGCCTTGCTGTAATGTGGAAAGCCTCAGCCAGAAACACACACCCTGGTGAAATGTAGATGGCCTCAGCCAGCAACACACGCCCTGGTGAAATTTAGCTGGCCTCAGCCAGTAGCACAGGCCCTGGTTAAATTTGGATTGCATCAACCAGCAACACAGGTCCTGGTGAAATCTGGATGGTATTGGCCGGCACCAAAGGCCCTGGTGTAATGTAGATGGCATCAGCCAGCAACACATGCCCTGGTGAAATGTAAATGGCCTCAGCCAGCAACGCAGGCTCTGGTCAAATTTAGATGGCCTCAGTCAGCAGCACAGGCCGTGCTGTCGTGAAGATGGCCTCTCAGTGAGCATTAGCCCTGGTGCAATGTGGATGGCCTCAGCCAGCAATAAAGGCCCTGGTGTGGTGAAGATAGCAGGGAGCACATGACCTAGTATAATGAGGATTGCATGATCATATAGCACAGGCCCTGGTCTTGTAAGTAATGCCTAAGGCAGAAGCAAAGTTTTGGTGTGGTGAAGATGGCCTCACACGGAGCACTGACACTGGAGTAATGTGGATGGCATAATCCATGAACACAGGCCCCGGTTAAATGTAGATGGCCTTAGTCGGGAACATACGCCCTGGCTAAATGTGGATGGCCTTAGCCGACACCAATGGCCCTGGTGAAATGTGGATGGTATCGGTAAGCAGAACAGGCCCTGGTGTAATCTGGATGGCCTCAGCCAACACCACTGGCCCAGGTTTAATGTGGATGGCATCAGCAAGTAGCACAGGTCTTTGTGTATTGTGGATGGCATCAGCCACCAACACAGGCCCTGGTGAAATGTAGTTGGCAACAGCCTTGAACACAGGACCTGGTGAAATGTAAATGGCCTCAGCCGGGAACATACTCCCTGGTGAAATTTGGTTAGCCTCAGCCAGTAGCACAGGCCCTGTTGTAATGTGAATGGCCTCAGCCAGCACCAAAGGCCCTGGTGAAATGTAAATGGCATCAGCCAGCAACACATGCCCTGGTGAAATGTAAATGGCCTCAGCCAGCAACACAGGCCCTGGTGAAATGTAGATGGCCTCAGCCAGCAACGCAGTCTCTGGTCAAATTTAGATGGCATCAGACAGCAGCGCAGGCCCTGCTGTCGTGAAGATGGCCTCACAGCGAGCATTAGCCCTGGTGCAATGTGGATGGCCTAAGCCAGCAATACAGGCCCTGTTGTAATGTGGATGACCTCATCTAACAACACTGGCCCTGGTGAAATGTGGATGGTAATGGCCAGCACCACTGTCTCTGGTGTTATATGGATGGCCTCAGCAAGCAACACTGGCCCTGGTGAAATGTGAATGGTAAAAGGCCCTGGTCTGGTGAAGATGGACTCACAGGAATCACTGTCCCTGGTGTAATTTGGATGGCATCAGCCAGCAGCAATGACCCTGGTCTGGTGAAGATGGCCTCAGCCAAAAGCACAGGCCCTGGTGTTGTGAAGATGGCTTCACAGGAAGCACTGTCCGTGGTGTAATGTGTATGGTACTGGCCAGCACCAAAGGCCCTGGTGTATTGTGCATGTCCTCAGCCAACACCACAGGCCCTGCTGTAATGTAGATGGTTTCGGCCAGCAACACAGGCCCATGGGTAATGTGGATGACGAGTAGCAAAGGCCCTTATGTACTGTGGATGGCCTCAGCCAGCAATACAGGCCCTGGTCTGGTAAAGTTGGCCTCAGGCAGAAACACAGTTACTTTTGTGGTGAAGATGGCCTCACAGGGAGCACTGACCCCGGTGTAATGTGGATGGAATCAGCCAGTAGTACAGGCCCTTGTGTATTGTGGATGGCATCAGCCAGTGGCAAAGGTCTTTGTGTATTGTGGATGGTATGAGCCACCAACACAGAACCTGGTGAAATGTAGTCTGCCCCAGCCAGTAACACTGGCTCTGGCGAAATATGGATGGTAATGGCCAGCACCACACACCCTGGTTTAATGTGAATGGCCTTAGCCAGTAGCACAGGCCCTTGTGAATTGTGGATGACATCAGCCAGCAACGCAGGCCCTGGTGTGGTGAAAATGGCCTCACAGGGAGCACTGGCCCTGGTGTAATGTGGATGGCATCAGCCAGTAGCACAGGCCTTTGTATATTGTGGATGGGATCAGCCACCAACACAGGCCCTGTTGAAATGTAGTTGGCCTCAGCCATGACCACAGGCCCTGGTGAAATGTAAATGTCCTCAGCCAGTATCACACACGCTGGTGTAATTTGAATGGCCATAGCCAACACCACTGGCCCTGGTGTAATGTGGATGGCATCAGCCAGGAGCACAGGCCCTTGTGTATTGTGGATGGCATCAGCCAGTAGCACAGGCCCTGGTGTAATGTGGATGGCATCAACAAGCAGCAGAGTCCCTGGTCGGGTTAAGATGGCCTCACAGGAAGCACCGTCCCTGGTGTTATGTGGATGGTAGAAGCCAACAACATTTGCCCTGGTGAAATGTGGATGGCCAAAGCCAGCAATACAGGCCCTGTTGTAATGTGGATGACCTCATCTAACAACACTGGCCCTGGTGAAATGTGGATGGTAATGGCCAGCACCACTGTCTCTGGTGTTATATGGATGGCCTCAGCAAGCAACACTGGCCCTGGTGAAATGTGAATGGTAATGGCCAACACCACAGGCCCTGCTGTGATGTAGATGGTATCGGCCAGCAACACAGGCCCATGAGTAATGTGGATGACTAGTAGCAAAGGCCCTTGTGTAATGTGGATGGTATCAGCCAGCAGCACAGGCCCTGGTCTGGTGAAGATGGACTCACAGGAATCACTGTCCCTGGTGTAATTTGGATGGCATCAGCCAGCAGCAAAGACCCTGGTCTGGTGAACATGGCCTCAGCCAACAGCACAGGCCCTGGTGTTGTGAAGATGACCTCACAGGGAGCTCTGGCCATGGTGAAATGTGGATGGCATCAGCGACTAGCAGAGGCCCTGGTGTATTGTGGATTCATCAGCCAGCAACACAGGCCCTGTTTAAATGTAGTTGGCCTCAGCTAACAACACAGGCCCTGGTGAAATGTAGATGGCCTCAGCCATGAACATACGCCTTTGTGAAATGTAGTTGGCCGCAGCTAACAACACAGGCCCTGGTTGAAATGTAGATGGCCTCAGCCATGAACATACGCCTTTGTGAAATGTAGTTGGCCTCAGACAGCAACACAGGCCCTGGTGAAATGTAAATGGCCTCAGCCAGCAACACAGGCTCTGGTCAAATGTAGATGGCCTCAGACAGCAGCGCAGGCCCTGCTGTAGTGATGTTGGCCTCACAGGGAGGACAAGCCCTGGCGAAATGTGGATGGCCTTAGCCGACACCAATGGCCCTGGTGAAATGTGGATGGTATCGGCAAGCAGCACAGGCCCTGGTGTAATCTGGATGGCCTCAGCCAACAGCACATTCCCTGGTGTAATGTGGAAGGCCTTAGCCAACACCAGTGTCCCTGGTGAAATATGGATGGTATCGGCAAGTACCACAGGCCCTGGTGAAATGTGGAGTGCCTAAGCAAACAGCACAGGCCCTAGTGTGGTTAACATGGCCTTACAGGAAGCACTGTCCCTGGTGTAATGTGCATGGTACTGGTCAGCACCAAAGGCCCTCGTGTATTGTGCATGTCCTCAGCCAACACCACTGGCCCTGGTGTAATGGGGATGGCATCAGCAAGTAGCACAGGTCTTTGTGTATTGTGGATGGCAATGCAGTTGGCCTCAGCCTTGAACACAGGCCCTGGTGAAATGTAAATGGCCTCAGCCGGCAAGATACTCCCTGGTGAAATTTGGTTAGCCTCAGCCAGTAGCACAGGCCCTGTTGTAATGTGGATGGCCTCATCAAACAACACTGGCCCTGGTGAAATGTTGATGGTAATGTCCAGTACCACAGACCCTGGTGTAATGTGGATGGCCTTAGCCAACAACATTGGCCCTGGTGAAATGTGGATGGTATCGGCAAGCACCACAGGCCCTAGTGAAATGTGGATGGTATTGGCCTGTACCACAGGCCCTGATGTAATGTGGATGGCATCAGCCAGCAGCACAGGCCCTGGTGAAATGTGGAGTGCCTAAGCCAACAGCACAGGCCCTAGTGTGGTTAACATGGCTTCACAGGAAGCACTGTCCGTGGTGTAATGTGTATGGTACTGGCCAGCACCAAAGGCCCTGGTGTATTGTGCATGTCCTCAGCCAACACCACAGGCCCTGCTGTAATGTAGATGGTTTCGGCCAGCAACACAGGCCCATGGGTAATGTGGATGACGAGTAGCAAAGGCCCTTATGTACTGTGGATTGTATCAGCCAGCAGCACAGGCCCTGGTCTGGTGAAGATGGACTCACAGGAATCACTGTCCCTGGTGTAATTTGGATGGCATCAGCCAGCAGCAATGACCCTGGTCTGGTGAAGATGGCCTCAGCCAAAAGCACAGGCCCTGGTGTTGTGAAGATGGCCTCACAGGGAGCTCTGGCCATGGTGAAATGTGGATGGCATCAGCGACTAGCAGAGTCCCTGGTGTATTTTGGATTCATCGGCCAGCAACACAGGCCCTGTTTAAATGTAGTTGGCCTCAGCTAACGACACAGGCCCTGGTGAAATGTAGATGGCCTCAGCCATGAACATACGCCTTTGTGAAATGTAGTTGGCCTCAGCCAGCAACACAGGCCCTGGTGAAATTTAAATGGCCTCAGCCAGCAGCGCAGGCCCTGCTGTCGTGATGTTGGCCTCACAGGGAGCACTAGCCCTGTTGTAATGTGGATGGCCTCAGCCAGCAATACAGGCCCTGGTCTGGTAAAGTTGGCCTCAGGCAGAAACACAGTTACTTTTGTGGTGAAGATGGCCTCACAGGGAGCACTGACCCCGGTGTAATGTGGATGGAATCAGCCAGTAGTACAGGCCCTTGTGTATTGTGGATGGCATCAGCCACCAACACAGAACCTGGTGAAATGTAGTCTGCCCCAGCCAGTAACACTGGCTCTGGCGAAATATGGATGGTAATGGCCAGCACCACACACCCTGGTTTAATGTGAATGGCCTAAGCCAGTAGTACAGGCCCTTGTGAATTGTGGATGACATCAGCCAGCAACGCAGGCCCTGGTGTGGTGAAGATGGCCTCACAGGGAGCACTGGCCCTGGTGTAATGTGGATGGCATCAGCCAGTAGCACAGGCCTTTGTATATTGTGGATGGGATCAGCCACCAACACAGGCCCTGGTGAAATGTAGTTGGCCTCAGCCATGACCACAGGCCCTGGTGAAATGTAAATGTCCTCAGCCAGTATCACAGGCGTGTAATGTGGATGGCATCAAAGAGCAGCATAGGCCCTGGTCGGGTGAAGATGGCCTCACAGGAAGCACTGTCCCTGATGTAAAGTGTATGGCCTAAGCAAACAACAGTGGTCCTGATTAAATGTGGATGGTATTGGCCAGCACCACAGGCCCTGGTCTAATGTGAATATCTTCACCCAGTATCACAGGCCCTTGTGTGTTGTGGATCGCATCAGCCAGCAACACAACCCCTGGTGAAATGTGGATGGTATCAACGAGTAGCACAGGCCCTGGTGAAATGTGGATGGTATTGGCCAGCACCACAGGCCCTGGTGTGGTGATGAATGAATAGAATAGAATAGAATAGAATTCAACTTTATTGTCATTGCACATGCACAGGTACAGGGCAACGAAATGCAGTTTGCATCCATCCAGAAGTGCTTTAGTGATATAGATATATTACAATATATATTAGCAATAGTATAGATATGTGAGTATATTACAGAAATGGGTCTATTATGGTATGTTATAATGTACACGGTATGAAGTATGTTGTGAATATTCTATAACTAAGTATGTAAAGGCTGTAGTGAGTACAAGCTATGTACAGGCTATGAACAGGATATAAATATGAAAAACTATACAGAATATGAAATAAATAACTTTACAGAAATCTGAGATATACAGCTATACAGAAATGGGAACTATGCAAGTTGTAAACAGTTGTAGGATTAAAGATTATTGAATGTACAGAATGATTATTTACACAGAGCTATACAGTAGTGCAGTTAAGATAAGTGAGGGTGTAGATAGTTTCTACTGTTGAAATCTCCCAATTCTTTGAATCTTTGGGCTGAAGGAGGGACAATACTCGGTGTATCAATGCTCAATCAACAATCATTTATTTCCATACAATTCAACAGTCAGAGCATTACAACGTCCGGACGGGAGAGATGCTACCAGAGGGTCAGGCACATGTCTCAAAATGGTGACGGGTTGCTCAGCTTTTTATAGTCTCTAGTGGCCCCCAGCTAGTCGTAAAAGCCAAAACATCACATTTTTTCTCTGTTACAGCGCCTAAGTTATGACCTCGGCAGTTGTTTCTCTGCTTTCTGTAAGGTGGGGGTGTGGAATGTGGTCTATCTATCTCCCCTGTCTTTAGACACAGAGTCTCCTGCTTACAACCTTCTCTTCATGATTCAACAATTAAGCATGTCAAGAAAACAGTGTAACACATTCCCAGCAGATCAAGGATACAGAGTGATGCACATTTATCTAATGAACTAATATGTGAATATGTTCTGTTAACTCAAAAGTATAATGAGAACTACACTACATACAGCTCACACACTCTATATTAAAGGGTATAATGTGATCTACAGCAGTATTCTAATTCAACTACTTTGATTACATATATAAGGTAACATATAATAACAGAATAATCTAATAATTCCCCCTTTTGATCTCTGAAAGAGATCACTTACAACATACACTCCAGGGTCGCAAGGTCCAGGTTTTCTTGATCCTGAGGCCCTCTGTCCCCCTTTAACGGGTGGACCATATGTGGGATGACCTCTGTGTTCACGCAGTTCAGATGCAAGCAAAGTTAGATTTACAACCATAACAGCAGTTACAGATGACTCTCCCATCACTCCCCAATTCTCCCACAGCTTTATTTTGGTGCTCCAGTTTTCCACTCCCATTTTAATGCCACCTTATACCTTTCAAATGTACTTAGACTAGAACCTCTGTCTAAGGAGCTTTTAACCTTTATTTTTATTGCTGCAGCTACCAGTGTCTTCCAGTTGGGTGATTCTCAGCTTCTTTCTTCGACCTCCGGGGTTAGACCACCCTTTAGTCATTGCACAGTTCTGGGGATTATTCTGCCCCGATTTCAAACAAGGATCTGTGTGTTTTGGGTTCACCGGCGTGTCCCCCTTTTTGCCAAGAGCCTCTCGAACCTCGTTGGTCTGGTGTTCCTGGTTTTCGCCAACCCCTTCATGGTTATTGCTGTGTTTGTGGGATCCATCTTCTCCAGGAGCCCAAACGTCATGACACTTGACCCCAGTTGCTGTCTCGGCTGTCCCTACATCTGTCTCTGCTGTGAAGGGTCCTCACATCTCCGTGTCCCCGTCTGGTGTCTCTTCCTTTCTCTGCAAGAGACAGAAAACCAAAACACCTCTCTCCCTAGCCTTGATAATCTAATATTGTTATCCATTGTTCTTCTAATGATTCAAATTTGGTTTAAAATATTATGTTCAGGACCTATTCTAATCATAATCTATGTGTGTGTAAAAGAAATCAAAAATTAGTGAACCCTTTCTAAGTCTAACACATTATAAGCTTAAGTTTTACCATAGCTAAATTATTAAACACAGAAATAACGTCATAAGATGTTCATAAAACCATTGTTTGATGTTCGGACTCAACTTCCCCCTTTTTGACACACTCCCATGTGTCAATTCATTGGAGCTAGACAATTAAAAGAGAAGGTTGGTGACATCATATCTCAGAAAGTATCAGAAATTCTTCTCTCGAGTACCGTTGCTCCAGCCTTGTCATCCCTGAGGATCTTCGATCCCGAAAATGTCCCTTCTCCTCATGTAATAAAGTCTGTCATCCTTCCATGCCCTGGTAACTGGTCCATCCAGAGCTGTAACATTTTGAAATGTACATACAACAAGCCAAACCACACCTTGGTCACACCAACCCTTTTCTGCCCTGAAGATGTCCAACACCATCTTAGTCTGGACCAGGGTTGTAATAGTTTTGCAATTTTCATCAGTTTTTACCAATTGTTTGCTAGTTTAGTTTAGTTTTTATTTTCTGAAAATCCTTAGTTTCAATTTAGTTTTATTTGTGTTTTGCAAAAATTAAGTGTAACAAAATCCCAGTTCCATCATATCAGTCATGCTCTTCTGGTTATCCTTGGGTGTTGAGACTAATAACTATTAACTCTTGCCGCACCGTGTGGTCCTAATTTTGGTTGAAGTGAATTGATAACCTTTTGAAGGCGATTGTTTCACACCTTTATTTAGATGTCCCAGTCCTGTTGTCTCGGGATACATCACGCTGCCTTATCTGGGGTTAGCTGTTTTCTGGGGATGCGGGTTGAGTGGGTGAGCTCTTCAAGGAGGGGGAGTGTGCTCCCCCTGATGAGGTCTTCTAGGTAAGCTAGGTTAACCTTCTTGTGTGAGCTTTTCAAGTGCACTTTAAGGTTAGTGGGACTTTTAGTTTTATAAATGTCCCTCATGACCCCCTGATGACCCAGTATTTCATTTTTGCACACTTTAGTACACATTTTAGTTTTTGCTTGTAGCTCGCATACTCTACTTGCCACTCCTCTAAGTCCTGATGTTTCTTAGAGAGGGCAACAGTACCTTTAAAATTATATCACATGTGTGGGGGTGTGGCCTTGCCAATTGTTTTGCCCACCTTTTCAAAATGGCTGGCGTGCCCACAAGCACATTTCATGGAAAAAGAAAGGTAAGCTTGATATTTACATTTAAAATGTTTTGTTAAACTCAGATTTTTATTTTATTCTTTTTGCAAGTACCCCTCCTCGGTGGCGAGAAACTGTTGGTGTGGTCAAGTGGGTGCTCTGGAAACAAACGCTCAGGACAGAACAGTTATCAGTCATGTACTTCCTACAAATTTTGCATATGTTTTATTCCATATTGATCCTCTGAGTGTAATGGTACATTTTAATTTGAATTTATCCAAACTAAACACAATATTTTCTTTATTTACTTTGCTCTTGTTCTTTTTCAGTACCACATCCTATCAAATGTCCCTGTCGATTATATTCTACATTTAATAACTTACTATTTCAAGTGAGAACCTAAATCACGTGGACCAATGTTTATTATTGCATATCTCTATTCTGAATGTGGCCAGTCATTCATAGGTATTGTTAAATTTTGGCGATTTTCCTCTATAAAATTTAATTGACTTTTTTACAGTGGCCTGCTGTGGTTAATAGTAACATATTCCAGTCATGAGTGATATCAATAGTTATCTCCACTGTAGCATTTGGCATTCCCAATAATATAACATGATACCTTAATCAAAACACAGCTAATATAGCACAGTTTTCTTAATGCAAACATCAGTAACTCAAAATCAGCAACCACAGTGTTAAGTCTGCAGTTCATACTTATGTGAAGCTAGAGTCTCCTCCTCCAGTCTCTCTTATCCTCCTGCTCCTGAAAAAACAAAACAAAACAAAGCGAAGCATCCACCCTTCTCTTGTCGGCTGGGTGAATTGTTTATTGGCATTTACTAATCCTAAAGTGGGTGCAGTCATTGTCTCAGTATCAAGTCAGTCAAAGCTTTTAGTCGTCAGTCCATCACAGTCCATTCACATGCATACCTCCATACACATTCATACCAGATGTTGCTGATAATGGAGTCTCACGCGCAACCTATTCGAGCATCCATCACCAGCAAGATGACGTCATCATTTTAAAGGAAAACAATTCCTTGTTGTTTTTTGGGCCGGATTGACTCGGTGCAATCCTTTTAGACTCAGAACTTCTCAGTGTTCCCTATAAGTGAATTTCTCCCAAGCCAATTACAATCATGGAGAAGCACACTTTGCAACTGTTTTTGTAAGAATATTTCATAGCGCTTTAAATTTCAATCTTTCAGGCCTGGTTTAAAGAGCTGATTGTTAAATCATAAACTCACAAAATATCAACATATCACCACCGGTGGATCACACCTCTCAGATTTTCTTATCTCAGTGCACTGTAACAAAAACGAAAACAGACATAACCAACAAAATACTACTAAAATAACACAAACTAGGGCCCGTTGCAGACATGTCCAAGCATAAAACTATCCCTCTCTCGCTTACGAGAAAGAACACAAGCCAAAGCTCACTGATAACATCAAACTAGCGCTAAACAAAACCAAACAATCAACCAGAAATTCACAGGAACATTTTGCTTCCTGCCGGGACAATATTGTGTGGGAATGAGAACCTCAGGTGCCGTAACACCTTTTGTTCCTCCTTGAATTAAAACTCAATCACAGAAAATGCCGTACTCCAACCTAAACTTACACTATTAATTCATCATTTTCACTCTGTGCCACTGTTCCTCATCGGGGCTGTGTGAAGCACAGCAAAGAATTCAGTCAAGGCCTTGAGCCATAAACAGACATCACGCACAGACATTGTTTTCATAACCAAACCGTTTTAGAGCTTATTCCTAAAATCTACATAAATGCCTTCTAGGTGACATATAACACATTCTAAGTAATCAATGGCTCCTCATAAAAATTATGCATTGGGATGTTTGTGTGCAGCATTTTGCATATCAGCATAAGCAAAGCATTCTTCATTGCATCAGCGTGTGTGTGTGTGTGTGTGTGTGTATGTGGATCACTTCTCAGTGAATCAGCATTCCAATGTGTGTGTGTGTGTGTGTGTATGTGTGTGTGTGTATATGTGTGTGTGTGTCATTTCTCACTCACTCAACGAGTGCACGTGTTCATGTGTGTATTTCACTTCATTCTGAATCTGTGTGTGTGTGTGTGTGTGTATGTGTGTGTGTGTGTGTGTGTGTGTGTGTGTGTGTGTGTGTGTGTGTGTGTGTGTGTGTGTGTTTGTTTCTCTTCATTCTGAGTCAGTGCATGTAGATGTGTGTGTTTGTGTGGGTGTTTGTGTTCATCACTTTCCTGTTCTGGTGTTCTGGGTAAACCACGGCCTGAAGCATGCCCTGGGGTCCTGCCCCCCTCCTTTTCAGTTTGTTTGCGACCATTGCTGCTGCTGCTGCTGCTGCTCAAAATTCAGTCCGTCCTGGTTCTGACCCCAATTGGGGCAGTCCTTTCTCCAGTGTCGATGTTCACCGCAGGTGAAACCTGCATCTTCTTCTGTGTTTTTGTCCATTCTGAGGTGCCTTCTGTCCTCAGTTACTCCTCTTGTCTCGGTCACGCCCTTTTTCGCCACCCGATCATCCGTGTTGGTCCATCACTGTCCTGCACAGTGTGAATGCAAAGTTATCAAGGTCAGCATTCTTTCGCTCGGCCTTACTTTTCATTCGGGCTTGGCGGGCGTCTCGTCACAGCTCTGTCAGCTGACGCAGTCTGGGAATTTTCCCCCGTGTAGTGAAACGGGCCTTCGGTTTAGTGCTCTCCGTCTCGGCTGCATGAGATCACATTCCTGCAGGTCTGTTGACATTCTCAGGTCGTTGTTGTGGGTCCAGCTGTTGCAGCATTTGGTCAGTGTCACGTATGGGGGAGAGCAGGAGTCCAGTCAGCCTCGGCTTTCAGGGCCGGCAAAGCAGCCTGTAATTAAATATGTATAGAAAAAACAAAAACAAAACAAAACAAAAACAAACGAACAGGAAAATGATGTTGTGTTGGCTGTGTTATTCAGAGGGGAGACACACCGGGACCAGGCCCTGTGTCAGCCTTCTCTCCCCCTTTTTTTTTTTTTTGTTTTTTCTCTCCCGATATAATCAACTCCTAACCCACCAAGTTGACAGGACAACACAAGTACATATTAAAATTCTTAAGATCATGTTTAAAAACCCAAAAAAGGAATTTTCTTTCATTCAGTAATCACTTTTATTAATCAATCAACAGAAAACATGTCACAATTTGACTCTTTTTACCACTAAATTTGTTGCGTCTTGCCTGGTTGGTTAGACCAGTGTTCCTTTTTTTTTTTTTTTTAGTTAAATTGTTGTCCTGCAACCCAGAGGATTTCTTTGTCAGTAATGTATAGACTTCATCATTTAAGTATGTTAATTTTTCTTTAACCTTGCTGGAAAATCTTCACGTGTTCATGAGTGTAAGCTGTTTCTTCATTGCGTGTATGTGCATTTGTATAAAAGCAGGTTAATTTTATCTTTTCTCAAACTAGGCGTTACCTTAAAAGGAGCCTTTCTCTCAGATTTCTCTGCTTGTGTGTGTTTTTGTTTCACCTTTTTGTTGTGATGCTCCGGACGCCTTCCCAACCTCCACAAGTCCGTTGGCCCCAATTTTATGTGTTAAAACTTCTCTTAATTTCTCCTCTAATTCTCTCCTCGCTGCTGTCTTTTTCACAGCTGCTGATTCGTGCTGGGTGTGGTTCCCATTACCTATAATTTTGCTTCGGCCGCTGTGCTTGTGGGGGCAGTTGGTCCAGGTCCGCAGCCTCCTGTATTAACACACTAAGAGATTTATTTAATTTCATTTTCATCACTGTTAAACAGATAAGCAGGCAACCCGCCTACCTTGACAGCGTAAACTGTACGCCAGTCTCCCAACACATTCCTCTCTGTACTCCTCCATAATTCTCCACTGCACACCTCTTACTATCTCTCCTTTTTATTTTTATTACACCACAGAGTAATACACCCAATTATGCCCGTCTATCTCTATGTGGCTCCAAATTCCCTCTTTATTTTAATTTCACACTCGTCAGGGGACAGGCACACAACAATTTCAACCACTGAAACGAGGAATTCAACCTTTTTATATTTCTTTACTAATCTAGACTCAACCTTTGTTCGCAAAATGTGTCTTGTTCTAGTCCGGAATAAATGTGAACCCGTGATTACACGGCCGTTCCAGTGTTATTTCCGTAGCTATGCGGGGGCCCTCACCTCCCCAAGTCACCACCTCGGCACCCGGACGACGCCGGTCCTGGCCACGCGTCCACGGACAGGAGGGTCGCCACTCCTAGGGCAAAATGTTCCACAGGTACACTAGGCATCAACCTTTGATCCTAAAATGTGTATTTGCTCTAATGTCCTCCTAATCACACACATCAACCGTCACTGTCACTGTGTTCAGACTTCACACACACAAAAAGCACACTCAGAGCACGCCTCACCCACGGCCAGAGCGCGCCTTACACACACAGCGCGTTACACCATCAGTGTGACACACAGAGAGCGCCTCTCATCAGCAGAAATTTGCACAGAAACCTCTGAGCTCAACTATTAGATCTTCTTAAAGCACACTGCACCATAGACCAAAATACCCCTTTCTCTGCGCTTATGACCGCCACAACGGGGCAAAGTCGCATCATAAAAGTGATGCTTGCATCCCCGAAGTTATACCTGACATCATAAACCAGGTGTTGCTCTATGTACTTAAAATTTTACTTTGTATTATGACCGCAGCACTTAAAACTCGACTGACGCCACAAACCACCGTCAAACCTCTATCCAATGTACTAAAACTAGCACCAACCACTACTGCACTTCACGGCCGCACCACCGGAACACGCCGTATCATAAACCAAACCTACGGACGTGTTTCGCTCTCGCGTTGCCAGCGTTCAACTGCACCGTGAAGCCAGCATCTGCTTTTCCTTAAATCAACTTCTATTTCATAGCCGGCAAAAGCCAGGACGTCACTGACACCATAAACAAAATAAACAAACCTCGACTTCAATGTACTGGACTAATGGCCGCGTCTTCAGAAGAAATTCTAACGTATTATTGCTACAGAAGCCAGTATTAGACAAAATTAAATGTGGAAGGTAAAGTGGCTGCAACTAGTCCAACGTAGTATGTTATTAGTATCTCGGTAGAAGCAGTTTACTGCAACTAGTCCAACGTAGTATGTTATTAGTATCTCGGTAGAAGCAGTTTATTTAACACACTGGAATTCAGCCTCAACTTATGTTGTTAGTATCTTGCGCCAAAAACCACACACCGACAAATTTACTGTGAAAATACATGTGACTCAGCGAACAGATTAATTTGGAAAGCCCAATATGCACATTTGGTATTTATAATACAACAGGCTGTGCTTACCTTTCTGTTTTAGGCCGGCCTTCTGTTCACTTTGCCCCACGATCTCACCAAAGGCCAAATCTACACCTCCTCAGCACACCAAAGATCCGGGTCACACGGCACCAAGTTGTTGAAATCTCCCAATTCTTTGAATCTTTGGGCTGAAGGAGGGACAATACTTGGTGTATCAATGCTCAATCAACAATCATTTATTTCCATACAATTCAACAGTCAGAGCATTACAACGTCCGGACGGGAGAGATGCTACCAGAGGGTCAGGCACATGTCTCAAAATGGTGACGGGTTGCTCAGCTTTTTATAGTCTCTAGTGGCCCCCAGCTAGTCGTAAAAGCCAAAACATCACATTTTTTCTCTGTTACAGCGCCTAAGTTATGACCTCGGCAGTTGTTTCTCTGCTTTCTGTAAGGTGGGGGTGTGGAATGTGGTCTGTCTATCTCCCCTGTCTTTAGACACAGAGTCTCCTGCTTACAACCTTCTCTTCATGATTCAACAATTAAGCATGTCAAGAAAACAGTGTAACACATTCCCAGCAGATCAAGGATACAGAGTGATGCACATTTATCTAATGAACTAATATGTGAATATGTTCTGTTAACTCAAAAGTATAATGAGAACTACACTACATACAGCTCACACACTCTATATTAAAGGGTATAATGTGATCTACAGCAGTATTCTAATTCAACTACTTTGATTACATATATAAGGTAACATATAATAACAGAATAATCTAATACTACAGAGGCTATATAAAGTGCTAGTGGTTGTGAGTGGTGGTTCACTCCATGTTATTATTGTGTGTTTGAGGGTACAGTTGTCCATTGTGGGTGTGTGTATGTTCAGTCCATGAGTTTAACGTGGGTCAGATGTCAGGAGGCAGAGTTCAGGAGTCTGACAGCTGTGGGGAAGAAGCTGTTCCGGTACCTGGTGGTCTTAGTCTGGAGGCTCCTGTGGCGCCTCCCAGAGGGCAGGAGGGTGAAGAGTCCATGTGATGGGTGACTGGGGTCTTTGATGATTTTCCCAGCCCTTTTCAGACACCGCTTCCTGTAGATGTCTTTTATGGCAGGAAGTGGTGCTCCGGCGATGCGCTGGGCAGTTTTCACGACCCTCTGCAACGCCTTCCGGTCCGAGGCAGAGCAGTTCCCGTACCAGACTGTTATACAGTTGGTCAGGATGCTCTCGATGGTGCAACGATAGAAGTTCACCAGGATGTCTGAGGACAGGTGGTTCTTCCTCAGGGTCCTCAAGAAGAAGAGGCGCTGGTGAGCCTTCTTGACCAGCTTGGAGCAGTTGGTCGTCCAGGTGAGATCCTCGGAGATGTGGACTCCCAGGAACTTGAAGCTGCTCACACGCTCCACAGCCGTCCCCTTAATGTGGATGGGTGGATGTGGGTCAGCATTCCTCCTGTAGTCCACGATGAGCTCCTTGGTCTTCTCGGTGTTAAGCAGCAGGTTGTTTGTGTCGCACCACTCAGCCAGACGATCCACCTCCTCCCTGTAGGCGGCCTCATCGTTGTCACTGATGAGGCCAATCACCGTGGTGTCATCTGCAAACTTAATGATGGTGTTGGAACCATCAGCAGGTCTGCAGTCGTGGGTGAAGAGGGAGTAGAGGAAAGGGCTCATCACACAGCCTTGTGGTACACCGGTGTTCATTGTGATGGTAGATGAGCAGTGGTTATCCAGCCGGACATGTTGGGGGCGGTTGGTCAGGAAGTCCAGTAACCATTTGCAGATGAGGGAGCTGATGCCCAGGTCTGTCAGTTTCCTGATGAGTTGTGAGGGGTGGATTGTATTGAATGCTGAATTGAAGTCTATAAACAGCATTCTGGCGTAGGTGTTGTTGTTGTCCAGGTGTGAGAGGACAGAGTGCAGTGCGATGGAGAATCAAAGGCAGCACTGGCAGTGGTGTAATGTGGATGGCCTCAGCCAACAACACTGGCCCTGGAGAAATGTGGATGGTATTGGCCAGCACCACAGGCCCTGGTGTAATGTGGATGGCCTCATCCAGCACCACACGCCCTGGTGTGGTGATGATGGCCTCAGCCAAAAGCACTGTCAGTGGTGTTATGTGTTAGGCCTCAGCCAACAACAGTGGCCCTGGTGAAATATGGATCGTATTGGTCAGCACCACACACCCTGGTTTAATGTGAATGGCCTTAGCCAGTAGCACAGGCCCTGGTGAATTGTGGATCACATCAGCCAGCAAAGCAGGCCCTGGTGTGGTGAAGATGGCCTCACAGGGAGCACTGGCCCTGGTGTAATGTGGATGGCATCAGCAAGTAGCACGGGCCCTGGTCTGGTGATGATGGCCTCACAGGAAGAACTGTCGCTGGTATAAAGTGTATGGCCTCAGCCAACAACAGTGGCCCTGGTGTAATGTGGATGGCCTCAGCCAGCACCACAGGCCCTGGTGTAATCTGGATAGCCTCATCCAGCACCACAGGCCTTGGTGTGGTGATGATGGCCTCACAGGAAGCACTGGTAGTGGTGTAATGTGGATGGCATCAGCCAGTATCACAGGGCCCTGTGTTTTGTGCATGTCATCAGGCAGAAACACAAGCCCTGGTGAAATGTGGATGGTTTCGGACAACACCACAGGCCCGGGTGTAATGTGGATGGCAACTACGAGTAGCACTGTCCCTGGTGTAATGTGGATGGCCTCATCCAGCACCACACGCCCTGGTGTGGTGATGATGGCCTCAGCGAAAAGCACTGTCCCTGGTGTTATGTGTATGGCCTCAGCCAACAACAGTGGCCCTGGTGAAATGTGGATGGTATTGGCCAGCACCACAGGCCCTGGTGTGGTGATGATGGAATCACAGGAAGCACTGTCCCTGGTGTAATGTGGATGGCCTCAGCCACCAACACTGGCCCTGGTGAAATGTGGATGGTATTGGTCAGCACCACAGGCCCTGGTGTAATGTGGATGGTATCAGCAAGTAGCACAGGCCCTGGTGTGGTGATGATGGCCTCACAGGAAGAACTGTCCCTGGTGTAATGTGGATGTCCTCATCCAACAGTACAGGCACTGGTGTGGTGAAGATGGCCTCAGAGGAAGCACTGTCCCTGGTGTAAAGTGTATGGCCTCAGCCAACAACACTGGCCCTGGTTAAATGTGGATGGTATTGGCCAGCACCACAGGCCCTGGTGTAATGTGGATGGCCTCATCCAGCACCACGCACCCTGGTGTGGTGATGATGGCCTCACAGGAAGCACTGGTAGTGGTGTAATGTGGATGGCATCAGCCAGTATCACAGGCCCCTGTGTTTTGTGGATGTCATCAGGCAGAAACACAAGCCCTGGTGAAAAGTGGATGGTTTCGGACAACACCACAGGCCCGGGTGTAATGTGGATGGCCTGTGCCAGTAACACAGGCAGTGGTGTGGTGAAGATGGCCTCACAGGAAGCACTGTCCCTGGTGTAATGTGGATGGCCTCAGCCAACAACACTGGCCCTGGTGAAATGTGGATGGTATTGGCCAGCACCACAGGCCCTGGTGTAATGTGGATGGCCTCATCCAGCACCACGCACCCTGGTGTGGTGATGATGGCCTCACAGGAAGCACTGGTAGTGGTGTAATGTGGATGGCATCAGCCAGTATCACAGGCCCCTGTGTTTTGTGGATGTCATCAGGCAGAAACACAAGCCCTGGTGAAAAGTGGATGGTTTCGGACAACACCACAGGCCCGGGTGTAATGTGGATGGCCTGTGCCAGTAACACAGGCAGTGGTGTGGTGAAGATGGCCTCACAGGAAGCACTGTCCCTGGTGTAATGTGTATAGCCTCAGCCAACAACAGTGGCCCTGGTGAAATGTGGATGGTATTGGCCAGCACCACAGGCCCTGGTGTAATGTGGATGTCCTCAGCCAACACGACTGGCCCTGGTGAAGTGTGCATGATATTGGTCAGCACCACAGGCCCTTGTGTACTGTGGATGGCATCAACGAGCAGCAGAGGCCCTGGTTGGGTGAAGATGGCCTCAAGGGAAGCACTGTCCCTGGTGTAATGTGGATGGCCTCAGCTAAGAACAGTGGCCCTGGTGAGATGTGGATGGTATTGGCCAGCACCACAGGCCCTGGTGTAATGTGTATGGCCTCATCCAAAAGCACACTCCCTGGTGTGGTGAAGATGGCCTCTGTCATGAGGCTGAACTGAGGGTGACACTGGAGACTGAACTGAGGGTGACTCTGGAGACTGAGCTGACAGTGACACTGGTGACTCTGGAGACTGAGCTGAGAGTGGCTGCGGGGTCTAAATACAGTGGGAAGTAACGAGGAGAATGAGACACAGAAGGAGAGCACAGCTGGGGGAAATTAGAACTGACGAGACAAGCAAAGCAGGACACATTCACATAAGTCACGGACCTTCAAAGTAAAACAGGAAGGATCACACAGAGACGCGAACTTGACACCGTGGAGACAGCAACTAAGAAACATAGAGACATAAACCATAAGGCAGAGGACTCTAAGAACCGATAGACACGGAGGGGAACTCAAACATGCAGACACAGACTTACAGAACAGAGGGGACACAGAGAAATGAGAAGGGCAAGGGATCGAAACTAGAAACTATAGAATAACTCACACCAAGTACAATAATACAAAAATCACAAAGAACTAAAACGCTGGGTCAGGAGACCCAGGACCCTGACAGCCTCACAGGAAGCACTGTCCCTGGTGTAATGTGCATGGCCTTGTGATGTAGCATAACTTAAGCAGCAAGGAAGGTGATAAGTAAATAGCATTAGCAGACAATTGAAGTTCTTTTTAAGCATACTTTATTGCTAGCATCTCCCCTTTACCATAAAACAATCAATCAGGCATGCAAAAATCCCACTGGCTTTATACAAGACTTTGCCCACACCTGACCTCGTTAGTCCCTACCATTGAACAAAATAGGTCAAACCAAATAATACAATTCTAAACAAAGAACAGGAATAAAGTCATGCATGAAACTGACAAACTCATTTACTCAACTACATAGTTTGTAAAGTAAAACACTGCATACAATATAACTCAAAAGGCTACTTTAAAGAAAACAAACAATACTATACAAAATGAAAAACCCTCCATTTGGTTACACCCAGTGATCCAATCATTGACCTCATGACCCTATATAAACAGGAAGTAGTGGGCGGCCCTTCCCATACACCTGTCTCACATATAGGACCTGCAAGCACAACATGGACACCATGGTAAGTATAACCAAAGCAACATAAAGAAACATAATTTACTAGACATGTGCCTGTAAACAGAAGAGAATTCAGATGATCTGATGGTTAGTAGTGTTTGCTTTAAAACACATGCATGGATGTAAAGAATGTAACTACTGCTACCACAAACAAAACCCGGGATATTGTGTGTTAAGAGAAGTTACACCAGCAATGTCTAAATTAAAGCATTATGGCTGACTGTAAAATAACAGAACACAGAATAACAATATACGCAAGTGACAAATGGCAAATGAATTCTGTCCTAGCCACTTTGTCTCATTCTCCCCCCCCTTAAGTCCGTTACTCTTCATAGGAACGGGAAAGAAAGCCTGCCACAACATTCTTTTTCGCTGCTCTATACAGAATCTTAAAACAATATGAATATGGCTGCAGTGAAAGATACCACCTCGTGATTCTTGCGTTGGTGTCTCTCATTCTGCTCATCCACTGTAAAGCTCAATGATCGGTTTCAAGCACAAATTCACCTCCCAGTAGATAGTATCTCAGAGTGTCCAAAGCCCATTTTATTGCCAAAGCTTCTTTTTCAATTGTGGAATACTTCATTTCTCTGGGGAAGAGCTTACGGCACAGGTCTTTGGTCCTCTCCATCACCTTGCAGCAACACAGCTCCCAGCCCAACTCCTGAAGCATCAGTCTGTACAATAAACGGGCACGTAAAGTCTGGACACTGCAACACAGGCTCATTACACAAACAGTTTTTCAAATCCATGAATGCAGCCTCACACTCTGGAGTCCATTTAATTTTGTTGGGGCATGATTTACGAGTTAAATCACTAAGAATAGCTGATCTGGTAGAGAAATTAGGGATGAAACGACGATACCAGCCAGCTAAACCCAGGAAGGATCTCAACTTTTTCTTTGTAGTTGGAGGAGGACAAGAGGCAAAAAGCTGTTCTTTTTTATTAGGCAAAAACATTTTCGGCAAAAAAACATTATGCAAAAACATTTTCGGCAAAAAAACATTATGCAAAAACATTTTCGGTGCTGTTAAGGAATTCACAGCGACTCACTTGTTTATTTTTGAGAAAGTTTATTTTTTTATCATATCAGATGAGCGGCAGTGACGTCAACGTACTCGATCGTTGTTCTTTTTTATTAGGCAAAAACATTTTCGGCAAAAAAGCAGTATGCAAAAACATTTTCGGTGCTGTTAAGGAATTCACAGCGACTCACTTGTTTATTTTTGAGAAAGTTTATTTTTTTATCATATCAGATGAGCGGCAGTGACGTCAACGTACTCGATCGTACCACAGGTAAGTGCGAATCTGAATCTGTAGATTTTTTAAAATTATTTTTCTTATTTAAAACCAAAAAGAAAACCCCGAAACAGTGAGCTCACAAAGCTGCTTTTAGCAGTTCCATGGGTTAAGATTAGCAATTTCGTGGAACAGCGAATGACTTAACATTTAATAGCATATATGTTACCACACCACATGTGCTGTAAGTTAGCTAAATTCATTTCTGTTAGCCAATCAAGTTAAGTCATTGCCTCCAACAACTTACATTGTAAATAAGACCCTTTGCCATGATGGTAAGTTCTGTGACTAAACTTATTATGTTTACTGTTTATACATTTCCCTTACGCTCTCTCTCTCTATCTCATTTTTTAAAAAAGTTGATGCTTCCTCAGCTCTCAACTACACTGTTAGCTTTGAGCTGTTAAGTTGGTTTTTTTTATTGTTTCAAGTAAGGCTCAGTTGGTCCTACCATATCTTAGTCACATTTCAACGTTTTACTTCATAGTTAATAAACTTATTTAAATCATATGTTACGCATACATGTTGACTTCTTTAGCACGACTTGTACCTGTGGAGAGCCCAGTCACAATCTGCGGCTGTCCACCAGAGTGTTTGAGGGTCAGACCAGGAAAGGTTGTTGCTGTGGTCACAATGAATGGTAAGAAGAACTTCATTTTGTCCTGACTGACAACCATCTGTAAATAATTCACCTAAAACTAAACCCTCACAAGCATTGTTGCAGTATATTCTGAGACAAAAAGAAGACCTAACCCAAAGATAATAAACTTTTACTCTGGAGTCATGAGTTTTTCACTTTTCTAGGACGTTACAATCTCAGCATGCCAGAGCTGAGGTGTGAGACATGTGAAGCTTCTTGGACTGCTGGAGTAGATGACCTAAATCTAAGTGATTACTGGCCCGCTACCCTTCACTTTTCTACTTTGTACGCAACAGATGTCTTCTTCACATTTGAAGAAATGAAGATGGCATCACCCGGACTCTCCTGCAAAGCATTTTTAAAAATGCTTGATCAACGAACTCTCCACTTTGGCCGTGTGAGCATTTTAGTTTATGCATCCTTTACAGTATGGTTCTTCTGTGTTATTCAGGATTTAAAAGTCACTTGTAGCGTAGTTGTTTTCTGTTTATGTCTTTCATTTTAAACCAGACGGGAAAGATCTCTGCAGATGGCTTTAAGAAAAGTTTCTTTGAGTGGGAAGCCGTGAGATATGAATTAGACAAGATTTTAAAGGAGGATCCCTTCACATGTCATGCATGTGCCCCAGACATGCTTGCAATTTCAGTGGATGGAAACCGCAAGCATTACCGTTTCAAGAATGCAGCCAGGTACAGCAAAATATGTGTAATACCAACGTTTGTTTCAGACAATGTGACTATAAGGTGCACCAATTAACTTTGGACTTACTTTGTATGACACCATAAAGTATACTGTATTGCTATTTTGTTCAGATCTGAGGAACTGGGCATCTTTGAAGACGCCTTCATAGCAAAGGATGAAGATGTGGGAAGATTTGTGGACTACATACACAGCACATCCAGACATGTAAGATTGAACGCTCTAATTACATAGACATAATTATGTTAACCTTTAACACTCTGTTGAAGAGATTGTGAAAAGACATTGTCACCAGCTATTTAATGCATTTTAGGTCTCCGGACGAGGTGTTTGTGGAGGGGAGTGGTCAGCAGCCAGAGAGACCTCCCAAAGATCCAGCAGCAAGGTGGATGAGGAGGGACTGGAGCTTGCAGTGTGTAGGCATGGAGTGCTGCTCCGTGCTCTAAATATGTACAGGGGTGAAATTTTTGCTTATCCCTTGTACCTGCAACAAAAGCTGGCCAATAGACATATCACTTTTTTTTGTATGGATGTTACCTGCAAGTATTGGCCATATCTTGAAAGAGTAACAAAAAGCTGTCCAGAGCTCCAGCACCTTCTTAGCATGAAGCCATTTCTTTCAGTCTTTCATGCTAAAGCCCACGATTTCAAATGTGAGGTATGAAATTCTGACTTTAATGACTTTATCTGAACAATTGCACATCAACATTTTGTGTAATTTGTATTTTATCTGTGTGTGTGTATGTACATCTGTGTGTGTGTGTGTGTGTGTGTGTGTGTGTGTGTGTTTTTTTTCAGGTGAAATGGAGTGGAGCATATCAAGATGGGGCTGGTTTGACTCTAGGGGAGGAGGTAGAGCAATGTAATGCCTTTTTGTCAAGGATTGCAGTTACCACAAAACATATGTCCAAAGCAGGTGAGAAGGCAAATCCTGCACTAGTTAGATTTTAAGTGTGTAATTATGATGAAAGTGGTAACACTACGTTTTCTGTGTTTGCAGGACGGAGTGACATGCTAACTCTTATGGCCATGCGCTGGAATCAACAAAAGCTAGACCAGTTGGCCACCTCTCTGACCCATCAATATCAGAAGGTAATGATATTGTTACTTTATTTTTAGATGATTACTCCTCTGTGTTCTTATTATTTGGAGTAAACATGTGTTTAGTGTTTTTTGTTTGTTTGTTTGTTTTTTAATCTCAAATTGACAATGTAGGCCACAAAAGCTCTTCTAACCCAGCTTCAGAACCTGGAGTCCTTAAAAGTCCAATTAGCAGTGACTGACAGTCAACTGGATGAATGGGTCAGTGATGTAAAGGATTGGGCAGAAGGTGAGCAAAAACTGATTCAAAAATGTGATGCAATTGTACAATGATTTTATGTAAGTGTAGCTGTGTTATTTCTTCTAAGCAGCAACAACAAGCACAAGTGATATTGATCCCTTGGTGAGCAGAATCGAAGTGCTCGTAGCGAGCATAAAGAGACGATCCCAGCGTCTGTACAAAGACACCGATGGAAATAAAGCCCGTGCCAAGATTCGTCGCAAGATCAGAGAAGAGAAAGGAATCTTGACTTCTGCTGTGGAAAAATACAACAGAATGTTTCCAGACAAAGAAACTCTGTGCTTGGAAGAAATTCTGTCTGGTGACACAAGCTGGCCGTGGCAGCGGGCACACAGCGGTAGTTGTACATATATGTTGTCTACTTTCAGCATATCTGACATATAATGAAACCCTAAGCTTCAGGTGTTGACCTAAAATCATTTATGACTTCAGACGTTCTTTGTGAATTGATTTATAACTTTGTTATAAATGCATTTCAGACTCTGTCAGCCTTACAACAAAGAGAAGGGCATTCGATATCATCATGGCAATAAGAAGACTTGAGGAGGAAAAGAAGATTCTTGTTACAGAGATGGACCATCACTGGAAATCTCTTTCAAAATATGATGATATCCTGAAAGAGCTGTCCGGCCTGTTTTCCAGTGAGATATTTAAAAGTATGTATTTAAGTAATGCATACAAAACACTGACTGTTTCTTAAGGCATTAAAGCAGACTAAATTATATGTTCTATTTTTAAGGTTCGCATTGTGGCCTAAGTGAGGAGGGTTTGAGAGGTCTACAGAGCATCATCCTCAGAAAACGACAGAATGTGAAACAAAACAAGCTGCATGCAAGACAGTGTTACATGCAAGTTTTGTCAGGAGCAAAGAACATTAACCTTGATCATACTTCCGACGATGACTTTTACAGTGACTCTGAATATTCTGATTAAAGTCGGTAATAAATATCTGTAATATATCAGTTTGTCCTCAAAGTTATATCAACTTGCTACCTTGCAGGTTTAATGCTGGGGGCCCCAATTTTTTCAAGTTGGCCATAGACCAGTCATTGACAGTGCATTCCCAAGACTTCATCACATCAATGCATATAGTTTTTTACAAAGACAGCTGGCACATTTTTATTTAATGTCATTCGTAGAGCTAAAAACTACCCTGTTACACTGTTTTTAAACATGCATTTTGGTAATACATAATAGTACACTGTTATGTATCAGAGGGAGATTTTGTACTTTTTACATTTTTGTCATGTTAAGTTACTGTAATATATTTTTGGCTCACAGAATTTACAAGACATATTGAAATGTGATTGATAGAACTTTGTAAGCAAATTTCAAGTATGCTTGTCACAGGTGAGAGTTTTCATTCTTGAGTATTTTGATGTACATGTTAAGGATATTTTCATGGTATGTATCATTCATATCAACAGTATCAATAATGTTTGAGTGCATTACTAGTACTTGTGCTTATTTTTAAAATAATCATACTACAGTACAGTAGGCAGTTCAGCTGATTCTGTCACAACAACCCTGATCCACAAATTAACTTTTGGATATATAACTTTTTTTGTTTAGTTCCAGTTGTACAGCGATGTGCTCAACCATATTTTTTTTTAAATTTAGAGTATTAATTGATCCAGTGGTTACTAAGCCTACAGTGTCTTAGGGTGGACCAACATCATTGTCATTTTACCCCCACCAAATTTCATTAAGTTGTCTGTATCACTGTAGTTTATTTGTTTTTATATTACCAGTGACCACAATCAAATAAAGTTGAAAAATAACTGTCAGTTTGATGTTTTCATGCAGTTTCAATGGATCATTTTGTCACCACAGTTAAAATTTAGCAACATTTATATTTCCATGACAAAGACATAAAACACATTTCTGTTTAATATAGTTATGACTGTAGACTTGATATGTAAAAACTGAAAATGACTGTTAGAGTTTGTATTGTTGATTGTCATTTATGCTTAGAAATATTTAACCATAGATGCTTAGAGGTGTATAATCAATTGTGTAGTGATAGGTTGTGTGATCTTTAACAGGCTACAGAGGCTTGGTGTGCATTCCACACTAGAATGCACACCTACATCCTGGGAGCATGGGAAAGTTCGTACCTTGCTTAATTGTTTTATGGTAGGATTAACGTAGCTACGTCTGTTCTAGTCTAAGTGCTTTTGTGTATAAATGAACTGCTGGACTTCCTTACTGTGTTATCTAGGATGAACCATCTAGGGTGAGGCTACCCTCTTCCTGACCAAGGATGTTTGACCCTTTGATCAGCAGTCCACACACATTTTGATCAGCAGTCCACACACACACACACACACACACACAGGCAAGGTACTCTTTGTGTGTATGTAGACGTCATATGTTAATGAACCTATGCATATTCATGTAACCTCAATAAAAGGGCAGTGGTACGGGAGAACGGACGAGAGCAACTGGGGTCAAGTGAAGGAACGGCACTCTGTCCGGTCTCTCCCGTGCACGAGTAACATGAAGAACTTTGCCTACTTGTGTCTTGCTTTGCAGTGTAATTATATTGTCTTCAACGTTCCAGCGGATGGGTTCAAGCTACAAACCTATCAATGACTGCCAATCATGTAAGTAATTTGTGAAAAAGAACGTAGAAATCTATTTCACAAACAAAAACAATTTCTTATTATGCAACCCTTTCAATACTATAGCCCACACCAGATCAAATTTAGGTATTTGTGACACATACAGCACATACATTTATTCCACAAAAGGAATAGATGGATGGCCACTATGGAGAAAGGCAGTCCTGAAACTTCATCAGGAGGACAAATCGTTGTGTGCATCAACTTCACAGTGTCTTTTGGTCTTTTATCAAAAGATATTTGCCATTTTTTAGTTTCTTTTAAAGTTCTTGGTTAGGTTTAGGGATTAAAGACCAAATCCAGATTATAATATAAAAATATTGTGACACATCATCAGTAGTGGGCCTTGGATTCATTGGGTGTTTTGGCCCTTACCAGTAGACACCCTCATAAATGGAGGCCCTGCCAGGGTTGATCAGGCCCCGGGGTGTGTCACTGGTTGATGTGAAATTGCTATTTCTCTTCTACTTTTTCCTATTTAGTTTTCTACAATTTATTTTCTTCTATCACTTCACTGCAAAACGATAAGTACTATTTAGGTCTTTAGTGCTTAAAGAGCCTCACTTCTTAAAGAGATAGAAAAGGTGAAAGAGAAAAGAGATAACATAGGAGAGAGGAGAGCCGGAACTGGGGCATGTGATCTGGCATCCCATACCTCCGCGCCCAGATCGGGCTGTACCCTCTACATCTCCACTGCCTCCCACAAACAGGAAAAAGAGCTGAGGGTAGAAGCAAAACGTTTTTTCATTCCTGCCTTATGTTTCACTACCATGAGGTTAACTGCACAGCCACAGGAGCCCTGAAACAGCTGTATCAGTCAACAAGGCTTCAGGTCTATCACAGTACAAATTATAGTGTTATGTTTTCTACCCTTTTGATGCCCCCTGCTTAGGTAGCTCCACCACAGTTTGATCAATTCTGGGCATGTGTGTTGCGGATAGCTGACTGCCCAAGTGATCTCAGCCCTCTTTAACCACAGCCAGTGATTGGCCCACTCAGCAGTGTTAGCTAATTTTCTTATAACCTGCAGCAGCACCTGTCCTCTGGCTCCAATCTCTTTAAGCAGTTTTGCTATTGTACTGGCCCCTAACCCTAAATAGTAGTTCAGGTCGTATCTCTCTACAGAAACAGCTTAATTCTCTTTCTCCTATGACGGCCAATATTTGTTAGTAATATTCTAAAGCCAAAAACGACATAGTCCCAATATACAGGGTTAAGTGATGTTAGAGCTCAGAGGGTTGACTTAAACCTCTAATAATCAATGTAGTTAAAATACTCAAAAGAATGTTGTCAGTGGTAATGGGACAAAGCCACATTCAATGTTGATTTTAATTTGAAAATATGTGTACATAATCTAACATGCTTATTATTTGTGGGGACATCACACTTGAAATGATTACTGGTAGTGCAATTTGACATTTTCTGTGTTCTATGTATACATTATATGTGCAAAGCAGAAAAAATAATATTTGCATAGAGAATGAAGTTATATAACAGTGTAGGTGGATCAAGGCCAAGTCAATGTTGAGCATCTAAGAAAATTATGAAAGTTGATACTACTAGTAATGGAAACTTTCAGTCTCAACATCAAACAGTACTACAAGTTCTCATATCTCAATAGACCTTTGATTTTTTATTTTACTTTTCATTGACAGTACTCAGTACAATTTCACCAGCCTTCATACTTTAAACTAAACAGAACACCTGTTTACAATAACAACTTCATATGAGAAACAAAGGGAAACAGACTGATGGGTTTTATGGATTGAGTTGCTAGCTGTGGGTCATATTCACCGTAACAATTATAACAGCCTACACTCACTTTTTAAAGAATGTAGCAAATATAAATGCTGTACAAAAACATTCAAGTTAAGAACACAGAACTACTATTGTAGTTAACAACATAATATAAAGTCTTTTTTTACGTAACACAATGCATTTTAACAAGTATAAATATTTGTCTAACATTTCTAAACAATCAAACTGCTGAAAATGAACATATCCAGTCTGTGAACAGAGAAGATCAATGTGACATCTGGATGTATGGACCTTTGGTTCCACATATTTCTGAAAGTGTTCCTTGTAGACAGTACACAACTTCAGTTTTCAGACATTATATCTTACTTGTTTGTAACATGGAAAAACAAACATCACAACATCATAAAAAGACTTCCTCAGTGGCTGAAGGAGGTGGCACATCTGGCATGGCAAAGTGGTGTTGAAATTCACTGGCTGGCTCCCACGTGTCATCCCAGATTTTCCCACTGGAAAATATAATTATTGAAAGAAACAACACCAAAAACATTAATATCGTGTTGGGGATTACTTCGTGCTTTTTATGTTTAACACCAGAGGTGGAACATGATAAAGACATTTCCTTAAGTACTGTACCAAAATGCAAATTGTCATTTTTATGGATATTTTCAACTTCTGCTACACTATTTGTAATTTAGATGGATTACAAACAAAACACTACTGTACAGTTACACTCGACACATATGAAAGACTTAGTTATTGTTTTTCAGTTGAACAGTTCATAATATCCTTTCTGTGAAGTGAAAATAAAAATTGTTCAAATGTGATAATTAGTTTCTTTTGGATTATTATAAAGGCTGTTGTTTACTCTTTAATTTGTAGAGATTCATTGCTGTCACACAATTGTAATGCTAGAAATACAGTATGCAAAACAACTGAAAGCTTTCACAGTGTGATATTAGTACTTCTTTGGAAAGTTCAGAATCTGAATACTCCCTCCACTGCTTAGGCGATTTATCCTTTGGCACACATAAATCTGTGTAAGACATGGACAAATTCTCTCCACTTTGTCAAAATCCTGATAGCTTTTATATATTTCTTACAATTAATGTGAGTGCTCTTATGGCCCCAGCACAGTCCAGCTGGAATTATTCCCAGTACTTTTGCATCTAAGTGAGACACTACGTGTGTTTTCTGAACAGTTTCAAATATATTTCTTATTAAATTTGTTATTTTATGATTCGACAAAGATGGCAAAAAACTTTGCAATAATCCTTAATTGATTAAATAATTGAGATAGGATAAGAAAAAAAGCGAGAAGTAAGACGTGACAAAACACCTGGTTTTCCATTTTCATTTGTGCTCCAAAAAGGTAATAGATGGAAACAGAACATTCTCAGAGAATGAAATATCAAGAGCTTCTTACCAAACAGAGCAAGGCAACCAACGCACTTTTACTTCTGTGTTCCCCTAGACAGAAGGAATCAGAGAGGCAATCGTTAAATAACATGGTTAATGGATAGGTGTCTTCATAAAGCTTGTGTGTAATCCAGTGTGCACACCTGAGACACACACAGACCCATGTAAACACACTTTGATAGATGTGTAGGTATGTGTATGTAAGGCATTTCTGTTTATAAAAAAAATAATAATAGAATTTTGAAAAGCATGTATCCAATTGTGGCATTCACAAAAAATTATTTTGATCACAGGTTTAGTTAACTGCGTCTATCTGTTTTTGACTCTGGCTATGTTCTTTTCTTCGGAAAGTTTGACGTACTTGATACATCATACACTGACATAATCAATATTATCCCATTATGAATTGTTTGAATTGTGTCCATTTAAACACTTCAAACTACACATGATTATCTACTATTTATAGTGAGACAGGGCTGGTCAGCATATATCAGGATCTATAAATTGTGCTTTCTATGATCCTGATTCAACAAGAACAACTGAGGATATAGGCTTACACAGAAAAAAATATGATCCTTCCTCATATACAGTCATTTCTATGTTAGCCATGTAGGTTTTTGTAGCAAGATGTAGCAGTATTCAATGTCTGTGATTAATTTTGCAGAATTGTTTAAGAACAAACACATGAAATACAATACAATCTTTTAATGTAATTCCATTAATCATTTCCCTTCACTAATCTCAAAAGTACATTTGAATTTACCCATGTAGCACAGTTCATGGCTGTAGTGCATGGATGAAAACAACTTGAGATAGGCTTACTGTAAAAAGTCTACTGAAAAGCAAATTAAAACATTTTAAGTATTACCTCATTTATCCTGCTCTCAGTGACTTCTTCAAACTGGAACACCTTCTGCCTACTACATCTTCGACAGCCTAAGAAATGAAAAATTACATTTAAAAAAAACATAAGACTCTGTATACACAAGAAATCAAATATGAGTTTTCACTCAACAAGTGAAAATCTGTAATATCCTCCTGATTGCCATACTCCATTTGTCCTCTGGGGTCAAAAAGTGAACCCACCTCAGTTGAGTTTTTTTTTTAAAGTACATACCATAAATTGTGAATCAATTCTGTGTAAAAACTTAGTTTCACTTAGGACCAACAAATTAACAAAAAAATTCACCCTTCATTTTGCAATTGAGTGCCACCAGACCTTGTTTATATAAATGCATACACTATTTGTTGAGAGAAACTAAAATGTTCTCTCAAAGTGCGTTTTAGTTTTCTCAATCCAATCAAGTTGAATTACAAAGTCCTCTTAACTAAAGTAAGGGATTGACCATATTTAATTATAGTCTTTTTATAGTGTACACCAAAATGCAGCTAAATAACTAGTGAATAATACTTTGCAATGGTTTGTTAGTTCTCTAGGACAACATATGTATCATTTTTGGGTAAGAAACTTAAAAATCTCAAGACATAACATGCAAAGCAATACTTACTCTTTCTCTTCTTATTTTCATGTTGGCCACCCTCACTTAAGGACTGGGAGATCGCGTGGCTAGCAGGTGGATGAAGAGACTGCAGAGATGGCTGGTCTGCGGGTTTAAAAGGTGGTGGAGAGGTGGGAGAGGTTGTTTGTGAGGTGCTTCTGTCTCTCTTCTTTTTTTGGAAAGACTGGGAGCATGGAACAGAAGAAGGAGATAAAGGAACAAGATTGAGAACAAAAACAGTCTCTGTCTGCTCGTCTGACAGGCTCTTTGGGTGCTCCTCGAGGAGCCTAGAAGATTGATGTTCCTGGGTGGTCATCTCAGGCTGCTCCTTGGCGAGGCTCTCTGCTTGCTTGTTGATCAGGGTCTCTGCCTGTTCTTCACTGGGGATCTCTGTGTGTTCTTTGATGTGGGTCTGTTTGTCGGCACAATGCTCCTTGGTGGCATTCTTGGACTGCACAAGCTGCTGTTCTGTGGGGGTATTGGGGTGCACTGGTGTGGAGGTTCCTATAAAACATATTTACTTTCATAAAAATATTTTTCAAAAAAGGCCTTATATTTAGCAGGAACTACACTTTGGCTATGTTCACACTGCAGGCGAAAGCGCAGCAAATCCGATTTTTTTGACCCTCTGCGACCCATATCCGATCATGGTCTGACAGTGTGAACGGCACAAATCCGATATTTTCAAATCCAATTTGGGTCACGTTCGTATGTGTTACTGAATCCGATACATAGCTGATATTTTAGAAAGCGACTGCTGTTTGAACGGTCCTGTCACATTAAATCGATCTTCCACGTCACTGACACAAGACAGACGCCAATTATCAGCGCCAGAGAAGCACCACAGAAGACATCATGAACGCTTCCTGGCCATCCAGCTAAACTGTTGGGAAGACAACGTTGGAGAAACGTGAACATTTTATTTGCAGATTCTGACAGAAGTCTGAAACTACCCTTTGAAGCACCGCTCCTCTCTAAAACAGCAATAAGGATCATTATTAGGCCATATGTAAATAACAAAATAACTTAAAGCAAAATTGGGAAACATAAAGTCTCAAACAAGTCTTTATAATAAGGGCCATCAGTCAAAAAATACTGTTTGGTCTGAGTCTAAACAGAGCGCAATGTGTGTGACGTCTTCTTTTGCGCATGCGGCCGCTTTGGGCGTTCACACTAGAGCGCGTTTGCTGTCACATTTTATTTGTAGTGTGAACGAGCAGACAAAAAAATCTGAATTGAGCATTAAGACCTGCAGTGTGAACGAAGCCTTTGATAACATATCCTTCAATGGTTATTTAATGACCTTAAAATATACTTACACAATTTGCTTAAAGATTAATGAAGTATTCTGATTGTGAAAGCAAGTTGAGACGACTTGTTGTGAAAAGTTGCTATATAAATTAGCATTAATTAACTGGACTGAAAGTATGCAACAGACTTCACTCTTACCCTTAGACAGTATAAATTCATAAGCCCTCTGCATCTTCTCCAGGAAATTTCTTGTAGTAGAAGTGGGGTCCAAATGGGTAATAACATCTGCTACCTACTTATGTGAATTCTTGTCTTTTTTACCAATGAATAAAATGGGCTTGTAGCCTATAGACTCAAGTTTCTGCACCTGAAATTAATAAAAAAAAATAGTTGGCACAAATTAGTCAAACACAGCCTGTTGTTAAATGGTAAACGAAATGACTCTTATATAGCGTTTTCTCGTGGAGCACTAAAAGTGCTTTATACAACATGCAATATTAACCCATATTCACACCAGCTTCTTAGAAGTTTCCATTTAAGCATTCACACACAGCGATCGTGGCTCAAGAGTTGGCAGTTCGTTTTGTAATCGGAAGGTTGCCGGTTCGAGCCCCGGCTTGGACAGTCTCGGTCGTTGTGTCCTTGGGCAAGACACTTCACCCGTTGCCTACTGGTGGTGGTCAGAGGGCCCGGTGGCGCCAGTGTCTGGCAGCCTCGCCTCTGTCAGTGCGCCCCAGGGTGGCTGTGGCTACAATGTAGCTGCCATCACCAGTGTGTGGATGACTGAATGTAGTGTAAAGTGCTTTGGGTTCCTTAGGGACTAAGTAAAGCGCTATACAAATACAGGCCATTTACACATTCATACTGATATGAATACATACAGCCACCACTGATGTATTACAGTTAAAGTAATTGTTTGTCTTTAGCAAAATGTAGATAAAATATTGTTGCATGTTCTCAAAAGCACATATGATGAGCTGTGTTAATGTGCCAGCAACATCTTATAACAACTTAATGATAATATATGAAACAAAAAAATTTTTACTTACTGCAATACGGGCAGAATCAATTATCCGGCAAACATTTCTGTTTTTCAAGACAACTTCTGCCCACTGGCTATCCAATGATTCTACTTTTTCTTTTAGCTTCTTTTTGCTGGACAGACTTCCGAAGCAGACATAGCAGGTTCTTCTGCTTGCCTGATTGGGAGTCTGGCAAAATGTACAGGGCCTGAATTTGGGGCGTGTCATGTTGAAACAAAGAATAATTACAGACAGAAAAGGCAGCAGACAGACAAAAGGCAAATTATAGGTTAACCAGCACACTGACAACAAGAAAAAAGCTGAAGAGTTAAAGAGACAGAAATGCGGATAGAAACAGAGAGACAGACCAATAAGGACAGCAGTAAGAACAGATACAAACAGACTGACGTGGCTCTTAAAAGTGCCTTTAGGAGTTTTTCAAAAAGCAGATGTAGGAAGGAATCAATCAATAATAGGCTGATTGATGAAGAACCTGTTTAGAAAAAAAAAAGTATTCAGAATTCAGAAGCACCTTATAAATAAATATATACATTAAACCCTATTGTAACGATTTAGATAAACCCTGTTTAGTGTCCATTTGTATTTCATTTGCAGCATAGATGATCGGTCTGCTATTTAATGATTATGTAATGCTGTTATTAAGTTTAAAATCGAGAGAGAGAAAGAGAGAGAGAGAGAGAGAGCCAGAATGAGAGAGAGAGCCATAAAGAGAGAGCTAGATTGATAGATAACGTCTATCTTCAATTTCAGCATCAACCCAATCTGGCAACACTGACCCTTATTAGAACCCTCAAACTTTACAAAGTGGCAACAACAGCAAACGTCAGCACACACTTCTCTATCACTGTACCCTGGATGATGATATATGATAAGCTTAACTTGATTGGCTAACAGAAATGAATTTAGCTAACTTACAGCACATGTGGTGTGGTAACATATATGCTATTAAATGTTAAGTCATTCGCTGTTCCACAAAATTGCTAATCTTAACCCATGGAACTGCTAAAAGCAGCTTTGTGAGCTCACTGTTTCGGGGTTTTCTTTTTGGTTTTAAATAAGAAAAATAATTTTAAAAAATCTACAGATTCAGATTCGCACTTACCTGTGGTACGATCGAGTACGTTGACGTCACTGCCGCTCATCTGATATGATAAAAAAATAAACTTTCTCAAAAATAAACAAGTGAGTCGCTGTGAATTCCTTAACAGCACCGAAAATGTTTTTGCATAATGTTTTTTTGCCGAAAATGTTTTTGCATAATGTTTTTTTGCCGAAAATGTTTTTGCCTAATAAAAAAGAACAGCTTTTTTATTAGGCATTTAATTTAATTTAATACGTAAGAGCGTGATTAGCCAAAGCAGACGGTAAAATGACTGCATGTATTCAGAGGAGTTGGAGAAGATATCTTACAGCTGTAGCAGAATGATCGACAGATTTCCAAATATCAAAAGGATTGTAGAACAGTTTATAAAACCGGTGCAATAAATTCACCCAATCGCTAGCTGTGCCATTACCCAGCATACATCGCTCACTCCGTCAATGCAAGAACCGATACACAAATAACAGCCTGTAATTAGTTTTATCTGCAGTACTTTTCTCTCAGATAGTTGCCTGCATTATATAATTTATTGTGTTCAGTATAGGTCGTTACAATGTGATTTGGAAAATGTCTAAATATACCGACAAAATCTCTTCAATCGGAGGACCCTTCACGTCAATTCCCGACGCCAGAGGGGTACCCTGCGCGTCCATATGTGCAGCAGAGGGGGCCTGACCATGCGTCACACGTTTGACGAGTTGGGAGTGAGAACGTGTTGAAATAATTGATTACACAGCAGTGGAAAGTAGACTTTATCAAAGTAGATGTCTTTCTGAAAGTGCTGTAATTAAGTTTAAGAATATAATCCAACTACTGTTATCATCTTCAATGCCCTGTACCAACATAGAGCAGAGCAGCTATCTGAATACTACTCCAACAGAGGTCGATTATCTTGTTAATAATTTCACCTCCTCACTACATACAACTCTGGATACTGTAGCTCCTGTGAAAACTAAGGTCTCAAATCAGAAGTACCTGACTCTGTGGTATAATTCTCAAACACATAGCCTAAAGCAGATGACTCGTAAGCTGGAGAGGAAATGGCGTGTCACAAATTTAGAGGATCATCATTTAGCCTCGATGATCAGAAAAAAGTCAGAGCTCTTTTGAGCCAACCATCCCTTTAACGTTAACTAGTAATGACTTCATGAACTTCTTCAGAAATAAAATTTTTATCATTAGAGAAAAAATTACCAATAATCATCCCACAGATGTAATATTATCTACAGCTACTCTTAGTACCATTGATGTTATATTAGACTCTTTTTCTCCAATTGATCTTTCTGAGTTAACTTCAATAATTACTTCCTCCAAACCATCAACGTGTCTTTTAGACCCCATTCCTACAAAACTGCTCAAAGAAGTCCTGCCATTAATTAATTCTTCAATCTTAAATATGATCAACCTATCTCTAATAATCGGCTATGTACCACAGGCCTTCAAGCTGGCTGTAGTTAAACCTTTACTCAAAAAGCATCTCTAGACCCAGCAGTCTTAGCTAATTATAGGCCAATCTCCAACGTTCCTTTCATATCAAACATCCTTGAAAGAGTAGCTGTCAAACAGCTAACAGATCATCTGCAGAGGAATGGCTTATTTGAAGAGTTTCAGTCAGGTTTCAGAGCTCCTACAGGACAGAAACAGCTTTAGTGAAGGTTACAAATGATCTTCTTATGGCCTCTGACAGTGGACTCATCTCTGTGCTTGTCCTGCTAGACCTTAGTGCAGCATTCGATACTGTCGACCATAATATCCTATTAGAGCGATTAGAACATGCTGTAGGTATTACAGGTACTGCACTGCAGTGGTTTGTATCATATCTATCTAATAGACTCCAGTTTGTTCACGTAAATGGAGAGTCCTCTTCACACACTGAGGTTAATTATGGAGTTCCACAGGGTTCAGTGCTAGGACCAATTCTGTTTACATTATACATGCTTCCCTTAGGCAGCATCATTAGAAGACATAGCATACATTTTCACTGCTATGCAGATGACACCCAGCTCTATCTGTCCATGAAGCCAGATAACACACACCAATTACTTAAACTGCAGGAATGTCTTAAAGACATAAAGACCTGGATGGCCGCTAACTTTCTGCTTCTTAATTCAGATAAAACTGAGGTTATTGTACTCGGCCCTGAAAAGCCTAGAAATATGGTATCTAACCAGATTCTTACTCTGGATGGCATTACCTTGGCCTCCAGTAACGCTGTGAGGAACCTTGGAGTAATTTTTGACCAGGATATGTCCTTCAACGCACGTATTAAACAAATATGTAAGACTGCGTTCTTCCATTTGCTCAACATCTCTAAAGTTAGAAATATCCTGTCTCAGAGTGACGTTGAAAAACTACTTCATGCTTTTATTACTTCCAGGCTGGACTACTGCAATTCATTATTATCAGGATGTCCAAAAAACTCGCTGAAAAGCCTTCAGCTAATCCAAAATGCTGCAGCAAGAGTCCTGACAGGGACTAGAAAGAGAGAGCATATTTCTCCTGTTTTGGCTTCCCTTCAAACCCAGAATTGAATTCAAAATCCTGCTCCTCACATACAAGGTCTTGAATAATCAGGCCCCATGTTATCTTAATGACCTTGTAGTACCATATCACCCCATTAGAGCACTTAGAGCACTGATCCTGAATCCTCCCGTAGTTATGCTGCGATAGACGTAGGCTGCCGGGGATTCCCATGATGAGTTTTTCCTTTCCAGTCACCTTTCTCACTCACTATGTATTAATACAGCGGTCCCCAACCCCCGGGCCTCGGTACCGGTCCGTGAGTCGTTTGGTACCGGGCCACGAGAGTTGAGAGTTGAGGCTCAGGTGTGAAATGTATGGTTCTCAGGATTTTTATCGTTTTTTTAGCGTTATTTTGTTATCGTTTTTATCGTTAACTCGGTTTTCCTGGGTCTTTTCACGTGTGTTATGGATAAATCTTTTTTACGGTACCGGTACTAGGCCGGTCCGTAAAAATATTGTCGGGCATGAACCGGTCCGTGGCGCTTAGGGACCGCTGTGTTAATAGACCTCTCTGCATTGAATCATATCTGTTATTAACCTCTGGCTCTCTTCCACAGCATGTCTTTTATCCTGTCTTCCTTCTCTCACCCCAACCGGTCGCAGCAGATGGCCCCCTCCCCTCCCTGAGCCTGATTCTGCTGGAGGTTTCTTCCTGTTAAAAGGGAGTTTTTCCTTCCCACTGTCACCAAAGTGCTTGCTCATAGGGGGTCATATGATTGTTGGGTTTTTCTCTGTATCTATGAAGCCCCTTGAGGCGACTTTTGTTGTGATTTGGCGCTATATAAATAAAATTGAATTGAATTACGGACTAAACCTGGGACATTTGTGGCCCCAGTGCATGTGCCCTATCTGCCTTGTTGGTGTCCTTGATTTTTAAAAGTAAAATGTCTTATTATGCTATAAATAAAGCCAGAGAGTGAAATCTGTGCTGATCCTAATACAAATACCTGAAGACAAAGTGCCTTGGTTGTTTTCGATTGTTCTTTTCATCAGACATAATAACTACTCAGATCTCCTGGACTTCTTTCTTTCTTTCTTTCTTTCTTTCTTTCTTTCTTTCTTTCTTTCTTTCTTTCTTTCTTTCTTTCTTTCTTTCTTTCTTTCTTTTCATTCCTGAAGACATGCACATCTTCAGGAACAAAGCTACAACCCAGATGACATTGTCAAAAGTGTCTTTAACTGAGCTTTGAGAAAAGGTGGACTGCTGAATGAAAGTAAGATTTGCATTTGGTTTGGAAATCAAACTCCTCGACCAATACTTAATATTCCTTTTCCATATTTTCTAACACACACACACACACCAACAGATATTGTGTATATATAAATGGTGAATGCTCATATCGAACATGGGCCAAGTTTCAAATAATGAGGTCAGTATATGCACAAGTAATCCCTTCTCCAAGCACAGAAGTACCACCCACCTGCTATTCAAAACTTCTGAGGAGCAGCCAATAAGACAAAGGTTGGCTCAAAGAGAGGACAGCTAAACTGGCATATTTCAAATGGAAGATAAATTGAAGGACTGCACCAAGACTCAGTATAGGATAAATAAGCATATTTTCAGCAATGAATCACACAAATTTGCTGTAGTGCACAAATTAAAGTATGGAGCTGGAAACAAACATAATTAGCTCTCTTTAAGGGACTAAAACATCTCTAGATTGTATTTTGAATAGATCACGAGTGGTCCATTTTTTTTGTCATTTGCTATAATAAAATCCCCCTCATAATGTAGTGAAGAGTTGCCAAGGCCATCTATCTGCAGCCGTGGTTTTTAAGATGCGGTACTTTTTAAAATACACACAGTGGGACACTGCCATAGACTGGTGACCTGTACAGGGTGTACCTTGCTCAGTCTGTGACAGCTGCTCCAGCCCTTCATGACCCTGAATCAGATACACCATTAAAAAGGGGGTGGATGGCTTGACAGGGGATCAGAGGTATGGTGGACTATAACTAAATAATTAAATAGAAAAAAATTAACTGTAAAAATAAATCTGTTAGGGTGCCTGGGTTCGTTGACCCAAAATTTTGAGTTTTACATTATTATTGAACTTTGATTTTGCCATTATTTATCATTTCTAGTCTTTTGGTTTCTTAGAGTTCTGTCTTCTGGTTTCTGTCTCTGTGTTACATAGTTGTTCTGTCTCCCCCTGTGTGCTGTATCCCCTCGTCAAGTCCGCGTTGTCTGTGTTATGTTTCCTGTTTTACTTTGAAAGTCCATGTCTCATGTTAATGTATCTGGATTTGCTTCCCTTGTCTCGCTACCCTTATTTGTCCCAGCTGTGTTTCTCTGTTGTCTCCCATTCCCTGATGGATCTCTCTGGGTATGTAAGCCCTGAGTTTTCTTTGGTCTTTGTTGCGATCTCCCTCATCCTATGCTGTGTGTTCTGTTTGGCTGCCTGTGTAAGTTTCTTTTGGTATTCTTGCTTTTGTTATATTTGTGTTTAGCGTTAAAGCTGTTTTGAGTTCACACTTTTACCTCCAAGTGTCTGCACATTGGGTCCACAGTTCCTGCCTGCACACAGCACATGACAAAATCATTGTGTAAAAACAAAACAAAATGCTGTCTTCTTTATTGACCATTTACCGTCAAACACATTTCAACTATAAGCTTTCATCAGTGCAAACCAAAGCCACATCCCCAGATATAGAACCATGGGAGGTTTAAACACTAATTAGTGTGAATGCTTGAAAAGTTAAATCAGAAGAGCAGGCTGTCTTTACACTGTCACCACGTCCATATAATAAACTCCACAGGCATGAAAAATGAGAATTCAGTAGACATAACATATGTGAGTGAAGTTGGCCCCCCCCACCTTCTTCAAATCCAACAAAAGTGGTATCAAACGTTTGTGCTGGTTTGTGCTGCAAAAACTGTCGTTTGTGCTGCTATCATTTTAAAGATATTAATCAAAATTTCTAGAGGTCATCAGAGGTCAACCAGACCCCCCAAATTAATTAAATCAAACAAAATGGGTGTCAATCAACTGTGCTGTGTTTGTGCTGGTTTGTGCTGCTAAAATTGTCGTTTGTGCTGGTTTGTGCGGCTTCTGTTTTAAAGATATTAATGAAAATGTAAAGGTCAACCAGCCCCCCCCCCCAACACACACACACACACATTAATGGAATCGAACAAAATTGATGTCAAACATTTGTGCTACGTTTGTGCTGGTTTGTGCTGCAAAAATTTACGTTTGTGCCGCTATCATTTTAAAGATATTCAAGAAAATTTGTAGAGGTCATCAGAGGTCAACCAGCCCCCCCACATTAATGGAATCAAACAAAACTGGTGTCAATCAACTGTGCTGTGTTTGTGCTGGTTTGTGCTGCTAAAATTGTCGTTTGTGCTGCCTCTGTTTTAAAGATATTAATGAAAATGCAAACGTCAAAAGGTCAACCAGCCCCCCCACATCACCCAAATCAAACAAAAGTTGATGTCACAGGTTTGTGCTGCAAAAAATTTTGTCTGTGGTGCTATTATTTTAAAGATATTAATAAAATTCCATCCATCCATCCATCCATTTGCTTATCCTTTTAAGGGTCGCAGGGGGTGCTGGAATCTATCCCAGCTGTCATAAGGCAAGAGGCAGGGTATATCTTGGACAGGTTGCCAGTCTGTCACAGGGCCAACACACAGGGACAGACAACCATTCGCACTCACATTCACACCTATGGGCAATTCGGATTAACCAATTAACCTATCACCACAAGCTGCATGTCTTTGGAGAGAGCCCGGAGAGAGCCCACGCAAACATGGCGAGTGAACCTGCAAACTCCACACAGAAAGACCCTGGCGTGATGGTGGAATTGAACTCAGGACCTTCTTGCTGTGCGGCAACAGTGCTAACCACCGTGCTGCCGTAATAATAACATTAAATAACATTTATGAAGAAATTAAAAGGGGCATGCCAGTAGGTGCGTATCAGTTTATAATTGCATAAGGTGTTTTGAGCCATTAAGCATGTGAGTGAAGTTGGCCCCACCACCTTCTTCAAATCCAACAAAAGTGGTATCAAACGTTTGTGCTGCTAAAATTATCATTTGTGCTGCCTCTGTTTTAAAGATATTAATGAAAATGTAAAGGTCAAAAGGTCAACCAGCCCCCCCCCCCCCCACATTAATGGAATCAAACAAAACTGGTGTCAAACATTTGTGCTACGTTTGTGCTGCAAAAATTTACGTTTGTGCCGCTATCATTTTAGAGATATTCAAGAAAATTTGTAGAGGTCATCAGAGGTCAACCAGCCCCCCCACATTAATGGAATCAAACAAAACTGGTGTCAATCAACTGTGCTACATTGGTGCTGGTTTGTGCTGCTAAAATTGTCGTTTGTGCTGCCTCTGTTTTAAAGATATTAATGAAAATGTAAAGGTCAAAAGGTCAACCAGCCCCCCCACATTAATGGAATCAAACAAAACTGGTGTCAATCAACTGTGCTACGTTTGTGCTGGTTTGTGCTGCCTCTGTTTTAAAGATATTAATGAAAATGTAAAGGTCAAAAGGTCAACCAGCCCCCCCACATTAATGGAATCAAACAAAACTGGTGTCAATCAACTGTGCTACGTTTGTGCTGGTTTGTGCTGCCTCTGTTTTAAAGATATTAATGAAAATGTAAAGGTCAAAAGGTCAACCAGCCCCCCCACATTAATGGAATCAAACAAAACTGGTGTCAATCAACTGTGCTACGTTTGTGCTGGTTTGTGCTGCCTCTGTTTTAAAGATATTAATGAAAATGTAAAGGTCAAAAGGTCAACCAGCCCTCCCCCCCCCCCCCACATTAATGGGATCGAACAAAATTTATGTCAAGCGTTTGTGCTGGTTTGTGCTGCTAAAATTGTTGTTTGTGCTGCCTCTGTTTTAAAGATCTTAATGAAAATGTAAAGGTCAAAAGGTCAACCAGCCCCCCCACATTAATGGGATCGAACAAAATTTATGTCAAGCGTTTGTGCTGGTTTGTGCTGCTAAAATTGTTGTTTGTGCTGCCTCTGTTTTAAAGATCTTAATGAAAATGTAAAGGTCAAAAGGTCAACCAGCCCCCCCACATTAATGGGATCGAACAAAATTTATGTCAAGCGTTTGTGCTGGTTTGTGCTGCTAAAATTGTTGTTTGTGCTGCCTCTGTTTTAAAGATCTTAATGAAAATGTAAAGGTCAAAAGGTCAACCAGCCCCCCCACATTAATGGAATCGAACAAAATTGATGTCAAACATTTGTGCTACATTTGTGCTGCAAAAATTTACGTTTGTGCCGCTATCATTTTAAAGAAATCCATACAAATTTCTAGAGGTCATCAGAGGTCAACCAGCCCCCCCACATTAATGGAATCAAACAAAACTGGTGTCAATCAACTGTGCTACGTTTGTGCTGCAAAAATTGTCGTTTGTGCTGCATCTGTTTTAAAGATATTAATGAAAATGTAATGGTCAAAAGGTCAACCAGCCCCCCCACATTAATGGAATCAAACAAAACTGGTGTCAATCAACTGTGCTACGTTTGTGCTGGTTTGTGCTGCTAAAATTGTCGTTTGTGCTGCCTCTGTTTTAAAGATATTAATGAAAATGTAAAGGTCAAAAGGTCAACCAGCCCCCCCACATTAATGGAATCAAACAAAACTGGTGTCAATCAACTGTGCTATGTTTGTGCTGGTTTGTGCTGCTAAAATTGTCGTTTGTGCTGCCTCTGTTTTAAAGATATTAATGAAAATGTAAAGGTCAAAAGGTCAACCAGCCCCCCCCACATTAATGGAATCAAACAAAACTGGTGTCAATCAACTGTGCTACGTTTGTGCTGGTTTGTGCTGCCTCTGTTTTAAAGATCTTAATGAAAATGTAAAGGTCAAAAGGTCAACCACCCCCCCCCCCCCCCCCCCCCCCACATTAATGGAATCGAACAAAATTGATGTCAAACATTTGTGCTACGTTTGTGCTGCAAAAATTTACGTTTGTGCCGCTATCATTTTAGAGATATTCAAGAAAATTTGTAGAGGTCATCAGAGGTCAACCAGCCCCCCCACATTAATGGAATCAAACAAAACTGGTGTCAATCAACTGTGCTACATTTGTGCTGGTTTGTGCTGCTAAAATTGTCGTTTGTGCTGCCTCTGTTTTAAAGATATTAATGAAAATGTAAAGGTCAAAAGGTCAACCAGCCCCCCCACAGTAATGGAATCGAATAAAAGCCTTCAGTTTTCAGGCCCCTCTTCTGTGGAACCAGCTTCCAGTTTGGATTCAGGAGACGGACACTATCTCTACTTTCAAGATTAGGCTTAAAACTTTCCTTTTTGCTAAAGCATATAGTTAGGGCTGGACCAGGTGACCCTGAATCCTCCCTTAGTTATGCTGCAATAGACGTAGGCTGCCGGGGGATTCCCATGATGCATTGAGTTTTTCCTTTCCAGTCACCTTTCTCACTCACTATGTATTAACACACCTCTCTGCATTGAATTATATCTGTTATTAACCTCTGGCTCTCTTCCACAGCATGTCTTTTATCCTGTCTTCCTTCTCTCACCCCAACCGGTCGCAGCAGATGGCCGCCCCTCCCTGAGCCTGGTTCTGCCGGAGGTTTCTTCCTGTTAAAAGGGAGTTTTTCCTTCCCACTGTTGCCAAAGTGCTTGCTCATAGGGGGTCATATGATTGTTGGGTTTTTCTCTGTATCTATGAAGCGCCTTGAGGCGACTTATGTTGTGATTTGGCGCTATATAAATAAAATTGAATTGAATTGAATGTTTCATTAGAGTGGATGTGACACACTTATTCAAAATGATTTGCCAGTGGGACTGTTTGAGAAAAAAGCCTCATCAGGTGAGGGATTTCTACGTGCGATCAATGGCACAACTTGTCAAGTCCCAATCCTTGGAAGAAGCAAAGGTCCTAATACGCAGCATTGCTATTGTGGCATTAAGTGAGACAGAAGGCTGTGACAGTTTTGGAAACCCCATTATGTCAGAAGTGTCCAAATCAAATCTGAAAAGAAAAATTGCAGATGAGACTATATCTGTTTCTGATGACAAGGAAGAAGAAGACATTAGATTGGATCCATGCACAGAAATAAACACCGACTTAAGGCAGTGGGTGGCAGATATTTGTGAGGGGAGCAGGTGCCATGCTGAAGATCATGGTTATCGAGACAATATGCACTATCTACCTGAGCTCGTCCCACACCTAATTAGATTGGGAGGATACCTACCACTCTGGACTGGAGAAATGGTTCCCCTATTTCAGAGCGAAAAACTCACTGCAACTTCAGCTAATGTTGAAGCAGAGTTCAAGAACATTAAACATGGTCTGTTCAAGCATGAAAATCTCCCAATAAGGATAGATAAATTCATTGCACGTCATCTCGGTTTTATTGAAGGGAACATGCGGATCTGTTCTGCAAAACAAATACGAAAAGAAGCAGAGGTTGCCAGACAGGATGGTACAGTGAAGCGTCAGTATCCACACAAAGCCTTTGTGGAGCAGGAAGTGGATGATAACCCCTCTCAGGAGCCCAAAATTGACACAGACATAGACATACAGGAAGGGCACGAAGTACTGCAGTGCGTTTCACGTTGATATCAGGCGCCTCCTAAAAAGGGAAAAGAAAAGTTCTTTTTTTTTTTTTTTTTTTTTTTTCTTTTTGGCCTGTCCCGTTTGGCTCTTTTGCCATCAGAATTGTTGTCTAAAGGCAAAGAAAGATGCCCAACGGATTTACTTTACCAAACTGACCATCCCAGCCTTGCCGTAATGGTCCATTTGATTCACCTTTTATTGTTTATTTTATTTTCACTTACTGAATACGGGACAGACTTGACTGGGGGAAAGAAGGGGAGAAAGAAAGAGGGAAAGAGAAACAGCTGAGAAGAGGGACGGGGGAGAAGGGCAAAAGACAAAAACCAACAGAACGGGCAGAGAAAAAAAAATGCATATATCAATCACCTGGATCACCTGCTGAGAAAGAAAAAAGAAAGCAAGCAGAAGAGAACAAGAGTAATAGAATAAACAACATCACAATGATATATGGGAATATGACAGTAAATACTAAATGTTAAACATTATTGTGCAGCACATAAGATCAACAGAACACAGTGTGCTTTGAGGTAGGAGCCAAAAAGGGTGTAGTTTGTGGGTGTGATCACCCGTGTGTACACCTGTGAGCATGGACGCGCTTGTTTTTTGTTTTTTAAAAGGTTCCTTCATGTAATAATCTGCTAGAGGGTGTGGGGGGGCCACAGCCCCGTCCTCCAGGGCATGAAGCAGGTGTGGAGGAGATCAAACTCCAGACATCCAGAGGCCCCCAGAACACAAGAGACCAAGGAAGACCAACAGAGGGGCAGCTGCGCCACTGTCCCGGAAAGAGCTGAGGAGAGTCCCAGATGAGGGCTCACTCAGCAGCCGCGGAGCAGAAGCCAGGGGGAGTTGCAGTGACGCGCCCGTGAGCTCCGCCGGCAGCCAGCTGCGCCTGAGTGACCGAGCCCCAGGCAGAGAGGCCGGGGGCACCCCACCTCCGAAGTGGCCCGAGCGAGCCCCAGGCTCCAGGCCCCGATAAGCGGCCGCCAAGGAGTGAGCCGGTGTGTACCTGGACGCCCATCCCCGGACACAAAGAACCACCAACGCACCGATGTCTGAGGGGGTCCGCCACTGGCAGGGGAAGTGGTGGTAGGGGGAGATAGGCCTCCAAACCTTGGAGGGCCTGAGATGTCCCCAGAGAGGTGGCGCCTGACACCCAACCTGACATATAGACACAGACATACAGGCACACACAGATACAAACATCCATTCCCACCCTCATGCTCTCATATGCACTTACTCCACACTCAACCAACGTGGAGACAGACATAAAGAGACGTTGTACACACGATCACACTCCCCAAGCGTACTCTACAAACCGGGTCTAGGTGCCCCCGCCCCTGGAGGGGGGAACTGCACCCAGACCCAGGTGGTGTTTCCCTTTTCCCTGCGGTGGGGGGAGGCAGACCGCCCCGACTCCGCAGCAGCAGGAAGGCTCCACACTCCAGACCGCAGTCGGACGGCCAACTCCTCCTCCTAGTCCTAGCCCCCCTGCTCCAGCAGGTCGCAGAGAATGGGGGTGAGAGAAGACTCCAAACCTCCCTCCACCCGCTCATTGTAGTGTTGATGCATGTGTGTTCTAAGGTGCATTTAAAACCCAGGAGGGCTTGGAGCTACCTGCCAGAGAGCAGCAGGTAAGCGCATGGTCCCTCCTGCTAGCCCTCAATGTCTACGTGTATTTAAAATTGAGAGGTGGGCAACGATGCCAGGGGTGGGGTGTACACCCTGATGGTACTTTGGACTCCGTGTATCGTGCCCACCCCCAAGATCCTATATGTATGTGTAATGAGAGTGTGAGTAATGTGAATGTCTAAGTTGTGGGATAAAATTGAGGCAGAGGCAGCCAGAAGGGGACAGAGGGGTGGGGGGTGGGGGGGGGGGGGTAGCCTCCTCTGCACCCTGGTGACATACCCCTACTCCAAGGCCCTGCATGTGTGGGTGGTTGTGGTGGAGCGGGAAGAGGGAGGCAGCTGGAGATGGGGAGGGAAGGAAGGGAGGGGCAAGTGACCGCCCGGCCCCACAGAGCCCGGGACAGTCCACCCAACCCCACCACAGAGAAAACTGCACCCACCCCACCATCCACTCATCTTCCAGACTACATAAGACAATAAACACCCAGGCTGAGATCTTCCTCCACCTCTCCTGTATCTCCCCCTCCTGCAGAGGGAGCTCCTGAGGAGAGGAAAGCTCCTGCAAGATGTGACAATCTCCCCCACCAGTTGAAGAGCCCCCCAGGTGGCTCGACGCACCGGTGGCACCCTGCTCCAGGGCTGGGCCCCCATGCACCCACCCGCCCACAACCCCGGCAACACACCAACCAGGACCCAAGCCCCCGAGGCCCGGTCCGGGTCCCAGCCCAGAGATGGAGCGCCCCCAGAACCTCACGCCCATCCCAGACCCACCCAGGGGCAGCCAGGCTACCAGGTCAGTAACCCACGTCCGTCAGCACAGACCCTCCCCTAGCCCCGCTGCACGCAGCCGCGAGGAAACAGTCACCTGAGAGCCAACAGAGCCCCTAACCGGACATGACCGCTACCCCGGTTGAGCCCCCCAAGGAAGATGCCTCCGGGGAACCCCCCCGACGCCCTAAGCCTGTCCCTACCCCCACACCAATCACAACAGTGAAGGCGGGACCAAACTATGACCCCCCACCCCCACTAGGTGATGGAGCTGATCAAAGGAGCCCAGAGCAATTGATCTGATGTGGTGGCAGAGGCTGTATCAAGACTAATGTAATCTAATAGATAATTTCTATATTGGTTAGAATTAAGATTATTTTTATTTTTCCAGTTCATGAGGACCGTTTTCTTGGCTATGCATAGGGCAGTGAAAACCATATGGGCTATATTCTTTTCTGAAGTGACATTATCTAAGCTGCCCAACAAACACACTAAGGGGGAAGTTGGAATGTTACATTTCAGACACTTCGATAAGTCTTCACATATCTCGCGCCAAAACTTCTGAACTGGTGGACAGAACCAAAGAGCGTGGATATAATTGTCTGGTGAATTGGTTTGGCAGTGTGAGCAGTTGTTGGTAGACGTAAAGCCCATCTTGAACATCCGATGACCTGTATAGTGCACTCTATGTAATATTTTGTATTGAATTAATTGAAGACTGGGATTTCTAATTAGATGAAAGGTTTTTAAGCAAATCTGAGACCAGAAGTTTAGGTCTAAGTTAACTGATAAATCCGCTTCCCATTTTGCAATAGGAAGTGATATTGATTCATCTGTTTTAGAAAGCATTCTGTATATTTTGGATAGTAATTTGGGGGGTTTAAGAGTAAGAAATTGAACCACACTTGGTGGTGTTTGTAGTTCAACTTGACCCGGTTTAAATTTCTTTTTTACTATGGATTTAATTTGTTGATATTCTAAAAATCTTTTCTTGTTGATCCCATATTGTGTAACTAGTCCGTCAAATGAAATAAATTCTGTTCCTTCTAGTATATGTTCTAAATATTTGATTCCTTTATCACTCCAATCTGAAAAGTTTATCATATTATTGTTTTGTAATATGTCAGGGTTGTTCCAGATAGGTGTACGTTTGCATGGGATTAATGAAGACGCCGTCAATTTTAGAAACTCCCACCATGCTGTCAGAGAAGAGCTGATGTTGATGCTTTTAAAGCATTCATGTCGTTGGATGTTTGAGCTGATAAATGGTAGGTCTGAGATCTCTAGATTATTGCAAAGTGCTTGTTCTACATCTAGCCAAGGTTCATCTAAGAGGGTGCGTTTTAGCCATCCTGAGATAAACTGAAGCCTGTTGGCTAAGAAGTAGTGCTGAAAGTTAGGCAGTTCTAGTCCTCCTTTATCCTTGGTCTTTTGTAGTGTTTTTAAGCTTATACGTGGGGGTTTATTTTTCCAAAGGAATTTGGACATACATGAATCTAGAGATCTGAACCAATCTTGTGGCGGTTTAGTTGGGATCATTGAGAATACATAATTTATTTTTGGTAAGACCATCATTTTTATAGCGGCAACCCTTCCCATGAGTGATATGGGTAGACATTTCCATCTAGCCAGATCATCTTCTACCTTCTTTAAAAGTGGGATATGGTTTAATTTAGTTAGATCTGCAAGCTTGGGAGATTATTTTTATTATTATTAACCTTTATTTAACCAGGAAGATCCCATTGAGATTAAAAACCTCTTTTTCAAGGGAGACCTGGCCAAGATAGGCAGCAGCAGATGTCTCACAGTTACAGAAATTACTCAAACACAGGCAGCAACAACACACAGGCAACAATAAGTGAAAGAATACAAATAAAATAAAAATAAAATTCAAATAAAATAAAAAGTCAGTTAAAATGACAATCAATCTAATTGAAACAGTTGCATGTTATGGACTTGGCCTCAAGGATTCATAGTTTAGATTTAAAATCACTTAATGAAATGAATTCAGTCATTTTCCATTCCTTCTGCAGTTTGTTCCAGGCCGAGGGTGCTAAATGGACAAAAGCTCTTTTACCAAGTTCAGTTCGGGCAAATGGAACAGAAAGCAACAAGTAACCATGCGGACGAAGAGAATACCGACCAGCATGTTTCATTACAAGCAGGGAACATATATAAGAAGGCAGCAACCCAAGTATCGCCTTATATATAAAACTGTATAAATGAGAGTTCCTCCGACTTACCAAAGCAGACCATCCTACCTGAGAGTATAACTCACAGTGGTGAGTCTGAAATTTACAGTTAATGATGAACCTCAGAGAAGCATGATACACAGAATCAACCATTCGAAGACATTGAGCAGAAGCATTCATATATAGAATATCACCATAATCCAGCACAGGCAAGAATGTTGCAGCAACAAGCCGCTTCTTTGTATTAAAAGAGAAACACAACTTATTTTGAAAATAAAATCTCAGTTTTAACTTCAGGTTTTTCACAAGATTCTCTACATGTGGTTTGAAGGTAAGCGAGTCATCAATTAAGATTCCCAGATATTTATAGGTGTGAACCAACTCTATTTTATTACCTTCAAGAGTGGTTACTGATGGGATTGTTTGGGCTCGTCTCCTTGATTTAGAAAACAACATGAGCTTTGTTTTGTCTGCGTTGAGAACAAGTTTAAGCTGATGTAATGAGTGCTGGACAGCAGAGAAACATTAATACCTAAATATTTTATATTTCCCGATTGCAGTGGTGTAGAAGAGGAATTATGGAAGGAGCAATTAATCGGTAGGACTGTAGATTTTGACCAGTTAATTGAGTAATCTGATATTCTTGCAAAAGAGTTTATCAATTCAATCACCCCAGAGATATTGGTTTGTGAATTTTGGAGAAAGAGTAACACATCATCCGCATAAAGACTGATTTTATGTTCCACGTTCTTGCATTTTATGCCCTTAATTACTGAATTCTGTCTAATTGCTGCTGCTAGTGGTTCAATAAAAATTGCAAATAGTGAAGGGGAGAGTGGGCATCCCTGCCTGGTGCCCCTCAAGAGACAGAAGCTGGAGGATGTCTGGTCATTTGTTCTAACACAAGCTGTTGGGGAATTATATAATATTTTTAACCAGTTTATGAAAGAGGATCCAAAACCAAATTTGTGTAAAGTTGCAAATAGAAATTTCCAGTTAACTCTGTCAAATGCTTTTTCTGCGTCTAAAGAGAATATTGTAGTTTCTAGGTTTTTACTGTATGAGTAGCCTATCAAATTAAGTAATCTACGTGTATTTGTTGATGAGTGCCTACCTTTTATGAAGCCAGTTTGGTCAGGATGAATTAAGAGGGGGGTTATTTTCTCCAGTCTCTTTGAGAGAGCTTTGCAGATTATTTTAAGGTCTACATTTATAAGGGATATTGGACGATAGCTTGAGGGATATACAGGGTCTTTGCCTGGTTTTAGCAGGAGATTAATGTTTGCAGAATTCATATTTGATGGAAGTCTGCCCTTTTCTTTAATTTCCAACAACGTTCTGTAGAAAACTGGTGCTAGAATCGACCAGAATTCTTTGTAGAATTCTGCAGGAAAGCCATCTGGACCTGGAGCCTTATTATTGTGCATACTTATCAGAGCTTCCTGGAGTTCACCTGGGCCCTATTTCAGGAAGCCGGTTTAGTGCAAACTCTGAGTAAGTATACCCTGAGTTAACGAAAACTCTGGGTTTTCGGTTTCACAAAGCGAGTTTAGATTAATTCTGAGTGAGTTACTATGACGACACACTCCGTGAAGCTAACCTGCCCCCTAGCAGGTTTACTTCAACTAACCCTGACGTTCTCCGCCTCTTTGTCGGAAACCTGACTGTAGGAAGTGTCAGACATGGCGTGCTCCTTCCTTGAAGAGCCAGTAGATGTTGAAGCCCAAATTCTCCACAGAGCTCTCCGCCGGGAGAGAGTGATTAGAGCGCGTTCGGACATTTTATCATTTCCTGATTATTTCCTGTGTGAACGTTACCGTTTTTCAGCACAATCTATAATTTATTTGAATAACATCCTCAGGCCTAATATTGCTCATGTGACACATCGCGGACATTCTCTCAGTTCTGTACATATTATTTGCAAACGGGAGCTTTCTGTATAATATTGGTGACGCTGAGCACGTTTCCAAGGCTACCGTCTGTCACGCAGTCAGGAATGTTACAGTTGCACTGAAATGTCTCCTGTACTCGTTTGTGGTGTTCCCCGGTCATAGACCCACAAGATTTATCAGAGGGATGCCACAAAATTGCAGGTATCAGGATGAACGAAACTTAATTCATGATGTGGTGATACTTGAGCTACTACTTAAATTTTACATTTATTCTCACGGTTCCCAGGCGTGATTGGCTGTATAGATGGCACTCACATTCCAATCATTGCTCCTTCAGTAAATGAAGGAGACTATGTGAACAGGAAGTCTTTCCACAGCATTAATGTGCAGGTACATAGTTCCCTGTAGCATTTCAAACTAACAAATTATTTCATTATAGTAATGGATGCTAATTTGTGTTCTCTGCACTGTGAAGATCATATGTGATGCTGCCAACATTATCACAAATGTGGAAGCCAACTGCTCAGCCTCTGTGAGTGGTGGTGGTGGAGGACCCCCACCTGTTTTTCGGGCCTCCGCTTTTTTTCTGTTGGCTATAACGGGTCACATTTGAGCATACAGAGTAAGCAAATATGTACTTGTAATGTGCTCAGATAATTTCAATAAGTGCTTACAGAAAGAAAGTTAATGTAGCCTCTAACTGCAATTGATTTACATAGGACAAACAGACCAAGCACTATGGCTCATAATACAATTACACCTTACCTGTTTGGACTATATTTTTATATTTCATTTTTACTTGCTGCCAGGAACGTTTGGGGCCTGTTGGGTTGCACCTGCGCTCACATCACATCACAAAATAAAATGTATGAAATAAAAAAAAAACATATATATATATATAATATAATAACGTGTTAAATGGGTGGAAATCCCTAGATCAATGTTTAAATTAACACTCACGCATTGACTCTGTCGGCTATGTTTTGCCATGCATGCTCCCTTTCTTTTGCAGCTGAGGCTGTGTTACTTTTTTTCCGCGCAATTTGCATGTTATCGGCATATGATGCCATCAGAATTTCGGCCTCAAGCGCTGTAAAATACATTGACCGCGCCTTCTTTCCCTCCGTCTCCATGGTGACTCGCTTAATCTGTGCTCCACTAATCAGGGCTTTATGTATCCTCGTGCGCGCGCTTAACTTGGGGTTAAAGCAACTCCGCGTTGATTGAACTAATTGTTATCAGCCTTTCTGAAACCGAATAACCCCGAGTTGGACAGTTCGGGGTTACTCAACCCTGAGTATCGTTTTTCACTCTGAGTTTTCTAAACCGGCTTCCTGAAATAGGGCCCAGGTGTCAGTGGTGAATCCAGTGCCATTGCTTGAGTGTCCAATAATTTTGGAAGAGTTATGTTGTCCAAAAACTGATCAATTTCTTTTTTAGATGGGTTTATTTGTGGTGAATACAACGTTTTATAGAAATCCCTGAAAATGTTGTTTATTTGTATCAGTTCATATAATGTGTTCCCAGATGAATCTTGAACAGCACATATAGTTGTTTTTTCTTTATTTATTTTTAGCTGGTTTGCTAGAAATTGACCGGATTTATTACCATGTTCATAATTTTGTAGGCGTAGTCTTTGTACTAAGAATTTTGTTTTTTTATCAATTATCTCATTTAATTCTAGTTTTGTTTTGCGTATTTTGTTCAATGTTTCCTGATCTTGGTGGGACGCGTAGGCTTCTTCTAGTGATTTGATGTTTTTTTCTAATTCCTGAATATTTTTGTTTTCTTTTTTCTTTTTATGTGATGAGAAAGAAATTATTTTACCTCTCATCACAGCTTTCCCTGCTTCCCATAGAACAGAAGCTGATGTTTCGGGAGTGTCATTATAGTCCAAATATGAAGTCCACTCTTTTTTAAAATATTTAATAAAGTCTTCATCTTTAAGTAGTGATATATTAAATCTCCAGTTTTTTCTTGGCGTAGTATTATTCTTGTGCATTAGTGTTAAAGATACAGGACCATGATCGCTGACAGCTATAGGGTGAATCTCAGTGTCTGAAATGTCGTTCAGCAGTGAGCTGCTGACCAAAAAATAATCCAGACGAGAGTAGGAGTGATGGACATGTGAGAAAAAAGTATATTCCTTACTGGTGGGGTGAAGGGAGCGCCATGCATCGCAAAGACCAAAGTCGCTCATATACTGTTTGATTATATTTGTTGACTGCCAATTACGCTGAGTTCCCGCTGTATTGAGCCTATCCATGTCTTCATTTAGTCCAAGGTTGAGGTCACCTCCAAGAACAAGTGTGCCATCTAAGTGTTCAGAGAGTGCACTGAAAAAACCGTGAAAGAATGAGGGATCATCAACATTTGGACCATATACACTTGCAATACATAGCTTTTTATCACGTATAGATAGTTTAATGATTAAGAATCTACCCTCTGGATCTATAACTGTATCGAGTACTGTGAAATTAATATTTTTATGTATTAAAATTGCTGCTCCCCTTTGTCTAGAATTATAACAAGCTGAGAACACATTGGGAAACTCAGGTGTTTTAAGTTCATTCGAACCTCTAAGAGGTCTGTGGGTCTCTTGTAATAGGACAACATCCGCCTGTAGTTTTTTGAGTTGGTTAAATATTTTTAACCTCTTTTCTCTGGAGCCAGCTCCATTTATATTCCATGTAATGAACCTCAGTGTACCCATAGATGTTTGTGTATAACTAGGGATGTATGCTGTGTGCGTCGCTTAGACAGGTGGAGAGAATACGTCACTTGTTCATAAATAAAGAGAAGGAGAGAGAGAAAAAATGTGTGGCGAGATGCTCCCTGAGTCTGACTTTGTGTATGCATAGTTACTAATATGAGTAGGCTTGGCTTAAGTGTGTGTGTATCTTATATGACTGTGGGCGCTGTCTGACTGATGTAAATGTGCTGCCGTTGAGCGCATGGTGCGTATGTGTCGAAATAAAGGATGTTTGTGGATGAGTGTCGAAGCAGGTGATCGAGGCAGTGAAAGGAATAAAGAAAGAAACCAAGGACAGGGGTGAGCAGCATAAAACCAAGAGGGGGAAAAGAGAGGAGGAAAAAAAAAAAAAAAAAAAAACGAGAAGAAAAAAAAAAACAGAAACAAAACGTAAACATTCCAATTAAATCACTGACGGAGAGTGACGGTGTTAATTCTGCTATGAAATCACACTTTAAGATGCGATTTGATACTGGTAAGTTAAACAGATGTTAATGCAAGTTAGTGTGAGTGGATAGGGAAATGGTGTAGCTGATTCTTATCTGGTGTGAGGTTAATACAGCCACGGAGTGATGTTGGGGTCGCGGTGGAACTGTCCGTCCACGTACAGCCGGTCCACAGCGATGACAGCGCGGGAGCCCTTCTGGATGAAGCCGCGTCGGATTGGGAAGAGGACCCTGCGTCGTTCCAAGATCTCTTTGGGGAACTGGTCGTTCACGCTGAAGTCCGTTCCTTTTAATTCCCTGCCGCGGCTTTTCACATGTTGCTTTTGTTTGAAGTGGCCGAATTTGGCCACGATAGGACGTGGTCTCCCGGCCGTAGCCCGAATGGGGCCGAGGCGATGTACCCGATCAAAGACGATGTTCTTCACAGTGTCCTCCGGCAGCTTCAGGTGGGTTTTGATGAAGCTTTTTACCGTGGTCTCCGCGTCCTCTCCAGCGGCTTCTGGAATACCAGAAAATACCAGATTATCACGCATGCTACGAGCTTGTAGATCGATAACTGTTTCTTTTATTTTTTTTATTTTCTCTATTGAGCTGGGTAACATTATCTGTGAGACATTTCACCGACTCCCTTAGCGTGGCATTTTCAGCAGCAAGCGTTTCCACCTGCTGCTGGCTGTACTCCAGGGATTCTCGCAAGCATTTAAATTCTCGGTGAAGAATCTCCACCAAGGACAGCCTTGCGTCGAAACTGGACAATCGCTTGTCGATTGACTCCAGTATGTCGACAATATCTTTGCCGGCTGGCGATGTTGAGCCGGGGGAATCTGCCGGGCGTTGTCTTTTCGACGACGGCGTCTCAGGTTTGGCCGGGGAAGCTGCACACGGGGTCTTCTTCATCACGAGATCCTGAAAGCACTGATCAATATAATCTTGGAGAGTCTCTAAACTCTCCTCGTTGTTCTCCAGGGTGTTGGAGATTATTTAGACAAATAGTGTTAGTTATAAGACAATTGATAAGTGTATTTGGTAATGCTGAAGCTTAAATGAATTTGTTCAAATCTAAACTACCATTTGCTTTAATTTTCCGCCAAAATCTCCGGCGTCTGACGTCAGTTACAACATGAGTCGCTTACCTTGTCCGTCACTTCCGTCACTTACTCACCTGCTGCCTCACTTACTCCTCACCTGCTGCCTCAGTTCATTTAACGCAAAGTTTTCAGGTGTCATTCTTTGGGGAGAATACATGTTTATGAAACTGCATGACATCAGACTCTACCAAATTTTGGAGACTTTTCTTTTAAGATACAACCTTTCTGTCTCTTGTGACAGAGAGTCTGTTTCTTAATCATTTGACAAAAACCCTACACAGTATTTTAAAATAGTGTTCTCCAGATCAGAGCTGTAATCTATATAGAACATGGGGTTTAAAGCAAGGAAAAATTGTGTGTTTATCAGTGAAACCTTTAATTTGTGTTAATTTTATCATTATCAATATATGAAATCTTCACCTTAAGGGACTTAATGAATGGTTTCTTCTAAAAATTAGAAATGATTGAGTCATTTCACATCATATGAAAATATTAATTTTTAATACAAATTTGGCCCTACAAAAATGGAAACTCAGTAACAAAGATAATGGAGATTCTCTAAACACGAGCAAATATCACAGTAAAATTGTTGATTGTGATTTACCCATTGGATGTATCCTCAGTGATTTGGTACAATTATACAACATTTTATAAGAACTGAACAACTGATGAAACTAATTATAGGCCAATCTCCAACCTTCCTTTCATATCAAAAATCCTTGAAAGAGTAGTTGTCAAACAGCTAACAGATCATCTGCAGAGGAATGGTTTATTTGAAGAGTTTCAGTCAGGTTTCAGAGCTCATCACGGCACAGAAACAGCTTTAGTGAAGGTTACAAATGATCTTCTTATGGCCTCTGACAGTGAACTCATCTCTGTGCTTGTCCTGCTAGACCTTAGTGCAGCATTCGATACTGTCGACCATAATATCCTATTAGAGCTATTAGAACATGCTGTAGGTATTACAGGTACTGCACTGCAGTGGTTTGTATCATATCTATCTAATAGACTCCAGTTTGTTCACGTAAATGGAGAGTCCTCTTCACACACTGAGGTTAATTATGGAGTTCCACAGGGTTCAGTGCTAGGACCAATTCTGTTTACATTATACATGCTTCCCTTAGGCAGCATCATTAGAAGACATAGCATACATTTTCACTGCTATGCAGATGACACCCAGCTCTATCTGTCCATGAAGCCAGATAACACACACCAATTACTTAAACTGCAGGAATGTCTTAAAGACATAAAGACCTGGATGGCCGCTAACTTTCTGCTTCTTAATTCAGATAAAACTGAGGTTATTGTACTCGGCCCTGAAAAGCCTAGAAATATGGTATCTAACCAGATTCTTACTCTGGATGGCATTACCTTGGCCTCCAGTAACGCTGTGAGGAACCTTGGAGTCATTTTTGACCAGGACATGTCCTTCAATGCACATATTAAACAAATATGTAAGACTGCGTTCTTCCATTTGCGCAATATCTCTAAAATTAGAAATATCCTGTCTCAGAGTGACGCTGAAAAACTAGTTCACGCATTTATTACTTCCAGGCTGGACTACTGTAATTCATTATTATCAGGATGTCCAAAAAACTCACTGAAAAGCCTTCAGCTAATCCAAAATGCTGCAGCAAGAGTACTGACAGGGACTAGAAAGAGAGAGCATATTTCTCCTGTTTTGGCTTCCCTTCATTGGCTTCCTGTTAAATCCAGAATTGAATTCAAAATCCTGCTCCTCACATACAAGGTCTTAAATAATCAGGCCCCATCTTATCTTAATGACCTTGTAGTACCATATCACCCTATTAGAGCACTTCGCTCTCGCTCTGCAGGCCTACTTGTTGTTCCTAGAGTATTTAAAAGTAGAATGGGAGGGAGAGCCTTCAGTTTTCAGGCCCCTCTTCTGTGGAACCAGCTTCCAGTTTGGATTCAGGAGACGGACACTATCTCTACTTTCAAGATTAGGCTTAAAACTTTCCTTTTTGCTAAAGCATATAGTTAGGGCTGGACCAGGTGACCCTGAATCCTCCCTTAGTTATGCTGCAATAGACGCAGGCTGCCGGGGGATTCCCATGATGCATTGAGTTTTTCCTTTCCAGTCACCTTTCTCGCTCACTATGTATTAACAGACCTCTCTGCATTGAATCATATCTGTTGTTAACCTCTGTCTCTCTTCCACAGCATGTCTTTTATCCTGTCTTCCTTCTCTCACCCCAACCGGTCGCAGCAGATGGCCGCCCCTCCCTGAGCCTGGTTCTGCCGGAGGTTTCTTCCTGTTAAAAGGGAGTTTTTCCACTGTTGCCAAAATGCTTGCTCATAGGGGGTCATATGATTGTTGGGTTTTTCTCTGTATCTATGAAGCGCCTTGAGGCGACTTATGTTGTGATTTGGCGCTATATAAATAAAATTGAATTGAATTGGGTCAACTCCTGCCTGCCGCACAGCGATTCATGACACGGGTCTTTTAACCTAAAAATGTTTTAATGGCCATGAAGAAAGGACTCTTCAATAGATCTTTCAACTCACCTGTGTTTACTGTCTCCACCTGAAATTAATTGCAGTCTGAATTTTTTTTTCTTCTGTCCTTTTACTCAAAAATCATAATTAAGAAAGCAGTATTTACTCTTAACTTCTAAGCCATGTACAATTATAACTGTTTGAATCGTTAACAGAACAAAAGTTTTAAGTTGTTTCAACTTTGAGGAATTTCAATTGTTATATCCACAAACTTTATATGTCAGGTAGACTGTTGGGCTTTACAGTGCAGTAAAACTTGGCAAAGGACAACACTGTGTCATGAACACCTGTGCCTTTGATGCCTTCTGTCAAAGTCTATGCTGCGCTTACTGTGACAGTCGTACTGCTCAAAACATGTTGAATAATTCAGAGGAGAACTAAGTATTCCAGCTTGTGAAATCCCTTGCTTCAAAGGGTGTCACTCAACATGCCTATTCATTGAGGGCAGAGGTGCTGAGCTCAATATTCTGCCCTGTTCAGTTGAAGACTGGTGTTCATCGTGTTGATGCACAGTGCCATGTGTCCACAGTAATTCAAAAAACAATGACGGAAAATCCAAGTGTTCACTTCACAAGACAGTGTTCCTCCCAGTACTGCAAACTTTACACACCAAACACAAGGCAAATACCTTTTGTTTCCATTGATCTGTCAGTCCTCTCAGCTTCTGGCATAGCTCACCTTCAGTCTGCTGTTGAACAAGGGCTCAACCTTCCAACATCGCCATGCCTAAGACCAATCGAAAGTCCTGATGCATCTCCAACAGCATTTAAAACAGATTCATCAGGAAAGCAACTTTGCACAGAGACTGTTTGTCACAGTTTCACCCTGAGAGAGCTTGTATGGATTGACACAGACCTTGGAAAATGCTCTACAGAAACTCTGGAGCACAGTTTTCACAGTCCAAAAAGGTTTTTGCTTACTGAATTCCCATCCACTCTGCTACTTCAAGGAGAGAAATTCACACTGAAAGCAGTCATTACATTTCAGGAGGGCCCAACACCAGAAACACTCGGGCATTATATGACATTCTGTAACAGGACCCCGTACATCTGGGAGATGTATGATGACCTAAGAAAGGATATAACCATAGCATCTGAAAACACCAGCGTATGTCCGCACACTGTGCTCTACACAAAGGAATGATGGCAAGATCTCATGAAAGAAAGTCCTTTTCTAGTTTGTGAGTTAGATGATGGAAATAGCTGTTATTTTTCAGTTATTGTATTAGACTTGTGAGGCTCAGACAGTTCAATGTATTTACCTTTTCTAACAGGAAACATATATACTACATTGTTCTCGTAGTTTTGTATTTTGTTACCAGCAAATAAAGTTTTTTTCTCTAACCGAATGCATTAATTATTTTAAATGCTATATTTAACCTAGTTTTTAAATAAGTTATTGCAGTTTGATTACTAGGTTTAAGAGTGTGATCATAAGAAAAAAATATCCAATGCTGGTTAATATCTCTCAATTTCTTTACGGTAAAGAAAGTGGCTGGTTGAGCTTTAGAAACTTTTGGTAATATCTTTAAAATGAAAGCGTCACAAAGGACAATTTTAGCAGCACAAACCAGCACAAACGTAGCACAAACGTTTGACACCAGTTTTGTTTGATTCCATTACTGTGGGGGGGCTGGTTGACCTCTGATGACCTCTAGAAATTTTTATCAATATCTTTAAAATGAAAGCGGCACAAACGACAATTTTAGCAGCACAAACCAGCACAAACGTAGCACAAACATTTGACATCAATTTTGTTCGATTCCATTAATGTGGGGGGGCTGGTTGACCTTTTAACCTTTACATTTTCATTAATATCTTTAAAATGAAAGCGGCACAAACGACAATTTTAGCAGCACAAACGTAGCACAAACGTTTGATACCACTTTTGTTGGATTTGGGTAATGTGGGGGGGGGGGGCTGGTTGACCTCTGATGACCTCTAGAAATTTTGATTAAAATCTTTAAAATGATAGTAGCACAAATGAAAGTTTTTGCAGCACAAACCAGCACAAACGTAGCACAAACGTTTGATACCACTTTTGTTGGATTTGAAGAAGGTGGGGGGGCCAACTTCACTCACATGACTTTTCTGTTCATTTTAAGCAGCAGAAGTGAGGTGCATGTCTGTGTGCATGTGTATGGAGCCATTGGGTGCAGTCACTATAGCAACCAGGCTCACACCTGCCTGCTTAACTAGCTCTGTCTCTCACTCTGCCAAGATTCATCTTAAACACTTCTCTTTCAACTGCTGCTGTGTCCTCAGTGTTTGCTCTACAGGTATGATTTTACCCTCAAAACGTTGCCATCGTTGTTCTCTTTCCAACACCTTGTCTTTCAAAGCTCAGACATTTAAAATTTTTAAACTGTGTGGATCCAAGTGGAGGGATCACATTTTAGTCATTCAGTGACTCAAAGAATATGAACTTTTAATATTCATTCAGAGGTTTTCTGACTCTAAATTTTCTTTTCTCATTTCTAAGGTTTTTCTAATTTACAATTAAAACATTTTCAGCTTTTTTCCAACTTCTTCTTCTGTGTAAACGTCAGCTTTTAGCACTTCAGCACTTTTGTTTTCAGATTAAATTCTTTTTCTTTTTATCTCATTAAAACTTTTTAACTTAAAATTCAGCAATTAATTCATTTCAATGCATACATTCAGATTCAAGCATTCACACTGCAGTTTCTTCAGAAAATGCACTTTCTAGTTGACAACTAGAATACATACTTACATCATGTATGGACCAATGAAGAGGAAGTCATGAATCAAGCCAAAGTTAGAAACTTAAGAAAAAACTTTTTTTTTCCTTTTCTTTCTTTTTTTTACCAATGTTTGTAATTAGGGTGTAGATAGGTACACAAAGCTACATCATCTGGGGCTGGAAAAGAAAAGCAGCACTGAGGTGCTGAAAGATGCAGTTCCAATAGTGGCCACTTGAGGCTGGGAATCATGGGTGTCCCATGTTAAAATGTCCAACTTTAAACATGGATAGTTTCTGTCTATGATAACTGAACTCTTTCTCAGAACTAAACTGCTTCAGTTTTGCTGAGGCTTAAAGTTTGGGTGCATGTCCTCTTTGATGAACTCTTTGGCTTCCACTAATACACTGTGGCTGAACTGAACCTCTCAACTGTGTTTGTGCTCATGGTGCCTTTTGGAGTATTTTTTTTTATGACAAATAGTCTGGCCTGCTAACTGCTACAAACCATCCGCAAACCATCCACTTCAGTTTTGCTGAGTAAAATGCTAGTATTTTATTCATCTGTTTCTTTGCTTTAAAAGAGTCTTCACGTGACATCAGAGCTACTGGGACATGCACACATGAAAGTCAAAACAGTAGTGCAGTCCTTTGCTCTCCAGCCATCTTATGAACGTCTTTGAGTTTAGCCAAAATGCCGGATAGCTGCTGCCTTTTTGTGTTTCTTTACAGCGGCCAGAAGGGCGTAGAATATGGCACCAACATGTGAACACACCCCTCCTGACCCTGCCTTACAGGTCAAATCACGCCAATCCCTGCATTTCCACAGTAACCTAGTCTGTCAATGGAGGCTCATTTAAACTGTAGGACTGATTCACTGTAAAATTCCAAGTCAACAAAATATAAGATTTACACGTGATCATTCATTTCAGCAAACAACAATTTCTTGTTCTTCACCTCTCTGATGACAACCATATTTACCCATCCAGATCGAAAACGCATGTAGATGTCCGTACTTTGAAAGCATTGATCTTGATTCCAGTGTAAGGTGATCGAGCCATATAAGACGCCACCGAACTGGAGCTCTGGGAGAGACATTGATTTAATTTAAATGTAGATAAAGCTGCCAGCGAAAAGTATGGCTCACAAGTCCCAAAATCCATAGTTTCTCTGAATGCAGCTTGCTAACGTTAGCCCAGATTTGTGACTCCAAAAATCCAACATGGTGGCCATGTTGTTTTCTTTGCAGGTCCTGAAATCAGTGTGAGATGTCCATGTGGCTACAAACACATCATAGTCTATGAATGATAGAAAATAAAATCTAAACCATAGCAACATTACATTACACCTGTGATATCTTTAGCATTGAAGGTGTCTTTATTTGGTATTCAGTAAATGTATCTCCTCATCTTTGTTAATGCTACATTTTTTTAACTACCATTTGTTGTTACCATGGCAATGATTCCCTTCAATAAAGATTGTTGTTGTTGTTGTTGTTGTTGGCATCATCCAGCACCACAGGCCCTGGTGTGCTGATGATGGCCTGACAGGAAGCACTGTCCCTGATGTAAAGTATATGGCCTCAGCCAACAACAGTGGCCCTGCTGAAATGTGGATGGTATCATCGAGTAGCACAGGCCCTGGTGTAATGTGGATGAAATCATCCAACAGTACAGTCCCTGGTGTGGTGAAGATCGCCTCACAGGAAGCACTGTCCCTGATGTAAAGTGTATGGCCTCAGCCAACCACAATGGCCCTGGTGAAATGTGGATGGTATTGGCCAGCACAACAGGCCATGTTGTAATGTGAATGTCCTCACCAGTAGACCAGGCCCTTGTGTAATGTGGATCGCATCAGCCAGCAACACAAGCCCTGGTGAAATGTGGATGGTATCAACGAGTAGCACAGGACCTGGTATAATGTGGATGGCCTCATCCAGCAACACCACAGGCCCTGGTGAAATGTGGTTGTTTTCGGCCAGCAACAAAGGCCTTTGGGTAATTTGGATGGCTAGCAGCACAGGCCCTGGTCTGGTGAAGATGGCCTCACAGGAATCACTGGCCCTGGTGTATTTTCAATGTCATCAGCAAGCAGCACAGACCCTGGTCTAGTGAAGATGGCCTCACAGAAATCACTGGCCCTGGTGTATTGTGGATGGCATCAGCCATCAACACAGGCCCTCGTGAAATATAGGTGGCCTCAGCCAGCAACACAGTCCCTGGTCTAATGTTAATGTCCTCAGCCAACACCATTGGCCCTGGTGTAATGTGGATGGTATCAGCCAGCACCACAGGCCCTGGTGTAATGTGAATGTCCTCAGCCAGTAGCACAGGCCCTGGTGTAATGTGGATGGCCTCAACTAACAACTCTGTCGCTGGTGAAATATGGATGGTATTGGTCAGCACCACACATCCTGGTGAAATGTGCATGATATCGGTCAGCACCACAGGCCCAGGTGTAAAGTGGATGGCATCAACGAGCAGCAGAGGCCCTGGTGTGGTGAAGATGGCCTCACAGGAAGCACTGTCCCTTGTGTAATGTGTATGGCCTCAGCCAACAACAGTGGCCCTGGTGAAATGTGGATTATATTGGCCAGCACCACAGGCCCTGGTGTAATGTGAATATCCTCAGCCAGTAGTAAAGGCCCTTGTGTTTTGTGGAACGCATCAGCCAGCAACACAATCCCTGGTGAAATGTGGATGGCCTAATCCAGCACCACAGCCCCTGGTTTGGTGATGATTGCCACACAGGAAGAACTGTACCTGGTGTAATGAGGATGGCCTCATCCAACAGTACAGGCCCTAGTGTTGTGGAGATGGCCTCACAGGAAGCACAGGCCATGGTGTAATGTGGATGGCCTCAGACAGCAGCCAGGCCCTGGTGAAATGTAGATGGCCACAGCCGGCAACATGCGCTCTGGTGAAATGTAGTCTGCCTCAGCCAGTAGCACAGGCCCTGTTGTGGTGAAGATCGCCTCACAGGAAGCACTGTCCCTGGTGTAATGTGTATTTCCTCAGGCAACAACACTGGCCCTGTTGAAATGTGGATGGTATTGGCCAACACCACAGGCCCTGGCGTAATGTGAATGTCCTCAGCCAACACCACTGGCCCTGGTGTAATGGGGATGGCATCAGCCAGTAGCACAGGCCCTTGTGTATTGTGGATCGCATCAGCCAGCAACACAAGCCCTCGTGAAATATAGGTGGCCTCAGACAGCAGCGCAGGCCCTGCTGTCGTGAAGTGGGCCTCAGAGGGAGCACTAGCTATGGTATAATGTGGATGGCCTCATTCAGTAGCACAGGCCCTGTTGTAAGGTGGATGGCCTTATCTACCAACACTGTCCCAGGTGAAATGTGGATGGTAATGGCCAGCACCACAGACCTTGGTGTAATGTGGATGGCCTTAGCCAACACCACTGGCCCTGGTGAAATGTGGATGACATCGGCAAGGACCAATGGCCCTGATGTAATGTGGATGGTTTCAGCCAACAGCACAGTCCCTGGTGTGGTGAAGATGGCCTCACAGGAAGCACTGTCCCTGGTGTAATGTGGATGGCCTCAGCAAACAACACTGGCCCTGGTGAAATGTGGATGGTATTAGCCAGCACCACAGGCCTTGGTTTAATGTGAATGTCCTCAGCAAGTAGCACAGGCCCTTGTGTATTGTTGATCACATCAGCCAGCTACACAGGCTCTGGTGAAATGTAGATGACCTCAGACAGCAGCGCAGGCCATGCTGTCGTGAAGTTGGCCTCAGAGGGAGCACTAGCCCTGGTGCAATGTGGATGGTCTAAGCCAGCAATACAGGCCCTGGTGTGGTGACGATAGCCTCACAGGGAGCACATGCCGTGGTATAATGTGGATGGCCTCAGCCAGTAGCACAGGTCCTGTTGTAATGTGGATGGCCTCATCTACCAACACTGGCCTAGGTGAAATGTGGATGGTAATGGCCAGAACCACAGACCTTGGTGTAATGTGGATGGCCTTAGCCAACACCACACACCCTGGTGAAATGTGGATGACATCGGCAAGGACCAATGGCTCTGATGTAATGTGGATGGTTTCAGCCAACAGCACAGTCCCTGGTGTGGTGAAGATGGCCTCACAGGAAGCACTGTCCCTGGTGTAATGTGGATGGCCTCAGCAAACAACACTGGCCCTGGTGAAATGTCGGTGGTATTGGCCAGCACCACAGGCCCTGGTGTAATATAGATGGCATCATCCAACAACACTGGCCCTGGTGAAATGTGGATGGCATTGGCCAACTCCAAAGGCCCTGGCGTAATATGAATGTCCTCAGCCAACACCACTGGCCCTGGTGTAATGAGGATGGCATCAGCCAGTAGCACAGGCTCTTGTGTATTTTGGATCGCATCAGCCAGCAACACAAGCCCTGGTGAAATGTGGATGGTTTCGGCCTGCACCACAGGCCCTGGTTTAATGTGGATGGCATCAAAAAGTAGCACAGGTCCTTGTGTAATGTGGTTCACATCAGCCAGCAACACAGGCTATGGTGAAATGTAGATGACCTCAGACACCAGCGCAGGCCCTGCTGTCGTGAAGTTGGCCTCAGAGGGAGCACTAGCCCTGTTGTAATGTGGATGGCCTAAGCCAGCAATACAGGCCCTGGTGTGGTGACGATAGCCTCACAGGGAGCACATGCTTTGGTATCATGTGGATGGCCTCAGCCAGTAGCACAGGCCCTGTTGTAATGTGGATGGCCTCATCTACCAACACTGGCCCAGGTGAAATGTGGATGGTATTGGCCAGCACCACAGGCCCTGGTGAAATGTAAATGTCCTCAGCCAGTAGCACAGGCCCTGTTGTAATGTGGATGGCCTCATCTAACAACTCTTTCCCTGGTGAAATATGGATGGTATTGGTCAGCACCACACCCTCGTGTAATGTGAATGGCCTTAGCCAACACCACTGGCCCTGGTGAAATGTGCATGATATCGGTCAGCACCAGAGGCCCAGGTGTAATGTGGACCGCATCAATGAGCAGCAGAGGCCCTGGTGGGGTGAAGATGGCCTCACAGCAATCACTGTCGCTGGTGTAATGCGGATGGTAGAAGCCGACATCACAGGGCGTGATGTAATGTGGATCGCCTCAGCCAGAAGCACAGGACCTTGTGTCGTGAAGATGGCCTCACAGGAAGCACTGTCCCTTGTGTAATGTGTATGGCCTCAGCCAACAACAGTGGCCCTGGTGAAATGTGGATTATATTGGCCAGCACCAGAGGCCCTGGTGTAATGTGAATATCCTCAGCCAGTAGTAACGGCCCTTGCGTTTTCTGGAACGCATCAGCCGGCAACACAATCCCTGGTGAAATGTGGATGGTATCATCGAGTAGCAGAGGCCCTGGTGTAATGTGGATGGCCTCATCCAACAACATTGGCCCTGGTGAAATGTGGATTATATTGGCCACCACCACAGGCCCTGGTGTAATGTGAATATCCTCAGCCAGTAGTAAAGGCCCTTGTGTTTTGTGGAACGCATCAGCCAGCAACACAATCCCTGGTGAAATGTGGATGGCCTAATCCAGCACCACAGGCCCTGGTTTGGTGATGAGTGCCACACAGGAAGAACTGTACCTGGTGTAATGAGGATGGCCTCATCCAACAGTACAGGCCCTAGTGTTGTGAAGATGGCCTCACAGGAAGCACAGGCCATGGTGTAATGTGGATGGCCTCAGACAGCAGCCAGGCCCTGGTGAAATGTAGATGGTCACAGCCGGCAACATGCGCTCTGGTGAAATGTAGTCTGCCTCAGCCAGTAGCACAGGCCCTGTTGTGGTGAAGATGGCCTCACAGGAAGCACTGTCCCTGGTGTAATGTGGATGGTAATGGCCAGCACCACAGACCTTGGCGTAATGTGAATGTCCTCAGCCAACAACACTGGCCCTGGTGAAATGTGGATGGTAATGGCCAGCACCACAGACCTTGGCGTAATGTGAATGTCCTCAGCCAACAACACTGGCCCTGGTGTAATGGGGATCGCATCGGCCAGCAACACAAGCCCTCGTGAAATATAGGTGGCCTCAGACAGCAGCGCAGGCCCTGCTGTCATGAAGTGGGCATCAGAGGGAGCACTAGCTATGGTATAATGTGGATGGCCTCATCTACCAACACTGTCCCAGGTGAAATGTGGATGGTAATGGCCAGCACCACAGACCTTGGTGTAATGTGAATGGCCTTAGCCAACACCACTGGCCCTGGTGAAATGTGGATGGTATTGTCCAGCACCAGAGGCCCTGGTGTAATATGAATGGCTTCAGCCAGCAGCACATGCCCTCGTGTGGTGAAGATGGCCTCACAGGAAGCACTCTCCCTGGTGTAATGTGGATGGCCTCAGCAAACAACACTGGCCCTGGTGAAATGTCGATGGTATTGGCCAGCACCACAGGCCCTTCTGTAATGTAGATGGTATCAGCCAGTAGCACATGCCCTTGAGTATTGTGAATGGCATCAGCCAGCAACACAGGCCCTTGGGTAATGTGGAAGGCTAGCAGCACTGTCCCTGGTGTAATGTGCATTTCCTCAGCCAACAACACTGGCCCAGGTGAAATGTGGATGGTATTGGCCAACACCACAGGCTGTTGTGTAATGTGGATGGCCTCAGCCAGTATCACAGGCCCTTCTGTGTTTTGGATGTCATCAGCCAGCAACACAAGCCCTGGTGAAATGTGGATGGTTTCGGACAGCACCAAAGGGCCTGGTGAAATGTGGATGGTATTGGTCAGCACCAAAGGCCCTGGTGTAATGTGGATGGCCTCAGCCAAAAGTACAGGCCCTGATGTGGTGAAGATGGCCTCATAGGATGCACTGTCCCTGATGTAAAGTGTATGGCCTCAGCCAACAACAGTGGCCCTGGTGAAATGTGGATGGTATTGGCCAGCACTACAGGCCATGTTGTAATGTTAATGTCCTCAGCCAGTAGCACAGGCCCTTGTGTACAGTGGATCGCATCAGCCAACAACACAAGCCCTGGAGAAATGTGGATGGTATCAACGAGTAGCACAGGCCCTTGTGTAATGTGGATGGCCTCATCCAGCAACACCACAGGCCCTGGTGAAATGTCGTTGTTTTCGGCCAGCAACACAGGCCCTTGGGTAATTAGGATTGCTAGCAGCACAGACCCTGGTCTGGTGACGATGGCCTCACGGGAATCACTGGCCCTGGTGTATTTTCGATGTCATCAGCAAGCAGCACAGACCCTGGTCTAGTGAAGATGGCCTCACAGAAATCACTGGCCCTGGTGTATTGTGGATGGCATCAGCCATCAACACAGGCCCTCGTGAAATATAGGTGGCCTCAGCCAGCAGCACAGTCCCTACTGCAATGTGAATGGCCTCAGCCAGCAACACAGTCCCTGGTGTAATGTTAATGTCCTCATCCAACCCCATGGCCCCGTTGCAATGTGGATGGCCTCAGCCAGCAGCACAGGACCTGGTGTAATGTGGATGGCATAATCTAATAACACTGGCCCTTGTGAAATATGGATGGTATTGGTAAGCACCACACACCCTGGTGTAATGTGGATGGCCTTAGCTTACAGCACTGGCCCTGGTGTAATGTCCATGATATCGGCCAGCATCACAGGCCCTAATGTGGATGGCATCAACGAGCATGAAAGGCCCTGGTGGGGTAAAGATGGCCTAACAGGAAGCACAGGCCCTGGTGTAATGTGGATGGTAGAAGCCGACATCACAGTGTCTGGTGTAAGGTGGATGGACTAAGCCAGCAACAGTGGCCCTGGTGAAATGTGGATGGTATTGTCCAGCACCAGAGGCCCCGGTGTAATTTGAATGGCTTCAGCCAGCAGCACAGGCCCTCGTGTGGTGAAGATGGCCTCACAGGAAGCACTCTCCCTGGTGTAATGTGGATGGCCTCAGCAAACAACACTGGCCTTGGTGAAATGTCGATGGTATTGGCCAGCACCACAGGCCCTTCTGTAATGTAGATGGCATCAGCCAGTAGCACATGCCCATGAGTATTGTGAATGGCATCAGCCAGCAACACAGGCCCTTGGGTAATGTGGAAGGCTAGCAGCACTGTCCCTGGTGTAATGTGTATCTCCTCAGCCAACAACACTGGACCTCTTTAAATGTGGATGGTATTGGCCAACACCACAGGCCCTGGCGTAATGTGAATGTCCTCAGCCAACACCACTGGCCCTGGTGTAATGTGGATGGCATTAGCCAGTATCACAGGCCCTTCTGTGTTGTGGATGTCATCAGCTAGCAACACAAGCCCTGGTGAAATGTTGATGGTTTCGGACAGCACCAAAGGGCCTGGTGAAATGTGGATGGTATTGGCCAGCACCAAAGACCCTGGTGTAATGTGGATGGCCTCAGCCAAAAGTACAGGCCCTGGTGTGGTGAAGATGGCCTCACAGGAAGCACTGTCCCTGATGTAATGTGAATGTCCTCAGCCAGTAGCACAGGCCCTTGTGTACTGTGGATCGCATCAGCCAGCAACACAAGCCCTGGAGAAATGTGGATGGTATCAACGAGTAGCACAGGCCCTGGTGTAATGTGGATGGCCTCATCCAGCAACACCACAGGCCCTGGTGAAATGTCGTTGTTTTCGGCCAGCAACACAGGCCCTTGGGAAATTTGGATGGCTAGCAGCACAGGCCCTGGTCTGGTGACGATTGCCTCACAGGAATCACTGGTCCTGGTGTAATGCGGATGGCCTCATCCAACAACACTGGCCCTGGTGAAATGTGGATGGTATTGGCCAGCACCAAAGGCCCTGGTGTAATGTGGATGGCCTCAGCCAAAAGTACAGGCCCTGGTGTGGTGAAGATGGCCTCACAGGAAGCACTGTCCCTGATGTAAAGTGTATGGCCTCAGCCAACAACACTGGCCCTGGTGAAACGTGGATGGTATTGGCCAGCACTACAGGCCATGTTGTAATGTTAATGTCCTCAGCCAGTAGCACAGGCCCTTGTGTACTGTGGATCGCATCAGCCAGCAACACAAGCCCTTGAGAAATGTGTCATGATCTGCGGAGGCAGACCGTGCAGAAATGTGTGTGGTGGACCCAGGTGCGAACAAAAGCAAAGATACAGGAGTGGATTAAACAAAAGTGAGCCTTTTATTATGGCTGATGAAAAGGAACAAACCAGAGTGAGGGGAGCATAAGAGTATAACTCAACAGAAACCTAAACTGGACATAAACTATGGAAAAGCTATGGCTGGAGATACGGAACACAGGGGGTGGGAACACAGACGACGCGACGCAGACTACATGAAACACAGAGACTAAATACACATGAGGGATTATCTGGGGAAGTGGTCACACATGGGAGCACAGCTGACACACATGAACCATCACGACAGGACAGGAGAGGTGAAACTGAATACACTGACATTGAATACAGACTTTCAAAGTAAAACAGGAAACATGGAGATTAGACATGACATGAACTAAACATAACCACGCAGACGTGACACATGAACCAGGGAGACTTAGTACAGGGGAAGATGACAGAAACAACTAAGGAACAAGACTAAACAGCAATCTAGAAATTAACTAGGTGCACTAAGCTAAGGCACAACAGAAGTACAAAAAATACATAAACTCAAATACTGGGTCGCTTGACCCAGGACCATGACAGTACCCCCCCCCCCCCCCCCATCCCGTAAGGGCTGGCTCCAGACAGCCCAAACACAGGAAAACAAAACCAAACAGAAAACGACCCAGGGTGGGCGGCGGGGTCGACCATGCGGACGGCAACGGTGGAGACGTGGAAACAGTTCAGGGGGCCAGCCGTGCGGAAGGCAACGGCAGTGACACAGGCGATGGCGACCCGGTGGCCGGCCGCCTGGAAGGCAGCGGCGGCGGCGAAGGAGACGGAGCAGTTCAGGGGGCCGGCCGCGTGGAATGCGGAGACGACGGAACAGTTCAGGGGGCCGGCCGCACGGAAGGCAGCGGCGGCGGCGAAGGCGACGACGGAGCAGTTCAGGGGGCCGACCAGGGGGCCGACCAGGAGGCCAACGGTCCAGCAGTCCAAAATCCATGAGCTCAGGGGGCCGACCCGGAGGTCGAGAGCACAGCAGATCAGAGGTCAAAGGTTCAGGGGGCCGACCCGGAGGTCGAGAGCACAGCAGGTCACAGTTCATCAGTTCAGGCGGCCGACCCCGATGGCAACGAAGTCCAGCTGACGGCCCGGAAAGCGGCCGGCGATTCCGAGGGGTAAAACGTGGCTTGGGCGGCGGCAACACAGCCGCGGGACCAGGTGAGGCCGACACAGAAACAGAGGCCGAAGCCGGACCAGGCGAGGGCGAAGCAGAAGCCGAGGCCGAAGCCGGACCAGACGAAGCAGGAGCTGAAGTAGAAGCTGGACCAGGCGAAGCAGGAGCTGAAGCAGAAGCCGGACCAGGCGACGGCATGGGCGGAGACATGGCTGCTGCAAACGTGGATGAGGATGCTGGTGGAGCAGCTGGTGACTGAACGGGCCCCTCGGACCCTCCAGCGGAGACAGGAGGCTGAACGGGCCCCTCGGACCCTCCAGCGGAGACATGAGGCTGGACGGGCTCCTCGGGCCCTCCAGCTGACGAGACATGAGGCTGGACGGGCTCCTCGGGCCCTCCAGCTGACGAGACATGAGGCTGGACGGGCTCCTCGGGCCCTCCAGCTGACGAGACATGAGGCTGGTGCGGTTCACCTGAACCCCCAGCTGACGTGGCATGAAGTGGTGGTGTCGCCGCAGGGTGCCGGATAGGCACACCCGGGAGTCCAACAGCAGACGTAGGACAAACAGGCATGAAGGCCCCTGGCCGGACTAGGAGCTGAGGAAACACAGGCTGCTGAGGCACAATCCCAGAGAGAGAGAGAGAGCAGGTGAAAAACAGTCTATAGGGCTTAATATCTTAGCACAAAATACCATGAAGTGAACAGTGGTAGTGACCACCAGTTCTGAGCCAGCAATCATAGGGTACCCAGAGTCTGCATCAGTCCAAAGTGGCTCAAAGGTTAATGGCCCTGTCTCTGTAACCCCAGGAGAGGTCAACATAAGCTGGTTGGATTTAATCGATGGTAGTGTGCGGCTCAGAGGAGCTGGTACAACCCTACGGAAAACAAGAATTGCCACTCGATCCACAAAAACAAGGCTCAGATCATCAGGAGCTGACTCCTGGAAAAACAGTGAATACACAGGTATGGACCTAACCAATGGCACCGTGGTAGCATGACTGTGATGTGTTGGATGAATGTGTGTGTTGGAACCCGCACCCGTAGTGATCTGTGGCTTCAGAGTGATAGCTACATTGAGTGGAGAGACAGATACGGGTAAAACGGTACTTGAACCATTAACTGAAGCAGGTGACACTTCAGGCTGAGAGTGGGAGGTAACACCATTGGTCGGGGCCAAAATCTTATCTAGTGATGAGTTCACAGAGACAGGAGAAAACGGTGTCACATTAACCCTGATCTCAGCCTCAAACTCCTGAGTGGAGTTAATGGTGCTGGAGCAAAACAGTTCAAAATCACCCTGTGTATGACCTTCAGGAAGACAGAATTCATGTTGTGATGTTACACAGTCCAGGTTACCATGATCCGCATTTATGTTTTCATCTTGACAGATTAGCGTGAGTTCATGATCGGCATTCACCGTTTTCAGTTCATTAAACACAAGAGTAGCAGGGAAAACAGGATCACTAGTCATATCACACTTTAATTCATGATTCGCCAACTCTGCAATATCCTTGCTTACTGTGGCTTCAGAGGGCCCCGGAGGTGAGAAAACACAGTTCTTGAGGTCAGGCTCAGAAACCGATAGCTCAGACTTGGATGGAATCTCAGACATGGTAAAAGACACAAAAGGAAACTCCTTCACCCCACTACTCACACTATTAACATGAGAATCAGTGGAAGTCTCTTTCAGTCTATGTGTAGATTTTGTGGTCCCTGCAGGATTGAGTGAAGCAGTCGTGATCGACTGAGAAGGACTGTCTCTAGCCTGTGGCTTGGTGAATAGCTCATTGCTAGCCATATCACCGGCTAAGTCTGAAGTTACTTCACATGCCGTCTGCTCAGAGGAACTTGGGGTGACAGAACAGGTTCACTCACCTCCGAGCGTCGGGCGATGCGGTGGCGACGCGAACGCCGTTTCTTCTTGGCCGTGGGCCCCGTTAACGTGGAAAGTGGAACCTCCTGCGGCGTCGCAGAGGCTGAGGAGGCGAGTGTTGGCGGAGCGTCAGGCGGGAGCTCCTGGCAACTCCGGGGGACCCCAAAGGCCAGGCGTGTCCCGCGGAATATCTCACCATAGTGACTCAAACACTGGGTCGCTTGACCCAGGACCATGACAAAATGTGGATGGTATCAAGGAGTAGCACAGGCCCTTGTGTAATGTGGATGGCCTCATCCAGCAACACCAAAGGCCCTGGTGAAATATGGTTGTTTTCGGCCAGCAACACAGGCCCTTGGGTAATTTGGATGGCTAGCAGCACAGGCCCTGGTCTGGTGACGATGGCCTCACAGGAATCACTGGCCCTGGTGTATTTTCGATGGCATCAGCAAGCAGCACAAACCCTGGTCTAGTGAAGATGGCCTCACAGAAATCACTGGCCCTGGTGTATTGTGGATGGCATCAGCCATCAAAACACAGGCCCTCGTAAAATATAGGTGGCCTCAGCCAGCAGCACAGGCCCTACTGCAATGTGAATGGCTTCAGCCAGCAACACAGTCCCTGGTGTAATGTTAATGTCCTCATCCAACCCCATGGCCCCGGTGAAATGTGGATGGCCTCAGCCAGCAGCACAGGACCTGGTGTAATGTGGATGACATAATCTAATAACACTGGCCCTTGTGAAATATGGATGGTATTGGTAAGCACCACACACCCTGGTGTAATGTGGATGGCCTTAGCTTACACCACTGGCCCTTGTGTAATGTGCATGATATCTGCCAGCATCACAGGCCCTAATGTGGATGGCATCAACGAGCATCAAAGGCCCTGGTGGGGTAAAGATGGCCTCACAGGAAGCACAGGCCCTGGTAGAATGTGGATGGTAGAAGCTGACAACACTGTCCCTGGTGTAATGTGGATGGCCTCAGCAAAAAACACTGGCCTTGGTGAAATGTCGATGGTATTGGCCAGCACCACAGGCCCTTCTGTAATGTAGATGGTATCAGCCAGTAGCACATGCCCTTGAGTATTGTGAATGGCATCAGCCAGCAACACAGGCCCTTGGGTAATGTGGAAGGCTAGCAGCACTGTCCCTGGTGTAATGTGTATTTCCTCAGCCAACAACACTGGCCCTCTTTAAATGTGGATGGTATTGGCCAACACCACAGGCCCTGGCGTAATGTGAATGTCCTCAGCCAACACCACTGGCCCTGGTGTAATTGGGATGGCATCAGCCAGTAGCACAGGCCCTTGTGTATTGTGGATCACATCAGTCAGCAACACAAGCCCTGGTGAAATGTGGATGGTTTCGGACTGCACCACAGGACCTGGTTTAATGTGGATGGCATCAACGAGTAGCACAGGCCCTTGTGTAATGTGGATCACATCAGCCAGCAACACAGGCTCTGGTGAAATGTAAATGACCTCAGACAGCAGCGCAGGCCCTGCTGTCGTGAAGTTGGCCTAGGGAGCACTAGCCCTGGTGCAATGTGGATGGCCTCATCTACCAACACTGGCCCAGGTGAAATGTAGTTGGCCTCAGCCATGACCACAGGCCCTGGTGAAATATGGATTGTATTGGACAACACCACACACCCTGGTGTAATGTGAATGGCCATAGCCAACACCACTTGATCTGGTGAAATGTGAATGAAATGGTTCAGCACCACATGCCCAGGTGTAATGTGAATGTCCTCAACCAACACCACTGGCCCTGGTGTAATATGGATGGCATCAGCAAAGGCACAGGCCCTGGTAAAATGTGGATGGTATCAGCCAGCAGCACAGGCCCTGGTGTGGTGAATATGGCCTCACAGGGAGCACTGGCCCTGGTGTAATGAGGATGGCCACAGCCAACAACACTGGCCCAGGTGAAAGGTCGATGGCATCAGCCAGCAACACAAACCCTGGTGAAATGTGGATGGTATCAACGAGTAGCACACACCCTGGTGTAATGTGAATGGCCATAGCCAACACCACTTGATCTGGTGAAATGTGGATGATATCGTTCAGCACCACAGGCCCAGGTGTAATGTGAATGTCCTCAGCCAAAACCACTGGCCCTGGTGGGATGTGGATGGCATCAGCCAGTAGCACAGGCCCTTGTGTATTGTGGATGGCATCAGCCAGTAGCACAGGCCCTGGTGTAATGTGGATGGTAGAAGCCAAAAACATTTGTCTTGGTGAAATGTGGATGGTATTTGCCAGCACCAAAGTCCCTGGAGTAATGTGGATGGCCTCAGCCAACAGTACAGGCCCTGTTGGGTTGAAGATGGCCTCAAAGGAAACACTGTCCCTGGTGTAAAGTGTATGGCCTCAGCCAACAACAGTGGCCCTGGTGAAATGTGGATGGTGTTGGCCAGCACCACAGGCCCTGGTGTAATGTGAATGTCTTCAGCCAGTAGCACAGGCCTTTGTGTATTGTGGATCGCATCAGACAGCAACACAAACCGTGGTGAAATGTGGATGGTATTGGTCAGCACCGCACACCCTGGCGTAATGTAAATATCCTCAGCCAACACCACTGGCCCTGGTGTAATTGGGGTGGCATCAGCCAGTAGCACAGGCCCTTGTGTATTGTGGATGGCATCAGCCAGTAGCAGAGGCCCTGGTGTAATGTGGATGGCATCAACAAGCAGCAGAGGCCCTGGTCGGGTGAAGATGGCCTCACAGGAAGCACCGTCCCTGGTGTTATGTGGATGGTAGAAGCCAACAACATTTGCCCTGGTGAAATGTGGATGGATATTGGCCAGCACCAAAGTCAGTGGAGTAATGTGGATGGCCTCAGCCAACAGTACAGGCCTTGTTGTGTTGAAGATGGCCTCACAGGAAGCACTGTCCGTGATGTAAAGTGTATGGCATCAGCCAATAACAGTGGTCCTGGTGAAATGTGGATGGTATTGGCCAGCACCACAGGCCCTGGTGTAATGTGAATGTCTTCAGCCAGTAGCACAGGCCTTTGTGTATTGTGGATCGCATCAGACAGCAACACAAACCGTGGTGAAATGTGGATGGTATTGGTCAGCACCACACACCCTGGTGTAATGTGAATAGCCTTAGCAAACAGCACTGGCCCTGGTGAAATGTGCATGATATTGGTCAGCACCACAGGCCCAGGTGTAATGTGGATGGCCTCATCCAACAGTACAGGCCCTGGTGTGGTGAAGATGGCCTCAAAGGAAGCACTGTCCCTGGTGTAATGTGGATGTCCTCATCCAACAGTACAGGCCCTGGTGTGGTGAAGATGGCCTCACAGGAAGCACTGTCCCTGTTGTAATGTGGATGTCCTCATCCAACAGTACAGGCCCTGGTGTGGTGAAGATGGCCTCACAGGAAGCACTGTCACTGGTGTAAAGTGTATGGCCTCAGCCAACAACAGTGGCCCTGGTGAAAATGTGGATGGTATTGGCCAGCACCACGGACCCTGGTGTGGTGATGAATGAATCAAAGGAAGCACTGGCAGTGGTGTAATGTGGATGGCCTCAGCCAACAACACTGTCCCTCGTGAAATGTGGATGGTATTGGCCAGCACCACAGGCCCTGGTGTAATGTGGATGGCCTCATCCAGCACCACATACCCTGGTGTGGTGAAGATGGGCTCACAGGAAGCACTGGTAGTGGTGTAATGTGGTTGGCATCAGCAAGTAGCACAGGCCCTGGTGTGGTGATGATGGCCTCACAGGAAGAACTGTCCCTGTTGTAATGTGGATTTCCTCATCCAACAGTACAGGCCCCTGTGTGGTGAAGATGGCCTCACAAGAATCACTGTCCCTGGTGTAAAGTGTATGGCCTCAGCCAACAACAGTGGCACTGGTGAAATGTGGATGGTATTGGCCAGCACCACAGGCCCTGGTGTAATGTGAATTTCTTCAGCCAGTAGCACAGGCATTGTGTATTGTGGATTGCATCAGAAAGCAACACAATCCGTGGTGAAATGTGGATGGTATTGGTCAGCACCACACACCCTGGTGTTATGTGAATAGCCTTAGCCAACAGCACTGGCCCTGGTGAAATGTGCATGATATTGGTCAGCACCAAAGGCCCTGGTGTAATGTGGATGGCATCAACGACCAGAAGAGGCCCTGGTTGGGTGAAGATGGCCTCAAGGGAAGCACTGTCCCTGGTGTAATGTGGATGGCCTCAGCTAAGAACAGTGGCCCTGGTGAAATGTGGATGGTATTGGCCAGCACCACAGGCCCTGGTGTAATGTGGATGGCCTCATCCAACAGTACAGGCCCTGGTGTGGTGAAGATGGCCTCACAGGAAGCACTGTCCCTGGTGCAATGTGTAAGGCCTCTGCCAGCAACACAGACAGTGGTGTGGTGTAGATGGCTTCGCAGGGAGCACTGGCCCTGGTGTAATGTGGATGGCCTCAGCCAACAACACTGGCCCTGGTGTAATGTGGATCGCATCAGCCAGCAACACAAACCCTGGTGAAATGTGGATGGTATCAACGAGTAGCACACACCCTGCTGTAATGTGAATGGCCATAGCCAACACCACTTGATCTGGTGAAATGTGCATGAAATGGTTCAGCACCACAGGCCCTGGTGTAATGTGAATGTCCTCAACCAACACCACTGGCCGTGGTGTAATGTGAATGGCATCAGCCAAAAGGACAGGCCCTGGTAAAATGTGGATGGTATCAGCCAGCAGCACAGGCCCTGGTGTGGTGAATATGGCCTCACAGGGAGCATTGTCCCTGGTGCAATGTGTAAGGCCTCTGCCAGCAACACAGACAGTGGTGTGGTGTAGATGGCTTCACAGGGAGCACTGGCCCTGGTGTAATGTGGATTGCATCAGCCAGCAACACAAACCCTGGTTAAATGTGGATGGTATCAACGAGTAGCACACACCCTGGTGTAATGTGAATGGCAATAGCCAAAACCACTTGATCTGGTGAAATGTGGGTGATATCGTTCAGCACCACAGGTCCAGGTGTAATGTGAATGTCCTCAGCCAAAACCACTGGCCCTGGTGTAATGTGGATGGCATCAGCCAGTAGCACAGGCCCTGGTGTAATGTGGATGGCATCAACAAGCAGCAGAGGCCCTGGTCGGGTGAAGATGGCCTCACAGGAAGCACCATCCCTGGTGTTATGTGGATTGCCTCAGCCAACAGTACAGGCCCTGTTGTGTTGAAGATGGCCTCACAGGAAGCACTGTCCTTGGTGTAATGTCGATGGTAGAAGCCTGCATCACAGGCAGTGATGTAATGTGAATAGCCTCAGCCAAAAGCACAGACCCTGGTGTGGTGAGGATGGCCTCACAGGAAGCACTGTCCCTGGTGTAAAGTGTATGGCCTAAGCCAACAACAGTGGCCCTGGTGAAATGTGGATGGCATCAGCCAACACCACTGGCCCTGGGACATGTGCATGATATCGGTCAGCACCACAGGCCCAGGTGTAATGTGGATGGCATCAGCCAGTGTCACATGCCCTTGTGTATTGTGGATGTCGTCAGCCAGCAACACAAGCCCTGTGAAATGTAGTTGGCCTCACCCAGTAGCACAGGCCCTGGTGTAGAGTGGATGGCCTCAGCCAGCAAAAAAGGCCTTTGTGTGGTGAAGATCGCCTCACAGCAAACACTCTCCCTGGTGTAAAATGTATGGCCTCAGCCAACAACAGTGGCCCTGGTGAAATGTGGATGGTATTGGCCAGCACCACTGGCCCTGGTGTAATGTGGATGGCCTCAGCCAGTATTACAGAAACGTTGTATATTGTGGATCGCATCAGAAAGCAGCACAAGCCTTGGTGTGGTGATGATGGCCTAACAGGAAGCACTGTCTCTGGTGTAATGTGTATGGCATCAGCCAGTATAACAGGCCCTTGTGTTTTGTGGATGTCATCAGCCAGCAACACAAGCCCTTAGGAAATGTGGATGGTTTTGGACATTACCACAGGCCCGGGGGTAATGTGGATGGCATCAACAAGCAGCACAGACCCTGATGTAATGTGGATGGCATGAGCCAGCAACGCAGGTTCTGGTGAAATGAGGATGGTATCAGCCAGCAGCACAGGCTCTGGTGTGGTGAATATGGCCTCACAGGGAGCAATGTCCCTGGTGTAATGTCCATGGCCTCATCCAACAGTACAGTCCCTGGTGTGGTGAAGATGGCCTCACAGGAAGCCATGTCCCTGGTTTAATGTGTATGGCCTTAGCCAACAACAGTGATCCTGGTGAAATATGGATGGTATTGGTCAGCACCACACACCCTGGTGTAATGTGAATGGCCTTAGCCAGTAGCACAGGTCCTTGGGTATTGTGGATCTCATCAGCCAGCAACGCAGGCCCTGGTGAAATGAGGATGGCCTCAGCCAGCAAATCAGGCCCTGGTGTGGTGAGTATGGCCTCACAGGGAGCAGTGGCCCTGTTGCAATGTGGATGGCATCATCCAGTAGCACAGGCCTTTTTATATTGTGGATGGGATCAGCCACCAACACAGGCCCTGGTGAAATGTAGTTGACCTCAGCCATCACCACTGGCTCTGGTGAAATGTAAATGTCCTCACGCAGTAGGACAGGCCTTTATGTATTGTGGATGGCATCATTCAGGAGCACAGGCCCAGGTGTAATGTGCATGGCATCAACGAGCAGCAGAGGCCCTGGTCGGGTGAAGATGGCCTCACAGGAAGCACTGTCCCTTGTGGCCCTGTTGCAATGTGGATGGCCTCGTCCAGCACCACACGCCCTGGTGTGGTGATGATGGCCTCAGCCAAAAGCATTGTCCCTGGTGTAAAATGAATTGCCTTAGCCAACACCACTGGCCCTGGTGAAATGGACATGATATTGGTCAGCACCACAGGCCCAGGTGTAATGTGGATGGTATCAGCAAGTAGCACAGGCCCTGGTGTGGTGATGATGGCCTCACAGGAAGAACTGTCCCTGGTGTAATGTGTATGGCCTCAGCCAACAACAGTGGCCCTGGTGAAATGTGGATGGTATTGGCCAGCACCACAGGCCCTGGTGTGGTGATGAATGAATCAAAGGAAGCACTGGCAGTGGTGTAATGTGGATGACCTCAGCCTACAGTGGCCTCACAGGGAGCACTGACCCCGGTGTAATGTGGATGGAATCAGCCAGTAGCACAAGCTCTTGTGTATTGTGGATGGTCTCAGCCAGTAGCACAGGTCTTTGTGTATTGTGGATGGTATGAGCCACCAACACAGAACCTGGTGAAATGTAGTTTGCCTCAGCCAGCAGTAACACTGGCTCTGGTGAAATGTGGATGGTAATGGCCAGCACCACAGACCCTGGTGTAATGGGGATAGCCTCAGCCAGTAGCACAGGCCCTGTTGTAATGTGGATGGCCTCATCTAACAACACTGGCCCTGGTGAAATGTGGATGGTAATATCCAGTACCACAGACCCTGGTGTAATGTGGATGGCCTTAGCCAACAACATTGGCCCTGGTGAAATGTGGATGGTATCGGCAAGCACCACAGGCCCTGATGTAATGTGGATGGCATCAGCCAGCAGCACAGGCCCTGGTGTGTTGAAGATGGCCTCACAGGAAGAACAGGCCATGGTGTAATGTGGATTGCCTCTGACAGCAGCACAGGACCAGGTGTAATGTGGATGGCCTCATCTAACAACACTGGCCCTGGTGAAATGTGGATGGTAATGGCCAGTACCAAAGACCCTGGTGTAATGTGGGTGGCCTTAGCCAACACCACTGGCCCTAGTGTGGTTAAGATGGCCACACAGGAAGCACTGTCCCTGGTGTAATGTGGATGGTATTGGCCAGCACCACAGGCCCTGGTCTGGTGAAGATGGACTCACAGGAATCACTGGCCCTGGTGTAATGTGGATGGCATCAGCCAGCAATGCAGGCTCTGGTCAAATGTAGATGGCCTCAGACAGCAGCGCAGGCCCTGCTGTCGTGATGTTGGCCTCACAGGGAGCACTAGCCCTGTTGTAATGTGGATGGCCTCAGCCAGCAATACAGGCCCTGGTCTGGTAAAGTTGGCCTCAGGCAGAAACACAGTTACTTTTGTGGTGAAGATGGCCTCACAGGGAGCACTGACCCCGGTGTAATGTGGATGTAATCAGCCAGTAGCACAAGCCCTTGTGTATTGTGGGTGGCATCAGCCAGTAGCACAGGTCTTTGTGTATTGTGGATGGTATGAGCCACCAACACAGAACATGGTGAAATGTAGTTTGCCTCAGCCAGTAACACTGGCTCTGGTGAAATGTGGATGGTAATGGCCAGCACCACAAACCCTGGTGTAATGTGGATGGCCTTACCCAACACCACTGGCCCTGGTGAAATGTGGATGGCCTCAGCCAGCAACACACGCCCTGGTGAAATTTAGCTGGCCTCAGCCAGTAGCACAGGTCCTGGTTAAATTTGTATTGCATCAACCAGCAACACAGGCCCTGGTGAAATGTGGATGGTATTGGCCAGCACCAAAGGCCCTGGTGTAATGTAGAAGACCTCAGCCAGCAACGCAGGCTCTGGTCGAATTTAGATGGCCTCAGCCAACAGCACATTCCCTGGTGTCATGTGGAAGGCCTTAGCCAACACCAGTGTCCCTGGTGAAATATGGATGGTACTGGCCAGCACCAAAGGCCCTGGTGTATTGTGCATGTCCTCAGCGAACACGACTGGCCCTGGTGTAATGGGGATGGCATCAGCAAGTAGCACAGGTCTTTGTGTATTGTGGATGGCATCAGCCACCAACACAGGACCTGGTGAAATGTAGTTGGCCTCAGCCTTGAACACAGGCCCTGGTGAAATGTAAATGGCCTCAGCCGGCAAGATACTCCCTGGTGAAATTTGGTTAGCCTCAGCCAGTAGCACAGGCCCTGTTGTAATGTGGATGGCCTCATCTAACAACACTGGCCCTGGAGAAATGTGGATGATAATGTCCAGTACCACAGACCCTGGTGTAATGTGGATGGCCTTAGCCAACAACATTGGCCCTGGTGAAATGTGGATGGTATCGGCAAGTACCACAGGCCCTCGTGAAATGTGGATGGTATTGGCCAGGACCACAGGCCCTGATGTAATGTGGATGGCAACAGCCAGCAACACACTCCCGTGAGTTTTGTGGATGGCAACAGCCAGCAACACACTGCCTTGTGTATTGAGGATGGGCTAAGCCAGCAACACAGGCCCTGGTGTAATGTGGATGGCATCATCAGCAATGCAGGCTCTGGTCAAATGTAGATGGCCTCAGGCAGCAGCGCAGGCCCTGCTGTCGTGATGTTGGCCTCACAGGGAGCACTAGCCCTGTTGTAATATGGATGGCCTCAGCCAGCAATACAGGCCCTGGTCTGGTAAAGTTGGCCTCAGGCAGAAACACCTTGTGTATTGTGGGTGGCATCAGCCAGTAGCACAGGTCTTTGTGTATTGTGGATGGTATGAGCCACCAACACAGAACCTGGTGAAATGTAGTTTGCCTCAGCCAGTAACACTGGCTCTGGTGAAATGTGGATGGTAATGGCCAGCACCACAAACCCTGGTGTAATGTGGATGGCCTTAGCCGACACCACTGGCCCTGGTGAAATGTGGATGGTATCGGAAAGCACCAAAGGCCCTGTTGTAATGTGGAAAGCCTCAGCCAGCAACACATGCCCTGGTGAATTGTAGATGGCCTCAGCCAGCAACACACGCCCTGGTGAAATTTAGCTGGCCTCAGCCAGTAGCACAGGCCCTGGTTAAATTTGGATTGCATCAACCAGCAACACAGGCCCTGGTGAAATGTGGATGGTATTGGCCAGCACCAAAGGCCCTGGTGTAATGTAGATGGCCTCAGCCAGCAACGCAGGCTCTGGTCAAATTTAGATGGCCTCAGAATGCAGCACAGGCCCTGCTGTCGTGAAGATGGCCTCACAGTGAGCATTAGCCCTGGTGTAATGTGGATGGCCTCAGACAGCAGCAATAAAGGCCCTGGTGTGGTGAAGATGGCCTCACAGGGAGCACATGACCTGGTATAATGAGGATGGCATCAGCCAATAGCACAGGCCCTGGTCTGGTAAATAATGCCTAAGGCAGAAGCAAAGTTTTGGTGTGGTGAAGATGGCCTCACACGGAGCACTGACCCTGGTTTAATGTGGATGGAATCAGCCAGTAGCACAGGCCTTTGTGTATTGTGGATGGCATCAGCCACCAACACAGGACCTGGTGAAATGTAGTTGGCCTCAGCCATGAACACAGGCCCCGGTTAAATGTAGATGGCCTTAGTCGGGAACATACGCCCTGGCGAAATGTGGATGGCCTTAGCCGACACCAATGGCCCTGGTGAAATGTGGATGGTATCGGCCAACAGCACATTCCCTGGTGTAATGTGGAAGGCCTCAGCCAACAGCACATTCCCTGGTGAAATATGGATGGTATCGGCAAGCACCACAGGCCCTGGTGAAATGTGGAGTGCCTTAGCTAACAGCACAGGCCCAAGTGTGGTTAACATGGCCTCACAGGAAGCACTGTCCCTGGTGTAATGTGGATGGTACTGGCCAGCACCAAAGGCCCTGGTGTATTGTGCATGTCCTCAGCGAACACCACTGGCCCTGGTGTAATGGGGATGGCATCAGCAAGTAGCACAGGTCTTTGTGTATTGTGGATGGCATCAGCCACCAACACAGGACCTGGTGAAATGTAGTTGGCCTCAGCCTTGAACACAGGCCCTGGTGAAATGTAAATGGCCTCAGCCGGCAAGATACTCCCTGGTGAAATTTGGTTAGCCTCAGCCAGTAGCACAGGCCCTGTTGTAATGTGGATGGCCTCATCTAACAACACTGGCCCTGGAGAAATGTGGATGGTAATGTCCAGTACCACAGACCCTGGTGTAATGTGGATGGCCTTTGCCAACAACATTGGCCCTGGTGAAATGTGGATGGTATCGGCAAGTACCACAGGCCCTCGTGAAATGTGGATGGTATTGGCCAGGACCACAGGCCCTGATGTAATGTGGATGGCATCAGCCAGCAGCAGAGGCCCTTGTGTATTGTGGATGGCAACAGCCAGCAACACACTCCCGTGAGTTTTGTGGATGGCAACAGCCAGCAACACACTGCCTTGTCTATTGAGGATGGGCTAAGCCAGCCACACAGGCCCTGGTGTAATGTGGATGGCATCATCAGCAATGCAGGCTCTGGTCAAATGTAGATGGCCTCAGGCAGCAGCGCAGGCCCTGCTGTTGTGATGTTGGCCTCACAGGGAGCACTAGCCCTGTTGTAATATGGATGGCCTCAGCCAGCAATACAGGCCCTGGTCTGGTAAAGTTGGCCTCAGGCAGAAACACAGTTACTTTTGTGGTGAAGATGTCCTCACAGGGAGCACTGACCCCGGTGTAATGTGGATGGAATCAGCCATTAGCACAAGCTCTTGTGTATTGTGGATGGCATCAGCCAGTAGCACAGGTCTTTGTGTATTGTGGATGGTATGAGCCACCAACACAGAACCTGGTGAAATGTAGTTTGCCTCAGCCAGTAACACTGTCCCTGGTGTAATGTGGATGGTATTGGCCAGCACCACAGGCCCTGGTCTGGTGAAGATGGACTCACAGGAATCACTGGCCCTGGTGTAATTTGGATGGCATCAGCCAGCAGCAAAGACCCTGGTCTGGTGAAGATGGCCTCAGCCAACAGCACAGGCCCTGTTTAAATGTAGTTGGCCTCAGCTAACAACACAGTCCCTGGTGAAATGTAGATGGCCTCAGCCATGAACATACGTCTTTGTGAAATGTAGTTGGCCTCAGCCAGCAACACAGGCCCTGGTGAAATGTAAATGGCCTCAGCCAGCAACACAGGCCCTAGTGTGATGTGGATGGCATCAGCCATCAATGCAGGCTCTGGTCAAATGTAGATGGCCTCAGTCAGCAGCGGAGGCCCTGCTGTCGTGATGTTGGCCTAACAGGGTGCACTAGGCCTGTTGTAATGTGGATGGCCTCAGCCAGCAATACATGCCCTGGTCTGGTAAAGTTGGCCTCAGATCAGAAACACCTGAGGTGTTTCTGACTTTTGTTATGAAGATTGCCTCACAGGGAGCACTGACCCCGGTGTAATGTGGATGGAATCAGCCAGTAGCACAAGCCCTTGTGTATTGTGGATGGCATCAGCCAGTAGCACAGGTCTTTGTGTATTGTGGATGGTAGGAGCCACCAACACAGAACCTGGTGAAATGTAGTTTGCCTCAGCCAGTAACACTGGCTCTGGTGAAATGTGGATGGTAATGGCCAGCACCACAGACCCTGGTGTAATGTGGAAGGCCTTAGCCAACACCATTGGCCCTGGTGAAATGTGGATGGTATCGGAAAGCACCAAAGGCCCTGCTGTAATGTGGAAAGCCTCAGCCAGCAACACACACCCTGGTGAAATGTAGATGGCCTCAGCCAGTAGCACAGGCCCTGGTTAAATTTGGATTGCATCAACCAGCAACACAGGCCCTGGTGAGATGTGGATGGTATTGGCCAGCACCAAAGGCCCTGGTGAAATGTGGAGTGCCTTAGCTAACAGCACAGGCCCAAGTGTGGTTAACATGGCCTCACAGGAAGCACTGTCCCTGGTGTAATGTGGATGGTACTGGCCAGCACCGAAGGCCCTGGTGTATTGTGCATGTCCTCAGCGAACACCACTGGCCCTGGTGTATAATGGGGATGGCATCAGCAAGTAGCACAGGTCTTTGTGTATTGTGGATGGCATGAGCCACCAACACAGGACCTGGTGAAATGTAGTTGGCCTCAGCCTTGAACACAGGCCCTGGTGAAATGTAAATGGCCTCAGCCGGCAAGATACTCCCTGGTGAATTTTGGTTAGCCTCAGCCAGTAGCACAGGCCCTGTTGTAATGTGGACGGCCTCATCTAACAACACTGGCCCTGGTGAAATGTGGATGGTAATATCCAGTACCACAGACCCTGGTGTAATGTGGATGGCCTTAGCCAACAACATTGGCCCTGGTGAAATGTGGATGGTATCGGCAAGTACCACAGGCCCTGATGTAATGTAGATGGCCTCGGCCAGCAACACACGCCCTGGTGAAATTTAGCTGGCCTCAGCCAGTAGCACAGGCCCTGGTCAAATTTGGATTGCATCAACCAGCAACACAGGCCCTGGTGAAATGTGGATGGTATTGGCCAGCTCCAAAGGCCCTGGTGTAATGTAGAAGACCTGAGCCAGCAACGCAGGCTCTGGTCGAATTTAGATGGCCTCAGACAGCAGCACATTCCCTGCTGTCGTGAAGATGGCCTCACAGTGAGCATTAGCCCTGGTGCAATGTGGATGGCCTCAGACAGCAGCAATAAAGGCCCTGGTGTCGTGAAGATGGCCTCACAGGGAGCACATGACCTGGTATAATGAGGATGGCATCAGCCAATAGCACAGGCCCTGGTCTGGTAAATAATGCCTAAGGCAGAAGCAAAGTTTTGGTGTGGTGAAGATGGCCTCACACGGAGCACTGACCCTGGTGTAATTTGGATGGCATCAGCCACCAACACAGGACCTGGTGAAATGTAGTTGGCCTCAGCCATGAACACAGGCCCCGGTTAAATGTAGATGACCTTAGTCGGGAACATACGCCCTGGCGAAATGTGGATGGCCTTAGCCGACACCAATGGCCCTGGTGAAATGTGGATGGTATCGGCAAGCAGCACATTCCCTGGTGTAATGTGGAAGGCCTTAGCCAACACCAGTGTCCCTGGTGAAATATGGATGGTATCGGCAAGCACCACAGGCCCTGGTGAAATGTGGAGTGCCTTAGCTAACAGCACAGGCCCAAGTGTGGTTAACATGGCCTCACAGGAAGCACTGTCCCTGGTGCAATGTGGATGGTACTGGCCAGCACCAAAGGCCCTGGTGTATTGTGCATGTCCTCAGCGAACACCACTGGCCCTGGTGTAATGGGGATGGCATCAGCAAGTAGCACAGGTCTTTGTGTATTGTGGATGGCATCAGCCACCAACACAGGCCCTGTTGTAATGTGGATGGCCTCATCTAACAACACTGGCCCTGGAGAAATGTGGACGGTAATGTCCAGTACCACAGACCCTGGTGTAATGTGGATGGCCTTAGCCAACAACATTGGCCCTGGTGAAAAGTGGATGGTATCGGCAAGTACCACAGGCCCTCGTGAAATGTGGATGGTATTGGCCAGGACCACAGGCCCTGATGTAATGTGGATGGCATCAGCCAGCAGCAGAGGGCCTTGTGTATTGTGGATGGCAACAGCCAGCAACACACTCCCGTGAGTTTTGTGGATGGCAACAGCCAGCAACACACTGCCTTGTGTATTGAGGATGGGCTAAGCCAGCAACACAGGCCCTGGTGTAATGTGGATGGCATCATCAGCAATGCAGGCTCTGGTCATATGTAGATGGCCTCAGGCAGCAGCGCAGGCCCTGCTGTCGTGATGTTGGCCTCACAGGGAGCACTAGCCCTGTTGTAATATGGATGGCCTCAGCCAGCAATACAGGCCCTGGTCTGGTAAAGTTGGCCTCAGGCAGAAACACAGTTACTTTTGTGGTGAAGATGGCCTCACAGGGAGCACTGACCCCGGTGTAATGTGGATGGAATCAGCCAGTAGCACAAGCTCTTGTGTATTGTGGATGGCATCAGCCAGTAGCACAGGTCTTTGTGTATTGTGGATTGTATGAGCCACCAACACAGAACGTGGTGAAATGTAGTTTGCCTCAGCCAGTAACACAAGCTCTGGTGAAATGTGGATGGTAATGGCCAGCACCACAGACCCTGGTGTAATGTGGATAGCCTCAGCCAGTACCACAGACCCTGGTGTAATGTGGATGGCATCTGCCAGCAACACATGCCCTGGTGAAATCAGAATCAGAATCAGAATCAGAATACTTTATTGATCCCTGGGGGAAATTATTTTTTGTTACAGTGCTCCATTTTAAACCAACATTAAGACAAGACAGACAATACGCTAACTAAGAATAGTACAATATATACATATATATACATACATACATACATAAGTCACTTATAAATAAATATTTGGAAAAGAAACGTGTAGTTGTAGCAGCAAACAGTGTGTTAAGTGGATGCGTTGTACAGGGAGATGGCCACAGGCAGGAATGATTTCCTGTGTCGTTCAGTGGTGCTTTTCGGTAATCTCAGTCTCTCACTGAACGAGCTCCTGTGACTGACCAACATGTCATGGAGTGGGTGGGAGGTGTTATCCAACATTGTCTTTATCTTGGACAGCATCCGCCTCTCCGACACCACCTTGAGGGAGTCCAGCTCCATCCCCACAACATTGCTGGCCTTACGGATCAGTTTATTAAGTCTGTTGGCATCTGCGACCCTCAGCCTGCTCCCCCAGCATGCAACAGCATAGAGGATCGCACTGGCCACCACAGACTCATAGAAAATCCTCAGCATTTTCTGGCAGATGTTGAAGGACCTCAGTCGCCTCAAAAAATAGAGACGACTCTGGCCCTTCCTGTAAAGTGCTGTGGTGTTTTTAGCCCAGTCCAGTTTATTGTCAATGTGTACTCCAAGGTATTTATAGTCCTCCACAATGTCAACACTGACCCCCTGGATTGAAACAGGGGTCAAGTGTTTCCTGGTCTTCCTGAAGTCCACGATCAGTTCCTTGGTCTTTGCCACGTTGAGCTGCAGATGATTCTGCTCACACCATGTGACAAAGGAGTCGACCACAGCCCGGTACTCTGTCTCATCATCCCTGCTGATGCATCCAACCACCGCAGAGTCATCAGAAAACTTCTGAAGATGGCAGGTCTCTGTGCAGTGGCTGAAGTCTGTGGTGTAGAGGGTGAAGAGGAAGGGGGAGAAATGTAGATGGCCTCAGACAGCAACACACGCCCTGGTGAAATTTAGCTGGCCTCAGCCAGTAGCACAGGCCCTGGTTAAATTTGGATTGAATCAACCAGCAACACAGGCCCTGGTGAAATGTGGATGGTATTGGCCAGCACCAAAGGCCCTGGTGTAATGTAGATGGCCTCAGCCAGCAACGCAGGCTCTGGTCAAATTTAGATGGCCTCAGACAGCAGCACAGGCCCTGCTGTCGTGAAGATGGCCTCACAGTGAGCATTAGCCCTGGTGCAATGTGGATGGCCTCAGACAGCAACAATAAAGGCCCTGGTGTGGTGAAGATGGCCTCACAGGGAGCACATGACCTGGTATAATGAGGATGGCATCAGCCAATAGCACAGGCCCTGGTCTGGTAAATAATGCCTAAGGCAGAAGCAAAGTTTTGGTGTGGTGAAGATGGCCTCACACGGAGCACTGACCCTGGTGTAATGTGGATGGAATCAGCCAGTAGCACAGGCCTTTGTGTATTGTGGATGGCATCAGCCACCAACACAGGACCTGGTGAAATGTAGTTGGCCTCAGCCATGAACACAGGCCCCGGTTAAATGTAGATGGCCTTAGTCGGGAACATACGCCCTGGCGAAATGTGGATGGCCTTAGCCGACACCAATGGCCCTGGTGAAATGTGGATGGTATCGGCCAACAGCACATTCCCTGGTGTAATGTGGAAGGCCTTAGCCAACACCAGTGTCCCTGTTGTAATGTGGATGGCCTCATCTAACAACACTGGCCCTGATGAAATGTGGATGGTAATATCCAGTACCACAAACCCTGGTGTAATGTGGATGGCCTTAGACAACAACATTGGCCCTGGTGAAATGTGGATGGTATCGGCAAGCACCACAGGCCCTGATGTAATGTGGATGGCATCAGCCAGCAGCACAGGCCCTGGTGTGTTGAAGATGGCCTCACAGGAAGAACAGGCCATGGTGTAATGTGGATTGCCTCAGCCAGTAGCACAGGCCCTGGTTAAATTTGGATTGCATCAACCAGCAACACAGGCCCTGGTGAGATGTGGATGGTATTGGCCAGCACCAAAGGCCCTGGTGAAATGTGGAGTGCCTTAGCTAACAGCACAGGCCCAAGTGTGGTTAACATGGCCTCACAGGAAGCACGGTCCCTGGTGTAATGTGGATGCTACTGGCCAGCACCAAAGGCCCTGGTGTATTGTGCATGTCCTCAGCGAACACCACTGGCCCTGGTGTATAATGGGGATGGCATCAGCAAGTAGCACAGGTCTTTGTGTATTGTGGATGGCATCAGCCACCAACACAGGACCTGGTGAAATGTAGTTGGCCTCAGCCTTGAACACAGGCCCTGGTGAAATGTAAATGGCCTCAGCCGGCAAGATAATCCCTGGTGAATTTTGGTTAGCCTCAGCCAGTAGCACAGGCCCTGTTGTAATGTGGATGGCCTCATCTAACAACACTGGCCCTGGAGAAATGTGGATGGTAATGTCCAGTACCACAGACCCTGGTGTAATGTGGATGGCCTTAGCCGACAACATTGGCCCTGGTGAAATGTGGATGGTATCGGCAAGTACCACAGGCCCTCGTGAAATGTGGATGGTATTGGCCAGGACCACAGGCCCTGATGTAATGTGGATGGCATCAGCCAGCAGCAGAGGCCCTTGTGTATTGTGGATGGCAACAGCCAGCAACACACTCCCGTGAGTTTTGTGGATGGCAACAGCCAGCAACACACTGCCTTGTGTATTGAGGATGGGCTAATCCAGCAACACAGGCCCTGGTGTAATGTGGATGGCATCATCAGCAATGCAGGCTCTGGTCAAATGTAGATGGCCTCAGGCAGCAGCGCAGGCCCTGCTGTCGTGATGTTGGCCTCACAGGGAGCACTAGCCCTGTTGTAATATGGATGGCCTCAGCCAGCAATACAGGCCCTGGTCTGGTAAAGTTGGCCTCAGGCAGAAACACAGTTACTTTTGTGGTGAAGATGGCCTCACAGGGAGCACTGACCCCGGTGTAATGTGGATGGAATCAGCCAGTAGCACAAGCTCTTGTGTATTGTGGATGGCATCAGCCAGTAGCACAGGTCTTTGTGTATTGTGGATGGTAGGAGCCACCAACACAGAACCTGGTGAAATGTAGTTTCCCTCAGCCAGTAACACTGGCTCTGGTGAAATGTGGATGGTAATGGCCAGCACCACAGACCCTGGTGTAATGGGGATAGCCTCAGCCAGTAGCACAGGCCCTGTTGTAATGTGGATGGCCTCATCTAACAACACTGGCCCTGGTGAAATGTGGATGGTAATATCCAGTACCACAGACCCTGGTGTAATGTGGATGGCCTTAGCCAACAACATTGGCCCTGGTGAAATGTGGATGGTATCGGCAAGCACCACAGGCCCTGATGTAATGTAGATGGCCTCAGCCAGCAACACACGCCCTGGTGAAATTTAGCTGGCCTCAGCCAGTAGCACAGGCCCTGGTCAAATTTGGATTGCATCAACCAGCAACACAGGCCCTGGTGAAATGTGGATTGTATTGGCCAGCACCAAAGGCCCTGGTTTAATGTGGATGGCATCAGCCAGCAACACATGCCCTGGTGAAATGTAGTTGGCCTCACCCAGTAGAACAGGCCCTGGTGTAATGTGGATGGCCTCAGCCAGCAACAAAGGCCCCTGTGTGGTGAAGATCGCCTCACAGGAAGCACTCTCCCTGGTGTAAAATGTATGGCCTCAGCCAACAACAGTGGCCCTGGTGAAATGTGAATGGTATTGGCCAGCACCACAGGCCCTGGTGTAATGTGAATGTCATCGGCCAACACCACTGTTGGATGGCCCTGGTGAAATGTGGATTGTATCAACAAGTAGCACAGGCCCTGGTGTAATGTGGATGGCCTCATTCATCACCACAGGCCTTGGTGTGTTGATGATGGCCTCAATGGAAGTACTGGCAGTGGCGTAATGTGGATGGCCTCATCCAACAACACTGGCCCTGGTGAAATGTGGATGGTTTCGGACAGCACCACTTGCCCTGGTATAATGTGGATGGCATCAACGACTAGCACAGGCCCTGTTGAAATGTAGTTGGCCTTAGCCAGTAGCACAGGCCCTGTTGTTATGTGGATGGCATGAGCCAGCAATGCAGGCCTTTGTGAAATATGGATGGCCTCATCTAACAACATTGTCCCTGGTGAAATATGGATGGTATTGGTCAGCACCACTGGCCCTGGTGTAATGTGAATGGCCTTAGCGAACAGCAAAGAACCTTGTGTGGTGAAGATCGCCTCACAGGAAGCACTCTCCCTGGTGTAAAATGTACGGCCTCTGCCAACAACAATGGCCCTGGTGAAATGTGGATGGCATCAGCCAGTATCACATGCCCTTGTGTATTGTGGATGTCGTCAGCCAGCAACACAAGCCCTGGTGAAATGTAGTTGGCCTCACCCAGTAGAACAGGCCCTGGTGTAATGTGGATGGCCTCAGCCAGCAACAAAGGCCCATGTGTGGTGAAGATCGCCTCACAGGAAGCACTCTCCCTGGTGTAAAATGTATGGCCTCAGCCAACAACAGTGGCCCTGGTGAAATGTGGATGGTATTGGCCAGCACCACAGGCCCTGGTGTAATGTGAATGTCATCGGCCAACACCACTGTTGGATGGCCCTGGTGAAATGTGGATGGTATCAACAAGTAGCACAGGCCCTGGTGTAATGTGGATGGCCTCATTCATCACCACAGGCCCTGGTGTGTTGATGATGGCCTCAATGGAAGTACTGGCAGTGGCGTAATGTGGATGGCCTCATCCAACAACACTGGCCCTGGTGAAATGTGGATGGTTTCGGACAGCACCACTTGCACCACTTAATGTGGATGGCATCAACGACTAGCACAGGCCCTGTTGAAATGTAGTTGGCCTTAGCCAGTATCACAGGCCCTGTTGTTATGTGGATGGCATGAGCCAGCAATGCAGGCCTTTGTGAAATATGGATGGCCTCATCTAACAACATTGTCCCTGGTGAAATATGGATGGTATTGGTCAGCACCACTGGCCGTGGTGTAATGTGAATGGCCTTAGCCAACACCACTGCCCCTGGTGTAATGTGGATGGCATCAGCCAGTATCACATGCCCTTGGGTATTGTGGATGTCGTCAGTCAGCAACACAAGCCCTGGTGAAATGTAGTTGATCTCACCCAGTAGCACAGGCCCTGGTGTAATATGGATGGCATGACCAAGCAACGCAGGCCCTGGTGTAATGGGGATGGCATCAGCCAGTCGCACAGGCCTTTGTATATTGTGGATGGGATCAGCCACCAACACAGGCCCTGGTGAAATGTAGTTGGCCTCAGCCATGACCACAGGCCCTGGTGAAATGTAAATGTCCTCAGCCAAAACCACATGCTCTGTTGTAATGTGGATGGCCTGGATGATATCGTTCAGCACCACAGGCCCAGGTGTAATGTGAATGTCCTCACCCAAAACCAGTGGCCCTGGTGTAATGTGGATGGCATCAGCCAGAAGCACAGGCCTTTGTATATTGTGGATGGGATCAGCCACCAATACAGGCCCCGGTGATGTAGTTGTTGTTGTAGTTGGCCTCAGCCATGGTGTAATGTAAATGTCCTAAGCCAGTAGTAAAGGCCCTGGTGTAATGTGAATGACCTTAGCCAACACCACTGGCCCTGGTGAAATGTGCATGATATCGGTCAGCACCACAGGCACATCAACGATCAGCAGAGGCCCTGGTGGGGTGAAGATGGCATCACAGGAAGCCCTGTCCCTGGTGTAATGTGTATGGCCTCAGCCAACAACAGTGGCCCTGGTGAAATATGGATGGTATTGGTCAGCACCACCAATACCCTGGTGTAATGTGAATGGCCTTAGCCAGTAGCACAGGCACTTGTGTATTGTGGATCGCATCAGACAGCAACGCAGGCCCTGGTGAAACGAGGATGGCCTCAGCCAGCAACGCAGGCCCTGGTGTTGTAAGTATGGCTTCACAGGGAGCACTGGACCTGTTGGAATGTGGATGGCATGAGCCAGCAACGCAGGCCTTCGTGAAATGAGGATGGTATCAGCCAGCAGCACACGCCCTTGTGTGTTGAATATGGCCTCACAATGAGCAGTAGCACTGGTGCAATGTGGATGGCCTCAGCCAGAAAAGCAGGCCCTGGTGTGGTGAAGATGGCATCACAGGGAGCACTGGTACTGGTATAATTTGGATTGCATCAGCCATGACCACAGGTCCTGGTGAAATGTGAATGATTCATATATACGTATTCATGGTTCATGGTACGTATTCACTGTTCCAAGACAGTGTGTTTCTCACTGTTACATGCATTTGAATGGGAAACTCGCCCGAGACAAAGTATAGGTTTTCATTATGTGAATAATTTTAAAATCTTAGCTCAAACAGCTGCCCAGCACGGGGATATTGAGTTCTATAAGATAAAGCCATAAACATGTTTGTCTGAGTCTTCTATCAAAAGTTACAGCGATTTACATGAAGTTGTACGAAAACGCTTTCTTTCGCCAAGACAGTGTGTTTCTCACTGTTACATGCATTTGAATGGGAAACTCGCCTGAAACAAAGTATAGGTTTTCATTATGTGAATAATTTTAAAATCTTAGCTCAAACAGCTGCCCAGCACGGGGACATTGAGTTCTATAAGATAAAGCCATAAACATGTGTTTCTGAGTCTTCTATCAAAAGTTACAGCGATTTATATGAAGTTGTTCAAAAACGCTTTCTTTCGCCAAGACAATGCGTTTCTCACTGTTACATGCATTTGAATGGGAAACTCGCCCGAGACAAAGTATAGGTTTTCATAATGTGAATAATTTTAAAATCTTACCTCAAACAGCTGTAAAACCTGTTTGCCCAGCACGGGGATATTGAATTCTATAAGATAAATCCATCAATACGTATATCTGAATTTTCTATCAAAAGTTACAGCAATTTATATGAAGTTGTACAAAAATGCTTTATTTCGCCAAGACAGTGCGATTCTGACGATTACATGCATTTGAATGGGAAACTCGCCCGGGACAAAGTATAGGTTTTCATTATGTGAATGATTTTAAAATCTTAGCTCAAACGGCTGCAAAACCTGTTTGCCCAGCACGGGGATAGTGAGTTCTATAAGATAAAGCCATAAACATGTTTGTCTGAGTCTTCTATCAAAAGTTACAGCGATTTATATGAAGTTGTTCAAAAACGGTTTATTTCGCCAAGACAATGCGTTTCTCACTGTTACATGCATTTGAATGGGAAACTCGCCTGAAACAAAGTATAGGTTTTCATTATGTGAATAATTTTAAAATCTTAGCTCAATCGGCTGCAAAACCTGTTTGCCCAGCACGGGGATATTGAGTTCTATAAGATAAAGCCATGAACATGTGTTTCTGAGTCTTCTATCAAAAGTTACAGCGATTTATATGAACTTGTACGAAAACGCTTTATTTCGCCAAGACAGTGTGTTTCTCACTGTTACATGCATTTGAATGGGAAACTCGCCTGAGACAAAGTATAGGTTTTCATTATGTGAATAATTTTAAAAGCTTAGCTCAAACAGCTGCCCAGCACGGGGACATTGAGTTCTATAAGATAAAGCCATAAACATGTTTGTCTGAGTCTTCTATCAAAAGTTACAGCAATTTATATGAAGTTGTACAAAAATGCTTTATTTCGCCAAGACAGTGCGTTTCTGACGATTACATGCATTTGAATGGGAAACTCGCCCGAGACAAAGTATAGGTTTTCATTATGTGAATAATTTTAAAATCTTAGCTCAAACGGCTACAAAACCTGTTTGCCCAGCACGGGGATATTGAGTTCTATAAGATAAAGCCATAAACATGTTTGTCTGAGTCTTCTATCAAAAGTTACAGCGATTTATATGAAGTTGTTCAAAAACGCTTTATTTCGCCAAGACAATGCGTTTCTCACTGTTACATGCATTTGAATGGGAAACTCGCCTGAGACAAAGTATAGGTTTTCATTATGTGAATAATTTTAAAAGCTTAGCTCAAACAGCTGCCCAGCACGGGGACATTGAGTTCTATAAGATAAAGCCATAAACATGTTTGTCTGAGTCTTCTATCAAAAGTTACAGCGATTTATATGAACTTGTACAAAAATGCTTTCTTTCGCCAAGACAATGCGTTTCTCACTGTTACATGCATTTGAATGGGAAACTCATTCAAATGAGTTTCCCATTCAAAGTATAGGTTTTCATTATGTGAATGATTTTAAAATCTTAGCTCAAACGGCTGCAAAACGGGGATATTGAGTTCTATAAGATAAAGCCATAAACATGTTTGTCTGAGTCTTCTATCAAAAGTTACAGCGATTTATATGAAGTTGTTCAAAAACGCTTTATTCCTGTTTGCCCAGCACGGGGATATTGAGTTCTATAAGATAAAGCCATAAACATGTGTTTCTGAGTCTTCTATCAAAAGTTACAGCGATTTATATGAACTTGTACAAAAATGCTTTCTTTCGCCAAGACAGTGTCTTTCTCACTGTTACATGCATTTGAATGGGAAACTCGCCCGAGACAAAGTATAGGTTTTCATTATGTGAATAATTTTAAAATCTTAGCTCAAACAGCTGCCCAGCACGGGGATATTGAGTTCTATAAGATAAAGCCATAAACATGTTTGTCTGAGTCTTCTATCAAAAGTTACAGCGATTTACATGAAGTTGTACGAAAACGCTTTCTTTCGCCAAGACAGTGTGTTTCTCACTGTTACATGCATTTGAATGGGAAACTCGCCTGAAACAAAGTATAGGTTTTCATTATGTGAATAATTTTAAAATCTTAGCTCAAACAGCTGCCCAGCACGGGGACATTGAGTTCTATAAGATAAAGCCATAAACATGTGTTTCTGAGTCTTCTATCAAAAGTTACAGCGATTTATATGAAGTTGTTCAAAAACGCTTTCTTTCGCCAAGACAATGCGTTTCTCACTGTTACATGCATTTGAATGGGAAACTCGCCCGAGACAAAGTATAGGTTTTCATAATGTGAATAATTTTAAAATCTTACCTCAAACGGCTGCAAAACCTGTTTGCCCAGCACGGGGATATTGAGTTCTATAAGATAAAGCCATAAACATGTTTGTCTGAGTCTTCTATCAAAAGTTACAGCGATTTATATGAAGTTTTTCAAAAACGCTTTCTTTCGCCAAGACAATGCGTTTCTCACTGTTACATGCATTTGAATGGGAAACTCATTCAAATGAGTTTCCCATTCAAAGTATAGGTTTTCATTATGTGAATGATTTTAAAATCTTAGCTCAAACGGCTGCAAAACGGGGATATTGAGTTCTATAAGATAAAGCCATAAACATGTTTGTCTGAGTCTTCTATCAAAAGTTACAGCGATTTATATGAAGTTGTTCAAAAACGCTTTATTCCTGTTTGCCCAGCACGCGGGGATATTGAGTTCTATAAGATAAAGCCATAAACATGTGTTTCTGAGTCTTCTATCAAAAGTTACAGCGATTTATATGAACTTGTACAAAAATGCTTTCTTTCGCCAAGACAGTGTCTTTCTCACTGTTACATGCATTTGAATGGGAAACTCGCCCGAGACAAAGTATAGGTTTTCATTATGTGAATAATTTTAAAATCTTAGCTCAAACAGCTGCCCAGCACGGGGATATTGAGTTCTATAAGATAAAGCCATAAACATGTTTGTCTGAGTCTTCTATCAAAAGTTACAGCGATTTACATGAAGTTGTACGAAAACGCTTTCTTTCGCCAAGACAGTGTGTTTCTCACTGTTACATGCATTTGAATGGGAAACTCGCCTGAAACAAAGTATAGGTTTTCATTATGTGAATAATTTTAAAATCTTAGCTCAAACAGCTGCCCAGCACGGGGACATTGAGTTCTATAAGATAAAGCCATAAACATGTGTTTCTGAGTCTTCTATCAAAAGTTACAGCGATTTATATGAAGTTGTTCAAAAACGCTTTCTTTCGCCAAGACAATGCGTTTCTCACTGTTACATGCATTTGAATGGGAAACTCGCCCGAGACAAAGTATAGGTTTTCATAATGTGAATAATTTTAAAATCTTACCTCAAACGGCTGCAAAACCTGTTTGCCCAGCACGGGGATAGTGAGTTCTATAAGATAAAGCCATAAACATGTTTGTCTGAGTCTTCTATCAAAAGTTACAGCGATTTATATGAAGTTGTTCAAAAACGGTTTATTTCGCCAAGACAATGCGTTTCTCACTGTTACATGCATTTGAATGGGAAACTCGCCTGAAACAAAGTATAGGTTTTCATTATGTGAATAATTTTAAAATCTTAGCTCAATCGGCTGCAAAACCTGTTTGCCCAGCACGGGGATATTGAGTTCTATAAGATAAAGCCATGAACATGTGTTTCTGAGTCTTCTATCAAAAGTTACAGCGATTTATATGAACTTGTACGAAAACGCTTTATTTCGCCAAGACAGTGTGTTTCTCACTGTTACATGCATTTGAATGGGAAACTCGCCTGAGACAAAGTATAGGTTTTCATTATGTGAATAATTTTAAAAGCTTAGCTCAAACAGCTGCCCAGCACGGGGACATTGAGTTCTATAAGATAAAGCCATAAACATGTTTGTCTGAGTCTTCTATCAAAAGTTACAGCAATTTATATGAAGTTGTACAAAAATGCTTTATTTCGCCAAGACAGTGCGTTTCTGACGATTACATGCATTTGAATGGGAAACTCGCCCGAGACAAAGTATAGGTTTTCATTATGTGAATAATTTTAAAATCTTAGCTCAAACGGCTACAAAACCTGTTTGCCCAGCACGGGGATATTGAGTTCTATAAGATAAAGCCATAAACATGTTTGTCTGAGTCTTCTATCAAAAGTTACAGCGATTTATATGAAGTTGTTCAAAAACGCTTTATTTCGCCAAGACAATGCGTTTCTCACTGTTACATGCATTTGAATGGGAAACTCGCCTGAGACAAAGTATAGGTTTTCATTATGTGAATAATTTTAAAAGCTTAGCTCAAACAGCTGCCCAGCACGGGGACATTGAGTTCTATAAGATAAAGCCATAAACATGTTTGTCTGAGTCTTCTATCAAAAGTTACAGCGATTTATATGAAGTTGTTCAAAAACGCTTTATTTCGCCAAGACAATGCGTTTCTCACTGTTACATGCATTTGAATGGGAAACTCGCCTGAAACAAAGTATAGGTTTTCATTATGTGAATAATTTTAAAATCTTAGCTCAATCGGCTGCGAAACCTGTTTGCCCAGCACGGGGATATTGAGTTCTATAAGATAAAGCCATGAACATGTGTTTCTGAGTCTTCTATCAAAAGTTACAGCGATTTATACGAACTTGTACGAAAATGCTTTCTTTCGCCAAGACAGTGTGTTTCTCACTGTTACATGCATTTGAATGGGAAACTCGCCTGAAACAAAGTATAGGTTTTCATTATGTGAATAATTTTAAAATCTTAGCTCAATCGGCTGCAAAACCTGTTTGCCCAGCACGGGGATATTGAGTTCTATAAGATAAAGCCATAAACATGTTTGTCTGAGTCTTCTATCAAAAGTTACAGCGATTTATATGAAGTTGTTCAAAAACGCTTTCTTTCGCCAAGACAATGCGTTTCTCACTGTTACATGCATTTGAATGGGAAACTCATTCAAATGAGTTTCCCATTCAAAGTATAGGTTTTCATTATGTGAATGATTTTAAAATCTTAGCTCAAACGGCTGCAAAACGGGGATATTGAGTTCTATAAGATAAAGCCATAAACATGTTTGTCTGAGTCTTCTATCAAAAGTTACAGCGATTTATATGAAGTTGTTCAAAAACGCTTTATTCCTGTTTGCCCAGCACGGGGATATTGAGTTCTATAAGATAAAGCCATAAACATGTGTTTCTGAGTCTTCTATCAAAAGTTACAGCGATTTATATGAACTTGTACAAAAATGCTTTCTTTCGCCAAGACAGTGTGTTTCTCACTGTTACATGCATTTGAATGGGAAACTCGCCCGAGACAAAGTATAGGTTTTCATTATGTGAATAATTTTAAAATCTTAGCTCAATCGGCTGCCCAGCACGGGGACATTGAGTTCTATAAGATAAAGCCATAAACATGTTTGTCTGAGTCTTCTATCAAAAGTTACAGCGATTTATATGAAGTTGTTCAAAAACGCTTTCTTTCGCCAAGACAATGCGTTTCTCACTGTTACATGCATTTGAATGGGAAACTCGCCTGAAACAAAGTATAGGTTTTCATTATGTGAATAATTTTAAAATCTTAGCTCAATCGGCTGCCCAGCACGGGGACATTGAGGTGTATAAGATAAAGCCATAAACATGTGTTTCTGAGTCTTCTATCAAAAGTTACAGCGATTTATATGAAGTTGTTCAAAAACGCTTTATTTCGCCAAGACAATGCGTTTCTCACTGTTACATGCATTTGAATGGGAAACTCGCCTGAGACAAAGTATAGGTTTTCATTATGTGAATGATTTTAAAATCTTAGCTCAAACGGCTGCAAAACCTGTTTGCCCAGCACGGGGATATTGAGTTCTATAAGATAAAGCCATAAACATGTTTGTCTGAGTCTTCTATCAAAAGTTACAGCGATTTATATGAAGTTGTTCAAAAACGCTTTATTTCGCCAAGACAATGCGTTTCTCACTGTTACATGCATTTGAATGGGAAACTCGCCTGAGACAAAGTATAGGTTTTCATTATGTGAATAATTTTAAAATCTTAGCTCAATCGGCTGCAAAACCTGTTTGCCCAGCACGGGGATATTGAGTTCTATAAGATAAAGCCATGAACATGTGTTTCTGAGTCTTCTATCAAAAGTTACAGCGATTTATATGAACTTGTACGAAAATGCTTTCTTTCGCCAAGACAGTGTGTTTCTCACTGTTACATGCATTTGAATGGGAAACTCGCCCGAGACAAAGTATAGGTTTTCATTATGTGAATAATTTTAAAATCTTAGCTCAAACGGCTGCCCAGCACGGGGATATTGAGTTCTATAAGATAAAGCCATAAACATGTTTGTCTGAGTCTTCTATCAAAAGTTACAGCGATTTATATGAAGTTGTTCAAAAACGCTTTATTTCGCCAAGACAATGCGTTTCTCACTGTTACATGCATTTGAATGGGAAACTCGCCTGAAACAAAGCATAGGTTTTCATTATGTGAATGATTTTAAAATCTTAGCTCAAACGGCTGCAAAACGGGGATATTGAGTTCTATAAGATAAAGCCATAAACATGTTTGTCTGAGTCTTCTATCAAAAGTTACAGCGATTTATATGAAGTTGTTCAAAAACGCTTTATTTCGCCAAGACAATGCGTTTCTCACTGTTACATGCATTTGAATGGGAAACTCGCCTGAGACAAAGTATAGGTTTTCATTATGTGAATAATTTTAAAAGCTTAGCTCAATCGGCTGCAAAACCTGTTTGCCCAGCACGGGGATATTGAGTTCTAGAAGATAAAGCCATAAACATGTTTGTCTGAGTCTTCTATCAAAAGTTACAGCGATTTATATGAAGTTGTTCAAAAACGCTTTATTTCGCCAAGACAATGCGTTTCTCACTGTTACATGCATTTGAATGGGAAACTCGCCTGAGACAAAGTATAGGTTTTCATTATGTGAATGATTTTAAAAGCTTAGCTCAATCGGCTGCAAAACCTGTTTGCCCAGCACGGGGATATTGAGTTCTATAAGATAAAGCCATGAACATGTTTGTCTGAGTCTTCTATCAAAAGTTACAGCGATTTATATGAAGTTGTTCAAAAACGCTTTATTTCGCCAAGACAATGCGTTTCTCACTGTTACATGCATTTGAATGGGAAACTCGCCTGAGACAAAATATAGGTTTTCATTATGTGAATGATTTTAAAATCTTAGCTCAAACGGCTGCAAAACGGGGATATTGAGTTCTATAAGATAAAGCCATGAACATGTGTTTCTGAGTCTTCTATCAAAAGTTACAGCGATTTATATGAAGTTGTACGAAAATGCTTTCTTTCGCCAAGACAGTGTGTTTCTCACTGTTACATGCATTTGAATGGGAAACTCGCCCGAGACAAAGTATAGGTTTTCATTATGTGAATAATTTTAAAAGCTTAGCTCAAACAGCTGCCCAGCACGGGGATATTGAGTTCTATAAGATAAAGCCATAAACATGTTTGTCTGAGTCTTCTATCAAAAGTTACAGCGATTTATATGAAGTTGTTCAAAAACGCTTTATTTCGCCAAGACAATGCGTTTCTCACTGTTACATGCATTTGAATGGGAAACTCGCCTGAGACAAAGTATAGGTTTTCATTATGTGAATAATTTTAAAAGCTTAGCTCAATCGGCTGCAAAACCTGTTTGCCCAGCACGGGGATATTGAGTTCTATAAGATAAAGCCATGAACATGTGTTTCTGAGTCTTCTATCAAAAGTTACAGCGATTTATATGAACTTGTACGAAAATGCTTTCTTTCGCCAAGACAGTGTGTTTCTCACTGTTACATGCATTTGAATGGGAAACTCGCCCGAGACAAAGTATAGGTTTTCATTATGTGAATAATTTTAAAATCTTAGCTCAAACGGCTGCCCAGCACGGGGATATTGAGTTCTATAACATAAAGCCATAAACATGTTTGTCTGAGTCTTCTATCAAAAGTTACAGCGATTTATATGAAGTTGTTCAAAAACGCTTTATTTCGCCAAGACAATGCGTTTCTCACTGTTACATGCATTTGAATGGGAAACTCGCCTGAAACAAAGTATAGGTTTTCATTATGTGAATAATTTTAAAATCTTAGCTCAATCGGCTGCGAAACCTGTTTGCCCAGCACGGGGATATTGAGTTCTATAAGATAAAGCCATGAACATGTGTTTCTGAGTCTTCTATCAAAAGTTACAGCGATTTATATGAACTTGTACGAAAATGCTTTCTTTCGCCAAGACAGTGTGTTTCTCACTGTTACATGCATTTGAATGGGAAACTCGCCTGAAACAAAGTATAGGTTTTCATTATGTGAATAATTTTAAAATCTTAGCTCAATCGGCTGCAAAACCTGTTTGCCCAGCACGGGGATATTGAGTTCTATAAGATAAAGCCATAAACATGTTTGTCTGAGTCTTCTATCAAAAGTTACAGCGATTTATATGAAGTTGTTCAAAAACGCTTTCTTTCGCCAAGACAATGCGTTTCTCACTGTTACATGCATTTGAATGGGAAACTCATTCAAATGAGTTTCCCATTCAAAGTATAGGTTTTCATTATGTGAATGATTTTAAAATCTTAGCTCAAACGGCTGCAAAACGGGGATATTGAGTTCTATAAGATAAAGCCATAAACATGTTTGTCTGAGTCTTCTATCAAAAGTTACAGCGATTTATATGAAGTTGTTCAAAAACGCTTTATTCCTGTTTGCCCAGCACGGGGATATTGAGTTCTATAAGATAAAGCCATAAACATGTGTTTCTGAGTCTTCTATCAAAAGTTACAGCGATTTATATGAACTTGTACAAAAATGCTTTCTTTCGCCAAGACAGTGTGTTTCTCACTGTTACATGCATTTGAATGGGAAACTCGCCCGAGACAAAGTATAGGTTTTCATTATGTGAATAATTTTAAAATCTTAGCTCAATCGGCTGCCCAGCACGGGGACATTGAGTTCTATAAGATAAAGCCATAAACATGTTTGTCTGAGTCTTCTATCAAAAGTTACAGCGATTTATATGAAGTTGTTCAAAAACGCTTTCTTTCGCCAAGACAATGCGTTTCTCACTGTTACATGCATTTGAATGGGAAACTCGCCTGAAACAAAGTATAGGTTTTCATTATGTGAATAATTTTAAAATCTTAGCTCAATCGGCTGCCCAGCACGGGGACATTGAGGTGTATAAGATAAAGCCATAAACATGTGTTTCTGAGTCTTCTATCAAAAGTTACAGCGATTTATATGAAGTTGTTCAAAAACGCTTTATTTCGCCAAGACAATGCGTTTCTCACTGTTACATGCATTTGAATGGGAAACTCGCCTGAGACAAAGTATAGGTTTTCATTATGTGAATAATTTTAAAATCTTAGCTCAAACGGCTACAAAACCTGTTTGCCCAGCACGGGGATATTGAGTTCTATAAGATAAAGCCATAAACATGTTTGTCTGAGTCTTCTATCAAAAGTTACAGCGATTTATATGAAGTTGTTCAAAAACGCTTTCTTTCGCCAAGACAATGCGTTTCTCACTGTTACATGCATTTGAATGGGAAACTCGCCTGAGACAAAGTATAGGTTTTCATTATGTGAATGATTTTAAAATCTTAGCTCAAACGGCTGCAAAACCTGTTTGTCCAGCACGGGGATATTGAGTTCTATAAGATAAAGCCATAAACATGTTTGTCTGAGTCTTCTATCAAAAGTTACAGTGATTTATATGAAGTTGTTCAAAAACGCTTTATTTCGCCAAGACAATGCGTTTCTCACTGTTACATGCATTTCAATGGGAAACTCGCCTGAGACAAAGTATAGGTTTTCATTATGTGAATAATTTTAAAATCTTAGCTCAATCGGCTGCAAAACCTGTTTGCCCAGCACGGGGATATTGAGTTCTATAAGATAAAGCCATGAACATGTGTTTCTGAGTCTTCTATCAAAAGTTACAGCGATTTATATGAACTTGTACGAAAATGCTTTCTTTCGCCAAGACAGTGTGTTTCTCACTGTTACATGCATTTGAATGGGAAACTCGCCCGAGACAAAGTATAGGTTTTCATTATGTGAATAATTTTAAAATCTTAGCTCAAACGGCTGCCCAGCACGGGGATATTGAGTTCTATAAGATAAAGCCATAAACATGTTTGTCTGAGTCTTCTATCAAAAGTTACAGCGATTTATATGAAGTTGTTCAAAAACGCTTTATTTCGCCAAGACAATGCGTTTCTCACTGTTACATGCATTTGAATGGGAAACTCGCCTGAAACAAAGCATAGGTTTTCATTATGTGAATGATTTTAAAATCTTAGCTCAAACGGCTGCAAAACGGGGATATTGAGTTCTATAAGATAAAGCCATAAACATGTTTGTCTGAGTCTTCTATCAAAAGTTACAGCGATTTATATGAAGTTGTTCAAAAACGCTTTATTTCGCCAAGACAATGCGTTTCTCACTGTTACATGCATTTGAATGGGAAACTCGCCTGAGACAAAGTATAGGTTTTCATTATGTGAATAATTTTAAAAGCTTAGCTCAATCGGCTGCAAAACCTGTTTGCCCAGCACGGGGATATTGAGTTCTAGAAGATAAAGCCATAAACATGTTTGTCTGAGTCTTCTATCAAAAGTTACAGCGATTTATATGAAGTTGTTCAAAAACGCTTTATTTCGCCAAGACAATGCGTTTCTCACTGTTACATGCATTTGAATGGGAAACTCGCCTGAGACAAAGTATAGGTTTTCATTATGTGAATGATTTTAAAAGCTTAGCTCAATCGGCTGCAAAACCTGTTTGCCCAGCACGGGGATATTGAGTTCTATAAGATAAAGCCATGAACATGTTTGTCTGAGTCTTCTATCAAAAGTTACAGCGATTTATATGAAGTTGTTCAAAAACGCTTTATTTCGCCAAGACAATGCGTTTCTCACTGTTACATGCATTTGAATGGGAAACTCGCCTGAGACAAAGTATAGGTTTTCATTATGTGAATGATTTTAAAATCTTAGCTCAAACGGCTGCAAAACGGGGATATTGAGTTCTATAAGATAAAGCCATGAACATGTGTTTCTGAGTCTTCTATCAAAAGTTACAGCGATTTATATGAAGTTGTACGAAAATGCTTTCTTTCGCCAAGACAGTGTGTTTCTCACTGTTACATGCATTTGAATGGGAAACTCGCCCGAGACAAAGTATAGGTTTTCATTATGTGAATAATTTTAAAAGCTTAGCTCAAACAGCTGCCCAGCACGGGGATATTGAGTTCTATAAGATAAAGCCATGAACATGTGTTTCTGAGTCTTCTATCAAAAGTTACAGCGATTTATATGAACTTGTACGAAAATGCTTTCTTTCGCCAAGACAGTGTGTTTCTCACTGTTACATGCATTTGAATGGGAAACTCGCCCGAGACAAAGTATAGGTTTTCATTATGTGAATAATTTTAAAATCTTAGCTCAAACGGCTGCCCAGCACGGGGATATTGAGTTCTATAACATAAAGCCATAAACATGTTTGTCTGAGTCTTCTATCAAAAGTTACAGCGATTTATATGAAGTTGTTCAAAAACGCTTTATTTCGCCAAGACAATGCGTTTCTCACTGTTACATGCATTTGAATGGGAAACTCGCCTGAGACAAAGTATAGGTTTTCATTATGTGAATGATTTTAAAATCTTAGCTCAAACGGCTGAAAAACGGGGATATTGAGTCCTATAAGATAAAGCCATGAACATGTGTTTCTGAGTCTTCTATCAAAAGTTACAGCGATTTATATGAAGTTGTACGAAAATGCTTTCTTTCGCCAAGACAGTGTGTTTCTCACTGTTACATGCATTTGAATGGGAAACTCGCCCGAGACAAAGTATAGGTTTTCATTATGTGAATAATTTTAAAAGCTTAGCTCAAACAGCTGCCCAGCACGGGAATATTGAGTTCTATAAGATAAAGCCATAAACATGTTTGTCTGAGTCTTCTATCAAAAGTTACAGCGATTTATATGAAGTTGTTCAAAAACGCTTTATTTCGCCAAGACAATGCGTTTCTCACTGTTACATGCATTTGAATGGGAAACTCGCCTGAGACAAAGTATAGGTTTTCATTATGTGAATGATTTTAAAATCTTAGCTCAAACGGCTGCAAAACGGGGATATTGAGTTCTATAAGATAAAGCCATGAACATGTGTTTCTGAGTCTTCTATCAAAAGTTACAGCGATTTATATGAAGTTGTTCAAAAACGCTTTATTTCGCCAAGACAATGCGTTTCTCACTGTTACATGCATTTGAATGGGAAACTCGCCTGAGACAAAGTATAGATTTTCATTATGTGAATGATTTTAAAATCTTAGCTCAAACGGCTGCAAAACCTGTTTGCCCAGCACGGGGATATTGAGTTCTATAAGATAAAGCCATAAACATGTTTGTCTGAGTCTTCTATCAAAAGTTACAGCGATTTATATGAAGTTGTTCAAAAACGCTTTATTTCGCCAAGACAATGCGTTTCTCACTGTTACATGCATTTGAATGGGAAACTCGCCTGAGACAAAGTATAGGTTTTCATTATGTGAATGATTTTAAAATCTTAGCTCAAACGGCTGCAAAACGGGGATATTGAGTTCTATAAGATAAAGCCATGAACATGTTTGTCTGAGTCTTCTATCAAAAGTTACAGCGATTTATATGAAGTTGTACGAAAATGCTTTCTTTCGCCAAGACAGTGTGTTTCTCACTGTTACATGCATTTGAATGGGAAACTCGCCCGAGACAAAGTATAGGTTTTCATTATGTGAATAATTTTAAAAGCTTAGCTCAAACAGCTGCCCAGCACGGGGATATTGAGTTCTATAAGATAAAGCCATAAACATGTTTGTCTGAGTCTTCTATCAAAAGTTACAGCGATTTATATGAAGTTGTTCAAAAACGCTTTATTTCGCCAAGACAATGCGTTTCTCACTGTTACATGCATTTGAATGGGAAACTCGCCTGAGACAAAGTATAGGTTTTCATTATGTGAATAATTTTAAAAGCTTAGCTCAAACAGCTGCCCAGCACGGGGACATTGAGTTCTATAAGATAAAGCCATAAACATGTTTGTCTGAGTCTTCTATCAAAAGTTACAGCGATTTATATGAAGTTGTTCAAAAACGCTTTCTTTCGCCAAGACAATGCGTTTCTCACTGTTACATGCATTTGAATGGGAAACTCGCCTGAGACAAAGTATAGGTTTTCATTATGTGAATAATTTTAAAATCTTAGCTCAATCGGCTGCAAAACCTGTTTGCCCAGCACGGGGATATTGAGTTCTAGAAGATAAAGCCATAAACATGTTTGTCTGAGTCTTCTATCAAAAGTTACAGCGATTTATATGAAGTTGTTCAAAAAACGCTTTATTTCGCCAAGACAATGCGTTTCTCACTGTTACATGCATTTGAATGGGAAACTCGCCTGAGACAAAGTATAGGTTTTCATTATGTGAATGATTTTAAAATCTTAGCTCAAACGGCTGCAAGACCTGTTTGCCCAGCACGGGGATATTGAGTTCTGTAAGATAAAGCCATAAACATGTTTGTCTGAGTCCTCTATCAAAAGTTACAGCGATTTATATGAAGTTGTACGAAAATGCTTTCTTTCGCCAAGACAGTGTGTTTCTCACTGTTACATGCATTTGAATGGGAAACTCGCCTGAAACAAAGTATAGGTTTTCATTATGTGAACAATTTTAAAAGCTTAGCTCAATCGGCTGCAAAACCTGTTTGCCCAGCACGGGGATATTGAGTTCTATAAGATAAAGCCATAAACATGTTTGTCTGAGTCTTCTATCAAAAGTTACAGCGATTTATATGAAGTTGTTCAAAAACGCTTTATTTCGCCAAGACAATGCGTTTCTCACTGTTACATGCATTTGAATGGGAAACTCGCCTGAGACAAAGTATAGGTTTTCATTATGTGAATAATTTTAAAAGCTTAGCTCAAACAGCTGCCCAGCACGGGGACATTGAGTTCTATAAGATAAAGCCATAAACATGTTTGTCTGAGTCTTCTATCAAAAGTTACAGCGATTTATATGAAGTTGTTCAAAAACGCTTTCTTTCGCCAAGACAGTGCGTTTCTCACTGTTACATGCATTTGAATGGGAAACTCGCCTGAGACAAAGTATAGGTTTTCATTATGTGAATGATTTTAAAATCTTAGCTCAAACGGCTGCAAAACGGGGATATTGAGTTCTATAAGATAAAGCCATGAACATGTGTTTCTGAGTCTTCTATCAAAAGTTACAGCGATTTATATGAAGTTGTACGAAAATGCTTTCTTTCGCCAAGACAGTGTGTTTCTCACTGTTACATGCATTTGAATGGGAAACTCGCCCGAGACAAAGTATAGGTTTTCATTATGTGAATAATTTTAAAAGCTTAGCTCAAACAGCTGCCCAGCACGGGGATATTGAGTTCTATAAGATAAAGCCATAAACATGTTTGTCTGAGTCTTCTATCAAAAGTTACAGCGATTTATATGAAGTTGTTCAAAAACGCTTTATTTCGCCAAGACAATGCGTTTCTCACTGTTACATGCATTTGAATGGGAAACTCGCCTGAGACAAAGTATAGGTTTTCATTATGTGAATAATTTTAAAAGCTTAGCTCAAACAGCTGCCCAGCACGGGGACATTGAGTTCTATAAGATAAAGCCATAAACATGTTTGTCTGAGTCTTCTATCAAAAGTTACAGCGATTTATATGAAGTTGTTCAAAAACGCTTTATTTCGCCAAGACAATGCGTTTCTCACTGTTACATGCATTTGAATGGGAAACTCGCCTGAGACAAAGTATAGGTTTTCATTATGTGAATAATTTTAAAAGCTTAGCTCAAACAGCTGCCCAGCACGGGGACATTGAGTTCTATAAGATAAAGCCATAAACATGTTTGTCTGAGTCTTCTATCAAAAGTTACAGCGATTTATATGAAGTTGTTCAAAAACGCTTTATTTCGCCAAGACAATGCGTTTCTCACTGTTACATGCATTTGAATGGGAAACTCGCCTGAAACAAAGTATAGGTTTTCATTATGTGAATAATTTTAAAAGCTTAGCTCAAACAGCTGACCAGCACGGGGATATTGAGTTCTATAAGATAAAGCCATAAACATGTTTGTCTGAGTCTTCTATCAAAAGTTACAGCGATTTATATGAAGTTGTTCAAAAACGCTTTATTTCGCCAAGACAATGCGTTTCTCACTGTTACATGCATTTGAATGGGAAACTCGCCTGAGACAAAGTATAGGTTTTCATTATGTGAATGATTTTAAAATCTTAGCTCAAACGGCTGCAAAACCTGTTTGCCCAGCACGGGGATATTGAGTTCTATAAGATAAAGCCATAAACATGTTTGTCTGAGTCTTCTATCAAAAGTTACAGCGATTTATATGAAGTTGTTCAAAAACGCTTTATTTCGCCAAGACAATGCGTTTCTCACTGTTACATGCATTTGAATGGGAAACTCGCCTGAGACAAAGTATAGGTTTTCATTATGTGAATAATTTTAAAAGCTTAGCTCAAACATCTGCCCAGCACGGGGACATTGAGTTCTATAAGATAAAGCCATAAACATGTTTGTCTGAGTCTTCTATCAAAAGTTACAGCGATTTATATGAAGTTGTTCAAAAACGCTTTCTTTCGCCAAGACAGTGCGTTTCTCACTGTTACATGCATTTGAATGGGAAACTCGCCTGAGACAAAGTATAGGTTTTCATTATGTGAATGATTTTAAAATCTTAGCTCAAACGGCTGCAAAACCTGTTTGCCCAGCACGGGGATATTGAGTTCTATAAGATAAAGCCATAAACATGTTTGTCTGAGTCTTCTATCAAAAGTTACAGCGATTTATATGAAGTTGTTCAAAAACGCTTTATTTCGCCAAGACAATGCGTTTCTCACTGTTACATGCATTTCAATGGGAAACTCGCCTGAGACAAAGTATAGGTTTTCATTATGTGAATAATTTTAAAAGCTTTGCTCAAACAGCTGCCCAGCACGGGGATATTGAGTTCTATAAGATAAAGCCATAAACATGTTTGTCTGAGTCTTCTATCAAAAGTTACAGCGATTTATATGAAGTTGTTCAAAAACGCTTTATTTCGCCAAGACAATGCGTTTCTCACTGTTACATGCATTTGAATGGGAAACTCGCCTGAGACAAAGTATAGGTTTTCATTATGTGAATAATTTTAAAAGCTTAGCTCAAACAGCTGCCCAGCACGGGGACATTGAGTTCTATAAGATAAAGCCATAAACATGTTTGTCTGAGTCTTCTATCAAAAGTTACAGCGATTTATATGAAGTTGTTCAAAAACGCTTTCTTTCGCCAAGACAGTGCGTTTCTCACTGTTACATGCATTTGAATGGGAAACTCGCCTGAAACAAAGTATAGGTTTTCATTATGTAAATAATTTTAAAATCTTAGCTCAATCGGCTGCAAAACCTGTTTGCCCAGCAGGGGGATATTGAGTTCTAGAAGATAAAGCCATAAACATGTTTGTCTGAGTCTTCTATCAAAAGTTACAGCGATTTATATGAAGTTGTTCAAAAACGCTTTCTTTCGCCAAGACAATGCGTTTCTCACTGTTACATGCATTTGAATGGGAAACTCGCCTGAGACAAAGTATAGGTTTTCATTATGTGAATGATTTTAAAATCTTAGCTCAAACGGCTGCAAAACGGGGATATTGAGTTCTATAAGATAAAGCCATGAACATGTGTTTCTGAGTCTTCTATCAAAAGTTACAGTGATTTATATGAAGTTGTTCAAAAACGCTTTATTTCGCCAAGACAATGCGTTTCTCACTGTTACATGCATTTGAATGGGAAACTCGCCTGAGACAAAGTATAGGTTTTCATTATGTGAATAATTTTAAAAGCTTAGCTCAAACAGCTGCCCAGCACGGGGATATTGAGTTCTATAAGATAAAGCCATAAACATGTTTGTCTGAGTCTTCTATCAAAAGTTACAGCGATTTATATGAAGTTGTTCAAAAACGCTTTATTTCGCCAAGACAATGCGTTTCTCACTGTTACATGCATTTCAATGGGAAACTCGCCTGAGACAAAGTATAGGTTTTCATTATGTGAATAATTTTAAAATCTTAGCTCAAACGGCTGCAAAACCTGTTTGCCCAGCACGGGGATATTGAGTTCTATAAGATAAAGCCATAAACATGTTTGTCTGAGTCTTCTATCAAAAGTTACAGCGATTTATATGAAGTTGTTCAAAAACGCTTTATTTCGCCAAGACAATGCGTTTCTCACTGTTACATGCATTTGAATGGGAAACTCGCCTGAGACAAAGTATAGGTTTTCATTATGTGAATGATTTTAAAATCTTAGCTCAAACGGCTGCAAAACGGGGATATTGAGTTCTATAAGATAAAGCCATGAACATGTTTGTCTGAGTCTTCTATCAAAAGTTACAGCGATTTATATGAAGTTGTACGAAAATGCTTTCTTTCGCCAAGACAGTGTGTTTCTCACTGTTACATGCATTTGAATGGGAAACTCGCCCGAGACAAAGTATAGGTTTTCATTATGTGAATAATTTTAAAAGCTTAGCTCAAACAGCTGCCCAGCACGGGGATATTGAGTTCTATAAGATAAAGCCATAAACATGTTTGTCTGAGTCTTCTATCAAAAGTTACAGCGATTTATATGAAGTTGTTCAAAAACGCTTTATTTCGCCAAGACAATGCGTTTCTCACTGTTACATGCATTTGAATGGGAAACTCGCCTGAGACAAAGTATAGGTTTTCATTATGTGAATAATTTTAAAAGCTTAGCTCAAACAGCTGCCCAGCACGGGGACATTGAGTTCTATAAGATAAAGCCATAAACATGTTTGTCTGAGTCTTCTATCAAAAGTTACAGCGATTTATATGAAGTTGTTCAAAAACGCTTTATTTCGCCAAGACAATGCGTTTCTCACTGTTACATGCATTTGAATGGGAAACTCGCCTGAGACAAAGTATAGGTTTTCATTATGTGAATGATTTTAAAATCTTAGCTCAAACGGCTGCAAAACCTGTTTGCCCAGCACGGGGATATTGAGTTCTGTAAGATAAAGCCATAAACATGTTTGTCTGAGTCCTCTATCAAAAGTTACAGCGATTTATATGAAGTTGTACGAAAATGCTTTCTTTCGCCAAGACAGTGTGTTTCTCACTGTTACATGCATTTGAATGGGAAACTCGCCTGAAACAAAGTATAGGTTTTCATTATGTGAACAATTTTAAAAGCTTAGCTCAATCGGCTGCAAAACCTGTTTGCCCAGCACGGGGATATTGAGTTCTATAAGATAAAGCCATAAACATGTTTGTCTGAGTCTTCTATCAAAAGTTACAGCGATTTATATGAAGTTGTTCAAAAACGCTTTATTTCGCCAAGACAATGCGTTTCTCACTGTTACATGCATTTGAATGGGAAACTCGCCTGAGACAAAGTATAGGTTTTCATTATGTGAATAATTTTAAAAGCTTAGCTCAAACAGCTGCCCAGCACGGGAACATTGAGTTCTATAAGATAAAGCCATAAACATGTTTGTCTGAGTCTTCTATCAAAAGTTACAGCGATTTATATGAAGTTGTTCAAAAACGCTTTCTTTCGCCAAGACAATGCGTTTCTCACTGTTACATGCATTTGAATGGGAAACTCGCCTGAGACAAAGTATAGGTTTTCATTATGTGAATGATTTTAAAATCTTAGCTCAAACGGCTGCAAAACCTGTTTGCCCAGCACGGGGATATTGAGTTCTATAAGATAAAGCCATAAACATGTTTGTCTGAGTCTTCTATCAAAAGTTACAGCGATTTATATGAAGTTGTTCAAAAACGCTTTATTTCGCCAAGACAATGCGTTTCTCACTGTTACATGCATTTGAATGGGAAACTCGCCTGAAACAAAGTATAGGTTTTCATTATGTAAATAATTTTAAAATCTTAGCTCAATCGGCTGCAAAACCTGTTTGCCCAGCACGGGGATATTGAGTTCTATAAGGTAAAGCCATGAACATGTGTTTCTGAGTCTTCTATCAAAAGTTACAGCGATTTATATGAAGTTGTACGAAAATGCTTTCTTTCGCCAAGACAGTGTGTTTCTCACTGTTACATGCATTTGAATGGGAAACTCGCCCGAGACAAAGTATAGGTTTTCATTATGTGAATAATTTTAAAAGCTTTGCTCAAACAGCTGCCCAGCACGGGGATATTGAGTTCTATAAGATAAAGCCATAAACATGTTTGTCTGAGTCTTCTATCAAAAGTTACAGCGATTTATATGAAGTTGTTCAAAAACGCTTTCTTTCGCCAAGACAATGCGTTTCTCACTGTTACATGCATTTGAATGGGAAACTCGCCTGAGACAAAGTATAGGTTTTCATTATGTGAATAATTTTAAAAGCTTAGCTCAAACATCTGCCCAGCACGGGGACATTGAGTTCTATAAGATAAAGCCATAAACATGTTTGTCTGAGTCTTCTATCAAAAGTTACAGCGATTTATATGAAGTTGTTCAAAAACGCTTTCTTTCGCCAAGACAGTGCGTTTCTCACTGTTACATGCATTTCAATGGGAAACTCGCCTGAGACAAAGTATAGGTTTTCATTATGTGAATGATTTTAAAATCTTAGCTCAAACGGCTGCAAAACCTGTTTGCCCAGCACGGGGATATTGAGTTCTATAAGATAAAGCCATAAACATGTTTGTCTGAGTCTTCTATCAAAAGTTACAGCGATTTATATGAAGTTGTTCAAAAACGCTTTCTTTCGCCAAGACAGTGCGTTTCTCACTGTTACATGCATTTCAATGGGAAACTCGCCTGAGACAAAGTATAGGTTTTCATTATGTGAATAATTTTAAAAGCTTAGCTCAAACAGCTGCCCAGCACGGGGGCATTGAGTTCTATAAGATAAAGCCATAAACATGTTTGTCTGAGTCTTCTATCAAAAGTTACAGCGATTTATATGAAGTTGTTCAAAAACGCTTTCTTTCGCCAAGACAATGCGTTTCTCACTGTTACATGCATTTGAATGGGAAACTCGCCTGAGACAAAGTATAGGTTTTCATTATGTGAATGATTTTAAAATCTTAGCTCAAACGGCTGCAAAACCTGTTTGCCCAGCACGGGGATATTGAGTTCTATAAGATAAAGCCATAAACATGTTTGTCTGAGTCTTCTATCAAAAGTTACAGCGATTTATATGAAGTTGTTCAAAAACGCTTTCTTTCGCCAAGACAATGCGTTTCTCACTGTTACATGCATTTGAATGGGAAACTCGCCTGAAACAAAGTATAGGTTTTCATTATGTAAATAATTTTAAAATCTTAGCTCAATCGGCTGCAAAACCTGTTTGCCCAGCACGGGGACATTGAGTTCTATAAGGTAAAGCCATGAACATGTGTTTCTGAGTCTTCTATCAAAAGTTACAGCGATTTATATGAACTTGTACGAAAATGCTTTCTTTCGCCAAGACAGTGTGTTTCTCACTGTTACATGCATTTGAATGGGAAACTCGCCTGAGACAAAGTATAGGTTTTCATTATGTGAATGATTTTAAAATCTTAGCTCAAACGGCTGCAAAACCTGTTTGCCCAGCACGGGGATATTGAGTTCTATAAGATAAAGCCATAAACATGTTTGTCTGAGTCTTCTATCAAAAGTTACAGCGATTTATATGAAGTTGTTCAAAAACGCTTTATTTCGCCAAGACAATGCGTTTCTCACTGTTACATGCATTTGAATGGGAAACTCGCCCGAGACAAAGTATAGGTTTTCATTATGTGAATAATTTTAAAAGCTTAGCTCAAACAGCTGCCCAGCACGGGGATATTGAGTTCTATAAGATAAAGCCATAAACATGTTTGTCTGAGTCTTCTATCAAAAGTTACAGCGATTTATATGAAGTTGTTCAAAAACGCTTTCTTTCGCCAAGACAATGCGTTTCTCACTGTTACATGCATTTGAATGGGAAACTCGCCTGAAACAAAGTATAGGTTTTCATTATGTAAATAATTTTAAAATCTTAGCTCAATCGGCTGCAAAACCTGTTTGCCCAGCACGGGGATATTGAGTTCTATAAGATAAAGCCATAAACATGTTTGTCTGAGTCTTCTATCAAAAGTTACAGCGATTTATATGAAGTTGTTCAAAAACGCTTTATTTCGCCAAGACAATGCGTTTCTCACTGTTACATGCATTTGAATGGGAAACTCGCCTGAGACAAAGTATAGGTTTTCATTATGTGAATGATTTTAAAATCTTAGCTCAAACGGCTGCAAAACGGGGATATTGAGTTCTATAAGATAAAGCCATGAACATGTTTGTCTGAGTCTTCTATCAAAAGTTACAGCGATTTATATGAAGTTGTACGAAAATGCTTTCTTTCGCCAAGACAGTGTGTTTCTCACTGTTACATGCATTTGAATGGGAAACTCGCCCGAGACAAAGTATAGGTTTTCATTATGTGAATAATTTTAAAAGCTTAGCTCAAACAGCTGCCCAGCACGGGGATATTGAGTTCTGTAAGATAAAGCCATAAACATGTTTGTCTGAGTCTTCTATCAAAAGTTACAGCGATTTATATGAAGTTGTTCAAAAACGCTTTATTTCGCCAAGACAATGCGTTTCTCACTGTTACATGCATTTGAATGGGAAACTCGCCTGAGACAAAGTATAGGTTTTCATTATGTGAATGATTTTAAAATCTTAGCTCAAACGGCTGCAAAACCTGTTTGCCCAGCACGGGGATATTGAGTTCTATAAGATAAAGCCATAAACATGTTTGTCTGAGTCCTCTATCAAAAGTTACAGCGATTTATATGAAGTTGTACGAAAATGCTTTCTTTCGCCAAGACAGTGTGTTTCTCACTGTTACATGCATTTGAATGGGAAACTCGCCTGAAACAAAGTATAGGTTTTCATTATGTGAACAATTTTAAAAGCTTAGCTCAATCAGCTGCAAAACCTGTTTGCCCAGCACGGGGATATTGAGTTCTATAAGATAAAGCCATAAACATGTTTGTCTGAGTCTTCTATCAAAAGTTACAGCGATTTATATGAAGTTGTTCAAAAACGCTTTATTTCGCCAAGACAATGCGTTTCTCACTGTTACATGCATTTGAATGGGAAACTCGCCTGAGACAAAGTATAGGTTTTCATTATGTGAATAATTTTAAAAGCTTAGCTCAAACAGCTGCCCAGCACGGGGACATTGAGTTCTATAAGATAAAGCCATAAACATGTTTGTCTGAGTCTTCTATCAAAAGTTACAGCGATTTATATGAAGTTGTTCAAAAACGCTTTATTTCGCCAAGACAATGCGTTTCTCACTGTTACATGCATTTGAATGGGAAACTCGCCTGAAACAAAGTATAGGTTTTCATTATGTGAATAATTTTAAAATCTTAGCTCAATCGGCTGCGAAACCTGTTTGCCCAGCACGGGGATATTGAGTTCTATAAGATAAAGCCATGAACATGTGTTTCTGAGTCTTCTATCAAAAGTTACAGCGATTTATATGAAGTTGTTCAAAAACGCTTTATTTCGCCAAGACAGTGTGTTTCTCACTGTTACATGCATTTGAATGGGAAACTCGCCCGAGACAAAGTATAGGTTTTCATTATGTGAATAATTTTAAAAGCTTAGCTCAAACAGCTGACCAGCACGGGGATATTGAGTTCTATAAGATAAAGCCATAAACATGTTTGTCTGAGTCTTCTATCAAAAGTTACAGCGATTTATATGAAGTTGTTCAAAAACGCTTTATTTCGCCAAGACAGTGCGTTTCTCACTGTTACATGCATTTGAATGGGAAACTCGCCTGAGACAAAGTATAGGTTTTCATTATGTGAATGATTTTAAAATCTTAGCTCAAACGGCTGCAAAACGGGGATATTGAGTTCTATAAGATAAAGCCATGAACATGTGTTTCTGAGTCTTCTATCAAAAGTTACAGCGATTTATATGAAGTTGTTCAAAAACGCTTTATTTCGCCAAGACAATGCGTTTCTCACTGTTACATGCATTTGAATGGGAAACTCGCCTGAGACAAAGTATAGGTTTTCATTATGTGAATAATTTTAAAAGCTTAGCTCAAACATCTGCCCAGCACGGGGACATTGAGTTCTATAAGATAAAGCCATAAACATGTTTGTCTGAGTCTTCTATCAAAAGTTACAGCGATTTATATGAAGTTGTTCAAAAACGCTTTCTTTCGCCAAGACAGTGCGTTTCTCACTGTTACATGCATTTGAATGGGAAACTCGCCTGAGACAAAGTATAGGTTTTCATTATGTGAATGATTTTAAAATCTTAGCTCAAACGGCTGCAAAACCTGTTTGCCCAGCATGGGGATATTGAGTTCTATAAGATAAAGCCATAAACATGTTTGTCTGAGTCTTCTATCAAAAGTTACAGCGATTTATATGAAGTTGTTCAAAAACGCTTTATTTCGCCAAGACAGTGTGTTTCTCACTGTTACATGCATTTGAATGGGAAACTCGCCCGAGACAAAGTATAGGTTTTCATTATGTGAATAATTTTAAAAGCTTAGCTCAAACAGCTGCCCAGCACGTGGATATTGAGTTCTATAAGATAAAGCCATAAACATGTTTGTCTGAGTCTTCTATCAAAAGTTACAGCGATTTATATGAAGTTGTTCAAAAACGCTTTATTTCGCCAAGACAATGCGTTTCTCACTGTTACATGCATTTGAATGGGAAACTCGCCTGAGACAAAGTATAGGTTTTCATTATGTGAATGATTTTAAAATCTTAGCTCAAACGGCTGCAAAACCTGTTTGCCCAGCACGGGGATATTGAGTTCTATAAGATAAAGCCATAAACATGTTTGTCTGAGTCTTCTATCAAAAGTTACAGCGATTTATATGAAGTTGTTCAAAAACGCTTTATTTCGCCAAGACAATGCGTTTCTCACTGTTACATGCATTTCAATGGGAAACTCGCCTGAGACAAAGTATAGGTTTTCATTATGTGAATAATTTTAAAAGCTTAGCTCAATCGGCTGCAAAACCTGTTTGCCCAGCACGGGGATATTGAGTTCTATAAGATAAAGCCATAAACATGTGTTTCTGAGTCTTCTATCAAAAGTTACAGCGATTTATATGAACTTGTACGAAAATGCTTTCTTTCGCCAAGACAGTGTGTTTCTCACTGTTACATGCATTTGAATGGGAAACTCGCCCGAGACAAAGTATAGGTTTTCATTATGTGAATAATTTTAAAAGCTTAGCTCAAACAGCTGCCCAGCACGGGGATATTGAGTTCTATAAGATAAAGCCATAAACATGTTTGTCTGAGTCTTCTATCAAAAGTTACAGCGATTTATATGAAGTTGTTCAAAAACGCTTTCTTTCGCCAAGACAATGCGTTTCTCACTGTTACATGCATTTGAATGGGAAACTCGCCTGAAACAAAGTATAGGTTTTCATTATGTAAATAATTTTAAAATCTTAGCTCAATCGGCTGCAAAACCTGTTTGCCCAGCATGGGGATATTGAGTTCTATAAGGTAAAGCCATGAACATGTGTTTCTGAGTCTTCTATCAAAAGTTACAGCGATTTATATGAAGTTGTACGAAAATGCTTTATTTCGCCAAGACAGTGTGTTTCTCACTGTTACATGCATTTGAATGGGAAACTCGCCCGAGACAAAGTATAGGTTTTCATTATGTGAATAATTTTAAAAGCTTAGCTCAAACAGCTGCCCAGCACGGGGATATTGAGTTCTATAAGATAAAGCCATAAACATGTTTGTCTGAGTCTTCTATCAAAAGTTACAGCGATTTATATGAAGTTGTTCAAAAACGCTTTCTTTCGCCAAGACAATGCGTTTCTCACTGTTACATGCATTTGAATGGGAAACTCGCCTGAAACAAAGTATAGGTTTTCATTATGTGAATAATTTTAAAATCTTAGCTCAAACGGCTGCAAAACCTGTTTGCCCAGCACGGGGATATTGAGTTCTATAAGTTAAAGCCATAAACATGTTTGTCTGAGTCTTCTATCAAAAGTTACAGCGATTTATATGAAGTTGTTCAAAAACGCTTTCTTTCGCCAAGACAATGCGTTTCTCACTGTTACATGCATTTGAATGGGAAACTCGCCCGAGACAAAGTATAGGTTTTCATTATGTGAATAATTTTAAAATCTTAGCTCAAACGGCTGCAAAACCTGTTTGCCCAGCACGGGGATATTGAGTTCTATAAGATAAAGCCATAAACATGTTTGTCTGAGTCTTCTATCAAAAGTTACAGCGATTTATATGAAGTTGTTCAAAAACGCTTTCTTTCGCCAAGACAATGCGTTTCTCACTGTTACATGCATTTGAATGGGAAACTCGCCTGAGACAAAGTATAGGTTTTCATTATGTGAATAATTTTAAAAGCTTAGCTCAAACAGCTGCCCAGCACGGGGATATTGAGTTCTATAAGATAAAGCCATAAACATGTTTGTCTGAGTCTTCTATCAAAAGTTACAGCGATTTATATGAAGTTGTTCAAAAACGCTTTCTTTCGCCAAGACAATGCGTTTCTCACTGTTACATGCATTTGAATGGGAAACTCGCCTGAGACAAAGTATAGGTTTTCATTATGTGAATAATTTTAAAAGCTTAGCTCAAACAGCTGCCCAGCACGGGGACATTGAGTTCTATAAGATAAAGCCATAAACATGTTTGTCTGAGTCTTCTATCAAAAGTTACAGCGATTTATATGAAGTTGTTCAAAAACGCTTTCTTTCGCCAAGACAGTGCGTTTTTCACTGTTACATGCATTTGAATGGGAAACTCGCCTGAGACAAAGTATAGGTTTTCATTATGTGAATGATTTTAAAATCTTAGCTCAAACGGCTGCAAAACCTGTTTGCCCAGCACGGGGATATTGAGTTCTATAAGATAAAGCCATAAACATGTTTGTCTGAGTCTTCTATCAAAAGTTACAGCGATTTATATGAAGTTGTTCAAAAACGCTTTATTTCGCCAAGACAGTGTGTTTCTCACTGTTACATGCATTTGAATGGGAAACTCGCCCGAGACAAAGTATAGGTTTTCATTATGTGAATAATTTTAAAAGCTTAGCTCAAACAGCTGCCCAGCACGGGGATATTGAGTTCTATAAGATAAAGCCATAAACATGTTTGTCTGAGTCTTCTATCAAAAGTTACAGCGATTTATATGAAGTTGTTCAAAAACGCTTTATTTCGCCAAGACAATGCGTTTCTCACTGTTACATGCATTTGAATGGGAAACTCGCCTGAGACAAAGTATAGGTTTTCATTATGTGAATAATTTTAAAAGCTTAGCTCAAACAGCTGCCCAGCACGGGGACATTGAGTTCTATAAGATAAAGCCATAAACATGTTTGTCTGAGTCTTCTATCAAAAGTTACAGCGATTTATATGAAGTTGTTCAAAAACGCTTTCTTTCGCCAAGACAATGCGTTTCTCACTGTTACATGCATTTGAATGGGAAACTCGCCTGAGACAAAGTATAGGTTTTCATTATGTGAATGATTTTAAAATCTTAGCTCAAACGGCTGCAAAACCTGTTTGCCCAGCACGGGGATATTGAGTTCTATAAGATAAAGCCATAAACATGTTTGTCTGAGTCTTCTATTAAAAGTTACAGCGATTTATATGAAGTTGTTCAAAAACGCTTTCTTTCGCCAAGACAATGCGTTTCTCACTGTTACATGCATTTGAATGGGAAACTCGCCCGAGACAAAGTATAGGTTTTCATTATGTGAATAATTTTAAAATCTTAGCTCAAACGGCTGAAACGGGGATATTGAGTTATATAAGATAAAGCCATAAACATGTTTGTCTGAGTCTTCTATCAAAAGTTACAGCGATTTATATGAAGTTGTTCAAAAACGCTTTCTTTCGCCAAGACAATGCGTTTCTCACTGTTACATGCATTTGAATGGGACACTCATTCAAATGAGTGTCCCATTCAAAGTATAGGTTTTCATTATGTGAATAATTTTAAAATCTTAGCTCAAACGGCTGAAACGGGGATATTGAGTTATATAAGATAAAGCCATAAACATGTTTGTCTGAGTACTCTATCAAAAGTTACAGCGATTTATATGAAGTTGTTCAAAAATGCTTTCTTTCGCCAAGACAGTGTGTTTCTCACTGTTACATGCATTTGAATGGGAAACTCGCCTGAAACAAAGTATAGGTTTTCATTATGTGAATAATTTTAAAATCTTAGCTCAATCGGCTGCAAAACCTGTTTGCCCAGTACGGGGATATTGAGTTCTATAAGATAAAGCCATGAACATGTGTTTCTGAGTCTTCTATCAAAAGTTACAGCGATTTATATGAAGTTGTTCAAAAACGCTTTATTTCGCCAAGACAATGCGTTTCTCACTGTTACATGCATTTGAATGGGAAACTCGCCCGAGACAAAGTATAGGTTTTCATTATGTGAATAATTTTAAAATCTTAGCTCAAACGGTTGCAACGGGGATATTGAGTTATATAAGATAAAGCCATAAACATGTTTGTCTGAGTCTTCTATCAAAAGTTACAGCGATTTATATGAAGTTGTTCAAAAACGCTTTCTTTCGCCAAGACAGTGTGTTTCTCACTGTTACATGCATTTGAATGGGAAACTCGCCTGAAACAAAGCATAGGTTTTCGTTATGTGAATAATTTTAAAATCTTAGCTCAATCGGCTGCAAAACCTGTTTGCCCAGCACGGGGATATTGAGTTCTAGAAGATAAAGCCATAAACATGTTTGTCTGAGTCTTCTATCAAAAGTTACAGCGATTTATATGAAGTTGTTCAAAAACGCTTTCTTTCGCCAAGACAATGCGTTTCTCACTGTTACATGCATTTGAATGGGAAACTCGCCTGAAACAAAGCATAGGTTTTCATTATGTGAATAATTTTAAAATCTTAGCTCAAACGGCTGCGACGGGGATATTGAGTTATATAAGATAAAGTCATAAACATGTTTGTCTGAGTCTTCTATCAAAAGTTTCAGCGATTTATATGGAGTCGTTCAAAAACTCTTTCTTTCGCCAAGACAATGCGTTTCTCACTGTTACATGCATTTGAATGGGAAACTCGCCCGAGACAAAGTATAGGTTTTCATTATGTGAATAATTTTAAAATCTTAGCTCAAACGGCTGCAACGGGGATATTGAGTTATATAAGATAAAGCCATGAACATGTGTTTCTGAGTCTTCTATCAAAAGTTACAGCGATTTATATGAAGTTGTACGAAAATGCTTTCTTTCGCCAAGGCAGTGTGTTTCTCACTGTTACATGCATTTGAATGGGAAACTCGCCCGAGACAAAGTATAGGTTTTCATTATGTGAATAATTTTAAAATCTTAGCTCAAACGGCTGCAACGGGGATATTGAGTTCTATAAGATAAAGCCATAAACATGTTTGTCTGAGTCTTCTATCAAAAGTTACAGCGATTTATATGAAGTTGTTCAAAAATGCTTTATTTCGCCAAGACAATGCGTTTCTCACTGTTACATGCATTTGAATGGGAAACTCGCCAGAGACAAGTATAGGTTTTCATTATGTGAATAATTTTAAAATCTTAGCTCAATCGGCTGCAAAACCTGTTTGCCCAGCAGGGGGATTTTCAGTTCTATAAGATAAAGCCATGAACATGTGTTTCTGAGTCTTCTATCAAAAGTTACAGCGATTTATATGAAGTTGTACGAAAATGCTTTCTTTCGCCAAGACAATGCGTTTCTCACTGTTACATGCATTTGAACGGGAAACTCGCCTGAAACAAAGTATAGGTTTTCATTATGTGAATAATTTTAAAACCTTAGCTCAAACGGCTGCAACGGGGATATTGAGTTATATAAGATAAAGCCATAAACATGTTTGTCTGAGTCTTCTATCAAAAGTTACAGCGATTTATATGAAGTTGTTCAAAAACGCTTTCTTTCGCCAAGACAGTGTGTTTCTCACTGTTACATGCATTTGAATGGGAAACTCGCCTGAAACAAACCATAAGTTTTCATTATGTGAATAATTTTAAAATCTTAGCTCAATCGGCTGCAAAACCTGTTTGCCCAGCACGGGGATATTGAGTTCTAGAAGATAAAGCCATAAACATGTTTGTCTGAGTCTTCTATCAAAAGTTACAGCGATTTATATGAAGTTGTTCAAAAACGCTTTCTTTCGCCAAGACAATGCGTTTCTCACTGTTACATGCATTTGAATGGGAAACTCGCCTGAAACAAAGTATAGGTTTTCATTATGTGAATAATTTTAAAATCTTAGCTCAATCGGCTGCAAAACCTGTTTGCCCAGCACGGGGATATTGAGTTATATAAGATAAAGCCATAAACATGTTTGTCTGAGTCTTCTATCAAAAGTTACAGCGATTTATATGAAGTTGTACGAAAATGCTTTCTTTCGCCAAGACAGTGTGTTTCTCACTGTTACATGCATTTGAATGGGAAACTCGCCCGAGACAAAGTATAGGTTTTCATTATGTGAATAATTTTAAAATCTTAGCTCAAACGGCTGCAACGGGGATATTGAGTTATATAAGATAACGCCATAAACATGTTTGTCTGAGTACTCTATCAAAAGTTACAGCGATTTATATGAAGTTGTTCAAAAATGCTTTCTTTCGCCAAGACAGTGTGTTTCTCACTGTTACATGCATTTGAATGGGAAACTCGCCTGAAACAAAGTATAGGTTTTCATTATGTGAATAATTTTAAAATCTTAGCTCAATCGGCTGCAAAACCTGTTTGCCCAGTACGGGGATATTGAGTTATATAAGATAAAGCCATAGACATTTTTGTCTGAGTCTTCTATCAAAAGTTACAGCGATTTATATGAAGTTGTTCAAAAACGCTTTATTTCGCCAAGACAATGCGTTTCTCACTGTTACATGCATTTGAATGGGAAACTCGCCCGAGACAAAGTATAGGTTTTCATTATGTGAATAATTTTAAAATCTTAGCTCAAACGGCTGCAACGGGGATATTGAGTTATATAAGATAAAGCCATAAACATGTTTGTCTGAGTCTTCTATCAAAAGTTACAGCGATTTATATGAAGTTGTTCAAAAACGCTTTCTTTCGCCAAGACAGTGTGTTTCTCACTGTTACATGCATTTGAATGGGAAACTCGCCTGAAACAAAGTATAGGTTTTCATTATGTGAATAATTTTAAAATCTTAGCTCAATCGGCTGCAAAACCTGTTTGCCCAGTACGGGGATATTGAGTTATATAAGATAAAGCCATAGACATTTTTGTCTGAGTCTTCTATCAAAAGTTACAGCGATTTATATGAAGTTGTTCAAAAACGCTTTATTTCGCCAAGACAATGCGTTTCTCACTGTTACATGCATTTGAATGGGAAACTCGCCCGAGACAAAGTATAGGTTTTCATTATGTGAATAATTTTAAAATCTTAGCTCAAACGGCTGCAACGGGGATATTGAGTTATATAAGATAAAGCCATAAACATGTTTGTCTGAGTCTTCTATCAAAAGTTACAGCGATTTATATGAAGTTGTTCAAAAACGCTTTCTTTCGCCAAGACAGTGTGTTTCTCACTGTTACATGCATTTGAACGGGAAACTCGCCTGAAACAAAGTATAGGTTTTCATTATGTGAATAATTTAAAAATCTTAGCTCAATCGGCTGCAAAACCTGTTTGCCCAGCACGGGGATATTGAGTTCTATAAGATAAAGCCATGAACATGTGTTTCTGAGTCTTCTATCAAAAGTTACAGCGATTTATATGAAGTTGTACGAAAATGCTTTCTTTCGCCAAGACAGTGTGTTTCTCACTGTTACATGCATTTGAATGGGAAACTCGCCCGAGACAAAGTATAGGTTTTCATTATGTGAATAATTTTAAAATCTTAGCTCAAACGGCTGCAACGGGGATATTGAGTTATATAAGATAAAGCCATAAACATGTTTGTCTGAGTACTCTATCAAAAGTTACAGCGATTTATATGAAGTTGTTCAAAAATGCTTTCTTTCGCCAAGACAGTGTGTTTCTCACTGTTACATGCATTTGAATGGGAAACTCGCCTGAAACAAAGTATAGGTTTTCATTATGTGAATAATTTTAAAATCTTAGCTCAATCGGCTGCAAAACCTGTTTGCCCAGCACGGGGATATTGAGTTATATAAGATAAAGCCATAAACATGTTTGTCTGAGTCTTCTATCAAAAGTTACAGCGATTTATATGAAGTTGTTCAAAAACGCTTTCTTTCGCCAAGACAGTGTGTTTCTCACTGTTACATGCATTTGAATGGGAAACTCGCCTGAAACAAAGTATAGGTTTTCATTATGTGAATAATTTTAAAATCTTAGCTCAATCGGCTGCAAAACCTGTTTTCCCAGCAGGGGGATTTTCAGTTCTATAAGATAAAGCCATGAACATGTGTTTCTGAGTCTTCTATCAAAAGTTACAGCGATTTATATGAAGTTGTACGAAAATGCTTTATTTCGCCAAGACAGTGTGTTTCTCACTGTTACATGCATTTGAATGGGAAACTCGCCTGAAACAAAGTATAGGTTTTCATTATGTGAATAATTTTAAAATCTTAGCTCAAACGGCTGCAACGGGGATATTGGGTTATATAAGATAAAGCCATAAACATGTTTGTCTGAGTCTTCTATCAAAAGTTACAGCGATTTATATGAAGTTGTTCAAAAATGCTTTATTTCGCCAAGACAATGCGTTTCTCACTGTTACATGCATTTGAATGGGAAACTCGCCAGAGACAAGTATAGGTTTTCATTATGTGAATAATTTAAAAATCTTAGCTCAAACGGCTGCAACGGGGATATTGAGTTATATAAGATAAAGCCATAAACATGTTTGTCTGAGTCTTCTATCAAAAGTTACAGCGATTTATATGAAGTTGTTCAAAAACGCTTTCTTTCGCCAAGACAGTGTGTTTCTCACTGTTACATGCATTTGAATGGGAAACTCGCCCGAGACAAAGTATAGGTTTTCATTATGTGAATAATTTTAAAATCTTAGCTCAAACGGCTGCAACGGGGATATTGAGTTATATAAGATAAAGCCATAAACATGTTTGTCTGAGTCTTCTATCAAAAGTTACAGCGATTTATATGAAGTTGTTCAAAAACGCTTTCTTTCGCCAAGACAATGCGTTTCTCACTGTTACATGCATTTGAATGGGAAACTCGCCTGAAACAAAGTATAGGTTTTCATTATGTGAATAATTTAAAAATCTTAGCTCAATCGGCTGCAAAACCTGTTTGCCCAGCACGGGGATATTGAGTTCTATAAGATAAAGCCATGAACATGTGTTTCCGAGTCTTCTATCAAAAGTTACAGCGATTTATATGAGGTTGTTCAAAAACGCTTTCTTTCGCCAAGACAATGCGTTTCTCACTGTTACATGCATTTGAATGGGACACTCATTCAAATGAGTGTCCCATTCAAAGTATAGGTTTTCATTATGTGAATAATTTAAAAATCTTAGCTCAATCGGCTGCAAAACCTGTTTGCCCAGCACGGGGATATTGAGTTCTAGAAGATAAAGCCATAAACATGTTTGTCTGAGTCTTCTATCAAAAGTTACAGCGATTTATATGAAGTTGTTCAAAAACGCTTTCTTTCGCCAAGACAATGCGTTTCTCACTGTTACATGCATTTGAACGGGAAACTCGCCTGAAACAAAGTATAGGTTTTCATTATGTGAATAATTTAAAAATCTTAGCTCAATCGGCTGCAACGGGGATATTGAGTTATATAAGATAAAGCCATAAACATGTTTGTCTGAGTACTCTATCAAAAGTTACAGCGATTTATATGAAGTTGTTCAAAAACGCTTTCTTTCGCCAAGACAGTGTGTTTCTCACTGTTACATGCATTTGAATGGGAAACTCGCCTGAAACAAAGTATAGGTTTTCATTATGTGAATAATTTTAAAATCTTAGCTCAATCGGCTGCAAAACCTGTTTGCCCAGCAGGGGGATTTTCAGTTCTATAAGATAAAGCCATGAACATGTGTTTCTGAGTCTTCTATCAAAAGTTACAGCGATTTATATGAAGTTGTACGAAAATGCTTTATTTCGCCAAGACAGTGTGTTTCTCACTGTTACATGCATTTGAATGGGAAACTCGCCCGAGACAAAGTATAGGTTTTCATTATGTGAATAATTTTAAAATCTTAGCTCAAACGGCTGCAACGGGGATATTGGGTTATATAAGATAAAGCCATAAACATGTTTGTCTGAGTCTTCTATCAAAAGTTACAGCGATTTATATGAAGTTGTTCAAAAATGCTTTATTTTGCCAAGACAATGCGTTTCTCACTGTTACATGCATTTGAATGGGAAACTCGCCAGAGACAAGTATAGGTTTTCATTATGTGAATAATTTAAAAATCTTAGCTCAAACGGCTGCAACGGGGATATTGAGTTCTATAAGATAAAGCCATAAACATGTTTGTCTGAGTCTTCTATCAAAAGTTACAGCGATTTATATGAAGTTGTTCAAAAACGCTTTCTTTCGCCAAGACAGTGTGTTTCTCACTGTTACATGCATTTGAATGGGAAACTCGCCTGAAACAAAGCATAGGTTTTCATTATGTGAATAATTTTAAAATCTTAGCTCAATCGGCTGCAAAACCTGTTTGCCCAGCACGGGGATATTGAGTTCTAGAAGATAAAGCCATAAACATGTTTGTCTGAGTCTTCTATCAAAAGTTACAGCGATTTATATGAAGTTTTTCAAAAATGCTTTCTTTCGCCAAGACAGTGTGTTTCTCACTGTTACATGCATTTGAATGGGAATCTCGCCCGAGACAAAGTATAGGTTTTCATTATGTGAATAATTTTAAAATCTTAGCTCAAACGGCTGCAACGGGCATATTGAGTTATATAAGATAAAGCCATAAACATGTTTGTCTGAGTTTTCTATCAAAAGTTACAGCGATTTATATGAAGTTGTTCAAAAATGCTTTATTTCGCCAAGACAATGCGTTTCTCACTGTTACATGCATTTGAATGGGAAACTCGCCAGAGACAAGTATAGGTTTTCATTATGTGAATAATTTTAAAATCTTAGCTCAAACGGCTGCAACGGGGATATTGAGTTATATAAGATAAAGCCATAAACATGTTTGTCTGAGTACTCTATCAAAAGTTACAGCGATTTATATGAAGTTGTTCAAAAACGCTTTCTTTCGCCAAGACAGTGTGTTTCTCACTGTTACATGCATTTGAATGGGAAACTCGCCTGAAACAAAGCATAGGTTTTCATTATGTGAATAATTTTAAAATCTTAGCTCAATCGGCTGCAAAACCTGTTTGCCCAGCACGGGGATATTGAGTTCTATAAGATAAAGCCATGAACATGTGTTTCTGAGTCTTCTATCAAAAGTTACAGCGATTTATATGAAGTTGTTCAAAAACGCTTTCTTTCGCCAAGACAGTGTGTTTCTCACTGTTACATGCATTTGAATGGGAAACTCGCCTGAAACAAAGCATAGGTTTTCATTATGTGAATAATTTTAAAATCTTAGCTCAAACGGCTGCAACGGGGATATTGAGTTATATAAGATAAAGCCATAAACATGTTTGTCTGAGTACTCTATCAAAAGTTACAGCGATTTATATGAAGTTGTTCAAAAACGCTTTCTTTCGCCAAGACAGTGTGTTTCTCACTGTTACATGCATTTGAATGGGAAACTCGCCTGAAACAAAGTATAGGTTTTCATTATGTGAATAATTTTAAAATCTTAGCTCAATCGGCTGCAAAACCTGTTTGCCCAGCACGGGGATATTGAGTTATATAAGATAAAGCCATAAACATTTTTGTCTGAGTCTTCTATCAAAAGTTACAGCGATTTATATGAAGTTGTTCAAAAACGCTTTATTTCGCCAAGACAGTGTGTTTCTCACTGTTACATGCATTTGAATGGGAAACTCGCCTGAAACAAAGCATAGGTTTTCATTATGTGAATAATTTTAAAATCTTAGCTCAATCGGCTGCAAAACCTGTTTGCCCAGCACGGGGATATTGAGTTATATAAGATAAAGCCATAAACATGTTTGTCTGAGTCTTCTATCAAAAGTTACAGCGATTTATATGAAGTTGTTCAAAAACGCTTTCTTTCGCCAAGACAGTGTGTTTCTCACTGTTACATGCATTTGAATGGGAAACTCGCCTGAAACAAAGCATAGGTTTTCATTATGTGAATAATTTTAAAATCTTAGCTCAATCGGCTGCAAAACCTGTTTGCCCAGCAGGGGGATATTGAGTTCTAGAAGATAAAGCCATAAACATGTTTGTCTGAGTCTTCTATCAAAAGTTACAGCGATTTATATGAAGTTGTTCAAAAACGCTTTCTTTCGCCAAGACAATGCGTTTCTCACTGTTACATGCATTTGAACGGGAAACTCGCCTGAAACAAAGTATAGGTTTTCATTATGTGAATAATTTTAAAATCTTAGCTCAATCGGCTGCAAAACCTGTTTGCCCAGCACGGGGATATTGAGTTATATAAGATAAAGCCATGAACATGTGTTTCTGAGTCTTCTATCAAAAGTTACAGCGATTTATATGAAGTTGTTCAAAAACGCTTTCTTTCGCCAAGACAGTGTGTTTCTCACTGTTACATGCATTTGAATGGGAAACTCGCCAGAGACAAGTATAGGTTTTCATTATGTGAATAATTTAAAAATCTTAGCTCAAACGGCTGCAACGGGGATATTGAGTTATATAAGATAAAGCCATAGACATGTTTGTCTGAGTACTCTATCAAAAGTTACAGCGATTTATATGAAGTTGTTCAAAAACGCTTTCTTTCGCCAAGACAGTGTGTTTCTCACTGTTACATGCATTTGAATGGGAAACTCGCCTGAAACAAAGTATAGGTTTTCATTATGTGAATAATTTTAAAATCTTAGCTCAATCGACTGCAAAACCTGTTTGCCCAGCACGGGGATATTGAGTTATATAAGATAAAGCCATAAACATTTTTGTCTGAGTCTTCTATCAAAAGTTACAGCGATTTATATGAAGTTGTTCAAAAACGCTTTCTTTCGCCAAGACAGTGTGTTTCTCACTGTTACATGCATTTGAATGGGAAACTCGCCTGAAACAAAGCATAGTTTTCATTATGTGAATAATTTTAAAATCTTAGCTCAATCGGCTGCAAAACCTGTTTGCCCAGCACGGGGATATTGAGTTATATAAGATAAAGCCATAAACATGTTTGTCTGAGTCTTCTATCAAAAGTTACAGCGATTTATATGAAGTTGTTCAAAAACGCTTTCTTTCGCCAAGACAGTGTGTTTCTCACTGTTACATGCATTTGAATGGGAAACTCGCCTGAAACAAAGCATAGGTTTTCATTATGTGAATAATTTTAAAATCTTAGCTCAATCGGCTGCAAAACCTGTTTGCCCAGCAGGGGGATATTGAGTTCTAGAAGATAAAGCCATAAACATGTTTGTCTGAGTCTTCTATCAAAAGTTACAGCAATTTATATGAAGTTTTTCAAAAATGCTTTCTTTCGCCAAGACAGTGTGTTTCTCACTGTTACATGCATTTGAATGGGAATCTCGCCCGAGACAAAGTATAGGTTTTCATTATGTGAATAATTTTAAAATCTTAGCTCAAACGGCTGCAACGGGGATATTGAGTTATATAAGATAAAGCCATAAACATGTTTGTCTGAGTCTTCTATCAAAAGTTACAGCGATTTATATGAAGTTGTTCAAAAATGCTTTATTTCGCCAAGACAATGCGTTTCTCACTGTTACATGCATTTGAATGGGAAACTCGCCAGAGACAGGTATAGGTTTTCATTATGTGAATAATTTTAAAATCTTAGCTCAAACGGCTGCAACGGGGATATTGAGTTATATAAGATAAAGCCATAAACATGTTTGTCTGAGTACTCTATCAAAAGTTACAGCGATTTATATGAAGTTGTTCAAAAACGCTTTCTTTCGCCAAGACAGTGTGTTTCTCACTGTTACATGCATTTGAATGGGAAACTCGCCTGAAACAAAGTATAGGTTTTCATTATGTGAATAATTTTAAAATCTTAGCTCAATCGGCTGCAAAACCTGTTTGCCCAGCACGGGGATATTGAGTTATATAAGATAAAGCCATAAACATTTTTGTCTGAGTCTTCTATCAAAAGTTACAGCGATTTATATGAAGTTGTTCAAAAACGCTTTATTTCACCAAGACAGTGTGTTTCTCACTGTTACATGCATTTGAATGGGAAACTCGCCTGAAACAAAGCATAGGTTTTCATTATGTGAATAATTTAAAAATCTTAGCTCAAACGGCTGCAACGGGGATATTGAGTTATATAAGATAAAGCCATAGACATGTTTGTCTGAGTACTCTATCAAAAGTTACAGCGATTTATATGAAGTTGTTCAAAAACGCTTTCTTTCGCCAAGACAGTGTGTTTCTCACTGTTACATGCATTTGAATGGGAAACTCGCCTGAAACAAAGTATAGGTTTTCATTATGTGAATAATTTTAAAATCTTAGCTCAATCGACTGCAAAACCTGTTTGCCCAGCACGGGGATATTGAGTTATATAAGATAAAGCCATAAACATGTTTGTCTGAGTACTCTATCAAAAGTTACAGCGATTTATATGAAGTTGTTCAAAAACGCTTTCTTTCGCCAAGACAGTGTGTTTCTCACTGTTACATGCATTTGAATGGGAAACTCGCCTGAAACAAAGTATAGGTTTTCATTATGTGAATAATTTTAAAATCTTAGCTCAATCGACTGCAAAACCTGTTTGCCCAGCACGGGGATATTGAGTTATATAAGATAAAGCCATAAACATTTTTGTCTGAGTCTTCTATCAAAAGTTACAGCGATTTATATGAAGTTGTTCAAAAACGCTTTCTTTCGCCAAGACAGTGTGTTTCTCACTGTTACATGCATTTGAATGGGAAACTCGCCTGAAACAAAGCATAGTTTTCATTATGTGAATAATTTTAAAATCTTAGCTCAATCGGCTGCAAAACCTGTTTGCCCAGCACGGGGATATTGAGTTATATAAGATAAAGCCATAAACATGTTTGTCTGAGTCTTCTATCAAAAGTTACAGCGATTTATATGAAGTTGTTCAAAAACGCTTTCTTTCGCCAAGACAGTGTGTTTCTCACTGTTACATGCATTTGAATGGGAAACTCGCCTGAAACAAAGCATAGGTTTTCATTATGTGAATAATTTTAAAATCTTAGCTCAATCGGCTGCAAAACCTGTTTGCCCAGCAGGGGGATATTGAGTTCTAGAAGATAAAGCCATAAACATGTTTGTCTGAGTCTTCTATCAAAAGTTACAGCAATTTATATGAAGTTTTTCAAAAATGCTTTCTTTCGCCAAGACAGTGTGTTTCTCACTGTTACATGCATTTGAATGGGAATCTCGCCCGAGACAAAGTATAGGTTTTCATTATGTGAATAATTTTAAAATCTTAGCTCAAACGGCTGCAACGGGGATATTGAGTTATATAAGATAAAGCCATAAACATGTTTGTCTGAGTCTTCTATCAAAAGTTACAGCGATTTATATGAAGTTGTTCAAAAATGCTTTATTTCGCCAAGACAATGCGTTTCTCACTGTTACATGCATTTGAATGGGAAACTCGCCAGAGACAGGTATAGGTTTTCATTATGTGAATAATTTTAAAATCTTAGCTCAAACGGCTGCAACGGGGATATTGAGTTATATAAGATAAAGCCATAAACATGTTTGTCTGAGTACTCTATCAAAAGTTACAGCGATTTATATGAAGTTGTTCAAAAACGCTTTCTTTCGCCAAGACAGTGTGTTTCTCACTGTTACATGCATTTGAATGGGAAACTCGCCTGAAACAAAGTATAGGTTTTCATTATGTGAATAATTTTAAAATCTTAGCTCAATCGGCTGCAAAACCTGTTTGCCCAGCACGGGGATATTGAGTTATATAAGATAAAGCCATAAACATTTTTGTCTGAGTCTTCTATCAAAAGTTACAGCGATTTATATGAAGTTGTTCAAAAACGCTTTATTTCACCAAGACAGTGTGTTTCTCACTGTTACATGCATTTGAATGGGAAACTCGCCTGAAACAAAGCATAGGTTTTCATTATGTGAATAATTTTAAAATCTTAGCTCAATCGGCTGCAAAACCTGTTTGCCCAGCACGGGGATATTGAGTTATATAAGATAAAGCCATAGACATTTTTGTCTGAGTCTTCTATCAAAAGTTACAGCGATTTATATGAAGTTGTTCAAAAACGCTTTATTTCGCCAAGACAATGCGTTTCTCACTGTTACATGCATTTGAATGGGAAACTCGCCCGAGACAAAGTATAGGTTTTCATTATGTGAATAATTTTAAAATCTTAGCTCAAACGGCTGCAACGGGGATATTGAGTTATATAAGATAAAGCCATAAACATGTTTGTCTGAGTCTTCTATCAAAAGTTACAGCGATTTATATGAAGTTGTTCAAAAACGCTTTCTTTCGCCAAGACAATGCGTTTCTCACTGTTACATGCATTTGAATGGGAAACTCGCCTGAGACAAAGCATAGGTTTTCATTATGTGAATAATTTTAAAATCTTAGCTCAATCGGCTGCAAAACCTGTTTGCCCAGCACGGGGATATTGAGTTCTAGAAGATAAAGCCATAAACATGTTTGTCTGAGTCTTCTATCAAAAGTTACAGCGATTTATATGAAGTTGTTCAAAAACGCTTTCTTTCGCCAAGACAGTGTGTTTCTCACTGTTACATGCATTTGAACGGGAAACTCGCCTGAAACAAAGTATAGGTTTTCATTATGTGAATAATTTTAAAATCTTAGCTCAATCGGCTGCAACGGGGATATTGAGTTATATAAGATAAAGCCATAAACATGTTTGTCTGAGTCTTCTATCAAAAGTTACAGCGATTTATATGAAGTTGTTCAAAAATGCTTTATTTCGCCAAGACAATGCGTTTCTCACTGTTACATGCATTTGAATGGGAAACTCGCCAGAGACAAGTATAGGTTTTCATTATGTGAATAATTTTAAAATCTTAGCTCAAACGGCTGCAACGGGGATATTGAGTTATATAAGATAAAGCCATAAACATGTTTGTCTGAGTACTCTATCAAAAGTTACAGCGATTTATATGAAGTTGTTCAAAAACGCTTTCTTTCGCCAAGACAGTGTGTTTCTCACTGTTACATGCATTTGAATGGGAAACTCGCCTGAAACAAAGTATAGGTTTTCATTATGTGAATAATTTTAAAATCTTAGCTCAATCGGCTGCAAAACCTGTTTGCCCAGCAGGGGGATTTTCAGTTCTATAAGATAAAGCCATGAACATGTGTTTCTGAGTCTTCTATCAAAAGTTACAGCGATTTATATGAAGTTGTACGAAAATGCTTTATTTCGCCAAGACAGTGTGTTTCTCACTGTTACATGCATTTGAATGGGAAACTCGCCCGAGACAAAGTATAGGTTTTCATTATGTGAATAATTTTAAAATCTTAGCTCAAACGGCTGCAACGGGGATATTGGGTTATATAAGATAAAGCCATAAACATGTTTGTCTGAGTCTTCTATCAAAAGTTACAGCGATTTATATGAAGTTGTTCAAAAATGCTTTATTTTGCCAAGACAATGCGTTTCTCACTGTTACATGCATTTGAATGGGAAACTCGCCAGAGACAAGTATAGGTTTTCATTATGTGAATAATTTAAAAATCTTAGCTCAAACGGCTGCAACGGGGATATTGAGTTCTATAAGATAAAGCCATAAACATGTTTGTCTGAGTCTTCTATCAAAAGTTACAGCGATTTATATGAAGTTGTTCAAAAACGCTTTCTTTCGCCAAGACAGTGTGTTTCTCACTGTTACATGCATTTGAATGGGAAACTCGCCTGAAACAAAGCATAGGTTTTCATTATGTGAATAATTTTAAAATCTTAGCTCAATCGGCTGCAAAACCTGTTTGCCCAGCACGGGGATATTGAGTTCTAGAAGATAAAGCCATAAACATGTTTGTCTGAGTCTTCTATCAAAAGTTACAGCGATTTATATGAAGTTTTTCAAAAATGCTTTCTTTCGCCAAGACAGTGTGTTTCTCACTGTTACATGCATTTGAATGGGAATCTCGCCCGAGACAAAGTATAGGTTTTCATTATGTGAATAATTTTAAAATCTTAGCTCAAACGGCTGCAACGGGCATATTGAGTTATATAAGATAAAGCCATAAACATGTTTGTCTGAGTTTTCTATCAAAAGTTACAGCGATTTATATGAAGTTGTTCAAAAATGCTTTATTTCGCCAAGACAATGCGTTTCTCACTGTTACATGCATTTGAATGGGAAACTCGCCAGAGACAAGTATAGGTTTTCATTATGTGAATAATTTTAAAATCTTAGCTCAAACGGCTGCAACGGGGATATTGAGTTATATAAGATAAAGCCATAAACATGTTTGTCTGAGTACTCTATCAAAAGTTACAGCGATTTATATGAAGTTGTTCAAAAACGCTTTCTTTCGCCAAGACAGTGTGTTTCTCACTGTTACATGCATTTGAATGGGAAACTCGCCTGAAACAAAGCATAGGTTTTCATTATGTGAATAATTTTAAAATCTTAGCTCAATCGGCTGCAAAACCTGTTTGCCCAGCACGGGGATATTGAGTTCTATAAGATAAAGCCATGAACATGTGTTTCTGAGTCTTCTATCAAAAGTTACAGCGATTTATATGAAGTTGTTCAAAAACGCTTTCTTTCGCCAAGACAGTGTGTTTCTCACTGTTACATGCATTTGAATGGGAAACTCGCCTGAAACAAAGCATAGGTTTTCATTATGTGAATAATTTTAAAATCTTAGCTCAAACGGCTGCAACGGGGATATTGAGTTATATAAGATAAAGCCATAAACATGTTTGTCTGAGTACTCTATCAAAAGTTACAGCGATTTATATGAAGTTGTTCAAAAACGCTTTCTTTCGCCAAGACAGTGTGTTTCTCACTGTTACATGCATTTGAATGGGAAACTCGCCTGAAACAAAGTATAGGTTTTCATTATGTGAATAATTTTAAAATCTTAGCTCAATCGGCTGCAAAACCTGTTTGCCCAGCACGGGGATATTGAGTTATATAAGATAAAGCCATAAACATTTTTGTCTGAGTCTTCTATCAAAAGTTACAGCGATTTATATGAAGTTGTTCAAAAACGCTTTATTTCGCCAAGACAGTGTGTTTCTCACTGTTACATGCATTTGAATGGGAAACTCGCCTGAAACAAAGCATAGGTTTTCATTATGTGAATAATTTTAAAATCTTAGCTCAATCGGCTGCAAAACCTGTTTGCCCAGCACGGGGATATTGAGTTATATAAGATAAAGCCATAAACATGTTTGTCTGAGTCTTCTATCAAAAGTTACAGCGATTTATATGAAGTTGTTCAAAAACGCTTTCTTTCGCCAAGACAGTGTGTTTCTCACTGTTACATGCATTTGAATGGGAAACTCGCCTGAAACAAAGCATAGGTTTTCATTATGTGAATAATTTTAAAATCTTAGCTCAATCGGCTGCAAAACCTGTTTGCCCAGCAGGGGGATATTGAGTTCTAGAAGATAAAGCCATAAACATGTTTGTCTGAGTCTTCTATCAAAAGTTACAGCGATTTATATGAAGTTGTTCAAAAACGCTTTCTTTCGCCAAGACAATGCGTTTCTCACTGTTACATGCATTTGAACGGGAAACTCGCCTGAAACAAAGTATAGGTTTTCATTATGTGAATAATTTTAAAATCTTAGCTCAATCGGCTGCAAAACCTGTTTGCCCAGCACGGGGATATTGAGTTATATAAGATAAAGCCATGAACATGTGTTTCTGAGTCTTCTATCAAAAGTTACAGCGATTTATATGAAGTTGTTCAAAAACGCTTTCTTTCGCCAAGACAGTGTGTTTCTCACTGTTACATGCATTTGAATGGGAAACTCGCCAGAGACAAGTATAGGTTTTCATTATGTGAATAATTTAAAAATCTTAGCTCAAACGGCTGCAACGGGGATATTGAGTTATATAAGATAAAGCCATAGACATGTTTGTCTCAGTACTCTATCAAAAGTTACAGCGATTTATATGAAGTTGTTCAAAAACGCTTTCTTTCGCCAAGACAGTGTGTTTCTCACTGTTACATGCATTTGAATGGGAAACTCGCCTGAAACAAAGTATAGGTTTTCATTATGTGAATAATTTTAAAATCTTAGCTCAATCGGCTGCAAAACCTGTTTGCCCAGCACGGGGATATTGAGTTATATAAGATAAAGCCATAAACATTTTTGTCTGAGTCTTCTATCAAAAGTTACAGCGATTTATATGAAGTTGTTCAAAAACGCTTTCTTTCGCCAAGACAGTGTGTTTCTCACTGTTACATGCATTTGAATGGGAAACTCGCCTGAAACAAAGCATAGTTTTCATTATGTGAATAATTTTAAAATCTTAGCTCAATCGGCTGCAAAACCTGTTTGCCCAGCACGGGGATATTGAGTTATATAAGATAAAGCCATAAACATGTTTGTCTGAGTCTTCTATCAAAAGTTACAGCGATTTATATGAAGTTGTTCAAAAACGCTTTCTTTCGCCAAGACAGTGTGTTTCTCACTGTTACATGCATTTGAATGGGAAACTCGCCTGAAACAAAGCATAGGTTTTCATTATGTGAATAATTTTAAAATCTTAGCTCAATCGGCTGCAAAACCTGTTTGCCCAGCAGGGGGATATTGAGTTCTAGAAGATAAAGCCATAAACATGTTTGTCTGAGTCTTCTATCAAAAGTTACAGCAATTTATATGAAGTTTTTCAAAAATGCTTTCTTTCGCCAAGACAGTGTGTTTCTCACTGTTACATGCATTTGAATGGGAATCTCGCCCGAGACAAAGTATAGGTTTTCATTATGTGAATAATTTTAAAATCTTAGCTCAAACGGCTGCAACGGGGATATTGAGTTATATAAGATAAAGCCATAAACATGTTTGTCTGAGTCTTCTATCAAAAGTTACAGCGATTTATATGAAGTTGTTCAAAAATGCTTTATTTCGCCAAGACAATGCGTTTCTCACTGTTACATGCATTTGAATGGGAAACTCGCCAGAGACAGGTATAGGTTTTCATTATGTGAATAATTTTAAAATCTTAGCTCAAACGGCTGCAACGGGAATATTGAGTTATATAAGATAAAGCCATAAACATGTTTGTCTGAGTACTCTATCAAAAGTTACAGCGATTTATATGAAGTTGTTCAAAAACGCTTTCTTTCGCCAAGACAGTGTGTTTCTCACTGTTACATGCATTTGAATGGGAAACTCGCCTGAAACAAAGTATAGGTTTTCATTATGTGAATAATTTTAAAATCTTAGCTCAATCGGCTGCAAAACCTGTTTGCCCAGCACGGGGATATTGAGTTATATAAGATAAAGCCATAAACATTTTTGTCTGAGTCTTCTATCAAAAGTTACAGCGATTTATATGAAGTTGTTCAAAAACGCTTTATTTCGCCAAGACAGTGTGTTTCTCACTGTTACATGCATTTGAATGGGAAACTCGCCTGAAACAAAGCATAGGTTTTCATTATGTGAATAATTTTAAAATCTTAGCTCAATCGGCTGCAAAACCTGTTTGCCCAGCACGGGGATATTGAGTTATATAAGATAAAGCCATAGACATTTTTGTCTGAGTCTTCTATCAAAAGTTACAGCGATTTATATGAAGTTGTTCAAAAACGCTTTATTTCGCCAAGACAATGCGTTTCTCACTGTTACATGCATTTGAATGGGAAACTCGCCCGAGACAAAGTATAGGTTTTCATTATGTGAATAATTTTAAAATCTTAGCTCAAACGGCTGCAACGGGAATATTGAGTTATATAAGATAAAGCCATAAACATGTTTGTCTGAGTACTCTATCAAAAGTTACAGCGATTTATATGAAGTTGTTCAAAAACGCTTTCTTTCGCCAAGACAGTGTGTTTCTCACTGTTACATGCATTTGAATGGGAAACTCGCCTGAAACAAAGTATAGGTTTTCATTATGTGAATAATTTTAAAATCTTAGCTCAATCGGCTGCAAAACCTGTTTGCCCAGCACGGGGATATTGAGTTATATAAGATAAAGCCATAAACATTTTTGTCTGAGTCTTCTATCAAAAGTTACAGCGATTTATATGAAGTTGTTCAAAAACGCTTTATTTCGCCAAGACAGTGTGTTTCTCACTGTTACATGCATTTGAATGGGAAACTCGCCTGAAACAAAGCATAGGTTTTCATTATGTGAATAATTTTAAAATCTTAGCTCAATCGGCTGCAAAACCTGTTTGCCCAGCACGGGGATATTGAGTTATATAAGATAAAGCCATAGACATTTTTGTCTGAGTCTTCTATCAAAAGTTACAGCGATTTATATGAAGTTGTTCAAAAACGCTTTATTTCGCCAAGACAATGCGTTTCTCACTGTTACATGCATTTGAATGGGAAACTCGCCCGAGACAAAGTATAGGTTTTCATTATGTGAATAATTTTAAAATCTTAGCTCAAACGGCTGCAACGGGGATATTGAGTTATATAAGATAAAGCCATAAACATGTTTGTCTGAGTCTTCTATCAAAAGTTACAGCGATTTATATGAAGTTGTTCAAAAACGCTTTCTTTCGCCAAGACAATGCGTTTCTCACTGTTACATGCATTTGAATGGGAAACTCGCCTGAGACAAAGCATAGGTTTTCATTATGTGAATAATTTTAAAATCTTAGCTCAATCGGCTGCAAAACCTGTTTGCCCAGCACGGGGATATTGAGTTCTAGAAGATAAAGCCATAAACATGTTTGTCTGAGTCTTCTATCAAAAGTTACAGCGATTTATATGAAGTTGTTCAAAAACGCTTTCTTTCGCCAAGACAGTGTGTTTCTCACTGTTACATGCATTTGAACGGGAAACTCGCCTGAAACAAAGTATAGGTTTTCATTATGTGAATAATTTTAAAATCTTAGCTCAATCGGCTGCAACGGGGATATTGAGTTATATAAGATAAAGCCATAAACATGTTTGTCTGAGTCTTCTATCAAAAGTTACAGCGATTTATATGAAGTTGTTCAAAAATGCTTTATTTCGCCAAGACAATGCGTTTCTCACTGTTACATGCATTTGAATGGGAAACTCGCCAGAGACAAGTATAGGTTTTCATTATGTGAATAATTTTAAAATCTTAGCTCAAACGGCTGCAACGGGGATATTGAGTTATATAAGATAAAGCCATAAACATGTTTGTCTGAGTACTCTATCAAAAGTTACAGCGATTTATATGAAGTTGTTCAAAAACGCTTTCTTTCGCCAAGACAGTGTGTTTCTCACTGTTACATGCATTTGAATGGGAAACTCGCCTGAAACAAAGTATAGGTTTTCATTATGTGAATAATTTTAAAATCTTAGCTCAATCGGCTGCAAAACCTGTTTGCCCAGCAGGGGGATTTTCAGTTCTATAAGATAAAGCCATGAACATGTGTTTCTGAGTCTTCTATCAAAAGTTACAGCGATTTATATGAAGTTGTACGAAAATGCTTTATTTCGCCAAGACAGTGTGTTTCTCACTGTTACATGCATTTGAATGGGAAACTCGCCCGAGACAAAGTATAGGTTTTCATTATGTGAATAATTTTAAAATCTTAGCTCAAACGGCTGCAACGGGGATATTGGGTTATATAAGATAAAGCCATAAACATGTTTGTCTGAGTCTTCTATCAAAAGTTACAGCGATTTATATGAAGTTGTTCAAAAATGCTTTATTTTGCCAAGACAATGCGTTTCTCACTGTTACATGCATTTGAATGGGAAACTCGCCAGAGACAAGTATAGGTTTTCATTATGTGAATAATTTAAAAATCTTAGCTCAAACGGCTGCAACGGGGATATTGAGTTCTATAAGATAAAGCCATAAACATGTTTGTCTGAGTCTTCTATCAAAAGTTACAGCGATTTATATGAAGTTGTTCAAAAACGCTTTCTTTCGCCAAGACAGTGTGTTTCTCACTGTTACATGCATTTGAATGGGAAACTCGCCTGAAACAAAGCATAGGTTTTCATTATGTGAATAATTTTAAAATCTTAGCTCAATCGGCTGCAAAACCTGTTTGCCCAGCACGGGGATATTGAGTTCTAGAAGATAAAGCCATAAACATGTTTGTCTGAGTCTTCTATCAAAAGTTACAGCGATTTATATGAAGTTTTTCAAAAATGCTTTCTTTCGCCAAGACAGTGTGTTTCTCACTGTTACATGCATTTGAATGGGAATCTCGCCCGAGACAAAGTATAGGTTTTCATTATGTGAATAATTTTAAAATCTTAGCTCAAACGGCTGCAACGGGCATATTGAGTTATATAAGATAAAGCCATAAACATGTTTGTCTGAGTTTTCTATCAAAAGTTACAGCGATTTATATGAAGTTGTTCAAAAATGCTTTATTTCGCCAAGACAATGCGTTTCTCACTGTTACATGCATTTGAATGGGAAACTCGCCAGAGACAAGTATAGGTTTTCATTATGTGAATAATTTTAAAATCTTAGCTCAAACGGCTGCAACGGGGATATTGAGTTATATAAGATAAAGCCATAAACATGTTTGTCTGAGTACTCTATCAAAAGTTACAGCGATTTATATGAAGTTGTTCAAAAACGCTTTCTTTCGCCAAGACAGTGTGTTTCTCACTGTTACATGCATTTGAATGGGAAACTCGCCTGAAACAAAGCATAGGTTTTCATTATGTGAATAATTTTAAAATCTTAGCTCAATCGGCTGCAAAACCTGTTTGCCCAGCACGGGGATATTGAGTTCTATAAGATAAAGCCATGAACATGTGTTTCTGAGTCTTCTATCAAAAGTTACAGCGATTTATATGAAGTTGTTCAAAAACGCTTTCTTTCGCCAAGACAGTGTGTTTCTCACTGTTACATGCATTTGAATGGGAAACTCGCCTGAAACAAAGCATAGGTTTTCATTATGTGAATAATTTTAAAATCTTAGCTCAAACGGCTGCAACGGGGATATTGAGTTATATAAGATAAAGCCATAAACATGTTTGTCTGAGTACTCTATCAAAAGTTACAGCGATTTATATGAAGTTGTTCAAAAACGCTTTCTTTCGCCAAGACAGTGTGTTTCTCACTGTTACATGCATTTGAATGGGAAACTCGCCTGAAACAAAGTATAGGTTTTCATTATGTGAATAATTTTAAAATCTTAGCTCAATCGGCTGCAAAACCTGTTTGACCAGCACGGGGATATTGAGTTATATAAGATAAAGCCATAAACATTTTTGTCTGAGTCTTCTATCAAAAGTTACAGCGATTTATATGAAGTTGTTCAAAAACGCTTTATTTCGCCAAGACAGTGTGTTTCTCACTGTTACATGCATTTGAATGGGAAACTCGCCTGAAACAAAGCATAGGTTTTCATTATGTGAATAATTTTAAAATCTTAGCTCAATCGGCTGCAAAACCTGTTTGCCCAGCACGGGGATATTGAGTTATATAAGATAAAGCCATAAACATGTTTGTCTGAGTCTTCTATCAAAAGTTACAGCGATTTATATGAAGTTGTTCAAAAACGCTTTCTTTCGCCAAGACAGTGTGTTTCTCACTGTTACATGCATTTGAATGGGAAACTCGCCTGAAACAAAGCATAGGTTTTCATTATGTGAATAATTTTAAAATCTTAGCTCAATCGGCTGCAAAACCTGTTTGCCCAGCAGGGGGATATTGAGTTCTAGAAGATAAAGCCATAAACATGTTTGTCTGAGTCTTCTATCAAAAGTTACAGCGATTTATATGAAGTTGTTCAAAAACGCTTTCTTTCGCCAAGACAATGCGTTTCTCACTGTTACATGCATTTGAACGGGAAACTCGCCTGAAACAAAGTATAGGTTTTCATTATGTGAATAATTTTAAAATCTTAGCTCAATCGGCTGCAAAACCTGTTTGCCCAGCACGGGGATATTGAGTTATATAAGATAAAGCCATGAACATGTGTTTCTGAGTCTTCTATCAAAAGTTACAGCGATTTATATGAAGTTGTTCAAAAACGCTTTCTTTCGCCAAGACAGTGTGTTTCTCACTGTTACATGCATTTGAATGGGAAACTCGCCAGAGACAAGTATAGGTTTTCATTATGTGAATAATTTAAAAATCTTAGCTCAAACGGCTGCAACGGGGATATTGAGTTATATAAGATAAAGCCATAGACATGTTTGTCTGAGTACTCTATCAAAAGTTACAGCGATTTATATGAAGTTGTTCAAAAACGCTTTCTTTCGCCAAGACAGTGTGTTTCTCACTGTTACATGCATTTGAATGGGAAACTCGCCTGAAACAAAGTATAGGTTTTCATTATGTGAATAATTTTAAAATCTTAGCTCAATCGGCTGCAAAACCTGTTTGCCCAGCACGGGGATATTGAGTTATATAAGATAAAGCCATAAACATTTTTGTCTGAGTCTTCTATCAAAAGTTACAGCGATTTATATGAAGTTGTTCAAAAACGCTTTCTTTCGCCAAGACAGTGTGTTTCTCACTGTTACATGCATTTGAATGGGAAACTCGCCTGAAACAAAGCATAGTTTTCATTATGTGAATAATTTTAAAATCTTAGCTCAATCGGCTGCAAAACCTGTTTGCCCAGCACGGGGATATTGAGTTATATAAGATAAAGCCATAAACATGTTTGTCTGAGTCTTCTATCAAAAGTTACAGCGATTTATATGAAGTTGTTCAAAAACGCTTTCTTTCGCCAAGACAGTGTGTTTCTCACTGTTACATGCATTTGAATGGGAAACTCGCCTGAAACAAAGCATAGGTTTTCATTATGTGAATAATTTTAAAATCTTAGCTCAATCGGCTGCAAAACCTGTTTGCCCAGCAGGGGGATATTGAGTTCTAGAAGATAAAGCCATAAACATGTTTGTCTGAGTCTTCTATCAAAAGTTACAGCAATTTATATGAAGTTTTTCAAAAATGCTTTCTTTCGCCAAGACAGTGTGTTTCTCACTGTTACATGCATTTGAATGGGAATCTCGCCCGAGACAAAGTATAGGTTTTCATTATGTGAATAATTTTAAAATCTTAGCTCAAACGGCTGCAACGGGGATATTGAGTTATATAAGATAAAGCCATAAACATGTTTGTCTGAGTCTTCTATCAAAAGTTACAGCGATTTATATGAAGTTGTTCAAAAATGCTTTATTTCGCCAAGACAATGCGTTTCTCACTGTTACATGCATTTGAATGGGAAACTCGCCAGAGACAGGTATAGGTTTTCATTATGTGAATAATTTTAAAATCTTAGCTCAAACGGCTGCAACGGGGATATTGAGTTATATAAGATAAAGCCATAAACATGTTTGTCTGAGTACTCTATCAAAAGTTACAGCGATTTATATGAAGTTGTTCAAAAACGCTTTCTTTCGCCAAGACAGTGTGTTTCTCACTGTTACATGCATTTGAATGGGAAACTCGCCTGAAACAAAGTATAGGTTTTCATTATGTGAATAATTTTAAAATCTTAGCTCAATCGGCTGCAAAACCTGTTTGCCCAGCACGGGGATATTGAGTTATATAAGATAAAGCCATAAACATTTTTGTCTGAGTCTTCTATCAAAAGTTACAGCGATTTATATGAAGTTGTTCAAAAACGCTTTATTTCGCCAAGACAGTGTGTTTCTCACTGTTACATGCATTTGAATGGGAAACTCGCCTGAAACAAAGCATAGGTTTTCATTATGTGAATAATTTAAAAATCTTAGCTCAATCGGCTGCAAAACCTGTTTGCCCAGCACGGGGATATTGAGTTATATAAGATAAAGCCATGAACATGTGTTTCTGAGTCTTCTATCAAAAGTTACAGCGATTTATATGAAGTTGTTCAAAAACGCTTTCTTTCGCCAAGACAGTGTGTTTCTCACTGTTACATGCATTTGAATGGGAAACTCGCCTGAAACAAAGCATAGGTTTTCATTATGTGAATAATTTTAAAATCTTAGCTCAAACGGCTGAAACGGGCATATTGAGTTATATAAGATAAAGCCATAAACATGTTTGTCTGAGTCTTCTATCAAAAGTTACAGCGATTTATATGAAGTTGTTCAAAAATGCTTTCTTTCGCCAAGACAATGCGTTTCTCACTGTTACATGCATTTGAATGGGAAACTCGCCAGAGACAAGTATAGGTTTTCATTATGTGAATAATTTAAAAATCTTAGCTCAAACGGCTGCAACGGGGATATTGAGTTATATAAGATAAAGCCATAGACATGTTTGTCTGAGTACTCTATCAAAAGTTACAGCGATTTATATGAAGTTGTTCAAAAACGCTTTCTTTCGCCAAGACAGTGTGTTTCTCACTGTTACATGCATTTGAATGGGAAACTCGCCTGAAACAAAGCATAGGTTTTCATTATGTGAATAATTTTAAAATCTTAGCTCAAACGGCTGCAACGGGGATATTGAGTTATATAAGATAAAGCCATAAACATGTTTGTCTGAGTACTCTATCAAAAGTTACAGCGATTTATATGAAGTTGTTCAAAAACGCTTTCTTTCGCCAAGACAGTGTGTTTCTCACTGTTACATGCATTTGAATGGGAAACTCGCCTGAAACAAAGTATAGGTTTTCATTATGTGAATAATTTTAAAATCTTAGCTCAATCGGCTGCAAAACCTGTTTGCCCAGCACGGGGATATTGAGTTATATAAGATAAAGCCATAAACATTTTTGTCTGAGTCTTCTATCAAAAGTTACAGCGATTTATATGAAGTTGTTCAAAAACGCTTTATTTCGCCAAGACAGTGTGTTTCTCACTGTTACATGCATTTGAATGGGAAACTCGCCTGAAACAAAGCATAGGTTTTCATTATGTGAATAATTTTAAAATCTTAGCTCAATCGGCTGCAAAACCTGTTTGCCCAGCACGGGGATATTGAGTTATATAAGATAAAGCCATAAACATGTTTGTCTGAGTCTTCTATCAAAAGTTACAGCGATTTATATGAAGTTGTTCAAAAACGCTTTCTTTCGCCAAGACAGTGTGTTTCTCACTGTTACATGCATTTGAATGGGAAACTCGCCTGAAACAAAGCATAGGTTTTCATTATGTGAATAATTTTAAAATCTTAGCTCAATCGGCTGCAAAACCTGTTTGCCCAGCAGGGGGATATTGAGTTCTAGAAGATAAAGCCATAAACATGTTTGTCTGAGTCTTCTATCAAAAGTTACAGCGATTTATATGAAGTTGTTCAAAAACGCTTTCTTTCGCCAAGACAATGCGTTTCTCACTGTTACATGCATTTGAACGGGAAACTCGCCTGAAACAAAGTATAGGTTTTCATTATGTGAATAATTTTAAAATCTTAGCTCAATCGGCTGCAAAACCTGTTTGCCCAGCACGGGGATATTGAGTTATATAAGATAAAGCCATGAACATGTGTTTCTGAGTCTTCTATCAAAAGTTACAGCGATTTATATGAAGTTGTTCAAAAACGCTTTCTTTCGCCAAGACAGTGTGTTTCTCACTGTTACATGCATTTGAATGGGAAACTCGCCAGAGACAAGTATAGGTTTTCATTATGTGAATAATTTAAAAATCTTAGCTCAAACGGCTGCAACGGGGATATTGAGTTATATAAGATAAAGCCATAGACATGTTTGTCTGAGTACTCTATCAAAAGTTACAGCGATTTATATGAAGTTGTTCAAAAACGCTTTCTTTCGCCAAGACAGTGTGTTTCTCACTGTTACATGCATTTGAATGGGAAACTCGCCTGAAACAAAGTATAGGTTTTCATTATGTGAATAATTTTAAAATCTTAGCTCAATCGGCTGCAAAACCTGTTTGCCCAGCACGGGGATATTGAGTTATATAAGATAAAGCCATAAACATTTTTGTCTGAGTCTTCTATCAAAAGTTACAGCGATTTATATGAAGTTGTTCAAAAACGCTTTCTTTCGCCAAGACAGTGTGTTTCTCACTGTTACATGCATTTGAATGGGAAACTCGCCTGAAACAAAGCATAGTTTTCATTATGTGAATAATTTTAAAATCTTAGCTCAATCGGCTGCAAAACCTGTTTGCCCAGCACGGGGATATTGAGTTATATAAGATAAAGCCATAAACATGTTTGTCTGAGTCTTCTATCAAAAGTTACAGCGATTTATATGAAGTTGTTCAAAAACGCTTTCTTTCGCCAAGACAGTGTGTTTCTCACTGTTACATGCATTTGAATGGGAAACTCGCCTGAAACAAAGCATAGGTTTTCATTATGTGAATAATTTTAAAATCTTAGCTCAATCGGCTGCAAAACCTGTTTGCCCAGCAGGGGGATATTGAGTTCTAGAAGATAAAGCCATAAACATGTTTGTCTGAGTCTTCTATCAAAAGTTACAGCAATTTATATGAAGTTTTTCAAAAATGCTTTCTTTCGCCAAGACAGTGTGTTTCTCACTGTTACATGCATTTGAATGGGAATCTCGCCCGAGACAAAGTATAGGTTTTCATTATGTGAATAATTTTAAAATCTTAGCTCAATCGGCTGCAAAACCTGTTTGCCCAGCACGGGGATATTGAGTTATATAAGATAAAGCCATGAACATGTGTTTCTGAGTCTTCTATCAAAAGTTACAGCGATTTATATGAAGTTGTTCAAAAACGCTTTCTTTCGCCAAGACAGTGTGTTTCTCACTGTTACATGCATTTGAATGGGAAACTCGCCAGAGACAAGTATAGGTTTTCATTATGTGAATAATTTAAAAATCTTAGCTCAAACGGCTGCAACGGGGATATTGAGTTATATAAGATAAAGCCATAGACATGTTTGTCTGAGTACTCTATCAAAAGTTACAGCGATTTATATGAAGTTGTTCAAAAACGCTTTCTTTCGCCAAGACAGTGTGTTTCTCACTGTTACATGCATTTGAATGGGAAACTCGCCTGAAACAAAGTATAGGTTTTCATTATGTGAATAATTTTAAAATCTTAGCTCAATCGGCTGCAAAACCTGTTTGCCCAGCACGGGGATATTGAGTTATATAAGATAAAGCCATAAACATTTTTGTCTGAGTCTTCTATCAAAAGTTACAGCGATTTATATGAAGTTGTTCAAAAACGCTTTCTTTCGCCAAGACAGTGTGTTTCTCACTGTTACATGCATTTGAATGGGAAACTCGCCTGAAACAAAGCATAGTTTTCATTATGTGAATAATTTTAAAATCTTAGCTCAATCGGCTGCAAAACCTGTTTGCCCAGCACGGGGATATTGAGTTATATAAGATAAAGCCATATACATGTTTGTCTGAGTCTTCTATCAAAAGTTACAGCGATTTATATGAAGTTGTTCAAAAACGCTTTCTTTCGCCAAGACAGTGTGTTTCTCACTGTTACATGCATTTGAATGGGAAACTCGCCTGAAACAAAGCATAGGTTTTCATTATGTGAATAATTTTAAAATCTTAGCTCAATCGGCTGCAAAACCTGTTTGCCCAGCAGGGGGATATTGAGTTCTAGAAGATAAAGCCATAAACATGTTTGTCTGAGTCTTCTATCAAAAGTTACAGCAATTTATATGAAGTTTTTCAAAAATGCTTTCTTTCGCCAAGACAGTGTGTTTCTCACTGTTACATGCATTTGAATGGGAATCTCGCCCGAGACAAAGTATAGGTTTTCATTATGTGAATAATTTTAAAATCTTAGCTCAAACGGCTGCAACGGGGATATTGAGTTATATAAGATAAAGCCATAAACATGTTTGTCTGAGTCTTCTATCAAAAGTTACAGCGATTTATATGAAGTTGTTCAAAAATGCTTTATTTCGCCAAGACAATGCGTTTCTCACTGTTACATGCATTTGAATGGGAAACTCGCCAGAGACAAAGTATAGGTTTTCATTATGTGAATAATTTAAAAATCTTAGCTCAAACGGCTGCAACGGGGATATTGAGTTATATAAGATAAAGCCATAAACATGTTTGTCTGAGTACTCTATCAAAAGTTACAGCGATTTATATGAAGTTGTTCAAAAACGCTTTCTTTCGCCAAGACAGTGTGTTTCTCACTGTTACATGCATTTGAATGGGAAACTCGCCTGAAACAAAGCATAGCTTTTCATTATGTGAATAATTTTAAAATCTTAGCTCAATCGGCTGCAAAACCTGTTTGCCCAGCACGGGGATATTGAGTTATATAAGATAAAGCCATAAACATGTTTGTCTGAGTCTTCTATCAAAAGTTACAGCGATTTATATGAAGTTGTTCAAAAACGCTTTCTTTCGCCAAGACAGTGTGTTTCTCACTGTTACATGCATTTGAATGGGAAACTCGCCTGAAACAAAGCATAGGTTTTCATTATGTGAATAATTTTAAAATCTTAGCTCAATCGGCTGCAAAACCTGTTTGCCCAGCAGGGGGATATTGAGTTCTAGAAGATAAAGCCATAAACATGTTTGTCTGAGTCTTCTATCAAAAGTTACAGCGATTTATATGAAGTTGTTCAAAAATGCTTTATTTCGCCAAGACAATGCGTTTCTCACTGTTACATGCATTTGAATGGGAAACTCGCCAGAGACAAAGTATAGGTTTTCATTATGTGAATAATTTAAAAATCTTAGCTCAAACGGCTGCAACGGGGATATTGAGTTATATAAGATAAAGCCATAAACATGTTTGTCTGAGTACTCTATCAAAAGTTACAGCGATTTATATGAAGTTGTTCAAAAACGCTTTATTTCGCCAAGACAGTGTGTTTCTCAATGTTACATGCATTTGAATGGGAAACTCGCCTGAAACAAAGTATAGGTTTTCATTATGTGAATAATTTTAAAATCTTAGCTCAATCGGCTGCAAAACCTGTTTGCCCAGCACGGGGATATTGAATTATATAAGATAAAGCCATAAACATTTTTGTCTGAGTCTTCTATCAAAAGTTACAGCGATTTATATGAAGTTGTTCAAAAACGCTTTATTTCGCCAAGACAGTGTTTCTCACTGTTACATGCATTTGAATGGGAAACTCGCCTGAAACAAAGCATAGGTTTTCATTATGTGAATAATTTTAAAATCTTAGCTCAATCGGCTGCAAAACCTGTTTGCCCAGCACGGGGATATTGAGTTATATAAGATAAAGCCATAAACATGTTTGTCTGAGTCTTCTATCAAAAGTTACAGCGATTTATATGAAGTTGTTCAAAAACGCTTTCTTTCGCCAAGACAGTGTGTTTCTCACTGTTACATGCATTTGAATGGGAAACTCGCCTGAAACAAAGTATAGGTTTTCATTATGTGAATAATTTTAAAATCTTAGCTCAATCGGCTGCAAAACCTGTTTGCCCAGCACGGGGATATTGAGTTATATAAGATAAAGCCATAAACATTTTTGTCTGAGTCTTCTATCAAAAGTTACAGCGATTTATATGAAGTTGTTCAAAAACGCTTTATTTCGCCAAGACAGTGTGTTTCTCACTGTTACATGCATTTGAATGGGAAACTCGCCTGAAACAAAGCATAGGTTTTCATTATGTGAATAATTTAAAAATCTTAGCTCAATCGGCTGCAAAACCTGTTTGCCCAGCACGGGGATATTGAGTTATATAAGATAAAGCCATGAACATGTGTTTCTGAGTCTTCTATCAAAAGTTACAGCGATTTATATGAAGTTGTTCAAAAACGCTTTCTTTCGCCAAGACAGTGTGTTTCTCACTGTTACATGCATTTGAATGGGAAACTCGCCTGACACAAAGCATAGGTTTTCATTATGTGAATAATTTTAAAATCTTAGCTCAAACGGCTGAAACGGGCATATTGAGTTATATAAGATAAAGCCATAAACATGTTTGTCTGAGTCTTCTATCAAAAGTTACAGCGATTTATATGAAGTTGTTCAAAAATGCTTTCTTTCGCCAAGACAATGCGTTTCTCACTGTTACATGCATTTGAATGGGAAACTCGCCAGAGACAAGTATAGGTTTTCATTATGTGAATAATTTAAAAATCTTAGCTCAAACGGCTGCAACGGGGATATTGAGTTATATAAGATAAAGCCATAGACATGTTTGTCTGAGTACTCTATCAAAAGTTACAGCGATTTATATGAAGTTGTTCAAAAACGCTTTCTTTCGCCAAGACAGTGTGTTTCTCACTGTTACATGCATTTGAATGGGAAACTCGCCTGAAACAAAGTATAGGTTTTCATTATGTGAATAATTTTAAAATCTTAGCTCAATCGGCTGCAAAACCTGTTTGCCCAGCACGGGGATATTGAGTTCTATAAGATAAAGCCATGAACATGTGTTTCTGAGTCTTCTATCAAAAGTTACAGCGATTTATATGAAGTTGTTCAAAAACGCTTTCTTTCGCCAAGACAGTGTGTTTCTCACTGTTACATGCATTTGAATGGGAAACTCGCCTGACACAAAGCATAGGTTTTCATTATGTGAATAATTTTAAAATCTTAGCTCAAACGGCTGAAACGGGCATATTGAGTTATATAAGATAAAGCCATAAACATGTTTGTCTGTCTTCTATCAAAAGTTACAGCGATTTATATGAAGTTGTTCAAAAATGCTTTCTTTCGCCAAGACAATGCGTTTCTCACTGTTACATGCATTTGAATGGGAAACTCGCCAGAGACAAGTATAGGTTTTCATTATGTGAATAATTTAAAAATCTTAGCTCAAACGGCTGCAACGGGGATATTGAGTTATATAAGATAAAGCCATAGACATGTTTGTCTGAGTACTCTATCAAAAGTTACAGCGATTTATATGAAGTTGTTCAAAAACGCTTTCTTTCGCCAAGACAGTGTGTTTCTCACTGTTACATGCATTTGAATGGGAAACTCGCCTGAAACAAAGTATAGGTTTTCATTATGTGAATAATTTTAAAATCTTAGCTCAATCGGCTGCAAAACCTGTTTGCCCAGCACGGGGATATTGAGTTCTATAAGATAAAGCCATAAACATTTTTGTCTGAGTCTTCTATCAAAAGTTACAGCGATTTATATGAAGTTGTTCAAAAACGCTTTCTTTCGCCAAGACAGTGTGTTTCTCACTGTTACATGCATTTGAATGGGAAACTCGCCTGAAACAAAGCATAGTTTTCATTATGTGAATAATTTTAAAATCTTAGCTCAATCGGCTGCAAAACCTGTTTGCCCAGCACGGGGATATTGAGTTATATAAGATAAAGCCATAAACATGTTTGTCTGAGTCTTCTATCAAAAGTTACAGCGATTTATATGAAGTTGTTCAAAAACGCTTTCTTTCGCCAAGACAGTGTGTTTCTCACTGTTACATGCATTTGAATGGGAAACTCGCCTGAAACAAAGCATAGGTTTTCATTATGTGAATAATTTTAAAATCTTAGCTCAATCGGCTGCAACGGGGATATTGAGTTATATAAGATAAAGCCATAAACATGTTTGTCTGAGTCTTCTATCAAAAGTTACAGCGATTTATATGAAGTTGTTCAAAAACGCTTTCTTTCGCCAAGACAGTGTGTTTCTCACTGTTACATGCATTTGAATGGGAAACTCGCCTGAAACAAAGCATAGGTTTTCATTATGTGAATAATTTTAAAATCTTAGCTCAATCGGCTGCAACGGGGATATTGAGTTATATAAGATAAAGCCATAGACATGTTTGTCTGAGTACTCTATCAAAAGTTACAGCGATTTATATGAAGTTGTTCAAAAACGCTTTCTTTCGCCAAGACAGTGTGTTTCTCACTGTTACATGCATTTGAATGGGAAACTCGCCTGAAACAAAGTATAGGTTTTCATTATGTGAATAATTTTAAAATCTTAGCTCAATCGGCTGCAAAACCTGTTTGCCCAGCACGGGGATATTGAGTTATATAAGATAAAGCCATAAACATTTTTGTCTGAGTCTTCTATCAAAAGTTACAGCGATTTATATGAAGTTGTTCAAAAACGCTTTCTTTCGCCAAGACAGTGTGTTTCTCACTGTTACATGCATTTGAATGGGAAACTCGCCTGAAACAAAGCATAGTTTTCATTATGTGAATAATTTTAAAATCTTAGCTCAATCGGCTGCAAAACCTGTTTGCCCAGCACGGGGATATTGAGTTATATAAGATAAAGCCATAAACATGTTTGTCTGAGTCTTCTATCAAAAGTTACAGCGATTTATATGAAGTTGTTCAAAAACGCTTTCTTTCGCCAAGACAGTGTGTTTCTCACTGTTACATGCATTTGAATGGGAAACTCGCCTGAAACAAAGCATAGGTTTTCATTATGTGAATAATTTTAAAATCTTAGCTCAATCGGCTGCAAAACCTGTTTGCCCAGCAGGGGGATATTGAGTTCTAGAAGATAAAGCCATAAACATGTTTGTCTGAGTCTTCTATCAAAAGTTACAGCAATTTATATGAAGTTTTTCAAAAATGCTTTCTTTCGCCAAGACAGTGTGTTTCTCACTGTTACATGCATTTGAATGGGAATCTCGCCCGAGACAAAGTATAGGTTTTCATTATGTGAATAATTTTAAAATCTTAGCTCAATCGGCTGCAAAACCTGTTTGCCCAGCACGGGGATATTGAGTTATATAAGATAAAGCCATGAACATGTGTTTCTGAGTCTTCTATCAAAAGTTACAGCGATTTATATGAAGTTGTTCAAAAACGCTTTCTTTCGCCAAGACAGTGTGTTTCTCACTGTTACATGCATTTGAATGGGAAACTCGCCAGAGACAAGTATAGGTTTTCATTATGTGAATAATTTAAAAATCTTAGCTCAAACGGCTGCAACGGGGATATTGAGTTATATAAGATAAAGCCATAGACATGTTTGTCTGAGTACTCTATCAAAAGTTACAGCGATTTATATGAAGTTGTTCAAAAACGCTTTCTTTCGCCAAGACAGTGTGTTTCTCACTGTTACATGCATTTGAATGGGAAACTCGCCTGAAACAAAGTATAGGTTTTCATTATGTGAATAATTTTAAAATCTTAGCTCAATCGGCTGCAAAACCTGTTTGCCCAGCACGGGGATATTGAGTTATATAAGATAAAGCCATAAACATTTTTGTCTGAGTCTTCTATCAAAAGTTACAGCGATTTATATGAAGTTGTTCAAAAACGCTTTCTTTCGCCAAGACAGTGTGTTTCTCACTGTTACATGCATTTGAATGGGAAACTCGCCTGAAACAAAGCATAGTTTTCATTATGTGAATAATTTTAAAATCTTAGCTCAATCGGCTGCAAAACCTGTTTGCCCAGCACGGGGATATTGAGTTATATAAGATAAAGCCATATACATGTTTGTCTGAGTCTTCTATCAAAAGTTACAGCGATTTATATGAAGTTGTTCAAAAACGCTTTCTTTCGCCAAGACAGTGTGTTTCTCACTGTTACATGCATTTGAATGGGAAACTCGCCTGAAACAAAGCATAGGTTTTCATTATGTGAATAATTTTAAAATCTTAGCTCAATCGGCTGCAAAACCTGTTTGCCCAGCAGGGGGATATTGAGTTCTAGAAGATAAAGCCATAAACATGTTTGTCTGAGTCTTCTATCAAAAGTTACAGCAATTTATATGAAGTTTTTCAAAAATGCTTTCTTTCGCCAAGACAGTGTGTTTCTCACTGTTACATGCATTTGAATGGGAATCTCGCCCGAGACAAAGTATAGGTTTTCATTATGTGAATAATTTTAAAATCTTAGCTCAAACGGCTGCAACGGGGATATTGAGTTATATAAGATAAAGCCATAAACATGTTTGTCTGAGTCTTCTATCAAAAGTTACAGCGATTTATATGAAGTTGTTCAAAAATGCTTTATTTCGCCAAGACAATGCGTTTCTCACTGTTACATGCATTTGAATGGGAAACTCGCCAGAGACAAAGTATAGGTTTTCATTATGTGAATAATTTAAAAATCTTAGCTCAAACGGCTGCAACGGGGATATTGAGTTATATAAGATAAAGCCATAAACATGTTTGTCTGAGTACTCTATCAAAAGTTACAGCGATTTATATGAAGTTGTTCAAAAACGCTTTCTTTCGCCAAGACAGTGTGTTTCTCACTGTTACATGCATTTGAATGGGAAACTCGCCTGAAACAAAGCATAGCTTTTCATTATGTGAATAATTTTAAAATCTTAGCTCAATCGGCTGCAAAACCTGTTTGCCCAGCACGGGGATATTGAGTTATATAAGATAAAGCCATAAACATGTTTGTCTGAGTCTTCTATCAAAAGTTACAGCGATTTATATGAAGTTGTTCAAAAACGCTTTCTTTCGCCAAGACAGTGTGTTTCTCACTGTTACATGCATTTGAATGGGAAACTCGCCTGAAACAAAGCATAGGTTTTCATTATGTGAATAATTTTAAAATCTTAGCTCAATCGGCTGCAAAACCTGTTTGCCCAGCAGGGGGATATTGAGTTCTAGAAGATAAAGCCATAAACATGTTTGTCTGAGTCTTCTATCAAAAGTTACAGCGATTTATATGAAGTTGTTCAAAAATGCTTTATTTCGCCAAGACAATGCGTTTCTCACTGTTACATGCATTTGAATGGGAAACTCGCCAGAGACAAAGTATAGGTTTTCATTATGTGAATAATTTAAAAATCTTAGCTCAAACGGCTGCAACGGGGATATTGAGTTATATAAGATAAAGCCATAAACATGTTTGTCTGAGTACTCTATCAAAAGTTACAGCGATTTATATGAAGTTGTTCAAAAACGCTTTATTTCGCCAAGACAGTGTGTTTCTCAATGTTACATGCATTTGAATGGGAAACTCGCCTGAAACAAAGTATAGGTTTTCATTATGTGAATAATTTTAAAATCTTAGCTCAATCGGCTGCAAAACCTGTTTGCCCAGCACGGGGATATTGAATTATATAAGATAAAGCCATAAACATTTTTGTCTGAGTCTTCTATCAAAAGTTACAGCGATTTATATGAAGTTGTTCAAAAACGCTTTATTTCGCCAAGACAGTGTTTCTCACTGTTACATGCATTTGAATGGGAAACTCGCCTGAAACAAAGCATAGGTTTTCATTATGTGAATAATTTTAAAATCTTAGCTCAATCGGCTGCAAAACCTGTTTGCCCAGCACGGGGATATTGAGTTATATAAGATAAAGCCATAAACATGTTTGTCTGAGTCTTCTATCAAAAGTTACAGCGATTTATATGAAGTTGTTCAAAAACGCTTTCTTTCGCCAAGACAGTGTGTTTCTCACTGTTACATGCATTTGAATGGGAAACTCGCCTGAAACAAAGTATAGGTTTTCATTATGTGAATAATTTTAAAATCTTAGCTCAATCGGCTGCAAAACCTGTTTGCCCAGCACGGGGATATTGAGTTATATAAGATAAAGCCATAAACATTTTTGTCTGAGTCTTCTATCAAAAGTTACAGCGATTTATATGAAGTTGTTCAAAAACGCTTTATTTCGCCAAGACAGTGTGTTTCTCACTGTTACATGCATTTGAATGGGAAACTCGCCTGAAACAAAGCATAGGTTTTCATTATGTGAATAATTTAAAAATCTTAGCTCAATCGGCTGCAAAACCTGTTTGCCCAGCACGGGGATATTGAGTTATATAAGATAAAGCCATGAACATGTGTTTCTGAGTCTTCTATCAAAAGTTACAGCGATTTATATGAAGTTGTTCAAAAACGCTTTCTTTCGCCAAGACAGTGTGTTTCTCACTGTTACATGCATTTGAATGGGAAACTCGCCTGACACAAAGCATAGGTTTTCATTATGTGAATAATTTTAAAATCTTAGCTCAAACGGCTGAAACGGGCATATTGAGTTATATAAGATAAAGCCATAAACATGTTTGTCTGAGTCTTCTATCAAAAGTTACAGCGATTTATATGAAGTTGTTCAAAAATGCTTTCTTTCGCCAAGACAATGCGTTTCTCACTGTTACATGCATTTGAATGGGAAACTCGCCAGAGACAAGTATAGGTTTTCATTATGTGAATAATTTAAAAATCTTAGCTCAAACGGCTGCAACGGGGATATTGAGTTATATAAGATAAAGCCATAGACATGTTTGTCTGAGTACTCTATCAAAAGTTACAGCGATTTATATGAAGTTGTTCAAAAACGCTTTCTTTCGCCAAGACAGTGTGTTTCTCACTGTTACATGCATTTGAATGGGAAACTCGCCTGAAACAAAGTATAGGTTTTCATTATGTGAATAATTTTAAAATCTTAGCTCAATCGGCTGCAAAACCTGTTTGCCCAGCACGGGGATATTGAGTTCTATAAGATAAAGCCATGAACATGTGTTTCTGAGTCTTCTATCAAAAGTTACAGCGATTTATATGAAGTTGTTCAAAAACGCTTTCTTTCGCCAAGACAGTGTGTTTCTCACTGTGACATGCATTTGAATGGGAAACTCGCCTGACACAAAGCATAGGTTTTCATTATGTGAATAATTTTAAAATCTTAGCTCAAACGGCTGAAACGGGCATATTGAGTTATATAAGATAAAGCCATAAACATGTTTGTCTGAGTCTTCTATCAAAAGTTACAGCGATTTATATGAAGTTGTTCAAAAATGCTTTCTTTCGCCAAGACAATGCGTTTCTCACTGTTACATGCATTTGAATGGGAAACTCGCCAGAGACAAGTATAGGTTTTCATTATGTGAATAATTTAAAAATCTTAGCTCAAACGGCTGCAACGGGGATATTGAGTTATATAAGATAAAGCCATAGACATGTTTGTCTGAGTACTCTATCAAAAGTTACAGCGATTTATATGAAGTTGTTCAAAAACGCTTTCTTTCGCCAAGACAGTGTGTTTCTCACTGTTACATGCATTTGAATGGGAAACTCGCCTGAAACAAAGTATAGGTTTTCATTATGTGAATAATTTTAAAATCTTAGCTCAATCGGCTGCAAAACCTGTTTGCCCAGCACGGGGATATTGAGTTCTATAAGATAAAGCCATAAACATTTTTGTCTGAGTCTTCTATCAAAAGTTACAGCGATTTATATGAAGTTGTTCAAAAACGCTTTCTTTCGCCAAGACAGTGTGTTTCTCACTGTTACATGCATTTGAATGGGAAACTCGCCTGAAACAAAGCATAGTTTTCATTATGTGAATAATTTTAAAATCTTAGCTCAATCGGCTGCAAAACCTGTTTGCCCAGCACGGGGATATTGAGTTATATAAGATAAAGCCATAAACATGTTTGTCTGAGTCTTCTATCAAAAGTTACAGCGATTTATATGAAGTTGTTCAAAAACGCTTTCTTTCGCCAAGACAGTGTGTTTCTCACTGTTACATGCATTTGAATGGGAAACTCGCCTGAAACAAAGCATAGGTTTTCATTATGTGAATAATTTTAAAATCTTAGCTCAATCGGCTGCAACGGGGATATTGAGTTATATAAGATAAAGCCATAAACATGTTTGTCTGAGTCTTCTATCAAAAGTTACAGCGATTTATATGAAGTTGTTCAAAAACGCTTTCTTTCGCCAAGACAGTGTGTTTCTCACTGTTACATGCATTTGAATGGGAAACTCGCCTGAAACAAAGCATAGGTTTTCATTATGTGAATAATTTTAAAATCTTAGCTCAATCGGCTGCAAAACCTGTTTGCCCAGCACGGGGATATTGAGTTCTAGAAGATAAAGCCATAAACATGTTTGTCTGAGTCTTCTATCAAAAGTTACAGCAATTTATATGAAGTTGTTCAAAAATGCTTTATTTCGCCAAGACAATGCGTTTCTCACTGTTACATGCATTTGAATGGGAAACTCGCCAGAGACAAAGTATAGGTTTTCATTATGTGAATAATTTAAAAATCTTAGCTCAAACGGCTGCAACGGGGATATTGAGTTATATAAGATAAAGCCATAAACATGTTTGTCTGAGTACTCTATCAAAAGTTACAGCGATTTATATGAAGTTGTTCAAAAACGCTTTCTTTCGCCAAGACAGTGTGTTTCTCACTGTTACATGCATTTGAATGGGAAACTCGCCTGAAACAAAGTATAGGTTTTCATTATGTGAATAATTTTAAAATCTTAGCTCAATCGGCTGCAAAACCTGTTTGCCCAGCACGGGGATATTGAGTTATATAAGATAAAGCCATAAACATTTTTGTCTGAGTCTTCTATCAAAAGTTACAGCGATTTATATGAAGTTGTTCAAAAACGCTTTATTTCGCCAAGACAGTGTGTTTCTCACTGTTACATGCATTTGAATGGGAAACTCGCCTGAAACAAAGCATAGGTTTTCATTATGTGAATAATTTTAAAATCTTAGCTCAATCGGCTGCAAAACCTGTTTGCCCAGCACGGGGATATTGAGTTATATAAGATAAAGCCATAAACATGTTTGTCTGAGTCTTCTATCAAAAGTTACAGCGATTTATATGAAGTTGTTCAAAAACGCTTTCTTTCGCCAAGACAGTGTGTTTCTCACTGTTACATGCATTTGAATGGGAAACTCGCCTGAAACAAAGCATAGGTTTTCATTATGTGAATAATTTTAAAATCTTAGCTCAATCGGCTGCAAAACCTGTTTGCCCAGCAGGGGGATATTGAGTTCTAGAAGATAAAGCCATAAACATGTTTGTCTGAGTCTTCTATCAAAAGTTACAGCGATTTATATGAAGTTGTTCAAAAACGCTTTCTTTCGCCAAGACAATGCGTTTCTCACTGTTACATGCATTTGAACGGGAAACTCGCCTGAAACAAAGTATAGGTTTTCATTATGTGAATAATTTTAAAATCTTAGCTCAATCGGCTGCAAAACCTGTTTGCCCAGCACGGGGATATTGAGTTATATAAGATAAAGCCATGAACATTTGTTTCTGAGTCTTCTATCAAAAGTTACAGCGATTTATATGAAGTTGTTCAAAAACGCTTTCTTTCGCCAAGACAGTGTGTTTCTCACTGTTACATGCATTTGAATGGGAAACTCGCCAGAGACAAGTATAGGTTTTCATTATGTGAATAATTTAAAAATCTTAGCTCAAACGGCTGCAACGGGGATATTGAGTTATATAAGATAAAGTTATAGACATGTTTGTCTGAGTACTCTATCAAAAGTTACAGCGATTTATATGAAGTTGTTCAAAAACGCTTTCTTTCGCCAAGACAGTGTGTTTCTCACTGTTACATGCATTTGAATGGGAAACTCGCCTGAAACAAAGTATAGGTTTTCATTATGTGAATAATTTTAAAATCTTAGCTCAATCGGCTGCAAAACCTGTTTGCCCAGCACGGGGATATTGAGTTATATAAGATAAAGCCATAAACATTTTTGTCTGAGTCTTCTATCAAAAGTTACAGCGATTTATATGAAGTTGTTCAAAAACGCTTTCTTTCGCCAAGACAGTGTGTTTCTCACTGTTACATGCATTTGAATGGGAAACTCGCCTGAAACAAAGCATAGTTTTCATTATGTGAATAATTTTAAAATCTTAGCTCAATCGGCTGCAAAACCTGTTTGCCCAGCACGGGGATATTGAGTTATATAAGATAAAGCCATAAACATGTTTGTCTGAGTCTTCTATCAAAAGTTACAGCGATTTATATGAAGTTGTTCAAAAACGCTTTCTTTCGCCAAGACAGTGTGTTTCTCACTGTTACATGCATTTGAATGGGAAACTCGCCTGAAACAAAGCATAGGTTTTCATTATGTGAATAATTTTAAAATCTTAGCTCAATCGGCTGCAAAACCTGTTTGCCCAGCAGGGGGATATTGAGTTCTAGAAGATAAAGCCATAAACATGTTTGTCTGAGTCTTCTATCAAAAGTTACAGCGATTTATATGAAGTTGTTCAAAAACGCTTTCTTTCGCCAAGACAATGCGTTTCTCACTGTTACATGCATTTGAACGGGAAACTCGCCTGAAACAAAGTATAGGTTTTCATTATGTGAATAATTTTAAAATCTTAGCTCAATCGGCTGCAAAACCTGTTTGCCCAGCACGGGGATATTGAGTTATATAAGATAAAGCCATGAACATGTGTTTCTGAGTCTTCTATCAAAAGTTACAGCGATTTATATGAAGTTGTTCAAAAACGCTTTCTTTCGCCAAGACAGTGTGTTTCTCACTGTTACATGCATTTGAATGGGAAACTCGCCTGAAACAAAGCATAGTTTTCATTATGTGAATAATTTTAAAATCTTAGCTCAATCGGCTGCAAAACCTGTTTGCCCAGCACGGGGATATTGAGTTATATAAGATAAAGCCATAAACATGTTTGTCTGAGTCTTCTATCAAAAGTTACAGCGATTTATATGAAGTTGTTCAAAAACGCTTTCTTTCGCCAAGACAGTGTGTTTCTCACTGTTACATGCATTTGAATGGGAAACTCGCCTGAAACAAAGCATAGGTTTTCATTATGTGAATAATTTTAAAATCTTAGCTCAATCGGCTGCAAAACCTGTTTGCCCAGCAGGGGGATATTGAGTTCTAGAAGATAAAGCCATAAACATGTTTGTCTGAGTCTTCTATCAAAAGTTACAGCGATTTATATGAAGTTGTTCAAAAATGCTTTATTTCGCCAAGACAATGCGTTTCTCACTGTTACATGCATTTGAATGGGAAACTCGCCAGAGACAAAGTATAGGTTTTCATTATGTGAATAATTTAAAAATCTTAGCTCAAACGGCTGCAACGGGGATATTGAGTTATATAAGATAAAGCCATAAACATGTTTGTCTGAGTACTCTATCAAAAGTTACAGCGATTTATATGAAGTTGTTCAAAAACGCTTTCTTTCGCCAAGACAGTGTGTTTCTCACTGTTACATGCATTTGAATGGGAAACTCGCCTGAAACAAAGCATAGGTTTTCATTATGTGAATAATTTTAAAATCTTAGCTCAATCGGCTGCAAAACCTGTTTGCCCAGCACGGGGATATTGAGTTATATAAGATAAAGCCATAAACATGTTTGTCTGAGTCTTCTATCAAAAGTTACAGCGATTTATATGAAGTTGTTCAAAAACGCTTTCTTTCGCCAAGACAATGCGTTTCTCACTGTTACATGCATTTGAATGGGAAACTCGCCAGAGACAAGTATAGGTTTTCATTATGTGAATAATTTTAAAATCTTAGCTCAAACGGCTGCAACGGGGATATTGAGTTATATAAGATAAAGCCATAAACATGTTTGTCTGAGTCTTCTATCAAAAGTTACAGCGATTTATATGAAGTTGTTCAAAAACGCTTTATTTCGCCAAGACAGTGTGTTTCTCACTGTTACATGCATTTGAATGGGAAACTCGCCTGAAACAAAGCATAGGTTTTCATTATGTGAATAATTTTAAAATCTTAGCTCAATCGGCTGCAAAACCTGTTTGCCCAGCACGGGGATATTGAGTTATATAAGATAAAGCCATAAACATGTTTGTCTGAGTCTTCTATCAAAAGTTACAGCGATTTATATGAAGTTGTTCAAAAACGCTTTCTTTCGCCAAGACAGTGTGTTTCTCACTGTTACATGCATTTGAATGGGAAACTCGCCTGAAACAAAGCATAGGTTTTCATTATGTGAATAATTTTAAAATCTTAGCTCAATCGGCTGCAAAACCTGTTTGCCCAGCAGGGGGATATTGAGTTCTAGAAGATAAAGCCATAAACATGTTTGTCTGAGTCTTCTATCAAAAGTTACAGCGATTTATATGAAGTTGTTCAAAAACGCTTTCTTTCGCCAAGACAATGCGTTTCTCACTGTTACATGCATTTGAACGGGAAACTCGCCTGAAACAAAGTATAGGTTTTCATTATGTGAATAATTTTAAAATCTTAGCTCAATCGGCTGCAAAACCTGTTTGCCCAGCACGGGGATATTGAGTTATATAAGATAAAGCCATGAACATGTGTTTCTGAGTCTTCTATCAAAAGTTACAGCGATTTATATGAAGTTGTTCAAAAACGCTTTCTTTCGCCAAGACAGTGTGTTTCTCACTGTTACATGCATTTGAATGGGAAACTCGCCTGAAACAAAGCATAGTTTTCATTATGTGAATAATTTTAAAATCTTAGCTCAATCGGCTGCAAAACCTGTTTGCCCAGCACGGGGATATTGAGTTATATAAGATAAAGCCATAAACATGTTTGTCTGAGTCTTCTATCAAAAGTTACAGCGATTTATATGAAGTTGTTCAAAAACGCTTTCTTTCGCCAAGACAGTGTGTTTCTCACTGTTACATGCATTTGAATGGGAAACTCGCCTGAAACAAAGCATAGGTTTTCATTATGTGAATAATTTTAAAATCTTAGCTCAATCGGCTGCAAAACCTGTTTGCCCAGCAGGGGGATATTGAGTTCTAGAAGATAAAGCCATAAACATGTTTGTCTGAGTCTTCTATCAAAAGTTACAGCGATTTATATGAAGTTGTTCAAAAATGCTTTATTTCGCCAAGACAATGCGTTTCTCACTGTTACATGCATTTGAATGGGAAACTCGCCAGAGACAAAGTATAGGTTTTCATTATGTGAATAATTTAAAAATCTTAGCTCAAACGGCTGCAACGGGGATATTGAGTTATATAAGATAAAGCCATAAACATGTTTGTCTGAGTACTCTATCAAAAGTTACAGCGATTTATATGAAGTTGTTCAAAAACGCTTTCTTTCGCCAAGACAGTGTGTTTCTCACTGTTACATGCATTTGAATGGGAAACTCGCCTGAAACAAAGCATAGGTTTTCATTATGTGAATAATTTTAAAATCTTAGCTCAATCGGCTGCAAAACCTGTTTGCCCAGCACGGGGATATTGAGTTATATAAGATAAAGCCATAAACATGTTTGTCTGAGTCTTCTATCAAAAGTTACAGCGATTTATATGAAGTTGTTCAAAAACGCTTTCTTTCGCCAAGACAATGCGTTTCTCACTGTTACATGCATTTGAATGGGAAACTCGCCAGAGACAAGTATAGGTTTTCATTATGTGAATAATTTTAAAATCTTAGCTCAAACGGCTGCAACGGGGATATTGAGTTATATAAGATAAAGCCATAAACATGTTTGTCTGAGTCTTCTATCAAAAGTTACAGCGATTTATATGAAGTTGTTCAAAAATGCTTTATTTCGCCAAGACAATGCGTTTCTCACTATTACATGCATTTGAATGGGAAACTCGCCAGAGACAAAGTATAGGTTTTCATTATGTGAATAATTTAAAAATCTTAGCTCAAACGGCTGCAACGGGGATATTGAGTTATATAAGATAAAGCCATAAACATGTTTGTCTGAGTACTCTATCAAAAGTTACAGCGATTTATATGAAGTTGTTCAAAAACGCTTTATTTCGCCAAGACAGTGTGTTTCTCAATGTTACATGCATTTGAATGGGAAACTCGCCTGAAACAAAGTATAGGTTTTCATTATGTGAATAATTTTAAAATCTTAGCTCAATCGGCTGCAAAACCTGTTTGCCCAGCACGGGGATATTGAATTATATAAGATAAAGCCATAAACATTTTTGTCTGAGTCTTCTATCAAAAGTTACAGCGATTTATATGAAGTTGTTCAAAAACGCTTTATTTCGCCAAGACAGTGTTTCTCACTGTTACATGCATTTGAATGGGAAACTCGCCTGAAACAAAGCATAGGTTTTCATTATGTGAATAATTTTAAAATCTTAGCTCAATCGGCTGCAAAACCTGTTTGCCCAGCACGGGGATATTGAGTTATATAAGATAAAGCCATAAACATGTTTGTCTGAGTCTTCTATCAAAAGTTACAGCGATTTATATGAAGTTGTTCAAAAACGCTTTCTTTCGCCAAGACAGTGTGTTTCTCACTGTTACATGCATTTGAATGGGAAACTCGCCTGAAACAAAGCATAGGTTTTCATTATGTGAATAATTTTAAAATCTTAGCTCAATCGGCTGCAAAACCTGTTTGCCCAGCACGGGGATATTGAGTTCTAGAAGATAAAGCCATAAACATGTTTGTCTGAGTCTTCTATCAAAAGTTACAGCAATTTATATGAAGTTGTTCAAAAATGCTTTATTTCGCCAAGACAATGCGTTTCTCACTGTTACATGCATTTGAATGGGAAACTCGCCAGAGACAAAGTATAGGTTTTCATTATGTGAATAATTTAAAAATCTTAGCTCAAACGGCTGCAACGGGGATATTGAGTTATATAAGATAAAGCCATAAACATGTTTGTCTGAGTACTCTATCAAAAGTTAGCGATTTATATGAAGTTGTTCAAAAACGCTTTCTTTCGCCAAGACAGTGTGTTTCTCACTGTTACATGCATTTGAATGGGAAACTCGCCTGAGACAAAGTATAGGTTTTCATTATGTGAATAATTTTAAAATCTTAGCTCAATCGGCTGCAAAACCTGTTTGCCCAGCACGGGGATATTGAGTTATATAAGATAAAGCCATAAACATTTTTGTCTGAGTCTTCTATCAAAAGTTACAGCGATTTATATGAAGTTGTTCAAAAACGCTTTATTTCGCCAAGACAGTGTGTTTCTCACTGTTACATGCATTTGAATGGGAAACTCGCCTGAAACAAAGCATAGGTTTTCATTATGTGAATAATTTTAAAATCTTAGCTCAATCGGCTGCAAAACCTGTTTGCCCAGCACGGGGATATTGAGTTATATAAGATAAAGCCATAAACATGTTTGTCTGAGTCTTCTATCAAAAGTTACAGCGATTTATATGAAGTTGTTCAAAAACGCTTTCTTTCGCCAAGACAGTGTGTTTCTCACTGTTACATGCATTTGAATGGGAAACTCGCCTGAAGCAAAGCATAGGTTTTCATTATGTGAATAATTTTAAAATCTTAGCTCAATCGGCTGCAAAACCTGTTTGCCCAGCACGGGGATATTGAGTTATATAAGATAAAGCCATAAACATGTTTGTCTGAGTCTTCTATCAAAAGTTACAGCGATTTATATGAAGTTGTTCAAAAACGCTTTCTTTCGCCAAGACAGTGTGTTTCTCACTGTTACATGCATTTGAATGGGAAACTCGCCTGAAACAAAGCATAGGTTTTCATTATGTGAATAATTTTAAAATCTTAGCTCAATCGGCTGCAAAACCTGTTTGCCCAGCAGGGGGATATTGAGTTCTAGAAGATAAAGCCATAAACATGTTTGTCTGAGTCTTCTATCAAAAGTTACAGCGATTTATATGAAGTTGTTCAAAAACGCTTTCTTTCGCCAAGACAATGCGTTTCTCACTGTTACATGCATTTGAACGGGAAACTCGCCTGAAACAAAGTATAGGTTTTCATTATGTGAATAATTTTAAAATCTTAGCTCAATCGGCTGCAAAACCTGTTTGCCCAGCACGGGGATATTGAGTTATATAAGATAAAGCCATAAACATTTTTGTCTGAGTCTTCTATCAAAAGTTACAGCGATTTATATGAAGTTGTTCAAAAACGCTTTATTTCGCCAAGACAGTGTGTTTCTCACTGTTACATGCATTTGAATGGGAAACTCGCCTGAAACAAAGCATAGGTTTTCATTATGTGAATAATTTTAAAATCTTAGCTCAATCGGCTGCAAAACCTGTTTGCCCAGCACGGGGATATTGAGTTATATAAGATAAAGCCATAAACATGTTTGTCTGAGTCTTCTATCAAAAGTTACAGCGATTTATATGAAGTTGTTCAAAAACGCTTTCTTTCGCCAAGACAGTGTGTTTCTCACTGTTACATGCATTTGAATGGGAAACTCGCCTGAAACAAAGCATAGGTTTTCATTATGTGAATAATTTTAAAATCTTAGCTCAATCGGCTGCAAAACCTGTTTGCCCAGCAGGGGGATATTGAGTTCTAGAAGATAAAGCCATAAACATGTTTGTCTGAGTCTTCTATCAAAAGTTACAGCGATTTATATGAAGTTGTTCAAAAACGCTTTCTTTCGCCAAGACAATGCGTTTCTCACTGTTACATGCATTTGAACGGGAAACTCGCCTGAAACAAAGTATAGGTTTTCATTATGTGAATAATTTTAAAATCTTAGCTCAATCGGCTGCAACGGGGATATTGAGTTATATAAGATAAAGCCATAGACATGTTTGTCTGAGTACTCTATCAAAAGTTACAGCGATTTATATGAAGTTGTTCAAAAACGCTTTCTTTCGCCAAGACAGTGTGTTTCTCACTGTTACATGCATTTGAATGGGAAACTCGCCAGAGACAAGTATAGGTTTTCATTATGTGAATAATTTAAAAATCTTAGCTCAAACGGCTGCAACGGGGATATTGAGTTATATAAGATAAAGCCATAGACATGTTTGTCTGAGTACTCTATCAAAAGTTACAGCGATTTATATGAAGTTGTTCAAAAACGCTTTCTTTCGCCAAGACAGTGTGTTTCTCACTGTTACATGCATTTGAATGGGAAACTCGCCTGAAACGAAGTATAGGTTTTCATTATGTGAATAATTTTAAAATCTTAGCTCAATCGGCTGCAAAACCTGTTTGCCCAGCACGGGGATATTGAGTTATATAAGATAAAGCCATAAACATGTTTGTCTGAGTCTTCTATCAAAAGTTACAGCGATTTATATGAAGTTGTTCAAAAACGCTTTCTTTCGCCAAGACAGTGTGTTTCTCACTGTTACATGCATTTGAATGGGAAACTCGCCTGAAACAAAGCATAGTTTTCATTATGTGAATAATTTTAAAATCTTAGCTCAATCGGCTGCAAAACCTGTTTGCCCAGCACGGGGATATTGAGTTATATAAGATAAAGCCATAAACATGTTTGTCTGAGTCTTCTATCAAAAGTTACAGCGATTTATATGAAGTTGTTCAAAAACGCTTTCTTTCGCCAAGACAGTGTGTTTCTCACTGTTACATGCATTTGAATGGGAAACTCGCCTGAAACAAAGCATAGGTTTTCATTATGTGAATAATTTTAAAATTTTAGCTCAATCGGCTGCAAAACCTGTTTGCCCAGCAGGGGGATATTGAGTTCTAGAAGATAAAGCCATAAACATGTTTGTCTGAGTCTTCTATCAAAAGTTACAGCAATTTATATGAAGTTTTTCAAAAATGCTTTCTTTCGCCAAGACAGTGTGTTTCTCACTGTTACATGCATTTGAATGGGAATCTCGCCCGAGACAAAGTATAGGTTTTCATTATGTGAATAATTTTAAAATCTTAGCTCAAACGGCTGCAACGGGGATATTGAGTTATATAAGATAAAGCCATAAACATGTTTGTCTGAGTCTTCTATCAAAAGTTACAGCGATTTATATGAAGTTGTTCAAAAATGCTTTATTTCGCCAAGACAATGCGTTTCTCACTGTTACATGCATTTGAATGGGAAACTCGCCAGAGACAAAGTATAGGTTTTCATTATGTGAATAATTTAAAAATCTTAGCTCAAACGGCTGCAACGGGGATATTGAGTTATATAAGATAAAGCCATAAACATGTTTGTCTGAGTACTCTATCAAAAGTTACAGCGATTTATATGAAGTTGTTCAAAAACGCTTTCTTTCGCCAAGACAGTGTGTTTCTCACTGTTACATGCATTTGAATGGGAAACTCGCCTGAAACAAAGCATAGGTTTTCATTATGTGAATAATTTTAAAATCTTAGCTCAATCGGCTGCAAAACCTGTTTGCCCAGCACGGGGATATTGAGTTCTATAAGATAAAGCCATGAACATGTGTTTCTGAGTCTTCTATCAAAAGTTACAGCGATTTATATGAAGTTGTTCAAAAATGCTTTATTTCGCCAAGACAATGCGTTTCTCACTGTTACATGCATTTGAATGGGAAACTCGCCAGAGACAAAGTATAGGTTTTCATTATGTGAATAATTTAAAAATCTTAGCTCAAACGGCTGCAAAACCTGTTTGCCCAGCACGGGGATATTGAGTTATATAAGATAAAGCCATAAACATGTTTGTCTGAGTCTTCTATCAAAAGTTACAGCGATTTATATGAAGTTGTTCAAAAATGCTTTATTTCGCCAAGACAATGCGTTTCTCACTGTTACATGCATTTGAATGGGAAACTCGCCAGAGACAAAGTATAGGTTTTCATTATGTGAATAATTTAAAAATCTTAGCTCAAACGGCTGCAACGGGGATATTGAGTTATATAAGATAAAGCCATAAACATGTTTGTCTGAGTACTCTATCAAAAGTTACAGCGATTTATATGAAGTTGTTCAAAAACGCTTTATTTCGCCAAGACAGTGTGTTTCTCAATGTTACATGCATTTGAATGGGAAACTCGCCTGAAACAAAGTATAGGTTTTCATTATGTGAATAATTTTAAAATCTTAGCTCAATCGGCTGCAAAACCTGTTTGCCCAGCACGGGGATATTGAATTATATAAGATAAAGCCATAAACATTTTTGTCTGAGTCTTCTATCAAAAGTTACAGCGATTTATATGAAGTTGTTCAAAAACGCTTTATTTCGCCAAGACAGTGTTTCTCACTGTTACATGCATTTGAATGGGAAACTCGCCTGAAACAAAGCATAGGTTTTCATTATGTGAATAATTTTGAAATCTTAGCTCAATCGGCTGCAAAACCTGTTTGCCCAGCACGGGGATATTGAGTTATATAAGATAAAGCCATAAACATGTTTGTCTGAGTCTTCTATCAAAAGTTACAGCGATTTATATGAAGTTGTTCAAAAACGCTTTATTTCGCCAAGACAGTGTTTCTCACTGTTACATGCATTTGAATGGGAAACTCGCCTGAAACAAAGCATAGGTTTTCATTATGTGAATAATTTTAAAATCTTAGCTCAATCGGCTGCAAAACCTGTTTGCCCAGCACGGGGATATTGAGTTATATAAGATAAAGCCATAAACATGTTTGTCTGAGTCTTCTATCAAAAGTTACAGCGATTTATATGAAGTTGTTCAAAAACGCTTTCTTTCGCCAAGACAGTGTGTTTCTCACTGTTACATGCATTTGAATGGGAAACTCGCCTGAAACAAAGCATAGGTTTTCATTATGTGAATAATTTTAAAATCTTAGCTCAATCGGCTGCAAAACCTGTTTGCCCAGCACGGGGGTATTGAGTTATATAAGATAAAGCCATAAACATGTTTGTCTGAGTCTTCTATCAAAAGTTACAGCGATTTATATGAAGTTGTTCAAAAACGCTTTCTTTCGCCAAGACAGTGTGTTTCTCACTGTTACATGCATTTGAATGGGAAACTCGCCTGAAACAAAGTATAGGTTTTCATTATGTGAATAATTTTAAAATCTTAGCTCAATCGGCTGCAAAACCTGTTTGCCCAGCAGGGGGATTTTCAGTTCTATAAGATAAAGCCATGAACATGTGTTTCTGAGTCTTCTATCAAAAGTTACAGCGATTTATATGAAGTTGTTCAAAAACGCTTTATTTCGCCAAGACAGTGTGTTTCTCACTGTTACATGCATTTGAATGGGAAACTCGCCTGAAACAAAGTATAGGTTTTCATTATGTGAATAATTTTAAAATCTTAGCTCAATCGGCTGCAAAACCTGTTTGCCCAGCACGGGGATATTGAGTTCTATAAGATAAAGCCATGAACATGTGTTTCTGAGTCTTCTATCAAAAGTTACAGCGATTTATATGAAGTTGTACGAAAATGCTTTCTTTCGCCAAGACAGTGTGTTTCTCACTGTTACATGCATTTGAATGGGAAACTCGCCTGAAACAAAGTATAGGTTTTCATTATGTGAATAATTTTAAAATCTTAGCTCAAACGGCTGCAACGGGGATATTGAGTTATATAAGATAAAGCCATAAACATGTTTGTCTGAGTACTCTATCAAAAGTTACAGCGATTTATATGAAGTTGTTCAAAAACGCTTTATTTCGCCAAGACAGTGTGTTTCTCACTGTTACATGCATTTGAATGGGAAACTCGCCTGAAACAAAGTATAGGTTTTCATTATGTGAATAATTTTAAAATCTTAGCTCAATCGGCTGCAAAACCTGTTTGCCCAGCACGGGGATATTGAGTTCTATAAGATAAAGCCATAAACATGTTTGTCTGAGTCTTCTATCAAAAGTTACAGCGATTTATATGAAGTTGTTCAAAAACGCTTTATTTCGCCAAGACAGTGTGTTTCTCACTGTTACATGCATTTGAATGGGAAACTCGCCTGAAACAAAGTATAGGTTTTCATTATGTGAATAATTTTAAAATCTTAGCTCAGTCGGCTGCAAAACCTGTTTGCCCAGCACGGGGATTTTGAGTTATATAAGATAAAGCCATGAACATGTTTGTCTGAGTCTTCTATCAAAAGTTACAGCGATTTATATGAAGTTGTTCAAAAACGCTTTATTTCGCCAAGACAATGCGTTTCTCACTGTTACATGCATTTGAATGGGAAACTCGCCCGAGACAAAGTATAGGTTTTCATTATGTGAATAATTTTAAAATCTTAGCTCAAACGGCTGCAACGGGGATATTGAGTTATATAAGATAAAGCCATAAACATGTTTGTCTGAGTACTCTATCAAAAGTTACAGCGATTTATATGAAGTTGTTCAAAAACGCTTTCTTTCGCCAAGACAGTGTGTTTCTCACTGTTACATGCATTTGAATGGGAAACTCGCCTGAAACAAAGTATAGGTTTTCATTATGTGAATAATTTTAAAATCTTAGCTCAATCGGCTGCGAAACCTGTTTGCCCAGCACGGGGATATTGAGTTCTATAAGATAAAGCCATAAACATGTTTGTCTGAGTCTTCTATCAAAGGTTACAGCGATTTATATGAAGTTGTACGAAAACGCTTTATTTCGCCAAGACAGTGTGTTTCTCACTGTTACATGCATTTGAATGGGAAACTCGCCTGAAACAAAGTATAGGTTTTCATTATGTGAATAATTTTAAAATCTTAGCTCAATCGGCTGCAAAACCTGTTTGCCCAGCACGGGGATATTGAGTTATATAAGATAAAGCCATAAACATGTTTGTCTGAGTCTTCTATCAAAAGTTACAGCGATTTATATGAAGTTGTTCAAAAACGCTTTCTTTCGCCAAGACAGTGTGTTTCTCACTGTTACATGCATTTGAATGGGAAACTCGCCTGAAACAAAGTATAGGTTTTCATTATGTGAATAATTTTAAAATCTTAGCTCAATCGGCTGCAAAACCTGTTTGCCCAGCAGGGGGATTTTCAGTTCTATAAGATAAAGCCATGAACATGTGTTTCTGAGTCTTCTATCAAAAGTTACAGCGATTTATATGAAGTTGTACGAAAATGCTTTCTTTCGCCAAGACAGTGTGTTTCTCACTGTTACATGCATTTGAATGGGAAACTCGCCAGAGACAAGTATAGGTTTTCATTATGTGAATAATTTTAAAATCTTAGCTCAAACGGCTGCAACGGGGATATTGAGTTATATAAGATAAAGCCATAAACATGTTTGTCTGAGTACTCTATCAAAAGTTACAGCGATTTATATGAAGTTGTTCAAAAACGCTTTCTTTCGCCAAGACAGTGTGTTTCTCACTGTTACATGCATTTGAATGGGAAACTCGCCTGAAACAAAGTATAGGTTTTCATTATGTGAATAATTTTAAAATCTTAGCTCAATCGGCTGCAAAACCTGTTTGCCCAGCACGGGGATATTGAGTTCTATAAGATAAAGCCATAAACATGTTTGTCTGAGTCTTCTATCAAAGGTTACAGCGATTTATATGAAGTTGTACGAAAACGCTTTATTTCGCCAAGACAGTGTGTTTCTCACTGTTACATGCATTTGAATGGGAAACTCGCCTGAAACAAAGTATAGGTTTTCATTATGTGAATAATTTTAAAATCTTAGCTCAATCGGCTGCAAAACCTGTTTGCCCAGCAGGGGGATTTTCAGTTCTATAAGATAAAGTCATGAACATGTGTTTCTGAGTCTTCTATCAAAAGTTACAGCGATTTATATGAAGTTGTACGAAAATGCTTTCTTTCGCCAAGACAGTGTGTTTCTCACTGTTACATGCATTTGAATGGGAAACTCGCCAGAGACAAGTATAGGTTTTCATTATGTGAATAATTTTAAAATCTTAGCTCAATCGGCTGCAAAACCTGTTTGCCCAGCACGGGGATATTGAGTTCTATAAGATAAAGCCATAAACATGTTTGTCTGAGTCTTCTATCAAAGGTTACAGCGATTTATATGAAGTTGTACGAAAACGCTTTATTTCGCCAAGACAGTGTGTTTCTCACTGTTACATGCATTTGAATGGGAAACTCGCCTGAAACAAAGTATAGGTTTTCATTATGTGAATAATTTTAAAATCTTAGCTCAATCGGCTGCAAAACCTGTTTGCCCAGCACGGGGATATTGAGTTATATAAGATAAAGCCATAAACATGTTTGTCTGAGTCTTCTATCAAAAGTTACAGCGATTTATATGAAGTTGTTCAAAAACGCTTTATTTCGCCAAGACAGTGTGTTTCTCACTGTTACAAGCATTTGAATGGGAAACTCGCCTGAAACAAAGTATAGGTTTTCATTATGTGAATAATTTTAAAATCTTAGCTCAATCGGCTGCAAAACCTGTTTGCCTAGCACGGGGGTATTGAGTTATATAAGATAAAGCCATAAACATGTTTGTCTGAGTCTTCTATCAAAAGTTACAGCGATTTATATGAAGTTGTTCAAAAACGCTTTATTTCGCCAAGACAGTGTGTTTCTCACTGTTACATGCATTTGAATGGGAAACTCGCCTGAAACAAAGTATAGGTTTTCATTATGTGAATAATTTTAAAATCTTTGCTCAATCGGCTGCAAAACCTGTTTGCCCAGCACGGGGATATTGAGTTCTATAAGATAAAGCCATAAACATGTTTGTCTGAGTCTTCTATCAAAAGTTACAGCGATTTATATGAAGTTGTTCAAAAACGCTTTATTTCGCCAAGACAGTGTGTTTCTCACTGTTACATGCATTTGAATGGGAAACTCGCCTGAAACAAAGTATAGGTTTTCATTATGTGAATAATTTTAAAATCTTAGCTCAATCGGCTGCAAAACCTGTTTGCCCAGCACGGGGATATTGAGTTCTATAAGATAAAGCCATATACATGTTTGTCTGAGTCTTCTATCAAAGGTTACAGCGATTTATATGAAGTTGTACAAAAACGCTTTATTTCGCCAAGACAGTGTGTTTCTCACTGTTACATGCATTTGAATGGGAAACTCGCCTGAAACAAAGTATAGGTTTTCATTATGTGAATAATTTTAAAATCTTAGCTCAATCGGCTGCAAAACCTGTTTGCCCAGCACGGGGATGTTGAGTTATATAAGATAAAGCCATAAACATGTTTGTCTGAGTCTTCCATCAAAAGTTACAGCGATTTATATGAAGTTGTTCAAAAACGCTTTCTTTCGCCAAGACAGTGTGTTTCTCACTGTTACATGCATTTGAATGGGAAACTCGCCTGAAACAAAGTATAGGTTTTCATTATGTGAATAATTTTAAAATCTTAGCTCAATCGGCTGCAAAACCTGTTTGCCCAGCACGGGGATATTGAGTTATATAAGATAAAGTCATAAACATGTTTGTCTGAGTACTCTATCAAAAGTTACAGCGATTTATATGAAGTTGTTCAAAAACGCTTTCTTTCGCCAAGACAGTGTGTTTCTCACTGTTACATGCATTTGAATGGGAAACTCGCCTGAAACAAAGTATAGGTTTTCATTATGTGAATAATTTTAAAATCTTAGCTCAATCGGCTGCAAAACCTGTTTGCCCAGCACGGGGATATTGAGTTCTATAAGATAAAGCCATAAACATGTTTGTCTGAGTCTTCTATCAAAGGTTACAGCGATTTATATGAAGTTGTACGAAAACGCTTTATTTCGCCAAGACAGTGTGTTTCTCACTGTTACATGCATTTGAATGGGAAACTCGCCTGAAACAAAGTATAGGTTTTCATTATGTGAATAATTTTAAAATCTTAGCTCAAACGGCTGCAAAACCTGTTTGCCCAGCACGGGGATATTGAGTTCTATAAGATAAAGCCATAAACATGTTTGTCTGAGTCTTCTATCAAAGGTTACAGCGATTTATATGAAGTTGTACGAAAACGCTTTATTTCGCCAAGACAGTGTGTTTCTCACTGTTACATGCATTTGAATGGGAAACTCGCCTGAAACAAAGTATAGGTTTTCATTATGTGAATAATTTTAAAATCTTAGCTCAATCGGCTGCAAAACCTGTTTGCCCAGCACGGGGATTTTAAGTTCTATAAGATAAAGCCATGAACATGTGTTTCTGAGTCTTCTATCAAAAGTTACAGCGATTTATATGAAGTTGTACGAAAATGCTTTCTTTCGCCAAGACAGTGTGTTTCTCACTGTTACATGTATTTGAATGGGAAACTCGCCTGAAACAAAGTATAGGTTTTCATTATGTGAATAATTTTAAAATCTTAGCTCAATCGGCTGCAAAACCTGTTTGCCTAGCACGGGGGTATTGAGTTATATAAGATAAAGCCATAAACATGTTTGTCTGAGTCTTCTATCAAAAGTTACAGCGATTTATATGAAGTTGTTCAAAAACGCTTTATTTCGCCAAGACAGTGTGTTTCTCACTGTTACATGCATTTGAATGGGAAACTCGCCTGAAACAAAGTATAGGTTTTCATTATGTGAATAATTTTAAAATCTTAGCTCAATCGGCTGCAAAACCTGTTTGCCCAGCACAGGGATTTTCAGTTCTATAAGATAAAGCCATGAACATGTGTTTCTGAGTCTTCTATCAAAAGTTACAGCGATTTATATGAAGTTGTTCAAAAACGCTTTCTTTCGCCAAGACAGTGTGTTTCTCACTGTTACATGCATTTGAATGGGAAACTCGCCTGAAACAAAGCATAGTTTTCATTATGTGAATAATTTTAAAATCTTAGCTCAATCGGCTGCAAAACCTGTTTGCCCAGCACGGGGATATTGAGTTCTATAAGATAAAGCCATAAACATGTTTGTCTGAGTCTTCTATCAAAAGTTACAGCGATTTATATGAAGTTGTTCAAAAACGCTTTATTTCGCCAAGACAGTGTGTTTCTCACTGTTACAAGCATTTGAATGGGAAACTCGCCTGAAACAAAGTATAGGTTTTCATTATGTGAATAATTTTAAAATCTTAGCTCAATCGGCTGCAAAACCTGTTTGCCTAGCACGGGGGTATTGAGTTATATAAGATAAAGCCATAAACATGTTTGTCTGAGTCTTCTATCAAAAGTTACAGCGATTTATATGAAGTTGTTCAAAAACGCTTTATTTCGCCAAGACAGTGTGTTTCTCACTGTTACATGCATTTGAATGGGAAACTCGCCTGAAACAAAGTATAGGTTTTCATTATGTGAATAATTTTAAAATCTTTGCTCAATCGGCTGCAAAACCTGTTTGCCCAGCACGGGGATATTGAGTTCTATAAGATAAAGCCATAAACATGTTTGTCTGAGTCTTCTATCAAAAGTTACAGCGATTTATATGAAGTTGTTCAAAAACGCTTTATTTCGCCAAGACAGTGTGTTTCTCACTGTTACATGCATTTGAATGGGAAACTCGCCTGAAACAAAGTATAGGTTTTCATTATGTGAATAATTTTAAAATCTTAGCTCAATCGGCTGCAAAACCTGTTTGCCCAGCACGGGGATGTTGAGTTATATAAGATAAAGCCATAAACATGTTTGTCTGAGTCTTCCATCAAAAGTTACAGCGATTTATATGAAGTTGTTCAAAAACGCTTTCTTTCGCCATGACAGTGTGTTTCTCACTGTTACATGCATTTGAATGGGAAACTCGCCTGAAACAAAGTATAGGTTTTCATTATGTGAATAATTTTAAAATCTTAGCTCAATCGGCTGCAAAACCTGTTTGCCCAGCACGGGGATATTGAGTTATATAAGATAAAGTCATAAACATGTTTGTCTGAGTACTCTATCAAAAGTTACAGCGATTTATATGAAGTTGTTCAAAAACGCTTTCTTTCGCCAAGACAGTGTGTTTCTCACTGTTACATGCATTTGAATGGGAAACTCGCCTGAAACAAAGTATAGGTTTTCATTATGTGAATAATTTTAAAATCTTAGCTCAATCGGCTGCAAAACCTGTTTGCCCAGCACGGGGATATTGAGTTCTATAAGATAAAGCCATAAACATGTTTGTCTGAGTCTTCTATCAAAGGTTACAGCGATTTATATGAAGTTGTACGAAAACGCTTTATTTCGCCAAGACAGTGTGTTTCTCACTGTTACATGCATTTGAATGGGAAACTCGCCTGAAACAAAGTATAGGTTTTCATTATGTGAATAATTTTAAAATCTTAGCTCAAACGGCTGCAAAACCTGTTTGCCCAGCACGGGGATATTGAGTTCTATAAGATAAAGCCATAAACATGTTTGTCTGAGTCTTCTATCAAAGGTTACAGCGATTTATATGAAGTTGTACGAAAACGCTTTATTTCGCCAAGACAGTGTGTTTCTCACTGTTACATGCATTTGAATGGGAAACTCGCCTGAAACAAAGTATAGGTTTTCATTATGTGAATAATTTTAAAATCTTAGCTCAATCGGCTGCAAAACCTGTTTGCCCAGCACGGGGATTTTAAGTTCTATAAGATAAAGCCATGAACATGTGTTTCTGAGTCTTCTATCAAAAGTTACAGCGATTTATATGAAGTTGTACGAAAATGCTTTCTTTCGCCAAGACAGTGTGTTTCTCACTGTTACATGCATTTGAATGGGAAACTCGCCTGAAACAAAGTATAGGTTTTCATTATGTGAATAATTTTAAAATCTTAGCTCAATCGGCTGCAAAACCTGTTTGCCTAGCACGGGGGTATTGAGTTATATAAGATAAAGCCATAAACATGTTTGTCTGAGTCTTCTATCAAAAGTTACAGCGATTTATATGAAGTTGTTCAAAAACGCTTTATTTCGCCAAGACAGTGTGTTTCTCACTGTTACATGCATTTGAATGGGAAACTCGCCTGAAACAAAGTATAGGTTTTCATTATGTGAATAATTTTAAAATCTTAGCTCAATCGGCTGCAAAACCTGTTTGCCCAGCACAGGGATTTTCAGTTCTATAAGATAAAGCCATGAACATGTGTTTCTGAGTCTTCTATCAAAAGTTACAGCGATTTATATGAAGTTGTTCAAAAACGCTTTCTTTCGCCAAGACAGTGTGTTTCTCACTGTTACATGCATTTGAATGGGAAACTCGCCTGAAACAAAGTATAGGTTTTCATTATGTGAATAATTTTAAAATCTTAGCTCAATCGGCTGCAAAACCTGTTTGCCCAGCAGGGGGATTTTCAGTTCTATAAGATAAAGCCATGAACATGTGTTTCTGAGTCTTCTATCAAAAGTTACAGCGATTTATATGAAGTTGTACGAAAATGCTTTCTTTCGCCAAGACAGTTTCTCACTGTTACATGCATTTGAATGGGAAACTCGCCTGAAACAAAGTATAGGTTTTCATTATGTGAATAATTTTAAAATCTTAGCTCAATCGGCTGCAAAACCTGTTTGCCCAGCACGGGGATATTGAGTTCTATAAGATAAAGCCATAAACATGTTTGTCTGAGTCTTCTATCAAAGGTTACAGCGATTTATATGAAGTTGTACGAAAACGCTTTATTTCGCCAAGACAGTGTGTTTCTCACTGTTACATGCATTTGAATGGGAAACTCGCCTGAAACAAAGTATAGGTTTTCATTATGTGAATAATTTTAAAATCTTAGCTCAATCGGCTGCAAAACCTGGTTGCCCAGCACGGGGATATTGAGTTCTATAAGATAAAGCCATAAACATGTTTGTCTGAGTCTTCTATCAAAAGTTACAGCGATTTATATGAAGTTGTACGAAAATGCTTTCTTTTGCCAAGACAGTGTGTTTCTCACTGTTACATGCATTTGAATGGGAAACTCGCCAGAGAAAAGTATAGGTTTTCATTATGTGAATAATTTTAAAATCTTAGCTCAAACGGCTGCAACGGGGATATTGAGTTATATAAGATAAAGCCATAAACATGTTTGTCTGAGTACTCTATCAAAAGTTACAGCGATTTATATGAAGTTGTTCAAAAACGCTTTCTTTCGCCAAGACAGTGTGTTTCTCACTGTTACATGCATTTGAATGGGAAACTCGCCTGAAACAAAGTATAGGTTTTCATTATGTGAATAATTTTAAAATCTTAGCTCAATCGGCTGCAAAACCTGTTTGCCCAGCACGGGGATATTGAGTTATATAAGATAAAGCCATAAACATGTTTGTCTGAGTCTTCTATCAAAAGTTACAGCGATTTATATGAAGTTGTTCAAAAACGCTTTCTTTCGCCAAGACAGTGTGTTTCTCACTGTTACATGCATTTGAATGGGAAACTCGCCTGAAACAAAGTATAGGTTTTCATTATGTGAATAATTTTAAAATCTTAGCTCAATCGGCTGCAAAACCTGTTTGCCTAGCACGGGGGTATTGAGTTATATAAGATAAAGCCATAAACATGTTTGTCTGAGTCTTCTATCAAAAGTTACAGCGATTTATATGAAGTTGTTCAAAAACGCTTTATTTCGCCAAGACAGTGTGTTTCTCACTGTTACATGCATTTGAATGGGAAACTCGCCTGAAACAAAGTATAGGTTTTCATTATGTGAATAATTTTAAAATCTTAGCTCAATCGGCTGCAAAACCTGTTTGCCCAGCACGGGGATATTGAGTTCTATAAGATAAAGCCATAAACATGTTTGTCTGAGTCTTCTATCAAAAGTTACAGCGATTTATATGAAGTTGTTCAAAAACGCTTTATTTCGCCAAGACAGTGTGTTTCTCACTGTTACATGCATTTGAATGGGAAACTCGCCTGAAACAAAGTATAGGTTTTCATTATGTGAATAATTTTAAAATCTTAGCTCAATCGGCTGCAAAACCTGTTTGCCCAGCACGGGGATATTGAGTTCTATAAGATAAAGCCATAAACATGTTTGTCTGAGTCTTCTATCAAAAGTTACAGCGATTTATATGAAGTTGTTCAAAAACGCTTTCTTTCGCCAAGACAGTGTGTTTCTCACTGTTACATGCATTTGAATGGGAAACTCGCCTGAAACAAAGTATAGGTTTTCATTATGTGAATAATTTTAAAATCTTAGCTCAATCGGCTGCAAAACCTGTTTGCCCAGCACGGGGATGTTGAGTTATATAAGATAAAGCCATAAACATGTTTGTCTGAGTCTTCCATCAAAAGTTACAGCGATTTATATGAAGTTGTTCAAAAACGCTTTCTTTCGCCAAGACAGTGTGTTTCTCACTGTTACATGCATTTGAATGGGAAACTCGCCTGAAACAAAGTATAGGTTTTCATTATGTGAATAATTTTAAAATCTTAGCTCAATCGGCTGCAAAACCTGTTTGCCCAGCACGGGGATATTGAGTTATATAAGATAAAGTCATAAACATGTTTGTCTGAGTACTCTATCAAAAGTTACAGCGATTTATATGAAGTTGTTCAAAAACGCTTTCTTTCGCCAAGACAGTGTGTTTCTCACTGTTACATGCATTTGAATGGGAAACTCACCTGAAACAAAGTATAGGTTTTCATTATGTGAATAATTTTAAAATCTTAGCTCAATCGGCTGCAAAACCTGTTTGCCCAGCACGGGGATATTGAGTTCTATAAGATAAAGCCATAAACATGTTTGTCTGAGTCTTCTATCAAAAGTTACAGCGATTTATATGAAGTTGTTCAAAAACGCTTTATTTCGCCAAGACAGTGTGTTTCTCACTGTTACATGCATTTGAATGGGAAACTCGCCTGAAACAAAGTATAGGTTTTCATTATGTGAATAATTTTAAAATCTTAGCTCAATCGGCTGCAAAACCTGTTTGCCCAGCACGGGATATTGAGTTCTATAAGATAAAGCCATAAACATGTTTGTCTGAGTCTTCTATCAAAAGTTACAGCGATTTATATGAAGTTGTTCAAAAACGCTTTATTTCGCCAAGACAATGCGTTTCTCACTGTTACATGCATTTGAATGGGAAACTCGCCCGAGACAAAGTATAGGTTTTCATTATGTGAATAATTTTAAAATCTTAGCTCAAACGGCTGCAACGGGGATATTGAGTTATATAAGATAAAGCCATAAACATGTTTGTCTGAGTCTTCTATCAAATGTTACAGCGATTTATATGAAGTTGTTCAAAAACGCTTTATTTCGCCAAGACAATGCGTTTCTCACTGTTACATGCATTTGAATGGGAAACTCGCCTGAGACAAAGTATAGGTTTTCATTATGTGAATAATTTTAAAATCTTAGCTCAAACGGCTGCAAAACCTGTTTGCCCAGCACGGGGATATTGAGTTCTATAAGATAAAGCCATAAAGATGTTTGTCTGAGTCTTCTATCAAAGGTTACAGCGATTTATATGAAGTTGTTCAAAAACGCTTTCTTTCGCCAAGACAGTGTGTTTCTCACTGTTACATGCATTTGAATGGGAAACTCGCCTGAAACAAAGTATAGGTTTTCATTATGTGAATAATTTTAAAATCTTAGCTCAATCGGCTGCAAAACCTGTTTGCCCAGCACGGGGATATTGAGTTCTATAAGATAAAGCCATAAACATGTTTGTCTGAGTCTTCTATCAAAAGTTACAGCGATTTATATGAAGTTGTTCAAAAACGCTTTATTTCGCCAAGACAATGCGTTTCTCACTGTTACATGCATTTGAATGGGAAACTCGCCCGAGACAAAGTATAGGTTTTCATTATGTGAATAATTTTAAAATCTTAGCTCAAACGGCTGCAACGGGGATATTGAGTTATATAAGATAAAGCCATAAACATGTTTGTCTGAGTCTTCTATCAAAAGTTACAGCGATTTATATGAAGTTGTTCAAAAACGCTTTATTTCGCCAAGACAATGCGTTTCTCACTGTTACATGCATTTGAATGGGAAACTCGCCTGAAACAAAGTATAGGTTTTCATTATGTGAATAATTTTAAAATCTTAGCTCAATCGGCTGCAAAACCTGTTTGCCCAGCACGGGGATTTTCAGTTCTATAAGATAAAGCCATGAACATGTGTTTCTGAGTCTTCTATCAAAAGTTACAGCGATTTATATGAAGTTGTACGAAAATGCTTTCTTTCGCCAAGACAGTGTGTTTCTCACTGTTACATGCATTTGAATGGGAAACTCGCCTGAAACAAAGTATAGGTTTTCATTATGTGAATAATTTTAAAATCTTAGCTCAATCGGCTGCAAAACCTGTTTGCCCAGCACGGGGATATTGAGTTCTATAAGATAAAGCCATAAACATGTTTGTCTGAGTCTTCTATCAAAAGTTACAGCGATTTATATGAAGTTGTTCAAAAACGCTTTCTTTCGCCAAGACAGTGTGTTTCTCACTGTTACATGCATTTGAATGGGAAACTCGCCTGAGACAAAGTATAGGTTTTCATTATGTGAATAATTTTAAAATCTTAGCTCAATCGGCTGCAAAACCTGTTTGCCCAGCACGGGGATATTGAGTTCTATAAGATAAAGCCATAAACATGTTTGTCTGAGTCTTCTATCAAAGGTTACAGCGATTTATATGAAGTTGTACAAAAACGCTTTATTTCGCCAAGACAGTGTGTTTCTCACTGTTACATGCATTTGAATGGGAAACTCGCCTGAAACAAAGTATAGGTTTTCATTATGTGAATAATTTTAAAATCTTAGCTCAATCGGCTGCAAAACCTGTTTGCCCAGCACGGGGATGTTGAGTTATATAAGATAAAGCCATAAACATGTTTGTCTGAGTCTTCCATCAAAAGTTACAGCGATTTATATGAAGTTGTTCAAAAACGCTTTCTTTCGCCAAGACAGTGTGTTTCTCACTGTTACATGCATTTGAATGGGAAACTCGCCTGAAACAAAGTATAGGTTTTCATTATGTGAATAATTTTAAAATCTTAGCTCAATCGGCTGCAAAACCTGTTTGCCCAGCACGGGGATATTGAGTTATATAAGATAAAGTCATAAACATGTTTGTCTGAGTACTCTATCAAAAGTTACAGCGATTTATATGAAGTTGTTCAAAAACGCTTTCTTTCGCCAAGACAGTGTGTTTCTCACTGTTACATGCATTTGAATGGGAAACTCACCTGAAACAAAGTATAGGTTTTCATTATGTGAATAATTTTAAAATCTTAGCTCAATCGGCTGCAAAACCTGTTTGCCCAGCACGGGGATATTGAGTTCTATAAGATAAAGCCATAAACATGTTTGTCTGAGTCTTCTATCAAAAGTTACAGCGATTTATATGAAGTTGTTCAAAAACGCTTTATTTCGCCAAGACAGTGTGTTTCTCACTGTTACATGCATTTGAATGGGAAACTCGCCTGAAACAAAGTATAGGTTTTCATTATGTGAATAATTTTAAAATCTTAGCTCAATCGGCTGCAAAACCTGTTTGCCCAGCACGGGGATATTGAGTTATATAAGATAAAGTCATAAACATGTTTGTCTGAGTACTCTATCAAAAGTTACAGCGATTTATATGAAGTTGTTCAAAAACGCTTTCTTTCGCCAAGACAGTGTGTTTCTCACTGTTACATGCATTTGAATGGGAAACTCACCTGAAACAAAGTATAGGTTTTCATTATGTGAATAATTTTAAAATCTTAGCTCAATCGGCTGCAAAACCTGTTTGCCCAGCACGGGGATATTGAGTTCTATAAGATAAAGCCATAAACATGTTTGTCTGAGTCTTCCATCAAAAGTTACAGCGATTTATATGAAGTTGTTCAAAAACGCTTTATTTCGCCAAGACAGTGTGTTTCTCACTGTTACATGCATTTGAATGGGAAACTCGCCTGAAACAAAGTATAGGTTTTCATTATGTGAATAATTTTAAAATCTTAGCTCAATCGGCTGCAAAACCTGTTTGCCCAGCACGGGATATTGAGTTCTATAAGATAAAGCCATAAACATGTTTGTCTGAGTCTTCTATCAAAAGTTACAGCGATTTATATGAAGTTGTTCAAAAACGCTTTATTTCGCCAAGACAATGCGTTTCTCACTGTTACATGCATTTGAATGGGAAACTCGCCCGAGACAAAGTATAGGTTTTCATTATGTGAATAATTTTAAAATCTTAGCTCAAACGGCTGCAACGGGGATATTGAGTTATATAAGATAAAGCCATAAACATGTTTGTCTGAGTCTTCTATCAAATGTTACAGCGATTTATATGAAGTTGTTCAAAAACGCTTTATTTCGCCAAGACAATGCGTTTCTCACTGTTACATGCATTTGAATGGGAAACTCGCCTGAGACAAAGTATAGGTTTTCATTATGTGAATAATTTTAAAATCTTAGCTCAAACGGCTGCAAAACCTGTTTGCCCAGCACGGGGATATTGAGTTCTATAAGATAAAGCCATAAAGATGTTTGTCTGAGTCTTCTATCAAAGGTTACAGCGATTTATATGAAGTTGTTCAAAAACGCTTTCTTTCGCCAAGACAGTGTGTTTCTCACTGTTACATGCATTTGAATGGGAAACTCGCCTGAAACAAAGTATAGGTTTTCATTATGTGAATAATTTTAAAATCTTAGCTCAATCGGCTGCAAAACCTGTTTGCCCAGCACGGGGATATTGAGTTCTATAAGATAAAGCCATAAACATGTTTGTCTGAGTCTTCTATCAAAAGTTACAGCGATTTATATGAAGTTGTTCAAAAACGCTTTATTTCGCCAAGACAATGCGTTTCTCACTGTTACATGCATTTGAATGGGAAACTCGCCCGAGACAAAGTATAGGTTTTCATTATGTGAATAATTTTAAAATCTTAGCTCAAACGGCTGCAACGGGGATATTGAGTTATATAAGATAAAGCCATAAACATGTTTGTCTGAGTCTTCTATCAAAAGTTACAGCGATTTATATGAAGTTGTTCAAAAACGCTTTATTTCGCCAAGACAATGCGTTTCTCACTGTTACATGCATTTGAATGGGAAACTCGCCTGAAACAAAGTATAGGTTTTCATTATGTGAATAATTTTAAAATCTTAGCTCAATCGGCTGCAAAACCTGTTTGCCCAGCACGGGGATTTTCAGTTCTATAAGATAAAGCCATGAACATGTGTTTCTGAGTCTTCTATCAAAAGTTACAGCGATTTATATGAAGTTGTACGAAAATGCTTTCTTTCGCCAAGACAGTGTGTTTCTCACTGTTACATGCATTTGAATGGGAAACTCGCCTGAAACAAAGTATAGGTTTTCATTATGTGAATAATTTTAAAATCTTAGCTCAATCGGCTGCAAAACCTGTTTGCCCAGCACGGGGATATTGAGTTCTATAAGATAAAGCCATAAACATGTTTGTCTGAGTCTTCTATCAAAAGTTACAGCGATTTATATGAAGTTGTTCAAAAACGCTTTCTTTCGCCAAGACAGTGTGTTTCTCACTGTTACATGCATTTGAATGGGAAACTCGCCTGAGACAAAGTATAGGTTTTCATTATGTGAATAATTTTAAAATCTTAGCTCAATCGGCTGCAAAACCTGTTTGCCCAGCACGGGGATATTGAGTTCTATAAGATAAAGCCATAAACATGTTTGTCTGAGTCTTCTATCAAAGGTTACAGCGATTTATATGAAGTTGTACAAAAACGCTTTATTTCGCCAAGACAGTGTGTTTCTCACTGTTACATGCATTTGAATGGGAAACTCGCCTGAAACAAAGTATAGGTTTTCATTATGTGAATAATTTTAAAATCTTAGCTCAATCGGCTGCAAAACCTGTTTGCCCAGCACGGGGATGTTGAGTTATATAAGATAAAGCCATAAACATGTTTGTCTGAGTCTTCCATCAAAAGTTACAGCGATTTATATGAAGTTGTTCAAAAACGCTTTCTTTCGCCAAGACAGTGTGTTTCTCACTGTTACATGCATTTGAATGGGAAACTCGCCTGAAACAAAGTATAGGTTTTCATTATGTGAATAATTTTAAAATCTTAGCTCAATCGGCTGCAAAACCTGTTTGCCCAGCACGGGGATATTGAGTTATATAAGATAAAGTCATAAACATGTTTGTCTGAGTACTCTATCAAAAGTTACAGCGATTTATATGAAGTTGTTCAAAAACGCTTTCTTTCGCCAAGACAGTGTGTTTCTCACTGTTACATGCATTTGAATGGGAAACTCACCTGAAACAAAGTATAGGTTTTCATTATGTGAATAATTTTAAAATCTTAGCTCAATCGGCTGCAAAACCTGTTTGCCCAGCACGGGGATATTGAGTTCTATAAGATAAAGCCATAAACATGTTTGTCTGAGTCTTCTATCAAAAGTTACAGCGATTTATATGAAGTTGTTCAAAAACGCTTTATTTCGCCAAGACAGTGTGTTTCTCACTGTTACATGCATTTGAATGGGAAACTCGCCTGAAACAAAGTATAGGTTTTCATTATGTGAATAATTTTAAAATCTTAGCTCAATCGGCTGCAAAACCTGTTTGCCCAGCACGGGATATTGAGTTCTATAAGATAAAGCCATAAACATGTTTGTCTGAGTCTTCTATCAAAAGTTACAGCGATTTATATGAAGTTGTTCAAAAACGCTTTATTTCGCCAAGACAATGCGTTTCTCACTGTTACATGCATTTGAATGGGAAACTCGCCCGAGACAAAGTATAGGTTTTCATTATGTGAATAATTTTAAAATCTTAGCTCAAACGGCTGCAACGGGGATATTGAGTTATATAAGATAAAGCCATAAACATGTTTGTCTGAGTCTTCTATCAAATGTTACAGCGATTTATATGAAGTTGTTCAAAAACGCTTTATTTCGCCAAGACAATGCGTTTCTCACTGTTACATGCATTTGAATGGGAAACTCGCCTGAGACAAAGTATAGGTTTTCATTATGTGAATAATTTTAAAATCTTAGCTCAAACGGCTGCAAAACCTGTTTGCCCAGCACGGGGATATTGAGTTCTATAAGATAAAGCCATAAACATGTTTGTCTGAGTCTTCTATCAAAAGTTACAGCGATTTATATGAAGTTGTTCAAAAACGCTTTATTTCGCCAAGACAATGCGTTTCTCACTGTTACATGCATTTGAATGGGAAACTCGCCCGAGACAAAGTATAGGTTTTCATTATGTGAATAATTTTAAAATCTTAGCTCAAACGGCTGCAACGGGGATATTGAGTTATATAAGATAAAGCCATAAACATGTTTGTCTGAGTCTTCTATCAAAAGTTACAGCGATTTATATGAAGTTGTTCAAAAACGCTTTATTTCGCCAAGACAATGCGTTTCTCACTGTTACATGCATTTGAATGGGAAACTCGCCTGAAACAAAGTATAGGTTTTCATTATGTGAATAATTTTAAAATCTTAGCTCAATCGGCTGCAAAACCTGTTTGCCCAGCACGGGGATTTTCAGTTCTATAAGATAAAGCCATGAACATGTGTTTCTGAGTCTTCTATCAAAAGTTACAGCGATTTATATGAAGTTGTACGAAAATGCTTTCTTTCGCCAAGACAGTGTGTTTCTCACTGTTACATGCATTTGAATGGGAAACTCGCCTGAAACAAAGTATAGGTTTTCATTATGTGAATAATTTTAAAATCTTAGCTCAATCGGCTGCAAAACCTGTTTGCCCAGCACGGGGATATTGAGTTCTATAAGATAAAGCCATAAACATGTTTGTCTGAGTCTTCTATCAAAAGTTACAGCGATTTATATGAAGTTGTTCAAAAACGCTTTCTTTCGCCAAGACAGTGTGTTTCTCACTGTTACATGCATTTGAATGGGAAACTCGCCTGAAACAAAGTATAGGTTTTCATTATGTGAATAATTTTAAAATCTTAGCTCAATCGGCTGCAAAACCTGTTTGCCCAGCACGGGGATATTGAGTTCTATAAGATAAAGCCATAAACATGTTTGTCTGAGTCTTCTATCAAAGGTTACAGCGATTTATATGAAGTTGTACAAAAACGCTTTATTTCGCCAAGACAGTGTGTTTCTCACTGTTACATGCATTTGAATGGGAAACTCGCCTGAAACAAAGTATAGGTTTTCATTATGTGAATAATTTTAAAATCTTAGCTCAATCGGCTGCAAAACCTGTTTGCCCAGCACGGGGATGTTGAGTTATATAAGATAAAGCCATAAACATGTTTGTCTGAGTCTTCCATCAAAAGTTACAGCGATTTATATGAAGTTGTTCAAAAACGCTTTCTTTCGCCAAGACAGTGTGTTTCTCACTGTTACATGCATTTGAATGGGAAACTCGCCTGAAACAAAGTATAGGTTTTCATTATGTGAATAATTTTAAAATCTTAGCTCAATCGGCTGCAAAACCTGTTTGCCCAGCACGGGGATATTGAGTTATATAAGATAAAGTCATAAACATGTTTGTCTGAGTACTCTATCAAAAGTTACAGCGATTTATATGAAGTTGTTCAAAAACGCTTTCTTTCGCCAAGACAGTGTGTTTCTCACTGTTACATGCATTTGAATGGGAAACTCACCTGAAACAAAGTATAGGTTTTCATTATGTGAATAATTTTAAAATCTTAGCTCAATCGGCTGCAAAACCTGTTTGCCCAGCACGGGGATATTGAGTTCTATAAGATAAAGCCATAAACATGTTTGTCTGAGTCTTCTATCAAAAGTTACAGCGATTTATATGAAGTTGTTCAAAAACGCTTTATTTCGCCAAGACAGTGTGTTTCTCACTGTTACATGCATTTGAATGGGAAACTCGCCTGAAACAAAGTATAGGTTTTCATTATGTGAATAATTTTAAAATCTTAGCTCAATCGGCTGCAAAACCTGTTTGCCCAGCACGGGATATTGAGTTCTATAAGATAAAGCCATAAACATGTTTGTCTGAGTCTTCTATCAAAAGTTACAGCGATTTATATGAAGTTGTTCAAAAACGCTTTATTTCGCCAAGACAATGCGTTTCTCACTGTTACATGCATTTGAATGGGAAACTCGCCCGAGACAAAGTATAGGTTTTCATTATGTGAATAATTTTAAAATCTTAGCTCAAACGGCTGCAACGGGGATATTGAGTTATATAAGATAAAGCCATAAACATGTTTGTCTGAGTCTTCTATCAAATGTTACAGCGATTTATATGAAGTTGTTCAAAAACGCTTTATTTCGCCAAGACAATGCGTTTCTCACTGTTACATGCATTTGAATGGGAAACTCGCCTGAGACAAAGTATAGGTTTTCATTATGTGAATAATTTTAAAATCTTAGCTCAAACGGCTGCAAAACCTGTTTGCCCAGCACGGGGATATTGAGTTCTATAAGATAAAGCCATAAACATGTTTGTCTGAGTCTTCTATCAAAGGTTACAGCGATTTATATGAAGTTGTTCAAAAACGCTTTCTTTCGCCAAGACAGTGTGTTTCTCACTGTTACATGCATTTGAATGGGAAACTCGCCTGAAACAAAGTATAGGTTTTCATTATGTGAATAATTTTAAAATCTTAGCTCAATCGGCTGCAAAACCTGTTTGCCCAGCACGGGGATATTGAGTTCTATAAGATAAAGCCATAAACATGTTTGTCTGAGTCTTCTATCAAAAGTTACAGCGATTTATATGAAGTTGTTCAAAAACGCTTTATTTCGCCAAGACAATGCGTTTCTCACTGTTACATGCATTTGAATGGGAAACTCGCCCGAGACAAAGTATAGGTTTTCATTATGTGAATAATTTTAAAATCTTAGCTCAAACGGCTGCAACGGGGATATTGAGTTATATAAGATAAAGCCATAAACATGTTTGTCTGAGTCTTCTATCAAAAGTTACAGCGATTTATATGAAGTTGTTCAAAAACGCTTTATTTCGCCAAGACAATGCGTTTCTCACTGTTACATGCATTTGAATGGGAAACTCGCCTGAAACAAAGTATAGGTTTTCATTATGTGAATAATTTTAAAATCTTAGCTCAATCGGCTGCAAAACCTGTTTGCCCAGCACGGGGATTTTCAGTTCTATAAGATAAAGCCATGAACATGTGTTTCTGAGTCTTCTATCAAAAGTTACAGCGATTTATATGAAGTTGTACGAAAATGCTTTCTTTCGCCAAGACAGTGTGTTTCTCACTGTTACATGCATTTGAATGGGAAACTCGCCTGAAACAAAGTATAGGTTTTCATTATGTGAATAATTTTAAAATCTTAGCTCAATCGGCTGCAAAACCTGTTTGCCCAGCACGGGGATATTGAGTTCTATAAGATAAAGCCATAAACATGTTTGTCTGAGTCTTCTATCAAAGGTTACAGCGATTTATATGAAGTTGTTCAAAAACGCTTTCTTTCGCCAAGACAGTGTGTTTCTCACTGTTACATGCATTTGAATGGGAAACTCGCCTGAAACAAAGTATAGGTTTTCATTATGTGAATAATTTTAAAATCTTAGCTCAATCGGCTGCAAAACCTGTTTGCCCAGCACGGGGATATTGAGTTCTATAAGATAAAGCCATAAACATGTTTGTCTGAGTCTTCTATCAAAAGTTACAGCGATTTATATGAAGTTGTACAAAAACGCTTTATTTCGCCAAGACAATGCGTTTCTCACTGTTACATGCATTTGAATGGGAAACTCGCCCGAGACAAAGTATAGGTTTTCATTATGTGAATAATTTTAAAATCTTAGCTCAAACGGCTGCAACGGGGATATTGAGTTATATAAGATAAAGCCATAAACATGTTTGTCTGAGTCTTCTATCAAAAGTTACAGCGATTTATATGAAGTTGTTCAAAAACGCTTTATTTCGCCAAGACAATGCGTTTCTCACTGTTACATGCATTTGAATGGGAAACTCGCCTGAGACAAAGTATAGGTTTTCATTATGTGAATAATTTTAAAATCTTAGCTCAATCGGCTGCAAAACCTGTTTGCCCAGCACGGGGATTTTCAGTTCTATAAGATAAAGCCATGAACATGTGTTTCTGAGTCTTCTATCAAAAGTTACAGCGATTTATATGAAGTTGTACGAAAATGCTTTCTTTCGCCAAGACAGTGTGTTTCTCACTGTTACATGCATTTGAATGGGAAACTCGCCTGAAACAAAGTATAGGTTTTCATTATGTGAATAATTTTAAAATCTTAGCTCAATCGGCTGCAAAACCTGTTTGCCCAGCACGGGGATATTGAGTTCTATAAGATAAAGCCATAAACATGTTTGTCTGAGTCTTCTATCAAAGGTTACAGCGATTTATATGAAGTTGTTCAAAAACGCTTTCTTTCGCCAAGACAGTGTGTTTCTCACTGTTACATGCATTTGAATGGGAAACTCGCCTGAAACAAAGTATAGGTTTTCATTATGTGAATAATTTTAAAATCTTAGCTCAATCGGCTGCAAAACCTGTTTGCCCAGCACGGGGATATTGAGTTCTATAAGATAAAGCCATAAACATGTTTGTCTGAGTCTTCTATCAAAAGTTACAGCGATTTATATGAAGTTGTACAAAAACGCTTTATTTCGCCAAGACAATGCGTTTCTCACTGTTACATGCATTTGAATGGGAAACTCGCCCGAGACAAAGTATAGGTTTTCATTATGTGAATAATTTTAAAATCTTAGCTCAAACGGCTGCAACGGGGATATTGAGTTCTATAAGATAAAGCCATGAACATGTTTGTCTGAGTCTTCTATCAAAAGTTACAGCGATTTATATGAAGTTGTTCAAAAACGCTTTATTTCGCCAAGACAATGCGTTTCTCACTGTTACATGCATTTGAATGGGAAACTCGCCTGAGACAAAGTATAGGTTTTCATTATGTGAATAATTTTAAAATCTTAGCTCAAACGGCTGCAAAACCTGTTTGCCCAGCACGGGGATATTGAGTTCTATAAGATAAAGCCATAAACATGTTTGTCTGAGTCTTCTATCAAAAGTTACAGCGATTTATATGAAGTTGTTCAAAAACGCTTTATTTCGCCAAGACAATGCGTTTCTCACTGTTACATGCATTTGAATGGGAAACTCGCCTGAGACAAAGTATAGGTTTTCATTATGTGAATAATTTTAAAATCTTAGCTCAAACGGCTGCAAAACCTGTTTGCCCAGCACGGGGATATTGAGTTCTATAAGATAAAGCCATAAACATGTTTGTCTGAGTCTTCTATCAAAAGTTACAGCGATTTATATGAAGTTGTTCAAAAACGCTTTATTTTGCCAAGACAATGCGTTTCTCACTGTTACATGCATTTGAATGGGAAACTCGCCCGAAACAAAGTATAGGTTTTCATTATGTGAATAATTTTAAAATCTTAGCTCAAACGGCTGCAAAACCTGTTCTGTTTGCCCAGCACGGGGATATTGAGTTCTATAAGATAAAGCCATAAACATGTTTGTCTGAGTCTTCTATCAAAAGTTACAGCGATTTATATGAAGTTGTTCAAAAACGCTTTATTTCGCCAAGACAGTGTGTTTTTCACTGTTACATGCATTTGAATGGGAAACTCGCCCGAAAAAAAGTATAGGTTTTCATTATGTGAATAATTTTAAAATTTTAGCTCAATCGGCTGCAAAACCTGTTTGCCCAGCACGGGGATATTGAGTTATATAAGATAAAGCCATAAACATGTTTGTCTGAATCTTCTATCAAAAGTTACAGCGATTTATATGAAGTTGTTCAAAAACGCTTTATTTCGCCAAGACAATGCGTTTCTCACTGTTACATGCATTTGAATGGGAAACTCGCCTGAAACAAAGTATAGGTTTTCATTATGTGAATAATTTTAAAATCTTAGCTCAATCGGCTGCAAAACCTGTTTGCCCAGCACGGGGATTTTCAGTTCTATAAGATAAAGCCATGAACATGTGTTTCTGAGTCTTCTATCAAAAGTTACAGCGATTTATATGAAGTTGTACGAAAATGCTTTCTTTCGCCAAGACAGTGTGTTTCTCACTGTTACATGCATTTGAATGGGAAACTCGCCTGAAACAAAGTATAGGTTTTCATTATGTGAATAATTTTAAAATCTTAGCTCAATCGGCTGCAAAACCTGTTTGCCCAGCACGGGGATATTGAGTTCTATAAGATAAAGCCATAAACATGTTTGTCTGAGTCTTCTATCAAAGGTTACAGCGATTTATATGAAGTTGTTCAAAAACGCTTTCTTTCGCCAAGACAGTGTGTTTCTCACTGTTACATGCATTTGAATGGGAAACTCGCCTGAAACAAAGTATAGGTTTTCATTATGTGAATAATTTTAAAATCTTAGCTCAATCGGCTGCAAAACCTGTTTGCCCAGCACGGGGATATTGAGTTCTATAAGATAAAGCCATAAACATGTTTGTCTGAGTCTTCTATCAAAAGTTACAGCGATTTATATGAAGTTGTACAAAAACGCTTTATTTCGCCAAGACAATGCGTTTCTCACTGTTACATGCATTTGAATGGGAAACTCGCCTGAGACAAAGTATAGGTTTTCATTATGTGAATAATTTTAAAATCTTAGCTCAAACGGCTGCAACGGGGATATTGAGTTATATAAGATAAAGCCATAAACATGTTTGTCTGAGTCTTCTATCAAAAGTTACAGCGATTTATATGAAGTTGTTCAAAAACGCTTTATTTCGCCAAGACAATGCGTTTCTCACTGTTACATGCATTTGAATGGGAAACTCGCCTGAGACAAAGTATAGGTTTTCATTATGTGAATAATTTTAAAATCTTAGCTCAAACGGCTGCAAAACCTGTTTGCCCAGCACGGGGATATTGAGTTCTATAAGATAAAGCCATAAACATGTTTGTCTGAGTCTTCTATCAAAAGTTACAGCGATTTATATGAAGTTGTTCAAAAACGCTTTATTTTGCCAAGACAATGCGTTTCTCACTGTTACATGCATTTGAATGGGAAACTCGCCTGAAACAAAGTATAGGTTTTCATTATGTGAATAATTTTAAAATCTTAGCTCAATCGGCTGCAAAACCTGTTTGCCCAGCACGGGGATGTTGAGTTATATAAGATAAAGCCATAAACATGTTTGTCTGAGTCTTCCATCAAAAGTTACAGCGATTTATATGAAGTTGTTCAAAAACGCTTTCTTTCGCCATGACAGTGTGTTTCTCACTGTTACATGCATTTGAATGGGAAACTCGCCTGAAACAAAGTATAGGTTTTCATTATGTGAATAATTTTAAAATCTTAGCTCAATCGGCTGCAAAACCTGTTTGCCCAGCACGGGGATATTGAGTTATATAAGATAAAGTCATAAACATGTTTGTCTGAGTACTCTATCAAAAGTTACAGCGATTTATATGAAGTTGTTCAAAAACGCTTTCTTTCGCCAAGACAGTGTGTTTCTCACTGTTACATGCATTTGAATGGGAAACTCGCCTGAAACAAAGTATAGGTTTTCATTATGTGAATAATTTTAAAATCTTAGCTCAATCGGCTGCAAAACCTGTTTGCCCAGCACGGGGATATTGAGTTCTATAAGATAAAGCCATAAACATGTTTGTCTGAGTCTTCTATCAAAGGTTACAGCGATTTATATGAAGTTGTACGAAAACGCTTTATTTCGCCAAGACAGTGTGTTTCTCACTGTTACATGCATTTGAATGGGAAACTCGCCTGAAACAAAGTATAGGTTTTCATTATGTGAATAATTTTAAAATCTTAGCTCAAACGGCTGCAAAACCTGTTTGCCCAGCACGGGGATATTGAGTTCTATAAGATAAAGCCATAAACATGTTTGTCTGAGTCTTCTATCAAAGGTTACAGCGATTTATATGAAGTTGTACGAAAACGCTTTATTTCGCCAAGACAGTGTGTTTCTCACTGTTACATGCATTTGAATGGGAAACTCGCCTGAAACAAAGTATAGGTTTTCATTATGTGAATAATTTTAAAATCTTAGCTCAATCGGCTGCAAAACCTGTTTGCCCAGCACGGGGATTTTAAGTTCTATAAGATAAAGCCATGAACATGTGTTTCTGAGTCTTCTATCAAAAGTTACAGCGATTTATATGAAGTTGTACGAAAATGCTTTCTTTCGCCAAGACAGTGTGTTTCTCACTGTTACATGCATTTGAATGGGAAACTCGCCTGAAACAAAGTATAGGTTTTCATTATGTGAATAATTTTAAAATCTTAGCTCAATCGGCTGCAAAACCTGTTTGCCTAGCACGGGGGTATTGAGTTATATAAGATAAAGCCATAAACATGTTTGTCTGAGTCTTCTATCAAAAGTTACAGCGATTTATATGAAGTTGTTCAAAAACGCTTTATTTCGCCAAGACAGTGTGTTTCTCACTGTTACATGCATTTGAATGGGAAACTCGCCTGAAACAAAGTATAGGTTTTCATTATGTGAATAATTTTAAAATCTTAGCTCAATCGGCTGCAAAACCTGTTTGCCCAGCACAGGGATTTTCAGTTCTATAAGATAAAGCCATGAACATGTGTTTCTGAGTCTTCTATCAAAAGTTACAGCGATTTATATGAAGTTGTTCAAAAACGCTTTCTTTCGCCAAGACAGTGTGTTTCTCACTGTTACATGCATTTGAATGGGAAACTCGCCTGAAACAAAGTATAGGTTTTCATTATGTGAATAATTTTAAAATCTTAGCTCAATCGGCTGCAAAACCTGTTTGCCCAGCAGGGGGATTTTCAGTTCTATAAGATAAAGCCATGAACATGTGTTTCTGAGTCTTCTATCAAAAGTTACAGCGATTTATATGAAGTTGTACGAAAATGCTTTCTTTCGCCAAGACAGTTTCTCACTGTTACATGCATTTGAATGGGAAACTCGCCTGAAACAAAGTATAGGTTTTCATTATGTGAATAATTTTAAAATCTTAGCTCAATCGGCTGCAAAACCTGTTTGCCCAGCACGGGGATATTGAGTTCTATAAGATAAAGCCATAAACATGTTTGTCTGAGTCTTCTATCAAAGGTTACAGCGATTTATATGAAGTTGTACGAAAACGCTTTATTTCGCCAAGACAGTGTGTTTCTCACTGTTACATGCATTTGAATGGGAAACTCGCCTGAAACAAAGTATAGGTTTTCATTATGTGAATAATTTTAAAATCTTAGCTCAATCGGCTGCAAAACCTGGTTGCCCAGCACGGGGATATTGAGTTCTATAAGATAAAGCCATAAACATGTTTGTCTGAGTCTTCTATCAAAAGTTACAGCGATTTATATGAAGTTGTACGAAAATGCTTTCTTTTGCCAAGACAGTGTGTTTCTCACTGTTACATGCATTTGAATGGGAAACTCGCCAGAGAAAAGTATAGGTTTTCATTATGTGAATAATTTTAAAATCTTAGCTCAAACGGCTGCAACGGGGATATTGAGTTATATAAGATAAAGCCATAAACATGTTTGTCTGAGTACTCTATCAAAAGTTACAGCGATTTATATGAAGTTGTTCAAAAACGCTTTCTTTCGCCAAGACAGTGTGTTTCTCACTGTTACATGCATTTGAATGGGAAACTCGCCTGAAACAAAGTATAGGTTTTCATTATGTGAATAATTTTAAAATCTTAGCTCAATCGGCTGCAAAACCTGTTTGCCCAGCACGGGGATATTGAGTTATATAAGATAAAGCCATAAACATGTTTGTCTGAGTCTTCTATCAAAAGTTACAGCGATTTATATGAAGTTGTTCAAAAACGCTTTCTTTCGCCAAGACAGTGTGTTTCTCACTGTTACATGCATTTGAATGGGAAACTCGCCTGAAACAAAGTATAGGTTTTCATTATGTGAATAATTTTAAAATCTTAGCTCAATCGGCTGCAAAACCTGTTTGCCTAGCACGGGGGTATTGAGTTATATAAGATAAAGCCATAAACATGTTTGTCTGAGTCTTCTATCAAAAGTTACAGCGATTTATATGAAGTTGTTCAAAAACGCTTTATTTCGCCAAGACAGTGTGTTTCTCACTGTTACATGCATTTGAATGGGAAACTCGCCTGAAACAAAGTATAGGTTTTCATTATGTGAATAATTTTAAAATCTTAGCTCAATCGGCTGCAAAACCTGTTTGCCCAGCACGGGGATATTGAGTTCTATAAGATAAAGCCATAAACATGTTTGTCTGAGTCTTCTATCAAAAGTTACAGCGATTTATATGAAGTTGTTCAAAAACGCTTTATTTCGCCAAGACAGTGTGTTTCTCACTGTTACATGCATTTGAATGGGAAACTCGCCTGAAACAAAGTATAGGTTTTCATTATGTGAATAATTTTAAAATCTTAGCTCAATCGGCTGCAAAACCTGTTTGCCCAGCACGGGGATATTGAGTTCTATAAGATAAAGCCATAAACATGTTTGTCTGAGTCTTCTATCAAAAGTTACAGCGATTTATATGAAGTTGTTCAAAAACGCTTTCTTTCGCCAAGACAGTGTGTTTCTCACTGTTACATGCATTTGAATGGGAAACTCGCCTGAAACAAAGTATAGGTTTTCATTATGTGAATAATTTTAAAATCTTAGCTCAATCGGCTGCAAAACCTGTTTGCCCAGCACGGGGATGTTGAGTTATATAAGATAAAGCCATAAACATGTTTGTCTGAGTCTTCCATCAAAAGTTACAGCGATTTATATGAAGTTGTTCAAAAACGCTTTCTTTCGCCAAGACAGTGTGTTTCTCACTGTTACATGCATTTGAATGGGAAACTCGCCTGAAACAAAGTATAGGTTTTCATTATGTGAATAATTTTAAAATCTTAGCTCAATCGGCTGCAAAACCTGTTTGCCCAGCACGGGGATATTGAGTTATATAAGATAAAGTCATAAACATGTTTGTCTGAGTACTCTATCAAAAGTTACAGCGATTTATATGAAGTTGTTCAAAAACGCTTTCTTTCGCCAAGACAGTGTGTTTCTCACTGTTACATGCATTTGAATGGGAAACTCACCTGAAACAAAGTATAGGTTTTCATTATGTGAATAATTTTAAAATCTTAGCTCAATCGGCTGCAAAACCTGTTTGCCCAGCACGGGGATATTGAGTTCTATAAGATAAAGCCATAAACATGTTTGTCTGAGTCTTCTATCAAAAGTTACAGCGATTTATATGAAGTTGTTCAAAAACGCTTTATTTCGCCAAGACAGTGTGTTTCTCACTGTTACATGCATTTGAATGGGAAACTCGCCTGAAACAAAGTATAGGTTTTCATTATGTGAATAATTTTAAAATCTTAGCTCAATCGGCTGCAAAACCTGTTTGCCCAGCACGGGATATTGAGTTCTATAAGATAAAGCCATAAACATGTTTGTCTGAGTCTTCTATCAAAAGTTACAGCGATTTATATGAAGTTGTTCAAAAACGCTTTATTTCGCCAAGACAATGCGTTTCTCACTGTTACATGCATTTGAATGGGAAACTCGCCCGAGACAAAGTATAGGTTTTCATTATGTGAATAATTTTAAAATCTTAGCTCAAACGGCTGCAACGGGGATATTGAGTTATATAAGATAAAGCCATAAACATGTTTGTCTGAGTCTTCTATCAAATGTTACAGCGATTTATATGAAGTTGTTCAAAAACGCTTTATTTCGCCAAGACAATGCGTTTCTCACTGTTACATGCATTTGAATGGGAAACTCGCCTGAGACAAAGTATAGGTTTTCATTATGTGAATAATTTTAAAATCTTAGCTCAAACGGCTGCAAAACCTGTTTGCCCAGCACGGGGATATTGAGTTCTATAAGATAAAGCCATAAAGATGTTTGTCTGAGTCTTCTATCAAAGGTTACAGCGATTTATATGAAGTTGTTCAAAAACGCTTTCTTTCGCCAAGACAGTGTGTTTCTCACTGTTACATGCATTTGAATGGGAAACTCGCCTGAAACAAAGTATAGGTTTTCATTATGTGAATAATTTTAAAATCTTAGCTCAATCGGCTGCAAAACCTGTTTGCCCAGCACGGGGATATTGAGTTCTATAAGATAAAGCCATAAACATGTTTGTCTGAGTCTTCTATCAAAAGTTACAGCGATTTATATGAAGTTGTTCAAAAACGCTTTATTTCGCCAAGACAATGCGTTTCTCACTGTTACATGCATTTGAATGGGAAACTCGCCCGAGACAAAGTATAGGTTTTCATTATGTGAATAATTTTAAAATCTTAGCTCAAACGGCTGCAACGGGGATATTGAGTTATATAAGATAAAGCCATAAACATGTTTGTCTGAGTCTTCTATCAAAAGTTACAGCGATTTATATGAAGTTGTTCAAAAACGCTTTATTTCGCCAAGACAATGCGTTTCTCACTGTTACATGCATTTGAATGGGAAACTCGCCTGAAACAAAGTATAGGTTTTCATTATGTGAATAATTTTAAAATCTTAGCTCAATCGGCTGCAAAACCTGTTTGCCCAGCACGGGGATTTTCAGTTCTATAAGATAAAGCCATGAACATGTGTTTCTGAGTCTTCTATCAAAAGTTACAGCGATTTATATGAAGTTGTACGAAAATGCTTTCTTTCGCCAAGACAGTGTGTTTCTCACTGTTACATGCATTTGAATGGGAAACTCGCCTGAAACAAAGTATAGGTTTTCATTATGTGAATAATTTTAAAATCTTAGCTCAATCGGCTGCAAAACCTGTTTGCCCAGCACGGGGATATTGAGTTCTATAAGATAAAGCCATAAACATGTTTGTCTGAGTCTTCTATCAAAAGTTACAGCGATTTATATGAAGTTGTTCAAAAACGCTTTCTTTCGCCAAGACAGTGTGTTTCTCACTGTTACATGCATTTGAATGGGAAACTCGCCTGAGACAAAGTATAGGTTTTCATTATGTGAATAATTTTAAAATCTTAGCTCAATCGGCTGCAAAACCTGTTTGCCCAGCACGGGGATATTGAGTTCTATAAGATAAAGCCATAAACATGTTTGTCTGAGTCTTCTATCAAAGGTTACAGCGATTTATATGAAGTTGTACAAAAACGCTTTATTTCGCCAAGACAGTGTGTTTCTCACTGTTACATGCATTTGAATGGGAAACTCGCCTGAAACAAAGTATAGGTTTTCATTATGTGAATAATTTTAAAATCTTAGCTCAATCGGCTGCAAAACCTGTTTGCCCAGCACGGGGATGTTGAGTTATATAAGATAAAGCCATAAACATGTTTGTCTGAGTCTTCCATCAAAAGTTACAGCGATTTATATGAAGTTGTTCAAAAACGCTTTCTTTCGCCAAGACAGTGTGTTTCTCACTGTTACATGCATTTGAATGGGAAACTCGCCTGAAACAAAGTATAGGTTTTCATTATGTGAATAATTTTAAAATCTTAGCTCAATCGGCTGCAAAACCTGTTTGCCCAGCACGGGGATATTGAGTTATATAAGATAAAGTCATAAACATGTTTGTCTGAGTACTCTATCAAAAGTTACAGCGATTTATATGAAGTTGTTCAAAAACGCTTTCTTTCGCCAAGACAGTGTGTTTCTCACTGTTACATGCATTTGAATGGGAAACTCACCTGAAACAAAGTATAGGTTTTCATTATGTGAATAATTTTAAAATCTTAGCTCAATCGGCTGCAAAACCTGTTTGCCCAGCACGGGGATATTGAGTTCTATAAGATAAAGCCATAAACATGTTTGTCTGAGTCTTCTATCAAAAGTTACAGCGATTTATATGAAGTTGTTCAAAAACGCTTTATTTCGCCAAGACAGTGTGTTTCTCACTGTTACATGCATTTGAATGGGAAACTCGCCTGAAACAAAGTATAGGTTTTCATTATGTGAATAATTTTAAAATCTTAGCTCAATCGGCTGCAAAACCTGTTTGCCCAGCACGGGATATTGAGTTCTATAAGATAAAGCCATAAACATGTTTGTCTGAGTCTTCTATCAAAAGTTACAGCGATTTATATGAAGTTGTTCAAAAACGCTTTATTTCGCCAAGACAATGCGTTTCTCACTGTTACATGCATTTGAATGGGAAACTCGCCCGAGACAAAGTATAGGTTTTCATTATGTGAATAATTTTAAAATCTTAGCTCAAACGGCTGCAACGGGGATATTGAGTTATATAAGATAAAGCCATAAACATGTTTGTCTGAGTCTTCTATCAAATGTTACAGCGATTTATATGAAGTTGTTCAAAAACGCTTTATTTCGCCAAGACAATGCGTTTCTCACTGTTACATGCATTTGAATGGGAAACTCGCCTGAGACAAAGTATAGGTTTTCATTATGTGAATAATTTTAAAATCTTAGCTCAAACGGCTGCAAAACCTGTTTGCCCAGCACGGGGATATTGAGTTCTATAAGATAAAGCCATAAACATGTTTGTCTGAGTCTTCTATCAAAAGTTACAGCGATTTATATGAAGTTGTTCAAAAACGCTTTATTTCGCCAAGACAATGCGTTTCTCACTGTTACATGCATTTGAATGGGAAACTCGCCCGAGACAAAGTATAGGTTTTCATTATGTGAATAATTTTAAAATCTTAGCTCAAACGGCTGCAACGGGGATATTGAGTTATATAAGATAAAGCCATAAACATGTTTGTCTGAGTCTTCTATCAAAAGTTACAGCGATTTATATGAAGTTGTTCAAAAACGCTTTATTTCGCCAAGACAATGCGTTTCTCACTGTTACATGCATTTGAATGGGAAACTCGCCTGAAACAAAGTATAGGTTTTCATTATGTGAATAATTTTAAAATCTTAGCTCAATCGGCTGCAAAACCTGTTTGCCCAGCACGGGGATTTTCAGTTCTATAAGATAAAGCCATGAACATGTGTTTCTGAGTCTTCTATCAAAAGTTACAGCGATTTATATGAAGTTGTACGAAAATGCTTTCTTTCGCCAAGACAGTGTGTTTCTCACTGTTACATGCATTTGAATGGGAAACTCGCCTGAAACAAAGTATAGGTTTTCATTATGTGAATAATTTTAAAATCTTAGCTCAATCGGCTGCAAAACCTGTTTGCCCAGCACGGGGATATTGAGTTCTATAAGATAAAGCCATAAACATGTTTGTCTGAGTCTTCTATCAAAAGTTACAGCGATTTATATGAAGTTGTTCAAAAACGCTTTCTTTCGCCAAGACAGTGTGTTTCTCACTGTTACATGCATTTGAATGGGAAACTCGCCTGAAACAAAGTATAGGTTTTCATTATGTGAATAATTTTAAAATCTTAGCTCAATCGGCTGCAAAACCTGTTTGCCCAGCACGGGGATATTGAGTTCTATAAGATAAAGCCATAAACATGTTTGTCTGAGTCTTCTATCAAAGGTTACAGCGATTTATATGAAGTTGTACAAAAACGCTTTATTTCGCCAAGACAGTGTGTTTCTCACTGTTACATGCATTTGAATGGGAAACTCGCCTGAAACAAAGTATAGGTTTTCATTATGTGAATAATTTTAAAATCTTAGCTCAATCGGCTGCAAAACCTGTTTGCCCAGCACGGGGATGTTGAGTTATATAAGATAAAGCCATAAACATGTTTGTCTGAGTCTTCCATCAAAAGTTACAGCGATTTATATGAAGTTGTTCAAAAACGCTTTCTTTCGCCAAGACAGTGTGTTTCTCACTGTTACATGCATTTGAATGGGAAACTCGCCTGAAACAAAGTATAGGTTTTCATTATGTGAATAATTTTAAAATCTTAGCTCAATCGGCTGCAAAACCTGTTTGCCCAGCACGGGGATATTGAGTTATATAAGATAAAGTCATAAACATGTTTGTCTGAGTACTCTATCAAAAGTTACAGCGATTTATATGAAGTTGTTCAAAAACGCTTTCTTTCGCCAAGACAGTGTGTTTCTCACTGTTACATGCATTTGAATGGGAAACTCACCTGAAACAAAGTATAGGTTTTCATTATGTGAATAATTTTAAAATCTTAGCTCAATCGGCTGCAAAACCTGTTTGCCCAGCACGGGGATATTGAGTTCTATAAGATAAAGCCATAAACATGTTTGTCTGAGTCTTCTATCAAAAGTTACAGCGATTTATATGAAGTTGTTCAAAAACGCTTTATTTCGCCAAGACAGTGTGTTTCTCACTGTTACATGCATTTGAATGGGAAACTCGCCTGAAACAAAGTATAGGTTTTCATTATGTGAATAATTTTAAAATCTTAGCTCAATCGGCTGCAAAACCTGTTTGCCCAGCACGGGATATTGAGTTCTATAAGATAAAGCCATAAACATGTTTGTCTGAGTCTTCTATCAAAAGTTACAGCGATTTATATGAAGTTGTTCAAAAACGCTTTATTTCGCCAAGACAATGCGTTTCTCACTGTTACATGCATTTGAATGGGAAACTCGCCCGAGACAAAGTATAGGTTTTCATTATGTGAATAATTTTAAAATCTTAGCTCAAACGGCTGCAACGGGGATATTGAGTTATATAAGATAAAGCCATAAACATGTTTGTCTGAGTCTTCTATCAAATGTTACAGCGATTTATATGAAGTTGTTCAAAAACGCTTTATTTCGCCAAGACAATGCGTTTCTCACTGTTACATGCATTTGAATGGGAAACTCGCCTGAGACAAAGTATAGGTTTTCATTATGTGAATAATTTTAAAATCTTAGCTCAAACGGCTGCAAAACCTGTTTGCCCAGCACGGGGATATTGAGTTCTATAAGATAAAGCCATAAACATGTTTGTCTGAGTCTTCTATCAAAGGTTACAGCGATTTATATGAAGTTGTTCAAAAACGCTTTCTTTCGCCAAGACAGTGTGTTTCTCACTGTTACATGCATTTGAATGGGAAACTCGCCTGAAACAAAGTATAGGTTTTCATTATGTGAATAATTTTAAAATCTTAGCTCAATCGGCTGCAAAACCTGTTTGCCCAGCACGGGGATATTGAGTTCTATAAGATAAAGCCATAAACATGTTTGTCTGAGTCTTCTATCAAAAGTTACAGCGATTTATATGAAGTTGTTCAAAAACGCTTTATTTCGCCAAGACAATGCGTTTCTCACTGTTACATGCATTTGAATGGGAAACTCGCCCGAGACAAAGTATAGGTTTTCATTATGTGAATAATTTTAAAATCTTAGCTCAAACGGCTGCAACGGGGATATTGAGTTATATAAGATAAAGCCATAAACATGTTTGTCTGAGTCTTCTATCAAAAGTTACAGCGATTTATATGAAGTTGTTCAAAAACGCTTTATTTCGCCAAGACAATGCGTTTCTCACTGTTACATGCATTTGAATGGGAAACTCGCCTGAAACAAAGTATAGGTTTTCATTATGTGAATAATTTTAAAATCTTAGCTCAATCGGCTGCAAAACCTGTTTGCCCAGCACGGGGATTTTCAGTTCTATAAGATAAAGCCATGAACATGTGTTTCTGAGTCTTCTATCAAAAGTTACAGCGATTTATATGAAGTTGTACGAAAATGCTTTCTTTCGCCAAGACAGTGTGTTTCTCACTGTTACATGCATTTGAATGGGAAACTCGCCTGAAACAAAGTATAGGTTTTCATTATGTGAATAATTTTAAAATCTTAGCTCAATCGGCTGCAAAACCTGTTTGCCCAGCACGGGGATATTGAGTTCTATAAGATAAAGCCATAAACATGTTTGTCTGAGTCTTCTATCAAAGGTTACAGCGATTTATATGAAGTTGTTCAAAAACGCTTTCTTTCGCCAAGACAGTGTGTTTCTCACTGTTACATGCATTTGAATGGGAAACTCGCCTGAAACAAAGTATAGGTTTTCATTATGTGAATAATTTTAAAATCTTAGCTCAATCGGCTGCAAAACCTGTTTGCCCAGCACGGGGATATTGAGTTCTATAAGATAAAGCCATAAACATGTTTGTCTGAGTCTTCTATCAAAAGTTACAGCGATTTATATGAAGTTGTACAAAAACGCTTTATTTCGCCAAGACAATGCGTTTCTCACTGTTACATGCATTTGAATGGGAAACTCGCCCGAGACAAAGTATAGGTTTTCATTATGTGAATAATTTTAAAATCTTAGCTCAAACGGCTGCAACGGGGATATTGAGTTATATAAGATAAAGCCATAAACATGTTTGTCTGAGTCTTCTATCAAAAGTTACAGCGATTTATATGAAGTTGTTCAAAAACGCTTTATTTCGCCAAGACAATGCGTTTCTCACTGTTACATGCATTTGAATGGGAAACTCGCCTGAGACAAAGTATAGGTTTTCATTATGTGAATAATTTTAAAATCTTAGCTCAATCGGCTGCAAAACCTGTTTGCCCAGCACGGGGATTTTCAGTTCTATAAGATAAAGCCATGAACATGTGTTTCTGAGTCTTCTATCAAAAGTTACAGCGATTTATATGAAGTTGTACGAAAATGCTTTCTTTCGCCAAGACAGTGTGTTTCTCACTGTTACATGCATTTGAATGGGAAACTCGCCTGAAACAAAGTATAGGTTTTCATTATGTGAATAATTTTAAAATCTTAGCTCAATCGGCTGCAAAACCTGTTTGCCCAGCACGGGGATATTGAGTTCTATAAGATAAAGCCATAAACATGTTTGTCTGAGTCTTCTATCAAAGGTTACAGCGATTTATATGAAGTTGTTCAAAAACGCTTTCTTTCGCCAAGACAGTGTGTTTCTCACTGTTACATGCATTTGAATGGGAAACTCGCCTGAAACAAAGTATAGGTTTTCATTATGTGAATAATTTTAAAATCTTAGCTCAATCGGCTGCAAAACCTGTTTGCCCAGCACGGGGATATTGAGTTCTATAAGATAAAGCCATAAACATGTTTGTCTGAGTCTTCTATCAAAAGTTACAGCGATTTATATGAAGTTGTACAAAAACGCTTTATTTCGCCAAGACAATGCGTTTCTCACTGTTACATGCATTTGAATGGGAAACTCGCCCGAGACAAAGTATAGGTTTTCATTATGTGAATAATTTTAAAATCTTAGCTCAAACGGCTGCAACGGGGATATTGAGTTCTATAAGATAAAGCCATGAACATGTTTGTCTGAGTCTTCTATCAAAAGTTACAGCGATTTATATGAAGTTGTTCAAAAACGCTTTATTTCGCCAAGACAATGCGTTTCTCACTGTTACATGCATTTGAATGGGAAACTCGCCTGAGACAAAGTATAGGTTTTCATTATGTGAATAATTTTAAAATCTTAGCTCAAACGGCTGCAAAACCTGTTTGCCCAGCACGGGGATATTGAGTTCTATAAGATAAAGCCATAAACATGTTTGTCTGAGTCTTCTATCAAAAGTTACAGCGATTTATATGAAGTTGTTCAAAAACGCTTTATTTCGCCAAGACAATGCGTTTCTCACTGTTACATGCATTTGAATGGGAAACTCGCCTGAGACAAAGTATAGGTTTTCATTATGTGAATAATTTTAAAATCTTAGCTCAAACGGCTGCAAAACCTGTTTGCCCAGCACGGGGATATTGAGTTCTATAAGATAAAGCCATAAACATGTTTGTCTGAGTCTTCTATCAAAAGTTACAGCGATTTATATGAAGTTGTTCAAAAACGCTTTATTTTGCCAAGACAATGCGTTTCTCACTGTTACATGCATTTGAATGGGAAACTCGCCCGAAACAAAGTATAGGTTTTCATTATGTGAATAATTTTAAAATCTTAGCTCAAACGGCTGCAAAACCTGTTCTGTTTGCCCAGCACGGGGATATTGAGTTCTATAAGATAAAGCCATAAACATGTTTGTCTGAGTCTTCTATCAAAAGTTACAGCGATTTATATGAAGTTGTTCAAAAACGCTTTATTTCGCCAAGACAGTGTGTTTTTCACTGTTACATGCATTTGAATGGGAAACTCGCCCGAAAAAAAGTATAGGTTTTCATTATGTGAATAATTTTAAAATTTTAGCTCAATCGGCTGCAAAACCTGTTTGCCCAGCACGGGGATATTGAGTTATATAAGATAAAGCCATAAACATGTTTGTCTGAATCTTCTATCAAAAGTTACAGCGATTTATATGAAGTTGTTCAAAAACGCTTTATTTCGCCAAGACAATGCGTTTCTCACTGTTACATGCATTTGAATGGGAAACTCGCCTGAAACAAAGTATAGGTTTTCATTATGTGAATAATTTTAAAATCTTAGCTCAATCGGCTGCAAAACCTGTTTGCCCAGCACGGGGATTTTCAGTTCTATAAGATAAAGCCATGAACATGTGTTTCTGAGTCTTCTATCAAAAGTTACAGCGATTTATATGAAGTTGTACGAAAATGCTTTCTTTCGCCAAGACAGTGTGTTTCTCACTGTTACATGCATTTGAATGGGAAACTCGCCTGAAACAAAGTATAGGTTTTCATTATGTGAATAATTTTAAAATCTTAGCTCAATCGGCTGCAAAACCTGTTTGCCCAGCACGGGGATATTGAGTTCTATAAGATAAAGCCATAAACATGTTTGTCTGAGTCTTCTATCAAAGGTTACAGCGATTTATATGAAGTTGTTCAAAAACGCTTTCTTTCGCCAAGACAGTGTGTTTCTCACTGTTACATGCATTTGAATGGGAAACTCGCCTGAAACAAAGTATAGGTTTTCATTATGTGAATAATTTTAAAATCTTAGCTCAATCGGCTGCAAAACCTGTTTGCCCAGCACGGGGATATTGAGTTCTATAAGATAAAGCCATAAACATGTTTGTCTGAGTCTTCTATCAAAAGTTACAGCGATTTATATGAAGTTGTACAAAAACGCTTTATTTCGCCAAGACAATGCGTTTCTCACTGTTACATGCATTTGAATGGGAAACTCGCCTGAGACAAAGTATAGGTTTTCATTATGTGAATAATTTTAAAATCTTAGCTCAAACGGCTGCAACGGGGATATTGAGTTATATAAGATAAAGCCATAAACATGTTTGTCTGAGTCTTCTATCAAAAGTTACAGCGATTTATATGAAGTTGTTCAAAAACGCTTTATTTCGCCAAGACAATGCGTTTCTCACTGTTACATGCATTTGAATGGGAAACTCGCCTGAGACAAAGTATAGGTTTTCATTATGTGAATAATTTTAAAATCTTAGCTCAAACGGCTGCAAAACCTGTTTGCCCAGCACGGGGATATTGAGTTCTATAAGATAAAGCCATAAACATGTTTGTCTGAGTCTTCTATCAAAAGTTACAGCGATTTATATGAAGTTGTTCAAAAACGCTTTATTTTGCCAAGACAATGCGTTTCTCACTGTTACATGCATTTGAATGGGAAACTCGCCCGAAACAAAGTATAGGTTTTCATTATGTGAATAATTTTAAAATCTTAGCTCAAACGGCTGCAAAACCTGTTCTGTTTGCCCAGCACGGGGATATTGAGTTCTATAAGATAAAGCCATAAACATGTTTGTCTGAGTCTTCTATCAAAAGTTACAGCGATTTATATGAAGTTGTTCAAAAACGCTTTATTTCGCCAAGACAGTGTGTTTTTCACTGTTACATGCATTTGAATGGGAAACTCGCCCGAAAAAAAGTATAGGTTTTCATTATGTGAATAATTTTAAAATTTTAGCTCAATCGGCTGCAAAACCTGTTTGCCCAGCACGGGGATATTGAGTTATATAAGATAAAGCCATAAACATGTTTGTCTGAATCTTCTATCAAAAGTTACAGCGATTTATATGAAGTTGTTCAAAAACGCTTTATTTCGCCAAGACAATGCGTTTCTCACTGTTACATGCATTTGAATGGGAAACTCGCCTGAAACAAAGTATAGGTTTTCATTATGTGAATAATTTTAAAATCTTAGCTCAAACGGCTGCAAAACCTGTTCTGTTTGCCCAGCACGGGGATATTGAGTTCTATAAGATAAAGCCATAAACATGTTTGTCTGAGTCTTCTATCAAAAGTTACAGCGATTTATATGAAGTTGTTCAAAAACGCTTTATTTCGCCAAGACAATGCGTTTCTCACTGTTACATGCATTTGAATGGGAAACTCGCCTGAAACAAAGTATAGGTTTTCATTATGTGAATAATTTTAAAATCTTAGCTCAAACGGCTGCAAAACCTGTTCTGTTTGCCCAGCACGGGGATATTGAGTTCTATAAGATAAAGCCATAAACATGTTTGTCTGAGTCTTCCATCAAAAGTTACAGCGATTTATATGAAGTTGTTCAAAAACGCTTTATTTCGCCAAGACAATGCGTTTCTCACTGTTACATGCATTTGAATGGGAAACTCGCCTGAAACAAAGTATAGGTTTTCATTATATGAATAATTTTAAAATCTTAGCTCAAACGGCTGCAAAACCTGTTCTGTTTGCCCAGCACGGGGATATTGAGTTCTATAAGATAAAGCCATAAACATGTTTGTCTGAGTCTTCTATCAAAAGTTACAGCGATTTATATGAAGTTGTTCAAAAACGCTTTATTTCGCCAAGACAGTGTTTCTCACTGTTACATGCATTTGAATGGGAAACTCGCCCGAGACAAAGTATAGGTTTTCATTATGTGAATAATTTTAAAATCTTAGCTCAATCGGCTGCAAAACCTTTTTGCCCAGCACGGGGATATTGAGTTCTATAAGATAAAGCCATAAACATGTTTGTCTGAGTCTTCTATCAAAAGTTACAGCGATTTATATGAAGTTGTTCAAAAACGCTTTCTTTCGCCAAGACAATGCGTTTCTCACTGTTACATGCATTTGAATGGGAAACTCGCCTGAGACAAAGTATAGGTTTTCATTATGTGAATAATTTTAAAATCTTAGCTCAAACGGCTGCAAAACCTGTTTGCCCAGCACGGGGATATTGAGTTATATAAGATAAAGCCATAAACATGTTTGTCTGAATCTTCTATCAAAAGTTACAGCGATTTATATGAAGTTGTTCAAAAACGCTTTATTTCGCCAAGACAATGCGTTTCTCACTGTTACATGCATTTGAATGGGAAACTCGCCTGAAACAAAGTATAGGTTTTCATTATGTGAATAATTTTAAAATCTTAGCTCAAACGGCTGCAAAACCTGTTCTGTTTGCCCAGCACGGGGATATTGAGTTCTATAAGATAAAGCCATAAACATGTTTGTCTGAGTCTTCTATCAAAAGTTACAGCGATTTATATGAAGTTGTTCAAAAACGCTTTATTTCGCCAAGACAATGCGTTTCTCACTGTTACATGCATTTGAATGGGAAACTCGCCTGAAACAAAGTATAGGTTTTCATTATGTGAATAATTTTAAAATCTTAGCTCAAACGGCTGCAAAACCTGTTCTGTTTGCCCAGCACGGGGATATTGAGTTCTATAAGATAAAGCCATAAACATGTTTGTCTGAGTCTTCCATCAAAAGTTACAGCGATTTATATGAAGTTGTTCAAAAACGCTTTATTTTGCCAAGACAATGCGTTTCTCACTGTTACATGCATTTGAATGGGAAACTCGCCTGAAACAAAGTATAGGTTTTCATTATATGAATAATTTTAAAATCTTAGCTCAAACGGCTGCAAAACCTGTTCTGTTTGCCCAGCACGGGGATATTGAGTTCTATAAGATAAAGCCATAAACATGTTTGTCTGAGTCTTCTATCAAAAGTTACAGCGATTTATATGAAGTTGTTCAAAAACGCTTTATTTCGCCAAGACAGTGTTTCTCACTGTTACATGCATTTGAATGGGAAACTCGCCCGAGACAAAGTATAGGTTTTCATTATGTGAATAATTTTAAAATCTTAGCTCAATCGGCTGCAAAACCTTTTTGCCCAGCACGGGGATATTGAGTTCTATAAGATAAAGCCATAAACATGTTTGTCTGAGTCTTCTATCAAAAGTTACAGCGATTTATATGAAGTTGTTCAAAAACGCTTTATTTCGCCAAGACAATGCGTTTCTCACTGTTACATGCATTTGAATGGGAAACTCGCCCGAGACAAAGTATAGGTTTTCATTATGTGAATAATTTTAAAATCTTAGCTCAATCGGCTGCAAAACCTTTTTGCCCAGCACGGGGATATTGAGTTCTATAAGATAAAGCCATAAACATGTTTGTCTGAGTCTTCTATCAAAAGTTACAGCGATTTATATGAAGTTGTTCAAAAACGCTTTATTTTGCCAAGACAATGCGTTTCTCACTGTTACATGCATTTGAATGGGAAACTCGCCCGAAACAAAGTATAGGTTTTCATTATGTGAATAATTTTAAAATCTTAGCTCAAACGGCTGCAAAACCTGTTCTGTTTGCCCAGCACGGGGATATTGAGTTCTATAAGATAAAGCCATAAACATGTTTGTCTGAGTCTTCTATCAAAAGTTACAGCGATTTATATGAAGTTGTTCAAAAACGCTTTATTTCGCCAAGACAGTGTGTTTTTCACTGTTACATGCATTTGAATGGGAAACTCGCCCGAAAAAAAGTATAGGTTTTCATTATGTGAATAATTTTAAAATTTTAGCTCAATCGGCTGCAAAACCTGTTTGCCCAGCACGGGGATATTGAGTTATATAAGATAAAGCCATAAACATGTTTGTCTGAATCTTCTATCAAAAGTTACAGCGATTTATATGAAGTTGTTCAAAAACGCTTTATTTCGCCAAGACAATGCGTTTCTCACTGTTACATGCATTTGAATGGGAAACTCGCCTGAAACAAAGTATAGGTTTTCATTATGTGAATAATTTTAAAATCTTAGCTCAAACGGCTGCAAAACCTGTTCTGTTTGCCCAGCACGGGGATATTGAGTTCTATAAGATAAAGCCATAAACATGTTTGTCTGAGTCTTCTATCAAAAGTTACAGCGATTTATATGAAGTTGTTCAAAAACGCTTTATTTCGCCAAGACAATGCGTTTCTCACTGTTACATGCATTTGAATGGGAAACTCGCCTGAAACAAAGTATAGGTTTTCATTATGTGAATAATTTTAAAATCTTAGCTCAAACGGCTGCAAAACCTGTTCTGTTTGCCCAGCACGGGGATATTGAGTTCTATAAGATAAAGCCATAAACATGTTTGTCTGAGTCTTCCATCAAAAGTTACAGCGATTTATATGAAGTTGTTCAAAAACGCTTTATTTCGCCAAGACAATGCGTTTCTCACTGTTACATGCATTTGAATGGGAAACTCGCCTGAAACAAAGTATAGGTTTTCATTATATGAATAATTTTAAAATCTTAGCTCAAACGGCTGCAAAACCTGTTCTGTTTGCCCAGCACGGGGATATTGAGTTCTATAAGATAAAGCCATAAACATGTTTGTCTGAGTCTTCTATCAAAAGTTACAGCGATTTATATGAAGTTGTTCAAAAACGCTTTATTTCGCCAAGACAGTGTTTCTCACTGTTACATGCATTTGAATGGGAAACTCGCCCGAGACAAAGTATAGGTTTTCATTATGTGAATAATTTTAAAATCTTAGCTCAATCGGCTGCAAAACCTTTTTGCCCAGCACGGGGATATTGAGTTCTATAAGATAAAGCCATAAACATGTTTGTCTGAGTCTTCTATCAAAAGTTACAGCGATTTATATGAAGTTGTTCAAAAACGCTTTCTTTCGCCAAGACAATGCGTTTCTCACTGTTACATGCATTTGAATGGGAAACTCGCCTGAGACAAAGTATAGGTTTTCATTATGTGAATAATTTTAAAATCTTAGCTCAAACGGCTGCAAAACCTGTTTGCCCAGCACGGGGATATTGAGTTATATAAGATAAAGCCATAAACATGTTTGTCTGAATCTTCTATCAAAAGTTACAGCGATTTATATGAAGTTGTTCAAAAACGCTTTATTTCGCCAAGACAATGCGTTTCTCACTGTTACATGCATTTGAATGGGAAACTCGCCTGAAACAAAGTATAGGTTTTCATTATGTGAATAATTTTAAAATCTTAGCTCAAACGGCTGCAAAACCTGTTCTGTTTGCCCAGCACGGGGATATTGAGTTCTATAAGATAAAGCCATAAACATGTTTGTCTGAGTCTTCTATCAAAAGTTACAGCGATTTATATGAAGTTGTTCAAAAACGCTTTATTTCGCCAAGACAATGCGTTTCTCACTGTTACATGCATTTGAATGGGAAACTCGCCTGAAACAAAGTATAGGTTTTCATTATATGAATAATTTTAAAATCTTAGCTCAAACGGCTGCAAAACCTGTTCTGTTTGCCCAGCACGGGGATATTGAGTTCTATAAGATAAAGCCATAAACATGTTTGTCTGAGTCTTCTATCAAAAGTTACAGCGATTTATATGAAGTTGTTCAAAAACGCTTTATTTCGCCAAGACAGTGTTTCTCACTGTTACATGCATTTGAATGGGAAACTCGCCCGAGACAAAGTATAGGTTTTCATTATGTGAATAATTTTAAAATCTTAGCTCAATCGGCTGCAAAACCTTTTTGCCCAGCACGGGGATATTGAGTTCTATAAGATAAAGCCATAAACATGTTTGTCTGAGTCTTCTATCAAAAGTTACAGCGATTTATATGAAGTTGTTCAAAAACGCTTTCTTTCGCCAAGACAATGCGTTTCTCACTGTTACATGCATTTGAATGGGAAACTCGCCTGAGACAAAGTATAGGTTTTCATTATGTGAATAATTTTAAAATCTTAGCTCAAACGGCTGCAAAACCTGTTTGCCCAGCACGGGGATATTGAGTTATATAAGATAAAGCCATAAACATGTTTGTCTGAATCTTCTATCAAAAGTTACAGCGATTTATATGAAGTTGTTCAAAAACGCTTTATTTCGCCAAGACAATGCGTTTCTCACTGTTACATGCATTTGAATGGGAAACTCGCCTGAAACAAAGTATAGGTTTTCATTATGTGAATAATTTTAAAATCTTAGCTCAAACGGCTGCAAAACCTGTTCTGTTTGCCCAGCACGGGGATATTGAGTTCTATAAGATAAAGCCATAAACATGTTTGTCTGAGTCTTCTATCAAAAGTTACAGCGATTTATATGAAGTTGTTCAAAAACGCTTTATTTCGCCAAGACAATGCGTTTCTCACTGTTACATGCATTTGAATGGGAAACTCGCCTGAAACAAAGTATAGGTTTTCATTATGTGAATAATTTTAAAATCTTAGCTCAAACGGCTGCAAAACCTGTTCTGTTTGCCCAGCACGGGGATATTGAGTTCTATAAGATAAAGCCATAAACATGTTTGTCTGAGTCTTCCATCAAAAGTTACAGCGATTTATATGAAGTTGTTCAAAAACGCTTTATTTTGCCAAGACAATGCGTTTCTCACTGTTACATGCATTTGAATGGGAAACTCGCCTGAAACAAAGTATAGGTTTTCATTATATGAATAATTTTAAAATCTTAGCTCAAACGGCTGCAAAACCTGTTCTGTTTGCCCAGCACGGGGATATTGAGTTCTATAAGATAAAGCCATAAACATGTTTGTCTGAGTCTTCTATCAAAAGTTACAGCGATTTATATGAAGTTGTTCAAAAACGCTTTATTTCGCCAAGACAGTGTTTCTCACTGTTACATGCATTTGAATGGGAAACTCGCCCGAGACAAAGTATAGGTTTTCATTATGTGAATAATTTTAAAATCTTAGCTCAAACGGCTGCAAAACCTGTTCTGTTTGCCCAGCACGGGGATATTGAGTTCTATAAGATAAAGCCATAAACATGTTTGTCTGAGTCTTCTATCAAAAGTTACAGCGATTTATATGAAGTTGTTCAAAAACGCTTTATTTCGCCAAGACAATGCGTTTCTCACTGTTACATGCATTTGAATGGGAAACTCGCCTGAAACAAAGTATAGGTTTTCATTATATGAATAATTTTAAAATCTTAGCTCAAACGGCTGCAAAACCTGTTCTGTTTGCCCAGCACGGGGATATTGAGTTCTATAAGATAAAGCCATAAACATGTTTGTCTGAGTCTTCTATCAAAAGTTACAGCGATTTATATGAAGTTGTTCAAAAACGCTTTATTTCGCCAAGACAGTGTTTCTCACTGTTACATGCATTTGAATGGGAAACTCGCCCGAGACAAAGTATAGGTTTTCATTATGTGAATAATTTTAAAATCTTAGCTCAATCGGCTGCAAAACCTTTTTGCCCAGCACGGGGATATTGAGTTCTATAAGATAAAGCCATAAACATGTTTGTCTGAGTCTTCTATCAAAAGTTACAGCGATTTATATGAAGTTGTTCAAAAACGCTTTCTTTCGCCAAGACAATGCGTTTCTCACTGTTACATGCATTTGAATGGGAAACTCGCCTGAGACAAAGTATAGGTTTTCATTATGTGAATAATTTTAAAATCTTAGCTCAAACGGCTGCAAAACCTGTTTGCCCAGCACGGGGATATTGAGTTATATAAGATAAAGCCATAAACATGTTTGTCTGAATCTTCTATCAAAAGTTACAGCGATTTATATGAAGTTGTTCAAAAACGCTTTATTTCGCCAAGACAATGCGTTTCTCACTGTTACATGCATTTGAATGGGAAACTCGCCTGAAACAAAGTATAGGTTTTCATTATGTGAATAATTTTAAAATCTTAGCTCAAACGGCTGCAAAACCTGTTCTGTTTGCCCAGCACGGGGATATTGAGTTCTATAAGATAAAGCCATAAACATGTTTGTCTGAGTCTTCTATCAAAAGTTACAGCGATTTATATGAAGTTGTTCAAAAACGCTTTATTTCGCCAAGACAATGCGTTTCTCACTGTTACATGCATTTGAATGGGAAACTCGCCTGAAACAAAGTATAGGTTTTCATTATGTGAATAATTTTAAAATCTTAGCTCAAACGGCTGCAAAACCTGTTCTGTTTGCCCAGCACGGGGATATTGAGTTCTATAAGATAAAGCCATAAACATGTTTGTCTGAGTCTTCCATCAAAAGTTACAGCGATTTATATGAAGTTGTTCAAAAACGCTTTATTTTGCCAAGACAATGCGTTTCTCACTGTTACATGCATTTGAATGGGAAACTCGCCTGAAACAAAGTATAGGTTTTCATTATATGAATAATTTTAAAATCTTAGCTCAAACGGCTGCAAAACCTGTTCTGTTTGCCCAGCACGGGGATATTGAGTTCTATAAGATAAAGCCATAAACATGTTTGTCTGAGTCTTCTATCAAAAGTTACAGCGATTTATATGAAGTTGTTCAAAAACGCTTTATTTCGCCAAGACAGTGTTTCTCACTGTTACATGCATTTGAATGGGAAACTCGCCCGAGACAAAGTATAGGTTTTCATTATGTGAATAATTTTAAAATCTTAGCTCAATCGGCTGCAAAACCTTTTTGCCCAGCACGGGGATATTGAGTTCTATAAGATAAAGCCATAAACATGTTTGTCTGAGTCTTCTATCAAAAGTTACAGCGATTTATATGAAGTTGTTCAAAAACGCTTTATTTCGCCAAGACAATGCGTTTCTCACTGTTACATGCATTTGAATGGGAAACTCGCCTGAGACAAAGTATAGGTTTTCATTATGTGAATAATTTTAAAATCTTAGCTCAAACGGCTGCAAAACCTGTTTGCCCAGCACGGGGATATTGAGTTCTATAGGATAAAGCCATAAACATGTTTGTCTGAGTCTTCTATCAAAAGTTACAGCGATTTATATGAAGTTGTTCAAAAACGCTTTATTTCGCCAAGACAATGCGTTTCTCACTGTTACATGCATTTGAATGGGAAACTCGCCCGAGACAAAGTATAGGTTTTCATTATGTGAATAATTTTAAAATCTTAGCTCAATCGGCTGCAAAACCTTTTTGCCCAGCACGGGGATATTGAGTTCTATAAGATAAAGCCATAAACATGTTTGTCTGAGTCTTCTATCAAAAGTTACAGCGATTTATATGAAGTTGTTCAAAAACGCTTTATTTCGCCAAGACAATGCGTTTCTCACTGTTACATGCATTTGAATGGGAAACTCGCCTGAGACAAAGTATAGGTTTTCATTATGTGAATAATTTTAAAATCTTAGCTCAAACGGCTGCAAAACCTGTTTGCCCAGCACGGGGATATTGAGTTCTATAAGATAAAGCCATAAACATGTTTGTCTGAGTCTTCTATCAAAAGTTACAGCGATTTATATGAAGTTGTTCAAAAACGCTTTATTTCGCCAAGACAATGCGTTTCTCACTGTTACATGCATTTGAATGGGAAACTCGCCCGAGACAAAGTATAGGTTTTCATTATGTGAATAATTTTAAAATCTTAGCTCAAACGGCTGCAAAACCTGTTTGCCCAGCACGGGGATATTGAGTTCTATAAGATAAAGCCATAAACATGTTTGTCTGAGTCTTCTATCAAAAGTTACAGCGATTTATATGAAGTTGTTCAAAAACGCTTTATTTTGCCAAGACAATGCGTTTCTCACTGTTACATGCATTTGAATGGGAAACTCGCCTGAAACAAAGTATAGGTTTTCATTATGTGAATAATTTTAAAATCTTAGCTCAAACGGCTGCAAAACCTGTTCTGTTTGCCCAGCACGGGGATATTGAGTTCTATAAGATAAAGCCATAAACATGTTTGTCTGAGTCTTCTATCAAAAGTTACAGCAATTTATATGAAGTTGTTCAAAAACGCTTTATTTCGCCAAGACAGTGTGTTTTTCACTGTTACATGCATTTGAATGGGAAACTCGCCCAAAAAAAAGTATAGGTTTTCATTATGTGAATAATTTTAAAATTTTAGCTCAATCGGCTGCAAAACCTGTTTGCCCAGCACGGGGATATTGAGTTATATAAGATAAAGCCATAAACATGTTTGTCTGAATCTTCTATCAAAAGTTACAGCGATTTATATGAAGTTGTTCAAAAACGCTTTATTTCGCCAAGACAATGCGTTTCTCACTGTTACATGCATTTGAATGGGAAACTCGCCTGAAACAAAGTATAGGTTTTCATTATGTGAATAATTTTAAAATCTTAGCTCAAACGGCTGCAAAACCTGTTCTGTTTGCCCAGCACGGGGATATTGAGTTCTATAAGATAAAGCCATAAACATGTTTGTCTGAGTCTTCTATCAAAAGTTACAGCGATTTATATGAAGTTGTTCAAAAACGCTTTATTTCGCCAAGACAGTGTGTTTTTCACTGTTACATGCATTTGAATGGGAAACTCGCCCGAAAAAAAGTATAGGTTTTCATTATGTGAATAATTTTAAAATTTTAGCTCAATCGGCTGCAAAACCTGTTTGCCCAGCACGGGGATATTGAGTTATATAAGATAAAGCCATAAACATGTTTGTCTGAATCTTCTATCAAAAGTTACAGCGATTTATATGAAGTTGTTCAAAAACGCTTTATTTCGCCAAGACAATGCGTTTCTCACTGTTACATGCATTTGAATGGGAAACTCGCCTGAAACAAAGTATAGGTTTTCATTATGTGAATAATTTTAAAATCTTAGCTCAAACGGCTGCAAAACCTGTTTGCCCAGCACGGGGATATTGAGTTCTATAAGATAAAGCCATAAACATGTTTGTCTGAGTCTTCTATCAAAAGTTACAGCGATTTATATGAAGTTGTTCAAAAACGCTTTATTTCGCCAAGACAGTGTGTTTTTCACTGTTACATGCATTTGAATGGGAAACTCGCCCGAAAAAAAGTATAGGTTTTCATTATGTGAATAATTTTAAAATTTTAGCTCAATCGGCTGCAAAACCTGTTTGCCCAGCACGGGGATATTGAGTTATATAAGATAAAGCCATAAACATGTTTGTCTGAATCTTCTATCAAAAGTTACAGCGATTTATATGAAGTTGTTCAAAAACGCTTTATTTCGCCAAGACAATGCGTTTCTCACTGTTACATGCATTTGAATGGGAAACTCGCCTGAAACAAAGTATAGGTTTTCATTATGTGAATAATTTTAAAATCTTAGCTCAAACGGCTGCAAAACCTGTTCTGTTCAAAAACGCTTTATTTTGCCAAGACAATGCGTTTCTCACTGTTACATGCATTTGAATGGGAAACTCGCCTGAAACAAAGTATAGGTTTTCATTATATGAATAATTTTAAAATCTTAGCTCAAACGGCTGCAAAACCTGTTCTGTTTGCCCAGCACGGGGATATTGAGTTCTATAAGATAAAGCCATAAACATGTTTGTCTGAGTCTTCTATCAAAAGTTACAGCGATTTATATGAAGTTGTTCAAAAACGCTTTATTTCGCCAAGACAGTGTTTCTCACTGTTACATGCATTTGAATGGGAAACTCGCCCGAGACAAAGTATAGGTTTTCATTATGTGAATAATTTTAAAATCTTAGCTCAATCGGCTGCAAAACCTTTTTGCCCAGCACGGGGATATTGAGTTCTATAAGATAAAGCCATAAACATGTTTGTCTGAGTCTTCTATCAAAAGTTACAGCGATTTATATGAAGTTGTTCAAAAACGCTTTATTTCGCCAAGACAATGCGTTTCTCACTGTTACATGCATTTGAATGGGAAACTCGCCTGAGACAAAGTATAGGTTTTCATTATGTGAATAATTTTAAAATCTTAGCTCAAACGGCTGCAAAACCTGTTCTGTTTGCCCAGCACGGGGATATTGAGTTCTATAAGATAAAGCCATAAACATGTTTGTCTGAGTCTTCTATCAAAAGTTACAGCGATTTATATGAAGTTGTTCAAAAACGCTTTATTTCGCCAAGACAGTGTGTTTTTCACTGTTACATGCATTTGAATGGGAAACTCGCCCGAAAAAAAGTATAGGTTTTCATTATGTGAATAATTTTAAAATTTTAGCTCAATCGGCTGCAAAACCTGTTTGCCCAGCACGGGGATATTGAGTTATATAAGATAAAGCCATAAACATGTTTGTCTGAATCTTCTATCAAAAGTTACAGCGATTTATATGAAGTTGTTCAAAAACGCTTTATTTCGCCAAGACAATGCGTTTCTCACTGTTACATGCATTTGAATGGGAAACTCGCCTGAAACAAAGTATAGGTTTTCATTATGTGAATAATTTTAAAATCTTAGCTCAAACGGCTGCAAAACCTGTTTGCCCAGCACGGGGATATTGAGTTCTATAAGATAAAGCCATAAACATGTTTGTCTGAGTCTTCTATCAAAAGTTACAGCGATTTATATGAAGTTGTTCAAAAACGCTTTATTTCGCCAAGACAGTGTGTTTTTCACTGTTACATGCATTTGAATGGGAAACTCGCCCGAAAAAAAGTATAGGTTTTCATTATGTGAATAATTTTAAAATTTTAGCTCAATCGGCTGCAAAACCTGTTTGCCCAGCACGGGGATATTGAGTTATATAAGATAAAGCCATAAACATGTTTGTCTGAATCTTCTATCAAAAGTTACAGCGATTTATATGAAGTTGTTCAAAAACGCTTTATTTCGCCAAGACAATGCGTTTCTCACTGTTACATGCATTTGAATGGGAAACTCGCCTGAAACAAAGTATAGGTTTTCATTATGTGAATAATTTTAAAATCTTAGCTCAAACGGCTGCAAAACCTGTTCTGTTCAAAAACGCTTTATTTTGCCAAGACAATGCGTTTCTCACTGTTACATGCATTTGAATGGGAAACTCGCCTGAAACAAAGTATAGGTTTTCATTATATGAATAATTTTAAAATCTTAGCTCAAACGGCTGCAAAACCTGTTCTGTTTGCCCAGCACGGGGATATTGAGTTCTATAAGATAAAGCCATAAACATGTTTGTCTGAGTCTTCTATCAAAAGTTACAGCGATTTATATGAAGTTGTTCAAAAACGCTTTATTTCGCCAAGACAGTGTTTCTCACTGTTACATGCATTTGAATGGGAAACTCGCCCGAGACAAAGTATAGGTTTTCATTATGTGAATAATTTTAAAATCTTAGCTCAATCGGCTGCAAAACCTTTTTGCCCAGCACGGGGATATTGAGTTCTATAAGATAAAGCCATAAACATGTTTGTCTGAGTCTTCTATCAAAAGTTACAGCGATTTATATGAAGTTGTTCAAAAACGCTTTATTTCGCCAAGACAATGCGTTTCTCACTGTTACATGCATTTGAATGGGAAACTCGCCTGAAACAAAGTATAGGTTTTCATTATGTGAATAATTTTAAAATCTTAGCTCAAACGGCTGCAAAACCTGTTTGCCCAGCACGGGGATATTGAGTTCTATAAGATAAAGCCATAAACATGTTTGTCTGAGTCTTCTATCAAAAGTTACAGCGATTTATATGAAGTTGTTCAAAAACGCTTTATTTCGCCAAGACAGTGTGTTTTTCACTGTTACATGCATTTGAATGGGAAACTCGCCCGAAAAAAAGTATAGGTTTTCATTATGTGAATAATTTTAAAATTTTAGCTCAATCGGCTGCAAAACCTGTTTGCCCAGCACGGGGATATTGAGTTATATAAGATAAAGCCATAAACATGTTTGTCTGAATCTTCTATCAAAAGTTACAGCGATTTATATGAAGTTGTTCAAAAACGCTTTATTTCGCCAAGACAATGCGTTTCTCACTGTTACATGCATTTGAATGGGAAACTCGCCTGAAACAAAGTATAGGTTTTCATTATGTGAATAATTTTAAAATCTTAGCTCAAACGGCTGCAAAACCTGTTCTGTTCAAAAACGCTTTATTTTGCCAAGACAATGCGTTTCTCACTGTTACATGCATTTGAATGGGAAACTCGCCTGAAACAAAGTATAGGTTTTCATTATATGAATAATTTTAAAATCTTAGCTCAAACGGCTGCAAAACCTGTTCTGTTTGCCCAGCACGGGGATATTGAGTTCTATAAGATAAAGCCATAAACATGTTTGTCTGAGTCTTCTATCAAAAGTTACAGCGATTTATATGAAGTTGTTCAAAAACGCTTTATTTCGCCAAGACAGTGTTTCTCACTGTTACATGCATTTGAATGGGAAACTCGCCCGAGACAAAGTATAGGTTTTCATTATGTGAATAATTTTAAAATCTTAGCTCAATCGGCTGCAAAACCTTTTTGCCCAGCACGGGGATATTGAGTTCTATAAGATAAAGCCATAAACATGTTTGTCTGAGTCTTCTATCAAAAGTTACAGCGATTTATATGAAGTTGTTCAAAAACGCTTTATTTCGCCAAGACAATGCGTTTCTCACTGTTACATGCATTTGAATGGGAAACTCGCCTGAGACAAAGTATAGGTTTTCATTATGTGAATAATTTTAAAATCTTAGCTCAAACGGCTGCAAAACCTGTTTGCCCAGCACGGGGATATTGAGTTCTATAAGATAAAGCCATAAACATGTTTGTCTGAGTCTTCTATCAAAAGTTACAGCGATTTATATGAAGTTGTTCAAAAACGCTTTATTTCGCCAAGACAGTGTGTTTTTCACTGTTACATGCATTTGAATGGGAAACTCGCCCGAAAAAAAGTATAGGTTTTCATTATGTGAATAATTTTAAAATTTTAGCTCAATCGGCTGCAAAACCTGTTTGCCCAGCACGGGGATATTGAGTTATATAAGATAAAGCCATAAACATGTTTGTCTGAATCTTCTATCAAAAGTTACAGCGATTTATATGAAGTTGTTCAAAAACGCTTTATTTCGCCAAGACAATGCGTTTCTCACTGTTACATGCATTTGAATGGGAAACTCGCCTGAAACAAAGTATAGGTTTTCATTATGTGAATAATTTTAAAATCTTAGCTCAAACGGCTGCAAAACCTGTTCTGTTCAAAAACGCTTTATTTTGCCAAGACAATGCGTTTCTCACTGTTACATGCATTTGAATGGGAAACTCGCCTGAAACAAAGTATAGGTTTTCATTATATGAATAATTTTAAAATCTTAGCTCAAACGGCTGCAAAACCTGTTCTGTTTGCCCAGCACGGGGATATTGAGTTCTATAAGATAAAGCCATAAACATGTTTGTCTGAGTCTTCTATCAAAAGTTACAGCGATTTATATGAAGTTGTTCAAAAACGCTTTATTTCGCCAAGACAGTGTTTCTCACTGTTACATGCATTTGAATGGGAAACTCGCCCGAGACAAAGTATAGGTTTTCATTATGTGAATAATTTTAAAATCTTAGCTCAATCGGCTGCAAAACCTTTTTGCCCAGCACGGGGATATTGAGTTCTATAAGATAAAGCCATAAACATGTTTGTCTGAGTCTTCTATCAAAAGTTACAGCGATTTATATGAAGTTGTTCAAAAACGCTTTATTTCGCCAAGACAATGCGTTTCTCACTGTTACATGCATTTGAATGGGAAACTCGCCTGAGACAAAGTATAGGTTTTCATTATGTGAATAATTTTAAAATCTTAGCTCAAACGGCTGCAAAACCTGTTTGCCCAGCACGGGGATATTGAGTTCTATAAGATAAAGCCATAAACATGTTTGTCTGAGTCTTCTATCAAAAGTTACAGCGATTTATATGAAGTTGTTCAAAAACGCTTTATTTCGCCAAGACAATGCGTTTCTCACTGTTACATGCATTTGAATGGGAAACTCGCCCGAGACAAAGTATAGGTTTTCATTATGTGAATAATTTTAAAATCTTAGCTCAAACGGCTGTAAAACCTGTTTGCCCAGCACGGGGATATTGAGTTCTATAAGATAAAGCCATAAACATGTTTGTCTGAGTCTTCTATCAAAAGTTACAGCGATTTATATGAAGTTGTTCAAAAACGCTTTATTTTGCCAAGACAATGCGTTTCTCACTGTTACATGCATTTGAATGGGAAACTCGCCCGAAAAAAAGTATAGGTTTTCATTATGTGAATAATTTTAAAATTTTAGCTCAATCGGCTGCAAAACCTGTTTGCCCAGCACGGGGATATTGAGTTATATAAGATAAAGCCATAAACATGTTTGTCTGAATCTTCTATCAAAAGTTACAGCGATTTATATGAAGTTGTTCAAAAACGCTTTATTTCGCCAAGACAATGCGTTTCTCACTGTTACATGCATTTGAATGGGAAACTCGCCTGAAACAAAGTATAGGTTTTCATTATGTGAATAATTTTAAAATCTTAGCTCAAACGGCTGCAAAACCTGTTTGCCCAGCACGGGGATATTGAGTTATATAAGATAAAGCCATAAACATGTTTGTCTGAATCTTCTATCAAAAGTTACAGCGATTTATATGAAGTTGTTCAAAAACGCTTTATTTCGCCAAGACAATGCGTTTCTCACTGTTACATGCATTTGAATGGGAAACTCGCCTGAAACAAAGTATAGGTTTTCATTATGTGAATAATTTTAAAATCTTAGCTCAAACGGCTGCAAAACCTGTTCTGTTCAAAAACGCTTTATTTTGCCAAGACAATGCGTTTCTCACTGTTACATGCATTTGAATGGGAAACTCGCCTGAAACAAAGTATAGGTTTTCATTATATGAATAATTTTAAAATCTTAGCTCAAACGGCTGCAAAACCTGTTCTGTTTGCCCAGCACGGGGATATTGAGTTCTATAAGATAAAGCCATAAACATGTTTGTCTGAGTCTTCTATCAAAAGTTACAGCGATTTATATGAAGTTGTTCAAAAACGCTTTATTTCGCCAAGACAGTGTTTCTCACTGTTACATGCATTTGAATGGGAAACTCGCCCGAGACAAAGTATAGGTTTTCATTATGTGAATAATTTTAAAATCTTAGCTCAAACGGCTGTAAAACCTGTTTGCCCAGCACGGGGATATTGAGTTCTATAAGATAAAGCCATAAACATGTTTGTCTGAGTCTTCTATCAAAAGTTACAGCGATTTATATGAAGTTGTTCAAAAACGCTTTATTTTGCCAAGACAATGCGTTTCTCACTGTTACATGCATTTGAATGGGAAACTCGCCTGAAACAAAGTATAGGTTTTCATTATGTGAATAATTTTAAAATCTTAGCTCAAACGGCTGCAAAACCTGTTCTGTTTGCCCAGCACGGGGATATTGAGTTCTATAAGATAAAGCCATAAACATGTTTGTCTGAGTCTTCTATCAAAAGTTACAGCGATTTATATGAAGTTGTTCAAAAACGCTTTATTTCGCCAAGACAGTGTGTTTTTCACTGTTACATGCATTTGAATGGGAAACTCGCCCGAAAAAAAGTATAGGTTTTCATTATGTGAATAATTTTAAAATTTTAGCTCAATCGGCTGCAAAACCTGTTTGCCCAGCACGGGGATATTGAGTTATATAAGATAAAGCCATAAACATGTTTGTCTGAATCTTCTATCAAAAGTTACAGCGATTTATATGAAGTTGTTCAAAAACGCTTTATTTCGCCAAGACAATGCGTTTCTCACTGTTACATGCATTTGAATGGGAAACTCGCCTGAAACAAAGTATAGGTTTTCATTATGTGAATAATTTTAAAATCTTAGCTCAAACGGCTGCAAAACCTGTTCTGTTTGCCCAGCACGGGGATATTGAGTTCTATAAGATAAAGCCATAAACATGTTTGTCTGAGTCTTCTATCAAAAGTTACAGCGATTTATATGAAGTTGTTCAAAAACGCTTTATTTCGCCAAGACAGTGTGTTTTTCACTGTTACATGCATTTGAATGGGAAACTCGCCCGAAAAAAAGTATAGGTTTTCATTATGTGAATAATTTTAAAATTTTAGCTCAATCGGCTGCAAAACCTGTTTGCCCAGCACGGGGATATTGAGTTATATAAGATAAAGCCATAAACATGTTTGTCTGAATCTTCTATCAAAAGTTACAGCGATTTATATGAAGTTGTTCAAAAACGCTTTATTTCGCCAAGACAATGCGTTTCTCACTGTTACATGCATTTGAATGGGAAACTCGCCTGAAACAAAGTATAGGTTTTCATTATGTGAATAATTTTAAAATCTTAGCTCAAACGGCTGCAAAACCTGTTTGCCCAGCACGGGGATATTGAGTTCTATAAGATAAAGCCATAAACATGTTTGTCTGAGTCTTCTATCAAAAGTTACAGCGATTTATATGAAGTTGTTCAAAAACGCTTTATTTCGCCAAGACAGTGTGTTTTTCACTGTTACATGCATTTGAATGGGAAACTCGCCCGAAAAAAAGTATAGGTTTTCATTATGTGAATAATTTTAAAATTTTAGCTCAATCGGCTGCAAAACCTGTTTGCCCAGCACGGGGATATTGAGTTATATAAGATAAAGCCATAAACATGTTTGTCTGAATCTTCTATCAAAAGTTACAGCGATTTATATGAAGTTGTTCAAAAACGCTTTATTTCGCCAAGACAATGCGTTTCTCACTGTTACATGCATTTGAATGGGAAACTCGCCTGAAACAAAGTATAGGTTTTCATTATGTGAATAATTTTAAAATCTTAGCTCAAACGGCTGCAAAACCTGTTCTGTTCAAAAACGCTTTATTTTGCCAAGACAATGCGTTTCTCACTGTTACATGCATTTGAATGGGAAACTCGCCTGAGACAAAGTATAGGTTTTCATTATGTGAATAATTTTAAAATCTTAGCTCAAACGGCTGCAAAACCTGTTTGCCCAGCACGGGGATATTGAGTTCTATAAGATAAAGCCATAAACATGTTTGTCTGAGTCTTCTATCAAAAGTTACAGCGATTTATATGAAGTTGTTCAAAAACGCTTTATTTCGCCAAGACAATGCGTTTCTCACTGTTACATGCATTTGAATGGGAAACTCGCCCGAGACAAAGTATAGGTTTTCATTATGTGAATAATTTTAAAATCTTAGCTCAAACGGCTGCAAAACCTGTTTGCCCAGCACGGGGATATTGAGTTCTATAAGATAAAGCCATAAACATGTTTGTCTGAGTCTTCTATCAAAAGTTACAGCGATTTATATGAAGTTGTTCAAAAACGCTTTATTTTGCCAAGACAATGCGTTTCTCACTGTTACATGCATTTGAATGGGAAACTCGCCTGAAACAAAGTATAGGTTTTCATTATGTGAATAATTTTAAAATCTTAGCTCAAACGGCTGCAAAACCTGTTCTGTTTGCCCAGCACGGGGATATTGAGTTCTATAAGATAAAGCCATAAACATGTTTGTCTGAGTCTTCTATCAAAAGTTACAGCGATTTATATGAAGTTGTTCAAAAACGCTTTATTTCGCCAAGACAGTGTGTTTTTCACTGTTACATGCATTTGAATGGGAAACTCGCCCGAAAAAAAGTATAGGTTTTCATTATGTGAATAATTTTAAAATTTTAGCTCAATCGGCTGCAAAACCTGTTTGCCCAGCACGGGGATATTGAGTTATATAAGATAAAGCCATAAACATGTTTGTCTGAATCTTCTATCAAAAGTTACAGCGATTTATATGAAGTTGTTCAAAAACGCTTTATTTCGCCAAGACAATGCGTTTCTCACTGTTACATGCATTTGAATGGGAAACTCGCCTGAAACAAAGTATAGGTTTTCATTATGTGAATAATTTTAAAATCTTAGCTCAAACGGCTGCAAAACCTGTTCTGTTTGCCCAGCACGGGGATATTGAGTTCTATAAGATAAAGCCATAAACATGTTTGTCTGAGTCTTCTATCAAAAGTTACAGCGATTTATATGAAGTTGTTCAAAAACGCTTTATTTCGCCAAGACAGTGTGTTTTTCACTGTTACATGCATTTGAATGGGAAACTCGCCCGAAAAAAAGTATAGGTTTTCATTATGTGAATAATTTTAAAATTTTAGCTCAATCGGCTGCAAAACCTGTTTGCCCAGCACGGGGATATTGAGTTATATAAGATAAAGCCATAAACATGTTTGTCTGAATCTTCTATCAAAAGTTACAGCGATTTATATGAAGTTGTTCAAAAACGCTTTATTTCGCCAAGACAATGCGTTTCTCACTGTTACATGCATTTGAATGGGAAACTCGCCTGAAACAAAGTATAGGTTTTCATTATGTGAATAATTTTAAAATCTTAGCTCAAACGGCTGCAAAACCTGTTTGCCCAGCACGGGGATATTGAGTTCTATAAGATAAAGCCATAAACATGTTTGTCTGAGTCTTCTATCAAAAGTTACAGCGATTTATATGAAGTTGTTCAAAAACGCTTTATTTCGCCAAGACAGTGTGTTTTTCACTGTTACATGCATTTGAATGGGAAACTCGCCCGAAAAAAAGTATAGGTTTTCATTATGTGAATAATTTTAAAATTTTAGCTCAATCGGCTGCAAAACCTGTTTGCCCAGCACGGGGATATTGAGTTATATAAGATAAAGCCATAAACATGTTTGTCTGAATCTTCTATCAAAAGTTACAGCGATTTATATGAAGTTGTTCAAAAACGCTTTATTTCGCCAAGACAATGCGTTTCTCACTGTTACATGCATTTGAATGGGAAACTCGCCTGAAACAAAGTATAGGTTTTCATTATGTGAATAATTTTAAAATCTTAGCTCAAACGGCTGCAAAACCTGTTCTGTTCAAAAACGCTTTATTTTGCCAAGACAATGCGTTTCTCACTGTTACATGCATTTGAATGGGAAACTCGCCTGAAACAAAGTATAGGTTTTCATTATATGAATAATTTTAAAATCTTAGCTCAAACGGCTGCAAAACCTGTTCTGTTTGCCCAGCACGGGGATATTGAGTTCTATAAGATAAAGCCATAAACATGTTTGTCTGAGTCTTCTATCAAAAGTTACAGCGATTTATATGAAGTTGTTCAAAAACGCTTTATTTCGCCAAGACAATGCGTTTCTCACTGTTACATGCATTTGAATGGGAAACTCGCCCGAGACAAAGTATAGGTTTTCATTATGTGAATAATTTTAAAATCTTAGCTCAATCGGCTGCAAAACCTTTTTGCCCAGCACGGGGATATTGAGTTCTATAAGATAAAGCCATAAACATGTTTGTCTGAGTCTTCTATCAAAAGTTACAGCGATTTATATGAAGTTGTTCAAAAACGCTTTCTTTCGCCAAGACAATGCGTTTCTCACTGTTACATGCATTTGAATGGGAAACTCGCCCGAGACAAAGTATAGGTTTTCATTATGTGAATAATTTTAAAATCTTAGCTCAATCGGCTGCAAAACCTGTTTGCCCAGCACGGGGATATTGAGTTCTATAAGATAAAGCCATAAACATGTTTGTCTGAGTCTTCTATCAAAAGTTACAGCGATTTATATGAAGTTGTTCAAAAACGCTTTATTTCGCCAAGACAGTGTGTTTTTCACTGTTACATGCATTTGAATGGGAAACTCGCCCGAAAAAAAGTATAGGTTTTCATTATGTGAATAATTTTAAAATTTTAGCTCAATCGGCTGCAAAACCTGTTTGCCCAGCACGGGGATATTGAGTTATATAAGATAAAGCCATAAACATGTTTGTCTGAATCTTCTATCAAAAGTTACAGCGATTTATATGAAGTTGTTCAAAAACGCTTTATTTCGCCAAGACAATGCGTTTCTCACTGTTACATGCATTTGAATGGGAAACTCGCCTGAAACAAAGTATAGGTTTTCATTATGTGAATAATTTTAAAATCTTAGCTCAAACGGCTGCAAAACCTGTTCTGTTTGCCCAGCACGGGGATATTGAGTTCTATAAGATAAAGCCATAAACATGTTTGTCTGAGTCTTCTATCAAAAGTTACAGCGATTTATATGAAGTTGTTCAAAAACGCTTTATTTCGCCAAGACAGTGTGTTTTTCACTGTTACATGCATTTGAATGGGAAACTCGCCCGAAAAAAAGTATAGGTTTTCATTATGTGAATAATTTTAAAATTTTAGCTCAATCGGCTGCAAAACCTGTTTGCCCAGCACGGGGATATTGAGTTATATAAGATAAAGCCATAAACATGTTTGTCTGAATCTTCTATCAAAAGTTACAGCGATTTATATGAAGTTGTTCAAAAACGCTTTATTTCGCCAAGACAATGCGTTTCTCACTGTTACATGCATTTGAATGGGAAACTCGCCTGAAACAAAGTATAGGTTTTCATTATGTGAATAATTTTAAAATCTTAGCTCAAACGGCTGCAAAACCTGTTCTGTTTGCCCAGCACGGGGATATTGAGTTCTATAAGATAAAGCCATAAACATGTTTGTCTGAGTCTTCTATCAAAAGTTACAGCGATTTATATGAAGTTGTTCAAAAACGCTTTATTTCGCCAAGACAGTGTGTTTTTCACTGTTACATGCATTTGAATGGGAAACTCGCCCGAAAAAAAGTATAGGTTTTCATTATGTGAATAATTTTAAAATTTTAGCTCAATCGGCTGCAAAACCTGTTTGCCCAGCACGGGGATATTGAGTTATATAAGATAAAGCCATAAACATGTTTGTCTGAATCTTCTATCAAAAGTTACAGCGATTTATATGAAGTTGTTCAAAAACGCTTTATTTCGCCAAGACAATGCGTTTCTCACTGTTACATGCATTTGAATGGGAAACTCGCCTGAAACAAAGTATAGGTTTTCATTATGTGAATAATTTTAAAATCTTAGCTCAAACGGCTGCAAAACCTGTTCTGTTCAAAAACGCTTTATTTTGCCAAGACAATGCGTTTCTCACTGTTACATGCATTTGAATGGGAAACTCGCCTGAAACAAAGTATAGGTTTTCATTATATGAATAATTTTAAAATCTTAGCTCAAACGGCTGCAAAACCTGTTCTGTTTGCCCAGCACGGGGATATTGAGTTCTATAAGATAAAGCCATAAACATGTTTGTCTGAGTCTTCTATCAAAAGTTACAGCGATTTATATGAAGTTGTTCAAAAACGCTTTATTTCGCCAAGACAGTGTTTCTCACTGTTACATGCATTTGAATGGGAAACTCGCCTGAGACAAAGTATAGGTTTTCATTATGTGAATAATTTTAAAATCTTAGCTCAAACGGCTGCAAAACCTGTTTGCCCAGCACGGGGATATTGAGTTCTATAAGATAAAGCCATAAACATGTTTGTCTGAGTCTTCTATCAAAAGTTACAGCGATTTATATGAAGTTGTTCAAAAACGCTTTCTTTCGCCAAGACAATGCGTTTCTCACTGTTACATGCATTTGAATGGGAAACTCGCCTGAGACAAAGTATAGGTTTTCATTATGTGAATAATTTTAAAATCTTAGCTCAAACGGCTGCAAAACCTGTTTGCCCAGCACGGGGATATTGAGTTCTATAAGATAAAGCCATAAACATGTTTGTCTGAGTCTTCTATCAAAAGTTACAGCGATTTATATGAAGTTGTTCAAAAACGCTTTATTTCGCCAAGACAATGCGTTTCTCACTGTTACATGCATTTGAATGGGAAACTCGCCTGAAACAAAGTATAGGTTTTCATTATGTGAATAATTTTAAAATCTTAGCTCAAACGGCTGCAAAACCTGTTCTGTTTGCCCAGCACGGGGATATTGAGTTCTATAAGATAAAGCCATAAACATGTTTGTCTGAGTCTTCTATCAAAAGTTACAGCGATTTATATGAAGTTGTTCAAAAACGCTTTATTTCGCCAAGACAATGCGTTTCTCACTGTTACATGCATTTGAATGGGAAACTCGCCTGAAACAAAGTATAGGTTTTCATTATGTGAATAATTTTAAAATCTTAGCTCAAACGGCTGCAAAACCTGTTCTGTTCAAAAACGCTTTATTTTGCCAAGACAATGCGTTTCTCACTGTTACATGCATTTGAATGGGAAACTCGCCTGAAACAAAGTATAGGTTTTCATTATATGAATAATTTTAAAATCTTAGCTCAAACGGCTGCAAAACTTGTTCTGTTTGCCCAGCACGGGGATATTGAGTTCTATAAGATAAAGCCATAAACATGTTTGTCTGAGTCTTCTATCAAAAGTTACAGCGATTTATATGAAGTTGTTCAAAAACGCTTTATTTCGCCAAGACAGTGTTTCTCACTGTTACATGCATTTGAATGGGAAACTCGCCCGAGACAAAGTATAGGTTTTCATTATGTGAATAATTTTAAAATCTTACCTCAATCGGCTGCAAAACCTTTTTGCCCAGCACGGGGATATTGAGTTCTATAAGATAAAGCCATAAACATGTTTGTCTGAGTCTTCTATCAAAAGTTACAGCGATTTATATGAAGTTGTTCAAAAACGCTTTATTTCGCCAAGACAATGCGTTTCTCACTGTTACATGCATTTGAATGGGAAACTCGCCTGAGACAAAGTATAGGTTTTCATTATGTGAATAATTTTAAAATCTTAGCTCAAACGGCTGCAAAACCTGTTTGCCCAGCACGGGGATATTGAGTTCTATAAGATAAAGCCATAAACATGTTTGTCTGAGTCTTCTATCAAAAGTTACAGCGATTTATATGAAGTTGTTCAAAAACGCTTTATTTCGCCAAGACAATGCGTTTCTCACTGTTACATGCATTTGAATGGGAAACTCGCCCGAGACAAAGTATAGGTTTTCATTATGTGAATAATTTTAAAATCTTAGCTCAAACGGCTGCAAAACCTGTTCTGTTTGCCCAGCACGGGGATATTGAGTTCTATAAGATAAAGCCATAAATATGTTTGTCTGAGTCTTCTATCAAAAGTTACAGCGATTTATATGAAGTTGTTCAAAAACGCTTTATTTCGCCAAGACAATGCGTTTCTCACTGTTACATGCATTTGAATGGGAAACTCGCCTGAAACAAAGTATAGGTTTTCATTATGTGAATAATTTTAAAATCTTAGCTCAAACGGCTGCAAAACCTGTTCTGTTCAAAAACGCTTTATTTTGCCAAGACAATGCGTTTCTCACTGTTACATGCATTTGAATGGGAAACTCGCCTGAAACAAAGTATAGGTTTTCATTATATGAATAATTTTAAAATCTTAGCTCAAACGGCTGCAAAACCTGTTCTGTTTGCCCAGCACGGGGATATTGAGTTCTATAAGATAAAGCCATAAACATGTTTGTCTGAGTCTTCTATCAAAAGTTACAGCGATTTATATGAAGTTGTTCAAAAACGCTTTATTTCGCCAAGACAGTGTTTCTCACTGTTACATGCATTTGAATGGGAAACTCGCCCGAGACAAAGTATAGGTTTTCATTATGTGAATAATTTTAAAATCTTAGCTCAATCGGCTGCAAAACCTGTTTGCCCAGCACGGGGATATTGAGTTCTATAAGATAAAGCCATAAACATGTTTGTCTGAGTCTTCTATCAAAAGTTACAGCGATTTATATGAAGTTGTTCAAAAACGCTTTATTTCGCCAAGACAATGCGTTTCTCACTGTTACATGCATTTGAATGGGAAACTCGCCCGAGACAAAGTATAGGTTTTCATTATGTGAATAATTTTAAAATCTTAGCTCAATCGGCTGCAAAACCTTTTTGCCCAGCACGGGGATATTGAGTTCTATAAGATAAAGCCATAAACATGTTTGTCTGAGTCTTCTATCAAAAGTTACAGCGATTTATATGAAGTTGTTCAAAAACGCTTTCTTTCGCCAAGACAATGCGTTTCTCACTGTTACATGCATTTGAATGGGAAACTCGCCTGAGACAAAGTATAGGTTTTCATTATGTGAATAATTTTAAAATCTTAGCTCAAACGGCTGCAAAACCTGTTTGCCCAGCACGGGGATATTGAGTTCTATAAGATAAAGCCATAAACATGTTTGTCTGAATCTTCTATCAAAAGTTACAGCGATTTATATGAAGTTGTTCAAAAACGCTTTATTTCGCCAAGACAATGCGTTTCTCACTGTTACATGCATTTGAATGGGAAACTCGCCTGAAACAAAGTATAGGTTTTCATTATGTGAATAATTTTAAAATCTTAGCTCAAACGGCTGCAAAACCTGTTCTGTTTGCCCAGCACGGGGATATTGAGTTCTATAAGATAAAGCCATAAACATGTTTGTCTGAGTCTTCTATCAAAAGTTACAGCGATTTATATGAAGTTGTTCAAAAACGCTTTATTTCGCCAAGACAGTGTGTTTTTCACTGTTACATGCATTTGAATGGGAAACTCGCCCGAAAAAAAGTATAGGTTTTCATTATGTGAATAATTTTAAAATCTTAGCTCAATCGGCTGCAAAACCTGTTTGCCCAGCACGGGGATATTGAGTTATATAAGATAAAGCCATAAACATGTTTGTCTGAATCTTCTATCAAAAGTTACAGCGATTTATATGAAGTTGTTCAAAAACGCTTTATTTCGCCAAGACAATGCGTTTCTCAATGTTACATGCATTTGAATGGGAAACTCGCCTGAAACAAAGTATAGGTTTTCATTATGTGAATAATTTTAAAATCTTAGCTCAAACGGCTGCAAAACCTGTTCTGTTTGCCCAGCACGGGGATATTGAGTTCTATAAGATAAAGCCATAAACATGTTTGTCTGAGTCTTCTATCAAAAGTTACAGCGATTTATATGAAGTTGTTCAAAAACGCTTTATTTCGCCAAGACAGTGTGTTTTTCACTGTTACATGCATTTGAATGGGAAACTCGCCCGAAAAAAAGTATAGGTTTTCATTATGTGAATAATTTTAAAATCTTAGCTCAATCGGCTGCAAAACCTGTTTGCCCAGCACGGGGATATTGAGTTCTATAAGATAAAGCCATAAACATGTTTGTCTGAGTCTTCTATCAAAAGTTACAGCGATTTATATGAAGTTGTTCAAAAACGCTTTATTTCGCCAAGACAATGCGTTTCTCACTGTTACATGCATTTGAATGGGAAACTCGCCTGAAACAAAGTATAGGTTTTCATTATGTGAATAATTTTAAAATCTTAGCTCAAACGGCTGCAAAACCTGTTCTGTTTGCCCAGCACGGGGATATTGAGTTCTATAAGATAAAGCCATAAACATGTTTGTCTGAGTCTTCTATCAAAAGTTACAGCGATTTATATGAAGTTGTTCAAAAACGCTTTATTTCGCCAAGACAGTGTGTTTTTCACTGTTACATGCATTTGAATGGGAAACTCGCCCGAAAAAAAGTATAGGTTTTCATTATGTGAATAATTTTAAAATCTTAGCTCAATCGGCTGCAAAACCTGTTTGCCCAGCACGGGGATATTGAGTTCTATAAGATAAAGCCATAAACATGTTTGTCTGAGTCTTCTATCAAAAGTTACAGCGATTTATATGAAGTTGTTCAAAAACGCTTTATTTCGCCAAGACAATGCGTTTCTCACTGTTACATGCATTTGAATGGGAAACTCGCCTGAAACAAAGTATAGGTTTTCATTATGTGAATAATTTTAAAATCTTAGCTCAAACGGCTGCAAAACCTGTTCTGTTTGCCCAGCACGGGGATATTGAGTTCTATAAGATAAAGCCATAAACATGTTTGTCTGAGTCTTCTATCAAAAGTTACAGCAATTTATATGAAGGTGTTCAAAAACGCTTTATTTCGCCAAGACAATGCGTTTCTCACTGTTACATGCATTTGAATGGGGAAACTCGCCTGAAACAAAGTATAGGTTTTCATTTTGTGAATAATTTTAAAATCTTAGCTCAAACGGCTGCAAAACCTGTTCTGTTTGCCCAGCACGGGGATATTGAGTTCTATAAGATAAAGCCATAAACATGTTTGTCTGAGTCTTCTATCAAAAGTTACAGCGATTTATATGAAGTTGTTCAAAAACGCTTTATTTCGCCAAGACAGTGTGTTTCTCACTGTTACATGCATTTGAATGGGAAACTCGCCCGAGACAAAGTATAGGTTTTCATTATGTGAATAATTTTAAAATCTTAGCTCAATCGGCTGCAAAACCTGTTTGCCCAGCACGGGGATATTGAGTTCTATAAGATAAAGCCATAAACATGTTTGTCTGAGTCTTCTATCAAAAGTTACAGCGATTTATATGAAGTTGTTCAAAAACGCTTTATTTCGCCAAGACAATGCGTTTCTCACTGTTACATGCATTTGAATGGGAAACTCGCCCGAAAAAAAGTATAGGTTTTCATTATGTGAATAATTTTAAAATTTTAGCTCAATCGGCTGCAAAACCTGTTTGCCCAGCACGGGGATATTGAGTTATATAAGATAAAGCCATAAACATGTTTGTCTGAATCTTCTATCAAAAGTTACAGCGATTTATATGAAGTTGTTCAAAAACGCTTTATTTCGCCAAGACAATGCGTTTCTCACTGTTACATGCATTTGAATGGGAAACTCGCCTGAAACAAAGTATAGGTTTTCATTATGTGAATAATTTTAAAATCTTAGCTCAAACGGCTGCAAAACCTGTTCTGTTTGCCCAGCACGGGGATATTGAGTTCTATAAGATAAAGCCATAAACATGTTTGTCTGAGTCTTCTATCAAAAGTTACAGCGATTTATATGAAGTTGTTCAAAAACGCTTTATTTCGCCAAGACAGTGTGTTTTTCACTGTTACATGCATTTGAATGGGAAACTCGTCCGAAAAAAAGTATAGGTTTTCATTATGTGAATAATTTTAAAATCTTAGCTCAATCGGCTGCAAAACCTGTTTGCCCAGCACGGGGATATTGAGTTATATAAGATAAAGCCATAAACATGTTTGTCTGAATCTTCTATCAAAAGTTACAGCGATTTATATGAAGTTGTTCAAAAACGCTTTATTTCGCCAAGACAATGCGTTTCTCAATGTTACATGCATTTGAATGGGAAACTCGCCCGAAAAAAAGTATAGGTTTTCATTATGTGAATAATTTTAAAATCTTAGCTCAATCGGCTGCAAAACCTGTTTGCCCAGCACGGGGATATTGAGTTCTATAAGATAAAGCCATAAACATGTTTGTCTGAGTCTTCTATCAAAAGTTACAGCGATTTATATGAAGTTGTTCAAAAACGCTTTATTTCGCCAAGACAATGCGTTTCTCACTGTTACATGCATTTGAATGGGAAACTCGCCTGAAACAAAGTATAGGTTTTCATTATGTGAATAATTTTAAAATCTTAGCTCAAACGGCTGCAAAACCTGTTCTGTTTGCCCAGCACGGGGACATTGAGTTCTATAAGATAAAGCCATAAACATGTTTGTCTGAGTCTTCTATCAAAAGTTACAGCGATTTATATGAAGTTGTTCAAAAACGCTTTATTTCGCCAAGACAGTGTGTTTTTCACTGTTACATGCATTTGAATGGGAAACTCGCCCGAAAAAAAGTATAGGTTTTCATTATGTGAATAATTTTAAAATCTTAGCTCAATCGGCTGCAAAACCTGTTTGCCCAGCACGGGGATATTGAGTTCTATAAGATAAAGCCATAAACATGTTTGTCTGAGTCTTCTATCAAAAGTTACAGCGATTTATATGAAGTTGTTCAAAAACGCTTTATTTCGCCAAGACAATGCGTTTCTCACTGTTACATGCATTTGAATGGGAAACTCGCCTGAAACAAAGTATAGGTTTTCATTATGTGAATAATTTTAAAATCTTAGCTCAAACGGCTGCAAAACCTGTTCTGTTTGCCCAGCACGGGGATATTGAGTTCTATAAGATAAAGCCATAAACATGTTTGTCTGAGTCTTCTATCAAAAGTTACAGCAATTTATATGAAGTTGTTCAAAAACGCTTTATTTCGCCAAGACAATGCGTTTCTCACTGTTACATGCATTTGAATGGGGAAACTCGCCTGAAACAAAGTATAGGTTTTCATTTTGTGAATAATTTTAAAATCTTAGCTCAAACGGCTGCAAAACCTGTTCTGTTTGCCCAGCACGGGGATATTGAGTTCTATAAGATAAAGCCATAAACATGTTTGTCTGAGTCTTCTATCAAAAGTTACAGCGATTTATATGAAGTTGTTCAAAAACGCTTTATTTCGCCAAGACAGTGTGTTTCTCACTGTTACATGCATTTGAATGGGAAACTCGCCCGAGACAAAGTATAGGTTTTCATTATGTGAATAATTTTAAAATCTTAGCTCAATCGGCTGCAAAACCTGTTTGCCCAGCACGGGGATATTGAGTTATATAAGATAAAGCCATAAACATGTTTGTCTGAGTCTTCTATCAAAAGTTACAGTGATTTATATGAAGTTGTTCAAAAACGCTTTATTTCGCCAAGACAATGCGTTTCTCACTGTTACATGCATTTGAATGGGAAACTCGCCTGAAACAAAGTATAGGTTTTCATTATGTGAATAATTTTAAAATCTTAGCTCAAACGGCTGCAAAACCTGTTTGCCCAGCACGGGGATATTGAGTTCTATAAGATAAAGCCATAAACATGTTTGTCTGAGTCTTCTATCAAAAGTTACAGCGATTTATATGAAGTTGTTCAAAAACGCTTTATTTCGCCAAGACAATGCGTTTCTCACTGTTACATGCATTTGAATGGGAAACTCGCCTGAGACAAAGTATAGGTTTTCATTATGTGAATAATTTTAAAATCTTAGCTCAAACGGCTGCAAAACCTGTTTGCCCAGCACGGGGATATTGAGTTCTATAAGATAAAGCCATAAACATGTTTGTCTGAGTCTTCTATCAAAAGTTACAGCGATTTATATGAAGTTGTTCAAAAACGCTTTATTTCGCCAAGACAATGCGTTTCTCACTGTTACATGCATTTGAATGGGAAACTCGCCTGAAACAAAGTATAGGTTTTCATTATGTGAATAATTTTAAAATCTTAGCTCAAACGGCTGCAAAACCTGTTCTGTTTGCCCAGCACGGGGATATTGAGTTCTATAAGATAAAGCCATAAACATGTTTGTCTGAGTCTTCTATCAAAAGTTACAGCGATTTATATGAAGTTGTTCAAAAACGCTTTATTTCGCCAAGACAGTGTGTTTTTCACTGTTACATGCATTTGAATGGGAAACTCGCCCGAGACAAAGTATAGGTTTTCATTATGTGAATAATTTTAAAATCTTAGCTCAAACGGCTGCAAAACCTGTTTGCCCAGCACGGGGATATTGAGTTATATAAGATAAAGCCATAAACATGTTTGTCTGAATCTTCTATCAAAAGTTACAGCGATTTATATGAAGTTGTTCAAAAACGCTTTATTTCGCCAAGACAATGCGTTTCTCAATGTTACATGCATTTGAATGGGAAACTCGCCTGAAACAAAGTATAGGTTTTCATTATGTGAATAATTTTAAAATCTTAGCTCAAACGGCTGCAAAACCTGTTCTGTTTGCCCAGCACGGGGATATTGAGTTCTATAAGATAAAGCCATAAACATGTTTGTCTGAGTCTTCTATCAAAAGTTACAGCGATTTATATGAAGTTGTTCAAAAACGCTTTATTTCGCCAAGACAGTGTGTTTTTCACTGTTACATGCATTTGAATGGGAAACTCGCCCGAAAAAAAGTATAGGTTTTCATTATGTGAATAATTTTAAAATCTTAGCTCAATCGGCTGCAAAACCTGTTTGCCCAGCACGGGGATATTGAGTTCTATAAGATAAAGCCATAAACATGTTTGTCTGAGTCTTCTATCAAAAGTTACAGCGATTTATATGAAGTTGTTCAAAAACGCTTTATTTCGCCAAGACAATGCGTTTCTCACTGTTACATGCATTTGAATGGGAAACTCGCCTGAAACAAAGTATAGGTTTTCATTATGTGAATAATTTTAAAATCTTAGCTCAAACGGCTGCAAAACCTGTTCTGTTTGCCCAGCACGGGGATATTGAGTTCTATAAGATAAAGCCATAAACATGTTTGTCTGAGTCTTCTATCAAAAGTTACAGCGATTTATATGAAGTTGTTCAAAAACGCTTTATTTCGCCAAGACAGTGTGTTTTTCACTGTTACATGCATTTGAATGGGAAACTCGCCCGAAAAAAAGTATAGGTTTTCATTATGTGAATAATTTTAAAATCTTAGCTCAATCGGCTGCAAAACCTGTTTGCCCAGCACGGGGATATTGAGTTCTATAAGATAAAGCCATAAACATGTTTGTCTGAGTCTTCTATCAAAAGTTACAGCGATTTATATGAAGTTGTTCAAAAACGCTTTATTTCGCCAAGACAATGCGTTTCTCACTGTTACATGCATTTGAATGGGAAACTCGCCTGAAACAAAGTATAGGTTTTCATTATGTGAATAATTTTAAAATCTTAGCTCAAACGGCTGCAAAACCTGTTCTGTTTGCCCAGCACGGGGATATTGAGTTCTATAAGATAAAGCCATAAACATGTTTGTCTGAGTCTTCTATCAAAAGTTACAGCAATTTATATGAAGGTGTTCAAAAACGCTTTATTTCGCCAAGACAATGCGTTTCTCACTGTTACATGCATTTGAATGGGGAAACTCGCCTGAAACAAAGTATAGGTTTTCATTTTGTGAATAATTTTAAAATCTTAGCTCAAACGGCTGCAAAACCTGTTCTGTTTGCCCAGCACGGGGATATTGAGTTCTATAAGATAAAGCCATAAACATGTTTGTCTGAGTCTTCTATCAAAAGTTACAGCGATTTATATGAAGTTGTTCAAAAACGCTTTATTTCGCCAAGACAGTGTGTTTCTCACTGTTACATGCATTTGAATGGGAAACTCGCCCGAGACAAAGTATAGGTTTTCATTATGTGAATAATTTTAAAATCTTAGCTCAATCGGCTGCAAAACCTGTTTGCCCAGCACGGGGATATTGAGTTCTATAAGATAAAGCCATAAACATGTTTGTCTGAGTCTTCTATCAAAAGTTACAGCGATTTATATGAAGTTGTTCAAAAACGCTTTATTTCGCCAAGACAATGCGTTTCTCACTGTTACATGCATTTGAATGGGAAACTCGCCCGAAAAAAAGTATAGGTTTTCATTATGTGAATAATTTTAAAATTTTAGCTCAATCGGCTGCAAAACCTGTTTGCCCAGCACGGGGATATTGAGTTATATAAGATAAAGCCATAAACATGTTTGTCTGAATCTTCTATCAAAAGTTACAGCGATTTATATGAAGTTGTTCAAAAACGCTTTATTTCGCCAAGACAATGCGTTTCTCACTGTTACATGCATTTGAATGGGAAACTCGCCTGAAACAAAGTATAGGTTTTCATTATGTGAATAATTTTAAAATCTTAGCTCAAACGGCTGCAAAACCTGTTCTGTTTGCCCAGCACGGGGATATTGAGTTCTATAAGATAAAGCCATAAACATGTTTGTCTGAGTCTTCTATCAAAAGTTACAGCGATTTATATGAAGTTGTTCAAAAACGCTTTATTTCGCCAAGACAGTGTGTTTTTCACTGTTACATGCATTTGAATGGGAAACTCGTCCGAAAAAAAGTATAGGTTTTCATTATGTGAATAATTTTAAAATCTTAGCTCAATCGGCTGCAAAACCTGTTTGCCCAGCACGGGGATATTGAGTTATATAAGATAAAGCCATAAACATGTTTGTCTGAATCTTCTATCAAAAGTTACAGCGATTTATATGAAGTTGTTCAAAAACGCTTTATTTCGCCAAGACAATGCGTTTCTCAATGTTACATGCATTTGAATGGGAAACTCGCCCGAAAAAAAGTATAGGTTTTCATTATGTGAATAATTTTAAAATCTTAGCTCAATCGGCTGCAAAACCTGTTTGCCCAGCACGGGGATATTGAGTTCTATAAGATAAAGCCATAAACATGTTTGTCTGAGTCTTCTATCAAAAGTTACAGCGATTTATATGAAGTTGTTCAAAAACGCTTTATTTCGCCAAGACAATGCGTTTCTCACTGTTACATGCATTTGAATGGGAAACTCGCCTGAAACAAAGTATAGGTTTTCATTATGTGAATAATTTTAAAATCTTAGCTCAAACGGCTGCAAAACCTGTTCTGTTTGCCCAGCACGGGGACATTGAGTTCTATAAGATAAAGCCATAAACATGTTTGTCTGAGTCTTCTATCAAAAGTTACAGCGATTTATATGAAGTTGTTCAAAAACGCTTTATTTCGCCAAGACAGTGTGTTTTTCACTGTTACATGCATTTGAATGGGAAACTCGCCCGAAAAAAAGTATAGGTTTTCATTATGTGAATAATTTTAAAATCTTAGCTCAATCGGCTGCAAAACCTGTTTGCCCAGCACGGGGATATTGAGTTCTATAAGATAAAGCCATAAACATGTTTGTCTGAGTCTTCTATCAAAAGTTACAGCGATTTATATGAAGTTGTTCAAAAACGCTTTATTTCGCCAAGACAATGCGTTTCTCACTGTTACATGCATTTGAATGGGAAACTCGCCTGAAACAAAGTATAGGTTTTCATTATGTGAATAATTTTAAAATCTTAGCTCAAACGGCTGCAAAACCTGTTCTGTTTGCCCAGCACGGGGATATTGAGTTCTATAAGATAAAGCCATAAACATGTTTGTCTGAGTCTTCTATCAAAAGTTACAGCAATTTATATGAAGTTGTTCAAAAACGCTTTATTTCGCCAAGACAATGCGTTTCTCACTGTTACATGCATTTGAATGGGGAAACTCGCCTGAAACAAAGTATAGGTTTTCATTTTGTGAATAATTTTAAAATCTTAGCTCAAACGGCTGCAAAACCTGTTCTGTTTGCCCAGCACGGGGATATTGAGTTCTATAAGATAAAGCCATAAACATGTTTGTCTGAGTCTTCTATCAAAAGTTACAGCGATTTATATGAAGTTGTTCAAAAACGCTTTATTTCGCCAAGACAGTGTGTTTCTCACTGTTACATGCATTTGAATGGGAAACTCGCCCGAGACAAAGTATAGGTTTTCATTATGTGAATAATTTTAAAATCTTAGCTCAATCGGCTGCAAAACCTGTTTGCCCAGCACGGGGATATTGAGTTATATAAGATAAAGCCATAAACATGTTTGTCTGAGTCTTCTATCAAAAGTTACAGTGATTTATATGAAGTTGTTCAAAAACGCTTTATTTCGCCAAGACAATGCGTTTCTCACTGTTACATGCATTTGAATGGGAAACTCGCCTGAAACAAAGTATAGGTTTTCATTATGTGAATAATTTTAAAATCTTAGCTCAAACGGCTGCAAAACCTGTTTGCCCAGCACGGGGATATTGAGTTCTATAAGATAAAGCCATAAACATGTTTGTCTGAGTCTTCTATCAAAAGTTACAGCGATTTATATGAAGTTGTTCAAAAACGCTTTATTTCGCCAAGACAATGCGTTTCTCACTGTTACATGCATTTGAATGGGAAACTCGCCTGAGACAAAGTATAGGTTTTCATTATGTGAATAATTTTAAAATCTTAGCTCAAACGGCTGCAAAACCTGTTTGCCCAGCACGGGGATATTGAGTTCTATAAGATAAAGCCATAAACATGTTTGTCTGAGTCTTCTATCAAAAGTTACAGCGATTTATATGAAGTTGTTCAAAAACGCTTTATTTCGCCAAGACAATGCGTTTCTCACTGTTACATGCATTTGAATGGGAAACTCGCCTGAAACAAAGTATAGGTTTTCATTATGTGAATAATTTTAAAATCTTAGCTCAAACGGCTGCAAAACCTGTTCTGTTTGCCCAGCACGGGGATATTGAGTTCTATAAGATAAAGCCATAAACATGTTTGTCTGAGTCTTCTATCAAAAGTTACAGCGATTTATATGAAGTTGTTCAAAAACGCTTTATTTCGCCAAGACAGTGTGTTTTTCACTGTTACATGCATTTGAATGGGAAACTCGCCCGAGACAAAGTATAGGTTTTCATTATGTGAATAATTTTAAAATCTTAGCTCAAACGGCTGCAAAACCTGTTTGCCCAGCACGGGGATATTGAGTTCTATAAGATAAAGCCATAAACATGTTTGTCTGAGTCTTCTATCAAAAGTTACAGCGATTTATATGAAGTTGTTCAAAAACGCTTTATTTCGCCAAGACAATGCGTTTCTCACTGTTACATGCATTTGAATGGGAAACTCGCCTGAAACAAAGTATAGGTTTTCATTATGTGAATAATTTTAAAATCTTAGCTCAAACGGCTGCAAAACCTGTTCTGTTTGCCCAGCACGGGGATATTGAGTTCTATAAGATAAAGCCATAAACATGTTTGTCTGAGTCTTCTATCAAAAGTTACAGCGATTTATATGAAGTTGTTCAAAAACGCTTTATTTCGCCAAGACAATGCGTTTCTCACTGTTACATGCATTTGAATGGGAAACTCGCCTGAAACAAAGTATAGGTTTTCATTATGTGAATAATTTTAAAATCTTAGCTCAAACGGCTGCAAAACCTGTTCTGTTTGCCCAGCACGGGGATATTGAGTTCTATAAGATAAAGCCATAAACATGTTTGTCTGAGTCTTCTATCAAAAGTTACAGCGATTTATATGAAGTTGTTCAAAAACGCTTTATTTCGCCAAGACAGTGTGTTTTTCACTGTTACATGCATTTGAATGGGAAACTCGCCCGAGACAAAGTATAGGTTTTCATTATGTGAATAATTTTAAAATCTTAGCTCAAACGGCTGCAAAACCTGTTTGCCCAGCACGGGGATAATGAGTTCTATAAGATAAAGCCATAAACATGTTTGTCTGAGTCTTCTATCAAAAGTTACAGCGATTTATATGAAGTTGTTCAAAAACGCTTTATTTCGCCAAGACAGTGTGTTTCTCACTGTTACATGCATTTGAATGGGAAACTCGCCCGAGACAAAGTATAGGTTTTCATTATGTGAATAATTTTAAAATCTTAGCTCAATCGGCTGCAAAACCTGTTCTGTTTGCCCAGCACGGGGATATTGAGTTCTATAAGATAAAGCCATAAACATGTTTGTCTGAGTCTTCTATCAAAAGTTACAGCGATTTATATGAAGTTGTTCAAAAACGCTTTATTTCGCCAAGACAGTGTGTTTTTCACTGTTACATGCATTTGAATGGGAAACTCGTCCGAAAAAAAGTATAGGTTTTCATTATGTGAATAATTTTAAAATCTTAGCTCAATCGGCTGCAAAACCTGTTTGCCCAGCACGGGGATATTGAGTTATATAAGATAAAGCCATAAACATGTTTGTCTGAATCTTCTATCAAAAGTTACAGCGATTTATATGAAGTTGTTCAAAAACGCTTTATTTCGCCAAGACAATGCGTTTCTCAATGTTACATGCATTTGAATGGGAAACTCGCCCGAAACAAAGTATAGGTTTTCATTATGTGAATAATTTTAAAATCTTAGCTCAAACGGCTGCAAAACCTGTTCTGTTTGCCCAGCACGGGGATATTGAGTTCTATAAGATAAAGCCATAAACATGTTTGTCTGAGTCTTCTATCAAAAGTTACAGCGATTTATATGAAGTTGTTCAAAAACGCTTTATTTCGCCAAGACAGTGTGTTTCTCACTGTTACATGCATTTGAATGGGAAACTCGCCCGAGACAAAGTATAGGTTTTCATTATGTGAATAATTTTAAAATCTTAGCTCAATCGGCTGCAAAACCTGTTTGCCCAGCACGGGGATATTGAGTTATATAAGATAAAGCCATAAACATGTTTGTCTGAGTCTTCTATCAAAAGTTACAGTGATTTATATGAAGTTGTTCAAAAACGCTTTATTTCGCCAAGACAGTGTGTTTTTCACTGTTACATGCATTTGAATGGGAAACTCGCCCGAAAAAAAGTATAGGTTTTCATTATGTGAATAATTTTAAAATCTTAGCTCAATCGGCTGCAAAACCTGTTTGCCCAGCACGGGGATATTGAGTTCTATAAGATAAAGCCATAAACATGTTTGTCTGAGTCTTCTATCAAAAGTTACAGCGATTTATATGAAGTTGTTCAAAAACGCTTTATTTCGCCAAGACAATGCGTTTCTCACTGTTACATGCATTTGAATGGGAAACTCGCCTGAAACAAAGTATAGGTTTTCATTATGTGAATAATTTTAAAATCTTAGCTCAAACGGCTGCAAAACCTGTTCTGTTTGCCCAGCACGGGGATATTGAGTTCTATAAGATAAAGCCATAAACATGTTTGTCTGAGTCTTCTATCAAAAGTTACAGCAATTTATATGAAGTTGTTCAAAAACGCTTTATTTCGCCAAGACAATGCGTTTCTCACTGTTACATGCATTTGAATGGGGAAACTCGCCTGAAACAAAGTATAGGTTTTCATTTTGTGAATAATTTTAAAATCTTAGCTCAAACGGCTGCAAAACCTGTTCTGTTTGCCCAGCACGGGGATATTGAGTTCTATAAGATAAAGCCATAAACATGTTTGTCTGAGTCTTCTATCAAAAGTTACAGCGATTTATATGAAGTTGTTCAAAAACGCTTTATTTCGCCAAGACAGTGTGTTTCTCACTGTTACATGCATTTGAATGGGAAACTCGCCCGAGACAAAGTATAGGTTTTCATTATGTGAATAATTTTAAAATCTTAGCTCAATCGGCTGCAAAACCTGTTTGCCCAGCACGGGGATATTGAGTTATATAAGATAAAGCCATAAACATGTTTGTCTGAGTCTTCTATCAAAAGTTACAGTGATTTATATGAAGTTGTTCAAAAACGCTTTATTTCGCCAAGACAATGCGTTTCTCACTGTTACATGCATTTGAATGGGAAACTCGCCTGAAACAAAGTATAGGTTTTCATTATGTGAATAATTTTAAAATCTTAGCTCAAACGGCTGCAAAACCTGTTTGCCCAGCACGGGGATATTGAGTTCTATAAGATAAAGCCATAAACATGTTTGTCTGAGTCTTCTATCAAAAGTTACAGCGATTTATATGAAGTTGTTCAAAAACGCTTTATTTCGCCAAGACAATGCGTTTCTCACTGTTACATGCATTTGAATGGGAAACTCGCCTGAGACAAAGTATAGGTTTTCATTATGTGAATAATTTTAAAATCTTAGCTCAAACGGCTGCAAAACCTGTTTGCCCAGCACGGGGATATTGAGTTCTATAAGATAAAGCCATAAACATGTTTGTCTGAGTCTTCTATCAAAAGTTACAGCGATTTATATGAAGTTGTTCAAAAACGCTTTATTTCGCCAAGACAATGCGTTTCTCACTGTTACATGCATTTGAATGGGAAACTCGCCTGAAACAAAGTATAGGTTTTCATTATGTGAATAATTTTAAAATCTTAGCTCAAACGGCTGCAAAACCTGTTCTGTTTGCCCAGCACGGGGATATTGAGTTCTATAAGATAAAGCCATAAACATGTTTGTCTGAGTCTTCTATCAAAAGTTACAGCGATTTATATGAAGTTGTTCAAAAACGCTTTATTTCGCCAAGACAGTGTGTTTTTCACTGTTACATGCATTTGAATGGGAAACTCGCCCGAGACAAAGTATAGGTTTTCATTATGTGAATAATTTTAAAATCTTAGCTCAAACGGCTGCAAAACCTGTTTGCCCAGCACGGGGATATTGAGTTCTATAAGATAAAGCCATAAACATGTTTGTCTGAGTCTTCTATCAAAACTTACAGCGATTTATATGAAGTTGTTCAAAAACGCTTTATTTCGCCAAGACAATGCGTTTCTCACTGTTACATGCATTTGAATGGGAAACTCGCCTGAAACAAAGTATAGGTTTTCATTATGTGAATAATTTTAAAATCTTAGCTCAAACGGCTGCAAAACCTGTTCTGTTTGCCCAGCACGGGGATATTGAGTTCTATAAGATAAAGCCATAAACATGTTTGTCTGAGTCTTCTATCAAAAGTTACAGCGATTTATATGAAGTTGTTCAAAAACGCTTTATTTCGCCAAGACAATGCGTTTCTCACTGTTACATGCATTTGAATGGGAAACTCGCCTGAAACAAAGTATAGGTTTTCATTATGTGAATAATTTTAAAATCTTAGCTCAAACGGCTGCAAAACCTGTTTGCCCAGCACGGGGATATTGAGTTCTATAAGATAAAGCCATAAACATGTTTGTCTGAGTCTTCTATCAAAAGTTACAGCGATTTATATGAAGTTGTTCAAAAACGCTTTATTTCGCCAAGACAATGCGTTTCTCACTGTTACATGCATTTGAATGGGAAACTCGCCTGAAACAAAGTATAGGTTTTCATTATGTGAATAATTTTAAAATCTTAGCTCAAACGGCTGCAAAACCTGTTCTGTTTGCCCAGCACGGGGATATTGAGTTCTATAAGATAAAGCCATAAACATGTTTGTCTGAGTCTTCTATCAAAAGTTACAGCGATTTATATGAAGTTGTTCAAAAACGCTTTATTTCGCCAAGACAGTGTTTTTCACTGTTACATGCATTTGAATGGGAAACTCGCCCGAGACAAAGTATAGGTTTTCATTATGTGAATAATTTTAAAATCTTAGCTCAAACGGCTGCAAAACCTGTTTGCCCAGCACGGGGATATTGAGTTCTATAAGATAAAGCCATAAACATGTTTGTCTGAGTCTTCTATCAAAAGTTACAGCGATTTATATGAAGTTGTTCAAAAACGCTTTATTTCGCCAAGACAATGCGTTTCTCACTGTTACATGCATTTGAATGGGAAACTCGCCTGAAACAAAGTATAGGTTTTCATTATGTGAATAATTTTAAAATCTTAGCTCAAACGGCTGCAAAACCTGTTCTGTTTGCCCAGCACGGGGATATTGAGTTCTATAAGATAAAGCCATAAACATGTTTGTCTGAGTCTTCTATCAAAAGTTACAGCGATTTATATGAAGTTGTTCAAAAACGCTTTATTTCGCCAAGACAGTGTGTTTTTCACTGTTACATGCATTTGAATGGGAAACTCGCCTGAAACAAAGTATAGGTTTTCATTATGTGAATAATTTTAAAATTTTAGCTCAATCGGCTGCAAAACCTGTTTGCCCAGCACGGGGATATTGAGTTATATAAGATAAAGCCATAAACATGTTTGTCTGAATCTTCTATCAAAAGTTACAGCGATTTATATGAAGTTGTTCAAAAACGCTTTATTTCGCCAAGACAATGCGTTTCTCAATGTTACATGCATTTGAATAGGAAACTCGCCCGAGACAAAGTATAGGTTTTCATTATGTGAATAATTTTAAAATCTTAGCTCAATCGGCTGCAAAACCTGTTTGCCCAGCACGGGGATATTGAGTTATATAAGATAAAGCCATAAACATGTTTGTCTGAGTCTTCTATCAAAAGTTACAGCGATTTATATGAAGTTGTTCAAAAACGCTTTATTTCGCCAAGACAATGCGTTTCTCACTGTTACATGCATTTGAATGGGAAACTCGCCTGAAACAAAGTATAGGTTTTCATTATGTGAATAATTTTAAAATCTTAGCTCAAACGGCTGCAAAACCTGTTCTGTTTGCCCAGAACGGGGATATTGAGTTCTATAAGATAAAGCCATAAACATGTTTGTCTGAGTCTTCTATCAAAAGTTACAGCGATTTATATGAAGTTGTTCAAAAACGCTTTATTTCGCCAAGACAGTGTGTTTTTCACTGTTACATGCATTTGAATGGGAAACTCGCCCGAGACAAAGTATAGGTTTTCATTATGTGAATAATTTTAAAATCTTAGCTCAAATGGCTGCAAAACCTGTTTGCCCAGCACGGGGATATTGAGTTCTATAAGATAAAGCCATGAACATGTGTTTCTGAGTCCTCTATCAAAAGTTACAGCGATTTATATGAAGTTGTTCAAAAACGCTTTATTTCGCCAAGACAGTGTGTTTTTCACTGTTACATGCATTTGAATGGGAAACTCGCCCGAGACAAAGTATAGGTTTTCATTATGTGAATAATTTTAAAATCTTAGCTCAAATGGCTGCAAAACCTGTTTGCCCAGCACGGGGATATTGAGTTCTATAAGATAAAGCCATGAACATGTGTTTCTGAGTCCTCTATCAAAAGTTACAGCGATTTATATGAAGTTGTTCAAAAACGCTTTATTTCGCCAAGACAGTGTGTTTTTCACTGTTACATGCATTTGAATGGGAAACTCGCCCGAAACAAAGTATAGGTTTTCATTATGTGAATAATTTTAAAATTTTAGCTCAATCGGCTGCAAAACCTGTTTGCCCAGCACGGGGATATTGAGTTATATAAGATAAAGCCATAAACATGTTTGTCTGAATCTTCTATCAAAAGTTACAGCGATTTATATGAAGTTGTTCAAAAACGCTTTATTTCGCCAAGACAATGCGTTTCTCAATGTTACATGCATTTGAATGGGAAACTCGCCCGAGACAAAGTATAGGTTTTCATTATGTGAATAATTTTAAAATCTTAGCTCAATCGGCTGCAAAACCTGTTTGCCCAGCACGGGGATATTGAGTTATATAAGCTAAAGCCATAAACATGTTTGTCTGAGTCTTCTATCAAAAGTTACAGCGATTTATATGAAGTTGTTCAAAAACGCTTTATTTCGCCAAGACAATGCGTTTCTCACTGTTACATGCATTTGAATGGGAAACTCGCCTGAAACAAAGTATAGGTTTTCATTATGTGAATAATTTTAAAATCTTAGCTCAAACGGCTGCAAAACCTGTTCTGTTTGCCCAGAACGGGGATATTGAGTTCTATAAGATAAAGCCATAAACATGTTTGTCTGAGTCTTCTATCAAAAGTTACAGCGATTTATATGAAGTTGTTCAAAAACGCTTTATTTCGCCAAGACAGTGCGTTTCTCACTGTTACATGCATTTGAATGGGAAACTCGCCTGAAACAAAGTATAGGTTTTCATTATGTGAATAATTTTAAAATCTTAGCTCAAACGGCTGCAAAACCTGTTCTGTTTGCCCAGCACGGGGATATTGAGTTCTATAAGATAAAGCCATAAACATGTGTTTCTGAGTCCTCTATCAAAAGTTACAGCGATTTATATGAAGTTGTTCAAAAACGCTTTATTTCGCCAAGACAGTGTGTTTTTCACTGTTACATGCATTTGAATGGGAAACTCGCCCGAAACAAAGTATAGGTTTTCATTATGTGAATAATTTTAAAATTTTAGCTCAATCGGCTGCAAAACCTGTTTGCCCAGCACGGGGATATTGAGTTATATAAGATAAAGCCATAAACATGTTTGTCTGAATCTTCTATCAAAAGTTACAGCGATTTATATGAAGTTGTTCAAAAACGCTTTATTTTGCCAAGACAATGCGTTTCTCAATGTTACATGCATTTGAATGGGAAACTCGCCCGAGACAAAGTATAGGTTTTCATTATGTGAATAATTTTAAAATCTTAGCTCAATCGGCTGCAAAACCTGTTTGCCCAGCACGGGGATATTGAGTTCTATAAGATAAAGCCATAAACATGTTTGTCTGAGTCTTCTATCAAAAGTTACAGCGATTTATATGAAGTTGTTCAAAAACGCTTTATTTCGCCAAGACAATGCGTTTCTCACTGTTACATGCATTTGAATGGGAAACTCGCCTGAAACAAAGTATAGGTTTTCATTATGTGAATAATTTTAAAATCTTAGCTCAAACGGCTGCAAAACCTGTTCTGTTTGCCCAGAACGGGGATATTGAGTTCTATAAGATAAAGCCATGAACATGTGTTTCTGAGTCCTCTATCAAAAGTTACAGCGATTTATATGAAGTTGTTCAAAAACGCTTTATTTCGCCAAGACAGTGTGTTTTTCACTGTTACATGCATTTGAATGGGAAACTCGCCCGAAACAAAGTATAGGTTTTCATTATGTGAATAATTTTAAAATTTTAGCTCAATCGGCTGCAAAACCTGTTTGCCCAGCACGGGGATATTGAGTTATATAAGATAAAGCCATAAACATGTTTGTCTGAATCTTCTATCAAAAGTTACAGCGATTTATATGAAGTTGTTCAAAAACGCTTCATTTCGCCAAGACAATGCGTTTCTCAATGTTACATGCATTTGAATGGGAAACTCGCCCGAGACAAAGTATAGGTTTTCATTATGTGAATAATTTTAAAATCTTAGCTCAATCGGCTGCAAAACCTGTTTGCCCAGCACGGGGATATTGAGTTATATAAGCTAAAGCCATAAACATGTTTGTCTGAGTCTTCTATCAAAAGTTACAGCGATTTATATGAAGTTGTTCAAAAACGCTTTATTTCGCCAAGACAATGCGTTTCTCACTGTTACATGCATTTGAATGGGAAACTCGCCTGAAACAAAGTATAGGTTTTCATTATGTGAATAATTTTAAAATCTTAGCTCAAACGGCTGCAAAACCTGTTCTGTTTGCCCAGAACGGGGATATTGAGTTCTATAAGATAAAGCCATAAACATGTTTGTCTGAGTCTTCTATCAAAAGTTACAGCGATTTATATGAAGTTGTTCAAAAACGCTTTATTTCGCCAAGACAGTGCGTTTCTCACTGTTACATGCATTTGAATGGGAAACTCGCCTGAAACAAAGTATAGGTTTTCATTATGTGAATAATTTTAAAATCTTAGCTCAAACGGCTGCAAAACCTGTTCTGTTTGCCCAGCACGGGGATATTGAGTTCTATAAGATAAAGCCATAAACATGTGTTTCTGAGTCCTCTATCAAAAGTTACAGCGATTTATATGAAGTTGTTCAAAAACGCTTTATTTCGCCAAGACAGTGTGTTTTTCACTGTTACATGCATTTGAATGGGAAACTCGCCCGAAACAAAGTATAGGTTTTCATTATGTGAATAATTTTAAAATCTTAGCTCAATCGGCTGCAAAACCTGTTTGCCCAGCACGGGGATATTGAGTTCTATAAGATAAAGCCATAAACATGTTTGTCTGAGTCTTCTATCAAAAGTTACAGCGATTTATATGAAGTTGTTCAAAAACGCTTTATTTCGCCAAGACAATGCGTTTCTCACTGTTACATGCATTTGAATGGGAAACTCGCCTGAAACAAAGTATAGGTTTTCATTATGTGAATAATTTTAAAATCTTAGCTCAAACGGCTGCAAAACCTGTTCTGTTTGCCCAGAACGGGGATATTGAGTTCTATAAGATAAAGCCATAAACATGTTTGTCTGAGTCTTCTATCAAAAGTTACAGCGATTTATATGAAGTTGTTCAAAAACGCTTTATTTCGCCAAGACAATGCGTTTCTCACTGTTACATGCATTTGAATGGGAAACTCGCCTGAAACAAAGTATAGGTTTTCATTATGTGAATAATTTGAAAATCTTAGCTCAAACGGCTGCAAAACCTGTTCTGTTTGCCCAGCACGGGGATATTGAGTTCTATAAGATAAAGCCATAAACATGTTTGTCTGAGTCTTCTATCAAAAGTTACAGCGATTTATATGAAGTTGTTCAAAAACGCTTTATTTCGCCAAGACAATGCGTTTCTCACTGTTACATGCATTTGAATGGGAAACTCACCTGAGACAAAGTATAGGTTTTCATTATGTGAATAATTTTAAAATCTTAGCTCAAACGGCTGCAAAACCTGTTCTGTTTGCCCAGCACGGGGATATTGAGTTCTATAAGATAAAGCCATAAACATGTTTGTCTGAGTCTTCTATCAAAAGTTACAGCGATTTATATGAAGTTGTTCAAAAACGCTTTATTTCGCCAAGACAATGCGTTTCTCACTGTTACATGCATTTGAATGGGAAACTCGCCCGAGACAAAGTATAGGTTTTCATTATGTGAATAATTTTAAAATCTTAGCTCAAACGGCTGCAAAACCTGTTTGCCCAGCACGGGGATATTGAGTTCTATAAGATAAAGCCATAAACATGTTTGTCTGAGTCTTCTATCAAAAGTTACAGCGATTTATATGAAGTTGTTCAAAAACGCTTTATTTCGCCAAGACAGTGCGTTTCTCACTGTTACATGCATTTGAATGGGAAACTCGCCTGAAACAAAGTATAGGTTTTCATTATGTGAATAATTTTAAAATCTTAGCTCAAACGGCTGCAAAACCTGTTCTGTTTGCCCAGCACGGGGATATTGAGTTATATAAGATAAAGCCATAAACATGTTTGTCTGAGTCTTCTATCAAAAGTTACAGTGATTTATATGAAGTTGTTCAAAAACGCTTTATTTCGCCAAGACAGTGTGTTTTTCACTGTTACATGCATTTGAATGGGAAACTCGCCCGAAAAAAAGTATAGGTTTTCATTATGTGAATAATTTTAAAATTTTAGCTCAATCGGCTGCAAAACCTGTTTGCCCAGCACGGGGATATTGAGTTCTATAAGATAAAGCCATAAACATGTTTGTCTGAATCTTCTATCAAAAGTTACAGCGATTTATATGAAGTTGTTCAAAAACGCTTTATTTCGCCAAGACAATGCGTTTCTCACTGTTACATGCATTTGAATGGGAAACTCGCCTGAAACAAAGTATAGGTTTTCATTATGTGAATAATTTTAAAATCTTAGCTCAAACGGCTGCAAAACCTGTTCTGTTTTCCCAGCACGGGGATATTGAGTTCTATAAGATAAAGCCATAAACATGTTTGTCTGAGTCTTCTATCAAAAGTTACAGCGATTTATATGAAGTTGTTCAAAAACGCTTTATTTCGCCAAGACAATGCGTTTCTCACTGTTACATGCATTTGAATGGGAAACTCGCCTGAAACAAAGTATAGGTTTTCATTATGTGAATAATTTTAAAATCTTAGCTCAAACGGCTGCAAAACCTGTTCTGTTTGCCCAGCACGGGGATATTGAGTTCTATAAGATAAAGCCATAAACATGTTTGTCTGAGTCTTCTATCAAAAGTTACAGCGATTTATATGAAGTTGTTCAAAAACGCTTTATTTCGCCAAGACAATGCGTTTCTCACTGTTACATGCATTTGAATGGGAAACTCGCCCGAAAAAAAGTATAGGTTTTCATTATGTGAATAATTTTAAAATTTTAGCTCAATCGGCTGCAAAACCTGTTTGCCCAGCACGGGGATATTGAGTTATATAAGATAAAGCCATAAACATGTTTGTCTGAATCTTCTATCAAAAGTTACAGCGATTTATATGAAGTTGTTCAAAAACGCTTTATTTCGCCAAGACAATGCCTTTCTCACTGTTACATGCATTTGAATGGGAAACTCGCCCGAGACAAAGTATAGGTTTTCATTATGTGAATAATTTTAAAATCTTAGCTCAAACGGCTGCAAAACCTGTTTGCCCAGCACGGGGATATTGAGTTCTATAAGATAAAGCCATAAACATGTTTGTCTGAGTCTTCTATCAAAAGTTACAGCGATTTATATGAAGTTGTTCAAAAACGCTTTATTTCGCCAAGACAATGCGTTTCTCACTGTTACATGCATTTGAATGGGAAACTCGCCCGAGAAAAAGTATAGGTTTTCATTATGTGAATAATTTTAAAATCTTAGCTCAATCGGCTGCAAAACCTGTTTGCCCAGCACGGGGCTATTGAGTTATATAAGATAAAGCCATAAACATGTTTGTCTGAGTCTTCTATCAAAAGTTACAGCGATTTATATGAAGTTGTTCAAAAACGCTTTCTTTCGCCAAGACAATGCGTTTCTCAATGTTACATGCATTTGAATGGGAAACTCGCCTGAAACAAAGTATAGGTTTTCATTATGTGAATAATTTTAAAATCTTAGCTCAAACGGCTGCAAAACCTGTTCTGTTTGCCCAGCACGGGGATATTGAGTTCTATAAGATAAAGCCATAAACATGTTTGTCTGAGTCTTCTATCAAAAGTTACAGCGATTTATATGAAGTTGTTCAAAAACGCTTTATTTCGCCAAGACAGTGTGTTTTTCACTGTTACATGCATTTGAATGGGAAACTCGCCCGAAAAAAAGTATAGGTTTTCATTATGTGAATAATTTTAAAATCTTAGCTCAATCGGCTGCAAAACCTGTTTGCCCAGCACGGGGATATTGAGTTCTATAAGATAAAGCCATAAACATGTTTGTCTGAGTCTTCTATCAAAAGTTACAGCGATTTATAAGAAGTTGTTCAAAAACGCTTTATTTCGCCAAGACAATGCGTTTCTCACTGTTACATGCATTTGAATGGGAAACTCGCCTGAAAGAAAGTATAGGTTTTCATTATGTGAATAATTTTAAAATCTTAGCTCAAACGGCTGCAAAACCTGTTCTGTTTGCCCAGCACGGGGATATTGAGTTCTATAAGATAAAGCCATAAACATGTTTGTCTGAGTCTTCTATCAAAAGTTACAGCGATTTATATGAAGTTGTTCAAAAACGCTTTATTTCGCCAAGACAGTGTGTTTTTCACTGTTACATGCATTTGAATGGGAAACTCGCCCGAAACAAAGTATAGGTTTTCATTATGTGAATAATTTTAAAATCTTAGCTCAAACGGCTGCAAAACCTGTTCTGTTTGCCCAGCACGGGGATATTGAGTTCTATAAGATAAAGCCATAAACATGTTTGTCTGAGTCTTCTATCAAAAGTTACAGCGATTTATATGAAGTTGTTCAAAAACGCTTTATTTCGCCAAGACAGTGTGTTTTTCACTGTTACATGCATTTGAATGGGAAACTCGCCCGAAACAAAGTATAGGTTTTCATTATGTGAATAATTTTAAAATTTTAGCTCAATCGGCTGCAAAACCTGTTTGCCCAGCACGGGGATATTGAGTTATATAAGATAAAGCCATAAACATGTTTGTCTGAATCTTCTATCAAAAGTTACAGCGATTTATATGAAGTTGTTCAAAAACGCTTTATTTCGCCAAGACAATGCGTTTCTCAATGTTACATGCATTTGAATGGGAAACTCGCCCGAAACAAAGTATAGGTTTTCATTATGTGAATAATTTTAAAATCTTAGCTCAATCGGCTGCAAAACCTGTTTGCCCAGCACGGGGATATTGAGTTCTATAAGATAAAGCCATAAACATGTTTGTCTGAGTCTTCTATCAAAAGTTACAGCGATTTATATGAAGTTGTTCAAAAACGCTTTATTTCGCCAAGACAATGCGTTTCTCACTGTTACATGCATTTGAATGGGAAACTCGCCTGAAACAAAGTATAGGTTTTCATTATGTGAATAATTTTAAAATCTTAGCTCAAACGGCTGCAAAACCTGTTCTGTTTGCCCAGCACGGGGATATTGAGTTCTATAAGATAAAGCCATAAACATGTTTGTCTGAGTCTTCTATCAAAAGTTACAGCGATTTATATGAAGTTGTTCAAAAACGCTTTATTTCGCCAAGACAGTGTGTTTTTCACTGTTACATGCATTTGAATGGGAAACTCGCCCGAGACAAAGTATAGGTTTTCATTATGTGAATAATTTTAAAATCTTAGCTCAAACGGCTGCAAAACCTGTTCTGTTTGCCCAGAACGGGGATATTGAGTTCTATAAGATAAAGCCATAAACATGTTTGTCTGAGTCTTCTATCAAAAGTTACAGCGATTTATATGAAGTTGTTCAAAAACGCTTTATTTCGCCAAGACAATGCGTTTCTCACTGTTACATGCATTTGAATGGGAAACTCGCCTGAAACAAAGTATAGGTTTTCATTATGTGAATAATTTGAAAATCTTAGCTCAAACGGCTGCAAAACCTGTTCTGTTTGCCCAGCACGGGGATATTGAGTTCTATAAGATAAAGCCATAAACATGTTTGTCTGAGTCTTCTATCAAAAGTTACAGCGATTTATATGAAGTTGTTCAAAAACGCTTTATTTCGCCAAGACAATGCGTTTCTCACTGTTACATGCATTTGAATGGGAAACTCACCTGAGACAAAGTATAGGTTTTCATTATGTGAATAATTTTAAAATCTTAGCTCAAACGGCTGCAAAACCTGTTCTGTTTGCCCAGCACGGGGATATTGAGTTCTATAAGATAAAGCCATAAACATGTTTGTCTGAGTCTTCTATCAAAAGTTACAGCGATTTATATGAAGTTGTTCAAAAACGCTTTATTTCGCCAAGACAATGCGTTTCTCACTGTTACATGCATTTGAATGGGAAACTCGCCCGAGACAAAGTATAGGTTTTCATTATGTGAATAATTTTAAAATCTTAGCTCAAACGGCTGCAAAACCTGTTTGCCCAGCACGGGGATATTGAGTTCTATAAGATAAAGCCATAAACATGTTTGTCTGAGTCTTCTATCAAAAGTTACAGCGATTTATATGAAGTTGTTCAAAAACGCTTTATTTCGCCAAGACAATGCGTTTCTCACTGTTACATGCATTTGAATGGGAAACTCGCCTGAAACAAAGTATAGGTTTTCATTATGTGAATAATTTTAAAATCTTAGCTCAAACGGCTGCAAAACCTGTTCTGTTTGCCCAGCACGGGGATATTGAGTTATATAAGATAAAGCCATAAACATGTTTGTCTGAGTCTTCTATCAAAAGTTACAGTGATTTATATGAAGTTGTTCAAAAACGCTTTATTTCGCCAAGACAGTGTGTTTTTCACTGTTACATGCATTTGAATGGGAAACTCGCCCGAAAAAAAGTATAGGTTTTCATTATGTGAATAATTTTAAAATTTTAGCTCAATCGGCTGCAAAACCTGTTTGCCCAGCACGGGGATATTGAGTTCTATAAGATAAAGCCATAAACATGTTTGTCTGAATCTTCTATCAAAAGTTACAGCGATTTATATGAAGTTGTTCAAAAACGCTTTATTTCGCCAAGACAATGCGTTTCTCACTGTTACATGCATTTGAATGGGAAACTCGCCTGAAACAAAGTATAGGTTTTCATTATGTGAATAATTTTAAAATCTTAGCTCAAACGGCTGCAAAACCTGTTCTGTTTTCCCAGCACGGGGATATTGAGTTCTATAAGATAAAGCCATAAACATGTTTGTCTGAGTCTTCTATCAAAAGTTACAGCGATTTATATGAAGTTGTTCAAAAACGCTTTATTTCGCCAAGACAATGCGTTTCTCACTGTTACATGCATTTGAATGGGAAACTCGCCTGAAACAAAGTATAGGTTTTCATTATGTGAATAATTTTAAAATCTTAGCTCAAACGGCTGCAAAACCTGTTCTGTTTGCCCAGCACGGGGATATTGAGTTCTATAAGATAAAGCCATAAACATGTTTGTCTGAGTCTTCTATCAAAAGTTACAGCGATTTATATGAAGTTGTTCAAAAACGCTTTATTTCGCCAAGACAATGCGTTTCTCACTGTTACATGCATTTGAATGGGAAACTCGCCCGAAAAAAAGTATAGGTTTTCATTATGTGAATAATTTTAAAATTTTAGCTCAATCGGCTGCAAAACCTGTTTGCCCAGCACGGGGATATTGAGTTATATAAGATAAAGCCATAAACATGTTTGTCTGAATCTTCTATCAAAAGTTACAGCGATTTATATGAAGTTGTTCAAAAACGCTTTATTTCGCCAAGACAATGCCTTTCTCACTGTTACATGCATTTGAATGGGAAACTCGCCCGAGACAAAGTATAGGTTTTCATTATGTGAATAATTTTAAAATCTTAGCTCAAACGGCTGCAAAACCTGTTTGCCCAGCACGGGGATATTGAGTTCTATAAGATAAAGCCATAAACATGTTTGTCTGAGTCTTCTATCAAAAGTTACAGCGATTTATATGAAGTTGTTCAAAAACGCTTTATTTCGCCAAGACAATGCGTTTCTCACTGTTACATGCATTTGAATGGGAAACTCGCCCGAGAAAAAGTATAGGTTTTCATTATGTGAATAATTTTAAAATCTTAGCTCAATCGGCTGCAAAACCTGTTTGCCCAGCACGGGGCTATTGAGTTATATAAGATAAAGCCATAAACATGTTTGTCTGAGTCTTCTATCAAAAGTTACAGCGATTTATATGAAGTTGTTCAAAAACGCTTTCTTTCGCCAAGACAATGCGTTTCTCAATGTTACATGCATTTGAATGGGAAACTCGCCTGAAACAAAGTATAGGTTTTCATTATGTGAATAATTTTAAAATCTTAGCTCAAACGGCTGCAAAACCTGTTCTGTTTGCCCAGCACGGGGATATTGAGTTCTATAAGATAAAGCCATAAACATGTTTGTCTGAGTCTTCTATCAAAAGTTACAGCGATTTATATGAAGTTGTTCAAAAACGCTTTATTTCGCCAAGACAGTGTGTTTTTCACTGTTACATGCATTTGAATGGGAAACTCGCCCGAAAAAAAGTATAGGTTTTCATTATGTGAATAATTTTAAAATCTTAGCTCAATCGGCTGCAAAACCTGTTTGCCCAGCACGGGGATATTGAGTTCTATAAGATAAAGCCATAAACATGTTTGTCTGAGTCTTCTATCAAAAGTTACAGCGATTTATAAGAAGTTGTTCAAAAATGCTTTATTTCGCCAAGACAATGCGTTTCTCACTGTTACATGCATTTGAATGGGAAACTCGCCTGAAACAAAGTATAGGTTTTCATTATGTGAATAATTTTAAAATCTTAGCTCAAACGGCTGCAAAACCTGTTCTGTTTGCCCAGCACGGGGATATTGAGTTCTATAAGATAAAGCCATAAACATGTTTGTCTGAGTCTTCTATCAAAAGTTACAGCGATTTATATGAAGTTGTTCAAAAACGCTTTATTTCGCCAAGACAGTGTGTTTTTCACTGTTACATGCATTTGAATGGGAAACTCGCCCGAAACAAAGTATAGGTTTTCATTATGTGAATAATTTTAAAATCTTAGCTCAAACGGCTGCAAAACCTGTTCTGTTTGCCCAGCACGGGGATATTGAGTTCTATAAGATAAAGCCATAAACATGTTTGTCTGAGTCTTCTATCAAAAGTTACAGCGATTTATATGAAGTTGTTCAAAAACGCTTTATTTCGCCAAGACAGTGTGTTTTTCACTGTTACATGCATTTGAATGGGAAACTCGCCCGAAACAAAGTATAGGTTTTCATTATGTGAATAATTTTAAAATTTTAGCTCAATCGGCTGCAAAACCTGTTTGCCCAGCACGGGGATATTGAGTTATATAAGATAAAGCCATAAACATGTTTGTCTGAATCTTCTATCAAAAGTTACAGCGATTTATATGAAGTTGTTCAAAAACGCTTTATTTCGCCAAGACAATGCGTTTCTCAATGTTACATGCATTTGAATGGGAAACTCGCCCGAAACAAAGTATAGGTTTTCATTATGTGAATAATTTTAAAATCTTAGCTCAATCGGCTGCAAAACCTGTTTGCCCAGCACGGGGATATTGAGTTCTATAAGATAAAGCCATAAACATGTTTGTCTGAGTCTTCTATCAAAAGTTACAGCGATTTATATGAAGTTGTTCAAAAACGCTTTATTTCGCCAAGACAATGCGTTTCTCACTGTTACATGCATTTGAATGGGAAACTCGCCTGAAACAAAGTATAGGTTTTCATTATGTGAATAATTTTAAAATCTTAGCTCAAACGGCTGCAAAACCTGTTCTGTTTGCCCAGCACGGGGATATTGAGTTCTATAAGATAAAGCCATAAACATGTTTGTCTGAGTCTTCTATCAAAAGTTACAGCGATTTATATGAAGTTGTTCAAAAACGCTTTATTTCGCCAAGACAGTGTGTTTTTCACTGTTACATGCATTTGAATGGGAAACTCGCCCGAGACAAAGTATAGGTTTTCATTATGTGAATAATTTTAAAATCTTAGCTCAAACGGCTGCAAAACCTGTTTGCCCAGCACGGGGATATTGAGTTCTATAAGATAAAGCCATAAACATGTGTTTCTGAGTCCTCTATCAAAAGTTACAGCGATTTATATGAAGTTGTTCAAAAACGCTTTATTTCGCCAAGACAGTGTGTTTTTCACTGTTACATGCATTTGAATGGGAAACTCGCCCGAAACAAAGTATAGGTTTTCATTATGTGAATAATTTTAAAATTTTAGCTCAATCGGCTGCAAAACCTGTTTGCCCAGCACGGGGATATTGAGTTATATAAGATAAAGCCATAAACATGTTTGTCTGAATCTTCTATCAAAAGTTACAGCGATTTATATGAAGTTGTTCAAAAACGCTTTATTTCGCCAAGACAATGCGTTTCTCAATGTTACATGCATTTGAATGGGAAACTCGACCGAGACAAAGTATAGGTTTTCATTATGTGAATAATTTTAAAATCTTAGCTCAAACGGCTGCAAAACCTGTTCTGTTTGCCCAGCACGGGGATATTGAGTTCTATAAGATAAAGCCATAAACATGTTTGTCTGAGTCTTCTATCAAAAGTTACAGCGATTTATATGAAGTTGTTCAAAAACGCTTTATTTCGCCAAGACAATGCGTTTCTCACTGTTACATGCATTTGAATGGGAAACTCGCCTGAAACAAAGTATAGGTTTTCATTATGTGAATAATTTTAAAATCTTAGCTCAAACGGCTGCAAAACCTGTTCTGTTTGCCCAGCACGGGGATATTGAGTTCTATAAGATAAAGCCATAAACATGTTTGTCTGAGTCTTCTATCAAAAGTTACAGCGATTTATATGAAGTTGTTCAAAAACGCTTTATTTCGCCAAGACAATGCGTTTCTCACTGTTACATGCATTTGAATGGGAAACTCGCCCGAAAAAAAGTATAGGTTTTCATTATGTGAATAATTTTAAAATTTTAGCTCAATCGGCTGCAAAACCTGTTTGCCCAGCACGGGGATATTGAGTTATATAAGATAAAGCCATAAACATGTTTGTCTGAATCTTCTATCAAAAGTTACAGCGATTTATATGAAGTTGTTCAAAAACGCTTTATTTCGCCAAGACAATGCGTTTCTCACTGTTACATGCATTTGAATGGGAAACTCGCCTGAAACAAAGTATAGGTTTTCATTATGTGAATAATTTTAAAATCTTAGCTCAAACGGCTGCAAAACCTGTTCTGTTTGCCCAGCACGGGGATATTGAGTTCTATAAGATAAAGCCATAAACATGTTTGTCTGAGTCTTCTATCAAAAGTTACAGCGATTTATATGAAGTTGTTCAAAAACGCTTTATTTCGCCAAGACAGTGTGTTTTTCACTGTTACATGCATTTGAATGGGAAACTCGCCCGAGACAAAGTATAGGTTTTCATTATGTGAATAATTTTAAAATCTTAGCTCAAACGGCTGCAAAACCTGTTTGCCCAGCACGGGGATATTGAGTTCTATAAGATAAAGCCATAAACATGTGTTTCTGAGTCCTCTATCAAAAGTTACAGCGATTTATATGAAGTTGTTCAAAAACGCTTTATTTCGCCAAGACAGTGTGTTTTTCACTGTTACATGCATTTGAATGGGAAACTCGCCCGAAACAAAGTATAGGTTTTCATTATGTGAATAATTTTAAAATTTTAGCTCAATCGGCTGCAAAACCTGTTTGCCCAGCACGGGGATATTGAGTTATATAAGATAAAGCCATAAACATGTTTGTCTGAATCTTCTATCAAAAGTTACAGCGATTTATATGAAGTTGTTCAAAAACGCTTTATTTCGCCAAGACAATGCGTTTCTCAATGTTACATGCATTTGAATGGGAAACTCGACCGAGACAAAGTATAGGTTTTCATTATGTGAATAATTTTAAAATCTTAGCTCAATCGGCTGCAAAACCTGTTTGCCCAGCACGGGGATATTGAGTTATATAAGATAAAGCCATAAACATGTTTGTCTGAATCTTCTATCAAAAGTTACAGCGATTTATATGAAGTTGTTCAAAAACGCTTTATTTCGCCAAGACAATGCGTTTCTCAATGTTACATGCATTTGAATGGGAAACTCGACCGAGACAAAGTATAGGTTTTCATTATGTGAATAATTTTAAAATCTTAGCTCAAACGGCTGCAAAACCTGTTTGCCCAGCACGGGGATATTGAGTTATATAAGATAAAGCCATAAACATGTTTGTCTGAGTCTTCTATCAAAAACGCTTTATTTCGCCAAGACAGTGTGTTTCTCACTGTTACATGCATTTGAATGGGAAACTCGCCCGAAAAAAAGTATAGGTTTTCATTATGTGAATAATTTTAAAATCTTAGCTCAATCGGCTGCAAAACCTGTTTGCCCAGCACGGGGCTATTGAGTTATATAAGATAAAGCCATAAACATGTTTGTCTGAATCTTCTATCAAAAGTTACAGCGATTTATATGAAGTTGTTCAAAAACGCTTTATTTCGCCAAGACAATGCGTTTCTCAATGTTACATGCATTTGAATGGGGAAACTCGCCTGAAACAAAGTATAGGTTTTCATTATGTGAATAATTTTAAAATCTTAGCTCAAACGGCTGCAAAACCTGTTCTGTTTGCCCAGCACGGGGATATTGAGTTCTATAAGATAAAGCCATAAACATGTTTGTCTGAGTCTTCTATCAAAAGTTACAGCGATTTATATGAAGTTGTTCAAAAACGCTTTATTTCGCCAAGACAATGCGTTTCTCACTGTTACATGCATTTGAATGGGAAACTCGCCTGAGACAAAGTATAGGTTTTCATTATGTGAATAATTTTAAAATCTTAGCTCAAACGGCTGGAAAACCTGTTTGCCCAGCACGGGGACATTGAGTTCTATAAGATAAAGCCATAAACATGTTTGTCTGAGTCTTCTATCAAAAGTTACAGCGATTTATATGAAGTTGTTCAAAAACGCTTTATTTCGCCAAGACAATGCGTTTCTCACTGTTACATGCATTTGAATGGGAAACTCGCCTGAAACAAAGTATAGGTTTTCATTATGTGAATAATTTTAAAATCTTAGCTCAAACGGCTGCAAAACCTGTTCTGTTTGCCCAGCACGGGGATATTGAGTTCTATAAGATAAAGCCATAAACATGTTTGTCTGAGTCTTCTATCAAAAGTTACAGCGATTTATATGAAGTTGTTCAAAAACGCTTTATTTCGCCAAGACAGTGTGTTTCTCACTGTTACATGCATTTGAATGGGAAACTCGCCCGAGAAAAAGTATAGGTTTTCATTATGTGAATAATTTTAAAATCTTAGCTCAAACGGCTGCAAAACCTGTTTGCCCAGCACGGGGATATTGAGTTCTATAAGATAAAGCCATAAACATGTGTTTCTGAGTCCTCTATCAAAAGTTACAGCGATTTATATGAAGTTGTTCAAAAACGCTTTATTTCGCCAAGACAGTGTGTTTCTCACTGTTACATGCATTTGAATGGGAAACTCGCCTGAAACAAAGTATAGGTTTTCATTATGTGAATAATTTTAAAATTTTAGCTCAAACGGCTGCAAAACCTGTTCTGTTTGCCCAGCACGGGGATATTGAGTTCTATAAGATAAAGCCATAAACATGTTTGTCTGAGTCTTCTATCAAAAGTTACAGCGATTTATATGAAGTTGTTCAAAAACGCTTTATTTCGCCAAGACAATGCGTTTCTCACTGTTACATGCATTTGAATGGGAAACTCGCCCGAGACAAAGTATAGGTTTTCATTATGTGAATAATTTTAAAATCTTAGCTCAAACGGCTGCAAAACCTGTTTGCCCAGCACGGGGACATTGAGTTCTATAAGATAAAGCCATAAACATGTTTGTCTGAGTCTTCTATCAAAAGTTACAGCGATTTATATGAAGTTGTTCAAAAACGCTTTATTTCGCCAAGACAATGCGTTTCTCACTGTTACATGCATTTGAATGGGAAACTCGCCTGAAACAAAGTATAGGTTTTCATTATGTGAATAATTTTAAAATCTTAGCTCAATCGGCTGCAAAACCTGTTTGCCCAGCACGGGGATATTGAGTTCTATAAGATAAAGCCATAAACATGTTTGTCTGAGTCTTCTATCAAAAGTTACAGCGATTTATATGAAGTTGTTCAAAAACGCTTTATTTCGCCAAGACAATGCGTTTCTCACTGTTACATGCATTTGAATGGGAAACTCGCCCGAGAAAAAGTATAGGTTTTCATTATGTGAATAATTTTAAAATCTTAGCTCAATCGGCTGCAAAACCTGTTTGCCCAGCACGGGGCTATTGAGTTATATAAGATAAAGCCATAAACATGTTTGTCTGAGTCTTCTATCAAAAGTTACAGCGATTTATATGAAGTTGTTCAAAAACGCTTTATTTCGCCAAGACAATGCGTTTCTCAATGTTACATGCATTTGAATGGGAAACTCGCCTGAAACAAAGTATAGGTTTTCATTATGTGAATAATTTTAAAATCTTAGCTCAAACGGCTGCAAAACCTGTTCTGTTTGCCCAGCACGGGGATATTGAGTTCTATAAGATAAAGCCATAAACATGTTTGTCTGAGTCTTCTATCAAAAGTTACAGCGATTTATATGAAGTTGTTCAAAAACGCTTTATTTCGCCAAGACAGTGTGTTTTTCACTGTTACATGCATTTGAATGGGAAACTCGCCCGAAAAAAAGTATAGGTTTTCATTATGTGAATAATTTTAAAATCTTAGCTCAATCGGCTGCAAAACCTGTTTGCCCAGCACGGGGATATTGAGTTCTATAAGATAAAGCCATAAACATGTTTGTCTGAGTCTTCTATCAAAAGTTACAGCGATTTATAAGAAGTTGTTCAAAAACGCTTTATTTCGCCAAGACAATGCGTTTCTCACTGTTACATGCATTTGAATGGGAAACTCGCCTGAAACAAAGTATAGGTTTTCATTATGTGAATAATTTTAAAATCTTAGCTCAAACGGCTGCAAAACCTGTTCTGTTTGCCCAGCACGGGGATATTGAGTTCTATAAGATAAAGCCATAAACATGTTTGTCTGAGTCTTCTATCAAAAGTTACAGCGATTTATATGAAGTTGTTCAAAAACGCTTTATTTCGCCAAGACAGTGTGTTTTTCACTGTTACATGCATTTGAATGGGAAACTCGCCCGAAACAAAGTATAGGTTTTCATTATGTGAATAATTTTAAAATCTTAGCTCAAACGGCTGCAAAACCTGTTCTGTTTGCCCAGCACGGGGATATTGAGTTCTATAAGATAAAGCCATAAACATGTTTGTCTGAGTCTTCTATCAAAAGTTACAGCGATTTATATGAAGTTGTTCAAAAACGCTTTATTTCGCCAAGACAGTGTGTTTTTCACTGTTACATGCATTTGAATGGGAAACTCGCCCGAAACAAAGTATAGGTTTTCATTATGTGAATAATTTTAAAATTTTAGCTCAATCGGCTGCAAAACCTGTTTGCCCAGCACGGGGATATTGAGTTATATAAGATAAAGCCATAAACATGTTTGTCTGAATCTTCTATCAAAAGTTACAGCGATTTATATGAAGTTGTTCAAAAACGCTTTATTTCGCCAAGACAATGCGTTTCTCAATGTTACATGCATTTGAATGGGAAACTCGCCCGAAACAAAGTATAGGTTTTCATTATGTGAATAATTTTAAAATCTTAGCTCAATCGGCTGCAAAACCTGTTTGCCCAGCACGGGGATATTGAGTTCTATAAGATAAAGCCATAAACATGTTTGTCTGAGTCTTCTATCAAAAGTTACAGCGATTTATATGAAGTTGTTCAAAAACGCTTTATTTCGCCAAGACAATGCGTTTCTCACTGTTACATGCATTTGAATAGGAAACTCGCCTGAAACAAAGTATAGGTTTTCATTATGTGAATAATTTTAAAATCTTAGCTCAAACGGCTGCAAAACCTGTTTGCCCAGCACGGGGATATTGAGTTCTATAAGCTAAAGCCATAAACATGTTTGTCTGAGTCTTCTATCAAAAGTTACAGCGATTTATATGAAGTTGTTCAAAAACGCTTTATTTCGCCAAGACAGTGCGTTTCTCACTGTTACATGCATTTGAATGGGAAACTCGCCTGAAACAAAGTATAGGTTTTCATTATGTGAATAATTTTAAAATCTTAGCTCAAACGGCTGCAAAACCTGTTTGCCCAGCACGGGGATATTGAGTTCTATAAGATAAAGCCATAAACATGTTTGTCTGAGTCTTCTATCAAAAGTTACAGCGATTTATATGAAGTTGTTCAAAAACGCTTTATTTCGCCAAGACAGTGCGTTTCTCACTGTTACATGCATTTGAATGGGAAACTCGCCTGAAACAAAGTATAGGTTTTCATTATGTGAATAATTTTAAAATCTTAGCTCAAACGGCTGCAAAACCTGTTCTGTTTGCCCAGCACGGGGATATTGAGTTCTATAAGATAAAGCCATAAACATGTTTGTCTGAGTCTTCTATCAAAAGTTACAGCGATTTATATGAAGTTGTTCAAAAACGCTTTATTTCGCCAAGACAATGCGTTTCTCACTGTTACATGCATTTGAATGGGAAACTCGCCTGAGACAAAGTATAGGTTTTCATTATGTGAATAATTTTAAAATCTTAGCTCAAACGGCTGCAAGACCTGTTTGCCCAGCACGGGGATATTGAGTTCTATAAGATAAAGCCATAAACATGTTTGTCTGAGTCTTCTATCAAAAGTTACAGCGATTTATATGAAGTTGTTCAAAAACGCTTTATTTCGCCAAGACAATGCGTTTCTCACTGTTACATGCATTTGAATGGGAAACTCGCCTGAAACAAAGTATAGGTTTTCATTATGTGAATAATTTTAAAATCTTAGCTCAAACGGCTGCAAAACCTGTTTGCCCAGCACGGGGATATTGAGTTCTATAAGCTAAAGCCATAAACATGTTTGTCTGAGTCTTCTATCAAAAGTTACAGCGATTTATATGAAGTTGTTCAAAAACGCTTTATTTCGCCAAGACAGTGCGTTTCTCACTGTTACATGCATTTGAATGGGAAACTCGCCTGAAACAAAGTATAGGTTTTCATTATGTGAATAATTTTAAAATCTTAGCTCAAACGGCTGCAAAACCTGTTCTGTTTTCCCAGCACGGGGATATTGAGTTCTATAAGATAAAGCCATAAACATGTTTGTCTGAGTCTTCTATCAAAAGTTACAGCGATTTATATGAAGTTGTTCAAAAACGCTTTATTTCGCCAAGACAGTGTGTTTTTCACTGTTACATGCATTTGAATGGGAAACTCGCCCGAGACAAAGTATAGGTTTTCATTATGTGAATAATTTTAAAATCTTAGCTCAAACGGCTGCAAAACCTGTTTGCCCAGCACGGGGATATTGAGTTCTATAAGATAAAGCCATAAACATGTTTGTCTGAGTCTTCTATCAAAAGTTACAGCGATTTATATGAAGTTGTTCAAAAACGCTTTATTTCGCCAAGACAGTGCGTTTCTCACTGTTACATGCATTTGAATGGGAAACTCGCCTGAAACAAAGTATAGGTTTTCATTATGTGAATAATTTTAAAATCTTAGCTCAAACGGCTGCAAAACCTGTTTGCCCAGCACGGGGACATTGAGTTCTATAAGATAAAGCCATAAACATGTTTGTCTGAGTCTTCTATCAAAAGTTACAGCGATTTATATGAAGTTGTTCAAAAACGCTTTATTTCGCCAAGACAATGCGTTTCTCACTGTTACATGCATTTGAATGGGAAACTCGCCTGAGACAAAGTATAGGTTTTCATTATGTGAATAATTTTAAAATCTTAGCTCAAACGGCTGCAAAACCTGTTTGCCCAGCACGGGGATATTGAGTTCTATAAGCTAAAGCCATAAACATGTTTGTCTGAGTCTTCTATCAAAAGTTACAGCGATTTATATGAAGTTGTTCAAAAACGCTTTATTTCGCCAAGACAATGCGTTTCTCACTGTTACATGCATTTGAATGGGAAACTCGCCTGAAACAAAGTATAGGTTTTCATTATGTGAATAATTTTAAAATCTTAGCTCAAACGGCTGCAAAACCTGTTCTGTTTTCCCAGCACGGGGATATTGAGTTCTATAAGATAAAGCCATAAACATGTGTTTCTGAGTCCTCTATCAAAAGTTACAGCGATTTATATGAAGTTGTTCAAAAACGCTTTATTTCGCCAAGACAGTGTGTTTCTCACTGTTACATGCATTTGAATGGGAAACTCGCCTGAAACAAAGTATAGGTTTTCATTATGTGAATAATTTTAAAATTTTAGCTCAAACGGCTGCAAAACCTGTTCTGTTTGCCCAGCACGGGGATATTGAGTTCTATAAGATAAAGCCATAAACATGTTTGTCTGAGTCTTCTATCAAAAGTTACAGCGATTTATATGAAGTTGTTCAAAAACGCTTTATTTCGCCAAGACAATGCGTTTCTCACTGTTACATGCATTTGAATGGGAAACTCGCCCGAGACAAAGTATAGGTTTTCATTATGTGAATAATTTTAAAATCTTAGCTCAAACGGCTGCAAAACCTGTTTGCCCAGCACGGGGACATTGAGTTCTATAAGATAAAGCCATAAACATGTTTGTCTGAGTCTTCTATCAAAAGTTACAGCGATTTATATGAAGTTGTTCAAAAACGCTTTATTTCGCCAAGACAATGCGTTTCTCACTGTTACATGCATTTGAATGGGAAACTCGCCTGAAACAAAGTATAGGTTTTCATTATGTGAATAATTTTAAAATCTTAGCTCAAACGGCTGCAAAACCTGTTCTGTTTGCCCAGCACGGGGATATTGAGTTCTATAAGATAAAGCCATAAACATGTTTGTCTGAGTCTTCTATCAAAAGTTACAGCGATTTATATGAAGTTGTTCAAAAACGCTTTATTTCGCCAAGACAATGCGTTTCTCACTGTTACATGCATTTGAATGGGAAACTCGCCTGAAACAAAGTATAGGTTTTCATTATGTGAATAATTTTAAAATCTTAGCTCAAACGGCTGCAAAACCTGTTCTGTTTGCCCAGCACGGGGATATTGAGTTCTATAAGATAAAGCCATAAACATGTTTGTCTGAGTCTTCTATCAAAAGTTACAGCGATTTATATGAAGTTGTTCAAAAACGCTTTATTTCGCCAAGACAGTGTGTTTTTCACTGTTACATGCATTTGAATGGGAAACTCGCCCGAGACAAAGTATAGGTTTTCATTATGTGAATAATTTTAAAATCTTAGCTCAAACGGCTGCAAAACCTGTTTGCCCAGCACAGGGATATTGAGTTCTATAAGATAAAGCCATAAACATGTGTTTCTGAGTCCTCTATCAAAAGTTACAGCGATTTATATGAAGTTGTTCAAAAACGCTTTATTTCGCCAAGACAGTGTGTTTTTCACTGTTACATGCATTTGAATGGGAAACTCGCCCGAAACAAAGTATAGGTTTTCATTATGTGAATAATTTTAAAATTTTAGCTCAATCGGCTGCAAAACCTGTTTGCCCAGCACGGGGATATTGAGTTATATAAGATAAAGCCATAAACATGTTTGTCTGAATCTTCTATCAAAAGTTACAGCGATTTATATGAAGTTGTTCAAAAACGCTTTATTTCGCCAAGACAATGCGTTTCTCAATGTTACATGCATTTGAATGGGAAACTCGACCGAGACAAAGTATAGGTTTTCATTATGTGAATAATTTTAAAATCTTAGCTCAAACGGCTGCAAAACCTGTTCTGTTTGCCCAGCACGGGGATATTGAGTTCTATAAGATAAAGCCATAAACATGTTTGTCTGAGTCTTCTATCAAAAGTTACAGCGATTTATATGAAGTTGTTCAAAAACGCTTTATTTCGCCAAGACAATGCGTTTCTCACTGTTACATGCATTTGAATGGGAAACTCGCCTGAAACAAAGTATAGGTTTTCATTATGTGAATAATTTTAAAATCTTAGCTCAAACGGCTGCAAAACCTGTTCTGTTTGCCCAGCACGGGGATATTGAGTTCTATAAGATAAAGCCATAAACATGTTTGTCTGAGTCTTCTATCAAAAGTTACAGCGATTTATATGAAGTTGTTCAAAAACGCTTTATTTCGCCAAGACAATGCGTTTCTCACTGTTACATGCATTTGAATGGGAAACTCGCCCGAAAAAAAGTATAGGTTTTCATTATGTGAATAATTTTAAAATTTTAGCTCAATCGGCTGCAAAACCTGTTTGCCCAGCACGGGGATATTGAGTTATATAAGATAAAGCCATAAACATGTTTGTCTGAATCTTCTATCAAAAGTTACAGCGATTTATATGAAGTTGTTCAAAAACGCTTTATTTCGCCAAGACAATGCGTTTCTCACTGTTACATGCATTTGAATGGGAAACTCGCCTGAAACAAAGTATAGGTTTTCATTATGTGAATAATTTTAAAATCTTAGCTCAAACGGCTGCAAAACCTGTTCTGTTTGCCCAGCACGGGGATATTGAGTTCTATAAGATAAAGCCATAAACATGTTTGTCTGAGTCTTCTATCAAAAGTTACAGCGATTTATATGAAGTTGTTCAAAAACGCTTTATTTCGCCAAGACAGTGTGTTTTTCACTGTTACATGCATTTGAATGGGAAACTCGCCCGAGACAAAGTATAGGTTTTCATTATGTGAATAATTTTAAAATCTTAGCTCAAACGGCTGCAAAACCTGTTTGCCCAGCACGGGGATATTGAGTTCTATAAGATAAAGCCATAAACATGTGTTTCTGAGTCCTCTATCAAAAGTTACAGCGATTTATATGAAGTTGTTCAAAAACGCTTTATTTCGCCAAGACAGTGTGTTTTTCACTGTTACATGCATTTGAATGGGAAACTCGCCCGAAACAAAGTATAGGTTTTCATTATGTGAATAATTTTAAAATTTTAGCTCAATCGGCTGCAAAACCTGTTTGCCCAGCACGGGGATATTGAGTTATATAAGATAAAGCCATAAACATGTTTGTCTGAATCTTCTATCAAAAGTTACAGCGATTTATATGAAGTTGTTCAAAAACGCTTTATTTCGCCAAGACAATGCGTTTCTCAATGTTACATGCATTTGAATGGGAAACTCGACCGAGACAAAGTATAGGTTTTCATTATGTGAATAATTTTAAAATCTTAGCTCAATCGGCTGCAAAACCTGTTTGCCCAGCACGGGGATATTGAGTTATATAAGATAAAGCCATAAACATGTTTGTCTGAGTCTTCTATCAAAAACGCTTTATTTCGCCAAGACAGTGTGTTTCTCACTGTTACATGCATTTGAATGGGAAACTCGCCCGAAAAAAAGTATAGGTTTTCATTATGTGAATAATTTTAAAATCTTAGCTCAATCGGCTGCAAAACCTGTTTGCCCAGCACGGGGCTATTGAGTTATATAAGATAAAGCCATAAACATGTTTGTCTGAATCTTCTATCAAAAGTTACAGCGATTTATATGAAGTTGTTCAAAAACGCTTTATTTCGCCAAGACAATGCGTTTCTCAATGTTACATGCATTTGAATGGGGAAACTCGCCTGAAACAAAGTATAGGTTTTCATTATGTGAATAATTTTAAAATCTTAGCTCAAACGGCTGCAAAACCTGTTCTGTTTGCCCAGCACGGGGATATTGAGTTCTATAAGATAAAGCCATAAACATGTTTGTCTGAGTCTTCTATCAAAAGTTACAGCGATTTATATGAAGTTGTTCAAAAACGCTTTATTTCGCCAAGACAATGCGTTTCTCACTGTTACATGCATTTGAATGGGAAACTCGCCTGAGACAAAGTATAGGTTTTCATTATGTGAATAATTTTAAAATCTTAGCTCAAACGGCTGGAAAACCTGTTTGCCCAGCACGGGGACATTGAGTTCTATAAGATAAAGCCATAAACATGTTTGTCTGAGTCTTCTATCAAAAGTTACAGCGATTTATATGAAGTTGTTCAAAAACGCTTTATTTCGCCAAGACAATGCGTTTCTCACTGTTACATGCATTTGAATGGGAAACTCGCCTGAAACAAAGTATAGGTTTTCATTATGTGAATAATTTTAAAATCTTAGCTCAAACGGCTGCAAAACCTGTTCTGTTTGCCCAGCACGGGGATATTGAGTTCTATAAGATAAAGCCATAAACATGTTTGTCTGAGTCTTCTATCAAAAGTTACAGCGATTTATATGAAGTTGTTCAAAAACGCTTTATTTCGCCAAGACAGTGTGTTTCTCACTGTTACATGCATTTGAATGGGAAACTCGCCCGAGAAAAAGTATAGGTTTTCATTATGTGAATAATTTTAAAATCTTAGCTCAAACGGCTGCAAAACCTGTTTGCCCAGCACGGGGATATTGAGTTCTATAAGATAAAGCCATAAACATGTGTTTCTGAGTCCTCTATCAAAAGTTACAGCGATTTATATGAAGTTGTTCAAAAACGCTTTATTTCGCCAAGACAGTGTGTTTTTCACTGTTACATGCATTTGAATGGGAAACTCGCCCGAAACAAAGTATAGGTTTTCATTATGTGAATAATTTTAAAATTTTAGCTCAATCGGCTGCAAAACCTGTTTGCCCAGCACGGGGATATTGAGTTATATAAGATAAAGCCATAAACATGTTTGTCTGAATCTTCTATCAAAAGTTACAGCGATTTATATGAAGTTGTTCAAAAACGCTTTATTTCGCCAAGACAATGCGTTTCTCAATGTTACATGCATTTGAATGGGAAACTCGACCGAGACAAAGTATAGGTTTTCATTATGTGAATAATTTTAAAATCTTAGCTCAATCGGCTGCAAAACCTGTTTGCCCAGCACGGGGATATTGAGTTATATAAGATAAAGCCATAAACATGTTTGTCTGAGTCTTCTATCAAAAGTTACAGCGATTTATATGAAGTTGTTCAAAAACGCTTTATTTCGCCAAGACAATGCGTTTCTCACTGTTACATGCATTTGAATGGGAAACTCGCCTGAAACAAAGTATAGGTTTTTATTATGTGAATAATTTTAAAATCTTAGCTCAAACGGCTGCAACGGGGATATTGGGTTATATAAGATAAAGCCATAAACATGTTTGTCTGAGTCTTCTATCAAAAGTTACAGCGATTTATATGAAGTTGTTCAAAAACGCTTTATTTCGCCAAGACAGTGTGTTTCTCACTGTTACATGCATTTGAATGGGAAACTCGCCTGAAACAAAGTATAGGTTTTCATTATGTGAATAATTTTAAAATCTTAGCTCAAACGGCTGCAACACCTGTTCTGTTTGCCCAGCACGGGGATATTGAGTTCTATAAGATAAAGCCATAAACATGTGTTTCTGAGTCCTCTATCAAAGGTTACAGCGATTTATATGAAGTTGTTCAAAAACGCTTTCTTTCGCCAAGACAGTGTGTTTCTCACTGTTACATGCATTTGAATGGGAAACTCACCTGAAACAAAGTATAGGTTTTCATTATGTGAATAATTTTAAAATTTTAGCTCAAACGGCTGCAAAACCTGTTCTGTTTGCCTAGCACGGGGATATTGAGTTCGATAAGATAAAGCCATAAACATGTTTGTCTGAGTCTTCTATCAAAAGTTACAGCGATTTATATGAAGTTGTTCAAAAACGTTTTATTTCGCCAAGACAATGCGTTTCTCACTGTTACATGCATTTGAATGGGAAACTCGCCTGAAACAAAGTATAGGTTTTCATTATGTGAATAATTTTAAAATCTTAGCTCAATCGGCTGCAAAACCTGTTTGCCCAGCACGGGGATATTGAGTTCTATAAGATAAAGCCATAAACATGTGTTTCTGAGTCTTCTATCAAAAGTTACAGCGATTTATATGAAGTTGTTCAAAAACGCTTTATTTCGCCAAGACAATGTGTTTCTCACTGTTGCATGCATTTGAATGGGAAACTCGCCCGAGACAAAGTATAGGTTTTCATTATGTGAATAATTTTAAAATCTTAGCTCAATCGGCTGCAAAACCTGTTTGCCCAGCACGGGGATATTGAGTTCTATAAGATAAAGCCATAAACATGTGTTTCTGAGTCTTCTATCAAAAGTTACAGCGATTTATATGAAGTTGTTCAAAAACGCTTTATTTCGCCAAGACAATGCGTTTCTCACTGTTACATGCATTTGAATGGGAAACTCGCCTGAAACAAAGTATAGGTTTTCATTATGTGAATAATTTTAAAATCTTAGCTCAAACGGCTGCAAAACCTGTTCTGTTTGCCCAGCACGGGGATATTGAGTTCTATAAGATAAAGCCATAAACATGTTTGTCTGAGTCTTCTATCAAAAGTTACAGCGATTTATATGAAGTTGTTCAAAAACGCTTTATTTCGCCAAGACAATGCGTTTCTCACTGTTACATGCATTTGAATGGGAAACTCGCCTGAGACAAAGTATAGGTTTTCATTATGTGAATAATTTTAAAATCTTAGCTCAAACGGCTGCAAAACCTGTTTGCCCAGCACGGGGATATTGAGTTCGATAAGATAAAGCCATAAACATGTTTGTCTGAGTCTTCTATCAAAAGTTACAGCGATTTATATGAAGTTGTTCAAAAACGCTTTATTTCGCCAAGACAATGCGTTTCTCACTGTTACATGCATTTGAATGGGAAACTCGCCTGAGACAAAGTATAGGTTTTCATTATGTGAATAATTTTAAAATCTTAGTTCAAACGGCTGCAAGACCTGTTTGCCCAGCACGGGGATATTGAGTTCTATAAGATAAAGCCATAAACATGTTTGTCTGAGTCTTCTATCAAAAGTTACAGCGATTTATATGAAGTTGTTCAAAAACGCTTTATTTCGCCAAGACAATGCGTTTCTCACTGTTACATGCATTTGAATGGGAAACTCGCCTGAGACAAAGTATAGGTTTTCATTATGTGAATAATTTTAAAATCTTAGCTCAAACGGCTGCAAAACCTGTTTGCCCAGCACGGGGATATTGAGTTCTATAAGATAAAGCCATAAACATGTTTGTCTGAGTCTTCTATCAAAAGTTACAGCGATTTATATGAAGTTGTTCAAAAACGCTTTATTTCGCCAAGACAATGCGTTTCTCACTGTTACATGCATTTGAATGGGAAACTCGCCTGAAACAAAGTATAGGTTTTCATTATGTGAATAATTTTAAAATCTTAGCTCAAACGGCTGCAAAACCTGTTCTGTTTGCCCAGCACGGGGATATTGAGTTCTATAAGATAAAGCCATAAACATGTTTGTCTGAGTCTTCTATCAAAAGTTACAGCGATTTATATGAAGTTGTTCAAAAACGCTTTATTTCGCCAAGACAATGCGTTTCTCACTGTTACATGCATTTGAATGGGAAACTCGCCTGAAACAAAGTATAGGTTTTCATTATGTGAATAATTTTAAAATCTTAGCTCAAACGGCTGCAAAACCTGTTCTGTTTGCCCAGCACGGGGATATTGAGTTATATAAGATAAAGCCATAAACATGTTTGTCTGAGTACTCTATCAAAAGTTACAGCGATTTATATGAAGTTGTTCAAAAACGCTTTCTTTCGCCAAGACAGTGTGTTTCTCACTGTTACATGCATTTGAATGGGAAACTCGCCCGAGACAAAGTATAGGTTTTCATTATGTGAATAATTTTAAAATCTTAGCTCAAACGGCTGCAAAACCTGTTCTGTTTGCCCAGCACGGGGATATTGAGTTCGATAAGATAAAGCCATAAACATGTTTGTCTGAGTCTTCTATCAAAAGTTACAGCGATTTATATGAAGTTGTTCAAAAACGTTTTATTTCGCCAAGACAATGCGTTTCTCACTGTTACATGCATTTGAATGGGAAACTCGCCTGAAACAAAGTATAGGTTTTCATTATGTGAATAATTTTAAAATCTTAGCTCAATCGGCTGCAAAACCTGTTTGCCCAGCACGGGGATATTGAGTTATATAAGATAAAGCCATAAACATGTTTGTCTGAATCTTCTATCAAAAGTTACAGCGATTTATATGAAGTTGTTCAAAAACGCTTTATTTCGCCAAGACAATGCGTTTCTCACTGTTACATGCATTTGAATGGGAAACTCGCCTGAGACAAAGTATAGGTTTTCATTATGTGAATAATTTTAAAATCTTAGCTCAAACGGCTGCAAAACCTGTTCTGTTTGCCCAGCACGGGGATATTGAGTTCGATAAGATAAAGCCATAAACATGTTTGTCTGAGTCTTCTATCAAAAGTTACAGCGATTTATATGAAGTTGTTCAAAAACGCTTTATTTCGCCAAGACAGTGTGTTTTTCACTGTTACATGCATTTGAATGGGAAACTCGCCCGAAACAAAGTATAGGTTTTCATTATGTGAATAATTTTAAAATTTTAGCTCAATCGGCTGCAAAACCTGTTTGCCCAGCACGGGGATATTGAGTTATATAAGATAAAGCCATAAACATGTTTGTCTGAATCTTCTATCAAAAGTTACAGCGATTTATATGAAGTTGTTCAAAAACGCTTTATTTCGCCAAGACAATGCGTTTCTCAATGTTACATGCATTTGAATGGGAAACTCGCCCGAAACAAAGTATAGGTTTTCATTATGTGAATAATTTTAAAATCTTAGCTCAATCGGCTGCAAAACCTGTTCTGTTTTCCCAGCACGGGGATATTGAGTTCTATAAGATAAAGCCATAAACATGTTTGTCTGAGTCTTCTATCAAAAGTTACAGCGATTTATATGAAGTTGTTCAAAAACGCTTTATTTCGCCAAGACAATGCGTTTCTCACTGTTACATGCATTTGAATGGGAAACTCGCCTGAAACAAAGTATAGGTTTTCATTATGTGAATAATTTTAAAATCTTAGCTCAAACGGCTGCAAAACCTGTTCTGTTTGCCCAGCACGGGGATATTGAGTTCTATAAGATAAAGCCATAAACATGTGTTTCTGAGTCCTCTATCAAAAGTTACAGCGATTTATATGAAGTTGTTCAAAAACGCTTTATTTCGCCAAGACAGTGTGTTTCTCACTGTTACATGCATTTGAATGGGAAACTCGCCTGAAACAAAGTATAGGTTTTCATTATGTGAATAATTTTAAAATCTTAGCTCAAACGGCTGCAAAACCTGTTCTGTTTGCCCAGCACGGGGATATTGAGTTCTATAAGATAAAGCCATAAACATGTTTGTCTGAGTCTTCTATCAAAAGTTACAGCGATTTATATGAAGTTGTTCAAAAACGCTTTATTTCGCCAAGACAGTGTGTTTTTCACTGTTACATGCATTTGAATGGGAAACTCGCCCGAGACAAAGTATAGGTTTTCATTATGTGAATAATTTTAAAATCTTAGCTCAAACGGCTGCAAAACCTGTTTGCCCAGCACGGGGATATTGAGTTCTATAAGATAAAGCCATAAACATGTGTTTCTGAGTCCTCTATCAAAAGTTACAGCGATTTATATGAAGTTGTTCAAAAACGCTTTCTTTCGCCAAGACAATGCGTTTCTCACTGTTACATGCATTTGAATGGGAAACTCGCCCGAAACAAAGTATAGGTTTTCATTATGTGAATAATTTTAAAATTTTAGCTCAATCGGCTGCAAAACCTGTTTGCCCAGCACGGGGATATTGAGTTATATAAGATAAAGCCATAAACATGTTTGTCTGAATCTTCTATCAAAAGTTACAGCGATTTATATGAAGTTGTTCAAAAACGCTTTATTTCGCCAAGACAATGCGTTTCTCAATGTTACATGCATTTGAATGGGAAACTCGACCGAGACAAAGTATAGGTTTTCATTATGTGAATAATTTTAAAATCTTAGCTCAATCGGCTGCAAAACCTGTTTGCCCAGCACGGGGATATTGAGTTATATAAGATAAAGCCATAAACATGTTTGTCTGAGTCTTCTATCAAAAGTTACAGCGATTTATATGAAGTTGTTCAAAAACGCTTTATTTCGCCAAGACAATGCGTTTCTCACTGTTACATGCATTTGAATGGGAAACTCGCCTGAAACAAAGTATAGGTTTTTATTATGTGAATAATTTTAAAATCTTAGCTCAAACGGCTGCAACGGGGATATTGGGTTATATAAGATAAAGCCATAAACATGTTTGTCTGAGTCTTCTATCAAAAGTTACAGCGATTTATATGAAGTTGTTCAAAAACGCTTTATTTCGCCAAGACAGTGTGTTTCTCACTGTTACATGCATTTGAATGGGAAACTCGCCTGAAACAAAGTATAGGTTTTCATTATGTGAATAATTTTAAAATCTTAGCTCAAACGGCTGCAACACCTGTTCTGTTTGCCCAGCACGGGGATATTGAGTTCTATAAGATAAAGCCATAAACATGTGTTTCTGAGTCCTCTATCAAAGGTTACAGCGATTTATATGAAGTTGTTCAAAAACGCTTTCTTTCGCCAAGACAGTGTGTTTCTCACTGTTACATGCATTTGAATGGGAAACTCACCTGAAACAAAGTATAGGTTTTCATTATGTGAATAATTTTAAAATTTTAGCTCAAACGGCTGCAAAACCTGTTCTGTTTGCCTAGCACGGGGATATTGAGTTCGATAAGATAAAGCCATAAACATGTTTGTCTGAGTCTTCTATCAAAAGTTACAGCGATTTATATGAAGTTGTTCAAAAACGTTTTATTTCGCCAAGACAATGCGTTTCTCACTGTTACATGCATTTGAATGGGAAACTCGCCTGAAACAAAGTATAGGTTTTCATTATGTGAATAATTTTAAAATCTTAGCTCAATCGGCTGCAAAACCTGTTTGCCCAGCACGGGGATATTGAGTTCTATAAGATAAAGCCATAAACATGTGTTTCTGAGTCTTCTATCAAAAGTTACAGCGATTTATATGAAGTTGTTCAAAAACGCTTTATTTCGCCAAGACAATGTGTTTCTCACTGTTGCATGCATTTGAATGGGAAACTCGCCCGAGACAAAGTATAGGTTTTCATTATGTGAATAATTTTAAAATCTTAGCTCAATCGGCTGCAAAACCTGTTTGCCCAGCACGGGGATATTGAGTTCTATAAGATAAAGCCATAAACATGTGTTTCTGAGTCTTCTATCAAAAGTTACAGCGATTTATATGAAGTTGTTCAAAAACGCTTTATTTCGCCAAGACAATGCGTTTCTCACTGTTACATGCATTTGAATGGGAAACTCGCCTGAAACAAAGTATAGGTTTTCATTATGTGAATAATTTTAAAATCTTAGCTCAAACGGCTGCAAAACCTGTTCTGTTTGCCCAGCACGGGGATATTGAGTTCTATAAGATAAAGCCATAAACATGTTTGTCTGAGTCTTCTATCAAAAGTTACAGCGATTTATATGAAGTTGTTCAAAAACGCTTTATTTCGCCAAGACAATGCGTTTCTCACTGTTACATGCATTTGAATGGGAAACTCGCCTGAGACAAAGTATAGGTTTTCATTATGTGAATAATTTTAAAATCTTAGCTCAAACGGCTGCAAAACCTGTTTGCCCAGCACGGGGATATTGAGTTCGATAAGATAAAGCCATAAACATGTTTGTCTGAGTCTTCTATCAAAAGTTACAGCGATTTATATGAAGTTGTTCAAAAACGCTTTATTTCGCCAAGACAATGCGTTTCTCACTGTTACATGCATTTGAATGGGAAACTCGCCTGAGACAAAGTATAGGTTTTCATTATGTGAATAATTTTAAAATCTTAGTTCAAACGGCTGCAAGACCTGTTTGCCCAGCACGGGGATATTGAGTTCTATAAGATAAAGCCATAAACATGTTTGTCTGAGTCTTCTATCAAAAGTTACAGCGATTTATATGAAGTTGTTCAAAAACGCTTTATTTCGCCAAGACAATGCGTTTCTCACTGTTACATGCATTTGAATGGGAAACTCGCCTGAGACAAAGTATAGGTTTTCATTATGTGAATAATTTTAAAATCTTAGCTCAAACGGCTGCAAAACCTGTTTGCCCAGCACGGGGATATTGAGTTCTATAAGATAAAGCCATAAACATGTTTGTCTGAGTCTTCTATCAAAAGTTACAGCGATTTATATGAAGTTGTTCAAAAACGCTTTATTTCGCCAAGACAATGCGTTTCTCACTGTTACATGCATTTGAATGGGAAACTCGCCTGAAACAAAGTATAGGTTTTCATTATGTGAATAATTTTAAAATCTTAGCTCAAACGGCTGCAAAACCTGTTCTGTTTGCCCAGCACGGGGATATTGAGTTCTATAAGATAAAGCCATAAACATGTTTGTCTGAGTCTTCTATCAAAAGTTACAGCGATTTATATGAAGTTGTTCAAAAACGCTTTATTTCGCCAAGACAATGCGTTTCTCACTGTTACATGCATTTGAATGGGAAACTCGCCTGAAACAAAGTATAGGTTTTCATTATGTGAATAATTTTAAAATCTTAGCTCAAACGGCTGCAAAACCTGTTCTGTTTGCCCAGCACGGGGATATTGAGTTATATAAGATAAAGCCATAAACATGTTTGTCTGAGTACTCTATCAAAAGTTACAGCGATTTATATGAAGTTGTTCAAAAACGCTTTCTTTCGCCAAGACAGTGTGTTTCTCACTGTTACATGCATTTGAATGGGAAACTCGCCCGAGACAAAGTATAGGTTTTCATTATGTGAATAATTTTAAAATCTTAGCTCAAACGGCTGCAAAACCTGTTCTGTTTGCCCAGCACGGGGATATTGAGTTCGATAAGATAAAGCCATAAACATGTTTGTCTGAGTCTTCTATCAAAAGTTACAGCGATTTATATGAAGTTGTTCAAAAACGTTTTATTTCGCCAAGACAATGCGTTTCTCACTGTTACATGCATTTGAATGGGAAACTCGCCTGAAACAAAGTATAGGTTTTCATTATGTGAATAATTTTAAAATCTTAGCTCAATCGGCTGCAAAACCTGTTTGCCCAGCACGGGGATATTGAGTTATATAAGATAAAGCCATAAACATGTTTGTCTGAATCTTCTATCAAAAGTTACAGCGATTTATATGAAGTTGTTCAAAAACGCTTTATTTCGCCAAGACAATGCGTTTCTCACTGTTACATGCATTTGAATGGGAAACTCGCCTGAGACAAAGTATAGGTTTTCATTATGTGAATAATTTTAAAATCTTAGCTCAAACGGCTGCAAAACCTGTTCTGTTTGCCCAGCACGGGGATATTGAGTTCGATAAGATAAAGCCATAAACATGTTTGTCTGAGTCTTCTATCAAAAGTTACAGCGATTTATATGAAGTTGTTCAAAAACGCTTTATTTCGCCAAGACAGTGTGTTTTTCACTGTTACATGCATTTGAATGGGAAACTCGCCCGAAACAAAGTATAGGTTTTCATTATGTGAATAATTTTAAAATTTTAGCTCAATCGGCTGCAAAACCTGTTTGCCCAGCACGGGGATATTGAGTTATATAAGATAAAGCCATAAACATGTTTGTCTGAATCTTCTATCAAAAGTTACAGCGATTTATATGAAGTTGTTCAAAAACGCTTTATTTCGCCAAGACAATGCGTTTCTCAATGTTACATGCATTTGAATGGGAAACTCGCCCGAAACAAAGTATAGGTTTTCATTATGTGAATAATTTTAAAATCTTAGCTCAATCGGCTGCAAAACCTGTTCTGTTTTCCCAGCACGGGGATATTGAGTTCTATAAGATAAAGCCATAAACATGTTTGTCTGAGTCTTCTATCAAAAGTTACAGCGATTTATATGAAGTTGTTCAAAAACGCTTTATTTCGCCAAGACAATGCGTTTCTCACTGTTACATGCATTTGAATGGGAAACTCGCCTGAAACAAAGTATAGGTTTTCATTATGTGAATAATTTTAAAATCTTAGCTCAAACGGCTGCAAAACCTGTTCTGTTTGCCCAGCACGGGGATATTGAGTTCTATAAGATAAAGCCATAAACATGTGTTTCTGAGTCCTCTATCAAAAGTTACAGCGATTTATATGAAGTTGTTCAAAAACGCTTTATTTCGCCAAGACAGTGTGTTTCTCACTGTTACATGCATTTGAATGGGAAACTCGCCTGAAACAAAGTATAGGTTTTCATTATGTGAATAATTTTAAAATCTTAGCTCAAACGGCTGCAAAACCTGTTCTGTTTGCCCAGCACGGGGATATTGAGTTCTATAAGATAAAGCCATAAACATGTTTGTCTGAGTCTTCTATCAAAAGTTACAGCGATTTATATGAAGTTGTTCAAAAACGCTTTATTTCGCCAAGACAGTGTGTTTTTCACTGTTACATGCATTTGAATGGGAAACTCGCCCGAGACAAAGTATAGGTTTTCATTATGTGAATAATTTTAAAATCTTAGCTCAAACGGCTGCAAAACCTGTTTGCCCAGCACGGGGATATTGAGTTCTATAAGATAAAGCCATAAACATGTGTTTCTGAGTCCTCTATCAAAAGTTACAGCGATTTATATGAAGTTGTTCAAAAACGCTTTATTTCGCCAAGACAGTGTGTTTTTCACTGTTACATGCATTTGAATGGGAAACTCGCCCGAAACAAAGTATAGGTTTTCATTATGTGAATAATTTTAAAATTTTAGCTCAATCGGCTGCAAAACCTGTTTGCCCAGCACGGGGATATTGAGTTATATAAGATAAAGCCATAAACATGTTTGTCTGAATCTTCTATCAAAAGTTACAGCGATTTATATGAAGTTGTTCAAAAACGCTTTATTTCGCCAAGACAATGCGTTTCTCAATGTTACATGCATTTGAATGGGAAACTCGACCGAGACAAAGTATAGGTTTTCATTATGTGAATAATTTTAAAATCTTAGCTCAAACGGCTGCAAAACCTGTTTGCCCAGCACGGGGATATTGAGTTCTATAAGATAAAGCCATAAACATGTGTTTCTGAGTCTTCTATCAAAAGTTACAGCGATTTATATGAAGTTGTTCAAAAACGCTTTATTTCGCCAAGACAATGCGTTTCTCACTGTTACATGCATTTGAATGGGAAACTCGCCCGAGACAAAGTATAGGTTTTCATTATGTGAATAATTTTAAAATCTTAGCTCAATCGGCTGCAACGGGGATATTGAGTTATATAAGATAAAGCCATAAACATGTGTTTCTGAGTCCTCTATCAAAAGTTACAGCGATTTATATGAAGTTGTTCAAAAACGCTTTATTTCGCCAAGACAGTGTGTTTCTCACTGTTACATGCATTTGAATGGGAAACTCGCCTGAAACAAAGTATAGGTTTTCATTATGTGAATAATTTTAAAATTTTAGCTCAAACGGCTGCAAAACCTGTTCTGTTTGCCCAGCACGGGGATATTGAGTTCTATAAGATAAAGCCATAAACATGTGTTTCTGAGTCCTCTATCAAAAGTTACAGCGATTTATATGAAGTTGTTCAAAAACGCTTTATTTCGCCAAGACAGTGTGTTTCTCACTGTTACATGCATTTGAATGGGGAACTCGCCTGAAACAAAGTATAGGTTTTCATTATGTGAATAATTTTAAAATCTTAGCTCAAACGGCTGCAAAACCTGTTCTGTTTGCCCAGCACGGGGATATTGAGTTCTATAAGATAAAGCCATAAACATGTTTGTCTGAGTCTTCTATCAAAAGTTACAGCAATTTATATGAAGTTGTTCAAAAACGCTTTATTTCGGAAAGACAATGCGTTTCTCACTGTTACATGCATTTGAATGGGAAACTCGCCTGAAACAAAGTATAGGTTTTCATTATGTGAATAATTTTAAAATCTTAGCTCAAACGGCTGCAAAACCTGTTCTGTTTGCCCAGCACGGGGATATTGAGTTCTATAAGATAAAGCCATAAACATGTTTGTCTGAGTCTTCTATCAAAAGTTACAGCGATTTATATGAAGTTGTTCAAAAACGCTTTATTTCGCCAAGACAATGCGTTTCTCACTGTTACATGCATTTGAATGGGAAACTCGCCTGAGACAAAGTATAGGTTTTCATTATGTGAATAATTTTAAAATCTTAGCTCAAACGGCTGCAAGACCTGTTTGCCCAGCACGGGGATATTGAGTTCTATAAGATAAAGCCATAAACATGTTTGTCTGAGTCTTCTATCAAAAGTTACAGCGATTTATATGAAGTTGTTCAAAAACGCTTTATTTCGCCAAGACAATGCGTTTCTCACTGTTACATGCATTTGAATGGGAAACTCGCCTGAAACAAAGTATAGGTTTTCATTATGTGAATAATTTTAAAATCTTAGCTCAAACGGCTGCAAAACCTGTTCTGTTTGCCCAGCACGGGGATATTGAGTTCTATAAGATAAAGCCATAAACATGTTTGTCTGAGTCTTCTATCAAAAGTTACAGCGATTTATATGAAGTTGTTCAAAAACGCTTTATTTCGCCAAGACAATGCGTTTCTCACTGTTACATGCATTTGAATGGGAAACTCGCCTGAGACAAAGTATAGGTTTTCATTATGTGAATAATTTTAAAATCTTAGCTCAAACGGCTGCAAAACCTGTTTGCCCAGCACGGGGATATTGAGTTCTATAAGATAAAGCCATAAACATGTTTGTCTGAGTCTTCTATCAAAAGTTACAGCGATTTATATGAAGTTGTTCAAAAACGCTTTATTTCGCCAAGACAATGCGTTTCTCACTGTTACATGCATTTGAATGGGAAACTCGCCTGAAACAAAGTATAGGTTTTCATTATGTGAATAATTTTAAAATCTTAGCTCAAACGGCTGCAAAACCTGTTTGCCCAGCACGGGGATATTGAGTTCTATAAGATAAAGCCATAAACATGTTTGTCTGAGTCTTCTATCAAAAGTTACAGCGATTTATATGAAGTTGTTCAAAAACGCTTTATTTCGCCAAGACAATGCGTTTCTCACTGTTACATGCATTTGAATGGGAAACTCGCCTGAAACAAAGTATAGGTTTTCATTATGTGAATAATTTTAAAATCTTAGCTCAAACGGCTGCAAAACCTGTTTGCCCAGCACGGGGACATTGAGTTCTATAAGATAAAGTCATGAATACGTATATCTGAATCTTCTATCAAAAGTTACAGCTATTTATATGAAGTTGTACAAAAACGCTTTATTTTGTCAAGACAGTGGGTTTTAGAGTCTTCATCATTAAATCTCTGGTTGCTTCATTTTTCTATCCTATATCAGATATTTTAAAGGTTAGCTTAGGTAAAGTTCCATTCTCATGGTGAGGCAAAGTGCTTTATGTGTGTGCGCGTGTCATGAACGGCTATAAAAGGCCTATAATTAAAGAACAAAGCGGGGTTTGAGTTCGAGTTGCGGCAGACTGTCACTACTTGTAAATGGAACGCAGCCTTCCTACGGCGGACAGCTAATAACAGGAATCGGACGCGGTCCAGCCAAGTCCACAGCAACCACCATAGCAACCGCCTAGCATGACCTTAAAAACATATTCTGTCTTCATAACTATCAAAATCGTGAAATGATTTGCAAAGTGTGAAAGTGTTACAGCTGCAGAGAGCTATGGCGGTATCTATGGAAGCTGTTTACATAGCTAATAATATACGATGTAACCATGGAGACAGTCAGTCACTTGAGCTAGCGGTGCATGTTTACTACAGTGAATAAGGTGATTGAGTGCACAGCGTCCACACTCTGCAGGGGGTAAAGACATTACTTCAATATTATTTTATATTGATATATATTAGCCTTCTGTTGACCATCACCTCAGGTTCACCATTACAGTTTCAGATTACAGATGCACACTGTCTAAACACATTCAAAAACTCATGTCTCAGAAATAAGCACAGCTGTTCATGTTTGTCATTAGAGTTTTATTTGTAAGAAAATTATGAACTTCATATTGTGCATTAAATAAAAGAACATTTCACAACTCTGAGTCAACAGAAACAGGTAACAGAAATGTCTCTAATGTGTACAGTGTAGTGTAAGCATTAAAAGATCATAAAGGAAAAACTAACATTTATGTGAAACTAATTGTAATAAAAAATGAGCAGGTGCTTTATAGATTTAAAAGAAAGAATCTGAAAACAACACTTTTTTGGTCTAAGTGATCAAAGTAGAAAACAGAACTGATGTTCAAGAACAAACCGTAGCTACACTAATATTACACATCTCGATCGTTGTACTGAACAGACATGTTGCTTTTAAAACCACATGCAGTGTGTGACCATGACTGTTCACTGAGACCATGAACGCCACTTCGCTGAAGCATTCTTCTTCTTCTTCTTGCCATTAAATTGGAAGCAGAAGCAGCACGAGCTGATTTGATCTACTGAAAGGAAAAAGCAGAACATCTGAGTTGAAACCAGTCAGCTGAAATCATTAAGACAGGAACAAATTCAATGCAGTGTCTCAAGTGGCTTAGCCTGTTACAACTGTTGATACAAGCTAAATACGGTTAACACACAGTGTCAGGGAGCTCCAGTGTGGGAACTAGTGGCTTTAGGTTTGTAGTCATTTAACTTTCATCCATTCATTCATTTAATTCAGGAGGAAGAAATGCCAGGTTGGTGCAGGCTGGTTACATGCATTTGGTCCCATGCTGTCTTTAATTAAACGACTTGGTTCATTTTATGGCTGGGCTGTATGTGGGGTTATATCATGTTATTTGGGCAGGAGTACCTGTCCCCTGTTAGACTTAGAAAGTTTCTCCATAAGTAGAGTTTCTAACTCTTCTAGCACATCTGTGGCTGACAGCTTTTTGGTGGCTCTTTTTACCCCACACTGGTTGTGAGTGTGTAAATAGCCCCACTAGTTATTTTGGGTTGCAGTTAACTAGGGAGGAAGGGGTGGGTATGCCATGATTAGGTGAATAACAATTATATGTGATACATAAATTTCACAATGCATGCATATATCTCTATCAATTAAACCTGGCCTGAGGGCTGCCATTTTTTACATTCAGTTATTTCTCTTAGAAATGTTGGAACTAAATAATGAATGTGTTACAGTTAAAGTGAAACACTGGTCAGTGTAAATGGCTCATTGGGACACAGAAACCTTTAAATTAAACCTGATATCTAGTGTCAAACAATATCAAAGCTGTAAAAGATGTTTACATTCAGAATTTATAAAACTATGATTGTAAATAAATTCAAACAAGTGAGCTTTTCTCTTTGTGCTGAATATCAACACTGTGGTTTCTTAGACTGTAAGCTTTACTTTAGTGCAACCAGTTGCAGAAGCTGCCACTCCAAATGTCTTTTGATAACAAGAAAAAAATACCTTTTCAGTACACGGCCTGAAGTTCTTCTCCGACATCTTCTGCAATCGGCTTTGTCTGCTGGTTTGAAGACAATAAACCACAAAAAAGATGATTTAGTCACTTTGTCTGTGTCATGCAGCTCGAATGTGTCGTGTAACGATGTTGAATAGCCGTCGTTATCCCTCTGCTGCGTCAGTAGGATTGTACTGTACAGCATCTCATTGATATGTGAGGAATGCTAATGTAACACAATAACAGACTTACATCATTAAAATATAAAGTGCAGGAGATATTTAGATATTTTTTATATTTATATTACATTTTATAGCTGACGGATATTACTAAATAGATAGAATTTACTAAATAGCTGGATGAACATGAAAAATATGTCTATAATAACAAATGACCATGAGAGCCAGTAGAATTAATTCAGCTGGACACTCAAAAGACGTCCTTAAATGCTCTTTAAGTGGCAGAACAGATGAACAAACAGTTAATCGCTTACTTGAGATGAAATCTGCTCAGCTACTTTGAAAACAGCTTCTAACTGGTTCCTCCTTTAACAGGATGACTGCTCAGGGGTAAGGCCATCATGCAATCCAGCAACCTTTATGGTTCTGCTTTGATTCACCAGGAACTATTAGGGAAACCTTCCAGCGCCTCCTGTGAAAGACACAGGCATAAACACACAAACATTTATTAACATGTTCCACAGTGTTCCAGTTTGATTTTCTTATCCTCTGGACAACAACGTACATGGATGCAGGTTTATTGTTAACTTTTGTAAGGTTTATTTAATGAACATATCCAGCTGCAGCTCCACTGTGATCCTGAACTGGATAAGCACTTAAGAAAATGTGTCAATAAATGGACAAACATCAACTTACTATATTTATCCAAACAGACGGGACCAATAATGCTTCGCTGAGTTAGAGACTTTAACAGACTCTTCTATGTAAGAATGTCTCGTGCTGATATACCTGCAAACTTGACAACAAAGGTTTTTCAGACTACATGTAGCTGTCCTCTATGTCAGCTAACACATTTACATTTATGTCACACTTATTTCTGCTTTCCCATTTTATAATTATTACTTACATTTTGATTAGATACCTTGAGTTTGTAAATGATCAGATTACATAATTGGAATACAATGTATCCAATTCAGGGTTGCGGGAGGATGAAGCCTATCCCAGCTGATACAGGACAAAGACAGGCTGCCAGTTTATTGCAGGGCTAATACAATATGTGTAACAGAAAATCCACTTAAATGTTTGATATTTCTTATAATAATCATAATTATGACTATTATTTAAAGGTTTCTTCATAAATACATTTTGATTTTTTATAACCCCTAAAATATAAACCTGAGCTGTTTCAGATTCTGACCTCTGACCTCAGTGACCTGGCTGTGTCCTCACTGCAGCTCCCTCTTGGAAGTACGTCTGCTTCTTGTCTTCCCCCAGTGTTGACCGCCTGATATCAAGATATCACGTACTGTAACTGAGGAACAAAAAAGGACAAACACTTGCCTTCATTTAAAAGTACATTCATACAGAGATAATCTATGGAAACACACTAGTTCACAGTTTGGGAGGAACCAGTTCCTGTGAAACATTTCTGTATATGAACATCATGTGGAGAATGAATGAAATGAGTTCTTCAGGTGACTCAGCAGTCCCACACTGACAAATGAAATCTAGTTAAACTATTAAGCATATTTGCTCTTCTGAAATCTGTGTTAAACAACAACAAACATAAATTAGTAACAAAAACTACAGCTGAGTATAGGCTTTACAAACCACCAGCAGCCATAATGCTAAATTTTAATCTTCAAATGTTTCTGAGCTGTCTTCAACCTGCTTTTAGCACATTAAAGTCTCAATAAATAAAGTCAATGCAGACTCAATCCTAAATGTTCAGCACACAGAGACACAGAGGTACTGTTTAAAGTTTAGTGTTAACTTGAGTCACTGATCATTCACAGTATTACAGAGTCTGGCAGTCTTTGCATGATGTCCACGTCACTGTAAGTTTCTAGCTGACTCTCAGGTGTGCCAGCAGGAAAGAGTAATAATAACCTGCATCCTGAGGTTTGTCATGCAGGATTAAAGGAGCCAAGCTTTGTTCACACAGCTAGGATTGTATTTTACACTGACCCTGGGTCAGTATCAACTTCAAGAAGACAGCTGTAACTGTTGATAGAAGAATCACACACACATATTTATGGCTTTGCCTTATAGAATTCAGCATCTCAGTGCTCAGGAAATAGGTTTTGCAGCTGTTTCAGCTAAGATTTTCAAGTTATTCACAAATTAAAACCTATACTTTGTGTTGGGCAAGAACTAAATTCAAATGCATGTAACAGTGAGAAACGCACTGTCTTGGCGAAGTAAAGCGTTTCTCATCAACTTCATAGAGCTTGCTGTAACTTTTGATAGAAGACTCAGACAAACATATTCATGGCTTTATCTTATAGACTTCAATATCCCCCCAATGTGTGTGTGAGTCTTCTCTCAAAATTTACAGCTGTCTTTATGAAGTTTATGGAAAAACGCTTTATTTCACCACGTTAGTGCGTTTCTCGCTATTACATGCATTTGAATGGAGTTCTCGCCCGACACAAAGTATAGGTTTTCAATTTGTGAATTACTTGAAAATCTTAGCTCAAACAGCTGCAAAACCTATTTCCTCAGCACGGAGATGCTGAATTCTATAAGGCAAAGCCCCGAGGCTTTCATTATTATATCTGGAGACTTTAACCATGCCACACTGGACTCTACTCTGGCTGCTTTTCACCAGTTTGTGAATTGTCCCACAAGAAGCAACAGGACAATTGACCTACTGTATGCTAATGTGAGAGATGCATACAGAGCCACCCCCCTCCCCCCACTAGGGAAGTCAGACCACAACCTGGTTTACCTACAGCCACAATACACACCCCTCGTCCAAAGGCAGCCGGTCACAACGCGCTCCATCCGGAGATGGACCCCAGAAAAGGAGGATGCTCTGAGGGACTGTTATGACACCACAGACTGGGATGTGCTCCTGAGCCCACATGGTGAGGACATAGAGGGGGCGACACACTGTCTTACAGACTACCTCAACTTTTGTGTGGACACGGTCGCCCCTGCTAAGACGGTACGGTGTTATCCTAATAACAAACCGTGGGTAACACAGGAAGTCAAAGCTGTCCTCAACATGAAGAAGAAGGCTTTCAGGAGCAAAGTGAAGGAGGAGATGAAGGCAGCACAGCGGGAGGTGAAACGCTGCCTGAGGGAAGCAAAGGACACCTACAGGAGGAAGGTGGAGCAGAAGTTGGAGAGGAACAATATGAGGGAGGTCTGGAATGGTGTGAAAACCATCACAGGCCACAACACCAAGAAAAGCACAGTGGGGGGGACTGTGGAGAAGGCAAACGAACTCAACAACTTCTTCAACAGGTTTGACCAGCCCACAACCCCCCCACCCTCACCTTCACTACAGAGTCCAATCCCCACTCTCCTACCTCCCTCGCTTCCCCCCCTTCCTGACACCATGACACCCCCATCCTCCAATCCCTCTCTCAGCAGCAAGACATCTCCCCCCCTCCCCTCTTCCCAAACATCTCCCAGTGTCACAGTGGATCAGGTCAGGAGACAACTGAGGAAGCTTCTCCCCAGAAAGGCAGCAGGCCCAGACAAGGTGTGTCCTAGGATGCTAAAGGCGTGTGCTGCTGAACTTGGGGAGCCGCTACAACGAGTCTTCAACCTCAGTCTGCGACTGGGGAGAGTGCCCGCCCTATGGAAGACATCCTGCATCGTCCCGGTCCCCAAAAAGAACCGGCCCAATGAGCTGAATGACTTCCGACCGGTGGCACTGACGTCACATCTTATGAAGACTCTAGAGCGGCTCTTCCTCAACCTCCTCCGACCACAGGTACAACATGCCCAGGACCCACTACAGTTTGCATACAAGGCGGGTGTCGGAGTGGAGGATGCCATCCTGTACCTCCTACACAGAGCCCACTCACACCTGGATGGGGGAAAAGGCACGGTCAGGATCCTGTTTGACTTTTCCAGTGCCTTTAATACCATCCGGCCCTGTATGCTTCAAGAAAAACTGAACAGGATGGAGGTGGACCCCTGCCTGGTGGCTTGGATCTCCGACTACCTCACCGACAGACCACAGTACGTCAGGCTGAAGGACATCACGTCTGACACAGTGGTCAGCAGCACAGGAGCACCACAGGGAACTGTGCTGTCCCCTCTTCTCTTCACCCTGTACACCTCTGACTTCTGCTACAACTCTGAATTATGCCACATTCAGAAGTTTGCAGACGACACAGCCATCATGGGGTGTATCTGGGATGATCAGGAAGAGGAGTACAGAAGTCTGGTGAGGAACTTTGTCGCATGGAGTCACACAAACCACCTGCAACTCAACACCTCAAAGACTAAGGAACTGGTTGTGGACTTCGGGAGGTCTAGAGCAGGTCCACTGCCGGTTCAGATAGAGGGGGAGGAGGTGGAGGTGGTCAACAAGTACAAGTACCTCGGGCTGTGGGTGGACAATAAACTGGACTGGTCATGCAACACAGAGCACCTGTATAAAAAAGCCCAAAGCCGACTGTACTTCCTCAGGAGGCTGAGGTCTTTTAACATCTGCAGGAAGCTCCTGAGGATGTTTTACCAGTCGGTGGTTGCTGGAGTACTTTTCTATGCTGTGGTGTGCTGGGGGAGCAGCACAGCAAAGAAGGACTCATCCAGGCTGGAGAAACTGATCAGGAGGGCTAGCTCTGTGGTCGGCATGAAGCTGGACACTCTGGTGACAGTGGCAGAGAAAAGGACATTAAAGAAACTGATGGACATTATGGACAATGCCAGGCATCCTCTGCACACGGCCATTAACAACCAGAAGAGTCTGTTCAGTGACAGGTTGCTTCTCCCAAAGACAAGAACTAACAGACTTAAAAACTCCTTTGTCCCACACGCCATCAGACTGTTTAACTCCTCTCTGGAGGGGAGAGGGAGGGGAAACAGGAGGACAAAGGAGGGAACAACTAAGCTGTAGTGCCTCTTCACCTCACTGTGCAATACCTTTTGTGCAATACTTTTGTAAATAGTCAACGGTGCAATAGACTCAATACTTGAAATGTGCAATTCACTTGTATTTTTATTTTTATTCCTATTTATTCTATTTATCCCCTTCGTATATTTTATTTATATTGTCTCTGTATTTATATATATGTGTGTGTGTATAACTCTGTAACTTCTGTCGGTGCTGTGCTTTTTTGGAAATCGAATTTCCCAGAGGAACCCACCCGAGGGATTAATAAAGTTCTATCTTATCTTATCTTATCTTAAATATGTGTGTGTGTGAGTCCTCTATCAAAAGTTACAGCTGTCTTCATGAAGTTGATACTGACCCAGGGTCAGTGTAAAATACAAATTATTCACATAATGAAAACTTATACTTTGTTTCGTGCAAGAACTCCATTCAAATGCATGTAATAGTCAGAAACGCACTGTCTCGGCGAAATGAAGCCTTTTTGTACAACTTCATGAAGTTAGCTGTAACTTTTGATAAAAGGCTCAAAGCAGAGGGATAACGACGGCTATTCAACATCGTTACACGACACATTTGAGCTGCATGACGCAGACAAAGTGACTAAATCATCTTTTTTGTGGTTTATTGTCTTCAAACCAGCAGACAAAGCCGATTGCAGAAGATGTCGGAGAAGAACTTCAGGCCGTGTACTGAAAAGGTATTTTTTTCTTGTTATCAAAAGACATTTGGAGTGGCAGCTTCTGCAACTGGTTGCACTAAAGTAAAGCTTACAGTCTAAGAAACCACAGTGTTGATATTCAGCACAAAGAGAAAAGCTCACTTGTTTGAATTTATTTACAATCATAGTTTTATAAATTCTGAATGTAAACATCTTTTACAGCTTTGATATTGTTTGACACTAGATATCAGGTTTAATTTAAAGGTTTCTGTGTCCCAATGAGCCATTTACACTGACCAGTGTTTCACTTTAACTGTAACACATTCATTATTTAGTTCCAACATTTCTAAGAGAAATAACTGAATGTAAAAAATGGCAGCCCTCAGGCCAGGTTTAATTGATAGAGATATATGCATGCATTGTGAAATTTATGTATCACATATAATTGTTATTCACCTAATCATGGCATACCCACCCCTTCCTCCCTAGTTAACTGCAACCCAAAATAACTAGTGGGGCTATTTACACACTCACAACCAGTGTGGGGTAAAAAGAGCCACCAAAAAGCTGTCAGCCACAGATGTGCTAGAAGAGTTAGAAACTCTACTTATGGAGAAACTTTCTAAGTCTAACAGGGGACAGGTACTCCTGCCCAAATAACATGATATAACCCCACATACAGCCCAGCCATAAAATGAACCAAGTCGTTTAATTAAAGACAGCATGGGACCAAATGCATGTAACCAGCCTGCACCAACCTGGCATTTCTTCCTCCTGAATTAAATGAATGAATGGATGAAAGTTAAATGACTACAAACCTAAAGCCACTAGTTCCCACACTGGAGCTCCCTGACACTGTGTGTTAACCGTATTTAGCTTGTATCAACAGTTGTAACAGGCTAAGCCACTTGAGACACTGCATTGAATTTGTTCCTGTCTTAATGATTTCAGCTGACTGGTTTCAACTCAGATGTTCTGCTTTTTCCTTTCAGTAGATCAAATCAGCTCGTGCTGCTTCTGCTTCCAATTTAATGGCAAGAAGAAGAAGAAGAATGCTTCAGCGAAGTGGCGTTCATGGTCTCAGTGAACAGTCATGGTCACACACTGCATGTGGTTTTAAAAGCAACATGTCTGTTCAGTACAACGATCGAGATGTGTAATATTAGTGCAGCTACGGTTTGTTCTTGAACATCAGTTCTGTTTTCTACTTTGATCACTTAGACCAAAAAAGTGTTGTTTTCAGATTCTTTCTTTTAAATCTATAAAGCACCTGCTCATTTTTTATTACAATTAGTTTCACATAAATGTTAGTTTTTCCTTTATGATCTTTTAATGCTTACACTACACTGTACACATTAGAGACATTTCTGTTACCTGTTTCTGTTGACTCAGAGTTGTGAAATGTTCTTTTATTTAATGCACAATATGAAGTTCATAATTTTCTTACAAATAAAACTCTAATGACAAACATGAACAGCTGTGCTTATTTCTGAGACATGAGTTTTTGAATGTGTTTAGACAGTGTGCATCTGTAATCTGAAACTGTAATGGTGAACCTGAGGTGATGGTCAACAGAAGGCTAATATATATCAATATAAAATAATATTGAAGTAATGTCTTTATCCCCTGCAGAGTGTGGACGCTGTGCACTCAATCACCTTATTCACTGTAGTAAACATGCACCGCTAGCTCAAGTGACTGACTGTCTCCATGGTTACATCGTATATTATTAGCTATGTAAACAGCTTCCATAGATACCGCCATAGCTCTCTGCAGCTGTAACACTTTCACACTTTGCAAATCATTTCACGATTTTGATAGTTATGAAGACAGAATATGTTTTTAAGGTCATGCTAGGCGGTTGCTATGGTGGTTGCTGTGGACTTGGCTGGACCGCGTCCGATTCCTGTTATTAGCTGTCCGCCGTAGGAAGGCTGCGTTCCATTTACAAGTAGTGACAGTCTGCCGCAACTCGAACTCAAACCCCACTTTGTTCTTTAATTATAGGCCTTTTATAGCCGTTCATGACACGCACACACACACATAAAGCACTTTGCCTCACCATGAGAATGGAACTTTACCTAAGCTACTGGAGTTGGGTAACTCTACTTACCAAAAGCAGAAGCACACAGATGAAGGATCAGATGCTGAATGTTGCAGGAACATGCTCGTGCGGTGGTCATTCAGTGCTGCTCCGGCAGGTTAGACAGTCCAAGACTGATATACTGCCCATCTGAGAGTTTGAAAACACACATGCAAAGATTTATTTTGTATTACAGTCAAAGTTGGATGTTCATTTTTGTCCTTTAAAAATGTTTGTGTATTTGAAAGCGCTAACATTTAAGGATGACTTGGATCGTCTCCTTTAAAGGGGAGACAAGTGTATCCACTGATCCACGTCACTTTACCTGGATGATGACTCCTCTCCCCCTCACTCAGAAACGCTCCTAATATAACCAAGCAAATAAATAATATTGAAGATTTACTTACATCATTACAAAAACAGGAAAAACATCTCCCTTTGATTCTATTTCTCCATTCCTGCTGAACATCAGGCAACAAATATCTCAATAAATCACAGTAAAATGTAAAGCACATGTTTTCTCTGCTTTGTCTAACCTCTGCAGAGCCTCTGTCAAGAAAAACATATCTGTAAGCATAAAACAAATATACATTTCATAACACGTCACTGGACAAACCTCGGTCAGTTGATTTCCTCTGTGCAGTGCAGACGAACATCAGTCAGCAAGTCAAGGTGGTAAGATGGACTGGTGTCCTTTGTGACTCTGCTGGTTCTTCTGAGGAAATAACACCGTCTCTCCACACCGTCACCATCTGTGAGCACAAACTGCTGCTCTGCTCTGCCAGCATGTAGGAAATCACATATCACACACACAGGGGTGAAGAAACATTAGAACTCAACTTTGGATACTTTAGATCTAAACAGATCAAAGTAGCTCTTAGCTTCAACAATCAGTGAACAGACAAACAATGATACCATACTGATTCTGTATGAATACAATATGGTATTTTCAATACAGGTGTCAAATTAATTTACTAAAACTAATACAGATATATGTATTTTTTTTTTTGATAAATTCGTTTGCTAAATTATAAGAATATATATTTTTTCATTTAACAATTGCAACTGAAAGAAATTAAATATTGAACAAAAATATATTGTCACATTCTGAGCATGCTCAGCATGCTGACAGACTTGAAGTTGCTACAGATTTTAAGAAGTGATAATTATAGGGAAAAAACTTCTCTTTTTCATCCGTTTAATCAAACATTTGATGCCTTAGATGTCTCAGTCCTATAGCATTCTGCAACTACAACTAAGCTGAAGCTTGGATTTGGCTGCAGGTGCCCTGTACATCCTTCTCAACATGTGGGTACCATTTAATCACACTTCTTCCTGAGCTTTGCTTCGTCACAAGACCAAAGGTGGCATCCCGTGTCACGGTCCAGAAGAAACATTTGAAGAAACATCATGGAGAAGAAACATTTACGCGCCTCCCGGTTTTGTTTTCTGATCCTGCAAAAAGACTGAGGACAACAAAGCCCAGAGAACACGAGATACACAACATCCAACATTCAGACTCAACAGCCTCCATAAATGAAGAGCACCAGGTTGGTTCAGTTATAGTAGATGTCATGGAATTTTTTAAATAAAGTCTGCAACACAGAAAGAGCTGTGATCATGCTATTTATTACTGTGCACAGGAGAGCAAACACACATCAAACATCACAGTTCAGTCATGTCAGCTCTGCCACTTCACGTGTCTCGCTATGAAACCTAACGGATCAATGGTTATGCTGTTTTGTGTCCTTGACGTTATCAGCACCTGTAAAGGGAGTTGTTTTCTCAAACTGCTGAAGTAAGTTCATCTAGTTTTAGAAACTTTCATTGAACAGTCTATAACAGTGTCACAACTAAGCATATGCACTTAAATGCTTTAAATGAGAATAACATAAAATTTCTATTACAGGAGCTAGAGCCTGTCCCAGTAGTCATAAGTAGAGCACACCTGGACAGGTCACCAGTCTGTCAGAGGACTAACACAGATGCAGCCTGACTCAATCCTAAATGTTCAGCACACAGAGACACAGAGGTACCGTTTAAAGTTTAGTGTTAACTTGAGTCAGAGTCTGGCAGTCTTTGCATGATGTCCACGTCACTGTAAGTTTCTAGCTGACTCTCAGGTGTGACAGGTGTGCCAGCAGGAAAGAGTAATAATAGCCTGCATCCTGAGGTTTTTCATGCAGGATTAAAGGAGCCAGGCTTTGTTCACACAGCTAGGATTGTATTTTACACTGACCCTGGGTCAGTATAAGTATCATACAGTTTAAACGAAGCACTGAAACTTGCACATATTTATTACAGATGCACTGAAGCTAATCGAGATATTTGCTGTCAGTCTGTGGCTGCGATTAAACACTTTACTGGAAACTTTATTAACTAGTAACTTCGTCAGTCATGACAGAAGCTAATATTTCTGTGCTAACATCGTTTAAACAGTAACAGCTTTATTCCAATATAAGCTAACGTTTACACCGTAACTTTAAGCTAGCACCATAAAGACGGTAAAACACGTAATAACATCTACAAATGCATCTTAAAGCTGTTATATTAGCACTCGGTGTATTACTAACATAACCACATTAACATTATTGACACTCGCTGGTCTGACTTTTAATAGTCATTCTATAAATGCTGTCCGTTTAAACGGTCTTACCTGTACACACTGCTGTATCCACCGGATTGCAGCCAGAGTGGATTCTGGAGTCTTCCCACGCTCCTGTTAGTGATCCTCCATCTGGATGGATGATAACAACCTTCTGAACAATCTAGCAGGAGATGGTCCATATCTAGGGGATATGGACTGATAACAGCCGAAGCGGGTGAATAAAGTCACCCAGTCGCTAGCTGTGCGATTACCCAGCATACACCAGCACAATATTAGGCACAGCACCACCATAGACATTTTCAGTGGTTTTGAATGCAGGACATGGTTATCTTACCTTGTAAAATGCATGACAATAAAACAGCTAACCACCATAAAATGGTATTGTGTATGTATGTATGTGCATGTGTGTGTGTGTGTGTGTGTGTGAGAGAGAGAGAGAGAGAGAGAGAGAGAGAGAGAGAGAGAGAGAGAGAGAGAAAGAGAGAGGGGTGGGGGGGGGGGAGAGAGATCAAAGGCGTGCGCTTATGTTTTTTCTTGATCAAGAGTGTGCCTCCTCTCTCTTATTGGATGTATGGTATAGCATGTTTATTCAGGTGCACCTTTGAAGTCTATGAGAATACTTTGCAGCCTGGTCTGAGTGGTCATTTCTGCACAGACACAATGAAGCGTGCACTCAGTTTAGAGGAGGCTGTTGCTGCAGTTTTGCACTCTCCACAAGCAGTGGAGATACTTCTGACAGCGAAGAAGAATTTTTGCCAGGCACCGAGGAGCTTTGCAGCTCATGTGCGGAGGAGGAGAAGGAGAAGGAGGAAGAAGAGCAGGAGGAAGAGACAAGACTGGAGGATGGCCAGTGGAGATCTAAAAATGGAGAAATCATGTGGCAACCCACACACGAAGAGGTCCTGCCATTTTTTCCTCCCCCCATTTTAACCCCAGGACCAACCCATTATGCAATTCGTATAGGATCAGCAGCCCTGTGAGCACTTTCCATCTTTTTTTTGCAGAGGACATTATGCAGCTAATCCTGCATTTCACCAACCTGCAGGGGCAACAGGTCAGTAAAAGACTGGAAGGACATAGATGAGGAGTTGCAGGCTTACATGGGGCTTGTGATGCTGGCTGGCCTGTACAGGTCTCAACATGAAACGACAACAAGCCTGTGAAATGGGGAGACAGGGCTCTTCTGTTTCATGCTACCATGTCAAAAAAAAAAAGAAGATTTGAGCAAATTAATCGGGCAGTAAGATTCGATGATCGTCTCTCCCGTCCAGGTCGCTACAGGGGGGGGGCAAGGCTGTTTCCTACATCCCCAAGCAAAGAAAAAAGGTTGTCTTATTGAGCACCAGGCACCGTGAGCTACAAGTCCAGGACTCTGGAAAGAGAAAGCCCCACATCATCCTGGATTATAACAAATGCAAAGGGACTGTGGATCATTTGGACCAGGTAAGCACAATTATAAGTAATTTATTTGCCAAATTGTTTACCGTTTCTCATTGTTATAACTGATAAAGTCAGATAATGTGATTATAATAGTTTTGATATGAGATGATAGTTTTAGACTATGATAGTTTTGATAGTTACAGTAAGGAGGGGGGGGGGGGGGGGGGGGGGGGGGTCCAGTTTGACGCCCACAGGCAGGAAGAATCTCTTGCTTATGGCTGTATAAATCTGTTCATGTCACCTGATCATTTCTTTTTGTTTTGCAGGTTTGTGGCAACTACTCCTGCCGTAGAAGGACACGTAGGTGGCCCATGTGTCTGTTCTACCACATGATCGAGGTAAGCTGCTATAATGCTTTCATTCAAGACGGCTGTAACTTTTGATAGAAGACGCATATAAACATATTTATGGATTTATCTTATAAAGTTCGATATCCCCGTGTTGAGCAAACAGGTTTTGCAGCTGTTTGATCTAAGATTTTCAAGTTATTCACAAAATGAATACCTATACTTTGTTTCGTGCGACAACTCCATTCAAATGCATGTAATAGTCAGAAACGCACTGTCTTGGCGAAATAAAGCGTTTACAACTTCATGAGACAGCTCTAACTTTTGATAGGAGACTCAGATATGCGTATTTATGGCTTTATCTTATCGAATTCAATATCCCCGTGTTGAGCAAACAGTTTTAAAGCTATGTGAGCTAAGATTTTCAAGTTATTCACAAGATGAAAACCTATACTTTGTTTCGTGCGAGAACTCCATTCAAATGCATGTAATAGTCAGAAACGCACTGTCTCGGCGAAATAAAGCGTTTTTGTACAGCTTCATGAAGTTACCTGTAACTTTTGATAGAAGGCTCAGATTTATATATTTATGGTTTTATCTTATAGAATTCAATATCCCCGTGCTGGGAAAACAGATTTTGCAGCTGTGTGAGCTAAGATTTCCAAGTTATACACATAATGAAAACCTATACTTTGTTTCGGTCGAGTTCCCCATTCAAATGCATGCAACAGTGAGAAACGCACTGTCTTGGCGAAAGAAAGCGTTTTTGTACAACTTCATATAAATAGCTGTAACTTTTGATAGAAGACTCGGATACACATGTTTATGGCTTTATCTTATAGAACTCAAGGTCCCCGTGCTGGGAAAACAGGTTTTGCAGCCGTTTGAGCTAAGATTTTAAAATTATTCACATAATGAAAACCTATACTTTGTTTCGGGCGAGTTCCCCATTCAAATGCATGTAACAGTGAGAAACGCACTGTCTTGGCGAAAGAAAGCGTTTTTGTACAACTTCATATAAATAGCTGTAACTTTTGATAGAAGACTCAGACAAACATGTTTATGGCTTTATCTTATAGAACTCAAGGTCCCCGTGCTGGGAAAACAGAACAGGTTTTGCAGCTGTTTGAGCTAAGATTTTCAAGTTATACACATAATGAAAACCTATACTTTGTTTCGGGCGAGTTCCCCATTCAAATGCATGTAACAGTGAGAAACGCACTGTCTTCACGAAAGAAAGCGTTTTTGTACAACTTCATATAAATAGCTGTAACTTTTGATAGAAGACTCAGACAAACATGTTTATGGCTTTATCTTATAGAACTCAAGGTCCCCGTGCTGGGCAAACAGGATTTGCAGCTGTTTGAGCTAAGATTTTCAAGTTATACACATAATGAAACCTATACTTTGTTTCGGGCGAGTTCCCCATTCAAATGCATGCAACAGTGAAAAACGCACTGTCTTGGCGAAATAAAGCGTTTTTGTACAACTTTATATAAATAGCTGTAACTTTTGATAGAAGACTCAGACAAACATGTTTATGGCTTTATCTTATAGAACTCAATATCCCCGTGCTGGGCAAACAGGATTTGCAGCTGTTTGAGCTAAGATTTCCAAATTATTCACATAATGAAAACCTATACTTTGTTTCGGTCGAGTTCCCCATTCAAATGCATGTAACAGTGAGAAACGCACTGTCTTCACGAAAGAAAGCGTTTTTGTACAACTTCATATAAATAGCTGTAACTTTTGATAGAAGACTCAGACAAACATGTTTATGGCTTTATCTTATAGAACTCAAGGTCCCCGTGCTGGGCAAACAGCAGCTGTTTGAGCTAAGATTTTCAAGTTATACACATAATGAAACCTATACTTTGTTTCGGGCGAGTTCCCCATTCAAATGCATGCAACAGTGAGAAACGCACTGTCTTGGCGAAATAAAGCGTTTTTGTACAACTTTATATAAATAGCTGTAACTTTTGATGGAAGACTCAGACAAACATGTTTATGGCTTTATCTTATAGAACTCAAGGTCCCCATGCTGGGAAAACAGGTTTTGCAGCTGTTTGAGCTAAGATTTTCAAGTTATACACATAATGAAAACCTATACTTTGTTTCGGTCGAGTTCCCCATTCAAATGCATGTAACAGTGAGAAACGCACTGTCTTGGCGAAAGAAAGCGTTTTTGTACAACTTCATATAAATAGCTGTAACTTTTGATAGAAGATTCAGACAAACATGTTTATGGCTTTATCTTATAGAACTCAAGGTCCCCGTGCTGGGCAAACAGGATTTGCAGCTGTATGAGCTAAGATTTTCAAGTTATACACATAATGAAAACCTATACTTTGTTTCGGTCGAGTTCCCCATTCAAATGCATGTAACAGTGAGAAACGCACTGTCTTCACGAAAGAAAGCGTTTTTGAACAACTTCATATAAATAGCTGTAACTTTTGATGGAAGACTCAGACAAACATGTTTATGGCTTTATCTTATAGAACTCAAGGTCCCCGTGCTGGGAAAACAGGTTTTGCAGCTGTTTGAGCTAAGATTTTCAAGTTATACACATAATGAAAACCTATACTTTGTTTCGGTCGAGTTCCCCATTCAAATGCATGTAACAGTGAGAAACGCACTGTCTTCACGAAAGAAAGCGTTTTTGTACAACTTCATATAAATAGCTGTAACTTTTGATAGAAGACTCAGACAAACATGTTTATGGCTTTATCTTATAGAACTCAAGGTCCCCGTGCTGGGAAAACAGGTTTTGCAGCTGTTTGACCTAAGATTTTCAAGTTATACACATAATGAAAACCTATACTTTGATTCGGTCGAGTTCCCCATTCAAATGCATGTAACAGTGAGAAACGCACTGTCTTGGCGAAATAAAGCGTTTTTGTACAACTTTATATAAATAGCTGTAACTTTTGATAGAAGACTCAGACAAACATGTTTATGGCTTTATCTTATAGAACTCAAGGTCCCCGTGCTGGGAAAACAGGTTTTGCAGCTGTTTGAGCTAAGATTTTCAAGTTATACACATAATGAAACCTATACTTTGTTTCGGTCGAGTTCCCCATTCAAATGCATGCAACAGTGAGAAACGCACTGTCTTGGTGAAAGAAAGCGTTTTTGTACAACTTCATATAAATAGCTGTAACTTTTGATAGAAGACTCAGACAAACATGTTTATGGCTTTATCTTATAGAACTCAATATCCCCGTGCTGGGCAAACAGGATTTGCAGCTGTTTGAGCTAAGATTTCCAAATTATTCACATAATGAAAACCTATACTTTGTTTCGGTCGAGTTCCCCATTCAAATGCATGTAACAGTGAGAAACGCACTGTCTTCACGAAAGAAAGCGTTTTTGTACAACTTCATATAAATAGCTGTAACTTTTGATAGAAGACTCGGATACACATGTTTATGGCTTTATATTATAGAACTCAAGGTCCCCGTGCTGGGAAAACAGGTTTTGCAGCTGTTTGAGCTAAGATTTTCAAGTTATACACATAATGAAACCTATACTTTGTTTCGGTCGAGTTCCCCATTCAAATGCATGCAACAGTGAAAATCGCACTGTCTTGGCGAAAGAAAGCGTTTTTGTACAACTTCATATAAATAGCTGTAACTTTTGATAGAAGACTCAGACAAACATGTTTATGGCTTTATCTTATAGAACTCAAGGTCCCCGTGCTGGGCAAACAGGATTTGCAGCTGTTTGAGCTAAGATTTCCAAATTATTCACATAATGAAAACCTATACTTTGTTTCGGTCGAGTTCCCCATTCAACTGCATGTAACAGTGAGAAACACACTGTCTTGGCGAAATAAAGCGTTTTTGTACAACTTCATATAAATAGCTGTAACTTTTGATAGAAGACTCAGACAAACATGTTTATGGCTTTATCTTATAGAACTCAATATCCCCGTGCTGGGCAAACAGGATTTGCAGCTGTTTGAGCTAAGATTTTTTAAGTTATACTCATAATGAAAACCTATACTTTGTTTCGGGCGAGTTCCCCATTCAAATGCATGCAACAGTGAGAAACGCACTGTCTTGGCGAAATAAAGCGTTTTTGTACAACTTCATATAAATAGCTGTAACTTTTGATAGAAGACTCAGACAAACATGTTTATGGCTTTATCTTATAGAACTCAAGGTCCCCGTGCTGGGCAAACAGGATTTGCAGCTGTTTGAGCTTAGATTTTCAAGTTATACACATAATGAAAACCTATACTTTGTTTCGGTCGAGTTCCCCATTCAAATGCATGTAACAGTGAGAAACGCACTGTCTTCACGAAAGAAAGCGTTTTTGTACAACTTCATATAAATAGCTGTAACTTTTGATAGAAGACTCAGACAAACATGTTTATGGCTTTATCTTATAGAACTCAAGGTCCCCGTGCTGGGAAATCAGGATTTGCAGCTGTTTGAGCTAAGATTTTCAAGTTATACACATAATGAAAACCTATACTTTGATTCGGTCGAGTTCCCCATTCAAATGCATGTAACAGTGAGAAACGCACTGTCTTCACGAAAGAAAGCGTTTTTGTACAACTTCATATAAATAGCTGTAACTTTTGATAGAAGACTCAGACAAACATGTTTATGGCTTTATCTTATAGAACTCAAGGTCCCCGTGCTGGGCAAACAGGATTTGCAGCTGTTTGAGCTAAGATTTTCAAGTTATACACATAATGAAACCTATACTTTGTTTCGGGCGAGTTCCCCATTCAAATGCATGCAACAGTGAAAAACGCACTGTCTTGGCGAAATAAAGCGTTTTTGTACAACTTTATATAAATAGCTGTAACTTTTGATAGAAGACTCAGACAAACATGTTTATGGCTTTATCTTATAGAACTCAATATCCCCGTGCTGGGCAAACAGGATTTGCAGCTGTTTGAGCTAAGATTTCCAAATTATTCACATAATGAAAACCTATACTTTGTTTCGGTCGAGTTCCCCATTCAAATGCATGTAACAGTGAGAAACGCACTGTCTTCACGAAAGAAAGCGTTTTTGAACAACTTCATATAAATAGCTGTAACTTTTGATGGAAGACTCAGACAAACATGTTTATGGCTTTATCTTATAGAACTCAAGGTCCCCGTGCTGGGAAAACAGGTTTTGCAGCTGTTTGAGCTAAGATTTTCAAGTTATACACATAATGAAAACCTATACTTTGTTTCGGTCGAGTTCCCCATTCAAATGCATGTAACAGTGAGAAACGCACTGTCTTCACGAAAGAAAGCGTTTTTGTACAACTTCATATAAATAGCTGTAACTTTTGATAGAAGACTCAGACAAACATGTTTATGGCTTTATCTTATAGAACTCAAGGTCCCCGTGCTGGGAAAACAGGTTTTGCAGCTGTTTGACCTAAGATTTTCAAGTTATACACATAATGAAAACCTATACTTTGATTCGGTCGAGTTCCCCATTCAAATGCATGTAACAGTGAGAAACGCACTGTCTTGGCGAAATAAAGCGTTTTTGTACAACTTCATATAAATAGCTGTAACTTTTGATAGAAGACTCAGACAAACATGTTTATGGCTTTATCTTATAGAACTCAAGGTCCCCGTGCTGGGAAAACAGGTTTTGCAGCTGTTTGAGCTAAGATTTTCAAGTTATACACATAATGAAACCTATACTTTGTTTCGGTCGAGTTCCCCATTCAAATGCATGCAACAGTGAGAAACGCACTGTCTTGGTGAAAGAAAGCGTTTTTGTACAACTTCATATAAATAGCTGTAACTTTTGATAGAAGACTCAGACAAACATGTTTATGGCTTTATCTTATAGAACTCAATATCCCCGTGCTGGGCAAACAGGATTTGCAGCTGTTTGAGCTAAGATTTCCAAATTATTCACATAATGAAAACCTATACTTTGTTTCGGTCGAGTTCCCCATTCAAATGCATGTAACAGTGAGAAACGCACTGTCTTCACGAAAGAAAGCGTTTTTGTACAACTTCATATAAATAGCTGTAACTTTTGATAGAAGACTCGGATACACATGTTTATGGCTTTATATTATAGAACTCAAGGTCCCCGTGCTGGGAAAACAGGTTTTGCAGCTGTTTGAGCTAAGATTTTCAAGTTATACACATAATGAAACCTATACTTTGTTTCGGTCGAGTTCCCCATTCAAATGCATGCAACAGTGAAAATCGCACTGTCTTGGCGAAAGAAAGCGTTTTTGTACAACTTCATATAAATAGCTGTAACTTTTGATAGAAGACTCAGACAAACATGTTTATGGCTTTATCTTATAGAACTCAATATCCCCGTGCTGGGCAAACAGGATTTGCAGCTGTTTGAGCTAAGATTTCCAAATTATTCACATAATGAAAACCTATACTTTGTTTCGGTCGAGTTCCCCATTCAAATGCATGTAACAGTGAGAAACGCACTGTCTTCACGAAAGAAAGCGTTTTTGTACAACTTCATATAAATAGCTGTAACTTTTGATAGAAGACTCGGATACACATGTTTATGGCTTTATATTATAGAACTCAAGGTCCCCGTGCTGGGAAAACAGGTTTTGCAGCTGTTTGAGCTAAGATTTCCAAATTATTCACATAATGAAAACCTATACTTTGTTTCGGTCGAGTTCCCCATTCAACTGCATGTAACAGTGAGAAACACACTGTCTTGGCGAAATAAAGCGTTTTTGTACAACTTCATATAAATAGCTGTAACTTTTGATAGAAGACTCAGACAAACATGTTTATGGCTTTATCTTATAGAACTCAATATCCCCGTGCTGGGCAAACAGGATTTGCAGCTGTTTGAGCTAAGATTTTTTAAGTTATACTCATAATGAAAACCTATACTTTGTTTCGGGCGAGTTCCCCATTCAAATGCATGCAACAGTGAAAAACGCACTGTCTTGGCGAAATAAAGCGTTTTTGTACAACTTCATATAAATAGCTGTAACTTTTGATAGAAGACTCAGACAAACATGTTTATGGCTTTATCTTATAGAACTCAAGGTCCCCGTGCTGGGCAAACAGGATTTGCAGCTGTTTGAGCTAAGATTTTTTAAGTTATACTCATAATGAAAACCTATACTTTGTTTCGGGCGAGTTCCCCATTCAAATGCATGCAACAGTGAGAAACGCACTGTCTTGGCGAAATAAAGCGTTTTTGTACAACTTCATATAAATAGCTGTAACTTTTGATAGAAGACTCAGACAAACATGTTTATGGCTTTATCTTATAGAACTCAAGGTCCCCGTGCTGGGCAAACAGGATTTGCAGCTGTTTGAGCTTAGATTTTCAAGTTATACACATAATGAAAACCTATACTTTGTTTCGGTCGAGTTCCCCATTCAAATGCATGTAACAGTGAGAAACGCACTGTCTTCACGAAAGAAAGCGTTTTTGTACAACTTCATATAAATAGCTGTAACTTTTGATAGAAGACTCAGACAAACATGTTTATGGCTTTATCTTATAGAACTCAAGGTCCCCGTGCTGGGAAATCAGGATTTGCAGCTGTTTGAGCTAAGATTTTCAAGTTATACACATAATGAAAACCTATACTTTGATTCGGTCGAGTTCCCCATTCAAATGCATGTAACAGTGAGAAACGCACTGTCTTCACGAAAGAAAGCGTTTTTGTACAACTTCATATAAATAGCTGTAACTTTTGATAGAAGACTCAGACAAACATGTTTATGGCTTTATCTTATAGAACTGAAGGTCCCCGTGCTGGGCAAACAGCAGCTGTTTGAGCTAAGATTTTAAAGTTATACACATAATGAAACCTATACTTTGTTTCGGGCGAGTTCCCCATTCAAATGCATGCAACAGTGAGAAACGCACTGTCTTGGCGAAATAAAGCGTTTTTGTACAACTTTATATAAATAGCTGTAACTTTTGATAGAAGACTCAGACAAACATGTTTATGGCTTTATCTTATAGAACTCAAGGTCCCCGTGCTGGGCAAACAGGATTTGCAGCTGTTTGAGCTAAGATTTTCAAGTTATACACATAATGAAACCTATACTTTGTTTCGGTCGAGTTCCCCATTCAAATGCATGCAACAGTAAGAAACGCACTGGCTTGGCGAAATAAAGCGTTTTTGTACAACTTCATATAAATAGCTGTAACTTTTGATAGAAGACTCAGACAAACATGTTTATGGCTTTATCTTATAGAACTCAAGGTCCCCGTGCTGGGCAAACAGGATTTGCAGCTGTTTGAGCTTAGATTTTCAAGTTATACACATAATGAAAACCTATACTTTGTTTCGGTCGAGTTCCCCATTCAAATGCATGTAACAGTGAGAAACGCACTGTCTTCACGAAAGAAAGCGTTTTTGTACAACTTCATATAAATAGCTGTAACTTTTGATAGAAGACTCAGACAAACATGTTTATGGCTTTATCTTATAGAACTCAAGGTCCCCGTGCTGGGAAATCAGGATTTGCAGCTGTTTGAGCTAAGATTTTCAAGTTATACACATAATGAAAACCTATACTTTGATTCGGTCGAGTTCCCCATTCAAATGCATGTAACAGTGAGAAACGCACTGTCTTCACGAAAGAAAGCGTTTTTGTACAACTTCATATAAATAGCTGTAACTTTTGATAGAAGACTCAGACAAACATGTTTATGGCTTTATCTTATAGAACTGAAGGTCCCCGTGCTGGGCAAACAGCAGCTGTTTGAGCTAAGATTTTAAAGTTATACACATAATGAAACCTATACTTTGTTTCGGGCGAGTTCCCCATTCAAATGCATGCAACAGTGAGAAACGCACTGTCTTGGCGAAATAAAGCGTTTTTGTACAACTTTATATAAATAGCTGTAACTTTTGATAGAAGACTCAGACAAACATGTTTATGGCTTTATCTTATAGAACTCAAGGTCCCCGTGCTGGGCAAACAGGATTTGCAGCTGTTTGAGCTAAGATTTTCAAGTTATACACATAATGAAACCTATACTTTGTTTCGGTCGAGTTCCCCATTCAAATGCATGCAACAGTGAGAAACGCACTGTCTTGGCGAAAGAAAGCGTTTTTGTACAACTTCATATAAATAGCTGTAACTTTTGATAGAAGACTCAGACAAACATGTTTATGGCTTTATCTTATAGAACTCAAGGTCCCCGTGCTGGGCAAACAGGATTTGCAGCTGTTTGAGCTAAGATTTTGAAGTTATACACATAATGAAAACCTATACTTTGATTCGGTCGAGTTCCCCATTCAAATGCATGTAACAGTGAGAAACGCACTGTCTTGGCGAAATAAAGCGTTTTTGTACAACTTCATATAAATAGCTGTAACTTTTGATAGAAGACTCGGATACACATGTTTATGGCTTTATATTATAGAACTCAAGGTCCCCGTGCTGGGAAAACAGGTTTTTCAGCTGTTTGAGCTAAGATTTCCAAATTATTCACATAATGAAAACCTATACTTTGTTTCGGTCGAGTTCCCCATTCAACTGCATGTAACAGTGAGAAACACACTGTCTTGGCGAAAGAAAGCGTTTTTGTACAACTTTATATAAATAGCTGTAACTTTTGATAGAAGACTCAGACAAACATGTTTATGGCTTTATCTTATAGAACTCAAGGTCCCCGTGCTGGGAAAACAGGATTTGCAGCTGTTTGAGCTAAGATTTTCAAGTTATACACATAATGAAAATCTATACTTTGTTTCGGTCGAGTTCCCCATTCAAATGCATGTAACAGTGAGAAACGCACTGTCTTGACGAAAGAAAGCGTTTTTGTACAACTTCATATAAATAGCTGTAACTTTTGATAGAAGACTCAGACAAACATGTTTATGGCTTTATCTTATAGAACTCAAGGTCCCCGTGCTGGGCAAACAGGATTTGCAGCTGTTTGAGCTAAGACTTTCAAGTTATACACATAATGAAACCTATACTTTGTTTCGGGCGAGTTCCCCATTCAAATGCATGCAACAGTCAGAAACGCACTGTCTTGGCGAAATAAAGCGTTTTTGTACAACTTCATATAAATAGCTGTAACTTTTGATAGAAGACTCAGACAAACATGTTTATGGCTTTATCTTATAGAACTCAAGGTCCCCGTGCTGGGCAAACAGGATTTGCAGCTGTTTGAGCTAAGATTTTCAAGTTATACACATAATGAAACCTATACTTTGTTTCGGTCGAGTTCCCCATTCAAATGCATGCAACAGTAAGAAACGCACTGGCTTGGCGAAATAAAGCGTTTTTGTACAACTTCATATAAATAGCTGTAACTTTTGATAGAAGACTCGGATACACATGTTTATGGCTTTATATTATAGAACTCAAGGTCCCCGTGCTGGGAAAACAGGTTTTGCAGCTGTTTGAGCTAAGATTTTCAAGTTATACACATAATGAAACCTATACTTTGTTTCGGTCGAGTTCCCCATTCAAATGCATGCAACAGTGAGAAACGCACTGTCTTGGCGAAAGAAAGCGTTTTTGTACAACTTCATATAAATAGCTGTAACTTTTGATAGAAGACTCAGACAAACATGTTTATGGCTTTATCTTATAGAACTCAAGGTCCCCGTGCTGGGCAAACAGGATTTGCAGCTGTTTGAGCTAAGATTTTGAAGTTATACACATAATGAAAACCTATACTTTGATTCGGTCGAGTTCCCCATTCAAATGCATGTAACAGTGAGAAACGCACTGTCTTGGCGAAATAAAGCGTTTTTGTACAACTTCATATAAATAGCTGTAACTTTTGATAGAAGACTCGGATACACATGTTTATGGCTTTATATTATAGAACTCAAGGTCCCCGTGCTGGGAAAACAGGTTTTTCAGCTGTTTGAGCTAAGATTTCCAAATTATTCACATAATGAAAACCTATACTTTGTTTCGGTCGAGTTCCCCATTCAACTGCATGTAACAGTGAGAAACACACTGTCTTGGCGAAAGAAAGCGTTTTTGTACAACTTTATATAAATAGCTGTAACTTTTGATAGAAGACTCAGACAAACATGTTTATGGCTTTATCTTATAGAACTCAAGGTCCCCGTGCTGGGAAAACAGGATTTGCAGCTGTTTGAGCTAAGATTTTCAAGTTATACACATAATGAAAATCTATACTTTGTTTCGGTCGAGTTCCCCATTCAAATGCATGTAACAGTGAGAAACGCACTGTCTTGACGAAAGAAAGCGTTTTTGTACAACTTCATATAAATAGCTGTAACTTTTGATAGAAGACTCAGACAAACATGTTTATGGCTTTATCTTATAGAACTCAATATCCCCGTGCTGGGCAAACAGGATTTGCAGCTGTTTGAGCTAAGATTTCCAAATTATTCACATAATGAAAACCTATACTTTGTTTCGGTCGAGTTCCCCATTCAAATGCATGTAACAGTGAGAAACGCACTGTCTTCACGAAAGAAAGCGTTTTTGAACAACTTCATATAAATAGCTGTAACTTTTGATGGAAGACTCAGACAAACATGTTTATGGCTTTATCTTATAGAACTCAAGGTCCCCGTGCTGGGAAAACAGGTTTTGCAGCTGTTTGAGCTAAGATTTTCAAGTTATACACATAATGAAAACCTATACTTTGTTTCGGTCGAGTTCCCCATTCAAATGCATGTAACAGTGAGAAACGCACTGTCTTCACGAAAGAAAGCGTTTTTGTACAACTTCATATAAATAGCTGTAACTTTTGATAGAAGACTCAGACAAACATGTTTATGGCTTTATCTTATAGAACTCAAGGTCCCCGTGCTGGGAAAACAGGTTTTGCAGCTGTTTGACCTAAGATTTTCAAGTTATACACATAATGAAAACCTATACTTTGATTCGGTCGAGTTCCCCATTCAAATGCATGTAACAGTGAGAAACGCACTGTCTTGGCGAAATAAAGCGTTTTTGTACAACTTCATATAAATAGCTGTAACTTTTGATAGAAGACTCAGACAAACATGTTTATGGCTTTATCTTATAGAACTCAAGGTCCCCGTGCTGGGAAAACAGGTTTTGCAGCTGTTTGAGCTAAGATTTTCAAGTTATACACATAATGAAACCTATACTTTGTTTCGGTCGAGTTCCCCATTCAAATGCATGCAACAGTGAGAAACGCACTGTCTTGGTGAAAGAAAGCGTTTTTGTACAACTTCATATAAATAGCTGTAACTTTTGATAGAAGACTCAGACAAACATGTTTATGGCTTTATCTTATAGAACTCAATATCCCCGTGCTGGGCAAACAGGATTTGCAGCTGTTTGAGCTAAGATTTCCAAATTATTCACATAATGAAAACCTATACTTTGTTTCGGTCGAGTTCCCCATTCAAATGCATGTAACAGTGAGAAACGCACTGTCTTCACGAAAGAAAGCGTTTTTGTACAACTTCATATAAATAGCTGTAACTTTTGATAGAAGACTCGGATACACATGTTTATGGCTTTATATTATAGAACTCAAGGTCCCCGTGCTGGGAAAACAGGTTTTGCAGCTGTTTGAGCTAAGATTTTCAAGTTATACACATAATGAAACCTATACTTTGTTTCGGTCGAGTTCCCCATTCAAATGCATGCAACAGTGAAAATCGCACTGTCTTGGCGAAAGAAAGCGTTTTTGTACAACTTCATATAAATAGCTGTAACTTTTGATAGAAGACTCAGACAAACATGTTTATGGCTTTATCTTATAGAACTCAATATCCCCGTGCTGGGCAAACAGGATTTGCAGCTGTTTGAGCTAAGATTTCCAAATTATTCACATAATGAAAACCTATACTTTGTTTCGGTCGAGTTCCCCATTCAAATGCATGTAACAGTGAGAAACGCACTGTCTTCACGAAAGAAAGCGTTTTTGTACAACTTCATATAAATAGCTGTAACTTTTGATAGAAGACTCGGATACACATGTTTATGGCTTTATATTATAGAACTCAAGGTCCCCGTGCTGGGAAAACAGGTTTTGCAGCTGTTTGAGCTAAGATTTCCAAATTATTCACATAATGAAAACCTATACTTTGTTTCGGTCGAGTTCCCCATTCAACTGCATGTAACAGTGAGAAACACACTGTCTTGGCGAAATAAAGCGTTTTTGTACAACTTCATATAAATAGCTGTAACTTTTGATAGAAGACTCAGACAAACATGTTTATGGCTTTATCTTATAGAACTCAAGGTCCCCGTGCTGGGCAAACAGGATTTGCAGCTGTTTGAGCTAAGATTTTTTAAGTTATACTCATAATGAAAACCTATACTTTGTTTCGGGCGAGTTCCCCATTCAAATGCATGCAACAGTGAGAAACGCACTGTCTTGGCGAAATAAAGCGTTTTTGTACAACTTCATATAAATAGCTGTAACTTTTGATAGAAGACTCAGACAAACATGTTTATGGCTTTATCTTATAGAACTCAAGGTCCCCGTGCTGGGCAAACAGGATTTGCAGCTGTTTGAGCTTAGATTTTCAAGTTATACACATAATGAAAACCTATACTTTGTTTCGGTCGAGTTCCCCATTCAAATGCATGTAACAGTGAGAAACGCACTGTCTTCACGAAAGAAAGCGTTTTTGTACAACTTCATATAAATAGCTGTAACTTTTGATAGAAGACTCAGACAAACATGTTTATGGCTTTATCTTATAGAACTCAAGGTCCCCGTGCTGGGAAATCAGGATTTGCAGCTGTTTGAGCTAAGATTTTCAAGTTATACACATAATGAAAACCTATACTTTGATTCGGTCGAGTTCCCCATTCAAATGCATGTAACAGTGAGAAACGCACTGTCTTCACGAAAGAAAGCGTTTTTGTACAACTTCATATAAATAGCTGTAACTTTTGATAGAAGACTCAGACAAACATGTTTATGGCTTTATCTTATAGAACTGAAGGTCCCCGTGCTGGGCAAACAGCAGCTGTTTGAGCTAAGATTTTAAAGTTATACACATAATGAAACCTATACTTTGTTTCGGGCGAGTTCCCCATTCAAATGCATGCAACAGTGAGAAACGCACTGTCTTGGCGAAATAAAGCGTTTTTGTACAACTTTATATAAATAGCTGTAACTTTTGATAGAAGACTCAGACAAACATGTTTATGGCTTTATCTTATAGAACTCAAGGTCCCCGTGCTGGGCAAACAGGATTTGCAGCTGTTTGAGCTAAGATTTTCAAGTTATACACATAATGAAACCTATACTTTGTTTCGGTCGAGTTCCCCATTCAAATGCATGCAACAGTAAGAAACGCACTGGCTTGGCGAAATAAAGCGTTTTTGTACAACTTCATATAAATAGCTGTAACTTTTGATAGAAGACTCAGACAAACATGTTTATGGCTTTATCTTATAGAACTCAAGGTCCCCGTGCTGGGCAAACAGGATTTGCAGCTGTTTGAGCTTAGATTTTCAAGTTATACACATAATGAAAACCTATACTTTGTTTCGGTCGAGTTCCCCATTCAAATGCATGTAACAGTGAGAAACGCACTGTCTTCACGAAAGAAAGCGTTTTTGTACAACTTCATATAAATAGCTGTAACTTTTGATAGAAGACTCAGACAAACATGTTTATGGCTTTATCTTATAGAACTCAAGGTCCCCGTGCTGGGAAATCAGGATTTGCAGCTGTTTGAGCTAAGATTTTCAAGTTATACACATAATGAAAACCTATACTTTGATTCGGTCGAGTTCCCCATTCAAATGCATGTAACAGTGAGAAATGCACTGTCTTCACGAAAGAAAGCGTTTTTGTACAACTTCATATAAATAGCTGTAACTTTTGATAGAAGACTCAGACAAACATGTTTATGGCTTTATCTTATAGAACTGAAGGTCCCCGTGCTGGGCAAACAGCAGCTGTTTGAGCTAAGATTTTAAAGTTATACACATAATGAAACCTATACTTTGTTTCGGGCGAGTTCCCCATTCAAATGCATGCAACAGTGAGAAACGCACTGTCTTGGCGAAATAAAGCGTTTTTGTACAACTTTATATAAATAGCTGTAACTTTTGATAGAAGACTCAGACAAACATGTTTATGGCTTTATCTTATAGAACTCAAGGTCCCCGTGCTGGGCAAACAGGATTTGCAGCTGTTTGAGCTAAGATTTTCAAGTTATACACATAATGAAACCTATACTTTGTTTCGGTCGAGTTCCCCATTCAAATGCATGCAACAGTAAGAAACGCACTGGCTTGGCGAAATAAAGCGTTTTTGTACAACTTCATATAAATAGCTGTAACTTTTGATAGAAGACTCGGATACACATGTTTATGGCTTTATATTATAGAACTCAAGGTCCCCGTGCTGGGAAAACAGGTTTTGCAGCTGTTTGAGCTAAGATTTTCAAGTTATACACATAATGAAACCTATACTTTGTTTCGGTCGAGTTCCCCATTCAAATGCATGCAACAGTGAGAAACGCACTGTCTTGGCGAAAGAAAGCGTTTTTGTACAACTTCATATAAATAGCTGTAACTTTTGATAGAAGACTCAGACAAACATGTTTATGGCTTTATCTTATAGAACTCAAGGTCCCCGTGCTGGGCAAACAGGATTTGCAGCTGTTTGAGCTAAGATTTTGAAGTTATACACATAATGAAAACCTATACTTTGATTCGGTCGAGTTCCCCATTCAAATGCATGTAACAGTGAGAAACGCACTGTCTTGGCGAAATAAAGCGTTTTTGTACAACTTCATATAAATAGCTGTAACTTTTGATAGAAGACTCGGATACACATGTTTATGGCTTTATATTATAGAACTCAAGGTCCCCGTGCTGGGAAAACAGGTTTTTCAGCTGTTTGAGCTAAGATTTCCAAATTATTCACATAATGAAAACCTATACTTTGTTTCGGTCGAGTTCCCCATTCAACTGCATGTAACAGTGAGAAACACACTGTCTTGGCGAAAGAAAGCGTTTTTGTACAACTTTATATAAATAGCTGTAACTTTTGATAGAAGACTCAGACAAACATGTTTATGGCTTTATCTTATAGAACTCAAGGTCCCCGTGCTGGGAAAACAGGATTTGCAGCTGTTTGAGCTAAGATTTTCAAGTTATACACATAATGAAAATCTATACTTTGTTTCGGTCGAGTTCCCCATTCAAATGCATGTAACAGTGAGAAACGCACTGTCTTGACGAAAGAAAGCGTTTTTGTACAACTTCATATAAATAGCTGTAACTTTTGATAGAAGACTCAGACAAACATGTTTATGGCTTTATCTTATAGAACTCAAGGTCCCCGTGCTGGGCAAACAGGATTTGCAGCTGTTTGAGCTAAGACTTTCAAGTTATACACATAATGAAACCTATACTTTGTTTCGGGCGAGTTCCCCATTCAAATGCATGCAACAGTCAGAAACGCACTGTCTTGGCGAAATAAAGCGTTTTTGTACAACTTTATATAAATAGCTGTAACTTTTGATAGAAGACTCAGACAAACATGTTTATGGCTTTATCTTATAGAACTCAAGGTCCCCGTGCTGGGAAATCTGGATTTGCAGCTGTTTGAGCTAAGATTTTCAAGTTATACACATAATGAAACCTATACTTTGTTTCGGTCGAGTTCCCCATTCAAATGCATGCAACAGTAAGAAACGCACTGGCTTGGCGAAATAAAGCGTTTTTGTACAACTTCATATAAATAGCTGTAACTTTTGATAGAAGACTCGGATACACATGTTTATGGCTTTATATTATAGAACTCAAGGTCCCCGTGCTGGGAAAACAGGTTTTGCAGCTGTTTGAGCTAAGATTTTCAAGTTATACACATAATGAAACCTATACTTTGTTTCGGTCGAGTTCCCCATTCAAATGCATGCAACAGTGAGAAACGCACTGTCTTGGCGAAAGAAAGCGTTTTTGTACAACTTCATATAAATAGCTGTAACTTTTGATAGAAGACTCAGACAAACATGTTTATGGCTTTATCTTATAGAACTCAAGGTCCCCGTGCTGGGCAAACAGGATTTGCAGCTGTTTGAGCTAAGATTTTGAAGTTATACACATAATGAAAACCTATACTTTGATTCGGTCGAGTTCCCCATTCAAATGCATGTAACAGTGAGAAACGCACTGTCTTGGCGAAATAAAGCGTTTTTGTACAACTTCATATAAATAGCTGTAACTTTTGATAGAAGACTCGGATACACATGTTTATGGCTTTATATTATAGAACTCAAGGTCCCCGTGCTGGGAAAACAGGTTTTTCAGCTGTTTGAGCTAAGATTTCCAAATTATTCACATAATGAAAACCTATACTTTGTTTCGGTCGAGTTCCCCATTCAACTGCATGTAACAGTGAGAAACACACTGTCTTGGCGAAAGAAAGCGTTTTTGTACAACTTTATATAAATAGCTGTAACTTTTGATAGAAGACTCAGACAAACATGTTTATGGCTTTATCTTATAGAACTCAAGGTCCCCGTGCTGGGAAAACAGGATTTGCAGCTGTTTGAGCTAAGATTTTCAAGTTATACACATAATGAAAATCTATACTTTGTTTCGGTCGAGTTCCCCATTCAAATGCATGTAACAGTGAGAAACGCACTGTCTTGACGAAAGAAAGCGTTTTTGTACAACTTCATATAAATAGCTGTAACTTTTGATAGAAGACTCAGACAAACATGTTTATGGCTTTATCTTATAGAACTCAAGGTCCCCGTGCTGGGCAAACAGGATTTGCAGCTGTTTGAGCTAAGACTTTCAAGTTATACACATAATGAAACCTATACTTTGTTTCGGGCGAGTTCCCCATTCAAATGCATGCAACAGTCAGAAACGCACTGTCTTGGCGAAATAAAGCGTTTTTGTACAACTTCATATAAATAGCTGTAACTTTTGATAGAAGACTCAGACAAACATGTTTATGGCTTTATCTTATAGAACTCAAGGTCCCCGTGCTGGGAAAACAGGATTTGCAGCTGTTTGAGCTAAGATTTTCAAGTTATACACATAATGAAACCTATACTTTGTTTCGGGCGAGTTCCCCATTCAAATGCATGCAACAGTGAAAAACGCACTGTCTTGGCGAAAGAAAGCGTTTTTGTACAACTTTATATAAATAGCTGTAACTTTTGATAGAAGACTCAGACAAACATGTTTATGGCTTTATCTTATAGAACTCAAGGTCCCCGTGCTGGGCAAACAGGATTTGCAGCTGTTTGAGCTAAGATTTCCAAATTATTCACATAATGAAAACCTATACTTTGTTTCGGTCGAGTTCCCCATTCAAATGCATGTAACAGTGAGAAACGCACTGTCTTCACGAAAGAAAGCGTTTTTGTACAACTTCATATAAATAGCTGTAACTTTTGATAGAAGACTCAGACAAACATGTTTATGGCTTTATCTTATAGAACTGAAGGTCCTCGTGCTGGGCAAACAGCAGCTGTTTGAGCTAAGATTTTCAAGTTATACACATAATGAAACCTATACTTTGTTTCGGGCGAGTTCCCCATTCAAATGCATGCAACAGTGAGAAACGCACTGTCTTGGCGAAATAAAGCGTTTTTGTACAACTTTATATAAATAGCTGTAACTTTTGATAGAAGACTCAGACAAACATGTTTATGGCTTTATCTTATAGAACTCAAGGTCCCCGTGCTGGGCAAACAGGATTTGCAGCTGTTTGAGCTAAGATTTTCAAGTTATACACATAATGAAACCTATACTTTGTTTCGGGCGAGTTCCCCATTCAAATGCATGCAACAGTGAAAAACGCACTGTCTTGGCGAAATAAAGCGTTTTTGTACAACTTTATATAAATAGCTGTAACTTTTGATAGAAGACTCAGACAAACATGTTTATGGCTTTATCTTATAGAACTCAAGGTCCCCGTGCTGGGCAAACAGGATTTGCAGCTGTTTGAGCTAAGATTTTCAAGTTATACACATAATGAAAACCTATACTTTGTTTCGGTCGAGTTCCCCATTCAAATGCATGTAACAGTGAGAAACGCACTGTCTTCACGAAAGAAAGCGTTTTTGTACAACTTCATATAAATAGCTGTAACTTTTGATAGAAGACTCAGACAAACATGTTTATGGCTTTATCTTATAGAACTCAAGGTCCCCGTGCTGGGAAAACAGGATTTGCAGCTGTTTGTGCTAAGATTTTCAAGTTATACACATAATGAAACCTATACTTTGTTTCGGGCGAGTTCCCCATTCAAATGCATGCAACAGTGAAAAACGCACTGTCTTGGCGAAATAAAGCGTTTTTGTACAACTTTATATAAATAGCTGTAACTTTTGATAGAAGACTCAGACAAACATGTTTATGGCTTTATCTTAGAGAACTCAAGGTCCCCGTGCTGGGCAAACAGGATTTGCAGCTGTTTGAGCTAAGATTTTCAAGTTATACACATAATGAAACCTATACTTTGTTTCGGGCGAGTTCCCCATTCAAATGCATGCAACAGTGAGAAACGCACTGTCTTGACGAAAGAAAGCGTTTTTGTACAACTTCATATAAATAGCTGTAACTTTTGATAGAAGACTCAGACAAACATGTTTATGGCTTTATCTTATAGAACTCAAGGTCCCCGTGCTGGGCAAACAGGATTTGCAGCTGTTTGAGCTAAGATTTTGAAGTTATACTCATAATGAAAACCTATACTTTGTTTCGGGCGAGTTCCCCATTCAAATGCATGCAACAGTGAGAAACGCACTGTCTTGGCGAAATAAAGCGTTTTTGTACAACTTCATATAAATAGCTGTAACTTTTGATAGAAGACTCAGACAAACATGTTTATGGCTTTATCTTATAGAACTCAAGGTCCCCGTGCTGGGCAAACAGGATTTGCAGCTGTTTGAGCTTAGATTTTCAAGTTATACACATAATGAAAACCTATACTTTGTTTCGGTCGAGTTCCCCATTCAAATGCATGTAACAGTGAGAAACGCACTGTCTTCACGAAAGAAAGCGTTTTTGTACAACTTCATATAAATAGCTGTAACTTTTGATAGAAGACTCAGACAAACATGTTTATGGCTTTATCTTATAGAACTCAAGGTCCCCGTGCTGGGAAATCAGGATTTGCAGCTGTTTGAGCTAAGATTTTCAAGTTATACACATAATGAAAACCTATACTTTGATTCGGGCGAGTTCCCCATTCAAATGCATGTAACAGTGAGAAACGCACTGTCTTCACGAAAGAAAGCGTTTTTGTACAACTTCATATAAATAGCTGTAACTTTTGATAGAAGACTCAGACAAACATGTTTATGGCTTTATCTTATAGAACTCAAGGTCCCCGTGCTGGGAAAACAGGATTTGCAGCTGTTTGAGCTAAGATTTTCAAGTTATACACATAATGAAACCTATACTTTGTTTCGGTCGAGTTCCCCATTCAAATGCATGCAACAGTGAGAAACGCACTGTCTTGGCGAAAGAAAGCGTTTTTGAACAACTTCATATAAATAGCTGTAACTTTTGATAGAAGACTCAGACAAACATGTTTATGGCTTTATCTTATAGAACTCAAGGTCCCCGTGCTGGGCAAACAGGATTTGCAGCTGTTTGAGCTAAGATTTTCAAGTTATACACATAATGAAAACCTATACTTTGTTTCGGTCGAGTTCCCCATTCAAATGCATGTAACAGTGAGAAACGCACTGTCTTCACGAAAGAAAGCGTTTTTGTACAACTTCATATAAATAGCTGTAACTTTTGATAGAAGACTCAGACAAACATGTTTATGGCTTTATCTTATAGAACTCAAGGTCCCCGTGCTGGGAAAACAGGATTTGCAGCTGTTTGAGCTAAGATTTTCAAGTTATACACATAATGAAACCTATACTTTGTTTCGGTCGAGTTCCCCATTCAAATGCATGCAACAGTGAGAAACGCACTGTCTTGGCGAAAGAAAGCGTTTTTGTACAACTTCATATAAATAGCTGTAACTTTTGATAGAAGACTCAGACAAACATGTTTATGGCTTTATCTTATAGAACTCAAGGTCCCCGTGCTGGGAAAACAGGATTTGCAGCTGTTTGAGCTAAGATTTTCAAGTTATACACATAATGAAACCTATACTTTGTTTCGGTCGAGTTCCCCATTCAAATGCATGCAACAGTGAGAAACGCACTGTCTTCACGAAAGAAAGCGTTTTTGTACAACTTCATATAAATAGCTGTAACTTTTGATAGAAGACTCAGACAAACATGTTTATGGCTTTATCTTATAGAACTCAAGGTCCCCGTGCTGGGAAAACTGGATTTGCAGCTGTTTGAGCTAAGATTTTCAAGTTATACACATAATGAAACCTATACTTTGTTTCGGTCGAGTTCCCCATTCAAATGCATGCAACAGTGAGAAACGCACTGTCTTGGCGAAAGAAAGCGTTTTTGTACAACTTCATATAAATAGCTGTAACTTTTGATAGAAGACTCAGACAAACATGTTTATGGCTTTATCTTATAGAACTCAAGGTCCCCGTGCTGGGAAAACAGGATTTGCAGCTGTTTGAGCTAAGATTTTCAAGTTATACACATAATGAAAACCTATACTTTGTTTCGGTTGAGTTCCCCATTCAAATGCATGTAACAGTGAGAAACGCACTGTCTTGACGAAAGAAAGCGTTTTTGTACAACTTCATATAAATAGCTGTAACTTTTGATAGAAGACTCAGACAAACATGTTTATGGCTTTATCTTATAGAACTCAAGGTCCCCGTGCTGGGCAAACAGGATTTGCAGCTGTTTGAGCTAAGACTTTCAAGTTATACACATAATGAAACCTATACTTTGTTTCGGGCGAGTTCCCCATTCAAATGCATGCAACAGTGAGAAACGCACTGTCTTGGCGAAATAAAGCGTTTTTGTACAACTTCATATAAATAGCTTTAACTTTTGATAGAAGACTCAGACAAACATGTTTATGGCTTTATCTTATAGAACTCAAGGTCCCCGTGCTGGGCAAACAGGATTTGCAGCTGTTTGAGCTAAGATTTTCAAGTTATACACATAATGAAAACCTATACTTTGTTTCGGTCGAGTTCCCCTTTCAAATGCATGTAACAGTGAGAAACGCACTGTCTTGGCGAAATAAAGCGTTTTTGTACAACTTCATATAAATAGCTGTAACTTTTGATAGAAGACTCAGACAAACATGTTTATGGCTTTATCTTATAGAACTCAAGGTCCCCGTGCTGGGAAAACTGGATTTGCAGCTGTTTGAGCTAAGATTTCCAAATTATTCACATAATGAAAACCTATACTTTGTTTCGGTCGAGTTCCCCATTCAAATGCATGTAACAGTGAGAAACGCACTGTCTTCACGAAAGAAAGCGTTTTTGTACAACTTCATATAAATAGCTGTAACTTTTGATAGAAGACTCAGACAAACATGTTTATGGCTTTATCTTATAGAACTCAAGGTCCCCGTGCTGGGCAAACAGCAGCTGTTTGAGCTAAGATTTTCAAGTTATACACATAATGAAACCTATACTTTGTTTCGGTCGAGTTCCCCATTCAAATGCATGTAACAGTGAGAAACGCACTGTCTTGACGAAAGAAAGCGTTTTTGTACAACTTCATATAAATAGCTGTAACTTTTGATAGAAGACTCAGACAAACATGTTTATGGCTTTATCTTATAGAACTCAAGGTCCCCGTGCTGGGAAAACAGGATTTGCAGCTGTTTGAGCTAAGATTTTCATGTTATACACATAATGAAAACCTATACTTTGTTTCGGTCGAGTTCCCCATTCAAATGCATGTAACAGTGAGAAACGCACTGTCTTGACGAAAGAAAGCGTTTTTGTACAACTTCATATAAATAGCTGTAACTTTTGATAGAAGACTCAGACAAACATGTTTATGGCTTTATCTTATAGAACTCAAGGTCCCCGTGCTGGGAAAACAGAACAGGTTTTGCAGCTGTTTGAGCTAAGATTTTCAAGTTATACACATAATGAAACCTATACTTTGTTTCGGTCGAGTTCCCCATTCAAATGCATGCAACAGTGAGAAACGCACTGTCTTGGCGAAATAAAGCGTTTTTGTACAACTTCATATAAATAGCTGTAACTTTTGATAGAAGACTCAGACAAACATGTTTATGGCTTTATCTTATAGAACTCAAGGTCCCCGTGCTGGGAAAACAGGATTTGCAGCTGTTTGAGCTAAGATTTTCAAGTTATACACATAATGAAAACCTATACTTTGATTCGGTCGAGTTCCCCATTCAAATGCATGTAACAGTGAGAAACGCACTGTCTTGGCGAAATAAAGCGTTTTTGTACAACTTCATATAAATAGCTGTAACTTTTGATAGAAGACTCAGACAAACATGTTTATGGCTTTATCTTATAGAACTCAAGGTCCCCGTGCTGGGAAAACAGTTGCAGCTGTTTGAGCTAAGATTTTCAAGTTATACACATAATGAAACCTATACTTTGTTTCGGTCGAGTTCCCCATTCAAATGCATGCAACAGTGAGAAACGCACTGTCTTGGCGAAATAAAGCGTTTTTGTACAACTTCATATAAATAGCTGTAACTTTTGATAGAAGACTCGGATACACATGTTTATGGCTTTATATTATAGAACTCAAGGTCCCCGTGCTGGGAAAACTGGATTTACAGCTGTTTGAGCTAAGATTTCCAAGTTATACACATAATGAAAACCTATACTTTGATTCGGTCGAGTTCCCCATTCAAATGCATGTAACAGTGAGAAACGCACTGTCTTGGCGAAATAAAGCGTTTTTGTACAACTTCATATAAATAGCTGTAACTTTTGATAGAAGACTCGGATACACATGTTTATGGCTTTATCTTATAGAACTCAAGGTCCCCGTGCTGGGAAAACAGTTGCAGCTGTTTGAGCTAAGATTTTCAAGTTATACACATAATGAAACCTATACTTTGTTTCGGTCGAGTTCCCCATTCAAATGCATGCAACAGTGAGAAACGCACTGTCTTGGCGAAATAAAGCGTTTTTGTACAACTTCATATAAATAGCTGTAACTTTTGATAGAAGACTCGGATACACATGTTTATGGCTTTATATTATAGAACTCAAGGTCCCCGTGCTGGGAAAACTGGATTTACAGCTGTTTGAGCTAAGATTTCCAAATTATTCACATAATGAAAACCTATACTTTGTTTCGGTCGAGTTCCCCATTCAAATGCATGTAACAGTGAGAAACGCATTGTCTTGGCGAAATAAAGCGTTTTTGAACAACTTTATATAAATAGCTGTAACTTTTGATAGAAGACTCAGACAGACATGTTTATGGCTTTATCTTATAGAACTCAAGGTCCCCGTGCTGGGCAAACAGGATTTGCAGCTGTTTGAGCTAAGATTTTCAAGTTATACACATAATGAAAACCTATACTTTGATTCGGTCGAGTTCCCCATTCAAATGCATGTAACAGTGAGAAACGCACTGTCTTCACGAAAGAAAGCGTTTTTGTACAACTTCATATAAATAGCTGTAACTTTTGATAGAAGACTCAGACAAACATGTTTATGGCTTTATCTTATAGAACTCAAGGTCCCCGTGCTGGGAAAACAGGATTTGCAGCTGTTTGAGCTAAGATTTTCAAGTTATACACATAATGAAACCTATACTTTGTTTCGGTCGAGTTCCCCATTCAAATGCATGCAACAGTGAGAAACGCACTGTCTTGGCGAAAGAAAGCGTTTTTGAACAACTTCATATAAATAGCTGTAACTTTTGATAGAAGACTCAGACAAACATGTTTATGGCTTTATCTTATAGAACTCAAGGTCCCCGTGCTGGGCAAACAGGATTTGCAGCTGTTTGAGCTAAGATTTTCAAGTTATACACATAATGAAAACCTATACTTTGTTTCGGTCGAGTTCCCCATTCAAATGCATGTAACAGTGAGAAACGCACTGTCTTCACGAAAGAAAGCGTTTTTGTACAACTTCATATAAATAGCTGTAACTTTTGATAGAAGACTCAGACAAACATGTTTATGGCTTTATCTTATAGAACTCAAGGTCCCCGTGCTGGGAAAACAGGATTTGCAGCTGTTTGAGCTAAGATTTTCAAGTTATACACATAATGAAACCTATACTTTGTTTCGGTCGAGTTCCCCATTCAAATGCATGCAACAGTGAGAAACGCACTGTCTTGGCGAAAGAAAGCGTTTTTGTACAACTTCATATAAATAGCTGTAACTTTTGATAGAAGACTCAGACAAACATGTTTATGGCTTTATCTTATAGAACTCAAGGTCCCCGTGCTGGGAAAACAGGATTTGCAGCTGTTTGAGCTAAGATTTTCAAGTTATACACATAATGAAACCTATACTTTGTTTCGGTCGAGTTCCCCATTCAAATGCATGCAACAGTGAGAAACGCACTGTCTTCACGAAAGAAAGCGTTTTTGTACAACTTCATATAAATAGCTGTAACTTTTGATAGAAGACTCAGACAAACATGTTTATGGCTTTATCTTATAGAACTCAAGGTCCCCGTGCTGGGAAAACTGGATTTGCAGCTGTTTGAGCTAAGATTTTCAAGTTATACACATAATGAAACCTATACTTTGTTTCGGTCGAGTTCCCCATTCAAATGCATGCAACAGTGAGAAACGCACTGTCTTGGCGAAAGAAAGCGTTTTTGTACAACTTCATATAAATAGCTGTAACTTTTGATAGAAGACTCAGGCAAACATGTTTATGGCTTTATCTTATAGAACTCAAGGTCCCCGTGCTGGGAAAACAGGATTTGCAGCTGTTTGAGCTAAGATTTTCAAGTTATACACATAATGAAAACCTATACTTTGTTTCGGTTGAGTTCCCCATTCAAATGCATGTAACAGTGAGAAACGCACTGTCTTGACGAAAGAAAGCGTTTTTGTACAACTTCATATAAATAGCTGTAACTTTTGATAGAAGACTCAGACAAACATGTTTATGGCTTTATCTTATAGAACTCAAGGTCCCCGTGCTGGGCAAACAGGATTTGCAGCTGTTTGAGCTAAGACTTTCAAGTTATACACATAATGAAACCTATACTTTGTTTCGGGCGAGTTCCCCATTCAAATGCATGCAACAGTGAGAAACGCACTGTCTTGGCGAAATAAAGCGTTTTTGTACAACTTCATATAAATAGCTGTAACTTTTGATAGAAGACTCAGACAAACATGTTTATGGCTTTATCTTATAGAACTCAAGGTCCCCGTGCTGGGCAAACAGGATTTGCAGCTGTTTGAGCTAAGATTTTCAAGTTATACACATAATGAAAACCTATACTTTGTTTCGGTCGAGTTCCCCTTTCAAATGCATGTAACAGTGAGAAACGCACTGTCTTGGCGAAATAAAGCGTTTTTGTACAACTTCATATAAATAGCTGTAACTTTTGATAGAAGACTCAGACAAACATGTTTATGGCTTTGTCTTATAGAACTCAAGGTCCCCGTGCTGGGAAAACTGGATTTGCAGCTGTTTGAGCTAAGATTTTCAAGTTATACACATAATGAAACCTATACTTTGTTTCGGTCGAGTTCCCCATTCAAATGCATGCAACAGTGAAAAACGCACTGTCTTGGCGAAATAAAGCGTTTTTGTACAACTTTATATAAATAGCTGTAACTTTTGATAGAAGACTCAGACAAACATGTTTATGGCTTTATCTTATAGAACTCAATATCCCCGTGCTGGGCAAACAGGATTTGCAGCTGTTTGAGCTAAGATTTCCAAATTATTCACATAATGAAAACCTATACTTTGTTTCGGTCGAGTTCCCCATTCAAATGCATGTAACAGTGAGAAACGCACTGTCTTCACGAAAGAAAGCGCTTTTGTACAACTTCATATAAATAGCTGTAACTTTTGATAGAAGACTCAGACAAACATGTTTATGGCTTTATCTTATAGAACTCAAGGTCCCCGTGCTGGGCAAACAGCAGCTGTTTGAGCTAAGATTTTGAAGTTATACACATAATGAAACCTATACTTTGTTTCTGTCGAGTTCCCCATTCAAATGCATGCAACAGTGAGAAACGCACTGTCTTGGCGAAAGAAAGCGTTTTTGTACAACTTCATATAAATAGCTGTAACTTTTGATAGAAGACTCAGACAAACATGTTTATGGCTTTATCTTATAGAACTCAAGGTCCCCGTGCTGGGAAAACAGGATTTGCAGCTGTTTGAGCTAAGATTTTCAAGTTATACACATAATGAAACCTATACTTTGTTTCGGTCGAGTTCCCCATTCAAATGCATGCAACAGTGAGAAACGCACTGTCTTCACGAAAGAAAGCGTTTTTGTACAACTTCATATAAATAGCTGTAACTTTTGATAGAAGACTCAGACAAACATGTTTATGGCTTTATCTTATAGAACTCAAGGTCCCCGTGCTGGGAAAACTGGATTTGCAGCTGTTTGAGCTAAGATTTTCAAGTTATACACATAATGAAACCTATACTTTGTTTCGGTCGAGTTCCCCATTCAAATGCATGTAACAGTGAGAAACGCACTGTCTTCACGAAAGAAAGCGTTTTTGTACAACTTCATATAAATAGCTGTAACTTTTGATAGAAGACTCAGACAAACATGTTTATGGCTTTATCTTATAGAACTCAAGGTCCCCGTGCTGGGAAATCAGGATTTGCAGCTGTTTGAGCTAAGATTTTCAAGTTATACACATAATGAAAACCTATACTTTGATTCGGTCGAGTTCCCCATTCAAATGCATGTAACAGTGAGAAACGCACTGTCTTCACGAAAGAAAGCGTTTTTGTACAACTTCATATAAATAGCTGTAACTTTTGATAGAAGACTCAGACAAACATGTTTATGGCTTTATCTTATAGAACTCAAGGTCCCCGTGCTGGGAAAACAGGATTTGCAGCTGTTTGAGCTAAGATTTTCAAGTTATACACATAATGAAACCTATACTTTGTTTCGGTCGAGTTCCCCATTCAAATGCATGCAACAGTGAGAAACGCACTGTCTTCACGAAAGAAAGCGTTTTTGTACAACTTCATATAAATAGCTGTAACTTTTGATAGAAGACTCAGACAAACATGTTTATGGCTTTATCTTATAGAACTCAAGGTCCCCGTGCTGGGAAAACTGGATTTGCAGCTGTTTGAGCTAAGATTTTCAAGTTATACACATAATGAAACCTATACTTTGTTTCGGTCGAGTTCCCCATTCAAATGCATGCAACAGTGAGAAACGCACTGTCTTGGCGAAAGAAAGCGTTTTTGTACAACTTCATATAAATAGCTGTAACTTTTGATAGAAGACTCAGACAAACATGTTTATGGCTTTATCTTATAGAACTCAAGGTCCCCGTGCTGGGAAAACAGGATTTGCAGCTGTTTGAGCTAAGATTTTCAAGTTATACACATAATGAAAACCTATACTTTGTTTCGGTTGAGTTCCCCATTCAAATGCATGTAACAGTGAGAAACGCACTGTCTTGACGAAAGAAAGCGTTTTTGTACAACTTCATATAAATAGCTGTAACTTTTGATAGAAGACTCAGACAAACATGTTTATGGCTTTATCTTATAGAACTCAAGGTCCCCGTGCTGGGCAAACAGGATTTGCAGCTGTTTGAGCTAAGACTTTCAAGTTATACACATAATGAAACCTATACTTTGTTTCGGGCGAGTTCCCCATTCAAATGCATGCAACAGTGAGAAACGCACTGTCTTGGCGAAATAAAGCGTTTTTGTACAACTTCATATAAATAGCTGTAACTTTTGATAGAAGACTCAGACAAACATGTTTATGGCTTTATCTTATAGAACTCAAGGTCCCCGTGCTGGGCAAACAGGATTTGCAGCTGTTTGAGCTAAGATTTTCAAGTTATACACATAATGAAAACCTATACTTTGTTTCGGTCGAGTTCCCCTTTCAAATGCATGTAACAGTGAGAAACGCACTGTCTTGGCGAAATAAAGCGTTTTTGTACAACTTCATATAAATAGCTGTAACTTTTGATAGAAGACTCAGACAAACATGTTTATGGCTTTGTCTTATAGAACTCAAGGTCCCCGTGCTGGGAAAACAGGATTTGCAGCTGTTTGAGCTAAGATTTTCAAGTTATACACATAATGAAACCTATACTTTGTTTCGGTCGAGTTCCCCATTCAAATGCATGCAACAGTGAAAAACGCACTGTCTTGGCGAAATAAAGCGTTTTTGTACAACTTTATATAAATAGCTGTAACTTTTGATAGAAGACTCAGACAAACATGTTTATGGCTTTATCTTATAGAACTCAATATCCCCGTGCTGGGCAAACAGGATTTGCAGCTGTTTGAGCTAAGATTTCCAAATTATTCACATAATGAAAACCTATACTTTGTTTCGGTCGAGTTCCCCATTCAAATGCATGTAACAGTGAGAAACGCACTGTCTTCACGAAAGAAAGCGTTTTTGTACAACTTCATATAAATAGCTGTAACTTTTGATAGAAGACTCAGACAAACATGTTTATGGCTTTATCTTATAGAACTCAAGGTCCCCGTGCTGGGCAAACAGCAGCTGTTTGAGCTAAGATTTTGAAGTTATACACATAATGAAACCTATACTTTGTTTCGGTCGAGTTCCCCATTCAAATGCATGCAACAGTGAGAAACGCACTGTCTTGGCGAAAGAAAGCGTTTTTGTACAACTTCATATAAATAGCTGTAACTTTTGATAGAAGACTCAGACAAACATGTTTATGGCTTTATCTTATAGAACTCAAGGTCCCCGTGCTGGGAAAACAGGATTTGCAGCTGTTTGAGCTAAGATTTTCAAGTTATACACATAATGAAACCTATACTTTGTTTCGGTCGAGTTCCCCATTCAAATGCATGCAACAGTGAGAAACGCACTGTCTTGGCGAAAGAAAGCGTTTTTGTACAACTTCATATAAATAGCTGTAACTTTTGATAGAAGACTCAGACAAACATGTTTATGGCTTTATCTTATAGAACTCAAGGTCCCCGTGCTGGGAAAACAGGATTTGCAGCTGTTTGAGCTAAGATTTTCAAGTTATACACATAATGAAAACCTATACTTTGATTCGGTCGAGTTCCCCATTCAAATGCATGTAACAGTGAGAAACGCACTGTCTTCACGAAAGAAAGCGTTTTTGTACAACTTCATATAAATAGCTGTAACTTTTGATAGAAGACTCAGACAAACATGTTTATGGCTTTATCTTATAGAACTCAAGGTCCCCGTGCTGGGAAAACAGGATTTGCAGCTGTTTGAGCTAAGATTTTCAAGTTATACACATAATGAAACCTATACTTTGTTTCGGTCGAGTTCCCCATTCAAATGCATGCAACAGTGAGAAACGCACTGTCTTGGCGAAAGAAAGCGTTTTTGAACAACTTCATATAAATAGCTGTAACTTTTGATAGAAGACTCAGACAAACATGTTTATGGCTTTATCTTATAGAACTCAAGGTCCCCGTGCTGGGCAAACAGGATTTGCAGCTGTTTGAGCTAAGATTTTCAAGTTATACACATAATGAAAACCTATACTTTGTTTCGGTCGAGTTCCCCATTCAAATGCATGTAACAGTGAGAAACGCACTGTCTTCACGAAAGAAAGCGTTTTTGTACAACTTCATATAAATAGCTGTAACTTTTGATAGAAGACTCAGACAAACATGTTTATGGCTTTATCTTATAGAACTCAAGGTCCCCGTGCTGGGAAAACAGGATTTGCAGCTGTTTGAGCTAAGATTTTCAAGTTATACACATAATGAAACCTATACTTTGTTTCGGTCGAGTTCCCCATTCAAATGCATGCAACAGTGAGAAACGCACTGTCTTGACGAAAGAAAGCGTTTTTGTACAACTTCATATAAATAGCTGTAACTTTTGATAGAAGACTCAGACAAACATGTTTATGGCTTTATCTTATAGAACTCAAGGTCCCCGTGCTGGGCAAACAGGATTTGCAGCTGTTTGAGCTAAGACTTTCAAGTTATACACATAATGAAACCTATACTTTGTTTCGGGCGAGTTCCCCATTCAAATGCATGCAACAGTGAGAAACGCACTGTCTTGGCGAAATAAAGCGTTTTTGTACAACTTCATATAAATAGCTGTAACTTTTGATAGAAGACTCAGACAAACATGTTTATGGCTTTATCTTATAGAACTCAAGGTCCCCGTGCTGGGCAAACAGGATTTGCAGCTGTTTGAGCTAAGATTTTCAAGTTATACACATAATGAAAACCTATACTTTGTTTCGGTCGAGTTCCCCTTTCAAATGCATGTAACAGTGAGAAACGCACTGTCTTGGCGAAATAAAGCGTTTTTGTACAACTTCATATAAATAGCTGTAACTTTTGATAGAAGACTCAGACAAACATGTTTATGGCTTTGTCTTATAGAACTCAAGGTCCCCGTGCTGGGAAAACTGGATTTGCAGCTGTTTGAGCTAAGATTTTCAAGTTATACACATAATGAAACCTATACTTTGTTTCGGTCGAGTTCCCCATTCAAATGCATGCAACAGTGAAAAACGCACTGTCTTGGCGAAATAAAGCGTTTTTGTACAACTTTATATAAATAGCTGTAACTTTTGATAGAAGACTCAGACAAACATGTTTATGGCTTTATCTTATAGAACTCAATATCCCCGTGCTGGGCAAACAGGATTTGCAGCTGTTTGAGCTAAGATTTCCAAATTATTCACATAATGAAAACCTATACTTTGTTTCGGTCGAGTTCCCCATTCAAATGCATGTAACAGTGAGAAACGCACTGTCTTCACGAAAGAAAGCGCTTTTGTACAACTTCATATAAATAGCTGTAACTTTTGATAGAAGACTCAGACAAACATGTTTATGGCTTTATCTTATAGAACTCAAGGTCCCCGTGCTGGGCAAACAGCAGCTGTTTGAGCTAAGATTTTGAAGTTATACACATAATGAAACCTATACTTTGTTTCTGTCGAGTTCCCCATTCAAATGCATGCAACAGTGAGAAACGCACTGTCTTGGCGAAAGAAAGCGTTTTTGTACAACTTCATATAAATAGCTGTAACTTTTGATAGAAGACTCAGACAAACATGTTTATGGCTTTATCTTATAGAACTCAAGGTCCCCGTGCTGGGAAAACAGGATTTGCAGCTGTTTGAGCTAAGATTTTCAAGTTATACACATAATGAAACCTATACTTTGTTTCGGTCGAGTTCCCCATTCAAATGCATGCAACAGTGAGAAACGCACTGTCTTCACGAAAGAAAGCGTTTTTGTACAACTTCATATAAATAGCTGTAACTTTTGATAGAAGACTCAGACAAACATGTTTATGGCTTTATCTTATAGAACTCAAGGTCCCCGTGCTGGGAAAACTGGATTTGCAGCTGTTTGAGCTAAGATTTTCAAGTTATACACATAATGAAACCTATACTTTGTTTCGGTCGAGTTCCCCATTCAAATGCATGTAACAGTGAGAAACGCACTGTCTTCACGAAAGAAAGCGTTTTTGTACAACTTCATATAAATAGCTGTAACTTTTGATAGAAGACTCAGACAAACATGTTTATGGCTTTATCTTATAGAACTCAAGGTCCCCGTGCTGGGAAATCAGGATTTGCAGCTGTTTGAGCTAAGATTTTCAAGTTATACACATAATGAAAACCTATACTTTGATTCGGTCGAGTTCCCCATTCAAATGCATGTAACAGTGAGAAACGCACTGTCTTCACGAAAGAAAGCGTTTTTGTACAACTTCATATAAATAGCTGTAACTTTTGATAGAAGACTCAGACAAACATGTTTATGGCTTTATCTTATAGAACTCAAGGTCCCCGTGCTGGGCAAACAGCAGCTGTTTGAGCTAAGATTTTGAAGTTATACACATAATGAAACCTATACTTTGTTTCTGTCGAGTTCCCCATTCAAATGCATGCAACAGTGAGAAACGCACTGTCTTGGCGAAAGAAAGCGTTTTTGTACAACTTCATATAAATAGCTGTAACTTTTGATAGAAGACTCAGACAAACATGTTTATGGCTTTATCTTATAGAACTCAAGGTCCCCGTGCTGGGAAAACAGGATTTGCAGCTGTTTGAGCTAAGATTTTCAAGTTATACACATAATGAAACCTATACTTTGTTTCGGTCGAGTTCCCCATTCAAATGCATGCAACAGTGAGAAACGCACTGTCTTCACGAAAGAAAGCGTTTTTGTACAACTTCATATAAATAGCTGTAACTTTTGATAGAAGACTCAGACAAACATGTTTATGGCTTTATCTTATAGAACTCAAGGTCCCCGTGCTGGGAAAACTGGATTTGCAGCTGTTTGAGCTAAGATTTTCAAGTTATACACATAATGAAACCTATACTTTGTTTCGGTCGAGTTCCCCATTCAAATGCATGTAACAGTGAGAAACGCACTGTCTTCACGAAAGAAAGCGTTTTTGTACAACTTCATATAAATAGCTGTAACTTTTGATAGAAGACTCAGACAAACATGTTTATGGCTTTATCTTATAGAACTCAAGGTCCCCGTGCTGGGAAATCAGGATTTGCAGCTGTTTGAGCTAAGATTTTCAAGTTATACACATAATGAAAACCTATACTTTGATTCGGTCGAGTTCCCCATTCAAATGCATGTAACAGTGAGAAACGCACTGTCTTCACGAAAGAAAGCGTTTTTGTACAACTTCATATAAATAGCTGTAACTTTTGATAGAAGACTCAGACAAACATGTTTATGGCTTTATCTTATAGAACTCAAGGTCCCCGTGCTGGGAAAACAGGATTTGCAGCTGTTTGAGCTAAGATTTTCAAGTTATACACATAATGAAACCTATACTTTGTTTCGGTCGAGTTCCCCATTCAAATGCATGCAACAGTGAGAAACGCACTGTCTTCACGAAAGAAAGCGTTTTTGTACAACTTCATATAAATAGCTGTAACTTTTGATAGAAGACTCAGACAAACATGTTTATGGCTTTATCTTATAGAACTCAAGGTCCCCGTGCTGGGAAAACTGGATTTGCAGCTGTTTGAGCTAAGATTTTCAAGTTATACACATAATGAAACCTATACTTTGTTTCGGTCGAGTTCCCCATTCAAATGCATGCAACAGTGAGAAACGCACTGTCTTGGCGAAAGAAAGCGTTTTTGTACAACTTCATATAAATAGCTGTAACTTTTGATAGAAGACTCAGACAAACATGTTTATGGCTTTATCTTATAGAACTCAAGGTCCCCGTGCTGGGAAAACAGGATTTGCAGCTGTTTGAGCTAAGATTTTCAAGTTATACACATAATGAAAACCTATACTTTGTTTCGGTTGAGTTCCCCATTCAAATGCATGTAACAGTGAGAAACGCACTGTCTTGACGAAAGAAAGCGTTTTTGTACAACTTCATATAAATAGCTGTAACTTTTGATAGAAGACTCAGACAAACATGTTTATGGCTTTATCTTATAGAACTCAAGGTCCCCGTGCTGGGCAAACAGGATTTGCAGCTGTTTGAGCTAAGACTTTCAAGTTATACACATAATGAAACCTATACTTTGTTTCGGGCGAGTTCCCCATTCAAATGCATGCAACAGTGAGAAACGCACTGTCTTGGCGAAATAAAGCGTTTTTGTACAACTTCATATAAATAGCTGTAACTTTTGATAGAAGACTCAGACAAACATGTTTATGGCTTTATCTTATAGAACTCAAGGTCCCCGTGCTGGGCAAACAGGATTTGCAGCTGTTTGAGCTAAGATTTTCAAGTTATACACATAATGAAAACCTATACTTTGTTTCGGTCGAGTTCCCCTTTCAAATGCATGTAACAGTGAGAAACGCACTGTCTTGGCGAAATAAAGCGTTTTTGTACAACTTCATATAAATAGCTGTAACTTTTGATAGAAGACTCAGACAAACATGTTTATGGCTTTGTCTTATAGAACTCAAGGTCCCCGTGCTGGGAAAACAGGATTTGCAGCTGTTTGAGCTAAGATTTTCAAGTTATACACATAATGAAACCTATACTTTGTTTCGGTCGAGTTCCCCATTCAAATGCATGCAACAGTGAAAAACGCACTGTCTTGGCGAAATAAAGCGTTTTTGTACAACTTTATATAAATAGCTGTAACTTTTGATAGAAGACTCAGACAAACATGTTTATGGCTTTATCTTATAGAACTCAAGGTCCCCGTGCTGGGAAAACTGGATTTGCAGCTGTTTGAGCTAAGATTTCCAAATTATTCACATAATGAAAACCTATACTTTGTTTCGGTCGAGTTCCCCATTCAAATGCATGTAACAGTGAGAAACGCACTGTCTTCACGAAAGAAAGCGTTTTTGTACAACTTCATATAAATAGCTGTAACTTTTGATAGAAGACTCAGACAAACATGTTTATGGCTTTATCTTATAGAACTCAAGGTCCCCGTGCTGGGCAAACAGCAGCTGTTTGAGCTAAGATTTTCAAGTTATACACATAATGAAACCTATACTTTGTTTCGGTCGAGTTCCCCATTCAAATGCATGTAACAGTGAGAAACGCACTGTCTTGACGAAAGAAAGCGTTTTTGTACAACTTCATATAAATAGCTGTAACTTTTGATAGAAGACTCAGACAAACATGTTTATGGCTTTATCTTATAGAACTCAAGGTCCCCGTGCTGGGAAAACAGGATTTGCAGCTGTTTGAGCTAAGATTTTCATGTTATACACATAATGAAAACCTATACTTTGTTTCGGTCGAGTTCCCCATTCAAATGCATGTAACAGTGAGAAACGCACTGTCTTGACGAAAGAAAGCGTTTTTGTACAACTTCATATAAATAGCTGTAACTTTTGATAGAAGACTCAGACAAACATGTTTATGGCTTTATCTTATAGAACTCAAGGTCCCCGTGCTGGGAAAACAGAACAGGTTTTGCAGCTGTTTGAGCTAAGATTTTCAAGTTATACACATAATGAAACCTATACTTTGTTTCGGTCGAGTTCCCCATTCAAATGCATGCAACAGTGAGAAACGCACTGTCTTGGCGAAATAAAGCGTTTTTGTACAACTTCATATAAATAGCTGTAACTTTTGATAGAAGACTCAGACAAACATGTTTATGGCTTTATCTTATAGAACTCAAGGTCCCCGTGCTGGGAAAACAGGATTTGCAGCTGTTTGAGCTAAGATTTTCAAGTTATACACATAATGAAAACCTATACTTTGATTCGGTCGAGTTCCCCATTCAAATGCATGTAACAGTGAGAAACGCACTGTCTTGGCGAAATAAAGCGTTTTTGTACAACTTCATATAAATAGCTGTAACTTTTGATAGAAGACTCAGACAAACATGTTTATGGCTTTATCTTATAGAACTCAAGGTCCCCGTGCTGGGAAAACAGTTGCAGCTGTTTGAGCTAAGATTTTCAAGTTATACACATAATGAAACCTATACTTTGTTTCGGTCGAGTTCCCCATTCAAATGCATGCAACAGTGAGAAACGCACTGTCTTGGCGAAATAAAGCGTTTTTGTACAACTTCATATAAATAGCTGTAACTTTTGATAGAAGACTCGGATACACATGTTTATGGCTTTATATTATAGAACTCAAGGTCCCCGTGCTGGGAAAACTGGATTTACAGCTGTTTGAGCTAAGATTTCCAAGTTATACACATAATGAAAACCTATACTTTGATTCGGTCGAGTTCCCCATTCAAATGCATGTAACAGTGAGAAACGCACTGTCTTGGCGAAATAAAGCGTTTTTGTACAACTTCATATAAATAGCTGTAACTTTTGATAGAAGACTCGGATACACATGTTTATGGCTTTATCTTATAGAACTCAAGGTCCCCGTGCTGGGAAAACAGTTGCAGCTGTTTGAGCTAAGATTTTCAAGTTATACACATAATGAAACCTATACTTTGTTTCGGTCGAGTTCCCCATTCAAATGCATGCAACAGTGAGAAACGCACTGTCTTGGCGAAATAAAGCGTTTTTGTACAACTTCATATAAATAGCTGTAACTTTTGATAGAAGACTCGGATACACATGTTTATGGCTTTATCTTATAGAACTCAAGGTCCCCGTGCTGGGCAAACAGGATTTGCAGCTGTTTGAGCTAAGATTTTCAAGTTATACACATAATGAAAACCTATACTTTGATTCGGTCGAGTTCCCCATTCAAATGCATGTAACAGTGAGAAACGCACTGTCTTGACGAAAGAAAGCGTTTTTGTACAACTTCATATAAATAGCTGTAACTTTTGATAGAAGACTCAGACAAACATGTTTATGGCTTTATCTTATAGAACTCAAGGTCCCCGTGCTGGGAAAACAGGATTTGCAGCTGTTTGAGCTAAGATTTCCAAATTATTCACATAATGAAAACCTATACTTTGTTTCGGTCGAGTTCCCCATTCAAATGCATGCAACAGTGAGAAACGCACTGTCTTCACGAAAGAAAGCGTTTTTGTACAACTTCATATAAATAGCTGTAACTTTTGATAGAAGACTCGGATACACATGTTTATGGCTTTATATTATAGAACTCAAGGTCCCCGTGCTGGGAAAACTGGATTTGCAGCTGTTTGAGCTAAGATTTCCAAATTATTCACATAATGAAAACCTATACTTTGTTTCGGTCGAGTTCCCCATTCAAATGCATGTAACAGTGAGAAACGCACTGTCTTCACGAAAGAAAGCGTTTTTGTACAACTTCATATAAATAGCTGTAACTTTTGATAGAAGACTCAGACAAACATGTTTATGGCTTTATCTTATAGAACTCAAGGTCCCCGTGCTGGGCAAACAGCAGCTGTTTGAGCTAAGATTTTCAAGTTATACACATAATGAAACCTATACTTTGTTTCGGTCGAGTTCCCCATTCAAATGCATGTAACAGTGAGAAACGCACTGTCTTGACGAAAGAAAGCGTTTTTGTACAACTTCATATAAATAGCTGTAACTTTTGATAGAAGACTCAGACAAACATGTTTATGGCTTTATCTTATAGAACTCAAGGTCCCCGTGCTGGGAAAACAGGATTTGCAGCTGTTTGAGCTAAGATTTTCATGTTATACACATAATGAAAACCTATACTTTGTTTCGGTCGAGTTCCCCATTCAAATGCATGTAACAGTGAGAAACGCACTGTCTTGACGAAAGAAAGCGTTTTTGTACAACTTCATATAAATAGCTGTAACTTTTGATAGAAGACTCAGACAAACATGTTTATGGCTTTATCTTATAGAACTCAAGGTCCCCGTGCTGGGAAAACAGAACAGGTTTTGCAGCTGTTTGAGCTAAGATTTTCAAGTTATACACATAATGAAACCTATACTTTGTTTCGGTCGAGTTCCCCATTCAAATGCATGCAACAGTGAGAAACGCACTGTCTTGGCGAAATAAAGCGTTTTTGTACAACTTCATATAAATAGCTGTAACTTTTGATAGAAGACTCAGACAAACATGTTTATGGCTTTATCTTATAGAACTCAAGGTCCCCGTGCTGGGAAAACAGGATTTGCAGCTGTTTGAGCTAAGATTTTCAAGTTATACACATAATGAAAACCTATACTTTGATTCGGTCGAGTTCCCCATTCAAATGCATGTAACAGTGAGAAACGCACTGTCTTGGCGAAATAAAGCGTTTTTGTACAACTTCATATAAATAGCTGTAACTTTTGATAGAAGACTCAGACAAACATGTTTATGGCTTTATCTTATAGAACTCAAGGTCCCCGTGCTGGGAAAACAGTTGCAGCTGTTTGAGCTAAGATTTTCAAGTTATACACATAATGAAACCTATACTTTGTTTCGGTCGAGTTCCCCATTCAAATGCATGCAACAGTGAGAAACGCACTGTCTTGGCGAAATAAAGCGTTTTTGTACAACTTCATATAAATAGCTGTAACTTTTGATAGAAGACTCGGATACACATGTTTATGGCTTTATATTATAGAACTCAAGGTCCCCGTGCTGGGAAAACTGGATTTACAGCTGTTTGAGCTAAGATTTCCAAGTTATACACATAATGAAAACCTATACTTTGATTCGGTCGAGTTCCCCATTCAAATGCATGTAACAGTGAGAAACGCACTGTCTTGGCGAAATAAAGCGTTTTTGTACAACTTCATATAAATAGCTGTAACTTTTGATAGAAGACTCGGATACACATGTTTATGGCTTTATCTTATAGAACTCAAGGTCCCCGTGCTGGGAAAACAGTTGCAGCTGTTTGAGCTAAGATTTTCAAGTTATACACATAATGAAACCTATACTTTGTTTCGGTCGAGTTCCCCATTCAAATGCATGCAACAGTGAGAAACGCACTGTCTTGGCGAAATAAAGCGTTTTTGTACAACTTCATATAAATAGCTGTAACTTTTGATAGAAGACTCGGATACACATGTTTATGGCTTTATATTATAGAACTCAAGGTCCCCGTGCTGGGAAAACTGGATTTACAGCTGTTTGAGCTAAGATTTCCAAATTATTCACATAATGAAAACCTATACTTTGTTTCGGTCGAGTTCCCCATTCAAATGCATGTAACAGTGAGAAACGCATTGTCTTGGCGAAATAAAGCGTTTTTGAACAACTTTATATAAATAGCTGTAACTTTTGATAGAAGACTCAGACAGACATGTTTATGGCTTTATCTTATAGAACTCAAGGTCCCCGTGCTGGGCAAACAGGATTTGCAGCTGTTTGAGCTAAGATTTTCAAGTTATACACATAATGAAAACCTATACTTTGATTCGGTCGAGTTCCCCATTCAAATGCATGTAACAGTGAGAAACGCACTGTCTTGACGAAAGAAAGCGTTTTTGTACAACTTCATATAAATAGCTGTAACTTTTGATAGAAGACTCAGACAAACATGTTTATGGCTTTATCTTATAGAACTCAAGGTCCCCGTGCTGGGAAAACAGGATTTGCAGCTGTTTGAGCTAAGATTTCCAAATTATTCACATAATGAAAACCTATACTTTGTTTCGGTCGAGTTCCCCATTCAAATGCATGTAACAGTGAGAAACGCACTGTCTTGACGAAAGAAAGCGTTTTTGTACAACTTCATATAAATAGCTGTAACGTTTGATAGAAGACTCAGACAAACATGTTTATGGCTTTATCTTATAGAACTCAAGGTCCCCGTGCTGGGAAAACAGGATTTGCATCTGTTTGAGCTAAGATTTCCAAATTATTCACATAATGAAAACCTATACTTTGTTTCGGTCGAGTTCCCCATTCAAATGCATGTAACAGTGAGAAACGCACTGTCTTGACGAAAGAAAGCGTTTTTGTACAACTTCATATAAATAGTTGTAACTTTTGATAGACGACTCAGACAAACATGTTTATGGCTTTATCTTATAGAACTCAAGGTCCCCGTGCTGGGAAAACAGGATTTGCAGCTGTTTGAGCTAAGATTTTCATGTTATACACATAATGAAAACCTATACTTTGTTTCGGTCGAGTTCCCCATTCAAATGCATGTAACAGTGAGAAACGCACTGTCTTGACGAAAGAAAGCGTTTTTGTACAACTTCATATAAATAGCTGTAACTTTTGATAGAAGACTCAGACAAACATGTTTATGGCTTTATCTTATAGAACTCAAGGTCCCCGTGCTGGGCAAACAGGATTTGCAGCTGTTTGAGCTAAGACTTTCAAGTTATACACATAATGAAACCTATACTTTGTTTCGGGCGAGTTCCCCATTCAAATGCATGCAACAGTGAGAAACGCACTGTCTTGGCGAAATAAAGCGTTTTTGTACAACTTCATATAAATAGCTGTAACTTTTGATAGAAGACTCAGACAAACATGTTTATGGCTTTATCTTATATAACTCAAGGTCCCCGTGCTGGGAAAACAGGTTTTGCAGCTGTTTGAGCTAAGATTTCCAAATTATTCACATAATGAAAACCTATACTTTGTTTCGGTCGAGTTCCCCATTCAAATGCATGTAACAGTGAGAAACGCACTGTCTTGGCGAAATAAAGCGTTTTTGTACAACTTCATATAAATAGCTGTAACTTTTGATAGAAGACTCGGATACACATGTTTATGGCTTTATATTATAGAACTCAAGGTCCCCGTGCTGGGAAAACTGGATTTGCAGCTGTTTGAGCTAAGATTTCCAAATTATTCACATAATGAAAACCTATACTTTGTTTCGGTCGAGTTCCCCATTCAAATGCATGTAACAGTGAGAAACACACTGTCTTGGCGAAAGAAAGCGTTTTTGTACAACTTTATATAAATAGCTGTAACTTTTGATAGAAGACTCAGACAAACATGTTTATGGCTTTATCTTATAGAACTCAAGGTCCCCGTGCTGGGAAAACAGGATTTGCAGCTGTTTGAGCTAAGATTTTCAAGTTATACACATAATGAAACCTATACTTTGTTTCGGTCGAGTTCCCCATTCAAATGCATGTAACAGTGAGAAACGCACTGTCTTGGCGAAATAAAGCGTTTTTGTACAACTTCATATAAATAGCTGTAACTTTTGATAGAAGACTCGGATACACATGTTTATGGCTTTATATTATAGAACTCAAGGTCCCCGTGCTGGGAAAACTGGATTTGCAGCTGTTTGAGCTAAGATTTTCAAGTTATACACATAATGAAACCTATACTTTGTTTCGGGCGAGTTCCCCATTCAAATGCATGCAACAGTGAGAAACGCACTGTCTTGGCGAAATAAAGCGTTTTTGTACAACTTCATATAAATAGCTGTAACTTTTGATAGAAGACTCAGACAAACATGTTTATGGCTTTATCTTATAGAACTCAAGGTCCCCGTGCTGGGAAAACAGGATTTGCAGCTGTTTGAGCTAAGATTTTCAAGTTATACACATAATGAAACTCGGTCGAGTTCCCCATTCAAATGCATGTAACAGTGAGAAACGCACTGTCTTGACGAAAGAAAGCGTTTTTGTACAACTTCATATAAATAGCTGTAACGTTTGATAGAAGACTCAGACAAACATGTTTATGGCTTTATCTTATAGAACTCAAGGTCCCCGTGCTGGGAAAACAGGATTTGCATCTGTTTGAGCTAAGATTTCCAAATTATTCACATAATGAAAACCTATACTTTGTTTCGGTCGAGTTCCCCATTCAAATGCATGTAACAGTGAGAAACGCACTGTCTTGACGAAAGAAAGCGTTTTTGTACAACTTCATATAAATAGTTGTAACTTTTGATAGACGACTCAGACAAACATGTTTATGGCTTTATCTTATAGAACTCAAGGTCCCCGTGCTGGGAAAACAGGATTTGCAGCTGTTTGAGCTAAGATTTTCATGTTATACACATAATGAAAACCTATACTTTGTTTCGGGCGAGTTCCCCATTCAAATGCATGCAACAGTGAGAAACGCACTGTCTTGGCGAAATAAAGCGTTTTTGTACAACTTCATATAAATAGCTGTAACTTTTGATAGAAGACTCAGACAAACATGTTTATGGCTTTATCTTATATAACTCAAGGTCCCCGTGCTGGGAAAACAGGTTTTGCAGCTGTTTGAGCTAAGATTTCCAAATTATTCACATAATGAAAACCTATACTTTGTTTCGGTCGAGTTCCCCATTCAAATGCATGTGACAGTGAGAAACGCACTGTCTTGGCGAAAGAAAGCGTTTTTGTACAACTTTATATAAATAGCTGTAACTTTTGATAGAAGACTCGGATACACATGTTTATGGCTTTATATTATAGAACTCAAGGTCCCCGTGCTGGGAAAACAGGTTTTGCAGCTGTTTGAGCTAAGATTTCCAAATTATTCACATAATGAAAACCTATACTTTGTTTCGGTCGAGTTCCCCATTCAAATGCATGTAACAGTGAGAAACGCATTGTCTTGGCAAAATAAAGCGTTTTTGTACAACTTTATATAAATAGCTGTAACTTTTGATAGAAGACTCGGATACACATGTTTATGGCTTTATATTATAGAACTCAAGGTCCCCGTGCTGGGAAAACAGGATTTGCAGCTGTTTGAGCTAAGATTTCCAAATTATTCACATAATGAAAACCTATACTTTGTTTCGGTCGAGTTCCCCATTCAAATGCATGTAACAGTGAGAAACGCACTGTCTTGACGAAAGAAAGCGTTTTTGTACAACTTCATATAAATAGCTGTAACGTTTGATAGAAGACTCAGACAAACATGTTTATGGCTTTATCTTATAGAACTCAACGTCCCCGTGCTGGGAAAACAGGATTTGCATCTGTTTGAGCTAAGATTTCCAAATTATTCACATAATGAAAACCTATACTTTGTTTCGGTCGAGTTCCCCATTCAAATGCATGTAACAGTGAGAAACGCACTGTCTTGACGAAAGAAAGCGTTTTTGTACAACTTCATATAAATAGTTGTAACTTTTGATAGAAGACTCAGACAAACATGTTTATGGCTTTATCTTATAGAACTCAAGGTCCCCGTGCTGGGCAAACAGGATTTGCAGCTGTTTGAGCTAAGATTTCCAAATTATTCACATAATGAAAACCTATACTTTGATTCGGTCGAGTTCCCCATTCAAATGCATGTAACAGTGAGAAACGCACTGTCTTGGCGAAATAAAGCGTTTTTGTACAACTTCATATAAATAGCTGTAACTTTTGATAGAAGACTCAGACAAACATGTTTATGGCTTTATCTTATAGAACTCAAGGTCCCCGTGCTGGGAAAACTGGATTTGCAGCTGTTTGAGCTAAGATTTCCAAATTATTCACATAATGAAAACCTATACTTTGTTTCGGTCGAGTTCCCCATTCAAATGCATGTAACAGTGAGAAACGCACTGTCTTCACGAAAGAAAGCGTTTTTGTACAACTTCATATAAATAGCTGTAACTTTTGATAGAAGACTCAGACAAACATGTTTATGGCTTTATCTTATAGAACTCAAGGTCCCCGTGCTGGGAAAACAGGATTTGCAGCTGTTTGAGCTAAGATTTTCAAGTTATACACATAATGAAACCTATACTTTGTTTCGGTCGAGTTCCCCATTCAAATGCATGTAACAGTGAGAAACGCACTGTCTTGGCGAAATAAAGCGTTTTTGTACAACTTCATATAAATAGCTGTAACTTTTGATAGAAGACTCAGACAAACATGTTTATGGCTTTATCTTATAGAACTCAAGGTCCCCGTGCTGGGAAAACTGGATTTGCAGCTGTTTGAGCTAAGATTTCCAAATTATTCACATAATGAAAACCTATACTTTGTTTCGGTCGAGTTCCCCATTCAAATGCATGTAACAGTGAGAAACGCACTGTCTTCACGAAAGAAAGCGTTTTTGTACAACTTCATATAAATAGCTGTAACTTTTGATAGAAGACTCAGACAAACATGTTTATGGCTTTATCTTATAGAACTCAAGGTCCCCGTGCTGGGAAAACAGGATTTGCAGCTGTTTGAGCTAAGATTTTCAAGTTATACACATAATGAAAACTTATACTTTGATTCGGTCGAGTTCCCCATTCAAATGCATGTAACAGTGAGAAACGCACTGTCTTGGCGAAATAAAGCGTTTTTGTACAACTTCATATAAATAGCTGTAACTTTTGATAGAAGACTCGGATACACATGTTTATGGCTTTATATTATAGAACTCAAGGTCCCCGTGCTGGGAAAACTGGATTTGCAGCTGTTTGAGCTAAGATTTCCAAATTATTCACATAATGAAAACCTATACTTTGTTTCGGTCGAGTTCCCCATTCAAATGCATGTAACAGTGAGAAACACACTGTCTTGGCGAAAGAAAGCGTTTTTGTACAACTTTATATAAATAGCTGTAACTTTTGATAGAAGACTCAGACAAACATGTTTATGGCTTTATCTTATAGAACTCAAGGTCCCCGTGCTGGGAAAACAGGATTTGCAGCTGTTTGAGCTAAGATTTTCAAGTTATACACATAATGAAACCTATACTTTGTTTCGGTCGAGTTCCCCATTCAAATGCATGTAACAGTGAGAAACGCACTGTCTTGGCGAAATAAAGCGTTTTTGTACAACTTCATATAAATAGCTGTAACTTTTGATAGAAGACTCGGATACACATGTTTATGGCTTTATATTATAGAACTCAAGGTCCCCGTGCTGGGAAAACTGGATTTGCAGCTGTTTGAGCTAAGATTTTCAAGTTATACACATAATGAAACCTATACTTTGTTTCGGGCGAGTTCCCCATTCAAATGCATGCAACAGTGAGAAACGCACTGTCTTGGCGAAATAAAGCGTTTTTGTACAACTTTATATAAATAGCTGTAACTTTTGATAGAAGACTCAGACAAACATGTTTATGGCTTTATCTTATAGAACTCAAGGTCCCCGTGCTGGGAAAACAGGATTTGCAGCTGTTTGAGCTAAGATTTTCAAGTTATACACATAATGAAAACCTATACTTTGATTCGGTCGAGTTCCCCATTCAAATGCATGTAACAGTGAGAAACGCACTGTCTTGGCGAAATAAAGCGTTTTTGTACAACTTCATATAAATAGCTGTAACTTTTGATAGAAGACTCGGATACACATGTTTATGGCTTTATATTATAGAACTCAAGGTCCCCGTGCTGGGAAAACTGGATTTGCAGCTGTTTGAGCTAAGATTTCCAAATTATTCACATAATGAAAACCTATACTTTGTTTCGGTCGAGTTCCCCATTCAAATGCATGTAACAGTGAGAAACGCACTGTCTTCACGAAAGAAAGCGTTTTTGTACAACTTCATATAAATAGCTGTAACTTTTGATAGAAGACTCAGACAAACATGTTTATGGCTTTATCTTATAGAACTCAAGGTCCCCGTGCTGGGAAAACAGGATTTGCAGCTGTTTGAGCTAAGATTTTCAAGTTATACACATAATGAAAACCTATACTTTGATTCGGTCGAGTTCCCCATTCAAATGCATGTAACAGTGAGAAACGCACTGTCTTGGCGAAATAAAGCGTTTTTGTACAACTTCATATAAATAGCTGTAACTTTTGATAGAAGACTCGGATACACATGTTTATGGCTTTATATTATAGAACTCAAGGTCCCCGTGCTGGGAAAACTGGATTTGCAGCTGTTTGAGCTAAGATTTCCAAATTATTCACATAATGAAAACCTATACTTTGTTTCGGGCGAGTTCCCCATTCAAATGCATGTAACAGTGAGAAACACACTGTCTTGGCGAAAGAAAGCGTTTTTGTACAACTTTATATAAATAGCTGTAACTTTTGATAGAAGACTCAGACAAACATGTTTATGGCTTTATCTTATAGAACTCAAGGTCCCCGTGCTGGGAAAACAGGATTTGCAGCTGTTTGAGCTAAGATTTTCAAGTTATACACATAATGAAACCTATACTTTGTTTCGGTCGAGTTCCCCATTCAAATGCATGTAACAGTGAGAAACGCACTGTCTTGGCGAAATAAAGCGTTTTTGTACAACTTCATATAAATAGCTGTAACTTTTGATAGAAGACTCGGATACACATGTTTATGGCTTTATATTATAGAACTCAAGGTCCCCGTGCTGGGAAAACTGGATTTGCAGCTGTTTGAGCTAAGATTTTCAAGTTATACACATAATGAAACCTATACTTTGTTTCGGGCGAGTTCCCCATTCAAATGCATGCAACAGTGAGAAACGCACTGTCTTGGCGAAATAAAGCGTTTTTGTACAACTTTATATAAAGAGCTGTAACTTTTGATAGAAGACTCAGACAAACATGTTTATGGCTTTATCTTATAGAACTCAAGGTCCCCGTGCTGGGAAAACAGGATTTGCAGCTGTTTGAGCTAAGATTTTCAAGTTATACACATAATGAAACCTATACTTTGTTTCGGTCGAGTTCCCCATTCAAATGCATGTAACAGTGAGAAACGCACTGTCTTGGCGAAATAAAGCGTTTTTGTACAACTTCATATAAATAGCTGTAACTTTTGATAGAAGACTCGGATACACATGTTTATGGCTTTATATTATAGAACTCAAGGTCCCCGTGCTGGGAAAACTGGATTTGCAGCTGTTTGAGCTAAGATTTCCAAATTATTCACATAATGAAAACCTATACTTTGTTTCGGTCGAGTTCCCCATTCAAATGCATGTAACAGTGAGAAACGCACTGTCTTCACGAAAGAAAGCGTTTTTGTACAACTTCATATAAATAGCTGTAACTTTTGATAGAAGACTCAGACAAACATGTTTATGGCTTTATCTTATAGAACTCAAGGTCCCCGTGCTGGGCAAACAGGATTTGCAGCTGTTTGAGCTAAGACTTTCAAGTTATACACATAATGAAACCTATACTTTGTTTCGGGCGAGTTCCCCATTCAAATGCATGCAACAGTGAGAAACGCACTGTCTTGGCGAAATAAAGCGTTTTTGTACAACTTCATATAAATAGCTGTAACTTTTGATAGAAGACTCGGATACACATGTTTATGGCTTTATATTATAGAACTCAAGGTCCCCGTGCTGGGAAAACTGGATTTGCAGCTGTTTGAGCTAAGATTTTCAAGTTATACACATAATGAAACCTATACTTTGTTTCGGGCGAGTTCCACATTCAATTGCATGCAACAGTGAGAAACGCACTGTCTTGGCGAAATAAAGCGTTTTTGTACAACTTTATATAAATAGCTGTAACTTTTGATAGAAGACTCAGACAAACATGTTTATGGCTTTATCTTATAGAACTCAAGGTCCCCGTGCTGGGAAAACAGGATTTGCAGCTGTTTGAGCTAAGATTTTCAAGTTATACACATAATGAAACCTATACTTTGTTTCGGTCGAGTTCCCCATTCAAATGCATGTAACAGTGAGAAACGCACTGTCTTGGCGAAATAAAGCGTTTTTGTACAACTTCATATAAATAGCTGTAACTTTTGATAGAAGACTCAGACAAACATGTTTATGGCTTTATCTTATAGAACTCAAGGTCCCCGTGCTGGGAAAACTGGATTTGCAGCTGTTTGAGCTAAGATTTCCAAATTATTCACATAATGAAAACCTATACTTTGTTTCGGTCGAGTTCCCCATTCAAATGCATGTAACAGTGAGAAACGCACTGTCTTCACGAAAGAAAGCGTTTTTGTACAACTTCATATAAATAGCTGTAACTTTTGATAGAAGACTCAGACAAACATGTTTATGGCTTTATCTTATAGAACTCAAGGTCCCCGTGCTGGGAAAACAGGATTTGCAGCTGTTTGAGCTAAGATTTTCAAGTTATACACATAATGAAAACCTATACTTTGATTCGGTCGAGTTCCCCATTCAAATGCATGTAACAGTGAGAAACGCACTGTCTTGGCGAAATAAAGCGTTTTTGTACAACTTCATATAAATAGCTGTAACTTTTGATAGAAGACTCGGATACACATGTTTATGGCTTTATATTATAGAACTCAAGGTCCCCGTGCTGGGAAAACTGGATTTGCAGCTGTTTGAGCTAAGATTTCCAAATTATTCACATAATGAAAACCTATACTTTGTTTCGGTCGAGTTCCCCATTCAAATGCATGTAACAGTGAGAAACACACTGTCTTGGCGAAATAAAGCGTTTTTGTACAACTTTATATAAATAGCTGTAACTTTTGATAGAAGACTCGGATACACATGTTTATGGCTTTATATTATAGAACTCAAGGTCCCCGTGCTGGGAAAACAGGTTTTGCAGCTGTTTGAGCTAAGATTTCCAAATTATTCACATAATGAAAACCTATACTTTGTTTCGGTCGAGTTCCCCATTCAAATGCATGTAACAGTGAGAAACGCACTGTCTTGGCGAAAGAAAGCGTTTTTGAACAACTTTATATAAATAGCTGTAACTTTTGATAGAAGACTCAGACAAACATGTTTATGGCTTTATCTTATAGAACTCAAGGTCCCCGTGCTGGGCAAACAGGATTTGCAGCTGTTTGAGCTAAGATTTTCAAGTTATACACATAATGAAAACCTATACTTTGTTTCGGTCGAGTTCCCCATTCAAATGCATGTAACAGTGAGAAACGCACTGTCTTCACGAAAGAAAGCGTTTTTGTACAACTTCATATAAATAGCTGTAACTTTTGATAGAAGACTCAGACAAACATGTTTATGGCTTTATCTTATAGAACTCAAGGTCCCCGTGCTGGGCAAACAGGATTTGCAGCTGTTTGAGCTAAGATTTCCAAATTATTCACATAATGAAAACTTATACTTTGTTTCGGTGAGTTCCCCATTCAAATGCATGTAACAGTGAGAAACGCACTGTCTTGGCGAAATAAAGCGTTTTTGTACAACTTCATATAAATAGCTGTAACTTTTGATAGAAGACTCGGATACACATGTTTATGGCTTTATATTATAGAACTCAAGGTCCCCGTGCTGGGAAAACTGGATTTGCAGCTGTTTGAGCTAAGATTTCCAAATTATTCACATAATGAAAACTTATACTTTGTTTCGGTCGAGTTCCCCATTCAAATGCATGTAACAGTGAGAAACACACTGTCTTGGCGAAAGAAAGCGTTTTTGTACAACTTTATATAAATAGCTGTAACTTTTGATAGAAGACTCAGACAAACATGTTTATGGCTTTATCTTATAGAACTCAAGGTCCCCGTGCTGGGAAAACTGGATTTGCAGCTGTTTGAGCTAAGATTTCCAAATTATTCACATAATGAAAACCTATACTTTGTTTCGGTCGAGTTCCCCATTCAAATGCATGTAACAGTGAGAAACGCACTGTCTTCACGAAAGAAAGCGTTTTTGTACAACTTCATATAAATAGCTGTAACTTTTGATAGAAGACTCAGACAAACATGTTTATGGCTTTATCTTATAGAACTCAAGGTCCCCGTGCTGGGAAAACAGGATTTGCAGCTGTTTGAGCTAAGATTTTCAAGTTATACACATAATGAAAACCTATACTTTGATTCGGTCGAGTTCCCCATTCAAATGCATGTAACAGTGAGAAACGCACTGTCTTGGCGAAATAAAGCGTTTTTGTACAACTTCATATAAATAGCTGTAACTTTTGATAGAAGACTCGGATACACATGTTTATGGCTTTATATTATAGAACTCAAGGTCCCCGTGCTGGGAAAACTGGATTTGCAGCTGTTTGAGCTAAGATTTCCAAATTATTCACATAATGAAAACCTATACTTTGTTTCGGTCGAGTTCCCCATTCAAATGCATGTAACAGTGAGAAACACACTGTCTTGGCGAAAGAAAGCGTTTTTGTACAACTTTATATAAATAGCTGTAACTTTTGATAGAAGACTCAGACAAACATGTTTATGGCTTTATCTTATAGAACTCAAGGTCCCCGTGCTGGGAAAACAGGATTTGCAGCTGTTTGAGCTAAGATTTTCAAGTTATACACATAATGAAACCTATACTTTGTTTCGGTCGAGTTCCCCATTCAAATGCATGCAACAGTGAGAAACGCACTGTCTTGACGAAAGAAAGCGTTTTTGTACAACTTCATATAAATAGCTGTAACGTTTGATAGAAGACTCAGACAAACATGTTTATGGCTTTATCTTATAGAACTCAAGGTCCCCGTGCTGGGAAAACAGGATTTGCATCTGTTTGAGCTAAGATTTCCAAATTATTCACATAATGAAAACCTATACTTTGTTTCGGTCGAGTTCCCCATTCAAATGCATGTAACAGTGAGAAACGCACTGTCTTGACGAAAGAAAGCGTTTTTGTACAACTTCATATAAATAGTTGTAACTTTTGATAGAAGACTCAGACAAACATGTTTATGGCTTTATCTTATAGAACTCAAGGTCCCCGTGCTGGGCAAACAGGATTTGCAGCTGTTTGAGCTAAGATTTTCAAGTTATACACATAATGAAAACCTATACTTTGTTTCGGTCGAGTTCCCCATTCAAATGCATGTAACAGTGAGAAACGCACTGTCTTGACGAAATAAAGCGTTTTTGTACAACTTTATATAAATAGCTGTAACTTTTGATAGAAGACTCAGACAAACATGTTTATGGCTTTATCTTATAGAACTCAAGGTCCCCGTGCTGGGAAAACAGGATTTGCAGCTGTTTGAGCTAAGATTTCCAAATTATTCACATAATGAAAACCTATACTTTGTTTCGGTCGAGTTCCCCATTCAAATGCATGTAACAGTGAGAAACACACTGTCTTGGCGAAATAAAGCGTTTTTGTACAACTTTATATAAATAGCTGTAACTTTTGATAGAAGACTCGGATACACATGTTTATGGCTTTATATTATAGAACTCAAGGTCCCCGTGCTGGGAAAACAGGTTTTGCAGCTGTTTGAGCTAAGATTTCCAAATTATTCACATAATGAAAACCTATACTTTGTTTCGGTCGAGTTCCCCATTCAAATGCATGTAACAGTGAGAAACGCACTGTCTTGGCGAAAGAAAGCGTTTTTGAACAACTTTATATAAATAGCTGTAACTTTTGATAGAAGACTCAGACAAACATGTTTATGGCTTTATCTTATAGAACTCAAGGTCCCCGTGCTGGGCAAACAGGATTTGCAGCTGTTTGAGCTAAGATTTTCAAGTTATACACATAATGAAAACCTATACTTTGTTTCGGTCGAGTTCCCCATTCAAATGCATGTAACAGTGAGAAACGCACTGTCTTCACGAAAGAAAGCGTTTTTGTACAACTTCATATAAATAGCTGTAACTTTTGATAGAAGACTCAGACAAACATGTTTATGGCTTTATCTTATAGAACTCAAGGTCCCCGTGCTGGGCAAACAGGATTTGCAGCTGTTTGAGCTAAGATTTCCAAATTATTCACATAATGAAAACTTATACTTTGTTTCGGTGAGTTCCCCATTCAAATGCATGTAACAGTGAGAAACGCACTGTCTTGGCGAAATAAAGCGTTTTTGTACAACTTCATATAAATAGCTGTAACTTTTGATAGAAGACTCGGATACACATGTTTATGGCTTTATATTATAGAACTCAAGGTCCCCGTGCTGGGAAAACTGGATTTGCAGCTGTTTGAGCTAAGATTTCCAAATTATTCACATAATGAAAACTTATACTTTGTTTCGGTCGAGTTCCCCATTCAAATGCATGTAACAGTGAGAAACACACTGTCTTGGCGAAAGAAAGCGTTTTTGTACAACTTTATATAAATAGCTGTAACTTTTGATAGAAGACTCAGACAAACATGTTTATGGCTTTATCTTATAGAACTCAAGGTCCCCGTGCTGGGAAAACTGGATTTGCAGCTGTTTGAGCTAAGATTTTCAAGTTATACACATAATGAAACCTATACTTTGTTTCGGTCGAGTTCCCCATTCAAATGCATGTAACAGTGAGAAACGCACTGTCTTGGCGAAATAAAGCGTTTTTGTACAACTTCATATAAATAGCTGTAACTTTTGATAGAAGACTCAGACAAACATGTTTATGGCTTTATCTTATAGAACTCAAGGTCCCCGTGCTGGGAAAACTGGATTTGCAGCTGTTTGAGCTAAGATTTCCAAATTATTCACATAATGAAAACCTATACTTTGTTTCGGTCGAGTTCCCCATTCAAATGCATGTAACAGTGAGAAACGCACTGTCTTCACGAAAGAAAGCGTTTTTGTACAACTTCATATAAATAGCTGTAACTTTTGATAGAAGACTCAGACAAACATGTTTATGGCTTTATCTTATAGAACTCAAGGTCCCCGTGCTGGGAAAACAGGATTTGCAGCTGTTTGAGCTAAGATTTTCAAGTTATACACATAATGAAAACCTATACTTTGATTCGGTCGAGTTCCCCATTCAAATGCATGTAACAGTGAGAAACGCACTGTCTTGGCGAAATAAAGCGTTTTTGTACAACTTCATATAAATAGCTGTAACTTTTGATAGAAGACTCGGATACACATGTTTATGGCTTTATATTATAGAACTCAAGGTCCCCGTGCTGGGAAAACTGGATTTGCAGCTGTTTGAGCTAAGATTTCCAAATTATTCACATAATGAAAACCTATACTTTGTTTCGGTCGAGTTCCCCATTCAAATGCATGTAACAGTGAGAAACACACTGTCTTGGCGAAAGAAAGCGTTTTTGTACAACTTTATATAAATAGCTGTAACTTTTGATAGAAGACTCAGACAAACATGTTTATGGCTTTATCTTATAGAACTCAAGGTCCCCGTGCTGGGAAAACAGGATTTGCAGCTGTTTGAGCTAAGATTTTCAAGTTATACACATAATGAAACCTATACTTTGTTTCGGTCGAGTTCCCCATTCAAATGCATGTAACAGTGAGAAACGCACTGTCTTGGCGAAATAAAGCGTTTTTGTACAACTTCATATAAATAGCTGTAACTTTTGATAGAAGACTCGGATACACATGTTTATGGCTTTATCTTATAGAACTCAAGGTCCCCGTGCTGGGAAAACTGGATTTGCAGCTGTTTGAGCTAAGATTTCCAAATTATTCACATAATGAAAACTTATACTTTGTTTCGGTGAGTTCCCCATTCAAATGCATGTAACAGTGAGAAACGCACTGTCTTGGCGAAATAAAGCGTTTTTGTACAACTTCATATAAATAGCTGTAACTTTTGATAGAAGACTCGGATACACATGTTTATGGCTTTATATTATAGAACTCAAGGTCCCCGTGCTGGGAAAACTGGATTTGCAGCTGTTTGAGCTAAGATTTCCAAATTATTCACATAATGAAAACTTATACTTTGTTTCGGTCGAGTTCCCCATTCAAATGCATGTAACAGTGAGAAACACACTGTCTTGGCGAAAGAAAGCGTTTTTGTACAACTTTATATAAATAGCTGTAACTTTTGATAGAAGACTCAGACAAACATGTTTATGGCTTTATCTTATAGAACTCAAGGTCCCCGTGCTGGGAAAACTGGATTTGCAGCTGTTTGAGCTAAGATTTCCAAATTATTCACATAATGAAAACCTATACTTTGTTTCGGTCGAGTTCCCCATTCAAATGCATGTAACAGTGAGAAACGCACTGTCTTCACGAAAGAAAGCGTTTTTGTACAACTTCATATAAATAGCTGTAACTTTTGATAGAAGACTCAGACAAACATGTTTATGGCTTTATCTTATAGAACTCAAGGTCCCCGTGCTGGGAAAACAGGATTTGCAGCTGTTTGAGCTAAGATTTTCAAGTTATACACATAATGAAAACCTATACTTTGATTCGGTCGAGTTCCCCATTCAAATGCATGTAACAGTGAGAAACGCACTGTCTTGGCGAAATAAAGCGTTTTTGTACAACTTCATATAAATAGCTGTAACTTTTGATAGAAGACTCGGATACACATGTTTATGGCTTTATATTATAGAACTCAAGGTCCCCGTGCTGGGAAAACTGGATTTGCAGCTGTTTGAGCTAAGATTTCCAAATTATTCACATAATGAAAACCTATACTTTGTTTCGGTCGAGTTCCCCATTCAAATGCATGTAACAGTGAGAAACACACTGTCTTGGCGAAAGAAAGCGTTTTTGTACAACTTTATATAAATAGCTGTAACTTTTGATAGAAGACTCAGACAAACATGTTTATGGCTTTATCTTATAGAACTCAAGGTCCCCGTGCTGGGAAAACAGGATTTGCAGCTGTTTGAGCTAAGATTTTCAAGTTATACACATAATGAAACCTATACTTTGTTTCGGTCGAGTTCCCCATTCAAATGCATGCAACAGTGAGAAACGCACTGTCTTGACGAAAGAAAGCGTTTTTGTACAACTTCATATAAATAGCTGTAACGTTTGATAGAAGACTCAGACAAACATGTTTATGGCTTTATCTTATAGAACTCAAGGTCCCCGTGCTGGGAAAACAGGATTTGCATCTGTTTGAGCTAAGATTTCCAAATTATTCACATAATGAAAACCTATACTTTGTTTCGGTCGAGTTCCCCATTCAAATGCATGTAACAGTGAGAAACGCACTGTCTTGACGAAAGAAAGCGTTTTTGTACAACTTCATATAAATAGTTGTAACTTTTGATAGAAGACTCAGACAAACATGTTTATGGCTTTATCTTATAGAACTCAAGGTCCCCGTGCTGGGCAAACAGGATTTGCAGCTGTTTGAGCTAAGATTTTCAAGTTATACACATAATGAAAACCTATACTTTGTTTCGGTCGAGTTCCCCATTCAAATGCATGTAACAGTGAGAAACGCACTGTCTTGACGAAATAAAGCGTTTTTGTACAACTTTATATAAATAGCTGTAACTTTTGATAGAAGACTCAGACAAACATGTTTATGGCTTTATCTTATAGAACTCAAGGTCCCCGTGCTGGGAAAACAGGATTTGCAGCTGTTTGAGCTAAGATTTCCAAATTATTCACATAATGAAAACCTATACTTTGTTTCGGTCGAGTTCCCCATTCAAATGCATGTAACAGTGAGAAACACACTGTCTTGGCGAAATAAAGCGTTTTTGTACAACTTTATATAAATAGCTGTAACTTTTGATAGAAGACTCGGATACACATGTTTATGGCTTTATATTATAGAACTCAAGGTCCCCGTGCTGGGAAAACAGGTTTTGCAGCTGTTTGAGCTAAGATTTCCAAATTATTCACATAATGAAAACCTATACTTTGTTTCGGTCGAGTTCCCCATTCAAATGCATGTAACAGTGAGAAACGCACTGTCTTGGCGAAAGAAAGCGTTTTTGAACAACTTTATATAAATAGCTGTAACTTTTGATAGAAGACTCAGACAAACATGTTTATGGCTTTATCTTATAGAACTCAAGGTCCCCGTGCTGGGCAAACAGGATTTGCAGCTGTTTGAGCTAAGATTTTCAAGTTATACACATAATGAAAACCTATACTTTGTTTCGGTCGAGTTCCCCATTCAAATGCATGTAACAGTGAGAAACGCACTGTCTTCACGAAAGAAAGCGTTTTTGTACAACTTCATATAAATAGCTGTAACTTTTGATAGAAGACTCAGACAAACATGTTTATGGCTTTATCTTATAGAACTCAAGGTCCCCGTGCTGGGCAAACAGGATTTGCAGCTGTTTGAGCTAAGATTTCCAAATTATTCACATAATGAAAACTTATACTTTGTTTCGGTGAGTTCCCCATTCAAATGCATGTAACAGTGAGAAACGCACTGTCTTGGCGAAATAAAGCGTTTTTGTACAACTTCATATAAATAGCTGTAACTTTTGATAGAAGACTCGGATACACATGTTTATGGCTTTATATTATAGAACTCAAGGTCCCCGTGCTGGGAAAACTGGATTTGCAGCTGTTTGAGCTAAGATTTCCAAATTATTCACATAATGAAAACTTATACTTTGTTTCGGTCGAGTTCCCCATTCAAATGCATGTAACAGTGAGAAACACACTGTCTTGGCGAAAGAAAGCGTTTTTGTACAACTTTATATAAATAGCTGTAACTTTTGATAGAAGACTCAGACAAACATGTTTATGGCTTTATCTTATAGAACTCAAGGTCCCCGTGCTGGGAAAACTGGATTTGCAGCTGTTTGAGCTAAGATTTTCAAGTTATACACATAATGAAACCTATACTTTGTTTCGGTCGAGTTCCCCATTCAAATGCATGTAACAGTGAGAAACGCACTGTCTTGGCGAAATAAAGCGTTTTTGTACAACTTCATATAAATAGCTGTAACTTTTGATAGAAGACTCAGACAAACATGTTTATGGCTTTATCTTATAGAACTCAAGGTCCCCGTGCTGGGAAAACTGGATTTGCAGCTGTTTGAGCTAAGATTTCCAAATTATTCACATAATGAAAACCTATACTTTGTTTCGGTCGAGTTCCCCATTCAAATGCATGTAACAGTGAGAAACGCACTGTCTTCACGAAAGAAAGCGTTTTTGTACAACTTCATATAAATAGCTGTAACTTTTGATAGAAGACTCAGACAAACATGTTTATGGCTTTATCTTATAGAACTCAAGGTCCCCGTGCTGGGAAAACAGGATTTGCAGCTGTTTGAGCTAAGATTTTCAAGTTATACACATAATGAAAACCTATACTTTGATTCGGTCGAGTTCCCCATTCAAATGCATGTAACAGTGAGAAACGCACTGTCTTGGCGAAATAAAGCGTTTTTGTACAACTTCATATAAATAGCTGTAACTTTTGATAGAAGACTCGGATACACATGTTTATGGCTTTATATTATAGAACTCAAGGTCCCCGTGCTGGGAAAACTGGATTTGCAGCTGTTTGAGCTAAGATTTCCAAATTATTCACATAATGAAAACCTATACTTTGTTTCGGTCGAGTTCCCCATTCAAATGCATGTAACAGTGAGAAACACACTGTCTTGGCGAAAGAAAGCGTTTTTGTACAACTTTATATAAATAGCTGTAACTTTTGATAGAAGACTCAGACAAACATGTTTATGGCTTTATCTTATAGAACTCAAGGTCCCCGTGCTGGGAAAACAGGATTTGCAGCTGTTTGAGCTAAGATTTTCAAGTTATACACATAATGAAACCTATACTTTGTTTCGGTCGAGTTCCCCATTCAAATGCATGTAACAGTGAGAAACGCACTGTCTTGGCGAAATAAAGCGTTTTTGTACAACTTCATATAAATAGCTGTAACTTTTGATAGAAGACTCGGATACACATGTTTATGGCTTTATATTATAGAACTCAAGGTCCCCGTGCTGGGAAAACTGGATTTGCAGCTGTTTGAGCTAAGATTTTCAAGTTATACACATAATGAAACCTATACTTTGTTTCGGGCGAGTTCCCCATTCAAATGCATGCAACAGTGAGAAACGCACTGTCTTGGCGAAATAAAGCGTTTTTGTACAACTTTATATAAATAGCTGTAACTTTTGATAGAAGACTCAGACAAACATGTTTATGGCTTTATCTTATAGAACTCAAGGTCCCCGTGCTGGGAAAACAGGATTTGCAGCTGTTTGAGCTAAGATTTTCAAGTTATACACATAATGAAACCTATACTTTGTTTCGGTCGAGTTCCCCATTCAAATGCATGCAACAGTGAGAAACGCACTGTCTTGACGAAAGAAAGCGTTTTTGTACAACTTCATATAAATAGCTGTAACGTTTGATAGAAGACTCAGACAAACATGTTTATGGCTTTATCTTATAGAACTCAAGGTCCCCGTGCTGGGAAAACAGGATTTGCATCTGTTTGAGCTAAGATTTCCAAATTATTCACATAATGAAAACCTATACTTTGTTTCGGTCGAGTTCCCCATTCAAATGCATGTAACAGTGAGAAACGCACTGTCTTGACGAAAGAAAGCGTTTTTGTACAACTTCATATAAATAGTTGTAACTTTTGATAGAAGACTCAGACAAACATGTTTATGGCTTTATCTTATAGAACTCAAGGTCCCCGTGCTGGGCAAACAGGATTTGCAGCTGTTTGAGCTAAGATTTTCAAGTTATACACATAATGAAAACCTATACTTTGTTTCGGTCGAGTTCCCCATTCAAATGCATGTAACAGTGAGAAACGCACTGTCTTGACGAAATAAAGCGTTTTTGTACAACTTTATATAAATAGCTGTAACTTTTGATAGAAGACTCAGACAAACATGTTTATGGCTTTATCTTATAGAACTCAAGGTCCCCGTGCTGGGAAAACAGGATTTGCAGCTGTTTGAGCTAAGATTTTCATGTTATACACATAATGAAAACCTATACTTTGTTTCGGTCGAGTTCCCCATTCAAATGCATGTAACAGTGAGAAACGCACTGTCTTGGCGAAAGAAAGCGTTTTTGTACAACTTTATATAAATAGCTGTAACTTTTGATAGAAGACTCGGATACACATGTTTATGGCTTTATATTATAGAACTCAAGGTCCCCGTGCTGGGAAAACAGGTTTTGCAGCTGTTTGAGCTAAGATTTCCAAATTATTCACATAATGAAAACCTATACTTTGTTTCGGTCGAGTTCCCCATTCAAATGCATGTAACAGTGAGAAACGCACTGTCTTTGCGAAAGAAAGCGTTTTTGTACAACTTCATAGAAATAGCTGTAACTTTTGATAGAAGACTCAGACAAACATGTTTATGGCCTTATATTATAGAACTCAAGGTCCCCGTGCTGGGAAAACAGGTTTTGCAGCTGTTTGAGCTAAGATTTTCAAGTTATTCACATAATGAAAACCTATACTTTGTTTCGGTCGAGTTCCCCATTCAAATGCATGTAACAGTGAGAAACGCACTGTCTTGGCGAAATAAAGCGTTTTTGTACAACTTCATATAAATAGCTGTAACTTTTGATAGAAGACTCGGATACACATGTTTATGGCTTTATATTATAGAACTCAAGGTCCCCGTGCTGGGAAAACTGGATTTGCAGCTGTTTGAGCTAAGATTTTCAAGTTATACACATAATGAAACCTATACTTTGTTTCGGGCGAGTTCCCCATTCAAATGCATGCAACAGTGAGAAACGCACTGTCTTGGCGAAATAAAGCGTTTTTGTACAACTTTATATAAATAGCTGTAACTTTTGATAGAAGACTCAGACAAACATGTTTATGGCTTTATCTTATAGAACTCAAGGTCCCCGTGCTGGGAAAACAGGATTTGCAGCTGTTTGAGCTAAGATTTTCAAGTTATACACATAATGAAACCTATACTTTGTTTCGGTCGAGTTCCCCATTCAAATGCATGTAACAGTGAGAAACGCACTGTCTTGGCGAAATAAAGCGTTTTTGTACAACTTCATATAAATAGCTGTAACTTTTGATAGAAGACTCAGACAAACATGTTTATGGCTTTATCTTATAGAACTCAAGGTCCCCGTGCTGGGAAAACTGGATTTGCAGCTGTTTGAGCTAAGATTTCCAAATTATTCACATAATGAAAACCTATACTTTGTTTCGGTCGAGTTCCCCATTCAAATGCATGTAACAGTGAGAAACACACTGTCTTGGCGAAATAAAGCGTTTTTGTACAACTTTATATAAATAGCTGTAACTTTTGATAGAAGACTCGGATACACATGTTTATGGCTTTATATTATAGAACTCAAGGTCCCCGTGCTGGGAAAACAGGTTTTGCAGCTGTTTGAGCTAAGATTTCCAAATTATTCACATAATGAAAACCTATACTTTGTTTCGGTCGAGTTCCCCATTCAAATGCATGTAACAGTGAGAAACGCACTGTCTTGGCGAAAGAAAGCGTTTTTGAACAACTTTATATAAATAGCTGTAACTTTTGATAGAAGACTCAGACAAACATGTTTATGGCTTTATCTTATAGAACTCAAGGTCCCCGTGCTGGGCAAACAGGATTTGCAGCTGTTTGAGCTAAGATTTTCAAGTTATACACATAATGAAAACCTATACTTTGTTTCGGTCGAGTTCCCCATTCAAATGCATGTAACAGTGAGAAACGCACTGTCTTCACGAAAGAAAGCGTTTTTGTACAACTTCATATAAATAGCTGTAACTTTTGATAGAAGACTCAGACAAACATGTTTATGGCTTTATCTTATAGAACTCAAGGTCCCCGTGCTGGGCAAACAGGATTTGCAGCTGTTTGAGCTAAGATTTCCAAATTATTCACATAATGAAAACTTATACTTTGTTTCGGTGAGTTCCCCATTCAAATGCATGTAACAGTGAGAAACGCACTGTCTTGGCGAAATAAAGCGTTTTTGTACAACTTCATATAAATAGCTGTAACTTTTGATAGAAGACTCGGATACACATGTTTATGGCTTTATATTATAGAACTCAAGGTCCCCGTGCTGGGAAAACTGGATTTGCAGCTGTTTGAGCTAAGATTTCCAAATTATTCACATAATGAAAACTTATACTTTGTTTCGGTCGAGTTCCCCATTCAAATGCATGTAACAGTGAGAAACACACTGTCTTGGCGAAAGAAAGCGTTTTTGTACAACTTTATATAAATAGCTGTAACTTTTGATAGAAGACTCAGACAAACATGTTTATGGCTTTATCTTATAGAACTCAAGGTCCCCGTGCTGGGAAAACTGGATTTGCAGCTGTTTGAGCTAAGATTTTCAAGTTATACACATAATGAAACCTATACTTTGTTTCGGTCGAGTTCCCCATTCAAATGCATGTAACAGTGAGAAACGCACTGTCTTGGCGAAATAAAGCGTTTTTGTACAACTTCATATAAATAGCTGTAACTTTTGATAGAAGACTCAGACAAACATGTTTATGGCTTTATCTTATAGAACTCAAGGTCCCCGTGCTGGGAAAACTGGATTTGCAGCTGTTTGAGCTAAGATTTCCAAATTATTCACATAATGAAAACCTATACTTTGTTTCGGTCGAGTTCCCCATTCAAATGCATGTAACAGTGAGAAACGCACTGTCTTCACGAAAGAAAGCGTTTTTGTACAACTTCATATAAATAGCTGTAACTTTTGATAGAAGACTCAGACAAACATGTTTATGGCTTTATCTTATAGAACTCAAGGTCCCCGTGCTGGGAAAACAGGATTTGCAGCTGTTTGAGCTAAGATTTTCAAGTTATACACATAATGAAAACCTATACTTTGATTCGGTCGAGTTCCCCATTCAAATGCATGTAACAGTGAGAAACGCACTGTCTTGGCGAAATAAAGCGTTTTTGTACAACTTCATATAAATAGCTGTAACTTTTGATAGAAGACTCGGATACACATGTTTATGGCTTTATATTATAGAACTCAAGGTCCCCGTGCTGGGAAAACTGGATTTGCAGCTGTTTGAGCTAAGATTTCCAAATTATTCACATAATGAAAACCTATACTTTGTTTCGGTCGAGTTCCCCATTCAAATGCATGTAACAGTGAGAAACACACTGTCTTGGCGAAAGAAAGCGTTTTTGTACAACTTTATATAAATAGCTGTAACTTTTGATAGAAGACTCAGACAAACATGTTTATGGCTTTATCTTATAGAACTCAAGGTCCCCGTGCTGGGAAAACAGGATTTGCAGCTGTTTGAGCTAAGATTTTCAAGTTATACACATAATGAAACCTATACTTTGTTTCGGTCGAGTTCCCCATTCAAATGCATGTAACAGTGAGAAACGCACTGTCTTGGCGAAATAAAGCGTTTTTGTACAACTTCATATAAATAGCTGTAACTTTTGATAGAAGACTCGGATACACATGTTTATGGCTTTATATTATAGAACTCAAGGTCCCCGTGCTGGGAAAACTGGATTTGCAGCTGTTTGAGCTAAGATTTTCAAGTTATACACATAATGAAACCTATACTTTGTTTCGGGCGAGTTCCCCATTCAAATGCATGCAACAGTGAGAAACGCACTGTCTTGGCGAAATAAAGCGTTTTTGTACAACTTTATATAAATAGCTGTAACTTTTGATAGAAGACTCAGACAAACATGTTTATGGCTTTATCTTATAGAACTCAAGGTCCCCGTGCTGGGAAAACAGGATTTGCAGCTGTTTGAGCTAAGATTTTCAAGTTATACACATAATGAAACCTATACTTTGTTTCGGTCGAGTTCCCCATTCAAATGCATGCAACAGTGAGAAACGCACTGTCTTGACGAAAGAAAGCGTTTTTGTACAACTTCATATAAATAGCTGTAACGTTTGATAGAAGACTCAGACAAACATGTTTATGGCTTTATCTTATAGAACTCAAGGTCCCCGTGCTGGGAAAACAGGATTTGCATCTGTTTGAGCTAAGATTTCCAAATTATTCACATAATGAAAACCTATACTTTGTTTCGGTCGAGTTCCCCATTCAAATGCATGTAACAGTGAGAAACGCACTGTCTTGACGAAAGAAAGCGTTTTTGTACAACTTCATATAAATAGTTGTAACTTTTGATAGAAGACTCAGACAAACATGTTTATGGCTTTATCTTATAGAACTCAAGGTCCCCGTGCTGGGCAAACAGGATTTGCAGCTGTTTGAGCTAAGATTTTCAAGTTATACACATAATGAAAACCTATACTTTGTTTCGGTCGAGTTCCCCATTCAAATGCATGTAACAGTGAGAAACGCACTGTCTTGACGAAATAAAGCGTTTTTGTACAACTTTATATAAATAGCTGTAACTTTTGATAGAAGACTCAGACAAACATGTTTATGGCTTTATCTTATAGAACTCAAGGTCCCCGTGCTGGGAAAACAGGATTTGCAGCTGTTTGAGCTAAGATTTTCATGTTATACACATAATGAAAACCTATACTTTGTTTCGGTCGAGTTCCCCATTCAAATGCATGTAACAGTGAGAAACGCACTGTCTTGGCGAAAGAAAGCGTTTTTGTACAACTTTATATAAATAGCTGTAACTTTTGATAGAAGACTCGGATACACATGTTTATGGCTTTATATTATAGAACTCAAGGTCCCGTGCTGGGAAAACAGGTTTTGCAGCTGTTTGAGCTAAGATTTCCAAATTATTCACATAATGAAAACCTATACTTTGTTTCGGTCGAGTTCCCCATTCAAATGCATGTAACAGTGAGAAACGCATTGTCTTGGCGAAATAAAGCGTTTTTGTACAACTTTATATAAATAGCTGTAACTTTTGATAGAAGACTCGGATACACATGTTTATGGCTTTATCTTATAGAACTCAAGGTCCCCGTGCTGGGCAAACAGGATTTGCAGCTGTTTGAGCTAAGATTTTCAAGTTATACACATAATGAAAACCTATACTTTGTTTCGGTCGAGTTCCCCATTCAAATGCATGTAACAGTGAGAAACGCACTGTCTTGACGAAAGAAAGCGTTTTTGTACAACTTCATATAAATAGCTGTAACGTTTGATAGAAGACTCAGACAAACATGTTTATGGCTTTATCTTATAGAACTCAAGGTCCCCGTGCTGGGAAAACAGGATTTGCAGCTGTTTGAGCTAAGATTTTCAAGTTATACACATAATGAAAACCTATACTTTGTTTCGGTCGAGTTCCCCATTCAAATGCATGTAACAGTGAGAAACGCACTGTCTTCACGAAAGAAAGCGTTTTTGTACAACTTCATATAAATAGCTGTAACTTTTGATAGAAGACTCAGACAAACATGTTTATGGCTTTATCTTATAGAACTCAAGGTCCCCGTGCTGGGCAAACAGGATTTGCAGCTGTTTGAGCTAAGATTTTCAAGTTATACACATAATGAAAACCTATACTTTGATTCGGTCGAGTTCCCCATTCAAATGCATGTAACAGTGAGAAACGCACTGTCTTGGCGAAATAAAGCGTTTTTGTACAACTTCATATAAATAGCTGTAACTTTTGATAGAAGACTCGGATACACATGTTTATGGCTTTATATTATAGAACTCAAGGTCCCCGTGCTGGGAAAACTGGATTTGCAGCTGTTTGAGCTAAGATTTCCAAATTATTCACATAATGAAAACCTATACTTTGTTTCGGTCGAGTTCCCCATTCAAATGCATGTAACAGTGAGAAACGCACTGTCTTGGCGAAATAAAGCGTTTTTGTACAACTTCATATAAATAGCTGTAACTTTTGATAGAAGACTCGGATACACATGTTTATGGCTTTATATTATAGAACTCAAGGTCCCCGTGCTGGGAAAACTGGATTTGCAGCTGTTTGAGCTAAGATTTTCAAGTTATACACATAATGAAACCTATACTTTGTTTCGGGCGAGTTCCCCATTCAAATGCATGCAACAGTGAGAAACGCACTGTCTTGGCGAAATAAAGCGTTTTTGTACAACTTTATATAAATAGCTGTAACTTTTGATAGAAGACTCAGACAAACATGTTTATGGCTTTATCTTATAGAACTCAAGGTCCCCGTGCTGGGAAAACAGGATTTGCAGCTGTTTGAGCTAAGATTTTCAAGTTATACACATAATGAAACCTATACTTTGTTTCGGTCGAGTTCCCCATTCAAATGCATGTAACAGTGAGAAACGCACTGTCTTGGCGAAATAAAGCGTTTTTGTACAACTTCATATAAATAGCTGTAACTTTTGATAGAAGACTCAGACAAACATGTTTATGGCTTTATCTTATAGAACTCAAGGTCCCCGTGCTGGGCAAACAGGATTTGCAGCTGTTTGAGCTAAGATTTTCAAGTTATACACATAATGAAACCTATACTTTGTTTCGGTCGAGTTCCCCATTCAAATGCATGTAACAGTGAGAAACGCACTGTCTTGGCGAAATAAAGCGTTTTTGTACAACTTCATATAAATAGCTGTAACTTTTGATAGAAGACTCGGATACACATGTTTATGGCTTTATATTATAGAACTCAAGGTCCCCGTGCTGGGAAAACTGGATTTGCAGCTGTTTGAGCTAAGATTTTCAAGTTATACACATAATGAAACCTATACTTTGTTTCGGGCGAGTTCCCCATTCAAATGCATGCAACAGTGAGAAACGCACTGTCTTGGCGAAATAAAGCGTTTTTGTACAACTTTATATAAATAGCTGTAACTTTTGATAGAAGACTCAGACAAACATGTTTATGGCTTTATCTTATAGAACTCAAGGTCCCCGTGCTGGGAAAACAGGATTTGCAGCTGTTTGAGCTAAGATTTCCAAATTATTCACATAATGAAAACCTATACTTTGTTTCGGTCGAGTTCCCCATTCAAATGCATGTAACAGTGAGAAACGCACTGTCTTGACGAAAGAAAGCGTTTTTGTACAACTTCATATAAATAGTTGTAACTTTTGATAGAAGACTCAGACAAACATGTTTATGGCTTTATCTTATAGAACTCAAGGTCCCCGTGCTGGGCAAACAGGATTTGCAGCTGTTTGAGCTAAGATTTTCAAGTTATACACATAATGAAAACCTATACTTTGTTTCGGTCGAGTTCCCCATTCAAATGCATGTAACAGTGAGAAACGCACTGTCTTGACGAAATAAAGCGTTTTTGTACAACTTTATATAAATAGCTGTAACTTTTGATAGAAGACTCAGACAAACATGTTTATGGCTTTATCTTATAGAACTCAAGGTCCCCGTGCTGGGAAAACAGGATTTGCAGCTGTTTGAGCTAAGATTTTCATGTTATACACATAATGAAAACCTATACTTTGTTTCGGTCGAGTTCCCCATTCAAATGCATGTAACAGTGAGAAACGCACTGTCTTGGCGAAAGAAAGCGTTTTTGTACAACTTTATATAAATAGCTGTAACTTTTGATAGAAGACTCGGATACACATGTTTATGGCTTTATATTATAGAACTCAAGGTCCCCGTGCTGGGAAAACAGGTTTTGCAGCTGTTTGAGCTAAGATTTCCAAATTATTCACATAATGAAAACCTATACTTTGTTTCGGTCGAGTTCCCCATTCAAATGCATGTAACAGTGAGAAACGCATTGTCTTGGCGAAATAAAGCGTTTTTGTACAACTTTATATAAATAGCTGTAACTTTTGATAGAAGACTCGGATACACATGTTTATGGCTTTATCTTATAGAACTCAAGGTCCCCGTGCTGGGCAAACAGGATTTGCAGCTGTTTGAGCTAAGATTTCCAAATTATTCACATAATGAAAACCTATACTTTGTTTCGGTCGAGTTCCCCATTCAAATGCATGTAACAGTGAGAAACGCACTGTCTTTGCGAAAGAAAGCGTTTTTGTACAACTTCATAGAAATAGCTGTAACTTTTGATAGAAGACTCAGACAAACATGTTTATGGCTTTATCTTATAGAACTCAAGGTCCCCGTGCTGGGAAAACAGGTTTTGCAGCTGTTTGAGCTAAGATTTCCAAATTATTCACATAATGAAAACCTATACTTTGTTTCGGTCGAGTTCCCCATTCAAATGCATGTAACAGTGAGAAACGCATTGTCTTGGCGAAATAAAGCGTTTTTGTACAACTTTATATAAATAGCTGTAACTTTTGATAGAAGACTCGGATACACATGTTTATGGCTTTATCTTATAGAACTCAAGGTCCCCGTGCTGGGCAAACAGGATTTGCAGCTGTTTGAGCTAAGATTTTCAAGTTATACACATAATGAAAACCTATACTTTGTTTCGGTCGAGTTCCCCATTCAAATGCATGTAACAGTGAGAAACGCACTGTCTTGACGAAAGAAAGCGTTTTTGTACAACTTCATATAAATAGCTGTAACGTTTGATAGAAGACTCAGACAAACATGTTTATGGCTTTATCTTATAGAACTCAAGGTCCCCGTGCTGGGAAAACAGGATTTGCAGCTGTTTGAGCTAAGATTTTCAAGTTATACACATAATGAAAACCTATACTTTGTTTCGGTCGAGTTCCCCATTCAAATGCATGTAACAGTGAGAAACGCACTGTCTTCACGAAAGAAAGCGTTTTTGTACAACTTCATATAAATAGCTGTAACTTTTGATAGAAGACTCAGACAAACATGTTTATGGCTTTATCTTATAGAACTCAAGGTCCCCGTGCTGGGCAAACAGGATTTGCAGCTGTTTGAGCTAAGATTTTCAAGTTATACACATAATGAAAACCTATACTTTGATTCGGTCGAGTTCCCCATTCAAATGCATGTAACAGTGAGAAACGCACTGTCTTGGCGAAATAAAGCGTTTTTGTACAACTTCATATAAATAGCTGTAACTTTTGATAGAAGACTCGGATACACATGTTTATGGCTTTATATTATAGAACTCAAGGTCCCCGTGCTGGGAAAACTGGATTTGCAGCTGTTTGAGCTAAGATTTCCAAATTATTCACATAATGAAAACCTATACTTTGTTTCGGTCGAGTTCCCCATTCAAATGCATGTAACAGTGAGAAACGCACTGTCTTTGCGAAAGAAAGCGTTTTTGTACAACTTCATAGAAATAGCTGTAACTTTTGATAGAAGACTCAGACAAACATGTTTATGGCCTTATATTATAGAACTCAAGGTCCCCGTGCTGGGAAAACAGGTTTTGCAGCTGTTTGAGCTAAGATTTTCAAGTTATTCACATAATGAAAACCTATACTTTGTTTCGGTCGAGTTCCCCATTCAAATGCATGTAACAGTGAGAAACGCACTGTCTTGGCGAAATAAAGCGTTTTTGTACAACTTCATATAAATAGCTGTAACTTTTGATAGAAGACTCGGATACACATGTTTATGGCTTTATATTATAGAACTCAAGGTCCCCGTGCTGGGAAAACTGGATTTGCAGCTGTTTGAGCTAAGATTTTCAAGTTATACACATAATGAAACCTATACTTTGTTTCGGGCGAGTTCCCCATTCAAATGCATGCAACAGTGAGAAACGCACTGTCTTGGCGAAATAAAGCGTTTTTGTACAACTTTATATAAATAGCTGTAACTTTTGATAGAAGACTCAGACAAACATGTTTATGGCTTTATCTTATAGAACTCAAGGTCCCCGTGCTGGGAAAACTGGATTTGCAGCTGTTTGAGCTAAGATTTTCAAGTTATACACATAATGAAACCTATACTTTGTTTCGGTCGAGTTCCCCATTCAAATGCATGTAACAGTGAGAAACGCACTGTCTTGGCGAAATAAAGCGTTTTTGTACAACTTCATATAAATAGCTGTAACTTTTGATAGAAGACTCGGATACACATGTTTATGGCTTTATATTATAGAACTCAAGGTCCCCGTGCTGGGAAAACAGGTTTTGCAGCTGTTTGAGCTAAGATTTCCAAATTATTCACATAATGAAAACCTTATACTTTGTTTCGGTCGAGTTCCCCATTCAAATGCATGTAACAGTGAGAAACGCACTGTCTTGGCGAAAGAAAGCGTTTTTGAACAACTTTATATAAATAGCTGTAACTTTTGATAGAAGACTCAGACAAACATGTTTATGGCTTTATCTTATAGAACTCAAGGTCCCCGTGCTGGGCAAACAGGATTTGCAGCTGTTTGAGCTAAGATTTTCAAGTTATACACATAATGAAAACCTATACTTTGTTTCGGTCGAGTTCCCCATTCAAATGCATGTAACAGTGAGAAACGCACTGTCTTGACGAAAGAAAGCGTTTTTGTACAACTTCATATAAATAGTTGTAACTTTTGATAGAAGACTCAGACAAACATGTTTATGGCTTTATCTTATAGAACTCAAGGTCCCCGTGCTGGGCAAACAGGATTTGCAGCTGTTTGAGCTAAGATTTTCAAGTTATACACATAATGAAAACCTATACTTTGTTTCGGTCGAGTTCCCCATTCAAATGCATGTAACAGTGAGAAACGCACTGTCTTGACGAAAGAAAGCGTTTTTGTACAACTTCATATAAATAGCTGTAACTTTTGATAGAAGACTCAGACAAACATGTTTATGGCTTTATCTTATAGAACTCAAGGTCCCCGTGCTGGGCAAACAGGATTTGCAGCTGTTTGAGCTAAGATTTCCAAATTATTCACATAATGAAAACTTATACTTTGTTTCGGTGAGTTCCCCATTCAAATGCATGTAACAGTGAGAAACACACTGTCTTGGCGAAAGAAAGCGTTTTTGTACAACTTTATATAAATAGCTGTAACTTTTGATAGAAGACTCAGACAAACATGTTTATGGCTTTATCTTATAGAACTCAAGGTCCCCGTGCTGGGCAAACAGGATTTGCAGCTGTTTGAGCTAAGATTTTCAAGTTATACACATAATGAAAACCTATACTTTGTTTCGGTCGAGTTCCCCATTCAAATGCATGTAACAGTGAGAAACGCACTGTCTTGACGAAAGAAAGCGTTTTTGTACAACTTCATATAAATAGCTGTAACTTTTGATAGAAGACTCAGACAAACATGTTTATGGCTTTATCTTATAGAACTCAAGGTCCCCGTGCTGGGCAAACAGGATTTGCAGCTGTTTGAGCTAAGATTTCCAAATTATTCACATAATGAAAACTTATACTTTGTTTCGGTGAGTTCCCCATTCAAATGCATGTAACAGTGAGAAACACACTGTCTTGGCGAAAGAAAGCGTTTTTGTACAACTTTATATAAATAGCTGTAACTTTTGATAGAAGACTCAGACAAACATGTTTATGGCTTTATCTTATAGAACTCAAGGTCCCCGTGCTGGGAAAACAGGATTTGCAGCTGTTTGAGCTAAGATTTTCAAGTTATACACATAATGAAACCTATACTTTGTTTCGGTCGAGTTCCCCATTCAAATGCATGTAACAGTGAGAAACGCACTGTCTTGGCGAAATAAAGCGTTTTTGTACAACTTCATATAAATAGCTGTAACTTTTGATAGAAGACTCAGACAAACATGTTTATGGCTTTATCTTATAGAACTCAAGGTCCCCGTGCTGGGAAAACTGGATTTGCAGCTGTTTGAGCTAAGATTTCCAAATTATTCACATAATGAAAACCTATACTTTGTTTCGGTCGAGTTCCCCATTCAAATGCATGTAACAGTGAGAAACACACTGTCTTGGCGAAAGAAAGCGTTTTTGTACAACTTTATATAAATAGCTGTAACTTTTGATAGAAGACTCAGACAAACATGTTTATGGCTTTATCTTATAGAACTCAAGGTCCCCGTGCTGGGCAAACAGGATTTGCAGCTGTTTGAGCTAAGATTTTCAAGTTATACACATAATGAAACCTATACTTTGTTTCGGTCGAGTTCCCCATTCAAATGCATGTAACAGTGAGAAACGCACTGTCTTGGCGAAAGAAAGCGTTTTTGTACAACTTTATATAAATAGCTGTAACTTTTGATAGAAGACTCGGATACACATGTTTATGGCTTTATGTTATAGAACTCAAGGTCCCCGTGCTGGGAAAACAGGTTTTGCAGCTGTTTGAGCTAAGATTTCCAAATTATTCACATAATGAAAACCTATACTTTGTTTCGGTCGAGTTCCCCATTCAAATGCATGTAACAGTGAGAAACGCATTGTCTTGGCAAAATAAAGCGTTTTTGTACAACTTTATATAAATAGCTGTAACTTTTGATAGAAGACTCGGATACACATGTTTATGGCTTTATATTATAGAACTCAAGGTCCCCGTGCTGGGAAAACAGGTTTTGCAGCTGTTTGAGCTAAGATTTCCAAATTATTCACATAATGAAAACCTTATACTTTGTTTCGGTCGAGTTCCCCATTCAAATGCATGTAACAGTGAGAAACGCACTGTCTTGGCGAAAGAAAGCGTTTTTGAACAACTTTATATAAATAGCTGTAACTTTTGATAGAAGACTCAGACAAACATGTTTATGGCTTTATCTTATAGAACTCAAGGTCCCCGTGCTGGGCAAACAGGATTTGCAGCTGTTTGAGCTAAGATTTTCAAGTTATACACATAATGAAAACCTATACTTTGTTTCGGTCGAGTTCCCCATTCAAATGCATGTAACAGTGAGAAACGCACTGTCTTGACGAAAGAAAGCGTTTTTGTACAACTTCATATAAATAGTTGTAACTTTTGATAGAAGACTCAGACAAACATGTTTATGGCTTTATCTTATAGAACTCAAGGTCCCCGTGCTGGGCAAACAGGATTTGCAGCTGTTTGAGCTAAGATTTTCAAGTTATACACATAATGAAAACCTATACTTTGTTTCGGTCGAGTTCCCCATTCAAATGCATGTAACAGTGAGAAACGCACTGTCTTGACGAAAGAAAGCGTTTTTGTACAACTTCATATAAATAGCTGTAACTTTTGATAGAAGACTCAGACAAACATGTTTATGGCTTTATCTTATAGAACTCAAGGTCCCCGTGCTGGGCAAACAGGATTTGCAGCTGTTTGAGCTAAGATTTCCAAATTATTCACATAATGAAAACTTATACTTTGTTTCGGTGAGTTCCCCATTCAAATGCATGTAACAGTGAGAAACACACTGTCTTGGCGAAAGAAAGCGTTTTTGTACAACTTTATATAAATAGCTGTAACTTTTGATAGAAGACTCAGACAAACATGTTTATGGCTTTATCTTATAGAACTCAAGGTCCCCGTGCTGGGCAAACAGGATTTGCAGCTGTTTGAGCTAAGATTTTCAAGTTATACACATAATGAAAACCTATACTTTGTTTCGGTCGAGTTCCCCATTCAAATGCATGTAACAGTGAGAAACGCACTGTCTTGACGAAAGAAAGCGTTTTTGTACAACTTCATATAAATAGCTGTAACTTTTGATAGAAGACTCAGACAAACATGTTTATGGCTTTATCTTATAGAACTCAAGGTCCCCGTGCTGGGCAAACAGGATTTGCAGCTGTTTGAGCTAAGATTTCCAAATTATTCACATAATGAAAACTTATACTTTGTTTCGGTGAGTTCCCCATTCAAATGCATGTAACAGTGAGAAACACACTGTCTTGGCGAAAGAAAGCGTTTTTGTACAACTTTATATAAATAGCTGTAACTTTTGATAGAAGACTCAGACAAACATGTTTATGGCTTTATCTTATAGAACTCAAGGTCCCCGTGCTGGGAAAACAGGATTTGCAGCTGTTTGAGCTAAGATTTTCAAGTTATACACATAATGAAACCTATACTTTGTTTCGGTCGAGTTCCCCATTCAAATGCATGTAACAGTGAGAAACGCACTGTCTTGGCGAAATAAAGCGTTTTTGTACAACTTCATATAAATAGCTGTAACTTTTGATAGAAGACTCAGACAAACATGTTTATGGCTTTATCTTATAGAACTCAAGGTCCCCGTGCTGGGAAAACTGGATTTGCAGCTGTTTGAGCTAAGATTTCCAAATTATTCACATAATGAAAACCTATACTTTGTTTCGGTCGAGTTCCCCATTCAAATGCATGTAACAGTGAGAAACACACTGTCTTGGCGAAAGAAAGCGTTTTTGTACAACTTTATATAAATAGCTGTAACTTTTGATAGAAGACTCAGACAAACATGTTTATGGCTTTATCTTATAGAACTCAAGGTCCCCGTGCTGGGAAAACAGGATTTGCAGCTGTTTGAGCTAAGATTTTCAAGTTATACACATAATGAAACCTATACTTTGTTTCGGTCGAGTTCCCCATTCAAATGCATGTAACAGTGAGAAACGCACTGTCTTGGCGAAATAAAGCGTTTTTGTACAACTTCATATAAATAGCTGTAACTTTTGATAGAAGACTCGGATACACATGTTTATGGCTTTATATTATAGAACTCAAGGTCCCCGTGCTGGGAAAACAGGATTTGCAGCTGTTTGAGCTAGGATTTCCAAGTTATACACATAATGAAAACCTATACTTTGTTTCGGGCGAGTTCCCCATTCAAATGTATGCAACAGTGAGAAACGCACTGCCTTGGCGAAATAAAGCGTTTTTGTACAACTTCATATAAATAGCTGTAACTTTTGATAGAAGACTCAGACAAACATGTTTATGGCTTTATCTTATAGAACTCAAGGTCCCCGTGCTGGGAAAACTGGATTTGCAGCTGTTTGAGCTAAGATTTCCAAGTTATACACATAATGAAAACTTATACTTTGTTTCGGGCGAGTTCCCCATTCAAATGCATGTAACAGTGAGAAACGCATTGTCTTGGCGAAATAAAGCGTTTTTCAACCACTTCATATAACTCGCTGTAACTTTTGGTAGAAGACTCAGACAAACATGTTTATGGCTTTATGTTATAGAACTCAAGGTCCCCGTGCTGGGAAAACAGGTTTTGCAGCTGTTTGAGCTAGGATTTCCAAGTTATACACATAATGAAAACCTATACTTTGTTTCGGGCGAGTTCCCCATTCAAATGTATGCAACAGTGAGAAACGCACTGCCTTGGCGAAATAAAGCGTTTTTGTACAACTTCATATAAATAGCTGTAACTTTTGATAGAAGACTCGGATACACATGTTTATGGCTTTATCTTATAGAACTCAAGGTCCCCGTGCGGGGAAAACAGGATTTGCAGCTGTTTGAGCTAAGATTTCCAAGTTATACACATAATGAAAACCTATACTTTGTTTCGGTCGAGTTCCCCATTCAAATGCATGTAACAGTGAGAAACGCACTGTCTTGGCAAAATAAAGCGTTTTTGTACAACTTCATATAAATAGCTGTAACTTTTGATAGAAGATTCAGACAAACATGTTTATGGCTTTATCTTATAGAACTCAAGGTCCCCGTGCTGGGAAAACAGGTTTGGCAGCTGTTTGAGCTAAGATTTCCAAGTTATACACATAATGAAAACCTATACTTTGTTTCGGTCAAGTTCCCCATTCAAATGCATGTAACAGTGAGAAACGCACTGTCTTGGCAAAATAAAGCGTTTTTGTACAACTTTATATAAATAGCTGTAACTTTTGATAGAAGACTCGGATACACATGTTTATGGCTTTATCTTATAGAACTCAAGGTCCCCGTGCTGGGCAAACAGGATTTGCAGCTGTTTGAGCTAAGATTTTCAAGTTATACACATAATGAAAACCTATACTTTGTTTCGGTCGAGTTCCCCATTCAAATGCATGTAACAGTGAGAAACGCACTGTCTTGGCGAAATAAAGCGTTTTTGTACAACTTCATATAAATAGCTGTAACTTTTGATAGAAGACTCGGATACACATGTTTATGGCTTTATATTATAGAACTCAAGGTCCCCGTGCTGGGAAAACTGGATTTGCAGCTGTTTGAGCTAAGATTTCCAAATTATTCACATAATGAAAACCTATACTTTGTTTCGGTCGAGTTCCCCATTCAAATGCATGTAACAGTGAGAAACGCACTGTCTTGACGAAAGAAAGCGTTTTTGTACAACTTCATATAAATAGCTGTAACTTTTGATAGAAGACTCAGACAAACATGTTTATGGCTTTATCTTATAGAACTCAAGGTCCCCGTGCTGGGCAAACAGGATTTGCAGCTGTTTGAGCTAAGATTTCCAAATTATTCACATAATGAAAACTTATACTTTGTTTCGGTGAGTTCCCCATTCAAATGCATGTAACAGTGAGAAACACACTGTCTTGGCGAAAGAAAGCGTTTTTGTACAACTTCATATAAATAGCTGTAACTTTTGATAGAAGACTCAGACAAACATGTTTATGGCTTTATCTTATAGAACTCAAGGTCCCCGTGCTGGGAAAACTGGATTTGCAGCTGTTTGAGCTAAGATTTCCAAATTATTCACATAATGAAAACCTATACTTTGTTTCGGTCGAGTTCCCCATTCAAATGCATGTAACAGTGAGAAACACACTGTCTTGGCGAAAGAAAGCGTTTTTGTACAACTTTATATAAATAGCTGTAACTTTTGATAGAAGACTCAGACAAACATGTTTATGGCTTTATCTTATAGAACTCAAGGTCCCCGTGCTGGGAAAACAGGATTTGCAGCTGTTTGAGCTAAGATTTTCAAGTTATACACATAATGAAACCTATACTTTGTTTCGGTCGAGTTCCCCATTCAAATGCATGTAACAGTGAGAAACGCACTGTCTTGGCGAAATAAAGCGTTTTTGTACAACTTCATATAAATAGCTGTAACTTTTGATAGAAGACTCGGATACACATGTTTATGGCTTTATATTATAGAACTCAAGGTCCCCGTGCTGGGAAAACAGGATTTGCAGCTGTTTGAGCTAGGATTTCCAAGTTATACACATAATGAAAACCTATACTTTGTTTCGGGCGAGTTCCCCATTCAAATGTATGCAACAGTGAGAAACGCACTGCCTTGGCGAAATAAAGCGTTTTTGTACAACTTCATATAAATAGCTGTAACTTTTGATAGAAGACTCAGACAAACATGTTTATGGCTTTATCTTATAGAACTCAAGGTCCCCGTGCTGGGAAAACTGGATTTGCAGCTGTTTGAGCTAAGATTTCCAAGTTATACACATAATGAAAACCTATACTTTGTTTCGGTCGAGTTCCCCATTCAAATGCATGTAACAGTGAGAAACGCACTGTCTTGGCAAAATAAAGCGTTTTTGTACAACTTCATATAAATAGCTGTAACTTTTGATAGAAGATTCAGACAAACACGTTTATGGCTTTATCTTATAGAACTCAAGGTCCCCGTGCTGGGAAAACAGGTTTTGCAGCTGTTTGAGCTAAGATTTCCAAGTTATACACATAATGAAAACCTATACTTTGTTTCGGTCAAGTTCCCCATTCAAATGCATGTAACAGTGAGAAACGCACTGTCTTGGCAAAATAAAGCGTTTTTGTACAACTTTATATAAATAGCTGTAACTTTTGATAGAAGACTCGGATACACATGTTTATGGCTTTATCTTATAGAACTCAAGGTCCCCGTGCTGGGCAAACAGGATTTGCAGCTGTTTGAGCTAAGATTTTCAAGTTATACACATAATGAAAACCTATACTTTGTTTCGGTCGAGTTCCCCATTCAAATGCATGTAACAGTGAGAAACGCACTGTCTTGGCGAAATAAAGCGTTTTTGTACAACTTCATATAAATAGCTGTAACTTTTGATAGAAGACTCGGATACACATGTTTATGGCTTTATATTATAGAACTCAAGGTCCCCGTGCTGGGAAAACTGGATTTGCAGCTGTTTGAGCTAAGATTTCCAAATTATTCACATAATGAAAACCTATACTTTGTTTCGGTCGAGTTCCCCATTCAAATGCATGTAACAGTGAGAAACACACTGTCTTGGCGAAATAAAGCGTTTTTGTACAACTTTATATAAATAGCTGTAACTTTTGATAGAAGACTCAGACAAACATGTTTATGGCTTTATCTTATAGAACTCAAGGTCCCCGTGCTGGGAAAACAGGATTTGCAGCTGTTTGAGCTAAGATTTTCAAGTTATACACATAATGAAACCTATACTTTGTTTCGGTCGAGTTCCCCATTCAAATGCATGTAACAGTGAGAAACGCACTGTCTTGGCGAAATAAAGCGTTTTTGTACAACTTCATATAAATAGCTGTAACTTTTGATAGAAGACTCAGACAAACATGTTTATGGCTTTATCTTATAGAACTCAAGGTCCCCGTGCTGGGAAAACTGGATTTGCAGCTGTTTGAGCTAAGATTTCCAAATTATTCACATAATGAAAACCTATACTTTGTTTCGGTCGAGTTCCCCATTCAAATGCATGTAACAGTGAGAAACACACTGTCTTGGCGAAAGAAAGCGTTTTTGTACAACTTTATATAAATAGCTGTAACTTTTGATAGAAGACTCAGACAAACATGTTTATGGCTTTATCTTATAGAACTCAAGGTCCCCGTGCTGGGAAAACAGGATTTGCAGCTGTTTGAGCTAAGATTTTCAAGTTATACACATAATGAAACCTATACTTTGTTTCGGTCGAGTTCCCCATTCAAATGCATGTAACAGTGAGAAACGCACTGTCTTGGCGAAATAAAGCGTTTTTGTACAACTTCATATAAATAGCTGTAACTTTTGATAGAAGACTCGGATACACATGTTTATGGCTTTATATTATAGAACTCAAGGTCCCCGTGCTGGGAAAACAGGATTTGCAGCTGTTTGAGCTAGGATTTCCAAGTTATACACATAATGAAAACCTATACTTTGTTTCGGGCGAGTTCCCCATTCAAATGTATGCAACAGTGAGAAACGCACTGCCTTGGCGAAATAAAGCGTTTTTGTACAACTTCATATAAATAGCTGTAACTTTTGATAGAAGACTCAGACAAACATGTTTATGGCTTTATCTTATAGAACTCAAGGTCCCCGTGCTGGGAAAACTGGATTTGCAGCTGTTTGAGCTAAGATTTCCAAGTTATACACATAATGAAAACCTATACTTTGTTTCGGTCGAGTTCCCCATTCAAATGCATGTAACAGTGAGAAACGCACTGTCTTGGCAAAATAAAGCGTTTTTGTACAACTTCATATAAATAGCTGTAACTTTTGATAGAAGATTCAGACAAACACGTTTATGGCTTTATCTTATAGAACTCAAGGTCCCCGTGCTGGGAAAACAGGTTTTGCAGCTGTTTGAGCTAAGATTTCCAAGTTATACACATAATGAAAACCTATACTTTGTTTCGGTCAAGTTCCCCATTCAAATGCATGTAACAGTGAGAAACGCACTGTCTTGGCAAAATAAAGCGTTTTTGTACAACTTTATATAAATAGCTGTAACTTTTGATAGAAGACTCGGATACACATGTTTATGGCTTTATCTTATAGAACTCAAGGTCCCCGTGCTGGGCAAACAGGATTTGCAGCTGTTTGAGCTAAGATTTTCAAGTTATACACATAATGAAAACCTATACTTTGTTTCGGTCGAGTTCCCCATTCAAATGCATGTAACAGTGAGAAACGCACTGTCTTGGCGAAATAAAGCGTTTTTGTACAACTTCATATAAATAGCTGTAACTTTTGATAGAAGACTCGGATACACATGTTTATGGCTTTATATTATAGAACTCAAGGTCCCCGTGCTGGGAAAACTGGATTTGCAGCTGTTTGAGCTAAGATTTCCAAATTATTCACATAATGAAAACCTATACTTTGTTTCGGTCGAGTTCCCCATTCAAATGCATGTAACAGTGAGAAACACACTGTCTTGGCGAAATAAAGCGTTTTTGTACAACTTTATATAAATAGCTGTAACTTTTGATAGAAGACTCAGACAAACATGTTTATGGCTTTATCTTATAGAACTCAAGGTCCCCGTGCTGGGAAAACAGGATTTGCAGCTGTTTGAGCTAAGATTTTCAAGTTATACACATAATGAAACCTATACTTTGTTTCGGTCGAGTTCCCCATTCAAATGCATGTAACAGTGAGAAACGCACTGTCTTGGCGAAATAAAGCGTTTTTGTACAACTTCATATAAATAGCTGTAACTTTTGATAGAAGACTCGGATACACATGTTTATGGCTTTATATTATAGAACTCAAGGTCCCCGTGCTGGGAAAACTGGATTTGCAGCTGTTTGAGCTAAGATTTTCAAGTTATACACATAATGAAACCTATACTTTGTTTCGGGCGAGTTCCCCATTCAAATGCATGCAACAGTGAGAAACGCACTGTCTTGGCGAAATAAAGCGTTTTTGTACAACTTTATATAAATAGCTGTAACTTTTGATAGAAGACTCAGACAAACATGTTTATGGCTTTATCTTATAGAACTCAAGGTCCCCGTGCTGGGAAAGCAGGATTTGCAGCTGTTTGAGCTAAGATTTTCAAGTTATACACATAATGAAAACCTATACTTTGTTTCGGTCGAGTTCCCCATTCAAATGCATGTAACAGTGAGAAACGCACTGTCTTGACGAAATAAAGCGTTTTTGTACAACTTTATATAAATAGCTGTAACGTTTGATAGAAGACTCAGACAAACATGTTTATGGCTTTATCTTATAGAACTCAAGGTCCCCGTGCTGGGCAAACAGGATTTGCAGCTGTTTGAGCTAAGATTTTCAAGTTATACACATAATGAAAACCTATACTTTGTTTCGGTCGAGTTCCCCATTCAAATGCATGTAACAGTGAGAAACGCACTGTCTTGGCGAAATAAAGCGTTTTTGTACAACTTCATATAAATAGCTGTAACTTTTGATAGAAGACTCGGATACACATGTTTATGGCTTTATATTATAGAACTCAAGGTCCCCGTGCTGGGAAATCAGGTTTTGCAGCTGTTTGAGCTAAGATTTCCAAGTTATACACATAATGAAAACCTATACTTTGTTTCGGTCGAGTTCCCCATTCAAATGCATGTAACAGTGAGAAACGCACTGTCTTCACGAAAGAAAGCGTTTTTGTACAACTTCATATAAATAGCTGTAACTTTTGATAGAAGACTCAGACAAACATGTTTATGGCTTTATCTTATAGAACTCAAGGTCCCCGTGCTGGGAAAACAGGATTTGCAGCTGTTTGAGCTAAGATTTTCAAGTTATACACATAATGAAAACCTATACTTTGTTTCGGTCGAGTTCCCCATTCAAATGCATGTAACAGTGAGAAACGCACTGTCTTGACGAAATAAAGCGTTTTTGTACAACTTTATATAAATAGCTGTAACTTTTGATAGAAGACTCAGACAAACATGTTTATGGCTTTATCTTATAGAACTCAAGGTCCCCGTGCTGGGAAAACAGGTTTTGCAGCTGTTTGAGCTAGGATTTCCAAGTTATTCACATAATGAAAACTTATACTTTGTTTCGGGCGAGTTCCCCATTCAAATGCATGTAACAGTGAGAAACGCACTGTCTAGGCGAAATAAAGCGTTTTTGTACAACTTCATATAAATAGCTGTAACTTTTGGTAGAAGACTCAGACAAACATGTTTATGGCTTTATCTTATAGAACTCAAGGTCCCCGTGCTGGGAAAACAGGTTTTGCAGCTGTTTGAGCTAAGATTTCCAAGTTATACACATAATGAAAACCTATACTTTGTTTCGGTCGAGTTCCCCATTCAAATGCATGTAACAGTGAGAAACGCATTGTCTTGGCAAAATAAAGCGTTTTTGTACAACTTCATATAAATAGCTGTAACTTTTGATAGAAGACTCGGATACACATGTTTATGGCTTTATCTTATAGAACTCAAGGTCCCCGTGCTGGGAAAACAGGATTTGCAGCTGTTTGAGCTAAGATTTCCAAGTTATACACATAATGAAAACCTATACTTTGTTTCGGTCGAGTTCCCCATTCAAATGCATGTAACAGTGAGAAATGCACTGTCTTGGCAAAATAAAGCGTTTTTGTACAACTTCATATAAATAGCTGTAACTTTTGATAGAAGATTCAGACAAACATGTTTATGGCTTTATCTTATAGAACTCAAGGTCCCCGTGCTGGGAAAACAGGTTTTGCAGCTGTTTGAGCTAAGATTTCCAAGTTATACACATAATGAAAACCTATACTTTGTTTCGGTCAAGTTCCCCATTCAAATGCATGTAACAGTGAGAAACGCACTGTCTTGGCAAAATAAAGCGTTTTTGTACAACTTCATATAAATCGCTGTAACTTTTGATAGAAGACTCAGACAAACATGTTTATGGCTTTATCTTATAGAACTCAAGGTCCCCGTGCTGGGAAAACAGGTTTTGCAGCTGTTTGAGCTAAGATTTTCAAGTTATTCACATAATGAAAACTTATACTTTGTTTCAGGCGAGTTCCCCATTCAAATGCATGTAACAGTGAGAAACGCACTCTCTTGGCGAAAGAAAGCGTTTTTGTACAACTTCATATAAATAGCTGTAACTTTTGATAGAAGACTCGGACAAACATGTTTATGGCTTTATCTTATAGAACTCAAGGTCCCCGTGCTGGGAAAACAGGTTTTGCAGCTGTTTGAGCTAGGATTTCCAAGTTATTCACATAATGAAACCTTATACTTTGTTTCGGTCGAGTTCCCCATTCAAATGTATGCAACAGTGAGAAACGCACTGCCTTGGCAAAATAAAGCGTTTTTGTACAACTTCATATAAATAGCTGTAACTTTTGATAGAAGACTCAGACAAACATGTTTATGGCTTTATCTTATAGAACTCAAGGTCCCCGTGCTGGGAAAACTGGATTTGCAGCTGTTTGAGCTAAGATTTCCAAGTTATACACATAATGAAAACTTATACTTTGTTTCGGGCGAGTTCCCCATTCAAATGCATGTAACAGTGAGAAACGCACTGTCTAGGCGAAATAAAGCGTTTTTGTACAACTTCATATAAATAGCTGTAACTTTTGGTAGAAGACTCAGACAAACATGTTTATGGCTTTATCTTATAGAACTCAAGGTCCCCGTGCTGGGAAAACAGGTTTTGCAGCTGTTTGAGCTAGGATTTCCAAGTTATACACATAATGAAAACCTATACTTTGTTTCGGGCGAGTTCCCCATTCAAATGCATGTAACAGTGAGAAACGCACTGTCTTGGCGAAATAAAGCGTTTTTGTACAACTTCATATAAATAGCTGTAACTTTTGGTAGAAGACTCAGACAAACATGTTTATGGCTTTATCTTATAGAACTCAAGGTCCCCGTGCTGGGAAAACAGGTTTTGCAGCTGTTTGAGCTAGGATTTCCAAGTTATACACATAATGAAAACCTATACTTTGTTTCGGGCGAGTTCCCCATTCAAATGTATGCAACAGTGAGAAACGCACTGCCTTGGCGAAATAAAGCGTTTTTGTACAACTTCATATAAATAGCTGTAACTTTTGGTAGAAGACTCAGACAAACATGTTTATGGCTTTATCTTATAGAACTCAAGGTCCCCGTGCCGGGAAAACAGGTTTTGCAGCTGTTTGAGCTAAGATTTCCAAGTTATACACATAATGAAAACCTATACTTTGTTTCGGTCGAGTTCCCCATTCAAATGCATGTAACAGTGAGAAACGCACTGTCTTGGCGAAATAAAGCGTTTTTGTACAACTTCATATAAATAGCTGTAACTTTTGATAGAAGACTCGGATACACATGTTTATGGCTTTATCTTATAGAACTCAAGGTCCCCGTGCTGGGAAAACAGGTTTTGCAGCTGTTTGAGCTAAGATTTCCAAGTTATACACATAATGAAAACCTATACTTTGTTTCGGTCGAGTTCCCCATTCAAATGCATGTAACAGTGAGAAACGCATTGTCTTGGCAAAATAAAGCGTTTTTGTACAACTTCATATAAATAGCTGTAACTTTTGATAGAAGACTCGGATACACATGTTTATGGCTTTATCTTATAGAACTCAAGGTCCCCGTGCTGGGAAAACAGGATTTGCAGCTGTTTGAGCTAAGATTTCCAAGTTATACACATAATGAAAACCTATACTTTGTTTCGGTCGAGTTCCCCATTCAAATGCATGTAACAGTGAGAAACGCACTGTCTTGGCGAAAGAAAGCGTTTTTGTACAACTTCATATAAATAGCTGTAACTTTTGATAGAAGACTCAGACAAACATGTTTATGGCTTTATCTTATAGAACTCAAGGTCCCCGTGCTGGGAAAACAGGTTTTGCAGCTGTTTGAGCTAGGATTTCCAAGTTATTCACATAATGAAAACTTATACTTTGTTTCGGTCGAGTTCCCCATTCAAATGCATGTAACAGTGAGAAACGCATTGTCTTGGCAAAATAAAGCGTTTTTGTACAACTTCATATAAATAGCTGTAACTTTTGATAGAAGACTCGGATACACATGTTTATGGCTTTATCTTATAGAACTCAAGGTCCCCGTGCTGGGAAAACAGGATTTGCAGCTGTTTGAGCTAAGATTTCCAAGTTATACACATAATGAAAACCTATACTTTGTTTCGGTCGAGTTCCCCATTCAAATGCATGTAACAGTGAGAAACGCACTGTCTTGGCAAAATAAAGCGTTTTTGTACAACTTCATATAAATAGCTGTAACTTTTGATAGAAGATTCAGACAAACATGTTTATGGCTTTATCTTATAGAACTCAAGGTCCCCGTGCTGGGAAAACAGGTTTTGCAGCTGTTTGAGCTAAGATTTCCAAGTTATACACATAATGAAAACCTATACTTTGTTTCGGTCAAGTTCCCCATTCAAATGCATGTAACAGTGAGAAACGCACTGTCTTGGCAAAATAAAGCGTTTTTGTACAACTTCATATAAATCGCTGTAACTTTTGATAGAAGACTCAGACAAACATGTTTATGGCTTTATCTTATAGAACTCAAGGTCCCCGTGCTGGGAAAACAGGTTTTGCAGCTGTTTGAGCTAAGATTTTCAAGTTATTCACATAATGAAAACTTATACTTTGTTTCAGGCGAGTTCCCCATTCAAATGCATGTAACAGTGAGAAACGCACTCTCTTGGCGAAAGAAAGCGTTTTTGTACAACTTCATATAAATAGCTGTAACTTTTGATAGAAGACTCGGACAAACATGTTTATGGCTTTATCTTATAGAACTCAAGGTCCCCGTGCTGGGAAAACAGGTTTTGCAGCTGTTTGAGCTAGGATTTCCAAGTTATTCACATAATGAAACCTTATACTTTGTTTCGGTCGAGTTCCCCATTCAAATGTATGCAACAGTGAGAAACGCACTGCCTTGGCAAAATAAAGCGTTTTTGTACAACTTCATATAAATAGCTGTAACTTTTGATAGAAGACTCAGACAAACATGTTTATGGCTTTATCTTATAGAACTCAAGGTCCCCGTGCTGGGAAAACTGGATTTGCAGCTGTTTGAGCTAAGATTTCCAAGTTATACACATAATGAAAACTTATACTTTGTTTCGGGCGAGTTCCCCATTCAAATGCATGTAACAGTGAGAAACGCACTGTCTAGGCGAAATAAAGCGTTTTTGTACAACTTCATATAAATAGCTGTAACTTTTGGTAGAAGACTCAGACAAACATGTTTATGGCTTTATCTTATAGAACTCAAGGTCCCCGTGCTGGGAAAACAGGTTTTGCAGCTGTTTGAGCTAGGATTTCCAAGTTATACACATAATGAAAACCTATACTTTGTTTCGGGCGAGTTCCCCATTCAAATGCATGTAACAGTGAGAAACGCACTGTCTTGGCGAAATAAAGCGTTTTTGTACAACTTCATATAAATAGCTGTAACTTTTGGTAGAAGACTCAGACAAACATGTTTATGGCTTTATCTTATAGAACTCAAGGTCCCCGTGCTGGGAAAACAGGTTTTGCAGCTGTTTGAGCTAGGATTTCCAAGTTATACACATAATGAAAACCTATACTTTGTTTCGGGCGAGTTCCCCATTCAAATGTATGCAACAGTGAGAAACGCACTGCCTTGGCGAAATAAAGCGTTTTTGTACAACTTCATATAAATAGCTGTAACTTTTGGTAGAAGACTCAGACAAACATGTTTATGGCTTTATCTTATAGAACTCAAGGTCCCCGTGCCGGGAAAACAGGTTTTGCAGCTGTTTGAGCTAAGATTTCCAAGTTATACACATAATGAAAACCTATACTTTGTTTCGGTCGAGTTCCCCATTCAAATGCATGTAACAGTGAGAAACGCACTGTCTTGGCGAAATAAAGCGTTTTTGTACAACTTCATATAAATAGCTGTAACTTTTGATAGAAGACTCGGATACACATGTTTATGGCTTTATATTATAGAACTCAAGGTCCCCGTGCTGGGAAAACAGGTTTTGCAGCTGTTTGAGCTAAGATTTCCAAGTTATACACATAATGAAAACCTATACTTTGTTTCGGTCGAGTTCCCCATTCAAATGCATGTAACAGTGAGAAACGCATTGTCTTGGCAAAATAAAGCGTTTTTGTACAACTTCATATAAATAGCTGTAACTTTTGATAGAAGACTCGGATACACATGTTTATGGCTTTATCTTATAGAACTCAAGGTCCCCGTGCTGGGAAAACAGGATTTGCAGCTGTTTGAGCTAAGATTTCCAAGTTATACACATAATGAAAACCTATACTTTGTTTCGGTCGAGTTCCCCATTCAAATGCATGTAACAGTGAGAAACGCACTGTCTTGGCGAAAGAAAGCGTTTTTGTACAACTTCATATAAATAGCTGTAACTTTTGATAGAAGACTCAGACAAACATGTTTATGGCTTTATCTTATAGAACTCAAGGTCCCCGTGCTGGGAAAACAGGTTTTGCAGCTGTTTGAGCTAGGATTTCCAAGTTATTCACATAATGAAAACTTATACTTTGTTTCGGTCGAGTTCCCCATTCAAATGCATGTAACAGTGAGAAACGCATTGTCTTGGCAAAATAAAGCGTTTTTGTACAACTTCATATAAATAGCTGTAACTTTTGATAGAAGACTCGGATACACATGTTTATGGCTTTATCTTATAGAACTCAAGGTCCCCGTGCTGGGAAAACAGGATTTGCAGCTGTTTGAGCTAAGATTTCCAAGTTATACACATAATGAAAACCTATACTTTGTTTCGGTCGAGTTCCCCATTCAAATGCATGTAACAGTGAGAAACGCACTGTCTTGGCAAAATAAAGCGTTTTTGTACAACTTCATATAAATAGCTGTAACTTTTGATAGAAGATTCAGACAAACATGTTTATGGCTTTATCTTATAGAACTCAAGGTCCCCGTGCTGGGAAAACAGGTTTTGCAGCTGTTTGAGCTAAGATTTCCAAGTTATACACATAATGAAAACCTATACTTTGTTTCGGTCAAGTTCCCCATTCAAATGCATGTAACAGTGAGAAACGCACTGTCTTGGCAAAATAAAGCGTTTTTGTACAACTTCATATAAATCGCTGTAACTTTTGATAGAAGACTCAGACAAACATGTTTATGGCTTTATCTTATAGAACTCAAGGTCCCCGTGCTGGGCAAACAGGATTTGCAGCTGTTTGAGCTAAGATTTCCAAATTATTCACATAATGAAAACTTATACTTTGTTTCGGTGAGTTCCCCATTCAAATGCATGTAACAGTGAGAAACACACTGTCTTGGCGAAAGAAAGCGTTTTTGTACAACTTTATATAAATAGCTGTAACTTTTGATAGAAGACTCAGACAAACATGTTTATGGCTTTATCTTATAGAACTCAAGGTCCCCGTGCTGGGAAAACAGGATTTGCAGCTGTTTGAGCTAAGATTTTCAAGTTATACACATAATGAAACCTATACTTTGTTTCGGTCGAGTTCCCCATTCAAATGCATGTAACAGTGAGAAACGCACTGTCTTGGCGAAATAAAGCGTTTTTGTACAACTTCATATAAATAGCTGTAACTTTTGATAGAAGACTCAGACAAACATGTTTATGGCTTTATCTTATAGAACTCAAGGTCCCCGTGCTGGGAAAACTGGATTTGCAGCTGTTTGAGCTAAGATTTCCAAATTATTCACATAATGAAAACCTATACTTTGTTTCGGTCGAGTTCCCCATTCAAATGCATGTAACAGTGAGAAACACACTGTCTTGGCGAAAGAAAGCGTTTTTGTACAACTTTATATAAATAGCTGTAACTTTTGATAGAAGACTCAGACAAACATGTTTATGGCTTTATCTTATAGAACTCAAGGTCCCCGTGCTGGGAAAACAGGATTTGCAGCTGTTTGAGCTAAGATTTTCAAGTTATACACATAATGAAACCTATACTTTGTTTCGGTCGAGTTCCCCATTCAAATGCATGTAACAGTGAGAAACGCACTGTCTTGGCGAAATAAAGCGTTTTTGTACAACTTCATATAAATAGCTGTAACTTTTGATAGAAGACTCGGATACACATGTTTATGGCTTTATATTATAGAACTCAAGGTCCCCGTGCTGGGAAAACAGGATTTGCAGCTGTTTGAGCTAGGATTTCCAAGTTATACACATAATGAAAACCTATACTTTGTTTCGGGCGAGTTCCCCATTCAAATGTATGCAACAGTGAGAAACGCACTGCCTTGGCGAAATAAAGCGTTTTTGTACAACTTCATATAAATAGCTGTAACTTTTGATAGAAGACTCAGACAAACATGTTTATGGCTTTATCTTATAGAACTCAAGGTCCCCGTGCTGGGAAAACTGGATTTGCAGCTGTTTGAGCTAAGATTTCCAAGTTATACACATAATGAAAACTTATACTTTGTTTCGGGCGAGTTCCCCATTCAAATGCATGTAACAGTGAGAAACGCATTGTCTTGGCGAAATAAAGCGTTTTTCAACCACTTCATATAACTCGCTGTAACTTTTGGTAGAAGACTCAGACAAACATGTTTATGGCTTTATGTTATAGAACTCAAGGTCCCCGTGCTGGGAAAACAGGTTTTGCAGCTGTTTGAGCTAGGATTTCCAAGTTATACACATAATGAAAACCTATACTTTGTTTCGGGCGAGTTCCCCATTCAAATGTATGCAACAGTGAGAAACGCACTGCCTTGGCGAAATAAAGCGTTTTTGTACAACTTCATATAAATAGCTGTAACTTTTGATAGAAGACTCGGATACACATGTTTATGGCTTTATCTTATAGAACTCAAGGTCCCCGTGCGGGGAAAACAGGATTTGCAGCTGTTTGAGCTAAGATTTCCAAGTTATACACATAATGAAAACCTATACTTTGTTTCGGTCGAGTTCCCCATTCAAATGCATGTAACAGTGAGAAACGCACTGTCTTGGCAAAATAAAGCGTTTTTGTACAACTTCATATAAATAGCTGTAACTTTTGATAGAAGATTCAGACAAACATGTTTATGGCTTTATCTTATAGAACTCAAGGTCCCCGTGCTGGGAAAACAGGTTTGGCAGCTGTTTGAGCTAAGATTTCCAAGTTATACACATAATGAAAACCTATACTTTGTTTCGGTCAAGTTCCCCATTCAAATGCATGTAACAGTGAGAAACGCACTGTCTTGGCAAAATAAAGCGTTTTTGTACAACTTTATATAAATAGCTGTAACTTTTGATAGAAGACTCGGATACACATGTTTATGGCTTTATCTTATAGAACTCAAGGTCCCCGTGCTGGGCAAACAGGATTTGCAGCTGTTTGAGCTAAGATTTTCAAGTTATACACATAATGAAAACCTATACTTTGTTTCGGTCGAGTTCCCCATTCAAATGCATGTAACAGTGAGAAACGCACTGTCTTGGCGAAATAAAGCGTTTTTGTACAACTTCATATAAATAGCTGTAACTTTTGATAGAAGACTCGGATACACATGTTTATGGCTTTATATTATAGAACTCAAGGTCCCCGTGCTGGGAAAACTGGATTTGCAGCTGTTTGAGCTAAGATTTCCAAATTATTCACATAATGAAAACCTATACTTTGTTTCGGTCGAGTTCCCCATTCAAATGCATGTAACAGTGAGAAACGCACTGTCTTGACGAAAGAAAGCGTTTTTGTACAACTTCATATAAATAGCTGTAACTTTTGATAGAAGACTCAGACAAACATGTTTATGGCTTTATCTTATAGAACTCAAGGTCCCCGTGCTGGGCAAACAGGATTTGCAGCTGTTTGAGCTAAGATTTCCAAATTATTCACATAATGAAAACTTATACTTTGTTTCGGTGAGTTCCCCATTCAAATGCATGTAACAGTGAGAAACACACTGTCTTGGCGAAAGAAAGCGTTTTTGTACAACTTCATATAAATAGCTGTAACTTTTGATAGAAGACTCAGACAAACATGTTTATGGCTTTATCTTATAGAACTCAAGGTCCCCGTGCTGGGAAAACTGGATTTGCAGCTGTTTGAGCTAAGATTTCCAAATTATTCACATAATGAAAACCTATACTTTGTTTCGGTCGAGTTCCCCATTCAAATGCATGTAACAGTGAGAAACACACTGTCTTGGCGAAAGAAAGCGTTTTTGTACAACTTTATATAAATAGCTGTAACTTTTGATAGAAGACTCAGACAAACATGTTTATGGCTTTATCTTATAGAACTCAAGGTCCCCGTGCTGGGAAAACAGGATTTGCAGCTGTTTGAGCTAAGATTTTCAAGTTATACACATAATGAAACCTATACTTTGTTTCGGTCGAGTTCCCCATTCAAATGCATGTAACAGTGAGAAACGCACTGTCTTGGCGAAATAAAGCGTTTTTGTACAACTTCATATAAATAGCTGTAACTTTTGATAGAAGACTCGGATACACATGTTTATGGCTTTATATTATAGAACTCAAGGTCCCCGTGCTGGGAAAACAGGATTTGCAGCTGTTTGAGCTAGGATTTCCAAGTTATACACATAATGAAAACCTATACTTTGTTTCGGGCGAGTTCCCCATTCAAATGTATGCAACAGTGAGAAACGCACTGCCTTGGCGAAATAAAGCGTTTTTGTACAACTTCATATAAATAGCTGTAACTTTTGATAGAAGACTCAGACAAACATGTTTATGGCTTTATCTTATAGAACTCAAGGTCCCCGTGCTGGGAAAACTGGATTTGCAGCTGTTTGAGCTAAGATTTCCAAGTTATACACATAATGAAAACCTATACTTTGTTTCGGTCGAGTTCCCCATTCAAATGCATGTAACAGTGAGAAACGCACTGTCTTGGCAAAATAAAGCGTTTTTGTACAACTTCATATAAATAGCTGTAACTTTTGATAGAAGATTCAGACAAACACGTTTATGGCTTTATCTTATAGAACTCAAGGTCCCCGTGCTGGGAAAACAGGTTTTGCAGCTGTTTGAGCTAAGATTTCCAAGTTATACACATAATGAAAACCTATACTTTGTTTCGGTCAAGTTCCCCATTCAAATGCATGTAACAGTGAGAAACGCACTGTCTTGGCAAAATAAAGCGTTTTTGTACAACTTTATATAAATAGCTGTAACTTTTGATAGAAGACTCGGATACACATGTTTATGGCTTTATCTTATAGAACTCAAGGTCCCCGTGCTGGGCAAACAGGATTTGCAGCTGTTTGAGCTAAGATTTTCAAGTTATACACATAATGAAAACCTATACTTTGTTTCGGTCGAGTTCCCCATTCAAATGCATGTAACAGTGAGAAACGCACTGTCTTGGCGAAATAAAGCGTTTTTGTACAACTTCATATAAATAGCTGTAACTTTTGATAGAAGACTCGGATACACATGTTTATGGCTTTATATTATAGAACTCAAGGTCCCCGTGCTGGGAAAACTGGATTTGCAGCTGTTTGAGCTAAGATTTCCAAATTATTCACATAATGAAAACCTATACTTTGTTTCGGTCGAGTTCCCCATTCAAATGCATGTAACAGTGAGAAACACACTGTCTTGGCGAAATAAAGCGTTTTTGTACAACTTTATATAAATAGCTGTAACTTTTGATAGAAGACTCAGACAAACATGTTTATGGCTTTATCTTATAGAACTCAAGGTCCCCGTGCTGGGAAAACAGGATTTGCAGCTGTTTGAGCTAAGATTTTCAAGTTATACACATAATGAAACCTATACTTTGTTTCGGTCGAGTTCCCCATTCAAATGCATGTAACAGTGAGAAACGCACTGTCTTGGCGAAATAAAGCGTTTTTGTACAACTTCATATAAATAGCTGTAACTTTTGATAGAAGACTCAGACAAACATGTTTATGGCTTTATCTTATAGAACTCAAGGTCCCCGTGCTGGGAAAACTGGATTTGCAGCTGTTTGAGCTAAGATTTCCAAATTATTCACATAATGAAAACCTATACTTTGTTTCGGTCGAGTTCCCCATTCAAATGCATGTAACAGTGAGAAACACACTGTCTTGGCGAAAGAAAGCGTTTTTGTACAACTTTATATAAATAGCTGTAACTTTTGATAGAAGACTCAGACAAACATGTTTATGGCTTTATCTTATAGAACTCAAGGTCCCCGTGCTGGGAAAACAGGATTTGCAGCTGTTTGAGCTAAGATTTTCAAGTTATACACATAATGAAACCTATACTTTGTTTCGGTCGAGTTCCCCATTCAAATGCATGTAACAGTGAGAAACGCACTGTCTTGGCGAAATAAAGCGTTTTTGTACAACTTCATATAAATAGCTGTAACTTTTGATAGAAGACTCGGATACACATGTTTATGGCTTTATCTTATAGAACTCAAGGTCCCCGTGCTGGGAAAACAGGATTTGCAGCTGTTTGAGCTAGGATTTCCAAGTTATACACATAATGAAAACCTATACTTTGTTTCGGGCGAGTTCCCCATTCAAATGTATGCAACAGTGAGAAACGCACTGCCTTGGCGAAATAAAGCGTTTTTGTACAACTTCATATAAATAGCTGTAACTTTTGATAGAAGACTCAGACAAACATGTTTATGGCTTTATCTTATAGAACTCAAGGTCCCCGTGCTGGGAAAACTGGATTTGCAGCTGTTTGAGCTAAGATTTCCAAGTTATACACATAATGAAAACCTATACTTTGTTTCGGTCGAGTTCCCCATTCAAATGCATGTAACAGTGAGAAACGCACTGTCTTGGCAAAATAAAGCGTTTTTGTACAACTTCATATAAATAGCTGTAACTTTTGATAGAAGATTCAGACAAACACGTTTATGGCTTTATCTTATAGAACTCAAGGTCCCCGTGCTGGGAAAACAGGTTTTGCAGCTGTTTGAGCTAAGATTTCCAAGTTATACACATAATGAAAACCTATACTTTGTTTCGGTCAAGTTCCCCATTCAAATGCATGTAACAGTGAGAAACGCACTGTCTTGGCAAAATAAAGCGTTTTTGTACAACTTTATATAAATAGCTGTAACTTTTGATAGAAGACTCGGATACACATGTTTATGGCTTTATCTTATAGAACTCAAGGTCCCCGTGCTGGGCAAACAGGATTTGCAGCTGTTTGAGCTAAGATTTTCAAGTTATACACATAATGAAAACCTATACTTTGTTTCGGTCGAGTTCCCCATTCAAATGCATGTAACAGTGAGAAACGCACTGTCTTGGCGAAATAAAGCGTTTTTGTACAACTTCATATAAATAGCTGTAACTTTTGATAGAAGACTCGGATACACATGTTTATGGCTTTATATTATAGAACTCAAGGTCCCCGTGCTGGGAAAACTGGATTTGCAGCTGTTTGAGCTAAGATTTCCAAATTATTCACATAATGAAAACCTATACTTTGTTTCGGTCGAGTTCCCCATTCAAATGCATGTAACAGTGAGAAACACACTGTCTTGGCGAAATAAAGCGTTTTTGTACAACTTTATATAAATAGCTGTAACTTTTGATAGAAGACTCAGACAAACATGTTTATGGCTTTATCTTATAGAACTCAAGGTCCCCGTGCTGGGAAAACAGGATTTGCAGCTGTTTGAGCTAAGATTTTCAAGTTATACACATAATGAAACCTATACTTTGTTTCGGTCGAGTTCCCCATTCAAATGCATGTAACAGTGAGAAACGCACTGTCTTGGCGAAATAAAGCGTTTTTGTACAACTTCATATAAATAGCTGTAACTTTTGATAGAAGACTCGGATACACATGTTTATGGCTTTATATTATAGAACTCAAGGTCCCCGTGCTGGGAAAACTGGATTTGCAGCTGTTTGAGCTAAGATTTTCAAGTTATACACATAATGAAACCTATACTTTGTTTCGGGCGAGTTCCCCATTCAAATGCATGCAACAGTGAGAAACGCACTGTCTTGGCGAAATAAAGCGTTTTTGTACAACTTTATATAAATAGCTGTAACTTTTGATAGAAGACTCAGACAAACATGTTTATGGCTTTATCTTATAGAACTCAAGGTCCCCGTGCTGGGAAAGCAGGATTTGCAGCTGTTTGAGCTAAGATTTTCAAGTTATACACATAATGAAAACCTATACTTTGTTTCGGTCGAGTTCCCCATTCAAATGCATGTAACAGTGAGAAACGCACTGTCTTGACGAAATAAAGCGTTTTTGTACAACTTTATATAAATAGCTGTAACGTTTGATAGAAGACTCAGACAAACATGTTTATGGCTTTATCTTATAGAACTCAAGGTCCCCGTGCTGGGCAAACAGGATTTGCAGCTGTTTGAGCTAAGATTTTCAAGTTATACACATAATGAAAACCTATACTTTGTTTCGGTCGAGTTCCCCATTCAAATGCATGTAACAGTGAGAAACGCACTGTCTTGGCGAAATAAAGCGTTTTTGTACAACTTCATATAAATAGCTGTAACTTTTGATAGAAGACTCGGATACACATGTTTATGGCTTTATATTATAGAACTCAAGGTCCCCGTGCTGGGAAATCAGGTTTTGCAGCTGTTTGAGCTAAGATTTCCAAGTTATACACATAATGAAAACCTATACTTTGTTTCGGTCGAGTTCCCCATTCAAATGCATGTAACAGTGAGAAACGCACTGTCTTCACGAAAGAAAGCGTTTTTGTACAACTTCATATAAATAGCTGTAACTTTTGATAGAAGACTCAGACAAACATGTTTATGGCTTTATCTTATAGAACTCAAGGTCCCCGTGCTGGGAAAACAGGATTTGCAGCTGTTTGAGCTAAGATTTTCAAGTTATACACATAATGAAAACCTATACTTTGTTTCGGTCGAGTTCCCCATTCAAATGCATGTAACAGTGAGAAACGCACTGTCTTGACGAAATAAAGCGTTTTTGTACAACTTTATATAAATAGCTGTAACTTTTGATAGAAGACTCAGACAAACATGTTTATGGCTTTATCTTATAGAACTCAAGGTCCCCGTGCTGGGAAAACAGGTTTTGCAGCTGTTTGAGCTAGGATTTCCAAGTTATTCACATAATGAAAACTTATACTTTGTTTCGGGCGAGTTCCCCATTCAAATGCATGTAACAGTGAGAAACGCACTGTCTAGGCGAAATAAAGCGTTTTTGTACAACTTCATATAAATAGCTGTAACTTTTGGTAGAAGACTCAGACAAACATGTTTATGGCTTTATCTTATAGAACTCAAGGTCCCCGTGCTGGGAAAACAGGTTTTGCAGCTGTTTGAGCTAAGATTTCCAAGTTATACACATAATGAAAACCTATACTTTGTTTCGGTCGAGTTCCCCATTCAAATGCATGTAACAGTGAGAAACGCATTGTCTTGGCAAAATAAAGCGTTTTTGTACAACTTCATATAAATAGCTGTAACTTTTGATAGAAGACTCGGATACACATGTTTATGGCTTTATCTTATAGAACTCAAGGTCCCCGTGCTGGGAAAACAGGATTTGCAGCTGTTTGAGCTAAGATTTCCAAGTTATACACATAATGAAAACCTATACTTTGTTTCGGTCGAGTTCCCCATTCAAATGCATGTAACAGTGAGAAATGCACTGTCTTGGCAAAATAAAGCGTTTTTGTACAACTTCATATAAATAGCTGTAACTTTTGATAGAAGATTCAGACAAACATGTTTATGGCTTTATCTTATAGAACTCAAGGTCCCCGTGCTGGGAAAACAGGTTTTGCAGCTGTTTGAGCTAAGATTTCCAAGTTATACACATAATGAAAACCTATACTTTGTTTCGGTCAAGTTCCCCATTCAAATGCATGTAACAGTGAGAAACGCACTGTCTTGGCAAAATAAAGCGTTTTTGTACAACTTCATATAAATCGCTGTAACTTTTGATAGAAGACTCAGACAAACATGTTTATGGCTTTATCTTATAGAACTCAAGGTCCCCGTGCTGGGAAAACAGGTTTTGCAGCTGTTTGAGCTAAGATTTTCAAGTTATTCACATAATGAAAACTTATACTTTGTTTCAGGCGAGTTCCCCATTCAAATGCATGTAACAGTGAGAAACGCACTCTCTTGGCGAAAGAAAGCGTTTTTGTACAACTTCATATAAATAGCTGTAACTTTTGATAGAAGACTCGGACAAACATGTTTATGGCTTTATCTTATAGAACTCAAGGTCCCCGTGCTGGGAAAACAGGTTTTGCAGCTGTTTGAGCTAGGATTTCCAAGTTATTCACATAATGAAACCTTATACTTTGTTTCGGTCGAGTTCCCCATTCAAATGTATGCAACAGTGAGAAACGCACTGCCTTGGCAAAATAAAGCGTTTTTGTACAACTTCATATAAATAGCTGTAACTTTTGATAGAAGACTCAGACAAACATGTTTATGGCTTTATCTTATAGAACTCAAGGTCCCCGTGCTGGGAAAACTGGATTTGCAGCTGTTTGAGCTAAGATTTCCAAGTTATACACATAATGAAAACTTATACTTTGTTTCGGGCGAGTTCCCCATTCAAATGCATGTAACAGTGAGAAACGCACTGTCTAGGCGAAATAAAGCGTTTTTGTACAACTTCATATAAATAGCTGTAACTTTTGGTAGAAGACTCAGACAAACATGTTTATGGCTTTATCTTATAGAACTCAAGGTCCCCGTGCTGGGAAAACAGGTTTTGCAGCTGTTTGAGCTAGGATTTCCAAGTTATACACATAATGAAAACCTATACTTTGTTTCGGGCGAGTTCCCCATTCAAATGCATGTAACAGTGAGAAACGCACTGTCTTGGCGAAATAAAGCGTTTTTGTACAACTTCATATAAATAGCTGTAACTTTTGGTAGAAGACTCAGACAAACATGTTTATGGCTTTATCTTATAGAACTCAAGGTCCCCGTGCTGGGAAAACAGGTTTTGCAGCTGTTTGAGCTAGGATTTCCAAGTTATACACATAATGAAAACCTATACTTTGTTTCGGGCGAGTTCCCCATTCAAATGTATGCAACAGTGAGAAACGCACTGCCTTGGCGAAATAAAGCGTTTTTGTACAACTTCATATAAATAGCTGTAACTTTTGGTAGAAGACTCAGACAAACATGTTTATGGCTTTATCTTATAGAACTCAAGGTCCCCGTGCCGGGAAAACAGGTTTTGCAGCTGTTTGAGCTAAGATTTCCAAGTTATACACATAATGAAAACCTATACTTTGTTTCGGTCGAGTTCCCCATTCAAATGCATGTAACAGTGAGAAACGCACTGTCTTGGCGAAATAAAGCGTTTTTGTACAACTTCATATAAATAGCTGTAACTTTTGATAGAAGACTCGGATACACATGTTTATGGCTTTATCTTATAGAACTCAAGGTCCCCGTGCTGGGAAAACAGGTTTTGCAGCTGTTTGAGCTAAGATTTCCAAGTTATACACATAATGAAAACCTATACTTTGTTTCGGTCGAGTTCCCCATTCAAATGCATGTAACAGTGAGAAACGCATTGTCTTGGCAAAATAAAGCGTTTTTGTACAACTTCATATAAATAGCTGTAACTTTTGATAGAAGACTCGGATACACATGTTTATGGCTTTATCTTATAGAACTCAAGGTCCCCGTGCTGGGAAAACAGGATTTGCAGCTGTTTGAGCTAAGATTTCCAAGTTATACACATAATGAAAACCTATACTTTGTTTCGGTCGAGTTCCCCATTCAAATGCATGTAACAGTGAGAAACGCACTGTCTTGGCGAAAGAAAGCGTTTTTGTACAACTTCATATAAATAGCTGTAACTTTTGATAGAAGACTCAGACAAACATGTTTATGGCTTTATCTTATAGAACTCAAGGTCCCCGTGCTGGGAAAACAGGTTTTGCAGCTGTTTGAGCTAGGATTTCCAAGTTATTCACATAATGAAAACTTATACTTTGTTTCGGTCGAGTTCCCCATTCAAATGCATGTAACAGTGAGAAACGCATTGTCTTGGCAAAATAAAGCGTTTTTGTACAACTTCATATAAATAGCTGTAACTTTTGATAGAAGACTCGGATACACATGTTTATGGCTTTATCTTATAGAACTCAAGGTCCCCGTGCTGGGAAAACAGGATTTGCAGCTGTTTGAGCTAAGATTTCCAAGTTATACACATAATGAAAACCTATACTTTGTTTCGGTCGAGTTCCCCATTCAAATGCATGTAACAGTGAGAAACGCACTGTCTTGGCAAAATAAAGCGTTTTTGTACAACTTCATATAAATAGCTGTAACTTTTGATAGAAGATTCAGACAAACATGTTTATGGCTTTATCTTATAGAACTCAAGGTCCCCGTGCTGGGAAAACAGGTTTTGCAGCTGTTTGAGCTAAGATTTCCAAGTTATACACATAATGAAAACCTATACTTTGTTTCGGTCAAGTTCCCCATTCAAATGCATGTAACAGTGAGAAACGCACTGTCTTGGCAAAATAAAGCGTTTTTGTACAACTTCATATAAATCGCTGTAACTTTTGATAGAAGACTCAGACAAACATGTTTATGGCTTTATCTTATAGAACTCAAGGTCCCCGTGCTGGGAAAACAGGTTTTGCAGCTGTTTGAGCTAAGATTTTCAAGTTATTCACATAATGAAAACTTATACTTTGTTTCAGGCGAGTTCCCCATTCAAATGCATGTAACAGTGAGAAACGCACTCTCTTGGCGAAAGAAAGCGTTTTTGTACAACTTCATATAAATAGCTGTAACTTTTGATAGAAGACTCGGACAAACATGTTTATGGCTTTATCTTATAGAACTCAAGGTCCCCGTGCTGGGAAAACAGGTTTTGCAGCTGTTTGAGCTAGGATTTCCAAGTTATTCACATAATGAAACCTTATACTTTGTTTCGGTCGAGTTCCCCATTCAAATGTATGCAACAGTGAGAAACGCACTGCCTTGGCAAAATAAAGCGTTTTTGTACAACTTCATATAAATAGCTGTAACTTTTGATAGAAGACTCAGACAAACATGTTTATGGCTTTATCTTATAGAACTCAAGGTCCCCGTGCTGGGAAAACTGGATTTGCAGCTGTTTGAGCTAAGATTTCCAAGTTATACACATAATGAAAACTTATACTTTGTTTCGGGCGAGTTCCCCATTCAAATGCATGTAACAGTGAGAAACGCACTGTCTAGGCGAAATAAAGCGTTTTTGTACAACTTCATATAAATAGCTGTAACTTTTGGTAGAAGACTCAGACAAACATGTTTATGGCTTTATCTTATAGAACTCAAGGTCCCCGTGCTGGGAAAACAGGTTTTGCAGCTGTTTGAGCTAGGATTTCCAAGTTATACACATAATGAAAACCTATACTTTGTTTCGGGCGAGTTCCCCATTCAAATGCATGTAACAGTGAGAAACGCACTGTCTTGGCGAAATAAAGCGTTTTTGTACAACTTCATATAAATAGCTGTAACTTTTGGTAGAAGACTCAGACAAACATGTTTATGGCTTTATCTTATAGAACTCAAGGTCCCCGTGCTGGGAAAACAGGTTTTGCAGCTGTTTGAGCTAGGATTTCCAAGTTATACACATAATGAAAACCTATACTTTGTTTCGGGCGAGTTCCCCATTCAAATGTATGCAACAGTGAGAAACGCACTGCCTTGGCGAAATAAAGCGTTTTTGTACAACTTCATATAAATAGCTGTAACTTTTGGTAGAAGACTCAGACAAACATGTTTATGGCTTTATCTTATAGAACTCAAGGTCCCCGTGCCGGGAAAACAGGTTTTGCAGCTGTTTGAGCTAAGATTTCCAAGTTATACACATAATGAAAACCTATACTTTGTTTCGGTCGAGTTCCCCATTCAAATGCATGTAACAGTGAGAAACGCACTGTCTTGGCGAAATAAAGCGTTTTTGTACAACTTCATATAAATAGCTGTAACTTTTGATAGAAGACTCGGATACACATGTTTATGGCTTTATATTATAGAACTCAAGGTCCCCGTGCTGGGAAAACAGGTTTTGCAGCTGTTTGAGCTAAGATTTCCAAGTTATACACATAATGAAAACCTATACTTTGTTTCGGTCGAGTTCCCCATTCAAATGCATGTAACAGTGAGAAACGCATTGTCTTGGCAAAATAAAGCGTTTTTGTACAACTTCATATAAATAGCTGTAACTTTTGATAGAAGACTCGGATACACATGTTTATGGCTTTATCTTATAGAACTCAAGGTCCCCGTGCTGGGAAAACAGGATTTGCAGCTGTTTGAGCTAAGATTTCCAAGTTATACACATAATGAAAACCTATACTTTGTTTCGGTCGAGTTCCCCATTCAAATGCATGTAACAGTGAGAAACGCACTGTCTTGGCGAAAGAAAGCGTTTTTGTACAACTTCATATAAATAGCTGTAACTTTTGATAGAAGACTCAGACAAACATGTTTATGGCTTTATCTTATAGAACTCAAGGTCCCCGTGCTGGGAAAACAGGTTTTGCAGCTGTTTGAGCTAGGATTTCCAAGTTATTCACATAATGAAAACTTATACTTTGTTTCGGTCGAGTTCCCCATTCAAATGCATGTAACAGTGAGAAACGCATTGTCTTGGCAAAATAAAGCGTTTTTGTACAACTTCATATAAATAGCTGTAACTTTTGATAGAAGACTCGGATACACATGTTTATGGCTTTATCTTATAGAACTCAAGGTCCCCGTGCTGGGAAAACAGGATTTGCAGCTGTTTGAGCTAAGATTTCCAAGTTATACACATAATGAAAACCTATACTTTGTTTCGGTCGAGTTCCCCATTCAAATGCATGTAACAGTGAGAAACGCACTGTCTTGGCAAAATAAAGCGTTTTTGTACAACTTCATATAAATAGCTGTAACTTTTGATAGAAGATTCAGACAAACATGTTTATGGCTTTATCTTATAGAACTCAAGGTCCCCGTGCTGGGAAAACAGGTTTTGCAGCTGTTTGAGCTAAGATTTCCAAGTTATACACATAATGAAAACCTATACTTTGTTTCGGTCAAGTTCCCCATTCAAATGCATGTAACAGTGAGAAACGCACTGTCTTGGCAAAATAAAGCGTTTTTGTACAACTTCATATAAATCGCTGTAACTTTTGATAGAAGACTCAGACAAACATGTTTATGGCTTTATCTTATAGAACTCAAGGTCCCCGTGCTGGGAAAACAGGTTTTGCAGCTGTTTGAGCTAAGATTTTCAAGTTATTCACATAATGAAAACTTATACTTTGTTTCAGGCGAGTTCCCCATTCAAATGCATGTAACAGTGAGAAACGCACTCTCTTGGCGAAAGAAAGCGTTTTTGTACAACTTCATATAAATAGCTGTAACTTTTGATAGAAGACTCGGACAAACATGTTTATGGCTTTATCTTATAGAACTCAAGGTCCCCGTGCTGGGAAAACAGGTTTTGCAGCTGTTTGAGCTAGGATTTCCAAGTTATTCACATAATGAAACCTTATACTTTTTTTCGGTCGAGTTCCCCATTCAAATGTATGCAACAGTGAGAAACGCACTGCCTTGGCAAAATAAAGCGTTTTTGTACAACTTCATATAAATAGCTGTAACTTTTGATAGAAGACTCAGACAAACATGTTTATGGCTTTATCTTATAGAACTCAAGGTCCCCGTGCTGGGAAAACTGGATTTGCAGCTGTTTGAGCTAAGATTTCCAAGTTATACACATAATGAAAACTTATACTTTGTTTCGGGCGAGTTCCCCATTCAAATGCATGTAACAGTGAGAAACGCACTGTCTAGGCGAAATAAAGCGTTTTTGTACAACTTCATATAAATAGCTGTAACTTTTGGTAGAAGACTCAGACAAACATGTTTATGGCTTTATCTTATAGAACTCAAGGTCCCCGTGCTGGGAAAACAGGTTTTGCAGCTGTTTGAGCTAGGATTTCCAAGTTATACACATAATGAAAACCTATACTTTGTTTCGGGCGAGTTCCCCATTCAAATGCATGTAACAGTGAGAAACGCACTGTCTAGGCGAAATAAAGCGTTTTTGTACAACTTCATATAAATAGCTGTAACTTTTGGTAGAAGACTCAGACAAACATGTTTATGGCTTTATCTTATAGAACTCAAGGTCCCCGTGCTGGGAAAACAGGTTTTGCAGCTGTTTGAGCTAAGATTTCCAAGTTATACACATAATGAAAACCTATACTTTGTTTCGGGCGAGTTCCCCATTCAAATGTATGCAACAGTGAGAAACGCACTGCCTTGGCGAAATAAAGCGTTTTTGTACAACTTCATATAAATAGCTGTAACTTTTGGTAGAAGACTCAGACAAACATGTTTATGGCTTTATCTTATAGAACTCAAGGTCCCCGTGCCGGGAAAACAGGTTTTGCAGCTGTTTGAGCTAAGATTTCCAAGTTATACACATAATGAAAACCTATACTTTGTTTCGGTCGAGTTCCCCATTCAAATGCATGTAACAGTGAGAAACGCATTGTCTTGGCAAAATAAAGCGTTTTTGTACAACTTCATATAAATAGCTGTAACTTTTGATAGAAGACTCGGATACACATGTTTATGGCTTTATCTTAAAGAACTCAAGGTCCCCGTGCTGGGAAAACAGGATTTGCAGCTGTTTGAGCTAAGATTTCCAAGTTATACACATAATGAAAACCTATACTTTGTTTCGGTCGAGTTCCCCATTCAAATGCATGTAACAGTGAGAAACGCATTGTCTTGGCAAAATAAAGCGTTTTTGTACAACTTCATATAAATAGCTGTAACTTTTGATAGAAGACTCGGATACACATGTTTATGGCTTTATCTTATAGAACTCAAGGTCCCCGTGCTGGGAAAACAGGATTTGCAGCTGTTTGAGCTAAGATTTCCAAGTTATACACATAATGAAAACCTATACTTTGTTTCGGTCGAGTTCCCCATTCAAATGCATGTAACAGTGAGAAACGCACTGTCTTGGCAAAATAAAGCGTTTTTGTACAACTTCATATAAATAGCTGTAACTTTTGATAGAAGATTCAGACAAACATGTTTATGGCTTTATCTTATAGAACTCAAGGTCCCCGTGCTGGGAAAACAGGTTTTGCAGCTGTTTGAGCTAAGATTTCCAAGTTATACACATAATGAAAACCTATACTTTGTTTCGGTCAAGTTCCCCATTCAAATGCATGTAACAGTGAGAAACGCACTGTCTTGGCAAAATAAAGCGTTTTTGTACAACTTCATATAAATCGCTGTAACTTTTGATAGAAGACTCAGACAAACATGTTTATGGCTTTATCTTATAGAACTCAAGGTCCCCGTGCTGGGAAAACAGGTTTTGCAGCTGTTTGAGCTAAGATTTTCAAGTTATTCACATAATGAAAACTTATACTTTGTTTCAGGCGAGTTCCCCATTCAAATGCATGTAACAGTGAGAAACGCACTCTCTTGGCGAAAGAAAGCGTTTTTGTACAACTTCATATAAATAGCTGTAACTTTTGATAGAAGACTCGGACAAACATGTTTATGGCTTTATCTTATAGAACTCAAGGTCCCCGTGCTGGGAAAACAGGTTTTGCAGCTGTTTGAGCTAGGATTTCCAAGTTATTCACATAATGAAACCTTATACTTTGTTTCGGTCGAGTTCCCCATTCAAATGTATGCAACAGTGAGAAACGCACTGCCTTGGCAAAATAAAGCGTTTTTGTACAACTTCATATAAATAGCTGTAACTTTTGATAGAAGACTCAGACAAACATGTTTATGGCTTTATCTTATAGAACTCAAGGTCCCCGTGCTGGGAAAACTGGATTTGCAGCTGTTTGAGCTAAGATTTCCAAGTTATACACATAATGAAAACTTATACTTTGTTTCGGGCGAGTTCCCCATTCAAATGCATGTAACAGTGAGAAACGCACTGTCTTGGCGAAATAAAGCGTTTTTGTACAACTTCATATAAATAGCTGTAACTTTTGGTAGAAGACTCAGACAAACATGTTTATGGCTTTATCTTATAGAACTCAAGGTCCCCGTGCTGGGAAAACAGGTTTTGCAGCTGTTTGAGCTAGGATTTCCAAGTTATACACATAATGAAAACCTATACTTTGTTTCGGGCGAGTTCCCCATTCAAATGTATGCAACAGTGAGAAACGCACTGCCTTGGCGAAATAAAGCGTTTTTGTACAACTTCATATAAATAGCTGTAACTTTTGATAGAAGACTCAGACAAACATGTTTATGGCTTTATCTTATAGAACTCAAGGTCCCCGTGCTGGGTAAAAAGGTTTTGCAGCTGTTTGAGCTAGGATTTCCAAGTTATACACATAATGAAAACCTATACTTTGTTTCGGGCGAGTTCCCCATTCAAATGCATGTAACAGTGAGAAACGCACTGTCTAGGCGAAATAAAGCGTTTTTGTACAACTTCATATAAATAGCTGTAACTTTTGGTAGAAGACTCGGATACACATGTTTATGGCTTTATATTATAGAACTCAAGGTCCCCGTGCTGGGAAAACAGGTTTTGCAGCTGTTTGAGCTAAGATTTCCAAGTTATACACATAATGAAAACCTATACTTTGTTTCGGTCGAGTTCCCCATTCAAATGCATGTAACAGTGAGAAACGCATTGTCTTGGCAAAATAAAGCGTTTTTGTACAACTTCATATAAATAGCTGTAACTTTTGATAGAAGACTCGGATACACATGTTTATGGCTTTATCTTATAGAACTCAAGGTCCCCGTGCTGGGAAAACAGGTTTTGCAGCTGTTTGAGCTAGGATTTCCAAGTTATACACATAATGAAAACCTATACTTTGTTTCGGGCGAGTTCTCCATTCAAATGTATGCAACAGTGAGAAACGCACTGCCTTGGCAAAAAAAAGCGTTTTTGTACAACTTCATATAAATAGCTGTAACTTTTGATAGAAGACTCAGACAAACATGTTTATGGCTTTATCTTATAGAACTCAAGGTCCCCGTGCTGGGAAAACAGGTTTTGCAGCTGTTTGAGCTAAGATTTCCAAGTTATACACATAATGAAAACCTATACTTTGTTTCGGTCGAGTTCCCCATTCAAATGCATGTAACAGTGAGAAACGCATTGTCTTGGCAAAATAAAGCGTTTTTGTACAACTTCATATAAATAGCTGTAACTTTTGATAGAAGACTCAGACAAACATGTTTATGGCTTTATCTTATAGAACTCAAGGTCCCCGTGCTGGGAAAACAGGTTTTGCAGCTGTTTGAGCTAAGATTTCCAAGTTATACACATAATGAAAACCTATACTTTGTTTCGGTCGAGTTCCCCATTCAAATGCATGTAACAGTGAGAAACGCATTGTCTTGGCAAAATAAAGCGTTTTTGTACAACTTCATATAAATAGCTGTAACTTTTGATAGAAGACTCGGATACACATGTTTATGGCTTTATCTTATAGAACTCAAGGTCCCCGTGCTGGGAAAACAGGATTTGCAGCTGTTTGAGCTAAGATTTCCAAGTTATACACATAATGAAAACATATACTTTGTTTCGGTCGAGTTCCCCATTCAAATGCATGTAACAGTGAGAAACGCACTGTCTTGTCAAAATAAAGCGTTTTTGTACAACTTCATATAAATAGCTGTAACTTTTGATAGAAGACTCAGACAAACATGTTTATGGCTTTATCTTATAGAACTCAAGGTCCCCGTGCTGGGAAAACAGGTTTTGCAGCTGTTTGAGCTAAGATTTCCAAGTTATACACATAATGAAAACCTATACTTTGTTTCGGTCGAGTTCCCCATTCAAATGCATGTAACAGTGAGAAACGCATTGTCTTGGCAAAATAAAGCGTTTTTGTACAACTTCATATAAATAGCTGTAACTTTTGATAGAAGACTCAGACAAACATGTTTATGGCTTTATCTTATAGAACTCAAGGTCCCCGTGCTGGGAAAACAGGTTTTGCAGCTGTTTGAGCTAAGATTTCCAAGTTATACACATAATGAAAACCTATACTTTGTTTCGGTCGAGTTCCCCATTCAAATGCATGTAACAGTGAGAAACGCATTGTCTTGGCAAAATAAAGCGTTTTTGTACAACTTCATATAAATAGCTGTAACTTTTGATAGAAGACTCGGATACACATGTTTATGGCTTTATCTTATAGAACTCAAGGTCCCCGTGCTGGGAAAACAGGATTTGCAGCTGTTTGAGCTAAGATTTCCAAGTTATACACATAATGAAAACATATACTTTGTTTCGGGCGAGTTCCCCATTCAAATGCATGTAACAGTGAGAAACGCACTGTCTTGTCAAAATAAAGCGTTTTTGTACAACTTCATATAAATAGCTGTAACTTTTGATAGAAGACTCAGACAAACATGTTTATGGCTTTATCTTATAGAACTCAAGGTCCCCGTGCTGGGAAAACAGGTTTTGCAGCTGTTTGAGCTAAGATTTCCAAGTTATACACATAATGAAAACCTATACTTTGTTTCGGTCGAGTTCCCCATTCAAATGCATGTAACAGTGAGAAACGCATTGTCTTGGCAAAATAAAGCGTTTTTGTACAACTTCATATAAATAGCTGTAACTTTTGATAGAAGACTCGGATACACATGTTTATGGCTTTATCTTATAGAACTCAAGGTCCCCGTGCTGGGAAAACAGGTTTTGCAGCTGTTTGAGCTAGGATTTCCAAGTTATACACATAATGAAAACCTATACTTTGTTTCGGGCGAGTTCCCCATTCAAAAGTATGCAACAGTGAGAAACGCACTGCCTTGGCGAAATAAAGCGTTTTTGTACAACTTCATATAAATAGCTGTAACTTTTGATAGAAGACTCAGACAAACATGTTTATGGCTTTATCTTATAGAACTCAAGGTCCCCGTGCTGGGAAAACAGGTTTTGCAGCTGTTTGAGCTAAGATTTCCAAGTTATACACATAATGAAAACCTATACTTTGTTTCGGTCGAGTTCCCCATTCAAATGCATGTAACAGTGAGAAACGCATTATCTTGGCAAAATAAAGCGTTTTTGTACAACTTTATATAAATAGCTGTAACTTTTGATAGAAGACTCGGATACACATGTTTATGGCTTTATCTTATAGAACTCAAGGTCCCCGTGCTGGGAAAACAGGTTTTGCAGCTGTTTGAGCTAAGATTTCCAAGTTATACACATAATGAAAACCTATACTTTGTTTCGGTCGAGTTCCCCATTCAAATGCATGTAACAGTGAGAAACGCATTGTCTTGGCAAAATAAAGCGTTTTTGTACAACTTCATATAAATAGCTGTAACTTTTGATAGAAGACTCGGACAAACATGTTTATGGCTTTATCTTATAGAACTCAAGGTCCCCGTGCTGGGAAAACAGGTTTTGCAGCTGTTTGAGCTAGGATTTCCAAGTTATTCACATAATGAAAACTTATACTTTGTTTCGGTCGAGTTCCCCATTCAAATGCATGTAACAGTGAGAAACGCACTGTCTTGGCGAAATAAAGCGTTTTTGTACAACTTCATATAAATAGCTGTAACTTTTGGTAGAAGACTCAGACAAACATGTTTATGGCTTTATCTTATAGAACTCAAGGTCCCCGTGCTGGGAAAACAGGTTTTGCAGCTGTTTGAGCTAGGATTTCCAAGTTATACACATAATGAAAACCTATACTTTGTTTCGGGCGAGTTCCCCATTCAAATGTATGCAACAGTGAGAAACGCACTGCCTTGGCGAAATAAAGCGTTTTTGTACAACTTCATATAAATAGCTGTAACTTTTGATAGAAGACTCAGACAAACATGTTTATGGCTTTATCTTATAGAACTCAAGGTCCCCGTGCTGGGAAAACAGGTTTTGCAGCTGTTTGAGCTAAGATTTCCAAGTTATACACATAATGAAAACCTATACTTTGTTTCGGTCGAGTTCCCCATTCAAATGCATGTAACAGTGAGAAACGCATTGTCTTGGCAAAATAAAGCGTTTTTGTACAACTTCATATAAATAGCTGTAACTTTTGATAGAAGACTCAGACAAACATGTTTATGGCTTTATCTTATAGAACTCAAGGTCCCCGTGCTGGGAAAACAGGTTTTGCAGCTGTTTGAGCTAAGATTTCCAAGTTACCAAAAGTTACAGCTATTTATATGAAGTTGTACAAAAACGCTTTATTTTGCCAAGACAGTGCGTTTCTCACTGTTACATGCATTTGAATGGGGAACTCGACCGAAACAAAGTATAGGTTTTCATTATGTGTATAACTTGGAAATCTTAGCTCAAACAGCTGCAAATCCTGTTTTCCCAGCACGGGGACCTTGAGTTCTATAAGATAAAGCCATAAACATGTTTGTCCGAGTCTTCTATCAAAAGTTACAGCTATTTATATGAAGTTGTACAAAAACGCTTTCTTTCGCCAAGAGAGTGCGTTTTTCACTGTTACATGCATTTGAATGGGGAACTCGACCGAAACAAAGTATAAGTTTTCATTATGTGAATAACTTGAAAATCTTAGCTCAAACTGCTGCAAAACCTGTTTTCCCAGCACGGGGACCTTGAGTTCTATAAGATAAAGCCATAAACATGTTTGTCTGAGTCTTCTATCAAAAGTTACAGCTATTTATATGAAGTTGTACAAAAACGCTTTATTTTGCCAAGACAGTGCGTTTCTCACTGTTACATGCATTTGAATGGGGAACTCGACCGAAACAAAGTATAGGTTTTCATTATGTGTATAACTTGGAAATCTTAGCTCAAACAGCTGCAAATCCTGTTTTCCCAGCACGGGGACCTTGAGTTCTATAAGATAAAGCCATAAACATGTGTATCCGAGTCTTCTATCAAAAGTTACAGCTATTTATATGAAGTTGTACAAAAACGCTTTATTTTGCCAAGACAATGCGTTTCTCACTGTTACATGCATTTGAATGGGGAACTCGACCGAAACAAAGTATAGGTTTTCATTATGTGTATAACTTGGAAATCTTAGCTCAAACAGCTGCAAAACCTGTTTTCCCAGCACGGGGACCTTGAGTTCTATAAGATAAAGCCATAAACATGTTTGTCTGAGTCTTCTATCAAAAGTTACAGCTATTTATATGAAGTTGTACAAAAACGCTTTATTTTGACAAGACAGTGCGTTTCTCACTGTTACATGCATTTGAATGGGGAACTCGACCGAAACAAAATATATGTTTTCATTATGTGTATAACTTGGAAATCTTAGCTCAAACAGCTGCAAATCCTATTTTCCCAGCACGGGGACCTTGAGTTCTATAAGATAAAGCCATAAACATGTGTATCCGAGTCTTCTATCAAAAGTTACAGCTATTTATATGAAGTTGTACAAAAACGCTTTATTTTGCCAAGACAATGCGTTTCTCACTGTTACATGCATTTGAATGGGGAACTCGACCGAAACAAAGTATAGGTGTTCATTATGTGTATAACTTGGAAATCTTAGCTCAAACAGCTGCAAAACCTGTTTTCCCAGCACGGGGACCTTGAGTTCTATAAGATAAAGCCATAAACATGTGTATCCGAGTCTTCTATCAAAAGTTACAGCTATTTATATGAAGTTGTACAAAAACGCTTTATTTTGCCAAGACAATGCGTTTCTCACTGTTACATGCATTTGAATGGGGAACTCGACCGAAACAAAGTATAGGTTTTCATTATGTGTATAACTTGGAAATCTTAGCTCAAACAGCTGCAAAACCTGTTTTCCCAGCACGGGGACCTTGAGTTCTATAAGATAAAGCCATAAACATGTTTGTCTGAGTCTTCTATCAAAAGTTACAGCTATTTATATGAAGTTGTACAAAAACGCTTTATTTTGCCAAGACAATGCGTTTCTCACTGTTACATGCATTTGAATGGGGAACTCGACCGAAACAAAGTATAGGTTTTCATTATGTGTATAACTTGGAAATCTTAGCTCAAACAGCTGCAAAACCTGTTTTCCCAGCACGGGGACCTTGAGTTCTATAAGATAAAGCCATAAACATGTTTGTCTGAGTCTTCTATCAAAAGTTACAGCTATTTATATGAAGTTGTACAAAAACGCTTTATTTTGCCAAGACAATGCGTTTCTCACTGTTACATGCATTTGAATGGGGAACTCGACCGAAACAAAGTATAGGTGTTCATTATGTGTATAACTTGGAAATCTTAGCTCAAACAGCTGCAAAACCTGTTTTCCCAGCACGGGGACCTTGAGTTCTATAAGATAAAGCCATAAACATGTGTATCCGAGTCTTCTATCAAAAGTTACAGCTATTTATATGAAGTTGTACAAAAACGCTTTATTTTGCCAAGACAATGCGTTTCTCACTGTTACATGCATTTGAATGGGGAACTCGACCGAAACAAAGTATAGGTTTTCATTATGTGTATAACTTGGAAATCTTAGCTCAAACAGCTGCAAAACCTGTTTTCCCAGCACGGGGACCTTGAGTTCTATAAGATAAAGCCATAAACATGTTTGTCTGAGTCTTCTATCAAAAGTTACAGCTATTTATATGAAGTTGTACAAAAACGCTTTATTTCGCCAAGGCAGTGCGTTTCTCACTGTTGCATACATTTGAATGGGGAACTCGCCCGAAACAAAGTATAGGTTTTCATTATGTGTATAACTTGGAAATCCTAGCTCAAACAGCTGCAAAACCTGTTTTCCCAGCACGGGGACCTTGAGTTCTATAAGATAAAGCCATAAACATGTTTGTCTGAGTCTTCTACCAAAAGTTACAGCTATTTATATGAAGTTGTACAAAAACGCTTTATTTCGCCAAGACAGTGCGTTTCTCACTGTTACATGCATTTGAATGGGGAACTCGACCGAAACAAAGTATAAGTTTTCATTATGTGAATAACTTGGAAATCTTAGCTCAAACAGCTGCAAAACCTGTTTTCCCAGCACGGGGACCTTGAGTTCTATAAGATAAAGCCATAAACATGTTTGTCTGAGTCTTCTATCAAAAGTTACAGCTATTTATATGAAGTTGTACAAAAACGCTTTATTTTGCCAAGACAATGCGTTTCTCACTGTTACATGCATTTGAATGGGGAACTCGACCGAAACAAAGTATAGGTTTTCATTATGTGTATAACTTGGAAATCCTAGCTCAAACAGCTGCAAAACCTGTTTTCCCAGCACGGGAACCTTGAGTTCTATAAGATAAAGCCATAAACATGTTTGTCTGAGTCTTCTACCAAAAGTTACAGCTATTTATATGAAGTTGTACAAAAACGCTTTATTTCGCCAAGACAGTGCGTTTCTCACTGTTACATGCATTTGAATGGGGAACTCGACCGAAACAAAGTATAAGTTTTCATTATGTGAATAACTTGGAAATCCTAGCTCAAACAGCTGCAAAACCTGTTTTCCCAGCACGGGGACCTTGAGTTCTATAAGATAAAGCCATAAACATGTTTGTCCGAGTCTTCTATCAAAAGTTACAGCTATTTATATGAAGTTGTACAAAAACGCTTTCTTTCGCCAAGAGAGTGCGTTTCTCACTGTTACATGCATTTGAATGGGGAACTCGACCGAAACAAAGTATAAGTTTTCATTATGTGAATAACTTGAAAATCTTAGCTCAAACAGCTGCAAAACCTGTTTTCCCAGCACGGGGACTTTGAGTTCTATAAGATAAAGCCATAAACATGTTTGTCTGAGTCTTCTATCAAAAGTTACAGCGATTTATATGAAGTTGTACAAAAACGCTTTATTTTGCCAAGACAGTGCGTTTCTCACTGTTACATGCATTTGAATGGGGAACTCGACCGAAACAAAGTATAGGTTTTCATTATGTGTATAACTTGGAAATCTTAGCTCAAACAGCTGCAAATCCTGTTTTCCCAGCACGGGGACCTTGAGTTCTATAAGATAAAGCCATAAACATGTGTATCCGAGTCTTCTATCAAAAGTTACAGCTATTTATATGAAGTTGTACAAAAACGCTTTATTTTGCCAAGACAATGCGTTTCTCACTGTTACATGCATTTGAATGGGGAACTCGACCGAAACAAAGTATAGGTTTTCATTATGTGTATAACTTGGAAATCTTAGCTCAAACAGCTGCAAATCCTGTTTTCCCAGCACGGGGACCTTGAGTTCTATAAGATAAAGCCATAAACATGTGTATCCGAGTCTTCTATCAAAAGTTACAGCTATTTATATGAAGTTGTACAAAGACGCTTTATTTTGCCAAGACAGTGCGTTTCTCACTGTTACATGCATTTGAATGGGGAACTCGACCGAAACAAAGTATAAGTTTTCATTATGTGAATAACTTGGAAATCCTAGCTCAAACAGCTGCAAAACCTGTTTTCCCAGCACGGGGACCTTGAGTTCTATAAGATAAAGCCATAAACATGTTTGTCCGAGTCTTCTATCAAAAGTTACAGCTATTTATATGAAGTTGTACAAAAACGCTTTCTTTCGCCAAGAGAGTGCGTTTCTCACTGTTACATGCATTTGAATGGGGAACTCGACCGAAACAAAGTATAAGTTTTCATTATGTGAATAACTTGAAAATCTTAGCTCAAACTGCTGCAAAACCTGTTTTCCCAGCACGGGGACCTTGAGTTCTATAAGATAAAGCCATAAACATGTTTGTCTGAGTCTTCTACCAAAAGTTACAGCTATTTATATGAAGTTGTACAAAAACGCTTTATTTCGCCAAGACAGTGCGTTTCTCACTGTTACATGCATTTGAATGGGGAACTCGACCGAAACAAAGTATAAGTTTTCATTATGTGAATAACTTGGAAATCTTAGCTCAAACAGCTGCAAAACCTGTTTTCCCAGCACGGGGACCTTGAGTTCTATAAGATAAAGCCATAAACATGTTTGTCTGAGTCTTCTATCAAAAGTTACAGCTATTTATATGAAGTTGTACAAAAACGCTTTATTTTGCCAAGACAATGCGTTTCTCACTGTTACATGCATTTGAATGGGGAACTCGACCGAAACAAAGTATAGGTTTTCATTATGTGTATAACTTGGAAATCCTAGCTCAAACAGCTGCAAAACCTGTTTTCCCAGCACGGGAACCTTGAGTTCTATAAGATAAAGCCATAAACATGTTTGTCTGAGTCTTCTACCAAAAGTTACAGCTATTTATATGAAGTTGTACAAAAACGCTTTATTTCGCCAAGACAGTGCGTTTCTCACTGTTACATGCATTTGAATGGGGAACTCGACCGAAACAAAGTATAAGTTTTCATTATGTGAATAACTTGGAAATCCTAGCTCAAACAGCTGCAAAACCTGTTTTCCCAGCACGGGGACCTTGAGTTCTATAAGATAAAGCCATAAACATGTTTGTCCGAGTCTTCTATCAAAAGTTACAGCTATTTATATGAAGTTGTACAAAAACGCTTTCTTTCGCCAAGAGAGTGCGTTTCTCACTGTTACATGCATTTGAATGGGGAACTCGACCGAAACAAAGTATAAGTTTTCATTATGTGAATAACTTGAAAATCTTAGCTCAAACAGCTGCAAAACCTGTTTTCCCAGCACGGGGACTTTGAGTTCTATAAGATAAAGCCATAAACATGTTTGTCTGAGTCTTCTATCAAAAGTTACAGCGATTTATATGAAGTTGTACAAAAACGCTTTATTTTGCCAAGACAGTGCGTTTCTCACTGTTACATGCATTTGAATGGGGAACTCGACCGAAACAAAGTATAGGTTTTCATTATGTGTATAACTTGGAAATCTTAGCTCAAACAGCTGCAAATCCTGTTTTCCCAGCACGGGGACCTTGAGTTCTATAAGATAAAGCCATAAACATGTGTATCCGAGTCTTCTATCAAAAGTTACAGCTATTTATATGAAGTTGTACAAAAACGCTTTATTTTGCCAAGACAATGCGTTTCTCACTGTTACATGCATTTGAATGGGGAACTCGACCGAAACAAAGTATAGGTTTTCATTATGTGTATAACTTGGAAATCTTAGCTCAAACAGCTGCAAATCCTGTTTTCCCAGCACGGGGACCTTGAGTTCTATAAGATAAAGCCATAAACATGTGTATCCGAGTCTTCTATCAAAAGTTACAGCTATTTATATGAAGTTGTACAAAGACGCTTTATTTTGCCAAGACAGTGCGTTTCTCACTGTTACATGCATTTGAATGGGGAACTCGACCGAAACAAAGTATAAGTTTTCATTATGTGAATAACTTGGAAATCCTAGCTCAAACAGCTGCAAAACCTGTTTTCCCAGCACGGGGACCTTGAGTTCTATAAGATAAAGCCATAAACATGTTTGTCCGAGTCTTCTATCAAAAGTTACAGCTATTTATATGAAGTTGTACAAAAACGCTTTCTTTCGCCAAGAGAGTGCGTTTCTCACTGTTACATGCATTTGAATGGGGAACTCGACCGAAACAAAGTATAAGTTTTCATTATGTGAATAACTTGAAAATCTTAGCTCAAACTGCTGCAAAACCTGTTTTCCCAGCACGGGGACCTTGAGTTCTATAAGATAAAGCCATAAACATGTTTGTCTGAGTCTTCTATCAAAAGTTACAGCTATTTATATGAAGTTGTACAAAAACGCTTTATTTTGCCAAGACAGTGCGTTTCTCACTGTTACATGCATTTGAATGGGGAACTCGACCGAAACAAAGTATAGGTTTTCATTATGTGTATAACTTGGAAATCTTAGCTCAAACAGCTGCAAATCCTGTTTTCCCAGCACGGGGACCTTGAGTTCTATAAGATAAAGCCATAAACATGTGTATCCGAGTCTTCTATCAAAAGTTACAGCTATTTATATGAAGTTGTACAAAAACGCTTTATTTTGCCAAGACAATGCGTTTCTCACTGTTACATGCATTTGAATGGGGAACTCGACCGAAACAAAGTATAGGTTTTCATTATGTGTATAACTTGGAAATCTTAGCTCAAACAGCTGCAAAACCTGTTTTCCCAGCACGGGGACCTTGAGTTCTATAAGATAAAGCCATAAACATGTTTGTCTGAGTCTTCTATCAAAAGTTACAGCTATTTATATGAAGTTGTACAAAAACGCTTTATTTTGACAAGACAGTGCGTTTCTCACTGTTACATGCATTTGAATGGGGAACTCGACCGAAACAAAGTATATGTTTTCATTATGTGTATAACTTGGAAATCTTAGCTCAAACAGCTGCAAATCCTATTTTCCCAGCACGGGGACCTTGAGTTCTATAAGATAAAGCCATAAACATGTTTGTCTGAATCTTCTATCAAAAGTTACAGCTATTTATATGAAGTTGTACAAAAACGCTTTATTTTGCCAAGACAGTGCGTTTCTCACTGTTACATGCATTTGAATGGGGAACTCGACCGAAACAAAGTATAGGTTTTCATTATGTGTATAACTTGGAAATCTTAGCTCAAACAGCTGCAAAACCTGTTTTCCCAGCACGGGGACCTTGAGTTCTATAAGATAAAGCCATAAACATGTGTATCCGAGTCTTCTATCAAAAGTTACAGCTATTTATATGAAGTTGTACAAAAACGCTTTATTTTGCCAAGACAATGCGTTTCTCACTGTTACATGCATTTGAATGGGGAACTCGACCGAAACAAAGTATAGGTTTTCATTATGTGTATAACTTGGAAATCTTAGCTCAAACAGCTGCAAAACCTGTTTTCCCAGCACGGGGACCTTGAGTTCTATAAGATAAAGCCATAAACATGTTTGTCTGAGTCTTCTACCAAAAGTTACAGCTATTTATATGAAGTTGTACAAAAACGCTTTATTTCGCCAAGACAGTGCGTTTCTCACTGTTACATGCATTTGAATGGGGAACTCGACCGAAACAAAGTATAGGTTTTCATTATGTGTATAACTTGGAAATCTTAGCTCAAACAGCTGCAAATCCTGTTTTCCCAGCACGGGGACCTTGAGTTCTATAAGATAAAGCCATAAACATGTGTATCCGAGTCTTCTATCAAAAGTTACAGCTATTTATATGAAGTTGTACAAAAACGCTTTATTTTGCCAAGACAATGCGTTTCTCACTGTTACATGCATTTGAATGGGGAACTCGACCGAAACAAAGTATAGGTTTTCATTATGTGTATAACTTGGAAATCTTAGCTCAAACAGCTGCAAAACCTGTTTTCCCAGCACGGGGACCTTGAGTTCTATAAGATAAAGCCATAAACATGTTTGTCTGAGTCTTCTACCAAAAGTTACAGCTATTTATATGAAGTTGTACAAAAACGCTTTATTTCGCCAAGACAGTGCGTTTCTCACTGTTACATGCATTTGAATGGGGAACTCGACCGAAACAAAGTATAAGTTTTCATTATGTGAATAACTTGGAAATCCTAGCTCAAACAGCTGCAAAACCTGTTTCCCAGCACGGGGACCTTGAGTTCTATAAGATAAAGCCATAAACATGTTTGTCTGAGTCTTCTATCAAAAGTTACAGCTATTTATATGAAGTTGTACAAAAACGCTTTATTTCGCCAAGACAGTGCGTTTCTCACTGTTACATGCATTTGAATGGGGAACTCGACCGAAACAAAGTATAAGTTTTCATTATGTGAATAACTTGAAAATCTTAGCTCAAACAGCTGCAAAACCTGTTTTCCCAGCACGGGGACCTTGAGTTCTATAAGATAAAGCCATAAACATGTTTGTCTGAGTCTTCTATCAAAAGTTACAGCTATTTATATGAAGTTGTACAAAAACGCTTTATTTTGACAAGACAGTGCGTTTCTCACTGTTACATGCATTTGAATGGGGAACTCGACCGAAACAAAGTATATGTTTTCATTATGTGTATAACTTGGAAATCTTAGCTCAAACAGCTGCAAATCCTGTTTTCCCAGCACGGGGACCTTGAGTTCTATAAGATAAAGCCATAAACATGTGTATCCGAGTCTTCTATCAAAAGTTACAGCTATTTATATGAAGTTGTACAAAAACGCTTTATTTTGCCAAGACAGTGCGTTTTTCACTGTTACATGCATTTGAATGGGGAACTCGACCGAAACAAAGTATAGGTTTTCATTATGTGTATAACTTGGAAATCTTAGCTCAAACAGCTGCAAAACCTGTTTTCCCAGCACGGGGACCTTGAGTTCTATAAGATAAAGCCATAAACATGTTTGTCTGAGTCTTCTATCAAAAGTTACAGCTATTTATATGAAGTTGTACAAAAACGCTTTATTTTGACAAGACAGTGCGTTTCTCACTGTTACATGCATTTGAATGGGGAACTCGACCGAAACAAAGTATATGTTTTCATTATGTGTATAACTTGGAAATCTTAGCTCAAACAGCTGCAAATCCTGTTTTCCCAGCACGGGGACCTTGAGTTCTATAAGATAAAGCCATAAACATGTGTATCCGAGTCTTCTATCAAAAGTTACAGCTATTTATATGAAGTTGTACAAAAACGCTTTATTTTGCCAAGACAGTGCGTTTCTCACTGTTACATGCATTTGAATGGGGAACTCGACCGAAACAAAGTATAGGTTTTCATTATGTGTATAACTTGGAAATCTTAGCTCAAACAGCTGCAAAACCTGTTTTCCCAGCACGGGGACCTTGAGTTCTATAAGATAAAGCCATAAACATGTGTATCCGAGTCTTCTATCAAAAGTTACAGCTATTTATATGAAGTTGTACAAAAACGCTTTATTTTGCCAAGACAATGCGTTTCTCAGTGTTACATGCATTTGAATGGGGAACTCGACCGAAACAAAGTATAGGTTTTCATTATGTGTATAACTTGGAAATCTTAGCTCAAACAGCTGCAAAACCTGTTTTCCCAGCACGGGGACCTTGAGTTCTATAAGATAAAGCCATAAACATGTGTATCCGAGTCTTCTATCAAAAGTTACAGCTATTTATATGAAGTTGTACAAAAACGCTTTATTTTGCCAAGACAATGCGTTTCTCACTGTTACATGCATTTGAATGGGGAACTCGACCGAAACAAAGTATAAGTTTTCATTATGTGAATAACTTGAAAATCTTAGCTCAAACAGCTGCAAAACCTGTTTTCCCAGCACGGGGACCTTGAGTTCTATAAGATAAAGCCATAAACATGTTTGTCTGAGTCTTCTATCAAAAGTTACAGCGATTTATATGAAGTTGTACAAAAACGCTTTATTTTGCCAAGACAGTGCGTTTCTCACTGTTACATGCATTTGAATGGGGAACTCGACCGAAACAAAGTATAGGTTTTCATTATGTGTATAACTTGGAAATCTTAGCTCAAACAGCTGCAAAACCTGTTTTCCCAGCACGGGGACCTTGAGTTCTATAAGATAAAGCCATAAACATGTTTGTCTGAGTCTTCTACCATAAGTTACAGCTATTTATATGAAGTTGTACAAAAACGCTTTATTTCGCCAAGACAGTGCGTTTCTCACTGTTACATGCATTTGAATGGGGAACTCGACCGAAACAAAGTATAAGTTTTCATTATGTGAATAACTTGGAAATCCTAGCTCAAACAGCTGCAAAACCTGTTTTCCCAGCACGGGGACCTTGAGTTCTATAAGATAAAGCCATAAACATGTTTGTCTGAGTCTTCTATCAAAAGTTACAGCTATTTATATGAAGTTGTACAAAAACGCTTTATGTCGCCAAGACAGTGCGTTTCTCACTGTTACATGCATTTGAATGGGGAACTCGACCGAAACAAAGTATAGGTTTTCATTATGTGTATAACTTGGAAATCTTAGCTCAAACAGCTGCAAATCCTGTTTTCCCAGCACGGGGACCTTGAGTTCTATAAGATAAAGCCATAAACATGTGTATCCGAGTCTTCTATCAAAAGTTACAGCTATTTATATGAAGTTGTACAAAAACGCTTTATTTTGCCAAGACAATGCGTTTCTCACTGTTACATGCATTTGAATGGGGAACTCGACCGAAACAAAGTATAGGTTTTCATTATGTGTATAACTTGGAAATCTTAGCTCAAACAGCTGCAAAACCTGTTTTCCCAGCACGGGGACCTTGAGTTCTATAAGATAAAGCCATAAACATGTTTGTCTGAGTCTTCTATCAAAAGTTACAGCTATTTATATGAAGTTGTACAAAAACGCTTTATTTTGACAAGACAGTGCGTTTCTCACTGTTACATGCATTTGAATGGGGAACTCGACCGAAACAAAGTATATGTTTTCATTATGTGTATAACTTGGAAATCTTAGCTCAAACAGCTGCAAATCCTATTTTCCCAGCACGGGGACCTTGAGTTCTATAAGATAAAGCCATAAACATGTGTATCCGAGTCTTCTATCAAAAGTTACAGCTATTTATATGAAGTTGTACAAAAACGCTTTATTTTGCCAAGACAATGCGTTTCTCACTGTTACATGCATTTGAATGGGGAACTCGACCGAAACAAAGTATAGGTGTTCATTATGTGTATAACTTGGAAATCTTAGCTCAAACAGCTGCAAATCCTGTTTGCCCAGCACGGGGACCTTGAGTTCTATAAGATAAAGCCATAAACATGTGTATCCGAGTCTTCTATCAAAAGTTACAGCTATTTATATGAAGTTGTACAAAAACGCTTTATTTTGCCAAGACAGTGCGTTTCTCACTGTTACATGCATTTGAATGGGGAACTCGACCGAAACAAAGTATAGGTTTTCATTATGTGTATAACTTGAAAATCTTAGCTCAAACAGCTGCAAAACCTGTTTTCCCAGCACGGGGACCTTGAGTTCTATAAGATAAAGCCATAAACATGTTTGTCTGAGTCTTCTATCAAAAGTTACAGCGATTTATATGAAGTTGTACAAAAACGCTTTATTTTGCCAAGACAGTGCGTTTCTCACTGTTACATGCATTTGAATGGGGAACTCGACCGAAACAAAGTATAGGTTTTCATTATGTGTATAACTTGGAAATCTTAGCTCAAACAGCTGCAAATCCTGTTTTCCCAGCACGGGGACCTTGAGTTCTATAAGATAAAGCCATAAACATGTGTATCCGAGTCTTCTATCAAAAGTTACAGCTATTTATATGAAGTTGTACAAAAACGCTTTATTTTGCCAAGACAATGCGTTTCTCACTGTTACATGCATTTGAATGGGGAACTCGACCGAAACAAAGTATAGGTTTTCATTATGTGTATAACTTGGAAATCTTAGCTCAAACAGCTGCAAAACCTGTTTTCCCAGCACGGGGACCTTGAGTTCTATAAGATAAAGCCATAAACATGTTTGTCTGAGTCTTCTATCAAAAGTTACAGCTATTTATATGAAGTTGTACAAAAACGCTTTATTTTGACAAGACAGTGCGTTTCTCACTGTTACATGCATTTGAATGGGGAACTCGACCGAAACAAAGTATATGTTTTCATTATGTGTATAACTTGGAAATCTTAGCTCAAACAGCTGCAAATCCTGTTTTCCCAGCACGGGGACCTTGAGTTCTATAAGATAAAGCCATAAACATGTGTATCCGAGTCTTCTATCAAAAGTTACAGCTATTTATATGAAGTTGTACAAAAACGCTTTATTTTGCCAAGACAATGCGTTTCTCACTGTTACATGCATTTGAATGGGGAACTCGACCGAAACAAAGTATAGGTTTTCATTATGTGTATAACTTGGAAATCTTAGCTCAAACAGCTGCAAAACCTGTTTTCCCAGCACGGGGACCTTGAGTTCTATAAGATAAAGCCATAAACATGTGTATCCGAGTCTTCTATCAAAAGTTACAGCTATTTATATGAAGTTGTACAAAAACGCTTTATTTTGCCAAGACAATGCGTTTCTCACTGTTACATGCATTTGAATGGGGAACTCGACCGAAACAAAGTATAGGTTTTCATTATGTGTATAACTTGGAAATCTTAGCTCAAACAGCTGCAAAACCTGTTTTCTCAGCACGGGGACCTTGAGTTCTATAAGATAAAGCCATAAACATGTTTGTCTGAGTCTTCTATCAAAAGTTACAGCGATTTATATGAAGTTGTACAAAAACGCTTTATTTTGCCAAGACAGTGCGTTTCTCACTGTTACATGCATTTGAATGGGGAACTCGACCGAAACAAAGTATAGGTTTTCATTATGTGTATAACTTGGAAATCTTAGCTCAAACAGCTGCAAAACCTGTTTTCCCAGCACGGGGACCTTGAGTTCTATAAGATAAAGCCATAAACATGTTTGTCTGAGTCTTCTATCAAAAGTTACAGCTATTTATATGAAGTTGTACAAAAACGCTTTATTTTGACAAGACAGTGCGTTTCTCACTGTTACATGCATTTGAATGGGGAACTCGACCGAAACAAAGTATATGTTTTCATTATGTGTATAACTTGGAAATCTTAGCTCAAACAGCTGCAAATCCTGTTTTCCCAGCACGGGGACCTTGAGTTCTATAAGATAAAGCCATAAACATGTGTATCCGAGTCTTCTATCAAAAGTTACAGCTATTTATATGAAGTTGTACAAAAACGCTTTATTTTGCCAAGACAATGCGTTTCTCACTGTTACATGCATTTGAATGGGGAACTCGACCGAAACAAAGTATAGGTTTTCATTATGTGTATAACTTGGAAATCTTAGCTCAAACAGCTGCAAAACCTGTTTTCCCAGCACGGGGACCTTGAGTTCTATAAGATAAAGCCATAAACATGTTTGTCTGAATCTTCTATCAAAAGTTACAGCTATTTATATGAAGTTGTACAAAAACGCTTTATTTTGCCAAGACAATGCGTTTCTCACTGTTACATGCATTTGAATGGGGAACTCGACCGAAACAAAGTATAGGTTTTCATTATGTGTATAACTTGGAAATCTTAGCTCAAACAGCTGCAAAACCTGTTTTCTCAGCACGGGGACCTTGAGTTCTATAAGATAAAGCCATAAACATGTTTGTCTGAGTCTTCTATCAAAAGTTACAGCGATTTATATGAAGTTGTACAAAAACGCTTTATTTTGCCAAGACAGTGCGTTTCTCACTGTTACATGCATTTGAATGGGGAACTCGACCGAAACAAAGTATAGGTTTTCATTATGTGTATAACTTGGAAATCTTAGCTCAAACAGCTGCAAAACCTGTTTTCCCAGCACGGGGACCTTGAGTTCTATAAGATAAAGCCATAAACATGTTTGTCTGAGTCTTCTATCAAAAGTTACAGCTATTTATATGAAGTTGTACAAAAACGCTTTATTTTGACAAGACAGTGCGTTTCTCACTGTTACATGCATTTGAATGGGGAACTCGACCGAAACAAAGTATATGTTTTCATTATGTGTATAACTTGGAAATCTTAGCTCAAACAGCTGCAAATCCTGTTTTCCCAGCACGGGGACCTTGAGTTCTATAAGATAAAGCCATAAACATGTGTATCCGAGTCTTCTATCAAAAGTTACAGCTATTTATATGAAGTTGTACAAAAACGCTTTATTTTGCCAAGACAGTGCGTTTCTCACTGTTACATGCATTTGAATGGGGAACTCGACCGAAACAAAGTATAGGTTTTCATTATGTGTATAACTTGGAAATCTTAGCTCAAACAGCTGCAAAACCTGTTTTCCCAGCACGGGGACCTTGAGTTCTATAAGATAAAGCCATAAACATGTTTGTCTGAGTCTTCTATCAAAAGTTACAGCTATTTATATGAAGTTGTACAAAAACGCTTTATTTTGACAAGACAGTGCGTTTCTCACTGTTACATGCATTTGAATGGGGAACTCGACCGAAACAAAGTATATGTTTTCATTATGTGTATAACTTGGAAATCTTAGCTCAAACAGCTGCAAATCCTGTTTTCCCAGCACGGGGACCTTGAGTTCTATAAGATAAAGCCATAAACATGTGTATCCGAGTCTTCTATCAAAAGTTACAGCTATTTATATGAAGTTGTACAAAAACGCTTTATTTTGCCAAGACAGTGCGTTTCTCACTGTTACATGCATTTGAATGGGGAACTCGACCGAAACAAAGTATAGGTTTTCATTATGTGTATAACTTGGAAATCTTAGCTCAAACAGCTGCAAAACCTGTTTTCCCAGCACGGGGACCTTGAGTTCTATAAGATAAAGCCATAAACATGTGTATCCGAGTCTTCTATCAAAAGTTACAGCTATTTATATGAAGTTGTACAAAAACGCTTTATTTTGCCAAGACAATGCGTTTCTCACTGTTACATGCATTTGAATGGGGAACTCGACCGAAACAAAGTATAGGTTTTCATTATGTGTATAACTTGGAAATCTTAGCTCAAACAGCTGCAAAACCTGTTTTCCCAGCACGGGGACCTTGAGTTCTATAAGATAAAGCCATAAACATGTGTATCCGAGTCTTCTATCAAAAGTTACAGCTATTTATATGAAGTTGTACAAAAACGCTTTATTTTGCCAAGACAGTGCGTTTCTCACTGTTACATGCATTTGAATGGGGAACTCGACCGAAACAAAGTATAGGTTTTCATTATGTGTATAACTTGGAAATCTTAGCTCAAACAGCTGCAAAACCTGTTTTCCCAGCACGGGGACCTTGAGTTCTATAAGATAAAGCCATAAACATGTTTGTCTGAGTCTTCTATCAAAAGTTACAGCTATTTATATGAAGTTGTACAAAAACGCTTTATTTTGACAAGACAGTGCGTTTCTCACTGTTACATGCATTTGAATGGGGAACTCGACCGAAACAAAGTATATGTTTTCATTATGTGTATAACTTGGAAATCTTAGCTCAAACAGCTGCAAATCCTGTTTTCCCAGCACGGGGACCTTGAGTTCTATAAGATAAAGCCATAAACATGTGTATCCGAGTCTTCTATCAAAAGTTACAGCTATTTATATGAAGTTGTACAAAAACGCTTTATTTTGCCAAGACAATGCGTTTCTCACTGTTACATGCATTTGAATGGGGAACTCGACCGAAACAAAGTATAGGTTTTCATTATGTGTATAACTTGGAAATCTTAGCTCAAACAGCTGCAAAACCTGTTTTCTCAGCACGGGGACCTTGAGTTCTATAAGATAAAGCCATAAACATGTTTGTCTGAGTCTTCTATCAAAAGTTACAGCGATTTATATGAAGTTGTACAAAAACGCTTTATTTTGCCAAGACAGTGCGTTTCTCACTGTTACATGCATTTGAATGGGGAACTCGACCGAAACAAAGTATAGGTTTTCATTATGTGTATAACTTGGAAATCTTAGCTCAAACAGCTGCAAAACCTGTTTTCCCAGCACGGGGACCTTGAGTTCTATAAGATAAAGCCATAAACATGTGTATCCGAGTCTTCTATCAAAAGTTACAGCTATTTATATGAAGTTGTACAAAAACGCTTTATTTTGCCAAGACAGTGCGTTTCTCACTGTTACATGCATTTGAATGGGGAACTCGACCGAAACAAAGTATAGGTTTTCATTATGTGTATAACTTGGAAATCTTAGCTCAAACAGCTGCAAAACCTGTTTTCCCAGCACGGGGACCTTGAGTTCTATAAGATAAAGCCATAAACATGTTTGTCTGAGTCTTCTATCAAAAGTTACAGCTATTTATATGAAGTTGTACAAAAACGCTTTATTTTGACAAGACAGTGCGTTTCTCACTGTTACATGCATTTGAATGGGGAACTCGACCGAAACAAAGTATATGTTTTCATTATGTGTATAACTTGGAAATCTTAGCTCAAACAGCTGCAAATCCTGTTTTCCCAGCACGGGGACCTTGAGTTCTATAAGATAAAGCCATAAACATGTGTATCCGAGTCTTCTATCAAAAGTTACAGCTATTTATATGAAGTTGTACAAAAACGCTTTATTTTGCCAAGACAATGCGTTTCTCACTGTTACATGCATTTGAATGGGGAACTCGACCGAAACAAAGTATAGGTTTTCATTATGTGTATAACTTGAAAATCTTAGCTCAAACAGCTGCAAAACCTGTTTTCCCAGCACGGGGACCTTGAGTTCTATAAGATAAAGCCATAAACATGTTTGTCTGAATCTTCTATCAAAAGTTACAGCTATTTATATGAAGTTGTACAAAAACGCTTTATTTTGCCAAGACAATGCGTTTCTCACTGTTACATGCATTTGAATGGGGAACTCGACCGAAACAAAGTATAGGTTTTCATTATGTGTATAACTTGGAAATCTTAGCTCAAACAGCTGCAAAACCTGTTTTCTCAGCACGGGGACCTTGAGTTCTATAAGATAAAGCCATAAACATGTTTGTCTGAGTCTTCTATCAAAAGTTACAGCGATTTATATGAAGTTGTACAAAAACGCTTTATTTTGCCAAGACAGTGCGTTTCTCACTGTTACATGCATTTGAATGGGGAACTCGACCGAAACAAAGTATAGGTTTTCATTATGTGTATAACTTGGAAATCTTAGCTCAAACAGCTGCAAAACCTGTTTTCCCAGCACGGGGACCTTGAGTTCTATAAGATAAAGCCATAAACATGTTTGTCTGAGTCTTCTATCAAAAGTTACAGCTATTTATATGAAGTTGTACAAAAACGCTTTATTTTGACAAGACAGTGCGTTTCTCACTGTTACATGCATTTGAATGGGGAACTCGACCGAAACAAAGTATATGTTTTCATTATGTGTATAACTTGGAAATCTTAGCTCAAACAGCTGCAAATCCTGTTTTCCCAGCACGGGGACCTTGAGTTCTATAAGATAAAGCCATAAACATGTGTATCCGAGTCTTCTATCAAAAGTTACAGCTATTTATATGAAGTTGTACAAAAACGCTTTATTTTGCCAAGACAGTGCGTTTCTCACTGTTACATGCATTTGAATGGGGAACTCGACCGAAACAAAGTATAGGTTTTCATTATGTGTATAACTTGGAAATCTTAGCTCAAACAGCTGCAAAACCTGTTTTCCCAGCACGGGGACCTTGAGTTCTATAAGATAAAGCCATAAACATGTGTATCCGAGTCTTCTATCAAAAGTTACAGCTATTTATATGAAGTTGTACAAAAACGCTTTATTTTGCCAAGACAATGCGTTTCTCAGTGTTACATGCATTTGAATGGGGAACTCGACCGAAACAAAGTATAGGTTTTCATTATGTGTATAACTTGGAAATCTTAGCTCAAACAGCTGCAAAACCTGTTTTCCCAGCACGGGGACCTTGAGTTCTATAAGATAAAGCCATAAACATGTGTATCCGAGTCTTCTATCAAAAGTTACAGCTATTTATATGAAGTTGTACAAAAACGCTTTATTTTGCCAAGACAGTGCGTTTCTCACTGTTACATGCATTTGAATGGGGAACTCGACCGAAACAAAGTATAGGTTTTCATTATGTGTATAACTTGGAAATCTTAGCTCAAACAGCTGCAAATCCTGTTTTCCCAGCACGGGGACCTTGAGTTCTATAAGATAAAGCCATAAACATGTTTGTCTGAATCTTCTATCAAAAGTTACAGCTATTTATATGAAGTTGTACAAAAACGCTTTATTTTGAAAAGACAATGCGTTTCTCACTGTTACATGCATTTGAATGGGGAACTCGACCGAAACAAAGTATATGTTTTCATTATGTGTATAACTTGGAAATCTTAGCTCAAACAGCTGCAAATCCTGTTTTCCCAGCACGGGGACCTTGAGTTCTATAAGATAAAGCCATAAACATGTGTATCCGAGTCTTCTATCAAAAGTTACAGCTATTTATATGAAGTTGTACAAAAACGCTTTATTTTGCCAAGACAATGCGTTTCTCACTGTTACATGCATTTGAATGGGGAACTCGACCGAAACAAAGTATAGGTTTTCATTATGTGTATAACTTGGAAATCTTAGCTCAAACAGCTGCAAAACCTGTTTTCCCAGCACGGGGACCTTGAGTTCTATAAGATAAAGCCATAAACATGTTTGTCTGAGTCTTCTATCAAAAGTTACAGCGATTTATATGAAGTTGTACAAAAACGCTTTATTTTGCCAAGACAGTGCGTTTCTCACTGTTACATGCATTTGAATGGGGAACTCGACCGAAACAAAGTATAGGTTTTCATTATGTGTATAACTTGGAAATCTTAGCTCAAACAGCTGCAAAACCTGTTTTCTCAGCACGGGGACCTTGAGTTCTATAAGATAAAGCCATAAACATGTTTGTCTGAGTCTTCTATCAAAAGTTACAGCGATTTATATGAAGTTGTACAAAAACGCTTTATTTTGCCAAGACAGTGCGTTTCTCACTGTTACATGCATTTGAATGGGGAACTCGACCGAAACAAAGTATAGGTTTTCATTATGTGTATAACTTGGAAATCTTAGCTCAAACAGCTGCAAAACCTGTTTTCCCAGCACGGGGACCTTGAGTTCTATAAGATAAAGCCATAAACATGTTTGTCTGAGTCTTCTATCAAAAGTTACAGCTATTTATATGAAGTTGTACAAAAACGCTTTATTTTGACAAGACAGTGCGTTTCTCACTGTTACATGCATTTGAATGGGGAACTCGACCGAAACAAAGTATATGTTTTCATTATGTGTATAACTTGGAAATCTTAGCTCAAACAGCTGCAAAACCTGTTTTCCCAGCACGGGGACCTTGAGTTCTATAAGATAAAGCCATAAACATGTTTGTCTGAGTCTTCTATCAAAAGTTACAGCTATTTATATGAAGTTGTACAAAAACGCTTTATTTTGACAAGACAGTGCGTTTCTCACTGTTACATGCATTTGAATGGGGAACTCGACCGAAACAAAGTATAGGTTTTCATTATGTGTATAACTTGGAAATCTTAGCTCAAACAGCTGCAAATCCTGTTTTCCCAGCACGGGGACCTTGAGTTCTATAAGATAAAGCCATAAACATGTGTATCCGAGTCTTCTATCAAAAGTTACAGCTATTTATATGAAGTTGTACAAAAACGCTTTATTTTGCCAAGACAGTGCGTTTCTCACTGTTACATGCATTTGAATGGGGAACTCGACCGAAACAAAGTATAGGTTTTCATTATGTGTATAACTTGGAAATCTTAGCTCAAACAGCTGCAAAACCTGTTTTCCCAGCACGGGGACCTTGAGTTCTATAAGATAAAGCCATAAACATGTGTATCCGAGTCTTCTATCAAAAGTTACAGCTATTTATATGAAGTTGTACAAAAACGCTTTATTTTGCCAAGACAATGCGTTTCTCAGTGTTACATGCATTTGAATGGGGAACTCGACCGAAACAAAGTATAGGTTTTCATTATGTGTATAACTTGGAAATCTTAGCTCAAACAGCTGCAAAACCTGTTTTCCCAGCACGGGGACCTTGAGTTCTATAAGATAAAGCCATAAACATGTGTATCCGAGTCTTCTATCAAAAGTTACAGCTATTTATATGAAGTTGTACAAAAACGCTTTATTTTGCCAAGACAGTGCGTTTCTCACTGTTACATGCATTTGAATGGGGAACTCGACCGAAACAAAGTATAGGTTTTCATTATGTGTATAACTTGGAAATCTTAGCTCAAACAGCTGCAAAACCTGTTTTCCCAGCACGGGGACCTTGAGTTCTATAAGATAAAGCCATAAACATGTTTGTCTGAGTCTTCTATCAAAAGTTACAGCTATTTATATGAAGTTGTACAAAAACGCTTTATTTTGACAAGACAGTGCGTTTCTCACTGTTACATGCATTTGAATGGGGAACTCGACCGAAACAAAGTATATGTTTTCATTATGTGTATAACTTGGAAATCTTAGCTCAAACAGCTGCAAATCCTGTTTTCCCAGCACGGGGACCTTGAGTTCTATAAGATAAAGCCATAAACATGTGTATCCGAGTCTTCTATCAAAAGTTACAGCTATTTATATGAAGTTGTACAAAAACGCTTTATTTTGCCAAGACAGTGCGTTTCTCACTGTTACATGCATTTGAATGGGGAACTCGACCGAAACAAAGTATAGGTTTTCATTATGTGTATAACTTGGAAATCTTAGCTCAAACAGCTGCAAATCCTGTTTTCCCAGCACGGGGACCTTGAGTTCTATAAGATAAAGCCATAAACATGTGTATCCGAGTCTTCTATCAAAAGTTACAGCTATTTATATGAAGTTGTACAAAAACGCTTTATTTTGCCAAGACAGTGCGTTTCTCACTGTTACATGCATTTGAATGGGGAACTCGACCGAAACAAAGTATAGGTTTTCATTATGTGTATAACTTGGAAATCTTAGCTCAAACAGCTGCAAATCCTGTTTTCCCAGCACGGGGACCTTGAGTTCTATAAGATAAAGCCATAAACATGTTTGTCTGAATCTTCTATCAAAAGTTACAGCTATTTATATGAAGTTGTACAAAAACGCTTTATTTTGAAAAGACAATGCGTTTCTCACTGTTACATGCATTTGAATGGGGAACTCGACCGAAACAAAGTATATGTTTTCATTATGTGTATAACTTGGAAATCTTAGCTCAAACAGCTGCAAATCCTGTTTTCCCAGCACGGGGACCTTGAGTTCTATAAGATAAAGCCATAAACATGTGTATCCGAGTCTTCTATCAAAAGTTACAGCTATTTATATGAAGTTGTACAAAAACGCTTTCTTTCGCCAAGACAATGCGTTTCTCACTGTTACATGCATTTGAATGGGGAACTCGACCGAAACAAAGTATAGGTTTTCATTATGTGTATAACTTGGAAATCTTAGCTCAAACAGCTGCAAAACCTGTTTTCCCAGCACGGGGACCTTGAGTTCTATAAGATAAAGCCATAAACATGTTTGTCTGAGTCTTCTATCAAAAGTTACAGCGATTTATATGAAGTTGTACAAAAACGCTTTATTTTGCCAAGACAGTGCGTTTCTCACTGTTACATGCATTTGAATGGGGAACTCGACCGAAACAAAGTATAGGTTTTCATTATGTGTATAACTTGGAAATCTTAGCTCAAACAGCTGCAAAACCTGTTTTCTCAGCACGGGGACCTTGAGTTCTATAAGATAAAGCCATAAACATGTTTGTCTGAGTCTTCTATCAAAAGTTACAGCTATTTATATGAAGTTGTACAAAAACGCTTTATTTTGCCAAGACAATGCGTTTCTCACTGTTACATGCATTTGAATGGGGAACTCGACCGAAACAAAGTATAGGTTTTCATTATGTGTATAACTTGGAAATCTTAGCTCAAACAGCTGCAAAACCTGTTTTCCCAGCACGGGGACCTTGAGTTCTATAAGATAAAGCCATAAACATGTGTATCCGAGTCTTCTATCAAAAGTTACAGCTATTTATATGAAGTTGTACAAAAACGCTTTATTTTGCCAAGACAGTGCGTTTCTCACTGTTACATGCATTTGAATGGGGAACTCGACCGAAACAAAGTATAGGTTTTCATTATGTGTATAACTTGGAAATCTTAGCTCAAACAGCTGCAAAACCTGTTTTCCCAGCACGGGGACCTTGAGTTCTATAAGATAAAGCCATAAACATGTTTGTCTGAGTCTTCTATCAAAAGTTACAGCTATTTATATGAAGTTGTACAAAAACGCTTTATTTTGACAAGACAGTGCGTTTCTCACTGTTACATGCATTTGAATGGGGAACTCGACCGAAACAAAGTATATGTTTTCATTATGTGTATAACTTGGAAATCTTAGCTCAAACAGCTGCAAATCCTGTTTTCCCAGCACGGGGACCTTGAGTTCTATAAGATAAAGCCATAAACATGTGTATCCGAGTCTTCTATCAAAAGTTACAGCTATTTATATGAAGTTGTACAAAAACGCTTTATTTTGCCAAGACAATGCGTTTCTCACTGTTACATGCATTTGAATGGGGAACTCGACCGAAACAAAGTATAGGTTTTCATTATGTGTATAACTTGAAAATCTTAGCTCAAACAGCTGCAAAACCTGTTTTCCCAGCACGGGGACCTTGAGTTCTATAAGATAAAGCCATAAACATGTTTGTCTGAATCTTCTATCAAAAGTTACAGCTATTTATATGAAGTTGTACAAAAACGCTTTATTTTGCCAAGACAATGCGTTTCTCACTGTTACATGCATTTGAATGGGGAACTCGACCGAAACAAAGTATAGGTTTTCATTATGTGTATAACTTGGAAATCTTAGCTCAAACAGCTGCAAAACCTGTTTTCTCAGCACGGGGACCTTGAGTTCTATAAGATAAAGCCATAAACATGTTTGTCTGAGTCTTCTATCAAAAGTTACAGCGATTTATATGAAGTTGTACAAAAACGCTTTATTTTGCCAAGACAGTGCGTTTCTCACTGTTACATGCATTTGAATGGGGAACTCGACCGAAACAAAGTATAGGTTTTCATTATGTGTATAACTTGGAAATCTTAGCTCAAACAGCTGCAAAACCTGTTTTCCCAGCACGGGGACCTTGAGTTCTATAAGATAAAGCCATAAACATGTTTGTCTGAGTCTTCTATCAAAAGTTACAGCTATTTATATGAAGTTGTACAAAAACGCTTTATTTTGACAAGACAGTGCGTTTCTCACTGTTACATGCATTTGAATGGGGAACTCGACCGAAACAAAGTATATGTTTTCATTATGTGTATAACTTGGAAATCTTAGCTCAAACAGCTGCAAATCCTGTTTTCCCAGCACGGGGACCTTGAGTTCTATAAGATAAAGCCATAAACATGTGTATCCGAGTCTTCTATCAAAAGTTACAGCTATTTATATGAAGTTGTACAAAAACGCTTTATTTTGCCAAGACAATGCGTTTCTCAGTGTTACATGCATTTGAATGGGGAACTCGACCGAAACAAAGTATAGGTTTTCATTATGTGTATAACTTGGAAATCTTAGCTCAAACAGCTGCAAAACCTGTTTTCCCAGCACGGGGACCTTGAGTTCTATAAGATAAAGCCATAAACATGTGTATCCGAGTCTTCTATCAAAAGTTACAGCTATTTATATGAAGTTGTACAAAAACGCTTTATTTTGCCAAGACAGTGCGTTTCTCACTGTTACATGCATTTGAATGGGGAACTCGACCGAAACAAAGTATAGGTTTTCATTATGTGTATAACTTGGAAATCTTAGCTCAAACAGCTGCAAATCCTGTTTTCCCAGCACGGGGACCTTGAGTTCTATAAGATAAAGCCATAAACATGTTTGTCTGAATCTTCTATCAAAAGTTACAGCTATTTATATGAAGTTGTACAAAAACGCTTTATTTTGAAAAGACAATGCGTTTCTCACTGTTACATGCATTTGAATGGGGAACTCGACCGAAACAAAGTATATGTTTTCATTATGTGTATAACTTGGAAATCTTAGCTCAAACAGCTGCAAATCCTGTTTTCCCAGCACGGGGACCTTGAGTTCTATAAGATAAAGCCATAAACATGTGTATCCGAGTCTTCTATCAAAAGTTACAGCTATTTATATGAAGTTGTACAAAAACGCTTTATTTTGCCAAGACAATGCGTTTCTCACTGTTACATGCATTTGAATGGGGAACTCGACCGAAACAAAGTATAGGTTTTCATTATGTGTATAACTTGGAAATCTTAGCTCAAACAGCTGCAAAACCTGTTTTCCCAGCACGGGGACCTTGAGTTCTATAAGATAAAGCCATAAACATGTTTGTCTGAGTCTTCTATCAAAAGTTACAGCGATTTATATGAAGTTGTACAAAAACGCTTTATTTTGCCAAGACAGTGCGTTTCTCACTGTTACATGCATTTGAATGGGGAACTCGACCGAAACAAAGTATAGGTTTTCATTATGTGTATAACTTGGAAATCTTAGCTCAAACAGCTGCAAAACCTGTTTTCTCAGCACGGGGACCTTGAGTTCTATAAGATAAAGCCATAAACATGTTTGTCTGAGTCTTCTATCAAAAGTTACAGCGATTTATATGAAGTTGTACAAAAACGCTTTATTTTGCCAAGACAGTGCGTTTCTCACTGTTACATGCATTTGAATGGGGAACTCGACCGAAACAAAGTATAGGTTTTCATTATGTGTATAACTTGGAAATCTTAGCTCAAACAGCTGCAAAACCTGTTTTCCCAGCACGGGGACCTTGAGTTCTATAAGATAAAGCCATAAACATGTTTGTCTGAGTCTTCTATCAAAAGTTACAGCTATTTATATGAAGTTGTACAAAAACGCTTTATTTTGACAAGACAGTGCGTTTCTCACTGTTACATGCATTTGAATGGGGAACTCGACCGAAACAAAGTATATGTTTTCATTATGTGTATAACTTGGAAATCTTAGCTCAAACAGCTGCAAAACCTGTTTTCCCAGCACGGGGACCTTGAGTTCTATAAGATAAAGCCATAAACATGTTTGTCTGAGTCTTCTATCAAAAGTTACAGCTATTTATATGAAGTTGTACAAAAACGCTTTATTTTGACAAGACAGTGCGTTTCTCACTGTTACATGCATTTGAATGGGGAACTCGACCGAAACAAAGTATAGGTTTTCATTATGTGTATAACTTGGAAATCTTAGCTCAAACAGCTGCAAATCCTGTTTTCCCAGCACGGGGACCTTGAGTTCTATAAGATAAAGCCATAAACATGTGTATCCGAGTCTTCTATCAAAAGTTACAGCTATTTATATGAAGTTGTACAAAAACGCTTTATTTTGCCAAGACAGTGCGTTTCTCACTGTTACATGCATTTGAATGGGGAACTCGACCGAAACAAAGTATAGGTTTTCATTATGTGTATAACTTGGAAATCTTAGCTCAAACAGCTGCAAAACCTGTTTTCCCAGCACGGGGACCTTGAGTTCTATAAGATAAAGCCATAAACATGTTTGTCTGAGTCTTCTATCAAAAGTTACAGCTATTTATATGAAGTTGTACAAAAACGCTTTATTTTGACAAGACAGTGCGTTTCTCACTGTTACATGCATTTGAATGGGGAACTCGACCGAAACAAAGTATATGTTTTCATTATGTGTATAACTTGGAAATCTTAGCTCAAACAGCTGCAAATCCTGTTTTCCCAGCACGGGGACCTTGAGTTCTATAAGATAAAGCCATAAACATGTGTATCCGAGTCTTCTATCAAAAGTTACAGCTATTTATATGAAGTTGTACAAAAACGCTTTATTTTGCCAAGACAATGCGTTTCTCACTGTTACATGCATTTGAATGGGGAACTCGACCGAAACAAAGTATAGGTTTTCATTATGTGTATAACTTGAAAATCTTAGCTCAAACAGCTGCAAAACCTGTTTTCCCAGCACGGGGACCTTGAGTTCTATAAGATAAAGCCATAAACATGTTTGTCTGAATCTTCTATCAAAAGTTACAGCTATTTATATGAAGTTGTACAAAAACGCTTTATTTTGCCAAGACAATGCGTTTCTCACTGTTACATGCATTTGAATGGGGAACTCGACCGAAACAAAGTATAGGTTTTCATTATGTGTATAACTTGGAAATCTTAGCTCAAACAGCTGCAAAACCTGTTTTCTCAGCACGGGGACCTTGAGTTCTATAAGATAAAGCCATAAACATGTTTGTCTGAGTCTTCTATCAAAAGTTACAGCGATTTATATGAAGTTGTACAAAAACGCTTTATTTTGCCAAGACAGTGCGTTTCTCACTGTTACATGCATTTGAATGGGGAACTCGACCGAAACAAAGTATAGGTTTTCATTATGTGTATAACTTGGAAATCTTAGCTCAAACAGCTGCAAAACCTGTTTTCCCAGCACGGGGACCTTGAGTTCTATAAGATAAAGCCATAAACATGTTTGTCTGAGTCTTCTATCAAAAGTTACAGCTATTTATATGAAGTTGTACAAAAACGCTTTATTTTGACAAGACAGTGCGTTTCTCACTGTTACATGCATTTGAATGGGGAACTCGACCGAAACAAAGTATATGTTTTCATTATGTGTATAACTTGGAAATCTTAGCTCAAACAGCTGCAAATCCTGTTTTCCCAGCACGGGGACCTTGAGTTCTATAAGATAAAGCCATAAACATGTGTATCCGAGTCTTCTATCAAAAGTTACAGCTATTTATATGAAGTTGTACAAAAACGCTTTATTTTGCCAAGACAGTGCGTTTCTCACTGTTACATGCATTTGAATGGGGAACTCGACCGAAACAAAGTATAGGTTTTCATTATGTGTATAACTTGGAAATCTTAGCTCAAACAGCTGCAAAACCTGTTTTCCCAGCACGGGGACCTTGAGTTCTATAAGATAAAGCCATAAACATGTGTATCCGAGTCTTCTATCAAAAGTTACAGCTATTTATATGAAGTTGTACAAAAACGCTTTATTTTGCCAAGACAATGCGTTTCTCAGTGTTACATGCATTTGAATGGGGAACTCGACCGAAACAAAGTATAGGTTTTCATTATGTGTATAACTTGGAAATCTTAGCTCAAACAGCTGCAAAACCTGTTTTCCCAGCACGGGGACCTTGAGTTCTATAAGATAAAGCCATAAACATGTGTATCCGAGTCTTCTATCAAAAGTTACAGCTATTTATATGAAGTTGTACAAAAACGCTTTATTTTGCCAAGACAGTGCGTTTCTCACTGTTACATGCATTTGAATGGGGAACTCGACCGAAACAAAGTATAGGTTTTCATTATGTGTATAACTTGGAAATCTTAGCTCAAACAGCTGCAAATCCTGTTTTCCCAGCACGGGGACCTTGAGTTCTATAAGATAAAGCCATAAACATGTTTGTCTGAATCTTCTATCAAAAGTTACAGCTATTTATATGAAGTTGTACAAAAACGCTTTATTTTGAAAAGACAATGCGTTTCTCACTGTTACATGCATTTGAATGGGGAACTCGACCGAAACAAAGTATATGTTTTCATTATGTGTATAACTTGGAAATCTTAGCTCAAACAGCTGCAAATCCTGTTTTCCCAGCACGGGGACCTTGAGTTCTATAAGATAAAGCCATAAACATGTGTATCCGAGTCTTCTATCAAAAGTTACAGCTATTTATATGAAGTTGTACAAAAACGCTTTATTTTGCCAAGACAATGCGTTTCTCACTGTTACATGCATTTGAATGGGGAACTCGACCGAAACAAAGTATAGGTTTTCATTATGTGTATAACTTGGAAATCTTAGCTCAAACAGCTGCAAAACCTGTTTTCCCAGCACGGGGACCTTGAGTTCTATAAGATAAAGCCATAAACATGTTTGTCTGAGTCTTCTATCAAAAGTTACAGCTATTTATATGAAGTTGTACAAAAACGCTTTATTTTGACAAGACAGTGCGTTTCTCACTGTTACATGCATTTGAATGGGGAACTCGACCGAAACAAAGTATAGGTTTTCATTATGTGTATAACTTGGAAATCTTAGCTCAAACAGCTGCAAATCCTGTTTTCCCAGCACGGGGACCTTGAGTTCTATAAGATAAAGCCATAAACATGTGTATCCGAGTCTTCTATCAAAAGTTACAGCTATTTATATGAAGTTGTACAAAAACGCTTTATTTTGCCAAGACAGTGCGTTTCTCACTGTTACATGCATTTGAATGGGGAACTCGACCGAAACAAAGTATAGGTTTTCATTATGTGTATAACTTGGAAATCTTAGCTCAAACAGCTGCAAAACCTGTTTTCCCAGCACGGGGACCTTGAGTTCTATAAGATAAAGCCATAAACATGTGTATCCGAGTCTTCTATCAAAAGTTACAGCTATTTATATGAAGTTGTACAAAAACGCTTTATTTTGCCAAGACAATGCGTTTCTCAGTGTTACATGCATTTGAATGGGGAACTCGACCGAAACAAAGTATAGGTTTTCATTATGTGTATAACTTGGAAATCTTAGCTCAAACAGCTGCAAAACCTGTTTTCCCAGCACGGGGACCTTGAGTTCTATAAGATAAAGCCATAAACATGTGTATCCGAGTCTTCTATCAAAAGTTACAGCTATTTATATGAAGTTGTACAAAAACGCTTTATTTTGCCAAGACAGTGCGTTTCTCACTGTTACATGCATTTGAATGGGGAACTCGACCGAAACAAAGTATAGGTTTTCATTATGTGTATAACTTGGAAATCTTAGCTCAAACAGCTGCAAAACCTGTTTTCCCAGCACGGGGACCTTGAGTTCTATAAGATAAAGCCATAAACATGTTTGTCTGAGTCTTCTATCAAAAGTTACAGCTATTTATATGAAGTTGTACAAAAACGCTTTATTTTGACAAGACAGTGCGTTTCTCACTGTTACATGCATTTGAATGGGGAACTCGACCGAAACAAAGTATATGTTTTCATTATGTGTATAACTTGGAAATCTTAGCTCAAACAGCTGCAAATCCTGTTTTCCCAGCACGGGGACCTTGAGTTCTATAAGATAAAGCCATAAACATGTGTATCCGAGTCTTCTATCAAAAGTTACAGCTATTTATATGAAGTTGTACAAAAACGCTTTATTTTGCCAAGACAGTGCGTTTCTCACTGTTACATGCATTTGAATGGGGAACTCGACCGAAACAAAGTATAGGTTTTCATTATGTGTATAACTTGGAAATCTTAGCTCAAACAGCTGCAAAACCTGTTTTCCCAGCACGGGGACCTTGAGTTCTATAAGATAAAGCCATAAACATGTTTGTCTGAGTCTTCTATCAAAAGTTACAGCTATTTATATGAAGTTGTACAAAAACGCTTTATTTTGACAAGACAGTGCGTTTCTCACTGTTACATGCATTTGAATGGGGAACTCGACCGAAACAAAGTATATGTTTTCATTATGTGTATAACTTGGAAATCTTAGCTCAAACGGCTGCAAATCCTGTTTTCCCAGCACGGGGACCTTGAGTTCTATAAGATAAAGCCATAAACATGTGTATCCGAGTCTTCTATCAAAAGTTACAGCTATTTATATGAAGTTGTACAAAAACGCTTTATTTTGCCAAGACAGTGCGTTTCTCACTGTTACATGCATTTGAATGGGGAACTCGACCGAAACAAAGTATAGGTTTTCATTATGTGTATAACTTGGAAATCTTAGCTCAAACAGCTGCAAAACCTGTTTTCCCAGCACGGGGACCTTGAGTTCTATAAGATAAAGCCATAAACATGTGTATCCGAGTCTTCTATCAAAAGTTACAGCTATTTATATGAAGTTGTACAAAAACGCTTTATTTTGCCAAGACAATGCGTTTCTCAGTGTTACATGCATTTGAATGGGGAACTCGACCGAAACAAAGTATAGGTTTTCATTATGTGTATAACTTGGAAATCTTAGCTCAAACAGCTGCAAAACCTGTTTTCCCAGCACGGGGACCTTGAGTTCTATAAGATAAAGCCATAAACATGTGTATCCGAGTCTTCTATCAAAAGTTACAGCTATTTATATGAAGTTGTACAAAAACGCTTTATTTTGCCAAGACAATGCGTTTCTCACTGTTACATGCATTTGAATGGGGAACTCGACCGAAACAAAGTATAAGTTTTCATTATGTGAATAACTTGAAAATCTTAGCTCAAACAGCTGCAAAACCTGTTTTCCCAGCACGGGGACCTTGAGTTCTATAAGATAAAGCCATAAACATGTTTGTCTGAGTCTTCTATCAAAAGTTACAGCGATTTATATGAAGTTGTACAAAAACGCTTTATTTTGCCAAGACAGTGCGTTTCTCACTGTTACATGCATTTGAATGGGGAACTCGACCGAAACAAAGTATAGGTTTTCATTATGTGTATAACTTGGAAATCTTAGCTCAAACAGCTGCAAAACCTGTTTTCCCAGCACGGGGACCTTGAGTTCTATAAGATAAAGCCATAAACATGTTTGTCTGAGTCTTCTACCAAAAGTTACAGCTATTTATATGAAGTTGTACAAAAACGCTTTATTTCGCCAAGACAGTGCGTTTCTCACTGTTACATGCATTTGAATGGGGAACTCGACCGAAACAAAGTATAGGTTTTCATTATGTGTATAACTTGGAAATCTTAGCTCAAACAGCTGCAAATCCTGTTTTCCCAGCACGGGGACCTTGAGTTCTATAAGATAAAGCCATAAACATGTGTATCCGAGTCTTCTATCAAAAGTTACAGCTATTTATATGAAGTTGTACAAAAACGCTTTATTTTGCCAAGACAATGCGTTTCTCACTGTTACATGCATTTGAATGGGGAACTCGACCGAAACAAAGTATAGGTTTTCATTATGTGTATAACTTGGAAATCTTAGCTCAAACAGCTGCAAAACCTGTTTTCCCAGCACGGGGACCTTGAGTTCTATAAGATAAAGCCATAAACATGTTTGTCTGAGTCTTCTACCAAAAGTTACAGCTATTTATATGAAGTTGTACAAAAACGCTTTATTTCGCCAAGACAGTGCGTTTCTCACTGTTACATGCATTTGAATGGGGAACTCGACCGAAACAAAGTATAAGTTTTCATTATGTGAATAACTTGGAAATCCTAGCTCAAACAGCTGCAAAACCTGTTTCCCAGCACGGGGACCTTGAGTTCTATAAGATAAAGCCATAAACATGTTTGTCTGAGTCTTCTATCAAAAGTTACAGCTATTTATATGAAGTTGTACAAAAACGCTTTATTTCGCCAAGACAGTGCGTTTCTCACTGTTACATGCATTTGAATGGGGAACTCGACCGAAACAAAGTATAAGTTTTCATTATGTGAATAACTTGAAAATCTTAGCTCAAACAGCTGCAAAACCTGTTTTCCCAGCACGGGGACCTTGAGTTCTATAAGATAAAGCCATAAACATGTTTGTCTGAGTCTTCTATCAAAAGTTACAGCGATTTATATGAAGTTGTACAAAAACGCTTTATTTTGCCAAGACAGTGCGTTTCTCACTGTTACATGCATATGAATGGGGAACTCGCCCGAAACAAAGTATAGGTTTTCATTATGTGTATAACTTGGAAATCTTAGCTCAAACAGCTGCAAATCCTGTTTTCCCAGCACGGGGACCTTGAGTTCTATAAGATAAAGCCATAAACATGTGTATCCGAGTCTTCTATCAAAAGTTACAGCTATTTATATGAAGTTGTACAAAAACGCTTTATTTTGCCAAGACAATGCGTTTCTCACTGTTACATGCATTTGAATGGGGAACTCGACCGAAACAAAGTATAGGTTTTCATTATGTGTATAACTTGGAAATCTTAGCTCAAACAGCTGCAAAACCTGTTTTCCCAGCACGGGGACCTTGAGTTCTATAAGATAAAGCCATAAACATGTTTGTCTGAGTCTTCTATCAAAAGTTACAGCTATTTATATGAAGTTGTACAAAAACGCTTTATTTTGACAAGACAGTGCGTTTCTCACTGTTACATGCATTTGAATGGGGAACTCGACCGAAACAAAGTATATGTTTTCATTATGTGTATAACTTGGAAATCTTAGCTCAAACAGCTGCAAATCCTGTTTTCCCAGCACGGGGACCTTGAGTTCTATAAGATAAAGCCATAAACATGTGTATCCGAGTCTTCTATCAAAAGTTACAGCTATTTATATGAAGTTGTACAAAAACGCTTTATTTTGCCAAGACAGTGCGTTTCTCACTGTTACATGCATTTGAATGGGGAACTCGACCGAAACAAAGTATAGGTTTTCATTATGTGTATAACTTGGAAATCTTAGCTCAAACAGCTGCAAAACCTGTTTTCCCAGCACGGGGACCTTGAGTTCTATAAGATAAAGCCATAAACATGTTTGTCTGAGTCTTCTATCAAAAGTTACAGCTATTTATATGAAGTTGTACAAAAACGCTTTATTTTGACAAGACAGTGCGTTTCTCACTGTTACATGCATTTGAATGGGGAACTCGACCGAAACAAAGTATATGTTTTCATTATGTGTATAACTTGGAAATCTTAGCTCAAACAGCTGCAAATCCTGTTTTCCCAGCACGGGGACCTTGAGTTCTATAAGATAAAGCCATAAACATGTGTATCCGAGTCTTCTATCAAAAGTTACAGCTATTTATATGAAGTTGTACAAAAACGCTTTATTTTGCCAAGACAGTGCGTTTTTCACTGTTACATGCATTTGAATGGGGAACTCGACCGAAACAAAGTATAGGTTTTCATTATGTGTATAACTTGGAAATCTTAGCTCAAACAGCTGCAAAACCTGTTTTCCCAGCACGGGGACCTTGAGTTCTATAAGATAAAGCCATAAACATGTTTGTCTGAGTCTTCTATCAAAAGTTACAGCTATTTATATGAAGTTGTACAAAAACGCTTTATTTTGACAAGACAGTGCGTTTCTCACTGTTACATGCATTTGAATGGGGAACTCGACCGAAACAAAGTATATGTTTTCATTATGTGTATAACTTGGAAATCTTAGCTCAAACAGCTGCAAATCCTGTTTTCCCAGCACGGGGACCTTGAGTTCTATAAGATAAAGCCATAAACATGTGTATCCGAGTCTTCTATCAAAAGTTACAGCTATTTATATGAAGTTGTACAAAAACGCTTTATTTTGCCAAGACAGTGCGTTTCTCACTGTTACATGCATTTGAATGGGGAACTCGACCGAAACAAAGTATAGGTTTTCATTATGTGTATAACTTGGAAATCTTAGCTCAAACAGCTGCAAAACCTGTTTTCCCAGCACGGGGACCTTGAGTTCTATAAGATAAAGCCATAAACATGTTTGTCTGAGTCTTCTATCAAAAGTTACAGCGATTTATATGAAGTTGTACAAAAACGCTTTATTTTGCCAAGACAGTGCGTTTCTCACTGTTACATGCATTTGAATGGGGAACTCGACCGAAACAAAGTATAGGTTTTCATTATGTGTATAACTTGGAAATCTTAGCTCAAACAGCTGCAAAACCTGTTTTCCCAGCACGGGGACCTTGAGTTCTATAAGATAAAGCCATAAACATGTTTGTCTGAGTCTTCTACCATAAGTTACAGCTATTTATATGAAGTTGTACAAAAACGCTTTATTTCGCCAAGACAGTGCGTTTCTCACTGTTACATGCATTTGAATGGGGAACTCGACCGAAACAAAGTATAAGTTTTCATTATGTGAATAACTTGGAAATCCTAGCTCAAACAGCTGCAAAACCTGTTTTCCCAGCACGGGGACCTTGAGTTCTATAAGATAAAGCCATAAACATGTTCGTCTGAGTCTTCTATCAAAAGTTACAGCTATTTATATGAAGTTGTACAAAAACGCTTTATTTTGCCAAGACAGTGCGTTTCTCACTGTTACATGCATTTGAATGGGGAACTCGACCGAAACAAAGTATAGGTTTTCATTATGTGTATAACTTGGAAATCTTAGCTCAAACAGCTGCAAAACCTGTTTTCCCAGCACGGGGACCTTGAGTTCTATAAGATAAAGCCATAAACATGTTTGTCTGAGTCTTCTATCAAAAGTTACAGCTATTTATATGAAGTTGTACAAAAACGCTTTATTTTGACAAGACAGTGCGTTTCTCACTGTTACATGCATTTGAATGGGGAACTCGACCGAAACAAAGTATATGTTTTCATTATGTGTATAACTTAGAAATCTTAGCTCAAACAGCTGCAAATCCTGTTTTCCCAGCACGGGGACCTTGAGTTCTATAAGATAAAGCCATAAACATGTGTATCCGAGTCTTCTATCAAAAGTTACAGCTATTTATATGAAGTTGTACAAAAACGCTTTATTTTGCCAAGACAATGCGTTTCTCACTGTTACATGCATTTGAATGGGGAACTCGACCGAAACAAAGTATAGGTTTTCATTATGTGTATAACTTGGAAATCTTAGCTCAAACAGCTGCAAAACCTGTTTTCCCAGCACGGGGACCTTGAGTTCTATAAGATAAAGCCATAAACATGTTTGTCTGAATCTTCTATCAAAAGTTACAGCTATTTATATGAAGTTGTACAAAAACGCTTTATTTTGCCAAGACAATGCGTTTCTCACTGTTACATGCATTTGAATGGGGAACTCGACCGAAACAAAGTATAGGTTTTCATTATGTGTATAACATGGAAATCTTAGCTCAAACAGCTGCAAAACCTGTTTTCCCAGCACGGGGACCTTGAGTTCTATAAGATAAAGCCATAAACATGTTTGTCTGAGTCTTCTATCAAAAGTTACAGCTATTTATATGAAGTTGTACAAAAACGCTTTATTTTGACAAGACAGTGCGTTTCTCACTGTTACATGCATTTGAATGGGGAACTCGACCGAAACAAAGTATATGTTTTCATTATGTGTATAACTTGGAAATCTTAGCTCAAACAGCTGCAAATCCTGTTTTCCCAGCACGGGGACCTTGAGTTCTATAAGATAAAGCCATAAACATGTTTGTCTGAATCTTCTATCAAAAGTTACAGCTATTTATATGAAGTTGTACAAAAACGCTTTATTTTGCCAAGACAATGCGTTTCTCACTGTTACATGCATTTGAATGGGGAACTCGACCGAAACAAAGTATAGGTTTTCATTATGTGTATAACTTGGAAATCTTAGCTCAAACAGCTGCAAAACCTGTTTTCCCAGCACGGGGACCTTGAGTTCTATAAGATAAAGCCATAAACATGTTTGTCTGAGTCTTCTACCATAAGTTACAGCTATTTATATGAAGTTGTACAAAAACGCTTTATTTCGCCAAGACAGTGCGTTTCTCACTGTTACATGCATTTGAATGGGGAACTCGACCGAAACAAAGTATAAGTTTTCATTATGTGAATAACTTGGAAATCCTAGCTCAAACAGCTGCAAAACCTGTTTTCCCAGCACGGGGACCTTGAGTTCTATAAGATAAAGCCATAAACATGTTTGTCTGAGTCTTCTATCAAAAGTTACAGCTATTTATATGAAGTTGTACAAAAACGCTTTATTTTGCCAAGACAGTGCGTTTCTCACTGTTACATGCATTTGAATGGGGAACTCGACCGAAACAAAGTATAGGTTTTCATTATGTGTATAACTTGGAAATCTTAGCTCAAACAGCTGCAAAACCTGTTTTCCCAGCACGGGGACCTTGAGTTCTATAAGATAAAGCCATAAACATGTTTGTCTGAGTCTTCTATCAAAAGTTACAGCTATTTATATGAAGTTGTACAAAAACGCTTTATTTTGACAAGACAGTGCGTTTCTCACTGTTACATGCATTTGAATGGGGAACTCGACCGAAACAAAGTATATGTTTTCATTATGTGTATAACTTGGAAATCTTAGCTCAAACAGCTGCAAATCCTGTTTTCCCAGCACGGGGACCTTGAGTTCTATAAGATAAAGCCATAAACATGTGTATCCGAGTCTTCTATCAAAAGTTACAGCTATTTATATGAAGTTGTACAAAAACGCTTTATTTTGCCAAGACAATGCGTTTCTCACTGTTACATGCATTTGAATGGGGAACTCGACCGAAACAAAGTATAGGTTTTCATTATGTGTATAACTTGGAAATCTTAGCTCAAACAGCTGCAAAACCTGTTTTCCCAGCACGGGGACCTTGAGTTCTATAAGATAAAGCCATAAACATGTTTGTCTGAATCTTCTATCAAAAGTTACAGCTATTTATATGAAGTTGTACAAAAACGCTTTATTTTGCCAAGACAATGCGTTTCTCACTGTTACATGCATTTGAATGGGGAACTCGACCGAAACAAAGTATAGGTTTTCATTATGTGTATAACATGGAAATCTTAGCTCAAACAGCTGCAAAACCTGTTTTCCCAGCACGGGGACCTTGAGTTCTATAAGATAAAGCCATAAACATGTTTGTCTGAGTCTTCTATCAAAAGTTACAGCTATTTATATGAAGTTGTACAAAAACGCTTTATTTTGACAAGACAGTGCGTTTCTCACTGTTACATGCATTTGAATGGGGAACTCGACCGAAACAAAGTATATGTTTTCATTATGTGTATAACTTGGAAATCTTAGCTCAAACAGCTGCAAATCCTGTTTTCCCAGCACGGGGACCTTGAGTTCTATAAGATAAAGCCATAAACATGTGTATCCGAGTCTTCTATCAAAAGTTACAGCTATTTATATGAAGTTGTACAAAAACGCTTTATTTTGCCAAGACAATGCGTTTCTCACTGTTACATGCATTTGAATGGGGAACTCGACCGAAACAAAGTATAGGTTTTCATTATGTGTATAACTTGGAAATCTTAGCTCAAACAGCTGCAAAACCTGTTTTCCCAGCACGGGGACCTTGAGTTCTATAAGATAAAGCCATAAACATGTTTGTCTGAATCTTCTATCAAAAGTTACAGCTATTTATATGAAGTTGTACAAAAACGCTTTATTTCGCCAAGGCAGTGCGTTTCTCACTGTTGCATACATTTGAATGGGGAACTCGCCCGAAACAAAGTATAGGTTTTCATTATGTGTATAACTTGGAAATCTTAGCTCAAACAGCTACAAAACCTGTTTTCCCAGCACGGGGACCTTGAGTTCTATAAGATAAAGCCATAAACATGTTTGTCTGAGTCTTCTATCAAAAGTTACAGCTATTTATATGAAGTTGTACAAAAACGCTTTATTTTGCCAAGACAGTGCGTTTCTCACTGTTACATGCATTTGAATGGGGAACTCGACCGAAACAAAGTATAGGTTTTCATTATGTGTATAACTTGGAAATCTTAGCTCAAACAGCTGCAAATCCTGTTTTCCCAGCACGGGGACCTTGAGTTCTATAAGATAAAGCCATAAACATGTTTGTCTGAGTCTTCTATCAAAAGTTACAGCTATTTATATGAAGTTGTACAAAAACGCTTTATTTTGACAAGACAGTGCGTTTCTCACTGTTACATGCATTTGAATGGGGAACTCGACCGAAACAAAGTATATGTTTTCATTATGTGTATAACTTGGAAATCTTAGCTCAAACAGCTGCAAATCCTGTTTTCCCAGCACGGGGACCTTGAGTTCTATAAGATAAAGCCATAAACATGTGTATCCGAGTCTTCTATCAAAAGTTACAGCTATTTATATGAAGTTGTACAAAAACGCTTTATTTTGCCAAGACAGTGCGTTTCTCACTGTTACATGCATTTGAATGGGGAACTCGACCGAAACAAAGTATAGGTTTTCATTATGTGTATAACTTGGAAATCTTAGCTCAAACAGCTGCAAAACCTGTTTTCCCAGCACGGGGACCTTGAGTTCTATAAGATAAAGCCATAAACATGTTTGTCTGAGTCTTCTATCAAAAGTTACAGCTATTTATATGAAGTTGTACAAAAACGCTTTATTTTGACAAGACAGTGCGTTTCTCACTGTTACATGCATTTGAATGGGGAACTCGACCGAAACAAAGTATATGTTTTCATTATGTGTATAACTTGGAAATCTTAGCTCAAACGGCTGCAAATCCTGTTTTCCCAGCACGGGGACCTTGAGTTCTATAAGATAAAGCCATAAACATGTGTATCCGAGTCTTCTATCAAAAGTTACAGCTATTTATATGAAGTTGTACAAAAACGCTTTATTTTGCCAAGACAGTGCGTTTCTCACTGTTACATGCATTTGAATGGGGAACTCGACCGAAACAAAGTATAGGTTTTCATTATGTGTATAACTTGGAAATCTTAGCTCAAACAGCTGCAAAACCTGTTTTCCCAGCACGGGGACCTTGAGTTCTATAAGATAAAGCCATAAACATGTGTATCCGAGTCTTCTATCAAAAGTTACAGCTATTTATATGAAGTTGTACAAAAACGCTTTATTTTGCCAAGACAATGCGTTTCTCAGTGTTACATGCATTTGAATGGGGAACTCGACCGAAACAAAGTATAGGTTTTCATTATGTGTATAACTTGGAAATCTTAGCTCAAACAGCTGCAAAACCTGTTTTCCCAGCACGGGGACCTTGAGTTCTATAAGATAAAGCCATAAACATGTGTATCCGAGTCTTCTATCAAAAGTTACAGCTATTTATATGAAGTTGTACAAAAACGCTTTATTTTGCCAAGACAATGCGTTTCTCACTGTTACATGCATTTGAATGGGGAACTCGACCGAAACAAAGTATAAGTTTTCATTATGTGAATAACTTGAAAATCTTAGCTCAAACAGCTGCAAAACCTGTTTTCCCAGCACGGGGACCTTGAGTTCTATAAGATAAAGCCATAAACATGTTTGTCTGAGTCTTCTATCAAAAGTTACAGCGATTTATATGAAGTTGTACAAAAACGCTTTATTTTGCCAAGACAGTGCGTTTCTCACTGTTACATGCATTTGAATGGGGAACTCGACCGAAACAAAGTATAGGTTTTCATTATGTGTATAACTTGGAAATCTTAGCTCAAACAGCTGCAAAACCTGTTTTCCCAGCACGGGGACCTTGAGTTCTATAAGATAAAGCCATAAACATGTTTGTCTGAGTCTTCTACCATAAGTTACAGCTATTTATATGAAGTTGTACAAAAACGCTTTATTTCGCCAAGACAGTGCGTTTCTCACTGTTACATGCATTTGAATGGGGAACTCGACCGAAACAAAGTATAAGTTTTCATTATGTGAATAACTTGGAAATCCTAGCTCAAACAGCTGCAAAACCTGTTTTCCCAGCACGGGGACCTTGAGTTCTATAAGATAAAGCCATAAACATGTTTGTCCGAGTCTTCTATCAAAAGTTACAGCTATTTATATGAAGTTGTACAAAAACGCTTTCTTTCGCCAAGAGAGTGCGTTTCTCACTGTTACATGCATTTGAATGGGGAACTCGACCGAAACAAAGTATAAGTTTTCATTATGTGAATAACTTGAAAATCTTAGCTCAAACTGCTGCAAAACCTGTTTTCCCAGCACGGGGACCTTGAGTTCTATAAGATAACGCCATAAACATGTTTGTCTGAGTCTTCTATCAAAAGTTACAGCTATTTATATGAAGTTGTACAAAAACGCTTTATTTTGCCAAGACAGTGCGTTTCTCACTGTTACATGCATTTGAATGGGGAACTCGACCGAAACAAAGTATAGGTTTTCATTATGTGTATAACTTGGAAATCTTAGCTCAAACAGCTGCAAATCCTGTTTTCCCAGCACGGGGACCTTGAGTTCTATAAGATAAAGCCATAAACATGTGTATCCGAGTCTTCTATCAAAAGTTACAGCTATTTATATGAAGTTGTACAAAAACGCTTTATTTTGCCAAGACAATGCGTTTCTCACTGTTACATGCATTTGAATGGGGAACTCGACCGAAACAAAGTATAGGTTTTCATGTGTATAACTTGGAAATCTTAGCTCAAACAGCTGCAAAACCTGTTTTCCCAGCACGGGGACCTTGAGTTCTATAAGATAAAGCCATAAACATGTTTGTCTGAGTCTTCTATCAAAAGTTACAGCTATTTATATGAAGTTGTACAAAAACGCTTTATTTTGACAAGACAGTGCGTTTCTCACTGTTACATGCATTTGAATGGGGAACTCGACCGAAACAAAGTATATGTTTTCATTATGTGTATAACTTGGAAATCTTAGCTCAAACAGCTGCAAATCCTATTTTCCCAGCACGGGGACCTTGAGTTCTATAAGATAAAGCCATAAACATGTGTATCCGAGTCTTCTATCAAAAGTTACAGCTATTTATATGAAGTTGTACAAAAACGCTTTATTTTGCCAAGACAATGCGTTTCTCACTGTTACATGCATTTGAATGGGGAACTCGACCGAAACAAAGTATAGGTGTTCATTATGTGTATAACTTGGAAATCTTAGCTCAAACAGCTGCAAAACCTGTTTTCCCAGCACGGGGACCTTGAGTTCTATAAGATAAAGCCATAAACATGTGTATCCGAGTCTTCTATCAACAGTTACAGCTATTTATATGAAGTTGTACAAAAACGCTTTATTTTGCCAAGACAGTGCGTTTCTCACTGTTACATGCATTTGAATGGGGAACTCGACCGAAACAAAGTATAGGTTTTCATTATGTGTATAACTTGGAAATCTTAGCTCAAACAGCTGCAAATCCTGTTTTCCCAGCACGGGGACCTTGAGTTCTATAAGATAAAGCCATAAACATGTGTATCCGAGTCTTCTATCAAAAGTTACAGCTATTTATATGAAGTTGTACAAAAACGCTTTATTTTGCCAAGACAATGCGTTTCTCACTGTTACATGCATTTGAATGGGGAACTCGACCGAAACAAAGTATAGGTTTTCATGTGTATAACTTGGAAATCTTAGCTCAAACAGCTGCAAAACCTGTTTTCCCAGCACGGGGACCTTGAGTTCTATAAGATAAAGCCATAAACATGTTTGTCTGAGTCTTCTATCAAAAGTTACAGCTATTTATATGAAGTTGTACAAAAACGCTTTATTTTGACAAGACAGTGCGTTTCTCACTGTTACATGCATTTGAATGGGGAACTCGACCGAAACAAAGTATATGTTTTCATTATGTGTATAACTTGGAAATCTTAGCTCAAACAGCTGCAAATCCTATTTTCCCAGCACGGGGACCTTGAGTTCTATAAGATAAAGCCATAAACATGTGTATCCGAGTCTTCTATCAAAAGTTACAGCTATTTATATGAAGTTGTACAAAAACGCTTTATTTTGCCAAGACAATGCGTTTCTCACTGTTACATGCATTTGAATGGGGAACTCGACCGAAACAAAGTATAGGTGTTCATTATGTGTATAACTTGGAAATCTTAGCTCAAACAGCTGCAAAACCTGTTTTCCCAGCACGGGGACCTTGAGTTCTATAAGATAAAGCCATAAACATGTGTATCCGAGTCTTCTATCAAAAGTTACAGCTATTTATATGAAGTTGTACAAAAACGCTTTATTTTGCCAAGACAGTGCGTTTCTCACTGTTACATGCATTTGAATGGGGAACTCGACCGAAACAAAGTATAGGTTTTCATTATGTGTATAAGTTGAAAATCTTAGCTCAAACAGCTGCAAAACCTGTTTTCCCAGCACGGGGACCTTGAGTTCTATAAGATAAAGCCATAAACATGTTTGTCTGAGTCTTCTATCAAAAGTTACAGCGATTTATATGAAGTTGTACAAAAACGCTTTATTTTGCCAAGACAGTGCGTTTCTCACTGTTACATGCATTTGAATGGGGAACTCGACCGAAACAAAGTATAGGTTTTCATTATGTGTATAACTTGGAAATCTTAGCTCAAACAGCTGCAAATCCTGTTTTCCCAGCACGGGGACCTTGAGTTCTATAAGATAAAGCCATAAACATGTGTATCCGAGTCTTCTATCAAAAGTTACAGCTATTTATATGAAGTTGTACAAAAACGCTTTATTTTGCCAAGACAATGCGTTTCTCACTGTTACATGCATTTGAATGGGGAACTCGACCGAAACAAAGTATAGGTTTTCATTATGTGTATAACTTGGAAATCTTAGCTCAAACAGCTGCAAAACCTGTTTTCCCAGCACGGGGACCTTGAGTTCTATAAGATAAAGCCATAAACATGTTTGTCTGAGTCTTCTATCAAAAGTTACAGCTATTTATATGAAGTTGTACAAAAACGCTTTATTTTGACAAGACAGTGCGTTTCTCACTGTTACATGCATTTGAATGGGGAACTCGACCGAAACAAAGTATATGTTTTCATTATGTGTATAACTTGGAAATCTTAGCTCAAACAGCTGCAAATCCTGTTTTCCCAGCACGGGGACCTTGAGTTCTATAAGATAAAGCCATAAACATGTGTATCCGAGTCTTCTATCAAAAGTTACAGCTATTTATATGAAGTTGTACAAAAACGCTTTATTTTGCCAAGACAATGCGTTTCTCACTGTTACATGCATTTGAATGGGGAACTCGACCGAAACAAAGTATAGGTTTTCATGTGTATAACTTGGAAATCTTAGCTCAAACAGCTGCAAAACCTGTTTTCCCAGCACGGGGACCTTGAGTTCTATAAGATAAAGCCATAAACATGTTTGTCTGAGTCTTCTATCAAAAGTTACAGCTATTTATATGAAGTTGTACAAAAACGCTTTATTTTGACAAGACAGTGCGTTTCTCACTGTTACATGCATTTGAATGGGGAACTCGACCGAAACAAAGTATATGTTTTCATTATGTGTATAACTTGGAAATCTTAGCTCAAACAGCTGCAAATCCTATTTTCCCAGCACGGGGACCTTGAGTTCTATAAGATAAAGCCATAAACATGTGTATCCGAGTCTTCTATCAAAAGTTACAGCTATTTATATGAAGTTGTACAAAAACGCTTTATTTTGCCAAGACAATGCGTTTCTCACTGTTACATGCATTTGAATGGGGAACTCGACCGAAACAAAGTATAGGTGTTCATTATGTGTATAACTTGGAAATCTTAGCTCAAACAGCTGCAAAACCTGTTTTCCCAGCACGGGGACCTTGAGTTCTATAAGATAAAGCCATAAACATGTGTATCCGAGTCTTCTATCAAAAGTTACAGCTATTTATATGAAGTTGTACAAAAACGCTTTATTTTGCCAAGACAGTGCGTTTCTCACTGTTACATGCATTTGAATGGGGAACTCGACCGAAACAAAGTATAGGTTTTCATTATGTGTATAAGTTGAAAATCTTAGCTCAAACAGCTGCAAAACCTGTTTTCCCAGCACGGGGACCTTGAGTTCTATAAGATAAAGCCATAAACATGTTTGTCTGAGTCTTCTATCAAAAGTTACAGCGATTTATATGAAGTTGTACAAAAACGCTTTATTTTGCCAAGACAGTGCGTTTCTCACTGTTACATGCATTTGAATGGGGAACTCGACCGAAACAAAGTATAGGTTTTCATGTGTATAACTTGGAAATCTTAGCTCAAACAGCTGCAAAACCTGTTTTCCCAGCACGGGGACCTTGAGTTCTATAAGATAAAGCCATAAACATGTTTGTCTGAGTCTTCTATCAAAAGTTACAGCTATTTATATGAAGTTGTACAAAAACGCTTTATTTTGCCAAGACAGTGCGTTTCTCACTGTTACATGCATTTGAATGGGGAACTCGACCGAAACAAAGTATATGTTTTCATTATGTGTATAACTTGGAAATCTTAGCTCAAACAGCTGCAAATCCTATTTTCCCAGCACGGGGACCTTGAGTTCTATAAGATAAAGCCATAAACATGTGTATCCGAGTCTTCTATCAAAAGTTACAGCTATTTATATGAAGTTGTACAAAAACGCTTTATTTTGCCAAGACAATGCGTTTCTCACTGTTACATGCATTTGAATGGGGAACTCGACCGAAACAAAGTATAGGTGTTCATTATGTGTATAACTTGGAAATCTTAGCTCAAACAGCTGCAAAACCTGTTTTCCCAGCACGGGGACCTTGAGTTCTATAAGATAAAGCCATAAACATGTGTATCCGAGTCTTCTATCAAAAGTTACAGCTATTTATATGAAGTTGTACAAAAACGCTTTATTTTGCCAAGACAGTGCGTTTCTCACTGTTACATGCATTTGAATGGGGAACTCGACCGAAACAAAGTATAGGTTTTCATTATGTGTATAAGTTGAAAATCTTAGCTCAAACAGCTGCAAAACCTGTTTTCCCAGCACGGGGACCTTGAGTTCTATAAGATAAAGCCATAAACATGTTTGTCTGAGTCTTCTATCAAAAGTTACAGCGATTTATATGAAGTTGTACAAAAACGCTTTATTTTGCCAAGACAGTGCGTTTCTCACTGTTACATGCATTTGAATGGGGAACTCGACCGAAACAAAGTATAGGTTTTCATTATGTGTATAACTTGGAAATCTTAGCTCAAACAGCTGCAAATCCTGTTTTCCCAGCACGGGGACCTTGAGTTCTATAAGATAAAGCCATAAACATGTGTATCCGAGTCTTCTATCAAAAGTTACAGCTATTTATATGAAGTTGTACAAAAACGCTTTATTTTGCCAAGACAATGCGTTTCTCACTGTTACATGCATTTGAATGGGGAACTCGACCGAAACAAAGTATAGGTTTTCATTATGTGTATAACTTGGAAATCTTAGCTCAAACAGCTGCAAAACCTGTTTTCCCAGCACGGGGACCTTGAGTTCTATAAGATAAAGCCATAAACATGTTTGTCTGAGTCTTCTATCAAAAGTTACAGCTATTTATATGAAGTTGTACAAAAACGCTTTATTTTGACAAGACAGTGCGTTTCTCACTGTTACATGCATTTGAATGGGGAACTCGACCGAAACAAAGTATATGTTTTCATTATGTGTATAACTTGGAAATCTTAGCTCAAACAGCTGCAAATCCTGTTTTCCCAGCACGGGGACCTTGAGTTCTATAAGATAAAGCCATAAACATGTGTATCCGAGTCTTCTATCAAAAGTTACAGCTATTTATATGAAGTTGTACAAAAACGCTTTATTTTGCCAAGACAATGCGTTTCTCACTGTTACATGCATTTGAATGGGGAACTCGACCGAAACAAAGTATAGGTTTTCATTATGTGTATAACTTGGAAATCTTAGCTCAAACAGCTGCAAAACCTGTTTTCCCAGCACGGGGACCTTGAGTTCTATAAGATAAAGCCATAAACATGTTTGTCTGAATCTTCTATCAAAAGTTACAGCTATTTATATGAAGTTGTACAAAAACGCTTTATTTTGCCAAGACAGTGCGTTTCTCACTGTTACATGCATTTGAATGGGGAACTCGACCGAAACAAAGTATAGGTTTTCATTATGTGTATAACTTGGAAATCCTAGCTCAAACAGCTGCAAAACCTGTTTTCCCAGCACGGGGACCTTGAGTTCTATAAGATAAAGCCATAAACATGTTTGTCTGAGTCTTCTATCAAAAGTTACAGCTATTTATATGAAGTTGTACAAAAACGCTTTATTTTGACAAGACAGTGCGTTTCTCACTGTTACATGCATTTGAATGGGGAACTCGACCGAAACAAAGTATATGTTTTCATTATGTGTATAACTTGGAAATCTTAGCTCAAACAGCTGCAAATCCTGTTTTCCCAGCACGGGGACCTTGAGTTCTATAAGATAAAGCCATAAACATGTGTATCCGAGTCTTCTATCAAAAGTTACAGCTATTTATATGAAGTTGTACAAAAACGCTTTATTTTGCCAAGACAGTGCGTTTCTCACTGTTACATGCATTTGAATGGGGAACTCGACCGAAACAAAGTATAGGTTTTCATTATGTGTATAACTTGGAAATCTTAGCTCAAACAGCTGCAAAACCTGTTTTCCCAGCACGGGGACCTTGAGTTCTATAAGATAAAGCCATAAACATGTTTGTCTGAGTCTTCTATCAAAAGTTACAGCTATTTATATGAAGTTGTACAAAAACGCTTTATTTTGACAAGACAGTGCGTTTCTCACTGTTACATGCATTTGAATGGGGAACTCGACCGAAACAAAGTATATGTTTTCATTATGTGTATAACTTGGAAATCTTAGCTCAAACGGCTGCAAATCCTGTTTTCCCAGCACGGGGACCTTGAGTTCTATAAGATAAAGCCATAAACATGTGTATCCGAGTCTTCTATCAAAAGTTACAGCTATTTATATGAAGTTGTACAAAAACGCTTTATTTTGCCAAGACAGTGCGTTTCTCACTGTTACATGCATTTGAATGGGGAACTCGACCGAAACAAAGTATAGGTTTTCATTATGTGTATAACTTGGAAATCTTAGCTCAAACAGCTGCAAAACCTGTTTTCCCAGCACGGGGACCTTGAGTTCTATAAGATAAAGCCATAAACATGTGTATCCGAGTCTTCTATCAAAAGTTACAGCTATTTATATGAAGTTGTACAAAAACGCTTTATTTTGCCAAGACAATGCGTTTCTCAGTGTTACATGCATTTGAATGGGGAACTCGACCGAAACAAAGTATAGGTTTTCATTATGTGTATAACTTGGAAATCTTAGCTCAAACAGCTGCAAAACCTGTTTTCCCAGCACGGGGACCTTGAGTTCTATAAGATAAAGCCATAAACATGTGTATCCGAGTCTTCTATCAAAAGTTACAGCTATTTATATGAAGTTGTACAAAAACGCTTTATTTTGCCAAGACAATGCGTTTCTCACTGTTACATGCATTTGAATGGGGAACTCGACCGAAACAAAGTATAAGTTTTCATTATGTGAATAACTTGAAAATCTTAGCTCAAACAGCTGCAAAACCTGTTTTCCCAGCACGGGGACCTTGAGTTCTATAAGATAAAGCCATAAACATGTTTGTCTGAGTCTTCTATCAAAAGTTACAGCGATTTATATGAAGTTGTACAAAAACGCTTTATTTTGCCAAGACAGTGCGTTTCTCACTGTTACATGCATTTGAATGGGGAACTCGACCGAAACAAAGTATAGGTTTTCATTATGTGTATAACTTGGAAATCTTAGCTCAAACAGCTGCAAAACCTGTTTTCCCAGCACGGGGACCTTGAGTTCTATAAGATAAAGCCATAAACATGTTTGTCTGAGTCTTCTACCATAAGTTACAGCTATTTATATGAAGTTGTACAAAAACGCTTTATTTCGCCAAGACAGTGCGTTTCTCACTGTTACATGCATTTGAATGGGGAACTCGACCGAAACAAAGTATAAGTTTTCATTATGTGAATAACTTGGAAATCCTAGCTCAAACAGCTGCAAAACCTGTTTTCCCAGCACGGGGACCTTGAGTTCTATAAGATAAAGCCATAAACATGTTTGTCCGAGTCTTCTATCAAAAGTTACAGCTATTTATATGAAGTTGTACAAAAACGCTTTCTTTCGCCAAGAGAGTGCGTTTCTCACTGTTACATGCATTTGAATGGGGAACTCGACCGAAACAAAGTATAAGTTTTCATTATGTGAATAACTTGAAAATCTTAGCTCAAACTGCTGCAAAACCTGTTTTCCCAGCACGGGGACCTTGAGTTCTATAAGATAAAGCCATAAACATGTTTGTCTGAGTCTTCTATCAAAAGTTACAGCTATTTATATGAAGTTGTACAAAAACGCTTTATTTTGCCAAGACAGTGCGTTTCTCACTGTTACATGCATTTGAATGGGGAACTCGACCGAAACAAAGTATAGGTTTTCATTATGTGTATAACTTGGAAATCTTAGCTCAAACAGCTGCAAATCCTGTTTTCCCAGCACGGGGACCTTGAGTTCTATAAGATAAAGCCATAAACATGTGTATCCGAGTCTTCTATCAAAAGTTACAGCTATTTATATGAAGTTGTACAAAAACGCTTTATTTTGCCAAGACAATGCGTTTCTCACTGTTACATGCATTTGAATGGGGAACTCGACCGAAACAAAGTATAGGTTTTCATGTGTATAACTTGGAAATCTTAGCTCAAACAGCTGCAAAACCTGTTTTCCCAGCACGGGGACCTTGAGTTCTATAAGATAAAGCCATAAACATGTTTGTCTGAGTCTTCTATCAAAAGTTACAGCTATTTATATGAAGTTGTACAAAAACGCTTTATTTTGACAAGACAGTGCGTTTCTCACTGTTACATGCATTTGAATGGGGAACTCGACCGAAACAAAGTATATGTTTTCATTATGTGTATAACTTGGAAATCTTAGCTCAAACAGCTGCAAATCCTATTTTCCCAGCACGGGGACCTTGAGTTCTATAAGATAAAGCCATAAACATGTGTATCCGAGTCTTCTATCAAAAGTTACAGCTATTTATATGAAGTTGTACAAAAACGCTTTATTTTGCCAAGACAATGCGTTTCTCACTGTTACATGCATTTGAATGGGGAACTCGACCGAAACAAAGTATAGGTGTTCATTATGTGTATAACTTGGAAATCTTAGCTCAAACAGCTGCAAAACCTGTTTTCCCAGCACGGGGACCTTGAGTTCTATAAGATAAAGCCATAAACATGTGTATCCGAGTCTTCTATCAACAGTTACAGCTATTTATATGAAGTTGTACAAAAACGCTTTATTTTGCCAAGACAGTGCGTTTCTCACTGTTACATGCATTTGAATGGGGAACTCGACCGAAACAAAGTATAGGTTTTCATTATGTGTATAACTTGGAAATCTTAGCTCAAACAGCTGCAAATCCTGTTTTCCCAGCACGGGGACCTTGAGTTCTATAAGATAAAGCCATAAACATGTGTATCCGAGTCTTCTATCAAAAGTTACAGCTATTTATATGAAGTTGTACAAAAACGCTTTATTTTGCCAAGACAATGCGTTTCTCACTGTTACATGCATTTGAATGGGGAACTCGACCGAAACAAAGTATAGGTTTTCATGTGTATAACTTGGAAATCTTAGCTCAAACAGCTGCAAAACCTGTTTTCCCAGCACGGGGACCTTGAGTTCTATAAGATAAAGCCATAAACATGTTTGTCTGAGTCTTCTATCAAAAGTTACAGCTATTTATATGAAGTTGTACAAAAACGCTTTATTTTGACAAGACAGTGCGTTTCTCACTGTTACATGCATTTGAATGGGGAACTCGACCGAAACAAAGTATATGTTTTCATTATGTGTATAACTTGGAAATCTTAGCTCAAACAGCTGCAAATCCTATTTTCCCAGCACGGGGACCTTGAGTTCTATAAGATAAAGCCATAAACATGTGTATCCGAGTCTTCTATCAAAAGTTACAGCTATTTATATGAAGTTGTACAAAAACGCTTTATTTTGCCAAGACAATGCGTTTCTCACTGTTACATGCATTTGAATGGGGAACTCGACCGAAACAAAGTATAGGTTTTCATTATGTGTATAACTTGGAAATCTTAGCTCAAACAGCTGCAAAACCTGTTTTCCCAGCACGGGGACCTTGAGTTCTATAAGATAAAGCCATAAACATGTTTGTCTGAGTCTTCTATCAAAAGTTACAGCTATTTATATGAAGTTGTACAAAAACGCTTTATTTTGACAAGACAGTGCGTTTCTCACTGTTACATGCATTTGAATGGGGAACTCGACCGAAACAAAGTATATGTTTTCATTATGTGTATAACTTGGAAATCTTAGCTCAAACAGCTGCAAATCCTGTTTTCCCAGCACGGGGACCTTGAGTTCTATAAGATAAAGCCATAAACATGTGTATCCGAGTCTTCTATCAAAAGTTACAGCTATTTATATGAAGTTGTACAAAAACGCTTTATTTTGCCAAGACAATGCGTTTCTCACTGTTACATGCATTTGAATGGGGAACTCGACCGAAACAAAGTATAGGTTTTCATTATGTGTATAACTTGGAAATCTTAGCTCAAACAGCTGCAAAACCTGTTTTCCCAGCACGGGGACCTTGAGTTCTATAAGATAAAGCCATAAACATGTTTGTCTGAATCTTCTATCAAAAGTTACAGCTATTTATATGAAGTTGTACAAAAACGCTTTATTTTGCCAAGACAGTGCGTTTCTCACTGTTACATGCATTTGAATGGGGAACTCGACCGAAACAAAGTATAGGTTTTCATTATGTGTATAACTTGGAAATCCTAGCTCAAACAGCTGCAAAACCTGTTTTCCCAGCACGGGGACCTTGAGTTCTATAAGATAAAGCCATAAACATGTGTATCCGAGTCTTCTATCAACAGTTACAGCTATTTATATGAAGTTGTACAAAAACGCTTTATTTTGCCAAGACAGTGCGTTTCTCACTGTTACATGCATTTGAATGGGGAACTCGACCGAAACAAAGTATAGGTTTTCATTATGTGTATAACTTGGAAATCCTAGCTCAAACAGCTGCAAAACCTGTTTTCCCAGCACGGGGACCTTGAGTTCTATAAGATAAAGCCATAAACATGTGTATCCGAGTCTTCTATCAACAGTTACAGCTATTTATATGAAGTTGTACAAAAACGCTTTATTTTGCCAAGACAATGCGTTTCTCACTGTTACATGCATTTGAATGGGGAACTCGACCGAAACAAAGTATAGGTTTTCATTATGTGTATAACTTGGAAATCTTAGCTCAAACAGCTGCAAAACCTGTTTTCCCAGCACGGGGATATTGAGTTCTATAAGATAAAGCCATAAACATGTTTGTCTGAATCTTCTATCAAAAGTTACAGCTATTTATATGAAGTTGTACAAAAACGCTTTATTTTGCCAAGACAGTGCGTTTCTCACTGTTACATGCATTTGAATGGGGAACTCGACCGAAACAAAGTATAGGTTTTCATTATGTGTATAACTTGGAAATCTTAGCTCAAACAGCTGCAAAACCTGTTTTCCCAGCACGGGGACCTTGAGTTCTATAAGATAAAGCCATAAACATGTGTATCCGAGTCTTCTATCAAAAGTTACAGCTATTTATATGAAGTTGTACAAAAACGCTTTATTTTGCCAAGACAATGCGTTTCTCACTGTTACATGCATTTGAATGGGGAACTCGACCGAAACAAAGTATAGGTTTTCATTATGTGTATAACTTGGAAATCTTAGCTCAAACAGCTGCAAAACCTGTTTTCCCAGCACGGGGACCTTGAGTTCTATAAGATAAAGCCATAAACATGTTTGTCTGAGTCTTCTACCAAAAGTTACAGCTATTTATATGAAGTTGTACAAAAACGCTTTATTTCGCCAAGACAGTGCGTTTCTCACTGTTACATGCATTTGAATGGGGAACTCGACCGAAACAAAGTATAAGTTTTCATTATGTGAATAACTTGGAAATCCTAGCTCAAACAGCTGCAAAACCTGTTTTCCCAGCACGGGGACCTTGAGTTCTATAAGATAAAGCCATAAACATGTTTGTCTGAATCTTCTATCAAAAGTTACAGCTATTTATATGAAGTTGTACAAAAACGCTTTATTTTGCCAAGACAATGCGTTTCTCACTGTTACATGCATTTGAATGGGGAACTCGACCGAAACAAAGTATAGGTTTTCATTATGTGTATAACTTGGAAATCTTAGCTCAAACAGCTGCAAAACCTGTTTTCTCAGCACGGGGACCTTGAGTTCTATAAGATAAAGCCATAAACATGTTTGTCTGAGTCTTCTATCAAAAGTTACAGCGATTTATATGAAGTTGTACAAAAACGCTTTATTTTGCCAAGACAGTGCGTTTCTCACTGTTACATGCATTTGAATGGGGAACTCGACCGAAACAAAGTATAGGTTTTCATTATGTGTATAACTTGGAAATCCTAGCTCAAACAGCTGCAAAACCTGTTTTCCCAGCACGGGGACCTTGAGTTCTATAAGATAAAGCCATAAACATGTGTATCCGAGTCTTCTATCAACAGTTACAGCTATTTATATGAAGTTGTACAAAAACGCTTTATTTTGCCAAGACAATGCGTTTCTCACTGTTACATGCATTTGAATGGGGAACTCGACCGAAACAAAGTATAGGTTTTCATTATGTGTATAACTTGGAAATCTTAGCTCAAACAGCTGCAAAACCTGTTTTCCCAGCACGGGGACCTTGAGTTCTATAAGATAAAGCCATAAACATGTTTGTCTGAATCTTCTATCAAAAGTTACAGCTATTTATATGAAGTTGTACAAAAACGCTTTATTTTGCCAAGACAGTGCGTTTCTCACTGTTACATGCATTTGAATGGGGAACTCGACCGAAACAAAGTATAAGTTTTCATTATGTGAATAACTTGGAAATCCTAGCTCAAACAGCTGCAAAACCTGTTTTCCCAGCACGGGGACCTTGAGTTCTATAAGATAAAGCCATAAACATGTTTGTCCGAGTCTTCTATCAAAAGTTACAGCTATTTATATGAAGTTGTACAAAAACGCTTTCTTTCGCCAAGAGAGTGCGTTTCTCACTGTTACATGCATTTGAATGGGGAACTCGACCGAAACAAAGTATAAGTTTTCATTATGTGAATAACTTGAAAATCTTAGCTCAAACTGCTGCAAAACCTGTTTTCCCAGCACGGGGACCTTGAGTTCTATAAGATAAAGCCATAAACATGTTTGTCTGAGTCTTCTATCAAAAGTTACAGCTATTTATATGAAGTTGTACAAAAACGCTTTATTTTGCCAAGACAGTGCGTTTCTCACTGTTACATGCATTTGAATGGGGAACTCGACCGAAACAAAGTATAGGTTTTCATTATGTGTATAACTTGGAAATCTTAGCTCAAACAGCTGCAAATCCTGTTTTCCCAGCACGGGGACCTTGAGTTCTATAAGATAAAGCCATAAACATGTGTATCCGAGTCTTCTATCAAAAGTTACAGCTATTTATATGAAGTTGTACAAAAACGCTTTATTTTGCCAAGACAATGCGTTTCTCACTGTTACATGCATTTGAATGGGGAACTCGACCGAAACAAAGTATAGGTTTTCATGTGTATAACTTGGAAATCTTAGCTCAAACAGCTGCAAAACCTGTTTTCCCAGCACGGGGACCTTGAGTTCTATAAGATAAAGCCATAAACATGTTTGTCTGAGTCTTCTATCAAAAGTTACAGCTATTTATATGAAGTTGTACAAAAACGCTTTATTTTGACAAGACAGTGCGTTTCTCACTGTTACATGCATTTGAATGGGGAACTCGACCGAAACAAAGTATATGTTTTCATTATGTGTATAACTTGGAAATCTTAGCTCAAACAGCTGCAAATCCTATTTTCCCAGCACGGGGACCTTGAGTTCTATAAGATAAAGCCATAAACATGTGTATCCGAGTCTTCTATCAAAAGTTACAGCTATTTATATGAAGTTGTACAAAAACGCTTTATTTTGCCAAGACAATGCGTTTCTCACTGTTACATGCATTTGAATGGGGAACTCGACCGAAACAAAGTATAGGTGTTCATTATGTGTATAACTTGGAAATCTTAGCTCAAACAGCTGCAAAACCTGTTTTCCCAGCACGGGGACCTTGAGTTCTATAAGATAAAGCCATAAACATGTGTATCCGAGTCTTCTATCAAAAGTTACAGCTATTTATATGAAGTTGTACAAAAACGCTTTATTTTGCCAAGACAGTGCGTTTCTCACTGTTACATGCATTTGAATGGGGAACTCGACCGAAACAAAGTATAGGTTTTCATTATGTGTATAAGTTGAAAATCTTAGCTCAAACAGCTGCAAAACCTGTTTTCCCAGCACGGGGACCTTGAGTTCTATAAGATAAAGCCATAAACATGTTTGTCTGAGTCTTCTATCAAAAGTTACAGCGATTTATATGAAGTTGTACAAAAACGCTTTATTTTGCCAAGACAGTGCGTTTCTCACTGTTACATGCATTTGAATGGGGAACTCGACCGAAACAAAGTATAGGTTTTCATTATGTGTATAACTTGGAAATCTTAGCTCAAACAGCTGCAAATCCTGTTTTCCCAGCACGGGGACCTTGAGTTCTATAAGATAAAGCCATAAACATGTGTATCCGAGTCTTCTATCAAAAGTTACAGCTATTTATATGAAGTTGTACAAAAACGCTTTATTTTGCCAAGACAATGCGTTTCTCACTGTTACATGCATTTGAATGGGGAACTCGACCGAAACAAAGTATAGGTTTTCATTATGTGTATAACTTGGAAATCTTAGCTCAAACAGCTGCAAAACCTGTTTTCCCAGCACGGGGACCTTGAGTTCTATAAGATAAAGCCATAAACATGTTTGTCTGAGTCTTCTATCAAAAGTTACAGCTATTTATATGAAGTTGTACAAAAACGCTTTATTTTGACAAGACAGTGCGTTTCTCACTGTTACATGCATTTGAATGGGGAACTCGACCGAAACAAAGTATATGTTTTCATTATGTGTATAACTTGGAAATCTTAGCTCAAACAGCTGCAAATCCTGTTTTCCCAGCACGGGGACCTTGAGTTCTATAAGATAAAGCCATAAACATGTGTATCCGAGTCTTCTATCAAAAGTTACAGCTATTTATATGAAGTTGTACAAAAACGCTTTATTTTGCCAAGACAATGCGTTTCTCACTGTTACATGCATTTGAATGGGGAACTCGACCGAAACAAAGTATAGGTTTTCATTATGTGTATAACTTGGAAATCTTAGCTCAAACAGCTGCAAAACCTGTTTTCCCAGCACGGGGACCTTGAGTTCTATAAGATAAAGCCATAAACATGTTTGTCTGAATCTTCTATCAAAAGTTACAGCTATTTATATGAAGTTGTACAAAAACGCTTTATTTTGCCAAGACAGTGCGTTTCTCACTGTTACATGCATTTGAATGGGGAACTCGACCGAAACAAAGTATAGGTTTTCATTATGTGTATAACTTGGAAATCCTAGCTCAAACAGCTGCAAAACCTGTTTTCCCAGCACGGGGACCTTGAGTTCTATAAGATAAAGCCATAAACATGTGTATCCGAGTCTTCTATCAACAGTTACAGCTATTTATATGAAGTTGTACAAAAACGCTTTATTTTGCCAAGACAGTGCGTTTCTCACTGTTACATGCATTTGAATGGGGAACTCGACCGAAACAAAGTATAGGTTTTCATTATGTGTATAACTTGGAAATCCTAGCTCAAACAGCTGCAAAACCTGTTTTCCCAGCACGGGGACCTTGAGTTCTATAAGATAAAGCCATAAACATGTGTATCCGAGTCTTCTATCAACAGTTACAGCTATTTATATGAAGTTGTACAAAAACGCTTTATTTTGCCAAGACAATGCGTTTCTCACTGTTACATGCATTTGAATGGGGAACTCGACCGAAACAAAGTATAGGTTTTCATTATGTGTATAACTTGGAAATCTTAGCTCAAACAGCTGCAAAACCTGTTTTCCCAGCACGGGGACCTTGAGTTCTATAAGATAAAGCCATAAACATGTTTGTCTGAATCTTCTATCAAAAGTTACAGCTATTTATATGAAGTTGTACAAAAACGCTTTATTTTGCCAAGACAGTGCGTTTCTCACTGTTACATGCATTTGAATGGGGAACTCGACCGAAACAAAGTATAGGTTTTCATTATGTGTATAACTTGGAAATCTTAGCTCAAACAGCTGCAAAACCTGTTTTCCCAGCACGGGGACCTTGAGTTCTATAAGATAAAGCCATAAACATGTGTATCCGAGTCTTCTATCAAAAGTTACAGCTATTTATATGAAGTTGTACAAAAACGCTTTATTTTGCCAAGACAATGCGTTTCTCACTGTTACATGCATTTGAATGGGGAACTCGACCGAAACAAAGTATAGGTTTTCATTATGTGTATAACTTGGAAATCTTAGCTCAAACAGCTGCAAAACCTGTTTTCCCAGCACGGGGACCTTGAGTTCTATAAGATAAAGCCATAAACATGTTTGTCTGAGTCTTCTACCAAAAGTTACAGCTATTTATATGAAGTTGTACAAAAACGCTTTATTTCGCCAAGACAGTGCGTTTCTCACTGTTACATGCATTTGAATGGGGAACTCGACCGAAACAAAGTATAAGTTTTCATTATGTGAATAACTTGGAAATCCTAGCTCAAACAGCTGCAAAACCTGTTTTCCCAGCACGGGGACCTTGAGTTCTATAAGATAAAGCCATAAACATGTTTGTCTGAATCTTCTATCAAAAGTTACAGCTATTTATATGAAGTTGTACAAAAACGCTTTATTTTGCCAAGACAATGCGTTTCTCACTGTTACATGCATTTGAATGGGGAACTCGACCGAAACAAAGTATAGGTTTTCATTATGTGTATAACTTGGAAATCTTAGCTCAAACAGCTGCAAAACCTGTTTTCTCAGCACGGGGACCTTGAGTTCTATAAGATAAAGCCATAAACATGTTTGTCTGAGTCTTCTATCAAAAGTTACAGCGATTTATATGAAGTTGTACAAAAACGCTTTATTTTGCCAAGACAGTGCGTTTCTCACTGTTACATGCATTTGAATGGGGAACTCGACCGAAACAAAGTATAGGTTTTCATTATGTGTATAACTTGGAAATCCTAGCTCAAACAGCTGCAAAACCTGTTTTCCCAGCACGGGGACCTTGAGTTCTATAAGATAAAGCCATAAACATGTGTATCCGAGTCTTCTATCAACAGTTACAGCTATTTATATGAAGTTGTACAAAAACGCTTTATTTCGCCAAGACAGTGCGTTTCTCACTGTTACATGCATTTGAATGGGGAACTCGACCGAAACAAAGTATAAGTTTTCATTATGTGAATAACTTGGAAATCCTAGCTCAAACGGCTGCAAAACCTGTTTTCCCAGCACGGGGATATTGAGTTCTATAAGATAAAGCCATAAACATGTTTGTCTGAGTCTTCTATCAAAAGTTACAGCTATTTATATGAAGTTGTACAAAAACGCTTTCTTTCGCCAAGACAGTGCGTTTCTCACTGTTACATGCATTTGAATGGGGAACTCGACCGAAACAAAGTATATGTTTTCATTATGTGTATAACTTGGAAATCTTAGCTCAAACAGCTGCAAATCCTGTTTTCCCAGCACGGGGACCTTGAGTTCTATAAGATAAAGCCATAAACATGTGTATCCGAGTCTTCTATCAAAAGTTACAGCTATTTATATGAAGTTGTACAAAAACGCTTTATTTTGCCAAGACAATGCGTTTCTCACTGTTACATGCATTTGAATGGGGAACTCGACCGAAACAAAGTATAGGTTTTCATTATGTGTATAACTTGGAAATCTTAGCTCAAACAGCTGCAAAACCTGTTTTCCCAGCACGGGGACCTTGAGTTCTATAAGATAAAGCCATAAACATGTTTGTCTGAGTCTTCTATCAAAAGTTACAGCGATTTATATGAAGTTGTACAAAAACGCTTTATTTTGCCAAGACAGTGCGTTTCTCACTGTTACATGCATTTGAATGGGGAACTTGACCGAAACAAAGTATAGGTTTTCATTATGTGTATAACTTGGAAATCTTAGCTCAAACAGCTGCAAAACCTGTTTTCCCAGCACGGGGACCTTGAGTTCTATAAGATAAAGCCATAAACATGTTTGTCTGAATCTTCTATCAAAAGTTACAGCTATTTATATGAAGTTGTACAAAAACGCTTTATTTTGCCAAGACAGTGCGTTTCTCACTGTTACATGCATTTGAATGGGGAACTCGACCGAAACAAAGTATAGGTTTTCATTATGTGTATAACTTGGAAATCTTAGCTCAAACAGCTGCAAAACCTGTTTTCCCAGCACGGGGACCTTGAGTTCTATAAGATAAAGCCATAAACATGTTTGTCTGAGTCTTCTATCAAAAGTTACAGCGATTTATATGAAGTTGTACAAAAACGCTTTATTTTGCCAAGACAGTGCGTTTCTCACTGTTACATGCATTTGAATGGGGAACTTGACCGAAACAAAGTATAGGTTTTCATTATGTGTATAACTTGGAAATCTTAGCTCAAACAGCTGCAAAACCTGTTTTCCCAGCACGGGGACCTTGAGTTCTATAAGATAAAGCCATAAACATGTTTGTCTGAATCTTCTATCAAAAGTTACAGCTATTTATATGAAGTTGTACAAAAACGCTTTATTTTGCCAAGACAGTGCGTTTCTCACTGTTACATGCATTTGAATGGGGAACTCGACCGAAACAAAGTATAGGTTTTCATTATGTGTATAACTTGAAAATCTTAGCTCAAACAGCTGCAAATCCTGTTTTCCCAGCACGGGGACCTTGAGTTCTATAAGATAAAGCCATAAACATGTGTATCCGAGTCTTCTATCAAAAGTTACAGCTATTTATATGAAGTTGTACAAAAACGCTTTATTTTGCCAAGACAATGCGTTTCTCACTGTTACATGCATTTGAATGGGGAACTCGACCGAAACAAAGTATAGGTTTTCATTATGTGTATAACTTGGAAATCTTAGCTCAAACAGCTGCAAAACCTGTTTTCCCAGCACGGGGACCTTGAGTTCTATAAGATAAAGCCATAAACATGTTTGTCTGAGTCTTCTATCAAAAGTTACAGCGATTTATATGAAGTTGTACAAAAACGCTTTATTTTGCCAAGACAGTGCGTTTCTCACTGTTACATGCATTTGAATGGGGAACTTGACCGAAACAAAGTATAGGTTTTCATTATGTGTATAACTTGGAAATCTTAGCTCAAACAGCTGCAAAACCTGTTTGCCCAGCACGGGGACCTTGAGTTCTATAAGATAAAGCCATAAACATGTTTGTCTGAATCTTCTATCAAAAGTTACAGCTATTTATATGAAGTTGTACAAAAACGCTTTATTTTGCCAAGACAGTGCGTTTCTCACTGTTACATGCATTTGAATGGGGAACTCGACCGAAACAAAGTATAGGTTTTCATTATGTGTATAACTTGAAAATCTTAGCTCAAACAGCTGCAAATCCTGTTTTCCCAGCACGGGGACCTTGAGTTCTATAAGATAAAGCCATAAACATGTGTATCCGAGTCTTCTATCAAAAGTTACAGCTATTTATATGAAGTTGTACAAAAACGCTTTATTTTGCCAAGACAATGCGTTTCTCACTGTTACATGCATTTGAATGGGGAACTCGACCGAAACAAAGTATAGGTTTTCATTATGTGTATAACTTGGAAATCTTAGCTCAAACAGCTGCAAAACCTGTTTTCCCAGCACGGGGACCTTGAGTTCTATAAGATAAAGCCATAAACATGTTTGTCTGAGTCTTCTATCAAAAGTTACAGCTATTTATATGAAGTTGTACAAAAACGCTTTATTTCGCCAAGGCAGTGCGTTTCTCACTGTTGCATACATTTGAATGGGGAACTCGCCCGAAACAAAGTATAGGTTTTCATTATGTGTATAACTTGGAAATCCTAGCTCAAACAGCTGCAAAACCTGTTTTCCCAGCACGGGGACCTTGAGTTCTATAAGATAAAGCCATAAACATGTTTGTCTGAGTCTTCTACCAAAAGTTACAGCTATTTATATGAAGTTGTACAAAAACGCTTTATTTCGCCTAGACAGTGCGTTTCTCACTGTTACATGCATTTGAATGGGGAACTCGCCTGAAACAAAGTATAAGTTTTCATTATGTGAATAACTTGGAAATCTTAGCTCAAACAGCTGCAAAACCTGTTTTCCCAGCACGGGGACCTTGAGTTCTATAAGATAAAGCCATAAACATGTTTGTCTGAGTCTTCTATCAAAAGTTACAGCGATTTATATGAAGTTGTACAAAAACGCTTTATTTTGCCAAGACAGTGCGTTTCTCACTGTTACATGCATTTGAATGGGGAACTTGACCGAAACAAAGTATAGGTTTTCATTATGTGTATAACTTGGAAATCTTAGCTCAAACAGCTGCAAAACCTGTTTTCCCAGCACGGGGACCTTGAGTTCTATAAGATAAAGCCATAAACATGTGTATCCGAGTCTTCTATCAAAAGTTACAGCTATTTATATGAAGTTGTACAAAAACGCTTTATTTTGCCAAGACAATGCGTTTCTCACTGTTACATGCATTTGAATGGGGAACTCGACCGAAACAAAGTATAGGTTTTCATTATGTGTATAACTTGGAAATCTTAGCTCAAACAGCTGCAAAACCTGTTTTCCCAGCACGGGGACCTTGAGTTCTATAAGATAAAGCCATAAACATGTTTGTCTGAGTCTTCTATCAAAAGTTACAGCGATTTATATGAAGTTGTACAAAAACGCTTTATTTTGCCAAGACAGTGCGTTTCTCACTGTTACATGCATTTGAATGGGGAACTTGACCGAAACAAAGTATAGGTTTTCATTATGTGTATAACTTGGAAATCTTAGCTCAAACAGCTGCAAAACCTGTTTGCCCAGCACGGGGACCTTGAGTTCTATAAGATAAAGCCATAAACATGTTTGTCTGAATCTTCTATCAAAAGTTACAGCTATTTATATGAAGTTGTACAAAAACGCTTTATTTTGCCAAGACAGTGCGTTTCTCACTGTTACATGCATTTGAATGGGGAACTCGACCGAAACAAAGTATAGGTTTTCATTATGTGTATAACTTGAAAATCTTAGCTCAAACAGCTGCAAATCCTGTTTTCCCAGCACGGGGACCTTGAGTTCTATAAGATAAAGCCATAAACATGTGTATCCGAGTCTTCTATCAAAAGTTACAGCTATTTATATGAAGTTGTACAAAAACGCTTTATTTTGCCAAGACAATGCGTTTCTCACTGTTACATGCATTTGAATGGGGAACTCGACCGAAACAAAGTATAGGTTTTCATTATGTGTATAACTTGGAAATCTTAGCTCAAACAGCTGCAAAACCTGTTTTCCCAGCACGGGGACCTTGAGTTCTATAAGATAAAGCCATAAACATGTTTGTCTGAGTCTTCTATCAAAAGTTACAGCGATTTATATGAAGTTGTACAAAAACGCTTTATTTTGCCAAGACAGTGCGTTTCTCACTGTTACATGCATTTGAATGGGGAACTTGACCGAAACAAAGTATAGGTTTTCATTATGTGTATAACTTGGAAATCTTAGCTCAAACAGCTGCAAAACCTGTTTTCCCAGCACGGGGACCTTGAGTTCTATAAGATAAAGCCATAAACATGTTTGTCTGAATCTTCTATCAAAAGTTACAGCTATTTATATGAAGTTGTACAAAAACGCTTTATTTTGCCAAGACAATGCGTTTCTCACTGTTACATGCATTTGAATGGGGAACTCGACCGAAACAAAGTATAGGTTTTCATTATGTGTATAACTTGGAAATCTTAGCTCAAACAGCTGCAAAACCTGTTTTCTCAGCACGGGGACCTTGAGTTCTATAAGATAAAGCCATAAACATGTTTGTCTGAGTCTTCTATCAAAAGTTACAGCGATTTATATGAAGTTGTACAAAAACGCTTTATTTTGCCAAGACAGTGCGTTTCTCACTGTTACATGCATTTGAATGGGGAACTCGACCGAAACAAAGTATAGGTTTTCATTATGTGTATAACTTGGAAATCCTAGCTCAAACAGCTGCAAAACCTGTTTTCCCAGCACGGGGACCTTGAGTTCTATAAGATAAAGCCATAAACATGTGTATCCGAGTCTTCTATCAACAGTTACAGCTATTTATATGAAGTTGTACAAAAACGCTTTATTTCGCCAAGACAGTGCGTTTCTCACTGTTACATGCATTTGAATGGGGAACTCGACCGAAACAAAGTATAAGTTTTCATTATGTGAATAACTTGGAAATCCTAGCTCAAACGGCTGCAAAACCTGTTTTCCCAGCACGGGGATATTGAGTTCTATAAGATAAAGCCATAAACATGTTTGTCTGAGTCTTCTATCAAAAGTTACAGCTATTTATATGAAGTTGTACAAAAACGCTTTCTTTCGCCAAGACAGTGCGTTTCTCACTGTTACATGCATTTGAATGGGGAACTCGACCGAAACAAAGTATATGTTTTCATTATGTGTATAACTTGGAAATCTTAGCTCAAACAGCTGCAAATCCTGTTTTCCCAGCACGGGGACCTTGAGTTCTATAAGATAAAGCCATAAACATGTGTATCCGAGTCTTCTATCAAAAGTTACAGCTATTTATATGAAGTTGTACAAAAACGCTTTATTTTGCCAAGACAATGCGTTTCTCACTGTTACATGCATTTGAATGGGGAACTCGACCGAAACAAAGTATAGGTTTTCATTATGTGTATAACTTGGAAATCTTAGCTCAAACAGCTGCAAAACCTGTTTTCCCAGCACGGGGACCTTGAGTTCTATAAGATAAAGCCATAAACATGTTTGTCTGAGTCTTCTATCAAAAGTTACAGCGATTTATATGAAGTTGTACAAAAACGCTTTATTTTGCCAAGACAGTGCGTTTCTCACTGTTACATGCATTTGAATGGGGAACTTGACCGAAACAAAGTATAGGTTTTCATTATGTGTATAACTTGGAAATCTTAGCTCAAACAGCTGCAAAACCTGTTTTCCCAGCACGGGGACCTTGAGTTCTATAAGATAAAGCCATAAACATGTTTGTCTGAATCTTCTATCAAAAGTTACAGCTATTTATATGAAGTTGTACAAAAACGCTTTATTTTGCCAAGACAGTGCGTTTCTCACTGTTACATGCATTTGAATGGGGAACTCGACCGAAACAAAGTATAGGTTTTCATTATGTGTATAACTTGGAAATCTTAGCTCAAACAGCTGCAAAACCTGTTTTCCCAGCACGGGGACCTTGAGTTCTATAAGATAAAGCCATAAACATGTTTGTCTGAGTCTTCTATCAAAAGTTACAGCGATTTATATGAAGTTGTACAAAAACGCTTTATTTTGCCAAGACAGTGCGTTTCTCACTGTTACATGCATTTGAATGGGGAACTTGACCGAAACAAAGTATAGGTTTTCATTATGTGTATAACTTGGAAATCTTAGCTCAAACAGCTGCAAAACCTGTTTTCCCAGCACGGGGACCTTGAGTTCTATAAGATAAAGCCATAAACATGTTTGTCTGAATCTTCTATCAAAAGTTACAGCTATTTATATGAAGTTGTACAAAAACGCTTTATTTTGCCAAGACAGTGCGTTTCTCACTGTTACATGCATTTGAATGGGGAACTCGACCGAAACAAAGTATAGGTTTTCATTATGTGTATAACTTGAAAATCTTAGCTCAAACAGCTGCAAATCCTGTTTTCCCAGCACGGGGACCTTGAGTTCTATAAGATAAAGCCATAAACATGTGTATCCGAGTCTTCTATCAAAAGTTACAGCTATTTATATGAAGTTGTACAAAAACGCTTTATTTTGCCAAGACAATGCGTTTCTCACTGTTACATGCATTTGAATGGGGAACTCGACCGAAACAAAGTATAGGTTTTCATTATGTGTATAACTTGGAAATCTTAGCTCAAACAGCTGCAAAACCTGTTTTCCCAGCACGGGGACCTTGAGTTCTATAAGATAAAGCCATAAACATGTTTGTCTGAGTCTTCTATCAAAAGTTACAGCGATTTATATGAAGTTGTACAAAAACGCTTTATTTTGCCAAGACAGTGCGTTTCTCACTGTTACATGCATTTGAATGGGGAACTTGACCGAAACAAAGTATAGGTTTTCATTATGTGTATAACTTGGAAATCTTAGCTCAAACAGCTGCAAAACCTGTTTGCCCAGCACGGGGACCTTGAGTTCTATAAGATAAAGCCATAAACATGTTTGTCTGAATCTTCTATCAAAAGTTACAGCTATTTATATGAAGTTGTACAAAAACGCTTTATTTTGCCAAGACAGTGCGTTTCTCACTGTTACATGCATTTGAATGGGGAACTCGACCGAAACAAAGTATAGGTTTTCATTATGTGTATAACTTGAAAATCTTAGCTCAAACAGCTGCAAATCCTGTTTTCCCAGCACGGGGACCTTGAGTTCTATAAGATAAAGCCATAAACATGTGTATCCGAGTCTTCTATCAAAAGTTACAGCTATTTATATGAAGTTGTACAAAAACGCTTTATTTTGCCAAGACAATGCGTTTCTCACTGTTACATGCATTTGAATGGGGAACTCGACCGAAACAAAGTATAGGTTTTCATTATGTGTATAACTTGGAAATCTTAGCTCAAACAGCTGCAAAACCTGTTTTCCCAGCACGGGGACCTTGAGTTCTATAAGATAAAGCCATAAACATGTTTGTCTGAGTCTTCTATCAAAAGTTACAGCTATTTATATGAAGTTGTACAAAAACGCTTTATTTCGCCAAGGCAGTGCGTTTCTCACTGTTGCATACATTTGAATGGGGAACTCGCCCGAAACAAAGTATAGGTTTTCATTATGTGTATAACTTGGAAATCCTAGCTCAAACAGCTGCAAAACCTGTTTTCCCAGCACGGGGACCTTGAGTTCTATAAGATAAAGCCATAAACATGTTTGTCTGAGTCTTCTACCAAAAGTTACAGCTATTTATATGAAGTTGTACAAAAACGCTTTATTTCGCCTAGACAGTGCGTTTCTCACTGTTACATGCATTTGAATGGGGAACTCGCCTGAAACAAAGTATAAGTTTTCATTATGTGAATAACTTGGAAATCTTAGCTCAAACAGCTGCAAAACCTGTTTTCCCAGCACGGGGACCTTGAGTTCTATAAGATAAAGCCATAAACATGTTTGTCTGAGTCTTCTATCAAAAGTTACAGCGATTTATATGAAGTTGTACAAAAACGCTTTATTTTGCCAAGACAGTGCGTTTCTCACTGTTACATGCATTTGAATGGGGAACTTGACCGAAACAAAGTATAGGTTTTCATTATGTGTATAACTTGGAAATCTTAGCTCAAACAGCTGCAAAACCTGTTTTCCCAGCACGGGGACCTTGAGTTCTATAAGATAAAGCCATAAACATGTGTATCCGAGTCTTCTATCAAAAGTTACAGCTATTTATATGAAGTTGTACAAAAACGCTTTATTTTGCCAAGACAATGCGTTTCTCACTGTTACATGCATTTGAATGGGGAACTCGACCGAAACAAAGTATAGGTTTTCATTATGTGTATAACTTGGAAATCTTAGCTCAAACAGCTGCAAAACCTGTTTTCCCAGCACGGGGACCTTGAGTTCTATAAGATAAAGCCATAAACATGTTTGTCTGAGTCTTCTATCAAAAGTTACAGCGATTTATATGAAGTTGTACAAAAACGCTTTATTTTGCCAAGACAGTGCGTTTCTCACTGTTACATGCATTTGAATGGGGAACTTGACCGAAACAAAGTATAGGTTTTCATTATGTGTATAACTTGGAAATCCTAGCTCAAACAGCTGCAAAACCTGTTTTCCCAGCACGGGGACCTTGAGTTCTATAAGATAAAGCCATAAACATGTTTGTCTGAGTCTTCTACCAAAAGTTACAGCTATTTATATGAAGTTGTACAAAAACGCTTTATTTCGCCTAGACAGTGCGTTTCTCACTGTTACATGCATTTGAATGGGGAACTCGCCTGAAACAAAGTATAAGTTTTCATTATGTGAATAACTTGGAAATCTTAGCTCAAACAGCTGCAAAACCTGTTTTCCCAGCACGGGGACCTTGAGTTCTATAAGATAAAGCCATAAACATGTTTGTCTGAGTCTTCTATCAAAAGTTACAGCGATTTATATGAAGTTGTACAAAAACGCTTTATTTTGCCAAGACAGTGCGTTTCTCACTGTTACATGCATTTGAATGGGGAACTTGACCGAAACAAAGTATAGGTTTTCATTATGTGTATAACTTGGAAATCTTAGCTCAAACAGCTGCAAAACCTGTTTTCCCAGCACGGGGACCTTGAGTTCTATAAGATAAAGCCATAAACATGTGTATCCGAGTCTTCTATCAAAAGTTACAGCTATTTATATGAAGTTGTACAAAAACGCTTTATTTTGCCAAGACAATGCGTTTCTCACTGTTACATGCATTTGAATGGGGAACTCGACCGAAACAAAGTATAGGTTTTCATTATGTGTATAACTTGGAAATCTTAGCTCAAACAGCTGCAAAACCTGTTTTCCCAGCACGGGGACCTTGAGTTCTATAAGATAAAGCCATAAACATGTTTGTCTGAGTCTTCTATCAAAAGTTACAGCGATTTATATGAAGTTGTACAAAAACGCTTTATTTTGCCAAGACAGTGCGTTTCTCACTGTTACATGCATTTGAATGGGGAACTTGACCGAAACAAAGTATAGGTTTTCATTATGTGTATAACTTGGAAATCTTAGCTCAAACAGCTGCAAAACCTGTTTGCCCAGCACGGGGACCTTGAGTTCTATAAGATAAAGCCATAAACATGTTTGTCTGAATCTTCTATCAAAAGTTACAGCTATTTATATGAAGTTGTACAAAAACGCTTTATTTTGCCAAGACAGTGCGTTTCTCACTGTTACATGCATTTGAATGGGGAACTCGACCGAAACAAAGTATAGGTTTTCATTATGTGTATAACTTGAAAATCTTAGCTCAAACAGCTGCAAATCCTGTTTTCCCAGCACGGGGACCTTGAGTTCTATAAGATAAAGCCATAAACATGTGTATCCGAGTCTTCTATCAAAAGTTACAGCTATTTATATGAAGTTGTACAAAAACGCTTTATTTTGCCAAGACAATGCGTTTCTCACTGTTACATGCATTTGAATGGGGAACTCGACCGAAACAAAGTATAGGTTTTCATTATGTGTATAACTTGGAAATCTTAGCTCAAACAGCTGCAAAACCTGTTTTCCCAGCACGGGGACCTTGAGTTCTATAAGATAAAGCCATAAACATGTTTGTCTGAGTCTTCTATCAAAAGTTACAGCGATTTATATGAAGTTGTACAAAAACGCTTTATTTTGCCAAGACAGTGCGTTTCTCACTGTTACATGCATTTGAATGGGGAACTTGACCGAAACAAAGTATAGGTTTTCATTATGTGTATAACTTGGAAATCTTAGCTCAAACAGCTGCAAAACCTGTTTTCCCAGCACGGGGACCTTGAGTTCTATAAGATAAAGCCATAAACATGTTTGTCTGAATCTTCTATCAAAAGTTACAGCTATTTATATGAAGTTGTACAAAAACGCTTTCTTTCGCCAAGACAGTGCGTTTCTCACTGTTACATGCATTTGAATGGGGAACTCGACCGAAACAAAGTATAGGTTTTCATTATGTGTATAACTTGAAAATCTTAGCTCAAACAGCTGCAAATCCTGTTTTCCCAGCACGGGGACCTTGAGTTCTATAAGATAAAGCCATAAACATGTGTATCCGAGTCTTCTATCAAAAGTTACAGCTATTTATATGAAGTTGTACAAAAACGCTTTATTTTGCCAAGACAATGCGTTTCTCACTGTTACATGCATTTGAATGGGAAACTCGACCGAAACAAAGTATAGGTTTTCATTATGTGTATAACTTGGTAATCTTAGCTCAAACAGCTGCAAAACCTGTTTTCCCAGCACGGGGACCTTGAGTTCTATAAGATAAAGCCATAAACATGTTTGTCTGAGTCTTCTATCAAAAGTTACAGCTATTTATATGAAGTTGTACAAAAACGCTTTATTTCGCCAAGGCAGTGCGTTTCTCACTGTTGCATACATTTGAATGGGGAACTCGCCCGAAACAAAGTATAGGTTTTCATTATGTGTATAACTTGGAAATCCTAGCTCAAACAGCTGCAAAACCTGTTTTCCCAGCACGGGGACCTTGAGTTCTATAAGATTGTCTGAGTCTTCTACCAAAAGTTACAGCTATTTATATGAAGTTGTACAAAAACGCTTTATTTCGCCTAGACAGTGCGTTTCTCACTGTTACATGCATTTGAATGGGGAACTCGCCCGAAACAAAGTATAAGTTTTCATTATGTGAATAACTTGGAAATCCTAGCTCAAACAGCTGCAAAACCTGTTTTCCCAGCACGGGGACCTTGAGTTCTATAAGATAAAGCCATAAACATGTTTGTCTGAGTCTTCTACCAAAAGTTACAGCTATTTATATGAAGTTGTACAAAAACGCTTTATTTCGCCAAGACAGTGCGTTTCTCACTGTTACATGCATTTGAATGGGGAACTCGACCGAAACAAAGTATAAGTTTTCATTATGTGAATAACTTGGAAATCCTAGCTCAAACAGCTGCAAAACCTGTTTTCCCAGCACGGGGACCTTGAGTTCTATAAGATAAAGCCATAAACATGTTTGTCTGAGTCTTCTACCAAAAGTTACAGCTATTTATATGAAGTTGTACAAAAACGCTTTATTTCGCCAAGACAGTGCGTTTCTCACTGTTACATGCATTTGAATGGGGAACTCGACCGAAACAAAGTATAAGTTTTCATTATGTGAATAACTTGGAAATCCTAGCTCAAACAGCTGCAAAACCTGTTTTCCCAGCACGGGGACCTTGAGTTCTATAAGATAAAGCCATAAACATGTTTGTCCGAGTCTTCTATCAAAAGTTACAGCTATTTATATGAAGTTGTACAAAAACGCTTTCTTTCGTCAAGAGAGTGCGTTTCTCACTGTTACATGCATTTGAATGGGGAACTCGACCGAAACAAAGTATAAGTTTTCATTATGTGAATAACTTGAAAATCTTAGCTCAAACAGCTGCAAAACCTGTTTTCCCAGCACGGGGACCTTGAGTTCTATAAGATAAAGCCATAAACATGTTTGTCTGAGTCTTCTACCAAAAGTTACAGCTATTTATATGAAGTTGTACAAAAACGCTTTATTTCGCCTAGACAGTGCGTTTCTCACTGTTACATGCATTTGAATGGGGAACTCGCCCGAAACAAAGTATAAGTTTTCATTATGTGAATAACTTGGAAATCCTAGCTCAAACAGCTGCAAAACCTGTTTTCCCAGCACGGGGACCTTGAGTTCTATAAGATAAAGCCATAAACATGTTTGTCTGAGTCTTCTACCAAAAGTTACAGCTATTTATATGAAGTTGTACAAAAACGCTTTATTTCGCCAAGACAGTGCGTTTCTCACTGTTACATGCATTTGAATGGGGAACTCGACCGAAACAAAGTATAAGTTTTCATTATGTGAATAACTTGAAAATCTTAGCTCAAACAGCTGCAAAACCTGTTTTCCCAGCACGGGGACCTTGAGTTCTATAAGATAAAGCCATAAACATGTTTGTCTGAGTCTTCTATCAAAAGTTACAGCGATTTATATGAAGTTGTACAAAAACGCTTTATTTTGCCAAGACAATGCGTTTCTCACTGTTACATGCATTTGAATGGGGAACTCGACCGAAACAAAGTATAGGTTTTCATTATGTGTATAACTTGGTAATCTTAGCTCAAACAGCTGCAAAACCTGTTTTCCCAGCACGGGGACCTTGAGTTCTATAAGATAAAGCCATAAACATGTTTGTCTGAGTCTTCTATCAAAAGTTACAGCTATTTATATGAAGTTGTACAAAAACGCTTTATTTCGCCAAGGCAGTGCGTTTCTCACTGTTGCATACATTTGAATGGGGAACTCGCCCGAAACAAAGTATAGGTTTTCATTATGTGTATAACTTGGAAATCCTAGCTCAAACAGCTGCAAAACCTGTTTTCCCAGCACGGGGACCTTGAGTTCTATAAGATAAAGCCATAAACATGTTTGTCTGAGTCTTCTACCAAAAGTTACAGCTATTTATATGAAGTTGTACAAAAACGCTTTATTTCGCCTAGACAGTGCGTTTCTCACTGTTACATGCATTTGAATGGGGAACTCGCCCGAAACAAAGTATAAGTTTTCATTATGTGAATAACTTGGAAATCCTAGCTCAAACAGCTGCAAAACCTGTTTTCCCAGCACGGGGACCTTGAGTTCTATAAGATAAAGCCATAAACATGTTTGTCTGAGTCTTCTACCAAAAGTTACAGCTATTTATATGAAGTTGTACAAAAACGCTTTATTTCGCCAAGACAGTGCGTTTCTCACTGTTACATGCATTTGAATGGGGAACTCGACCGAAACAAAGTATAAGTTTTCATTATGTGAATAACTTGGAAATCCTAGCTCAAACAGCTGCAAAACCTGTTTTCCCAGCACGGGGACCTTGAGTTCTATAAGATAAAGCCATAAACATGTTTGTCTGAGTCTTCTACCAAAAGTTACAGCTATTTATATGAAGTTGTACAAAAACGCTTTATTTCGCCAAGACAGTGCGTTTCTCACTGTTACATGCATTTGAATGGGGAACTCGACCGAAACAAAGTATAAGTTTTCATTATGTGAATAACTTGGAAATCCTAGCTCAAACAGCTGCAAAACCTGATTTCCCAGCACGGGGACCTTGAGTTCTATAAGATAAAGCCATAAACATGTTTGTCCGAGTCTTCTATCAAAAGTTACAGCTATTTATATGAAGTTGTACAAAAACGCTTTCTTTCGTCAAGAGAGTGCGTTTCTCACTGTTACATGCATTTGAATGGGGAACTCGACCGAAACAAAGTATAAGTTTTCATTATGTGAATAACTTGAAAATCTTAGCTCAAACAGCTGCAAAACCTGTTTTCCCAGCACGGGGACCTTGAGTTCTATAAGATAAAGCCATAAACATGTTTGTCTGAGTCTTCTACCAAAAGTTACAGCTATTTATATGAAGTTGTACAAAAACGCTTTATTTCGCCTAGACAGTGCGTTTCTCACTGTTACATGCATTTGAATGGGGAACTCGCCCGAAACAAAGTATAAGTTTTCATTATGTGAATAACTTGGAAATCCTAGCTCAAACAGCTGCAAAACCTGTTTTCCCAGCACGGGGACCTTGAGTTCTATAAGATAAAGCCATAAACATGTTTGTCTGAGTCTTCTACCAAAAGTTACAGCTATTTATATGAAGTTGTACAAAAACGCTTTATTTCGCCAAGACAGTGCGTTTCTCACTGTTACATGCATTTGAATGGGGAACTCGACCGAAACAAAGTATAAGTTTTCATTATGTGAATAACTTGAAAATCTTAGCTCAAACAGCTGCAAAACCTGTTTTCCCAGCACGGGGACCTTGAGTTCTATAAGATAAAGCCATAAACATGTTTGTCTGAGTCTTCTATCAAAAGTTACAGCGATTTATATGAAGTTGTACAAAAACGCTTTATTTTGCCAAGACAGTGCGTTTCTCACTGTTACATGCATTTGAATGGGGAACTCGACCGAAACAAAGTATAGGTTTTCATTATGTGTATAACTTGGAAATCTTAGCTCAAACAGCTGCAAATCCTGTTTTCCCAGCACGGGGACCTTGAGTTCTATAAGATAAAGCCATAAACATGTGTATCCGAGTCTTCTATCAAAAGTTACAGCTATTTATATGAAGTTGTACAAAAACGCTTTATTTTGCCAAGACAATGCGTTTCTCACTGTTACATGCATTTGAATGGGGAACTCGACCGAAACAAAGTATAAGTTTTCATTATGTGAATAACTTGAAAATCTTAGCTCAAACAGCTGCAAAACCTGTTTTCCCAGCACGGGGACCTTGAGTTCTATAAGATAAAGCCATAAACATGTTTGTCTGAGTCTTCTACCAAAAGTTACAGCTATTTATATGAAGTTGTACAAAAACGCTTTATTTCGCCTAGACAGTGCGTTTCTCACTGTTACATGCATTTGAATGGGGAACTCGCCCGAAACAAAGTATAAGTTTTCATTATGTGAATAACTTGGAAATCCTAGCTCAAACAGCTGCAAAACCTGTTTTCCCAGCACGGGGACCTTGTGTTCTATAAGATAAAGCCATAAACATGTTTGTCTGAGTCTTCTACCAAAAGTTACAGCTATTTATATGAAGTTGTACAAAAACGCTTTATTTCGCCAAGACAGTGCGTTTCTCACTGTTACATGCATTTGAATGGGGAACTCGACCGAAACAAAGTATAAGTTTTCATTATGTGAATAACTTGAAAATCTTAGCTCAAACAGCTGCAAAACCTGTTTTCCCAGCACGGGGACCTTGAGTTCTATAAGATAAAGCCATAAACATGTTTGTCTGAGTCTTCTATCAAAAGTTACAGCGATTTATATGAAGTTGTACAAAAACGCTTTATTTTGCCAAGACAGTGCGTTTCTCACTGTTACATGCATTTGAATGGGGAACTCGACCGAAACAAAGTATAGGTTTTCATTATGTGTATAACTTGGAAATCTTAGCTCAAACAGCTGCAAAACCTGTTTTCCCAGCACGGGGACCTTGAGTTCTATAAGATAAAGCCATAAACATGTTTGTCTGAATCTTCTATCAAAAGTTACAGCTATTTATATGAAGTTGTACAAAAACGCTTTATTTTGCCAAGACAGTGCGTTTCTCACTGTTACATGCATTTGAATGGGGAACTCGACCGAAACAAAGTATAGGTTTTCATTATGTGTATAACTTGGAAATCTTAGCTCAAACAGCTGCAAATCCTGTTTTCCCAGCACGGGGACCTTGAGTTCTATAAGATAAAGCCATAAACATGTGTATCCGAGTCTTCTATCAAAAGTTACAGCTATTTATATGAAGTTGTACAAAAACGCTTTATTTTGCCAAGACAATGCGTTTCTCACTGTTACATGCATTTGAATGGGGAACTCGACCGAAACAAAGTATAGGTTTTCATTATGTGTATAACTTGGAAATCTTAGCTCAAACAGCTGCAAAACCTGTTTTCCCAGCACGGGGACCTTGAGTTCTATAAGATAAAGCCATAAACATGTTTGTCTGAATCTTCTATCAAAAGTTACAGCTATTTATATGAAGTTGTACAAAAACGCTTTATTTTGCCAAGACAGTGCGTTTCTCACTGTTACATGCATTTGAATGGGGAACTCGACCGAAACAAAGTATAGGTTTTCATTATGTGTATAACTTGGAAATCTTAGCTCAAACAGCTGCAAATCCTGTTTTCCCAGCACGGGGACCTTGAGTTCTATAAGATAAAGCCATAAACATGTGTATCCGAGTCTTCTATCAAAAGTTACAGCTATTTATATGAAGTTGTACAAAAACGCTTTATTTTGCCAAGACAATGCGTTTCTCACTGTTACATGCATTTGAATGGGGAACTCGACCGAAACAAAGTATAAGTTTTCATTATGTGAATAACTTGAAAATCTTAGCTCAAACAGCTGCAAAACCTGTTTTCCCAGCACGGGGACCTTGAGTTCTATAAGATAAAGCCATAAACATGTTTGTCTGAGTCTTCTACCAAAAGTTACAGCTATTTATATGAAGTTGTACAAAAACGCTTTATTTCGCCTAGACAGTGCGTTTCTCACTGTTACATGCATTTGAATGGGGAACTCGCCCGAAACAAAGTATAAGTTTTCATTATGTGAATAACTTGGAAATCCTAGCTCAAACAGCTGCAAAACCTGTTTTCCCAGCACGGGGACCTTGAGTTCTATAAGATAAAGCCATAAACATGTTTGTCTGAGTCTTCTACCAAAAGTTACAGCTATTTATATGAAGTTGTACAAAAACGCTTTATTTCGCCAAGACAGTGCGTTTCTCACTGTTACATGCATTTGAATGGGGAACTCGACCGAAACAAAGTATAAGTTTTCATTATGTGAATAACTTGAAAATCTTAGCTCAAACAGCTGCAAAACCTGTTTTCCCAGCACGGGGACCTTGAGTTCTATAAGATAAAGCCATAAACATGTTTGTCTGAGTCTTCTATCAAAAGTTACAGCGATTTATATGAAGTTGTACAAAAACGCTTTATTTTGCCAAGACAGTGCGTTTCTCACTGTTACATGCATTTGAATGGGGAACTCGACCGAAACAAAATATAGGTTTTCATTATGTGTATAACTTGGAAATCTTAGCTCAAACAGCTGCAAAACCTGTTTTCCCAGCACGGGGACCTTGAGTTCTATAAGATAAAGCCATAAACATGTTTGTCTGAATCTTCTATCAAAAGTTACAGCTATTTATATGAAGTTGTACAAAAACGCTTTATTTTGCCAAGACAGTGCGTTTCTCACTGTTACATGCATTTGAATGGGGAACTCGACCGAAACAAAGTATAGGTTTTCATTATGTGTATAACTTGGAAATCTTAGCTCAAACAGCTGCAAATCCTGTTTTCCCAGCACGGGGACCTTGAGTTCTATAAGATAAAGCCATAAACATGTGTATCCGAGTCTTCTATCAAAAGTTACAGCTATTTATATGAAGTTGTACAAAAACGCTTTATTTTGCCAAGACAATGCGTTTCTCACTGTTACATGCATTTGAATGGGGAACTCGACCGAAACAAAGTATAGGTTTTCATTATGTGTATAACTTGGAAATCTTAGCTCAAACAGCTGCAAAACCTGTTTTCCCAGCACGGGGACCTTGAGTTCTATAAGATAAAGCCATAAACATGTGTATCCGAGTCTTCTATCAAAAGTTACAGCTATTTATATGAAGTTGTACAAAAACGCTTTATTTTGCCAAGACAATGCGTTTCTCACTGTTACATGCATTTGAATGGGGAACTCGACCGAAACAAAGTATAGGTTTTCATTATGTGTATAACTTGGAAATCTTAGCTCAAACAGCTGCAAAACCTGTTTTCCCAGCACGGGGACCTTGAGTTCTATAAGATAAAGCCATAAACATGTTTGTCTGAGTCTTCTATCAAAAGTTACAGCTATTTATATGAAGTTGTACAAAAACGCTTTATTTCGCCAAGGCAGTGCGTTTCTCACTGTTGCATACATTTGAATGGGGAACTCGCCCGAAACAAAGTATAGGTTTTCATTATGTGTATAACTTGGAAATCCTAGCTCAAACAGCTGCAAAACCTGTTTTCCCAGCACGGGGACCTTGAGTTCTATAAGATAAAGCCATAAACATGTTTGTCTGAGTCTTCTACCAAAAGTTACAACTATTTATATGAAGTTGTACAAAAACGCTTTATTTCGCCTAGACAGTGCGTTTCTCACTGTTACATGCATTTGAATGGGGAACTCGCCCGAAACAAAGTATAAGTTTTCATTATGTGAATAACTTGGAAATCCTAGCTCAAACAGCTGCAAAACCTGTTTTCCCAGCACGGGGACCTTGAGTTCTATAAGATAAAGCCATAAACATGTTTGTCTGAGTCTTCTACCAAAAGTTACAGCTATTTATATGAAGTTGTACAAAAACGCTTTATTTCGCCAAGACAGTGCGTTTCTCACTGTTACATGCATTTGAATGGGGAACTCGACCGAAACAAAGTATAAGTTTTCATTATGTGAATAACTTGGAAATCCTAGCTCAAACAGCTGCAAAACCTGTTTTCCCAGCACGGGGACCTTGAGTTCTATAAGATAAAGCCATAAACATGTTTGTCTGAGTCTTCTATCAAAAGTTACAGCTATTTATATGAAGTTGTACAAAAACGCTTTCTTTCGCCAAGACAGTGCGTTTCTCACTGTTACATGCATTTGAATGGGGAACTCGACCGAAACAAAGTATAAGTTTTCATTATGTGAATAACTTGAAAATCTTAGCTCAAACAGCTGCAAAACCTGTTTTCCCAGCACGGGGACCTTGAGTTCTATAAGATAAAGCCATAAACATGTTTGTCTGAGTCTTCTATCAAAAGTTACAGCGATTTATATGAAGTTGTACAAAAACGCTTTATTTTGCCAAGACAGTGCGTTTCTCACTGTTACATGCATTTGAATGGGGAACTCGACCGAAACAAAGAATAGATTTTCATTATGTGTATAACTTGGAAATCTTAGCTCAAACAGCTGCAAAACCTGTTTTCCCAGCACGGGGACCTTGAGTTCTATAAGATAAAGCCATAAACATGTTTGTCTGAGTCTTCTACCAAAAGTTACAGCTATTTATATGAAGTTGTACAAAAACGCTTTATTTCGCCTAGACAGTGCGTTTCTCACTGTTACATGCATTTGAATGGGGAACTCGCCCGAAACAAAGTATAAGTTTTCATTATGTGAATAACTTGGAAATCCTAGCTCAAACAGCTGCAAAACCTGTTTTCCCAGCACGGGGACCTTGAGTTCTATAAGATAAAGCCATAAACATGTTTGTCTGAGTCTTCTACCAAAAGTTACAGCTATTTATATGAAGTTGTACAAAAACGCTTTATTTCGCCAAGACAATGCGTTTCTCACTGTTACATGCATTTGAATGGGGAACTCGACCGAAACAAAGTATAGGTTTTCATTATGTGTATAACTTGGAAATCTTAGCTCAAACAGCTGCAAAACCTGTTTTCCCAGCACGGGGACCTTGAGTTCTATAAGATAAAGCCATAAACATGTTTGTCTGAGTCTTCTACCAAAAGTTACAGCTATTTATATGAAGTTGTACAAAAACGCTTTATTTCGCCAAGACAGTGCGTTTCTCACTGTTACATGCATTTGAATGGGGAACTCGACCGAAACAAAGTATAGGTTTTCATTATGTGTATAACTTGGAAATCCTAGCTCAAACAGCTGCAAAACCTGTTTTCCCAGCACGGGGACCTTGAGTTCTATAAGATAAAGCCATAAACATGTTTGTCTGAGTCTTCTACCAAAAGTTACAGCTATTTATATGAAGTTGTACAAAAACGCTTTCTTTCGCCAAGACAGTGCGTTTCTCACTGTTACATGCATTTGAATGGGGAACTCGACCGAAACAAAGTATAAGTTTTCATTATGTGAATAACTTGAAAATCTTAGCTCAAACAGCTGCAAAACCTGTTTTCCCAGCACGGGGACCTTGAGTTCTATAAGATAAAGCCATAAACATGTTTGTCTGAGTCTTCTATCAAAAGTTACAGCGATTTATATGAAGTTGTACAAAAACGCTTTATTTTGCCAAGACAGTGCGTTTCTCACTGTTACATGCATTTGAATGGGGAACTCGACCGAAACAAAGTATAGGTTTTCATTATGTGTATAACTTGGAAATCTTAGCTCAAACAGCTGCAAATCCTGTTTTCCCAGCACGGGGACCTTGAGTTCTATAAGATAAAGCCATAAACATGTTTGTCTGAATCTTCTATCAAAAGTTACAGCTATTTATATGAAGTTGTACAAAAACGCTTTATTTTGCCAAGACAGTGCGTTTCTCACTGTTACATGCATTTGAATGGGGAACTCGACCGAAACAAAGTATAGGTTTTCATTATGTGTATAACTTGGAAATCTTAGCTCAAACAGCTGCAAATCCTGTTTTCCCAGCACGGGGACCTTGAGTTCTATAAGATAAAGCCATAAACATGTGTATCCGAGTCTTCTATCAAAAGTTACAGCTATTTATATGAAGTTGTACAAAAACGCTTTATTTTGCCAAGACAATGCGTTTCTCACTGTTACATGCATTTGAATGGGGAACTCGACTGAAACAAAGTATAGGTTTTCATTATGTGTATAACTTGGAAATCTTAGCTCAAACAGCTGCAAAACCTGTTTTCCCAGCACGGGGACCTTGAGTTCTATAAGATAAAGCCATAAACATGTTTGTCTGAGTCTTCTATCAAAAGTTACAGCTATTTATATGAAGTTGTACAAAAACGCTTTATTTCGCCAAGACAGTGCGTTTCTCACTGTTGCATACATTTAAATGGGGAACTCGCCCGAAACAAAGTATAAGTTTTCATTATGTGAATAACTTGGAAATCCTAGCTCAAACAGCTGCAAAACCTGTTTTCCCAGCACGGGGACCTTGAGTTCTATAAGATAAAGCCATAAACATGTTTGTCTGAGTCTTCTACCAAAAGTTACAGCTATTTATATGAAGTTGTACAAAAACGCTTTATTTCGCCAAGACAGTGCGTTTCTCACTGTTACATGCATTTGAATGGGGAACTCGACCGAAACAAAGTATAAGTTTTCATTATGTGAATAACTTGGAAATCCTAGCTCAAACAGCTGCAAAACCTGTTTTCCCAGCACGGGGACCTTGAGTTCTATAAGATAAAGCCATAAACATGTTTGTCTGAGTCTTCTACCAAAAGTTACAGCTATTTATATGAAGTTGTACAAAAACGCTTTCTTTCGCCAAGACAGTGCGTTTCTCACTGTTACATGCATTTGAATGGGGAACTCGACCGAAACAAAGTATAAGTTTTCATTATGTGAATAACTTGAAAATCTTAGCTCAAACAGCTGCAAAACCTGTTTTCCCAGCACGGGGACCTTGAGTTCTATAAGATAAAGCCATAAACATGTTTGTCTGAGTCTTCTATCAAAAGTTACAGCGATTTATATGAAGTTGTACAAAAACGCTTTATTTTGCCAAGACAGTGCGTTTCTCACTGTTACATGCATTTGAATGGGGAACTCGACCGAAACAAAGTATAGGTTTTCATTATGTGTATAACTTGGAAATCCTAGCTCAAACAGCTGCAAAACCTGTTTTCCCAGCACGGGGACCTTGAGTTCTATAAGATAAAGCCATAAACATGTTTGTCTGAGTCTTCTACCAAAAATTACAGCTATTTATATGAAGTTGTACAAAAACGCTTTATTTCGCCTAGACAGTGCGTTTCTCACTGTTACATGCATTTGAATGGGGAACTCGCCCGAAACAAAGTATAAGTTTTCATTATGTGAATAACTTGGAAATCCTAGCTCAAACAGCTGCAAAACCTGTTTTCCCAGCACGGGGACCTTGAGTTCTATAAGATAAAGCCATAAACATGTTTGTCTGAGTCTTCTACCAAAAGTTACAGCTATTTATATGAAGTTGTACAAAAACGCTTTATTTCGCCAAGACAGTGCGTTTCTCACTGTTACATGCATTTGAATGGGGAACTCGACCGAAACAAAGTATAAGTTTTCATTATGTGAATAACTTGGAAATCCTAGCTCAAACAGCTGCAAAACCTGTTTTCCCAGCACGGGGACCTTGAGTTCTATAAGATAAAGCCATAAACATGTTTGTCTGAGTCTTCTACCAAAAGTTACAGCTATTTATATGAAGTTGTACAAAAACGCTTTCTTTCGCCAAGACAGTGCGTTTCTCACTGTTACATGCATTTGAATGGGGAACTCGACCGAAACAAAGTATAAGTTTTCATTATGTGAATAACTTGAAAATCTTAGCTCAAACAGCTGCAAAACCTGTTTTCCCAGCACGGGGACCTTGAGTTCTATAAGATAAAGCCATAAACATGTTTGTCTGAGTCTTCTATCAAAAGTTACAGCGATTTATATGAAGTTGTACAAAAACGCTTTATTTTGCCAAGACAGTGCGTTTCTCACTGTTACATGCATTTGAATGGGGAACTCGACCGAAACAAAGTATAGGTTTTCATTATGTGTATAACTTGGAAATCTTAGCTCAAACAGCTGCAAAACCTGTTTTCCCAGCACGGGGACCTTGAGTTCTATAAGATAAAGCCATAAACATGTTTGTCTGAGTCTTCTATCAAAAGTTACAGCTATTTATATGAAGTTGTACAAAAACGCTTTATTTTGCCAAGGCAGTGCGTTTCTCACTGTTACATGCATTTGAATGGGGAACTCGACCGAAACAAAGTATAAGTTTTCATTATGTGAATAACTTGAAAATCTTAGCTCAAACAGCTGCAAAACCTGTTTTCCCAGCACGGGGACCTTGAGTTCTATAAGATAAAGCCATAAACATGTTTGTCTGAGTCTTCTATCAAAAGTTACAGCGATTTATATGAAGTTGTACAAAAACGCTTTATTTTGCCAAGACAGTGCGTTTCTCACTGTTACATGCATTTGAATGGGGAACTCGACCGAAACAAAGTATAGGTTTTCATTATGTGTATAACTTGGAAATCTTAGCTCAAACAGCTGCAAATCCTGTTTTCCCAGCACGGGGACCTTGAGTTCTATAAGATAAAGCCATAAACATGTTTGTCTGAGTCTTCTATCAAAAGTTACAGCTATTTATATGAAGTTGTACAAAAACGCTTTATTTTGACAAGACAGTGCGTTTCTCACTGTTACATGCATTTGAATGGGGAACTCGACCGAAACAAAGTATAGGTTTTCATTATGTGTATAACTTGGAAATCTTAGCTCAAACAGCTGCAAAACCTGTTTTCCCAGCACGGGGACCTTGAGTTCTATAAGATAAAGCCATAAACATGTTTGTCTGAGTCTTCTATCAAAAGTTACAGCTATTTATATGAAGTTGTACAAAAACGCTTTATTTCGCCAAGGCAGTGCGTTTCTCACTGTTGCATACATTTGAATGGGGAACTCGCCCGAGACAAAGTATAAGTTTTCATTATGTGAATAACTTGGAAATCCTAGCTCAAACAGCTGCAAAACCTGTTTTCCCAGCACGGGGACCTTGAGTTCTATAAGATAAAGCCATAAACATGTTTGTCTGAGTCTTCTACCAAAAGTTACAGCTATTTATATGAAGTTGTACAAAAACGCTTTATTTCGCCAAGACAGTGCGTTTCTCACTGTTACATGCATTTGAATGGGGAACTCGACCGAAAAAAAGTATAAGTTTTCATTATGTGAATAACTTGGAAATCCTAGCTCAAACAGCTGCAAAACCTGTTTTCCCAGCACGGGGACCTTGAGTTCTATAAGATAAAGCCATAAACATGTTTGTCTGAGTCTTCTACCAAAAGTTACAGCTATTTATATGAAGTTGTACAAAAACGCTTTCTTTCGCCAAGACAGTGCGTTTCTCACTGTTACATGCATTTGAATGGGGAACTCGACCGAAACAAAGTATAAGTTTTCATTATGTGAATAACTTGAAAATCTTAGCTCAAACAGCTGCAAAACCTTTTTTCCCAGCACGGGGACCTTGAGTTCTATAAGATAAAGCCATAAACATGTTTGTCTGAGTCTTCTATCAAAAGTTACAGCGATTTATATGAAGTTGTACAAAAACGCTTTATTTTGCCAAGACAGTGCGTTTCTCACTGTTACATGCATTTGAATGGGGAACTCGACCGAAACAAAGTATAGGTTTTCATTATGTGTATAACTTGGAAATCTTAGCTCAAACAGCTGCAAAACCTGTTTTCCCAGCACGGGGACCTTGAGTTCTATAAGATAAAGCCATAAACATGTTTGTCTGAGTCTTCTATCAAAAGTTACAGCTATTTATATGAAGTTGTACAAAAACGCTTTATTTTGACAAGACAGTGCGTTTCTCACTGTTACATGCATTTGAATGGGGAACTCGACCGAAACAAAGTATAGGTTTTCATTATGTGTATAACTTGGAAATCTTAGCTCAAACAGCTGCAAAACCTGTTTTCCCAGCACGGGGACCTTGAGTTCTATAAGATAAAGCCATAAACATGTTTGTCTGAGTCTTCTATCAAAAGTTACAGCTATTTATATGAAGTTGTACAAAAACGCTTTATTTTGCCAAGGCAGTGCGTTTCTCACTGTTGCATACATTTGAATGGGGAACTTGCCCGAAACAAAGTATAGGTTTTCATTATGTGTATAACTTGGAAATCCTAGCTCAAACAGCTGCAAAACCTGTTTTCCCAGCACGGGGACCTTGAGTTCTATAAGATAAAGCCATAAACATGTTTGTCTGAGTCTTCTATCAAAAGTTACAGCGATTTATATGAAGTTGTACAAAAACGCTTTATTTTGCCAAGACAGTGCGTTTCTCACTGTTACATGCATTTGAATGGGGAACTCGACCGAAACAAAGTATAGGTTTTCATTATGTGTATAACTTGGAAATCTTAGCTCAAACAGCTGCAAATCCTGTTTTCCCAGCACGGGGACCTTGAGTTCTATAAGATAAAGCCATAAACATGTTTGTCTGAGTCTTCTATCAAAAGTTACAGCTATTTATATGAAGTTGTACAAAAACGCTTTATTTTGACAAGACAGTGCGTTTCTCACTGTTACATGCATTTGAATGGGGAACTCGACCGAAACAAAGTATAGGTTTTCATTATGTGTATAACTTGGAAATCTTAGCTCAAACAGCTGCAAAACCTGTTTTCCCAGCACGGGGACCTTGAGTTCTATAAGATAAAGCCATAAACATGTTTGTCTGAGTCTTCTATCAAAAGTTACAGCTATTTATATGAAGTTGTACAAAAACGCTTTATTTCGCCAAGGCAGTGCGTTTCTCACTGTTGCATACATTTGAATGGGGAACTCGCCCGAGACAAAGTATAAGTTTTCATTATGTGAATAACTTGGAAATCCTAGCTCAAACAGCTGCAAAACCTGTTTTCCCAGCACGGGGACCTTGAGTTCTATAAGATAAAGCCATAAACATGTTTGTCTGAGTCTTCTACCAAAAGTTACAGCTATTTATATGAAGTTGTACAAAAACGCTTTATTTCGCCAAGACAGTGCGTTTCTCACTGTTACATGCATTTGAATGGGGAACTCGACCGAAAAAAAGTATAAGTTTTCATTATGTGAATAACTTGGAAATCCTAGCTCAAACAGCTGCAAAACCTGTTTTCCCAGCACGGGGACCTTGAGTTCTATAAGATAAAGCCATAAACATGTTTGTCTGAGTCTTCTACCAAAAGTTACAGCTATTTATATGAAGTTGTACAAAAACGCTTTCTTTCGCCAAGACAGTGCGTTTCTCACTGTTACATGCATTTGAATGGGGAACTCGACCGAAACAAAGTATAAGTTTTCATTATGTGAATAACTTGAAAATCTTAGCTCAAACAGCTGCAAAACCTGTTTTCCCAGCACGGGGACCTTGAGTTCTATAAGATAAAGCCATAAACATGTTTGTCTGAGTCTTCTATCAAAAGTTACAGCGATTTATATGAAGTTGTACAAAAACGCTTTATTTTGCCAAGACAGTGCGTTTCTCACTGTTACATGCATTTGAATGGGGAACTCGACCGAAACAAAGTATAGGTTTTCATTATGTGTATAACTTGGAAATCTTAGCTCAAACAGCTGCAAAACCTGTTTTCCCAGCACGGGGACCTTGAGTTCTATAAGATAAAGCCATAAACATGTTTGTCTGAGTCTTCTATCAAAAGTTACAGCTATTTATATGAAGTTGTACAAAAACGCTTTATTTTGCCAAGGCAGTGCGTTTCTCACTGTTGCATACATTTGAATGGGGAACTTGCCCGAAACAAAGTATAGGTTTTCATTATGTGTATAACTTGGAAATCCTAGCTCAAACAGCTGCAAAACCTGTTTTCCCAGCACGGGGACCTTGAGTTCTATAAGATAAAGCCATAAACATGTTTGTCTGAGTCTTCTATCAAAAGTTACAGCTATTTATATGAAGTTGTACAAAAACGCTTTATTTCGCCAAGACAGTGCGTTTCTCACTGTTACATGCATTTGAATGGGGAACTCGACCGAAACAAAGTATAGGTTTTCATTATGTGTATAACTTGGAAATCTTAGCTCAAACAGCTGCAAATCCTGTTTTCCCAGCACGGGGACCTTGAGTTCTATAAGATAAAGCCATAAACATGTGTATCCGAGTCTTCTATCAAAAGTTACAGCTATTTATATGAAGTTGTACAAAAACGCTTTATTTTGCCAAGACAATGCGTTTCTCACTGTTACATGCATTTGAATGGGGAACTCGACCGAAACAAAGTATAGGTTTTCATTATGTGTATAACTTGGAAATCTTAGCTCAAACAGCTACAAAACCTGTTTTCCCAGCACGGGGACCTTGAGTTCTATAAGATAAAGCCATAAACATGTTTGTCTGAGTCTTCTATCAAAAGTTACAGCTATTTATATGAAGTTGTACAAAAACGCTTTATTTTGCCAAGACAGTGCGTTTCTCACTGTTACATGCATTTGAATGGGGAACTCGACCGAAACAAAGTATAGGTTTTCATTATGTGTATAACTTGGAAATCTTAGCTCAAACAGCTGCAAAACCTGTTTTCCCAGCACGGGGACCTTGAGTTCTATAAGATAAAGCCATAAACATGTGTATCCGAGTCTTCTATCAAAAGTTACAGCGATTTATATGAAGTTGTACAAAAACGCTTTATTTTGCCAAGACAATGCGTTTCTCACTGTTACATGCATTTGAATGGGGAACTCACCGAAACAAAGTATAAGTTTTCATTATGTGAATAACTTGGAAATCTTAGCTCAAACAGCTACAAAACCTGTTTTTCCAGCACGGGGACATTGAGTTCTATAAGATAAAGCCATAAACATGTTTGTCTGAGTCTTCTATCAAAAGTTACAGCTATTTATATGAAGTTGTACAAAAACGCTTTATTTCGCCAAGGCAGTGCGTTTCTCACTGTTGCATACATTTGAATGGGGAACTCGCCCGAAACAAAGTATAGGTTTTCATTATGTGTATAACTTGGAAATCCTAGCTCAAACAGCTGCAAAACCTGTTTTCCCAGCACGGGGACCTTGAGTTCTATAAGATAAAGCCATAAACATGTTTGTCTGAGTCTTCTATCAAAAGTTACAGCGATTTATATGAAGTTGTTCAAAAACGCTTTATTTCGCCAAGACAGTGTGTTTCTCACTGTTACATGCATTTGAATGGGAAACTCGCCCGAGACAAAGTATAGGTTTTCATTATGTGTATAACTTGGAAATCTTAGCTCAAACAGCTGCAAAACCTGTTTTCCCAGCACGGGGACCTTGAGTTCTATAAGATAAAGCCATAAAAATGTGTATCTGAGTCTTCTACCAAAAGTTACAGCTATTTATATGAAGTTGTACAAAAACGCTTTATTTCGCCAAGGCAGTGCGTTTCTCACTGTTACATGCATTTGAATGGGGAACTCACCGAAACAAAGTATAGGTTTTCATTATGTGTATAACTTGAAAATCTTAGCTCAAACAGCTGCAAATCCTGTTTTCCCAGCACGGGGACCTTGAGTTCTATAAGATAAAGCCATAAAAATGTGTATCTGAGTCTTCTATCAAAAGTTACAGCTATTTATATGAAGTTGTACAAAAACGCTTTATTTCGCCAAGGCAGTGCGTTTCTCACTGTTGCATACATTTGAATGGGGAACTCGCCCGAAACAAAGTATAGGTTTTCATTATGTGAATAACTTGGAAATCCTAGCTCAAACAGCTGCAAAACCTGTTTTCCCAGCACGGGGACCTTGAGTTCTATAAGATAAAGCCATAAACATGTTTGTCTGAGTCTTCTATCAAAAGTTACAGCGATTTATATGAAGTTGTTCAAAAACGCTTTATTTCGCCAAGACAATGCGTTTCTCACTGTTACATGCATTTGAATGGGAAACTCGCCTGAGACAAAGTATACGTTTTCATTATGTGAATAATTTTAAAAGCTTAGCTCAAACAGCTGCCCAGCACGGGGACCTTGAGTTCTATAAGATAAAGCCATAAACATGTGTATCCGAGTCTTCTATCAAAAGTTACAGCTATTTATATGAAGTTGTACAAAAACGCTTTATTTTGCCAAGACAATGCGTTTCTCACTGTTACATGCATTTGAATGGGGAACTCGACCGAAACAAAGTATAGGTTTTCATTATGTGTATAACTTGGAAATCTTAGCTCAAACAGCTGCAAAACCTGTTTTCCCAGCACGGGGACCTTGAGTTCTATAAGATAAAGCCATAAACATGTTTGTCTGAGTCTTCTATCAAAAGTTACAGCTATTTATATGAAGTTGTACAAAAACGCTTTATTTTGCCAAGACAATGCGTTTCTCAGTGTTACATGCATTTGAATGGGGACTCGACCAAAACAAAGTATAAGTTTTCATTATGTGAATAACTTGAAAATCTTAGCTCAAACAGCTGCAAAACCTGTTTTCCCAGCACGGGGACCTTGAGTTCTATAAGATAAAGCCATAAACATGTGTATCCGAGTCTTCTATCAAAAGTTACAGCGATTTATATGAAGTTGTACAAAAACGCTTTATTTTGCCAAGACAGTGCGTTTCTCACTGTTACATGCATTTGAATGGGAAACTCGCCTGAGACAAAGTATACGTTTTCATTATGTGAATAATTTTAAAAGCTTAGCTCAAACAGCTGCCCAGCACGGGGACCTTGAGTTCTATAAGATAAAGCCATAAACATGTGTATCCGAGTCTTCTATCAAAAGTTACAGCGATTTATATGAAGTTGTACAAAAACGCTTTATTTCGCCAAGACAGTGCGTTTTTCACTGTTGCATGCATTTGAATGGGGAACTCACCGAAACAAAGTATAAGTTTTCATTATGTGAATAACTTGGAAATCTTAGCTCAAACAGCTACAAAACCTGTTTTTCCAGCACGGGGACCTTGAGTTCTATAAGATAAAGCCATAAACATGTTTGTCTGAGTCTTCTATCAAAAGTTACAGCTATTTATATGAAGTTGTACAAAAACGCTTTATTTTGCCAAGACAGTGCGTTTCTCACTGTTACATGCATTTGAATGGGGAACTCGACCGAAACAAAGTATAGGTTTTCATTATGTGTATAACTTGGAAATCTTAGCTCAAACAGCTGCAAAACCTGTTTTCCCAGCACGGGGACCTTGAGTTCTATAAGATAAAGCCATAAACATGTTTGTCTGAGTCTTCTATCAAAAGTTACAGCTATTTATATGAAGTTGTACAAAAACGCTTTATTTCGCCAAGGCAGTGCGTTTCTCACTGTTGCATACATTTGAATGGGGAACTCGCCCGAAACAAAGTATAGGTTTTCATTATGTGTATAACTTGGAAATCCTAGCTCAAACAGCTGCAAAACCTGTTTTCCCAGCACGGGGACCTTGAGTTCTATAAGATAAAGCCATAAACATGTTTGTCTGAGTCTTCTATCAAAAGTTACAGCTATTTATATGAAGTTGTACAAAAACGCTTTATTTTGCCAAGACAATGCGTTTCTCACTGTTACATGCATTTGAATGGGAAACTCGCCTGAAACAAAGTATAAGTTTTCATTATGTGAATAACTTGAAAATCTTAGCTCAAACAGCTGCAAAACCTGTTTTCCCAGCACGGGGACCTTGAGTTCTATAAGATAAAGCCATAAACATGTGTATCCGAGTCTTCTATCAAAAGTTACAGCGATTTATATGAAGTTGTACAAAAACGCTTTATTTCGCCAAGACAGTGCGTTTCTCACTGTTACATGCATTTGAATGGGGAACTCACCGAAACAAAGTATAGGTTTTCATTATGTGTATAACTTGAAAATCTTAGCTCAAACAGCTGCAAATCCTGTTTTCCCAGCACGGGGACCTTGAGTTCTATAAGATAAAGCCATAAAAATGTGTATCTGAGTCTTCTATCAAAAGTTACAGCTATTTATATGAAGTTGTACAAAAACGCTTTATTTCGCCAAGGCAGTGCGTTTCTCACTGTTGCATACATTTGAATGGGGAACTCGCCCGAAACAAAGTATAGGTTTCATTATGTGTATAACTTGGAAATCCTAGCTCAAACAGCTGCAAAACCTGTTTTCCCAGCACGGGGACCTTGAGTTCTATAAGATAAAGCCATAAACATGTTTGTCTGAGTCTTCTACCAAAAGTTACAGCTATTTATATGAAGTTGTACAAAAACGCTTTATTTCGCCAAGGCAGTGCGTTTCTCACTGTTGCATACATTTGAATGGGGAACTCGCCCGAAACAAAGTATAGGTTTTCATTATGTGTATAACTTGGAAATCCTAGCTCAAACAGCTGCAAAACCTGTTTTCCCAGCACGGGGACCTTGAGTTCTATAAGATAAAGCCATAAACATGTTTGTCTGAGTCTTCTACCAAAAGTTACAGCTATTTATATGAAGTTGTACAAAAACGCTTTATTTCGCCAAGACAATGCGTTTCTCACTGTTACATGCATTTGAAAGGGGAACTCGACCGAAACAAAGTAGAAGTTTTCATTATGTGAATAACTTGGAAATCCTAGCTCAAACAGCTGCAAAACCTGTTTTCCCAGCACGGGGACCTTGAGTTCTATAAGATAAAGCCATAAACATGTTTGTCTGAGTCTTCTATCAAAAGTTACAGCTATTTATATGAAGTTGTACAAAAACGCTTTATTTTGCCAAGACAGTGCGTTTCTCACTGTTACATGCATTTGAATGGGGAACTCGACCGAAACAAAGTATAGGTTTTCATTATGTGTATAACTTGGAAATCTTAGCTCAAACAGCTGCAAAACCTGTTTTCCCAGCACGGGGACCTTGAGTTCTATAAGATAAAGCCATAAACATGTGTATCCGAGTCTTCTATCAAAAGTTACAGCTATTTATATGAAGTTGTACAAAAACGCTTTATTTTGCCAAGACAATGCGTTTCTCACTGTTACATGCATTTGAATGGGGAACTCGACCGAAACAAAGTATAGGTTTTCATTATGTGTATAACTTGAAAATCTTAGCTCAAACAGCTGCAAATCCTGTTTTCCCAGCACGGGGACCTTGAGTTCTATAAGATAAAGCCATAAAAATGTGTATCTGAGTCTTCTATCAAAAGTTACAGCTATTTATATGAAGTTGTACAAAAACGCTTTATTTCGCCAAGGCAGTGCGTTTCTCACTGTTGCATACATTTGAATGGGGAACTCGCCCGAAACAAAGTATAGGTTTCATTATGTGTATAACTTGGAAATCCTAGCTCAAACAGCTGCAAAACCTGTTTTCCCAGCACGGGGACCTTGAGTTCTATAAGATAAAGCCATAAACATGTTTGTCTGAGTCTTCTACCAAAAGTTACAGCTATTTATATGAAGTTGTACAAAAACGCTTTATTTCGCCAAGACAGTGCGTTTCTCACTGTTACATGCATTTGAATGGGAAACTCGACCAAAACAAAGTATAAGTTTTCATTATGTGAATAACTTGAAAATCTTAGCTCAAACAGCTGCAAAACCTGTTTTCCCAGCACGGGGACCTTGAGTTCTATAAGATAAAGCCATAAACATGTTTGTCTGAGTCTTCTATCAAAAGTTACAGCTATTTATATGAAGTTGTACAAAAACGCTTTATTTCGCCAAGGCAGTGCGTTTCTCACTGTTGCATACATTTGAATGGGGAACTCGCCCGAAACAAAGTATAGGTTTTCATTATGTGTATAACTTGGAAATCCTAGCTCAAACAGCTGCAAAACCTGTTTTCCCAGCACGGGGACCTTGAGTTCTATAAGATAAAGCCATAAACATGTTTGTCTGAGTCTTCTACCAAAAGTTACAGCTATTTATATGAAGTTGTACAAAAACGCTTTATTTCGCCAAGGCAGTGCGTTTCTCACTGTTGCATACATTTGAATGGGGAACTCGCCCGAAACAAAGTATAAGTTTTCATTATGTGTATAACTTGGAAATCCTAGCTCAAACAGCTGCAAAACCTGTTTTCCCAGCACGGGGACCTTGAGTTCTATAAGATAAAGCCATAAACATGTTTGTCTGAGTCTTCTATCAAAAGTTACAGCTATTTATATGAAGTTGTACAAAAACGCTTTATTTTGCCAAGACAGTGCGTTTCTCACTGTTACATGCATTTGAATGGGGAACTCGACCGAAACAAAGTATAGGTTTTCATTATGTGTATAACTTGGAAATCTTAGCTCAAACAGCTGCAAAACCTGTTTTCCCAGCACGGGGACCTTGAGTTCTATAAGATAAAGCCATAAACATGTGTATCCGAGTCTTCTATCAAAAGTTACAGCTATTTATATGAAGTTGTACAAAAACGCTTTATTTTGCCAAGACAATGCGTTTCTCACTGTTACATGCATTTGAATGGGGAACTCGACCGAAACAAAGTATAGGTTTTCATTATGTGTATAACTTGGAAATCTTAGCTCAAACAGCTGCAAAACCTGTTTTCCCAGCACGGGGACCTTGAGTTCTATAAGATAAAGCCATAAACATGTTTGTCTGAGTCTTCTATCAAAAGTTACAGCTATTTATATGAAGTTGTACAAAAATGCTTTATTTCGCCAAGGCAGTGCGTTTCTCACTGTTGCATACATTTGAATGGGGAACTCGCCCGAAACAAAGTATAGGTTTTCATTATGTGTATAACTTGGAAATCCTAGCTCAAACAGCTGCAAAACCTGTTTTCCCAGCACGGGGACCTTGAGTTCTATAAGATAAAGCCATAAACATGTTTGTCTGAGTCTTCTACCAAAAGTTACAGCTATTTATATGAAGTTGTACAAAAACGCTTTATTTCGCCAAGACAGTGCGTTTCTCACTGTTACTTGCATTTGAATGGGGAACTCGACCGAAACAAAGTATAAGTTTTCATTATGTGTATAACTTGGAAATCTTAGCTCAAACAGCTGCAAAACCTGTTTTCCCAGCACGGGGACCTTGAGTTCTATAAGATAAAGCCATAAACATGTGTATCCGAGTCTTCTATCAAAAGTTACAGCTATTTATATGAAGTTGTACAAAAACGCTTTATTTTGCCAAGACAATGCGTTTCTCACTGTTACATGCATTTGAATGGGGAACTCGACCGAAACAAAGTATAGGTTTTCATTATGTGTATAACTTGGAAATCTTAGCTCAAACAGCTGCAAAACCTGTTTTCCCAGCACGGGGACCTTGAGTTCTATAAGATAAAGCCATAAACATGTTTGTCTGAGTCTTCTATCAAAAGTTACAGCTATTTATATGAAGTTGTACAAAAATGCTTTATTTCGCCAAGGCAGTGCGTTTCTCACTGTTGCATACATTTGAATGGGGAACTCGCCCGAAACAAAGTATAGGTTTTCATTATGTGTATAACTTGGAAATCCTAGCTCAAACAGCTGCAAAACCTGTTTTCCCAGCACGGGGACCTTGAGTTCTATAAGATAAAGCCATAAACATGTTTGTCTGAGTCTTCTACCAAAAGTTACAGCTATTTATATGAAGTTGTACAAAAACGCTTTATTTCGCCAAGACAGTGCGTTTCTCACTGTTACTTGCATTTGAATGGGGAACTCGACCGAAACAAAGTATAAGTTTTCATTATGTGAATAACTTGGAAATCCTTGCTCAAACAGCTGCAAAACCTGTTTTCCCAGCACGGGGACCTTGAGTTCTATAAGATAAAGCCATAAACATGTTTGTCTGAGTCTTCTACCAAAAGTTACAGCTATTTATATGAAGTTGTACAAAAACGCTTTATTTCGCCAAGGCAGTGCGTTTCTCACTGTTGCATACATTTGAATGGGGAACTCGCCCGAAACAAAGTATAGGTTTTCATTATGTGTATAACTTGGAAATCTTAGCTCAAACAGCTGCAAATCCTGTTTTCCCAGCACGGGGACCTTGAGTTCTATAAGATAAAGCCATAAACATGTTTGTCTGAGTCTTCTATCAAAAGTTACAGCTATTTATATGAAGTTGTACAAAATGCTTTATTTTGCCAAGACAATGCGTTTCTCACTGTTACATGCATTTGAATGGGAAACTCGACCGAAACAAAGTATAGGTTTTCATTATGTGTATAACTTGGAAATCTTAGCTCAAACAGCTGCAAAACCTGTTTTCCCAGCACGGGGACCTTGAGTTCTATAAGATAAAGCCATAAACATGTTTGTCTGAGTCTTCTACCAAAAGTTACAGCTATTTATATGAAGTTGTACAAAAACGCTTTATTTCGCCAAGGCAGTGCGTTTCTCACTGTTGCATACATTTGAATGGGGAACTCGCCCGAAACAAAGTATAGGTTTTCATTATGTGTATAACTTGGAAATCTTAGCTCAAACAGCTGCAAATCCTGTTTTCCCAGCACGGGGACCTTGAGTTCTATAAGATAAAGCCATAAACATGTTTGTCTGAGTCTTCTATCAAAAGTTACAGCTATTTATATGAAGTTGTACAAAATGCTTTATTTTGCCAAGACAATGCGTTTCTCACTGTTACATGCATTTGAATGGGAAACTCGACCGAAACAAAGTATAGGTTTTCATTATGTGTATAACTTGGAAATCTTAGCTCAAACAGCTGCAAAACCTGTTTTCCCAGCACGGGGACCTTGAGTTCTATAAGATAAAGCCATAAACATGTTTGTCTGAGTCTTCTACCAAAAGTTACAGCTATTTATATGAAGTTGTACAAAAACGCTTTATTTCGCCAAGGCAGTGCTTTTCTCACTGTTGCATACATTTGAATGGGGAACTCGCCCGAAACAAAGTATAGGTTTTCATTATGTGTATAACTTGGAAATCCTAGCTCAAACAGCTGCAAAACCTGTTTTCCCAGCACGGGGACCTTGAGTTCTATAAGATAAAGCCATAAACATGTTTGTCTGAGTCTTCTACCAAAAGTTACAGCTATTTATATGAAGTTGTACAAAAACGCTTTATTTTGCCAAGACAATGCGTTTCTCACTGTTACATGCATTTGAATGGGGACTCGACCGAAACAAAGTATAAGTTTTCATTATGTGAATAACTTGAAAATCTTAGCTCAAACAGCTGCAAAACCTGATTTCCCAGCACGGGGACCTTGAGTTCTATAAGATAAAGCCATAAACATGTTTGTCTGAGTCTTCTATCAAAAGTTACAGCTATTTATATGAAGTTGTACAAAAACGCTTTATTTCGCCAAGACAGTGCGTTTGTCACTGTTACATGCATTTGAATGGGGACTCGACCAAAACAAAGTATAAGTTTTCATTATGTGAATAACTTGAAAATCTTAGCTCAAACAGCTGCAAAACCTGTTTTCCCAGCACGGGGACATTGAGTTCTATAAGATAAAGCCATAAACATGTGTATCCGAGTCTTCTATCAAAAGTTACAGCTATTTATATGAAGTTGTACAAAAACGCTTTATTTCGCCAAGGCAGTGCGTTTCTCACTGTTACATGCATTTGAATGGGGAACTCGACCGAAACAAAGTATAGGTTTTCATTATGTGTATAACTTGGAAATCTTAGCTCAAACAGCTGCAAAACCTGTTTTCCCAGCACGGGGACCTTGAGTTCTATAAGATAAAGCCATAAACATGTTTGTCTGAGTCTTCTATCAAAAGTTACAGCTATTTATATGAAGTTGTACAAAAACGCTTTATTTTGCCAAGACAATGCGTTTCTCACTGTTACATGCATTTGAATGGGGAACTCGACCGAAACGAAGTATAGGTTTTCATTATGTGTATAACTTGGAAATCTTAGCTCAAACAGCTGCAAAACCTGTTTTCCCAGCACAGGGACCTTGAGTTCTATAAGATAAAGCCATAAACATGTTTGTCTGAGTCTTCTATCAAAAGTTACAGCTATTTATATGAAGTTGTACAAAAACGCTTTATTTTGCCAAGACAATGCGTTTCTCACTGTTACATGCATTTGAATGGGGAACTCGCCCGAAACAAAGTATAGGTTTTCATTATGTGTATAACTTGGAAATCCTAGCTCAAACAGCTGCAAAACCTGTTTTCCCAGCACGGGGACCTTGAGTTCTATAAGATAAAGCCATAAACATGTTTGTCTGAGTCTTCTACCAAAAGTTACAGCTATTTATATGAAGTTGTACAAAAACGCTTTATTTCGCCAAGGCAGTGCGTTTCTCACTGTTGCATACATTTGAATGGGGAACTCGCCCGAAACAAAGTATAGGTTTTCATTATGTGTATAACTTGGAAATCCTAGCTCAAACAGCTGCAAAACCTGTTTTCCCAGCACGGGGACCTTGAGTTCTATAAGATAAAGCCATAAACATGTTTGTCTGAGTCTTCTATCAAAAGTTACAGCTATTTATATGAAGTTGTACAAAAACGCTTTATTTTGCCAAGACAATGCGTTTCTCACTGTTACATGCATTTGAATGGGGAACTCACCGAAACAAAGTATAAGTTTTCATTATGTGAATAACTTGGAAATCTTAGCTCAAACAGCTACAAAACCTGTTTTTCCAGCACGGGGACCTTGAGTTCTATAAGATAAAGCCATAAACATGTTTGTCTGAGTCTTCTATCAAAAGTTACAGCTATTTATATGAAGTTGTTCAAAAACGCTTTATTTTGCCAAGACAATGCGTTTCTCACTGTTACATGCATTTGAATGGGGAACTCGACCGAAACAAAGTATAGGTTTTCATTATGTGTATAACTTGGAAATCTTAGCTCAAACAGCTGCAAAACCTGTTTTCCCAGCACGGGGACCTTGAGTTCTATAAGATAAAGCCATAAACATGTTTGTCTGAGTCTTCTATCAAAAGTTACAGCTATTTATATGAAGTTGTACAAAAACGCTTTATTTCGCCAAGGCAGTGCGTTTCTCACTGTTGCATACATTTGAATGGGGAACTCGCCCGAAACAAAGTATAGGTTTTCATTATGTGTATAACTTGGAAATCCTAGCTCAAACAGCTGGAAAACCTGTTTTCCCAGCACGGGGACCTTGAGTTCTATAAGATAAAGCCATAAACATGTTTGTCTGAGTCTTCTACCAAAAGTTACAGCTATTTATATGAAGTTGTACAAAAACGCTTTATTTCGCCAAGACAGTGCGTTTCTCATTGTTACTTGCATTTGAATGGGGAACTCGACCGAAACAAAGTATAAGTTTTCATTATGTGAATAACTTGGAAATCCTTGCTCAAACAGCTGCAAAACCTGTTTTCCCAGCACGGGGACCTTGAGTTCTATAAGATAAAGCCATAAACATGTTTGTCTGAGTCTTCTACCAAAAGTTACAGCTATTTATATGAAGTTGTACAAAAACGCTTTATTTCGCCAAGGCAGTGCGTTTCTCACTGTTGCATACATTTGAATGGGGAACTCGCCCGAAACAAAGTATAGGTTTTCATTATGTGTATAACTTGGAAATCTTAGCTCAAACAGCTACAAAACCTGTTTTCCCAGCACGGGGACCTTGAGTTCTATAAGATAAAGCCATAAACATGTTTGTCTGAGTCTTCTATCAAAAGTTACAGCTATTTATATGAAGTTGTACAAAAACGCTTTATTTTGCCAAGACAATGCGTTTCTCACTGTTACATGCATTTGAATGGGGAACTCACCGAAACAAAGTATAAGTTTTCATTATGTGAATAACTTGGAAATCTTAGCTCAAACAGCTACAAAACCTGTTTTTCCAGCACGGGGACCTTGAGTTCTATAAGATAAAGCCATAAACATGTTTGTCTGAGTCTTCTATCAAAAGTTACAGCTATTTATATGAAGTTGTTCAAAAACGCTTTATTTTGCCAAGACAATGCGTTTCTCACTGTTACATGCATTTGAATGGGGAACTCGACCGAAACAAAGTATAGGTTTTCATTATGTGTATAACTTGGAAATCTTAGCTCAAACAGCTGCAAAACCTGTTTTCCCAGCACGGGGACCTTGAGTTCTATAAGATAAAGCCATAAACATGTTTGTCTGAGTCTTCTATCAAAAGTTACAGCTATTTATATGAAGTTGTACAAAAACGCTTTATTTCGCCAAGGCAGTGCGTTTCTCACTGTTGCATACATTTGAATGGGGAACTCGCCCGAAACAAAGTATAGGTTTTCATTATGTGTATAACTTGGAAATCCTAGCTCAAACAGCTGGAAAACCTGTTTTCCCAGCACGGGGACCTTGAGTTCTATAAGATAAAGCCATAAACATGTTTGTCTGAGTCTTCTACCAAAAGTTACAGCTATTTATATGAAGTTGTACAAAAACGCTTTATTTCGCCAAGACAGTGCGTTTCTCATTGTTACTTGCATTTGAATGGGGAACTCGACCGAAACAAAGTATAAGTTTTCATTATGTGAATAACTTGGAAATCCTTGCTCAAACAGCTGCAAAACCTGTTTTCCCAGCACGGGGACCTTGAGTTCTATAAGATAAAGCCATAAACATGTTTGTCTGAGTCTTCTACCAAAAGTTACAGCTATTTATATGAAGTTGTACAAAAACGCTTTATTTCGCCAAGGCAGTGCGTTTCTCACTGTTGCATACATTTGAATGGGGAACTCGCCCGAAACAAAGTATAGGTTTTCATTATGTGTATAACTTGGAAATCTTAGCTCAAACAGCTACAAAACCTGTTTTCCCAGCACGGGGACCTTGAGTTCTATAAGATAAAGCCATAAACATGTTTGTCTGAGTCTTCTATCAAAAGTTACAGCTATTTATATGAAGTTGTACAAAAACGCTTTATTTTGCCAAGACAATGCGTTTCTCACTGTTACATGCATTTGAATGGGGACTCGACCAAAACAAAGTATAAGTTTTCATTATGTGAATAACTTGAAAATCTTAGCTCAAACAGCTGCAAAACCTGATTTCCCAGCACGGGGACCTTGAGTTCTATAAGATAAAGCCATAAACATGTTTGTCTGAGTCTTCTATCAAAAGTTACAGCTATTTATATGAAGTTGTACAAAAACGCTTTATTTCGCCAAGGCAGTGCGTTTCTCACTGTTGCATACATTTGAATGGGGAACTCGCCCGAAACAAAGTATAGGTTTTCATTATGTGTATAACTTGGAAATCCTAGCTCAAACAGCTGGAAAACCTATTTTCCCAGCACGGGGACCTTGAGTTCTATAAGATAAAGCCATAAACATGTTTGTCTGAGTCTTCTACCAAAAGTTACAGCTATTTATATGAAGTTGTACAAAAACGCTTTATTTCGCCAAGACAGTGCGTTTCTCATTGTTACTTGCATTTGAATGGGGAACTCGACCGAAACAAAGTATAAGTTTTCATTATGTGAATAACTTGGAAATCCTTGCTCAAACAGCTGCAAAACCTGTTTTCCCAGCACGGGGACCTTGAGTTCTATAAGATAAAGCCATAAACATGTTTGTCTGAGTCTTCTACCAAAAGTTACAGCTATTTATATGAAGTTGTACAAAAACGCTTTATTTCGCCAAGGCAGTGCGTTTCTCACTGTTGCATACATTTGAATGGGGAACTCGCCCGAAACAAAGTATAGGTTTTCATTATGTGTATAACTTGGAAATCTTAGCTCAAACAGCTACAAAACCTGTTTTCCCAGCACGGGGACCTTGAGTTCTATAAGATAAAGCCATAAACATGTTTGTCTGAGTCTTCTATCAAAAGTTACAGCTATTTATATGAAGTTGTACAAAAACGCTTTATTTTGCCAAGACAATGCGTTTCTCACTGTTACATGCATTTGAATGGGGAACTCACCGAAACAAAGTATAAGTTTTCATTATGTGAATAACTTGGAAATCTTAGCTCAAACAGCTACAAAACCTGTTTTTCCAGCACGGGGACCTTGAGTTCTATAAGATAAAGCCATAAACATGTTTGTCTGAGTCTTCTATCAAAAGTTACAGCTATTTATATGAAGTTGTTCAAAAACGCTTTATTTTGCCAAGACAATGCGTTTCTCACTGTTACATGCATTTGAATGGGGAACTCGACCGAAACAAAGTATAGGTTTTCATTATGTGTATAACTTGGAAATCTTAGCTCAAACAGCTGCAAAACCTGTTTTCCCAGCACGGGGACCTTGAGTTCTATAAGATAAAGCCATAAACATGTTTGTCTGAGTCTTCTATCAAAAGTTACAGCTATTTATATGAAGTTGTACAAAAACGCTTTATTTCGCCAAGGCAGTGCGTTTCTCACTGTTGCATACATTTGAATGGGGAACTCGCCCGAAACAAAGTATAGGTTTTCATTATGTGTATAACTTGGAAATCCTAGCTCAAACAGCTGGAAAACCTGTTTTCCCAGCACGGGGACCTTGAGTTCTATAAGATAAAGCCATAAACATGTTTGTCTGAGTCTTCTACCAAAAGTTACAGCTATTTATATGAAGTTGTACAAAAACGCTTTATTTCGCCAAGACAGTGCGTTTCTCATTGTTACTTGCATTTGAATGGGGAACTCGACCGAAACAAAGTATAAGTTTTCATTATGTGAATAACTTGGAAATCCTTGCTCAAACAGCTGCAAAACCTGTTTTCCCAGCACAGGGACCTTGAGTTCTATAAGATAAAGCCATAAACATGTTTGTCTGAGTCTTCTACCAAAAGTTACAGCTATTTATATGAAGTTGTACAAAAACGCTTTATTTCGCCAAGGCAGTGCGTTTCTCACTGTTGCATACATTTGAATGGGGAACTCGCCCGAAACAAAGTATAGGTTTTCATTATGTGTATAACTTGGAAATCTTAGCTCAAACAGCTACAAAACCTGTTTTCCCAGCACGGGGACCTTGAGTTCTATAAGATAAAGCCATAAACATGTTTGTCTGAGTCTTCTATCAAAAGTTACAGCTATTTATATGAAGTTGTACAAAAACGCTTTATTTTGCCAAGACAATGCGTTTCTCACTGTTACATGCATTTGAATGGGGACTCGACCAAAACAAAGTATAAGTTTTCATTATGTGAATAACTTGAAAATCTTAGCTCAAACAGCTGCAAAACCTGATTTCCCAGCACGGGGACCTTGAGTTCTATAAGATAAAGCCATAAACATGTTTGTCTGAGTCTTCTATCAAAAGTTACAGCTATTTATATGAAGTTGTACAAAAACGCTTTATTTCGCCAAGACAGTGCGTTTGTCACTGTTACATGCATTTGAATGGGGACTCGACCAAAACAAAGTATAAGTTTTCATTATGTGAATAACTTGAAAATCTTAGCTCAAACAGCTGCAAAACCTGTTTTCCCAGCACGGGGACCTTGAGTTCTATAAGATAAAGCCATAAACATGTTTGTCTGAGTCTTCTACCAAAAGTTACAGCTATTTATATGAAGTTGTACAAAAACGCTTTATTTTGCCAAGACAATGCGTTTCTCACTGTTACATGCATTTGAATGGGGACTCGACCAAAACAAAGTATAAGTTTTCATTATGTGAATAACTTGAAAATCTTAGCTCAAACAGCTGCAAAACCTGATTTCCCAGCACGGGGACCTTGAGTTCTATAAGATAAAGCCATAAACATGTTTGTCTGAGTCTTCTATCAAAAGTTACAGCTATTTATATGAAGTTGTACAAAAACGCTTTATTTCGCCAAGGCAGTGCGTTTCTCACTGTTGCATACATTTGAATGGGGAACTCGCCCGAAACAAAGTATAGGTTTTCATTATGTGTATAACTTGGAAATCCTAGCTCAAACAGCTGGAAAACCTGTTTTCCCAGCACGGGGACCTTGAGTTCTATAAGATAAAGCCATAAACATGTTTGTCTGAGTCTTCTACCAAAAGTTACAGCTATTTATATGAAGTTGTACAAAAACGCTTTATTTCGCCAAGACAGTGCGTTTCTCATTGTTACTTGCATTTGAATGGGGAACTCGACCGAAACAAAGTATAAGTTTTCATTATGTGAATAACTTGGAAATCCTTGCTCAAACAGCTGCAAAACCTGTTTTCCCAGCACGGGGACCTTGAGTTCTATAAGATAAAGCCATAAACATGTTTGTCTGAGTCTTCTACCAAAAGTTACAGCTATTTATATGAAGTTGTACAAAAACGCTTTATTTCGCCAAGGCAGTGCGTTTCTCACTGTTGCATACATTTGAATGGGGAACTCGCCCGAAACAAAGTATAGGTTTTCATTATGTGTATAACTTGGAAATCTTAGCTCAAACAGCTACAAAACCTGTTTTCCCAGCACGGGGACCTTGAGTTCTATAAGATAAAGCCATAAACATGTTTGTCTGAGTCTTCTATCAAAAGTTACAGCTATTTATATGAAGTTGTACAAAAACGCTTTATTTTGCCAAGACAATGCGTTTCTCACTGTTACATGCATTTGAATGGGGAACTCACCGAAACAAAGTATAAGTTTTCATTATGTGAATAACTTGGAAATCTTAGCTCAAACAGCTACAAAACCTGTTTTTCCAGCACGGGGACCTTGAGTTCTATAAGATAAAGCCATAAACATGTTTGTCTGAGTCTTCTATCAAAAGTTACAGCTATTTATATGAAGTTGTTCAAAAACGCTTTATTTTGCCAAGACAATGCGTTTCTCACTGTTACATGCATTTGAATGGGGAACTCGACCGAAACAAAGTATAGGTTTTCATTATGTGTATAACTTGGAAATCTTAGCTCAAACAGCTGCAAAACCTGTTTTCCCAGCACGGGGACCTTGAGTTCTATAAGATAAAGCCATAAACATGTTTGTCTGAGTCTTCTATCAAAAGTTACAGCTATTTATATGAAGTTGTACAAAAACGCTTTATTTCGCCAAGGCAGTGCGTTTCTCACTGTTGCATACATTTGAATGGGGAACTCGCCCGAAACAAAGTATAGGTTTTCATTATGTGTATAACTTGGAAATCCTAGCTCAAACAGCTGGAAAACCTGTTTTCCCAGCACGGGGACCTTGAGTTCTATAAGATAAAGCCATAAACATGTTTGTCTGAGTCTTCTACCAAAAGTTACAGCTATTTATATGAAGTTGTACAAAAACGCTTTATTTCGCCAAGACAGTGCGTTTCTCATTGTTACTTGCATTTGAATGGGGAACTCGACCGAAACAAAGTATAAGTTTTCATTATGTGAATAACTTGGAAATCCTTGCTCAAACAGCTGCAAAACCTGTTTTCCCAGCACGGGGACCTTGAGTTCTATAAGATAAAGCCATAAACATGTTTGTCTGAGTCTTCTACCAAAAGTTACAGCTATTTATATGAAGTTGTACAAAAACGCTTTATTTCGCCAAGGCAGTGCGTTTCTCACTGTTGCATACATTTGAATGGGGAACTCGCCCGAAACAAAGTATAGGTTTTCATTATGTGTATAACTTGGAAATATTAGCTCAAACAGCTACAAAACCTGTTTTCCCAGCACGGGGACCTTGAGTTCTATAAGATAAAGCCATAAACATGTTTGTCTGAGTCTTCTATCAAAAGTTACAGCTATTTATATGAAGTTGTACAAAAACGCTTTATTTTGCCAAGACAATGCGTTTCTCACTGTTACATGCATTTGAATGGGGACTCGACCAAAACAAAGTATAAGTTTTCATTATGTGAATAACTTGAAAATCTTAGCTCAAACAGCTGCAAAACCTGATTTCCCAGCACGGGGACCTTGAGTTCTATAAGATAAAGCCATAAACATGTTTGTCTGAGTCTTCTATCAAAAGTTACAGCTATTTATATGAAGTTGTACAAAAACGCTTTATTTCGCCAAGACAGTGCGTTTGTCACTGTTACATGCATTTGAATGGGGACTCGACCAAAACAAAGTATAAGTTTTCATTATGTGAATAACTTGAAAATCTTAGCTCAAACAGCTGCAAAACCTGTTTTCCCAGCACGGGGACCTTGAGTTCTATAAGATAAAGCCATAAACATGTTTGTCTGAGTCTTCTATCAAAAGTTACAGCTATTTATATGAAGTTGTACAAAAACGCTTTATTTCGCCAAGGCAGTGCGTTTCTCACTGTTGCATACATTTGAATGGGGAACTCGCCCGAAACAAAGTATAGGTTTTCATTATGTGTATAACTTGGAAATCCTAGCTCAAACAGCTGCAAAACCTGTTTTCCCAGCACGGGGACCTTGAGTTCTATAAGATAAAGCCATAAACATGTTTGTCTGAGTCTTCTACCAAAAGTTACAGCTATTTATATGAAGTTGTACAAAAACGCTTTATTTCGCCAAGACAGTGCGTTTGTCACTGTTACATGCATTTGAATGGGGAATTCGACGGAAACAAAGTATAAGTTTTCATTATGTGAATAACTTGAAAATCCTAGCTCAAACAGCTGCAAAACCTGTTTTCCCAGCACGGGGACCTTGAGTTCTATAAGATAAAGCCATAAACATGTTTGTCTGAGTCTTCTACCAAAAGTTACAGCTATTTATATGAAGTTGTACAAAAACGCTTTATTTCGCCAAGGCAGTGCGTTTCTCACTGTTGCATACATTTGAATGGGGAACTCGCCCGAAACAAAGTATAGGTTTTCATTATGTGTATAACTTGGAAATCCTAGCTCAAACAGCTGCAAAACCTGTTTTCCCAGCACGGGGACCTTGAGTTCTATAAGATAAAGCCATAAACATGTTTGTCTGAGTCTTCTATCAAAAGTTACAGCTATTTATATGAAGTTGTACAAAAACGCTTTATTTTGCCAAGACAATGCGTTTCTCACTGTTACATGCATTTGAATGGGGACTCGACCAAAACAAAGTATAAGTTTTCATTATGTGAATAACTTGAAAATCTTAGCTCAAACAGCTGCAAAACCTGATTTCCCAGCACGGGGACCTTGAGTTCTATAAGATAAAGCCATAAACATGTTTGTCTGAGTCTTCTATCAAAAGTTACAGCTATTTATATGAAGTTGTACAAAAACGCTTTATTTCGCCAAGACAGTGCGTTTCTCACTGTTACGTGCATTTGAATGGGGAACTCGACCGAAACAAAGTATAAGTTTTCATTATGTGAATAACTTGGAAATCTTAGCTCAAACAGCTGCAAAACCTGTTTTTCCAGCACGGGGACCTTGAGTTCTATAAGATAAAGCCATAAACATGTTTGTCTGAGTCTTCTATCAAAAGTTACAGCTATTTATATGAAGTTGTTCAAAAACGCTTTATTTTGCCAAGACAATGCGTTTCTCACTGTTACATGCATTTGAATGGGGACTCGACCGAAACAAAGTATAAGTTTTCATTATGTGAATAACTTGAAAATCTTAGCTCAAACAGCTGCAAAACCTGTTTTCCCAGCACGGGGACCTTGAGTTCTATAAGATAAAGCCATAAACATGTTTGTCTGAGTCTTCTATCAAAAGTTACAGCTATTTATATGAAGTTGTACAAAAACGCTTTATTTCGCCAAGGCAGTGCGTTTCTCACTGTTGCATACATTTGAATGGGGAACTCGCCCGAAACAAAGTATAGGTTTTCATTATGTGTATAACTTGGAAATCCTAGCTCAAACAGCTGCAAAACCTGTTTTCCCAGCACGGGGACCTTGAGTTCTATAAGATAAAGCCATAAACATGTTTGTCTGAGTCTTCTACCAAAAGTTACAGCTATTTATATGAAGTTGTACAAAAACGCTTTATTTCGCCAAGACAGTGCGTTTCTCACTGTTACATGCATTTGAATGGGGAACTCGACGGAAACAAAGTATAAGTTTTCATTATGTGAATAACTTGGAAATCCTAGCTCAAACAGCTGCAAAACCTGTTTTCCCAGCACGGGGACCTTGAGTTCTATAAGATAAAGCCATAAACATGTTTGTCTGAGTCTTCTACCAAAAGTTACAGCTATTTATATGAAGTTGTACAAAAACGCTTTATTTCGCCAAGGCAGTGCGTTTCTCACTGTTGCATACATTTGAATGGGGAACTCGCCCGAAACAAAGTATAGGTTTTCATTATGTGTATAACTTGGAAATCCTAGCTCAAACAGCTGCAAAACCTGTTTTCCCAGCACGGGGACCTTGAGTTCTATAAGATAAAGCCATAAACATGTTTGTCTGAGTCTTCTACCAAAAGTTACAGCTATTTATATGAAGTTGTACAAAAACGCTTTATTTCGCCAAGACAGTGCGTTTCTCACTGTTACATGCATTTGAATGGGGAACTCGACGGAAACAAAGTATAAGTTTTCATTATGTGAATAACTTGGAAATCCTAGCTCAAACAGCTGCAAAACCTGTTTTCCCAGCACGGGGACCTTGAGTTCTATAAGATAAAGCCATAAACATGTTTGTCTGAGTCTTCTACCAAAAGTTACAGCTATTTATATGAAGTTGTACAAAAACGCTTTATTTCGCCAAGGCAGTGCGTTTCTCACTGTTGCATACATTTGAATGGGGAACTCGCCCGAAACAAAGTATAGGTTTTCATTATGTGTATAACTTGGAAATCCTAGCTCAAACAGCTGCAAAACCTGTTTTCCCAGCACGGGGACCTTGAGTTCTATAAGATAAAGCCATAAACATGTTTGTCTGAGTCTTCTATCAAAAGTTACAGCTATTTATATGAAGTTGTACATAAACGCTTTATTTTGCCAAGACAATGCGTTTCTCACTGTTACATGCATTTGAATGGGGAACTCACCGAAACAAAGTATAGGTTTTCATTATGTGTATAACTTGAAAATCTTAGCTCAAACAGCTGCAAATCCTGTTTTCCCAGCACGGGGACCTTGAGTTCTATAAGATAAAGCCATAAACATGTGTATCTGAGTCTTCTATCAAAAGTTACAGCTATTTATATGAAGTTGTACAAAAACGCTTTATTTCGCCAAGACAGTGCGTTTCTCACTGTTACGTGCATTTGAATGGGGAACTCGACCGAAACAAAGTATAAGTTTTCATTATGTGAATAACTTGGAAATCTTAGCTCAAACAGCTGCAAAACCTGTTTTTCCAGCACGGGGACCTTGAGTTCTATAAGATAAAGCCATAAACATGTTTGTCTGAGTCTTCTATCAAAAGTTACAGCTATTTATATGAAGTTGTTCAAAAACGCTTTATTTTGCCAAGACAATGCGTTTCTCACTGTTACATGCATTTGAATGGGGACTCGACCGAAACAAAGTATAAGTTTTCATTATGTGAATAACTTGAAAATCTTAGCTCAAACAGCTGCAAAACCTGTTTTCCCAGCACGGGGACCTTGAGTTCTATAAGATAAAGCCATAAACATGTTTGTCTGAGTCTTCTATCAAAAGTTACAGCGATTTATATGAAGTTGTACAAAAACGCTTTATTTCGCCAAGACAGTGCGTTTCTCACTGTTACATGCATTTGAATGGGGAACTCGACCGAAACAAAGTATAGGTTTTCATTATGTGTATAACTTGAAAATCTTAGCTCAAACGGCTGCAAATCCTGTTTTCCCAGCACGGGGACCTTGAGTTCTATAAGATAAAGCCATAAACATGTGTATCCGAGTCTTCTATCAAAAGTTACAGCTATTTATATGAAGTTGTACAAAAACGCTTTCTTTCGCCAAGACAGTGCGTTTCTCACTGTTGCATACATTTGAATGCAGTTCTCGCACGAAACAAAGTATAGGTTTTCATTATGTGAATAACTCGAAAATCTTAGCTCAAACCTGTTTGCTCAACACGGGGATACTGAATATTATAAGATAAAGCCATAACTACGTAAATCTGAATCTTCTATCAAAAGTTACAGCTAACTTCATGAAGTTGTACAAAAAGGCTTTATTTTGCAAAGATAGTGCGTTTCTGACTATTACATGCGAGACATGTGTCTCTTTACTGTGTTTAAGACACTTTACAGGTCCCTCCCCTAATGAAGAGTAGTGAGCAGCTGATTGGACCATGGAACAGGTGACCACGTTCAAAAAGCCGCTCTGACAGCTCCAGAGGGGAGAGAGGGAGAGAGTGTGTGCAACGAGCGAGTAGCCTGACAGCCGTCGCGGTCCTGACCATGGTTTTCCCAGCCTGTGCTTATCTTGTGTATTTGTGTGAGGGTGAATTGTAAAAGCCGCTCCTAGTGCATTAGCTGAGAGCTTAGGCACTCGTGGGCTGAAGCGGAAGGGGTGAGCTGCCTTTTCTTTTGGAATCGTTTTCTCCTGTTTTCTTGGTCAGGGAGCGAGGGTTAGCTCTGTCATTTGTTTGTTCTTTTTCTTTCCTAGGGTTTAGTTAGTCTTTTCTGGTGGGTCTTAGTTGGTTTTGTTTATTACTTTGGCCTGGGCTCACCTTGGAGCTATGCTTCTTGTCCTTAAATAAAATCACCTTTTTTTACTCACAACTGGTTTGGATGTTTGGCTTGGGAACCAGGGCGGGGATTTGTATCTCTCTCCTCCAACCTTATGTGCGTCCCTACACGCCTAGATTAGGGGCGTAACATAAATGGAGTTCTCACACGAAACAAAGTATAGCTTTTTATTTTGTGAATAACTTAAAAATCTTAGCTCACATAGCTTTAAAACTGTTTGCTCAACGGGGATATTGAATTCTATAAGATAAAGCCATAAATACGTATATCTGAGTTTCCTATCAAAAGTTACAGCTGTCTTCATGAAGTTGTAAACCCTTTATTTCGCCGAGACAGTGCGTTTCTGACTTTTACATGCATTTGAATGGAGTTCTCGCACGAAACAAAGTATAGGCTTTCATTTTCATTTTTTTCAATAACTGGAAGCTCTTGGCTCAAACAGCTGCAAAACCTGTTTCCCCAGCACGGAGATGCTGAATTGTATAAGGCAAAGCCATATTGATGTGTGTCTGAGCCTTCTATCAAAAGTTACAGGTAACTTCATGAAGCTGTACAAAAACGCTTTATTTCGCCGAGACCGTGCGTTTCTGACTATTACATGCATTTGAATGGAGTTCTCGCACGAAACAAAGTATAGGTTTTCATCTTGTGAATAACTTGAAAATCTTAGCTCACATTGCTTTAAAACTGTTTGCTCAACACGGGGATATTGAATTCGATAAGATAAAGCCATAAATACGCATATCTGAGTCTCCTATCAAAAGTTAGAGCTGTCTCATGAAGTTGTAAACGCTTTATTTCGCCAAGACAGTGCGTTTCTGACTATTACATGCATTTGAATGGAGTTGTCGCACGAAACAAAGTATAGGTATTCATTTTGTGAATAACTTGAAAATCTTAGATCAAACAGCTGCAAAACCTGTTTGCTCAACACGGGGATATCGAACTTTATAAGATAAAACCATAAATATGTTTATATGCGTCTTCTATCAAAAGTTACAGCCGTCTTGAATGAAAGCATTATAGCAGCTTACCTCGATCATGTGGTAGAACAGACACATGGGCCACCTACGTGTCCTTCTACGGCAGGAGTAGTTTCCACAAACCTGCAAAACAAAAAGAAATGATCAGGTGACATGAACAGATTTATACAGCCATAAGCAAGAGATTCTTCCTGCCTGTGGGCGTCAAACTGGACCCCCCTCCTTACTGTAACTATCAAAACTATCATAGTCTAAAACTATCATCTCATATCAAAACTATTATAATCACATTATCTGACTTTATCAGTTATAACAATGAGAAACGGTAAACAATTTGGCAAATAAATTACTTATAATTGTGCTTACCTGGTCCAAATGATCCACAGTCCCTTTGCATTTGTTATAATCCAGGATGATGTGGGGCTTTCTCTTCCCAGAGTCCTGGACCTGTAGCTCACGGTGCCTGGTGCTCAATAAGACAACCTTTTTTCTTTGCTTGGGGATGTAGGAAACCACAGCCTTGCCCCCCCCCCCCCCCCCCCCCCCCCCCCCCCCGTAGCGACCTGGACGGGAGAGACGATCATCGAATCTTACTGCCCGATTAATTTGCTCAAATCTTTTTTTTTTTTTTGACATGGTAGCATGAAACAGAAGAGCCCTGTCTCCCCATTTCACAGGCTTGTTGTCGTTTCATGTTGAGACCTGTACAGGCCAGCCAGCATCACAAGCCCCATGTAAGCCTGCAACTCCTCATCTATGTCCTTCCAGTCTTTTACTGACCTGTTGCCCCTGCAGGTTGGTGAAATGCAGGATTAGCTGCATAATGTCCTCTGCAAAAAAAAGATGGAAAGTGCTCATAGGGCTGCTGATCCTATACGAATTGCATAATGGGTTGGTCCTGGGGTTAAAATGGGGGGAGGAAAAAATGGCAGGACCTCTTCGTGTGTGGGTTGCCACATGATTTCTCCATTTTTAGATCTCCACTGGCCATCCTCCAGTCTTGTCTCTTCCTCCTGCTCTTCTTCCTCCTTCTCCTTCTCCTCCTCCGCACATGAGCTGCAAAGCTCCTCGGTGCCTGGCAAAAATTCTTCTTCGCTGTCAGAAGTATCTCCACTGCTTGTGGAGAGTGCAAAACTGCAGCAACAGCCTCCTCTAAACTGAGTGCACGCTTCATTGTGTCTGTGCAGAAATGACCACTCAGACCAGGCTGCAAAGTATTCTCATAGACTTCAAAGGTGCACCTGAATAAACATGCTATACCATACATCCAATAAGAGAGAGGAGGCACACTCTTGATCAAGAAAAAACATAAGCGCACGCCTTTGATCTCTCTCCCCCCCCCCCCCCCTCTCTCTCTCTCTCTCTCTCTCACACACACACACACACACACACACACACACACACACACACACACACACACACACACACACACACATGCACATACATACATACACAATACCATTTTATGGTGGTTAGCTGTTTTATTGTCATGCATTTTACAAGGTAAGATAACCATGTCCTGCAATCAAAACCACTGAAAATGTCTATGGTGGTGCTGTGCCTAATATTGTGCTGGTGTATGCTGGGTAATCGCACAGCTAGCGACTGGGTGACTTTATTCACCCGCTTCGGCTGTTATCAGTCCATATCCCCTAGATATGGACCATCTCCTGCTAGATTGTTCAGAAGGTTGTTATCATCCATCCAGATGGAGGATCACTAACAGGAGCGTGGGAAGACTCCAGAATCCACTCTGGCTGCAATCCGGTGGATACAGCAGTGTGTACAGGTAAGACCGTTTAAACGGACAGCATTTATAGAATGACTATTAAAAGTCAGACCAGCGAGTGTCAATAATGTTAATGTGGTTATGTTAGTAATACACCGAGTGCTAATATAACAGCTTTAAGATGCATTTGTAGATGTTATACCGTCTTTATGGTGCTAGCTTAAAGTTACGGTGTAAACGTTAGCTTATATTGGAGTAAAGCTGTTACTGTTTAAACGATGTTAGCACAGAAATATTAGCTTCTGTCATGACTGACGAAGTTACTAGTTAATAAAGTTTCCAGTAAAGTGTTTAATCGCAGCCACAGACTGACAGCAAATATCTCGATTAGCTTTCAGTGCATCTGTAATAAATATGTGCAAGTTTCAGTGCTTCGTTTAAACTGTATGATACTTATACTGACCCAGGGTCAGTGTAAAATACAATCCTAGCTGTGTGAACAAAGCCTGGCTCCTTTAATCCTGAATGAAAAACCTCAGGATGCAGGCTATTATTACTCTTTCCTGCTGGCACACCTGTCACACCTGAGAGTCAGCTAGAAACTTACAGTGACGTGGACATCATGCAAAGACTGCCAGACTCTGTAATACTGCAAATGATCAGTGACTCAAGTTAACACTAAACTTTAAACGGTACCTCTGTGTCTCTGTGTGCTGAACATTTAGGATTGAGTCAGGCTGCATCTGTGTTAGTCCTCTGACAGACTGGTGACCTGTCCAGGTGTGCTCTACCTATGACTACTGGGACAGGCTCTAGCTCCTGTAATAGAAATTTTATGTTATTCTCATTTAAAGCATTTAAGTGCATATGCTTAGTTGTGACACTGTTATAGACTGTTCAATGAAAGTTTCTAAAACTAGATGAACTTACTTCAGCAGTTTGAGAAAACAACTCCCTTTACAGGTGCTGATAACGTCAAGGGCACAAAACAGCATAACCATTGATCCGTTAGGTTTCATAGCGAGACACGTGAAGTGGCAGAGCTGACATGACTGAACTGTGATGTTTGATGTGTGTTTGCTCTCCTGTGCACAGTAATAAATAGCATGATCACAGCTCTTTCTGTGTTGCAGACTTTATTTAAAAAATTCCATGACATCTACTATAACTGAACCAACCTGGTGCTCTTCATTTATGGAGGCTGTTGAGTCTGAATGTTGGATGTTGTGTATCTCGTGTTCTCTGGGCTTTGTTGTCCTCAGTCTTTTTGCAGGATCAGAAAACAAAACCGGGAGGCGCGTAAATGTTTCTTCTCCATGATGTTTCTTCAAATGTTTCTTCTGGATGATGATATGACCGTGACACGGGATGCCACCTTTGGTCTTGTGACGAAGCAAAGCTCAGGAAGAAGTGTGATTAAATGGTACCCACATGTTGAGAAGGATGTACAGGGCACCTGCAGCCAAATCCAAGCTTCAGCTTAGTTGTAGTTGCAGAATGCTATAGGACTGAGACATCTAAGGCATCAAATGTTTGATTAAACGGATGAAAAAGAGAAGTTTTTTCCCTATAATTATCACTTCTTAAAATCTGTAGCAACTTCAAGTCTGTCAGCATGCTGAGCATGCTCAGAATGTGACAATATATTTTTGTTCAATATTTAATTTCTTTCAGTTGCAATTGTTAAATGAAAAAATATATATTCTTATAATTTAGCAAACGAATTTATCAAAAAAAAAAGATACATATATCTGTATTAGTTTTAGTAAATTAATTTGACACCTGTATTGAAAATACCATATTGTATTCATACAGAATCAGTATGGTATCATTGTTTGTCTGTTCACTGATTGTTGAAGCTAAGAGCTACTTTGATCTGTTTAGATCTAAAGTATCCAAAGTTGAGTTCTAATGTTTCTTCACCCCTGTGTGTGTGATATGTGATTTCCTACATGCTGGCAGAGCAGAGCAGCAGTTTGTGCTCACAGATGGTGACGGTGTGGAGAGACGGTGGTATTTCCTCAGAAGAACCAGCAGAGTCACAAAGGACACCAGTCCATCTCACCACCTTGACTTGCTGACTGATGTTCGTCTGCACTGCACAGAGGAAATCAACTGACCGAGGTTTGTCCAGTGACGTGTTATGAAATGTATATTTGTTTTATGCTTACAGATATGTTTTTCTTGACAGAGGCTCTGCAGAGGTTAGACAAAGCAGAGAAAACATGTGCTTTACATTTTACTGTGATTTATTGAGATATTTGTTGCCTGATGTTCAGCAGGAATGGAGAAATAGAATCAAAGGGAGATGTTTTTCCTGTTTTTGTAATGATGTAAGTAAATCTTCAATATTATTTATTTGCTTGGTTATATTAGGAGCGTTTCTGAGTGAGGGGGAGAGGAGTCATCATCCAGGTAAAGTGACGTGGATCAGTGGATACACTTGTCTCCCCTTTAAAGGAGACGATCCAAGTCATCCTTAAATGTTAGCGCTTTCAAATACACAAACATTTTTAAAGGACAAAAATGAACATCCAACTTTGACTGTAATACAAAATAAATCTTTGCATGTGTGTTTTCAAACTCTCAGATGGGCAGTATATCAGTCTTGGACTGTCTAACCTCCCGGAGCAGCACTGAATGACCACCGCACGAGCATGTTCCTGCAACATTCAGCATCTGATCCTTCATCTGTGTGCTTCTGCTTTTGGTAAGTAGAGTTACCCAACTCCAGTAACTCTAAACACATGCCATCCATTTCTAACGGCCTGGTTACTTCCTGTCAGTTACTTTAGAAACCATGTGGTCACCTGACCTAACACTGTTTCTTCTTCTTCCCCTTAATGTTGAAGTGTCAAATGTCAAACAGCTGGAGAGGAAACTACACCAGTGTACTGGGATGTTTCAGCAACACGTGCCAGATGCTGTTCCTTCATGGTGACATCACCAGAGACAGTCCCGCCCACCTCAGGACCCATTGATTATGATGATCTGATCCATCAAACCCCCAGCAGGTGAACTTTATTCATGACATAACACCGCAACAATGTAAAAAATTAAACAGCAACAGTCTAAATGTAAAGTGCATTCTAAAGTCCTCTTCAATAAATTGTATGCAAAGAGTCATTCAGGTCACTACAGAACCCAGAGTCTTCATCATTAAATCTCTGGTTGCTTCATTTTTTCTATCCTATATCAGATATTTTAAAGGTTAGCTTAGGTAAAGTTCCATTCTCATGGTGAGGCAAAGTGCTTTATGTGTGTGTGTGCGCGTGTCATGAACGGCTATAAAAGGCCTGTAATTAAAGAACAAAGCGGGGTTTGAGTTCGAGTTGCGGCAGACTGTCACTACTTGTAAATGGAACGCAGCCTTCCTACGGCGGACAGCTAATAACAGGAATCGGACGCGGTCCAGCCAAGTCCACAGCAACCACCATAGCAACCGCCTAGCATGACCTTAAAAACATATTCTGTCTTCATAACTATCAAAATCGTGAAATGATTTGCAAAGTGTGAAAGTGTTACAGCTGCAGAGAGCTATGGCGGTATCTATGGAAGCTGTTTACATAGCTAATAATATACGATGTAACCATGGAGACAGTCAGTCACTTGAGCTAGCGGTGCATGTTTACTACAGTGAATAAGGTGATTGAGTGCACAGCGTCCACACTCTGCAGGGGGTAAAGACATTACTTCAATATTGTTTTATATTGATATATATTAGCCTTCTGTTGACCATCACCTCAGGTTCACCATTACAGTTTCAGATTACAGATGCACACTGTCTAAACACATTCAAAAACTCATGTCTCAGAAATAAGCACAGCTGTTCATGTTTGTCATTAGAGTTTTATTTGTAAGAAAATTATGAACTTCATATTGTGCATTAAATAAAAGAACATTTCACAACTCTGAGTCAACAGAAACAGGTAACAGAAATGTCTCTAATGTGTACAGTGTAGTGTAAGCATTAAAAGATCATAAAGGAAAAACTAACATTTATGTGAAACTAATTGTAATAAAAAATGAGCAGGTGCTTTATAGATTTAAAAGAAAGAATCTGAAAACAACACTTTTTTGGTCTAAGTGATCAAAGTAGAAAACAGAACTGATGTTCAAGAACAAACCGTAGCTGCACTAATATTACACATCTCGATCGTTGTACTGAACAGACATGTTGCTTTTAAAACCACATGCAGTGTGTGACCATGACTGTTCACTGAGACCATGAACGCCACTTCGCTGAAGCATTCTTCTTCTTCTTCTTGCCATTAAATTGGAAGCAGAAGCAGCACGAGCTGATTTGATCTACTGAAAGGAAAAAGCAGAACATCTGAGTTGAAACCAGTCAGCTGAAATCATTAAGACAGGAACAAATTCAATGCAGTGTCTCAAGTGGCTTAGCCTGTTACAACTGTTGATACAAGCTAAATACGGTTAACACACAGTGTCAGGGAGCTCCAGTGTGGGAACTAGTGGCTTTAGGTTTGTAGTCATTTAACTTTCATCCATTCATTCATTTAATTCAGGAGGAAGAAATGCCAGGTTGGTGCAGGCTGGTTACATGCATTTGGTCCCATGCTGTCTTTAATTAAACGACTTGGTTCATTTTATGGCTGGGCTGTATGTGGGGTTATATCATGTTATTTGGGCAGGAGTACCTGTCCCCTGTTAGACTTAGAAAGTTTCTCCATAAGTAGAGTTTCTAACTCTTCTAGCACATCTGTGGCTGACAGCTTTTTGGTGGCTCTTTTTACCCCACACTGGTTGTGAGTGTGTAAATAGCCCCACTAGTTATTTTGGGTTGCAGTTAACTAGGGAGGAAGGGGTGGGTATGCCATGATTAGGTGAATAACAATTATATGTGATACATAAATTTCACAATGCATGCATATATCTCTATCAATTAAACCTGGCCTGAGGGCTGCCATTTTTTACATTCAGTTATTTCTCTTAGAAATGTTGGAACTAAATAATGAATGTGTTACAGTTAAAGTGAAACACTGGTCAGTGTAAATGGCTCATTGGGACACAGAAACCTTTAAATTAAACCTGATATCTAGTGTCAAACAATATCAAAGCTGTAAAAGATGTTTACATTCAGAATTTATAAAACTATGATTGTAAATAAATTCAAACAAGTGAGCTTTTCTCTTTGTGCTGAATATCAACACTGTGGTTTCTTAGACTGTAAGCTTTACTTTAGTGCAACCAGTTGCAGAAGCTGCCACTCCAAATGTCTTTTGATAACAAGAAAAAAATACCTTTTCAGTACACGGCCTGAAGTTCTTCTCCGACATCTTCTGCAATCGGCTTTGTCTGCTGGTTTGAAGACAATAAACCACAAAAAAGATGATTTAGTCACTTTGTCTGCGTCATGCAGCTCGAATGTGTCGTGTAACAATGTTGAATAGCCGTCGTTATCCCTCTGCTTTGAGCCTTTTATCAAAAGTTACAGCTAACTTCATGAAGTTGTACAAAAAGGCTTCATTTCGCCGAGACAGTGCGTTTCTGACTATTACATGCATTTGAATGGAGTTCTTGCACGAAACAAAGTATAAGTTTTCATTATGTGAATAACTTGTATTTTACACTGACCCTGGGTCAGTATCAACTTCATGAAGACAGCTGTAACTTTTGATAGAGGACTCACACACACACATATTTATGGCTTTGCCTTATAGAATTCAGCATCTCCGTGCTGAGGAAATAGGTTTTGCAGCTGTTTGAGCTAAGATTTTCAAGTTATTCACAAATTGAAAACCTATACTTTGTGTCGGTCGAGTTCTCCATTCAAATACGTGTAATAGCGAGAAACGCACTAACGTGGTGAAATAAAGCGTTTTTCCATAAACTTCATAAAGACAGCTGTAAATTTTGAGAGAAGACTCACACACACATTGGGGGGATATTGAAGTCTATAAGATAAAGCCATGAATATCTTTGTCTGAGTCTTCTATCAAAAGTTACAGCAAGCTCTATGAAGTTGATGAGAAACGCTTTACTTCGCCAAGACAGTGCGTTTCTCACTGTTACATGCATTTGAATTTAGTTCTTGCCCGACACAAAGTATAGGTTTTAATTTGTGAATAACTTGAAAATCTTAGCTCAAACAGCTGCAAAACCTATTTCCTGAGCACTGAGATGCTGAATTCTATAAGGCAAAGCCATAAATATGTGTGTGTGATTCTTCTATCAACAGTTACAGCTGTCTTCTTGAAGTTGATACTGACCCAGGGTCAGTGTAAAATACAATCCTAGCTGTGTGAACAAAGCTTGGCTCCTTTAATCCTGCATGACAAACCTCAGGATGCAGGTTATTATTACTCTTTCCTGCTGGCACACCTGAGAGTCAGCTAGAAACTTACAGTGACGTGGACATCATGCAAAGACTGCCAGACTCTGTAATACTGTGAATGATCAGTGACTCAAGTTAACACTAAACTTTAAACAGTACCTCTGTGTCTCTGTGTGCTGAACATTTAGGATTGAGTCTGCATTGACTTTATTTATTGAGACTTTAATGTGCTAAAAGCAGGTTGAAGACAGCTCAGAAACATTTGAAGATTAAAATTTAGCATTATGGCTGCTGGTGGTTTGTAAAGCCTATACTCAGCTGTAGTTTTTGTTACTAATTTATGTTTGTTGTTGTTTAACACAGATTTCAGAAGAGCAAATATGCTTAATAGTTTAACTAGATTTCATTTGTCAGTGTGGGACTGCTGAGTCACCTGAAGAACTCATTTCATTCATTCTCCACATGATGTTCATATACAGAAATGTTTCACAGGAACTGGTTCCTCCCAGACTGTGAACTAGTGTGTTTCCATAGATTATCTCTGTATGAATGTACTTTTAAATGAAGGCAAGTGTTTGTCCTTTTTTGTTCCTCAGTTACAGTACGTGATATCTTGATATCAGGCGGTCAACACTGGGGGAAGACAAGAAGCAGACGTACTTCCAAGAGGGAGCTGCAGTGAGGACACAGCCAGGTCACTGAGGTCAGAGGTCAGAATCTGAAACAGCTCAGGTTTATATTTTAGGGGTTATAAAAAATCAAAATGTATTTATGAAGAAACCTTTAAATAATAGTCATAATTATGATTATTATAAGAAATATCAAACATTTAAGTGGATTTTCTGTTACACATATTGTATTAGCCCTGCAATAAACTGGCAGCCTGTCTTTGTCCTGTATCAGCTGGGATAGGCTTCATCCTCCCGCAACCCTGAATTGGATACATTGTATTCCAATTATGTAATCTGATCATTTACAAACTCAAGGTATCTAATCAAAATGTAAGTAATAATTATAAAATGGGAAAGCAGAAATAAGTGTGACATAAATGTAAATGTGTTAGCTGACATAGAGGACAGCTACATGTAGTCTGAAAAACCTTTGTTGTCAAGTTTGCAGGTATATCAGCACGAGACATTCTTACATAGAAGAGTCTGTTAAAGTCTCTAACTCAGCGAAGCATTATTGGTCCCGTCTGTTTGGATAAATATAGTAAGTTGATGTTTGTCCATTTATTGACACATTTTCTTAAGTGCTTATCCAGTTCAGGATCACAGTGGAGCTGCAGCTGGATATGTTCATTAAATAAACCTTACAAAAGTTAACAATAAACCTGCATCCATGTACGTTGTTGTCCACAGGATAAGAAAATCAAACTGGAACACTGTGGAACATGTTAATAAATGTTTGTGTGTTTATGCCTGTGTCTTTCACAGGAGGCGCTGGAAGGTTTCCCTAATAGTTCCTGGTGAATCAAAGCAGAACCATAAAGGTTGCTGGATTGCATGATGGCCTTACCCCTGAGCAGTCATCCTGTTAAAGGAGGAACCAGTTAGAAGCTGTTTTCAAAGTAGCTGAGCAGATTTCATCTCAAGTAAGCGATTAACTGTTTGTTCATCTGTTCTGCCACTTAAAGAGCATTTAAGGACGTCTTTTGAGTGTCCAGCTGAATTAATTCTACTGGCTCTCATGGTCATTTGTTATTATAGACATATTTTTCATGTTCATCCAGCTATTTAGTAAATTCTATCTATTTAGTAATATCCGTCAGCTATAAAATGTAATATAAATATAAAAAATATCTAAATATCTCCTGCACTTTATATTTTAATGATGTAAGTCTGTTATCGTGTTACATTAGCATTCCTCACATATCAATGAGATGCTGTACAGTACAATCCTACTGACGCAGCAGAGGGATAACGACAGCTATTCAACATCGTTACACGACACATTCGAGCTGCATGACACAGACAAAGTGACTAAATCATCTTTTTTATGGTTTATTGTCTTCAAACCAGCAGACAAAGCCGATTGCAGAAGATTTCGGAGAAGAACTTCAGGCCGTGTACTGAAAAGGTATTTTTTTCTTGTTATCAAAAGACATTTGGAGTGGCAGCTTCTGCAACTGGTTGCACTAAAGTAAAGCTTACAGTCTAAGAAACCACAGTGTTGATATTCAGCACAAAGAGAAAAGCTCACTTGTTTGAATTTATTTACAATCATAGTTTTATAAATTCTGAATGTAAACATCTTTTACAGCTTTGATATTGTTTGACACTAGATATCAGGTTCAATTTAAAGGTTTCTGTGTCCCAATGAGCCATTTACACTGACCAGTGTTTCACTTTAACTGTAACACATTCATTATTTAGTTCCAACATTTCTAAGAGAAATAACTGAATGTAAAAAATGGCAGCCCTCAGGCCAGGTTTAATTGATAGAGATATATGCATGCATTGTGAAATTTATGTATCACATATAATTGTTATTCACCTAATCATGGCATACCCACCCCTTCCTCCCTAGTTAACTGCAACCCAAAATAACTAGTGGGGCTATTTACACACTCACAACCAGTGTGGGGTAAAAAGAGCCACCAAAAAGCTGTCAGCCACAGATGTGCTAGAAGAGTTAGAAACTCTACTTATGGAGAAACTTTCTAAGTCTAACAGGGGACAGGTACTCCTGCCCAAATAACATGATATAACCCCACATACAGCCCAGCCATAAAATGAACCAAGTCGTTTAATTAAAGACAGCATGGGACCAAATGCATGTAACCAGCCTGCACCAACCTGGCATTTCTTCCTCCTGAATTAAATGAATGAATGGATGAAAGTTAAATGACTACAAACCTAAAGCCACTAGTTCCCACACTGGAGCTCCCTGACACTGTGTGTTAACCGTATTTAGCTTGTATCAACAGTTGTAACAGGCTAAGCCACTTGAGACACTGCATTGAATTTGTTCTTGTCTTAATGATTTCAGCTGACTGGTTTCAACTCAGATGTTCTGCTTTTTCCTTTCAGTAGATCAAATCAGCTCGTGCTGCTTCTGCTTCCAATTTAATGGCAAGAAGAAGAAGAAGAATGCTTCAGCGAAGTGGCGTTCATGGTCTCAGTGAACAGTCATGGTCACACACTGCATGTGGTTTTAAAAGCAACATGTCTGTTCAGTACAACGATCGAGATGTGTAATATTAGTGCAGCTACGGTTTGTTCTTGAACATCAGTTCTGTTTTCTACTTTGATCACTTAGACCAAAAAAGTGTTGTTTTCAGATTCTTTCTTTTAAATCTATAAAGCACCTGCTCATTTTTTATTACAATTAGTTTCACATAAATGTTAGTTTTTCCTTTATGATCTTTTAATGCTTACACTACACTGTACACATTAGAGACATTTCTGTTACCTGTTTCTGTTGACTCAGAGTTGTGAAATGTTCTTTTATTTAATGCACAATATGAAGTTCATAATTTTCTTACAAATAAAACTCTAATGACAAACATGAACAGCTGTGCTTATTTCTGAGACATGAGTTTTTGAATGTGTTTAGACAGTGTGCATCTGTAATCTGAAACTGTAATGGTGAACCTGAGGTGATGGTCAACAGAAGGCTAATATATATCAATATAAAACAATATTGAAGTAATGTCTTTACCCCCTGCAGAGTGTGGACGCTGTGCACTCAATCACCTTATTCACTGTAGTAAACATGCACCGCTAGCTCAAGTGACTGACTGTCTCCATGGTTACATCGTATATTATTAGCTATGTAAACAGCTTCCATAGATACCGCCATAGCTCTCTGCAGCTGTAACACTTTCACACTTTGCAAATCATTTCACGATTTTGATAGTTATGAAGACAGAATATGTTTTTAAGGTCATGCTAGGCGGTTGCTATGGTGGTTGCTGTGGACTTGGCTGGACCGCGTCCGATTCCTGTTATTAGCTGTCCGCCGTAGGAAGGCTGCGTTCCATTTACAAGTAGTGACAGTCTGCCGCAACTCGAACTCAAACCCCGCTTTGTTCTTTAATTATAGGCCTTTTATAGCCGTTCATGACACGCGCATACACACACATAAAGCACTTTGCCTCACCATGAGAATGGAACTTTACCTAAGCTAACCTTTAAAATATCTGATATAGGATAGAAAAATGAAGCAACCAGAGATTTAATGATGAAGACTCTAAAACCCACTGTCTTGACAAAATAAAGCGTTTTTGTACAAATTCATATAAATAGCTGTAACTTTTGATAGAAGATTCAGATATACGTATTCATGACTTTATCTTATAGAACTCAATATCCCCGTGCTGGGCAAACAGAACAGGTTTTGCAGCCGTTTGAGCTAAGATTTTAAAATGATTCACATAATGAAAACCTATACTTTGTTTCAGGCGAGTTTCCCATTCAAATGCATGTAACAGTGAGAAACGCATTGTCTTGGCGAAATAAAGCGTTTTTGAACAACTTCATATAAATCGCTGTAACTTTTGATAGAAGACTCAGACAAACATGTTTATGGCTTTATCTTATAGAACTCAAGATCCCCGTGCTGGGCAAACAGGTTTTGCAGCCGTTTGAGCTAAGATTTTAAAATTATTCACATAATGAAAACCTATACTTTTTCTCGGGGAGTTTCCCATTCAAATGCATGTAACAGTGAGAAACGCACTGTCTTGGCGAAATAAAGCGTTTTTGAACAACTTCATATAAATCGCTGTAACTTTTGATAGAAGACTCAGACAAACATGTTTATGGCTTTATCTTATAGAACTCAATATCCCCGTGCTGGGCAAACAGAACAGGTTTTGCAGCCGTTTGAGCTAAGATTTTAAAATTATTCACATAATGAAAACCTATACTTTGTTTCAGGCGAGTTTCCCATTCAAATGCATGTCACAGTGAGAAACGCATTGTCTTGGCGAAATAAAGCGTTTTTGAACAACTTCATATAAATCGCTGTAACTTTTGATAGAAGACTCAGACAAACATGTTTATGGCTTTATCTTATAGAACTCAAGATCCCCGTGCTGGGCAAACAGGTTTTGCAGCCGTTTGAGCTAAGATTTTAAAATTATTCACATAATGAAAACCTATACTTTTTCTCGGGGAGTTTCCCATTCAAATGCATGTCACAGTGAGAAACGCATTGTCTTGGCGAAATAAAGCGTTTTCGTACAACTTCATATAAATCGCTGTTACTTTTGATAGAAGACTCAGACAAACATGTTTATGGCTTTATCTTATAGAACTCAAGATCCCCGTGCTGGGCAAACAGGTTTTGCAGCCGTTTGAGCTAAGATTTTAAAATGATTCACATAATGAAAACCTATACTTTGTTTCAGGCGAGTTTCCCATTCAAATGCATGTAACAGTGAGAAACGCATTGTCTTGGCGAAATAAAGCGTTTTTGAACAACTTCATATAAATTGCTGTAACTTTTGATAGAAGACTCAGACAAACATGTTTATGGCTTTATCTTATAGAACTCGATATCCCCGTGCTGGGCAAAAAGGTTTTGCAGCCGTTTGAGCTAAGATTTTAAAATTATTCACATAATGAAAACCTATACTTTGTTTCAGGCGAGTTTCCCAATCAAATGCATGTAAACAGTGAGAAACGCATTGTCTTGGCGAAATAAAGCGTTTTTGAACAACTTCATATAAATTGCTGTAACTTTTGATAGAAGACTCAGACAAACATGTTTATGGCTTTATCTTATAGAACTCGATATCCCCGTGCTGGGCAAAAAGGTTTTGCAGCCGTTTGAGCTAAGATTTTAAAATTATTCACATAATGAAAACCTATACTTTGTTTCAGGCGAGTTTCCCAATCAAATGCATGTAAACAGTGAGAAATGCATTGTCTTGGCGAAATAAAGCGTTTTTGAACAACTTCATATAAATCGCTGTAACTTTTGATAGAAGACTCAGACAAACATGTTTATGGCTTTATCTTATAGAACTCGATATCCCCGTGCTGGGCAAAAAGGTTTTGTAGCCGTTTGAGCTAAGATTTTAAAATTATTCACATAATGAAAACCTATACTTTTTCTCGGGGAGTTTCCCATTCAAATGCATGTAACAGTGAGAAACGCATTGTCTTGGCGAAATAAAGCGTTTTTGAACAACTTCATATAAATCGCTGTAACTTTTGATAGAAGACTCAGACAAACATGTTTATGGCTTTATCTTATAGAACTCAATATCCCCGTGCTGGGCAAACAGAACAGGTTTTGCAGCCGTTTGAGCTAAGATTTTAAAATTATTCACATAATGAAAACCTATACTTTTTCTCGGGGAGTTTCCCATTCAAATGCATGTAACAGTGAGAAACGCATTGTCTTGGCGAAATAAAGCGTTTTTGAACAACTTCATATAAATCGCTGTAACTTTTGATAGAAGACTCAGACAAACATGTTTATGGCTTTATCTTATAGAACTCAATATCCCCGTGCTGGGCAAACAGAACAGGTTTTGCAGCCGTTTGAGCTAAGATTTTAAAATTATTCACATAATGAAAACCTATACTTTGTTTCGGTCGAGTTTCCCATTCAAATGCATGTAACAGTGAGAAACGCATTGTCTTGGCAAAATAAAGCGTTTTTGAACAACTTCATATAAATTGCTGTAACTTTTGATAGAAGACTCAGACAAACATGTTTATGGCTTTATCTTATAGAACTCGATATCCCCGTGCTGGGCAAAAAGGTTTTGCAGCCGTTTGAGCTAAGATTTTAAAATTATTCACATAATGAAAACCTATACTTTGTTTCAGGCGAGTTTCCCAATCAAATGCATGTAAACAGTGAGAAACGCATTGTCTTGGCGAAATAAAGCGTTTTTGAACAACTTCATATAAATTGCTGTAACTTTTGATAGAAGACTCAGACAAACATGTTTATGGCTTTATCTTATAGAACTCGATATCCCCGTGCTGGGCAAAAAGGTTTTGCAGCCGTTTGAGCTAAGATTTTAAAATTATTCACATAATGAAAACCTATACTTTGTTTCAGGCGAGTTTCCCATTCAAATGCATGTAAACAGTGAGAAATGCATTGTCTTGGCGAAATAAAGCGTTTTTGAACAACTTCATATAAATCGCTGTAACTTTTGATAGAAGACTCAGACAAACATGTTTATGGCTTTATCTTATAGAACTCGATATCCCCGTGCTGGGCAAAAAGGTTTTGTAGCCGTTTGAGCTAAGATTTTAAAATTATTCACATAATGAAAACCTATACTTTTTCTCGGGGAGTTTCCCATTCAAATGCATGTAACAGTGAGAAACGCATTGTCTTGGCGAAATAAAGCGTTTTTGAACAACTTCATATAAATCGCTGTAACTTTTGATAGAAGACTCAGACAAACATGTTTATGGCTTTATCTTATAGAACTCAATATCCCCGTGCTGGGCAAACAGAACAGGTTTTGCAGCCGTTTGAGCTAAGATTTTAAAATTATTCACATAATGAAAACCTATACTTTTTCTCGGGGAGTTTCCCATTCAAATGCATGTAACAGTGAGAAACGCATTGTCTTGGCGAAATAAAGCGTTTTTGAACAACTTCATATAAATCGCTGTAACTTTTGATAGAAGACTCAGACAAACATGTTTATGGCTTTATCTTATAGAACTCAATATCCCCGTGCTGGGCAAACAGAACAGGTTTTGCAGCCGTTTGAGCTAAGATTTTAAAATTATTCACATAATGAAAACCTATACTTTGTTTCGGTCGAGTTTCCCATTCAAATGCATGTAACAGTGAGAAACGCATTGTCTTGGCAAAATAAAGCGTTTTTGAACAACTTCATATAAATTGCTGTAACTTTTGATAGAAGACTCAGACAAACATGTTTATGGCTTTATCTTATAGAACTCGATATCCCCGTGCTGGGCAAAAAGGTTTTGCAGCCGTTTGAGCTAAGATTTTAAAATTATTCACATAATGAAAACCTATACTTTGTTTCAGGCGAGTTTCCCATTCAAATGCATGTAAACAGTGAGAAATGCATTGTCTTGGCGAAATAAAGCGTTTTTGAACAACTTCATATAAATCGCTGTAACTTTTGATAGAAGACTCAGACAAACATGTTTATGGCTTTATCTTATAGAACTCAATATCCCCGTGCTGGGCAAAAAGGTTTTGCAGCCGTTTGAGCTAAGATTTTAAAATTATTCACATAATGAAAACCTATACTTTTTCTCGGGCGAGTTTCCCATTCAAATGCATGTAACAGTGAGAAACGCATTGTCTTGGCGAAATAAAGCGTTTTTGAACAACTTCATATAAATCGCTGTAACTTTTGATAGAAGACTCAGACAAACATGTTTATGGCTTTATCTTATAGAACTCAATATCCCCGTGCTGGGCAAACAGAACAGGTTTTGCAGCCGTTTGAGCTAAGATTTTAAAATTATTCACATAATGAAAACCTATACTTTGTTTCAGGCGAGTTTCCCATTCAAATGCATGTAACAGTGAGAAACGCATTGTCTTGGCGAAATAAAGCGTTTTTGAACAACTTCATATAAATCGCTGTAACTTTTGATAGAAGACTCAGACAAACATGTTTATGGCTTTATCTTATAGAACTCAAGATCCCCATGCTGGGCAAACAGAACAGGTTTTGCAGCCGTTTGAGCTAAGATTTTAAAATTATTCACATAATGAAAACCTATACTTTGTTTCAGGCGAGTTTCCCATTCAAATGCATGTAACAGTGAGAAACGCATTGTCTTGGCGAAATAAAGCGTTTTTGAACAACTTCATATAAATCGCTGTAACTTTTGATAGAAGACTCAGACAAACATGTTTATGGCTTTATCTTATAGAACTCAAGATCCCCATGCTGGGCAAACAGGTTTTGCAGCCGTTTGAGCTAAGATTTTAAAATTATTCACATAATGAAAACCTATACTTTTTCTCGGGCGAGTTTCCCATTCAAATGCATGTAACAGTGAGAAACGCATTGTCTTGGCGAAATAAAGCGTTTTTGAACAACTTCATATAAATCGCTGTAACTTTTGATAGAAGACTCAGACAAACATGTTTATGGCTTTATCTTATAGAACTCAATATCCCCGTGCTGGGCAAACAGAACAGGTTTTGCAGCCGTTTGAGCTAAGATTTTAAAATTATTCACATAATGAAAACCTATACTTTTTCTCGGGCGAGTTTCCCATTCAAATGCATGTAACAGTGAGAAACACACTGTCTTGGCGAAATAAAGCGTTTTTGAACAACTTCATATAAATCGCTGTAACTTTTGATAGAAGACTCAGACAAACATGTTTATGGCTTTATCTTATAGAACTCAATATCCCCGTGCTGGGCAAACAGAACAGGTTTTGCAGCCGTTTGAGCTAAGATTTTAAAATTATTCACATAATGAAAACCTATACTTTGTTTCAGGCGAGTTTCCCATTCAAATGCATGTAACAGTGAGAAACGCATTGTCTTGGCGAAATAAAGCGTTTTTGAACAACTTCATATAAATCGCTGTAACTTTTGATAGAAGACTCAGACAAACATGTTTATGGCTTTATCTTATAGAACTCAAGATCCCCATGCTGGGCAAACAGGTTTTGCAGCCGTTTGAGCTAAGATTTTAAAATTATTCACATAATGAAAACCTATACTTTTTCTCGGGCGAGTTTCCCATTCAAATGCATGTAACAGTGAGAAACGCATTGTCTTGGCGAAATAAAGCGTTTTTGAACAACTTCATATAAATCGCTGTAACTTTTGATAGAAGACTCAGACAAACATGTTTATGGCTTTATCTTATAGAACTCAATATCCCCGTGCTGGGCAAACAGAACAGGTTTTGCAGCCGTTTGAGCTAAGATTTTAAAATTATTCACATAATGAAAACCTATACTTTGTCTCGGGCGAGTTTCCCATTCAAATGCATGTAACAGTGAGAAACGCATTGTCTTGGCGAAATAAAGCGTTTTTGAACAACTTCATATAAATCGCTGTAACTTTTGATAGAAGACTCAGAGAAACATGTTTATGGCTTTATCTTATAGAACTCAAGATCCCCGTGCTGGGCAAACAGAACAGGTTTTGCAGCCGTTTGAGCTAAGATTTTAAAATTATTCACATAATGAAAACCTATACTTTTTCTCGGGCGAGTTTCCCATTCAAATGCATGTAACAGTGAGAAACGCATTGTCTTGGCGAAATAAAGCGTTTTTGAACAACTTCATATAAATCGCTGTAACTTTTGATAGAAGACTCAGACAAACATGTTTATGGCTTTATCTTATAGAACTCAATATCCCCGTGCTGGGCAAACAGAACAGGTTTTGCAGCCGTTTGAGCTAAGATTTTAAAATTATTCACATAATGAAAACCTATACTTTTTCTCGGGCGAGTTTCCCATTCAAATGCATGTAACAGTGAGAAACACACTGTCTTGGCGAAATAAAGCGTTTTTGAACAACTTCATATAAATCGCTGTAACTTTTGATAGAAGACTCAGACAAACATGTTTATGGCTTTATCTTATAGAACTCAATATCCCCGTGCTGGGCAAACAGAACAGGTTTTGCAGCCGTTTGAGCTAAGATTTTAAAATTATTCACATAATGAAAACCTATACTTTGTTTCAGGCGAGTTTCCCATTCAAATGCATGTAACAGTGAGAAACGCATTGTCTTGGCGAAATAAAGCGTTTTTGAACAACTTCATATAAATCGCTGTAACTTTTGATAGAAGACTCAGACAAACATGTTTATGGCTTTATCTTATAGAACTCAAGATCCCCATGCTGGGCAAACAGGTTTTGCAGCCGTTTGAGCTAAGATTTTAAAATTATTCACATAATGAAAACCTATACTTTTTCTCGGGCGAGTTTCCCATTCAAATGCATGTAACAGTGAGAAACGCATTGTCTTGGCGAAATAAAGCGTTTTTGAACAACTTCATATAAATCGCTGTAACTTTTGATAGAAGACTCAGACAAACATGTTTATGGCTTTATCTTATAGAACTCAATATCCCCGTGCTGGGCAAACAGAACAGGTTTTGCAGCCGTTTGAGCTAAGATTTTAAAATTATTCACATAATGAAAACCTATACTTTGTCTCGGGCGAGTTTCCCATTCAAATGCATGTAACAGTGAGAAACGCATTGTCTTGGCGAAATAAAGCGTTTTTGAACAACTTCATATAAATCGCTGTAACTTTTGATAGAAGACTCAGAGAAACATGTTTATGGCTTTATCTTATAGAACTCAAGATCCCCGTGCTGGGCAAACAGAACAGGTTTTGCAGCCGTTTGAGCTAAGATTTTAAAATTATTCACATAATGAAAACCTATACTTTGTCTCGGGCGAGTTTCCCATTCAAATGCATGTAACAGTGAGAAACACACTGTCTTGGCGAAATAAAGCGTTTTTGAACAACTTCATATAAATCGCTGTAACTTTTGATAGAAGACTCAGACAAACATGTTTATGGCTTTATCTTATAGAGCTCAAGATCCCCGTGCTGGGCAAACAGGTTTTGCAGCCGTTTGAGCTAAGATTTTAAAATTATTCACATAATGAAAACCTATACTTTGTCTCGGGCGAGTTTCCCATTCAAATGCATGTAACAGTGAGAAACACACTGTCTTGGCGAAATAAAGCGTTTTTGAACAACTTCATATAAATCGCTGTAACCTTTGATAGAAAACTCAGAAACACATGTTTATGGCTTTATCTTATAGAACTCAATATCCCCGTGCTGGGCAAACAGGTTTTGCAGCCGTTTGAGCTAAGATTTTAAAATTATTCACATAATGAAAACCTATACTTTGTCTCGGGCGAGTTTCCCATTCAAATGCATGTAACAGTGAGAAACACACAGTCTTGGCGAAATAAAGCGTTTTCGTACAACTTCATATAAATCGCTGTTACTTTTGATAGAAGACTCAGAAACACATGTTCATGGCTTTATCTTATAGAACTCAATATCCCCGTGCTGGGCAAACAGGGTTTGCAGCCGATTGAGCTAAGATTTTAAAATTATTCACATAATGAAAACCTATACTTTGTTTCAGGCCAGTTTCCCAATCAAATGCATGTAAACAGTGAGAAAGGCATTGTCTTGGCGAAATAAAGCGTTTTTGAACAACTTCATATAAATCGCTGTAACTTTTGATAGAAGACTCAGACAAACATGTTTATGGCTTTATCTTATAGAACTCAAGATCCCCGTGCTGGGCAAACAGAACAGGTTTTGCAGCCGTTTGAGCTAAGATTTTAAAATTATTCACATAATGAAAACCTATACTTTTTCTCGGGCGAGTTTCCCATTCAAATGCATGTAACAGTGAGAAACGCATTGTCTTGGCGAAATAAAGCGTTTTTGAACAACTTCATATAAATCGCTGTAACTTTTGATAGAAGACTCAGACAAACATGTTTATGGCTTTATCTTATAGAACTCAATATCCCCGTGCTGGGCAAACAGAACAGGTTTTGCAGCCGTTTGAGCTAAGATTTTAAAATTATTCACATAATGAAAACCTATACTTTGTCTCGGGCGAGTTTCCCATTCAAATGCATGTAACAGTGAGAAACGCATTGTCTTGGCGAAATAAAGCGTTTTTGAACAACTTCATATAAATCGCTGTAACTTTTGATAGAAGACTCAGAGAAACATGTTTATGGCTTTATCTTATAGAACTCAATATCCCCGTGCTGGGCAAACAGAACAGGTTTTGCAGCCGTTTGAGCTAAGATTTTAAAATTATTCACATAATGAAAACCTATACTTTGTCTCGGGCGAGTTTCCCATTCAAATGCATGTAACAGTGAGAAACGCATTGTCTTGGCGAAATAAAGCGTTTTTGAACAACTTCATATAAATCGCTGTAACTTTTGATAGAAGACTCAGAGAAACATGTTTATGGCTTTATCTTATAGAACTCAATATCCCCGTGCTGGGCAAACAGAACAGGTTTTGCAGCCGTTTGAGCTAAGATTTTAAAATTATTCACATAATGAAAACCTATACTTTGTCTCGGGCGAGTTTCCCATTCAAATGCATGTAACAGTGAGAAACACACTGTCTTGGCGAAATAAAGCGTTTTTGAACAACTTCATATAAATCGCTGTAACTTTTGATAGAAGACTCAGACAAACATGTTTATGGCTTTATCTTATAGAGCTCAAGATCCCCGTGCTGGGCAAACAGGTTTTGCAGCCGTTTGAGCTAAGATTTTAAAATTATTCACATAATGAAAACCTATACTTTGTCTCGGGCGAGTTTCCCATTCAAATGCATGTAACAGTGAGAAACACACTGTCTTGGCGAAATAAAGCGTTTTTGAACAACTTCATATAAATCGCTGTAACTTTTGATAGAAAACTCAGAAACACATGTTTATGGCTTTATCTTATAGAACTCAATATCCCCGTGCTGGGCAAACAGGTTTTGCAGCCGTTTGAGCTAAGATTTTAAAATTATTCACATAATGAAAACCTATACTTTGTCTCGGGCGAGTTTCCCATTCAAATGCATGTAACAGTGAGAAACACACAGTCTTGGCGAAATAAAGCGTTTTCGTACAACTTCATATAAATCGCTGTTACTTTTGATAGAAGACTCAGAAACACATGTTCATGGCTTTATCTTATAGAACTCAATATCCCCGTGCTGGGCAAACAGAACAGGTTTTGCAGCCGTTTGAGCTAAGATTTTAAAATTATTCACATAATGAAAACCTATACTTTGTCTCGGGCGAGTTTCCCATTCAAATGCATGTAACAGTGAGAAACGCATTGTCTTGGCGAAATAAAGCGTTTTTGAACAACTTCATATAAATCGCTGTAACTTTTGATAGAAGACTCAGACAAACATGTTTATGGCTTTATCTTATAGAACTCGATATCCCCGTGCTGGGCAAAAAGGTTTTGCAGCCGTTTGAGCTAAGATTTTAAAATTATTCACATAATGAAAACCTATACTTTGTTTCAGGCGAGTTTCCCATTCAAATGCATGTAACAGTGAGAAACGCATTGTCTTGGCGAAATAAAGCGTTTTTGAACAACTTCATATAAATCGCTGTAACTTTTGATAGAAGACTCAGACAAACATGTTTATGGCTTTATCTTATAGAACTCAATATCCCCGTGCTGGGCAAAAAGGTTTTGCAGCCGTTTGAGCTAAGATTTTAAAATTATTCACATAATGAAAACCTATACTTTTTCTCGGGCGAGTTTCCCATTCAAATGCATGTAACAGTGAGAAACGCATTGTCTTGGCGAAATAAAGCGTTTTTGAACAACTTCATATAAATCGCTGTAACTTTTGATAGAAGACTCAGACAAACATGTTTATGGCTTTATCTTATAGAACTCAATATCCCCGTGCTGGGCAAACAGAACAGGTTTTGCAGCCGTTTGAGCTAAGATTTTAAAATTATTCACATAATGAAAACCTATACTTTGTTTCAGGCGAGTTTCCCATTCAAATGCATGTAACAGTGAGAAACGCATTGTCTTGGCGAAATAAAGCGTTTTTGAACAACTTCATATAAATCGCTGTAACTTTTGATAGAAGACTCAGACAAACATGTTTATGGCTTTATCTTATAGAACTCAAGATCCCCATGCTGGGCAAACAGAACAGGTTTTGCAGCCGTTTGAGCTAAGATTTTAAAATTATTCACATAATGAAAACCTATACTTTGTTTCAGGCGAGTTTCCCATTCAAATGCATGTAACAGTGAGAAACGCATTGTCTTGGCGAAATAAAGCGTTTTTGAACAACTTCATATAAATCGCTGTAACTTTTGATAGAAGACTCAGACAAACATGTTTATGGCTTTATCTTATAGAACTCAAGATCCCCATGCTGGGCAAACAGGTTTTGCAGCCGTTTGAGCTAAGATTTTAAAATTATTCACATAATGAAAACCTATACTTTTTCTCGGGCGAGTTTCCCATTCAAATGCATGTAACAGTGAGAAACGCATTGTCTTGGCGAAATAAAGCGTTTTTGAACAACTTCATATAAATCGCTGTAACTTTTGATAGAAGACTCAGACAAACATGTTTATGGCTTTATCTTATAGAACTCAATATCCCCGTGCTGGGCAAACAGAACAGGTTTTGCAGCCGTTTGAGCTAAGATTTTAAAATTATTCACATAATGAAAACCTATACTTTTTCTCGGGCGAGTTTCCCATTCAAATGCATGTAACAGTGAGAAACACACTGTCTTGGCGAAATAAAGCGTTTTTGAACAACTTCATATAAATCGCTGTAACTTTTGATAGAAGACTCAGACAAACATGTTTATGGCTTTATCTTATAGAACTCAATATCCCCGTGCTGGGCAAACAGAACAGGTTTTGCAGCCGTTTGAGCTAAGATTTTAAAATTATTCACATAATGAAAACCTATACTTTGTTTCAGGCGAGTTTCCCATTCAAATGCATGTAACAGTGAGAAACGCATTGTCTTGGCGAAATAAAGCATTTTTGAACAACTTCATATAAATCGCTGTAACTTTTGATAGAAGACTCAGACAAACATGTTTATGGCTTTATCTTATAGAACTCAAGATCCCCATGCTGGGCAAACAGGTTTTGCAGCCGTTTGAGCTAAGATTTTAAAATTATTCACATAATGAAAACCTATACTTTTTCTCGGGCGAGTTTCCCATTCAAATGCATGTAACAGTGAGAAACGCATTGTCTTGGCGAAATAAAGCGTTTTTGAACAACTTCATATAAATCGCTGTAACTTTTGATAGAAGACTCAGACAAACATGTTTATGGCTTTATCTTATAGAACTCAATATCCCCGTGCTGGGCAAACAGAACAGGTTTTGCAGCCGTTTGAGCTAAGATTTTAAAATTATTCACATAATGAAAACCTATACTTTGTCTCGGGCGAGTTTCCCATTCAAATGCATGTAACAGTGAGAAACGCATTGTCTTGGCGAAATAAAGCGTTTTTGAACAACTTCATATAAATCGCTGTAACTTTTGATAGAAGACTCAGAGAAACATGTTTATGGCTTTATCTTATAGAACTCAATATCCCCGTGCTGGGCAAACAGAACAGGTTTTGCAGCCGTTTGAGCTAAGATTTTAAAATTATTCACATAATGAAAACCTATACTTTGTCTCGGGCGAGTTTCCCATTCAAATGCATGTAACAGTGAGAAACACACTGTCTTGGCGAAATAAAGCGTTTTTGAACAACTTCATATAAATCGCTGTAACTTTTGATAGAAGACTCAGACAAACATGTTTATGGCTTTATCTTATAGAGCTCAAGATCCCCGTGCTGGGCAAACAGGTTTTGCAGCCGTTTGAGCTAAGATTTTAAAATTATTCACATAATGAAAACCTATACTTTTTCTCGGGCGAGTTTCCCATTCAAATGCATGTAACAGTGAGAAACACACTGTCTTGGCGAAATAAAGCGTTTTTGAACAACTTCATATAAATCGCTGTAACTTTTGATAGAAAACTCAGAAACACATGTTTATGGCTTTATCTTATAGAACTCAATATCCCCGTGCTGGGCAAACAGGTTTTGCAGCCGTTTGAGCTAAGATTTTAAAATTATTCACATAATGAAAACCTATACTTTTTCTCGGGCGAGTTTCCCATTCAAATGCATGTAACAGTGAGAAACGCATTGTCTTGGCGAAATAAAGCGTTTTTGAACAACTTCATATAAATCGCTGTAACGTTTGATAGAAGACTCAGACAAACATGTTTATGGCTTTATCTTATAGAACTCAATATCCCCGTGCTGGGCAAACAGAACAGGTTTTGCAGCCGTTTGAGCTAAGATTTTAAAATTATTCACATAATGAAAACCTATACTTTTTCTCGGGCGAGTTTCCCATTCAAATGCATGTAACAGTGAGAAACGCATTGTCTTGGCGAAATAAAGCGTTTTTGAACAACTTCATATAAATCGCTGTAACTTTTGATAGAAGACTCAGACAAACATGTTTATGGCTTTATCTTATAGAACTCAATATCCCCGTGCTGGGCAAACAGAACAGGTTTTGCAGCCGTTTGAGCTAAGATTTTAAAATTATTCACATAATGAAAACCTATACTTTTTCTCGGGCGAGTTTCCCATTCAAATGCATGTAACAGTGAGAAACACACTGTCTTGGCGAAATAAAGCGTTTTTGAACAACTTCATATAAATCGCTGTAACTTTTGATAGAAGACTCAGACAAACATGTTTATGGCTTTATCTTATAGAACTCAATATCCCCGTGCTGGGCAAACAGAACAGGTTTTGCAGCCGTTTGAGCTAAGATTTTAAAATTATTCACATAATGAAAACCTATACTTTGTTTCAGGCGAGTTTCCCATTCAAATGCATGTAACAGTGAGAAACGCATTGTCTTGGCGAAATAAAGCATTTTTGAACAACTTCATATAAATCGCTGTAACTTTTGATAGAAGACTCAGACAAACATGTTTATGGCTTTATCTTATAGAACTCAAGATCCCCATGCTGGGCAAACAGGTTTTGCAGCCGTTTGAGCTAAGATTTTAAAATTATTCACATAATGAAAACCTATACTTTTTCTCGGGCGAGTTTCCCATTCAAATGCATGTAACAGTGAGAAACGCATTGTCTTGGCGAAATAAAGCGTTTTTGAACAACTTCATATAAATCGCTGTAACTTTTGATAGAAGACTCAGACAAACATGTTTATGGCTTTATCTTATAGAACTCAATATCCCCGTGCTGGGCAAACAGAACAGGTTTTGCAGCCGTTTGAGCTAAGATTTTAAAATTATTCACATAATGAAAACCTATACTTTGTCTCGGGCGAGTTTCCCATTCAAATGCATGTAACAGTGAGAAACGCATTGTCTTGGCGAAATAAAGCGTTTTTGAACAACTTCATATAAATCGCTGTAACTTTTGATAGAAGACTCAGAGAAACATGTTTATGGCTTTATCTTATAGAACTCAATATCCCCGTGCTGGGCAAACAGAACAGGTTTTGCAGCCGTTTGAGCTAAGATTTTAAAATTATTCACATAATGAAAACCTATACTTTGTCTCGGGCGAGTTTCCCATTCAAATGCATGTAACAGTGAGAAACACACTGTCTTGGCGAAATAAAGCGTTTTTGAACAACTTCATATAAATCGCTGTAACTTTTGATAGAAGACTCAGACAAACATGTTTATGGCTTTATCTTATAGAGCTCAAGATCCCCGTGCTGGGCAAACAGGTTTTGCAGCCGTTTGAGCTAAGATTTTAAAATTATTCACATAATGAAAACCTATACTTTTTCTCGGGCGAGTTTCCCATTCAAATGCATGTAACAGTGAGAAACACACTGTCTTGGCGAAATAAAGCGTTTTTGAACAACTTCATATAAATCGCTGTAACTTTTGATAGAAAACTCAGAAACACATGTTTATGGCTTTATCTTATAGAACTCAATATCCCCGTGCTGGGCAAACAGGTTTTGCAGCCGTTTGAGCTAAGATTTTAAAATTATTCACATAATGAAAACCTATACTTTGTCTCGGGCGAGTTTCCCATTCAAATGCATGTAACAGTGAGAAACACACAGTCTTGGCGAAATAAAGCGTTTTCGTACAACTTCATATAAATCGCTGTTACTTTTGATAGAAGACTCAGAAACACATGTTCATGGCTTTATCTTATAGAACTCAATATCCCCGTGCTGGGCAAACAGGGTTTGCAGCCGATTGAGCTAAGATTTTAAAATTATTCACATAATGAAAACCTATACTTTGTTTCAGGCCAGTTTCCCAATCAAATGCATGTAAACAGTGAGAAAGGCATTGTCTTGGCGAAATAAAGCGTTTTTGAACAACTTCATATAAATCGCTGTAACTTTTGATAGAAGACTCAGACAAACATGTTTATGGCTTTATCTTATAGAACTCAAGATCCCCGTGCTGGGCAAACAGAACAGGTTTTGCAGCCGTTTGAGCTAAGATTTTAAAATTATTCACATAATGAAAACCTATACTTTTTCTCGGGCGAGTTTCCCATTCAAATGCATGTAACAGTGAGAAACGCATTGTCTTGGCGAAATAAAGCGTTTTTGAACAACTTCATATAAATCGCTGTAACTTTTGATAGAAGACTCAGACAAACATGTTTATGGCTTTATCTTATAGAACTCAATATCCCCGTGCTGGGCAAACAGAACAGGTTTTGCAGCCGTTTGAGCTAAGATTTTAAAATTATTCACATAATGAAAACCTATACTTTGTCTCGGGCGAGTTTCCCATTCAAATGCATGTAACAGTGAGAAACGCATTGTCTTGGCGAAATAAAGCGTTTTTGAACAACTTCATATAAATCGCTGTAACTTTTGATAGAAGACTCAGAGAAACATGTTTATGGCTTTATCTTATAGAACTCAATATCCCCGTGCTGGGCAAACAGAACAGGTTTTGCAGCCGTTTGAGCTAAGATTTTAAAATTATTCACATAATGAAAACCTATACTTTGTCTCGGGCGAGTTTCCCATTCAAATGCATGTAACAGTGAGAAACACACTGTCTTGGCGAAATAAAGCGTTTTTGAACAACTTCATATAAATCGCTGTAACTTTTGATAGAAAACTCAGAAACACATGTTTATGGCTTTATCTTATAGAACTCAATATCCCCGTGCTGGGCAAACAGGTTTTGCAGCCGTTTGAGCTAAGATTTTAAAATTATTCACATAATGAAAACCTATACTTTGTCTCGGGCGAGTTTCCCATTCAAATGCATGTAACAGTGAGAAACACACAGTCTTGGCGAAATAAAGCGTTTTCGTACAACTTCATATAAATCGCTGTTACTTTTGATAGAAGACTCAGAAACACATGTTCATGGCTTTATCTTATAGAACTCAATATCCCCGTGCTGGGCAAACAGGGTTTGCAGCCGATTGAGCTAAGATTTTAAAATTATTCACATAATGAAAACCTATACTTTGTTTCAGGCCAGTTTCCCAATCAAATGCATGTAAACAGTGAGAAAGGCATTGTCTTGGCGAAATAAAGCGTTTTTGAACAACTTCATATAAATCGCTGTAACTTTTGATAGAAGACTCAGACAAACATGTTTATGGCTTTATCTTATAGAACTCAAGATCCCCGTGCTGGGCAAACAGAACAGGTTTTGCAGCCGTTTGAGCTAAGATTTTAAAATTATTCACATAATGAAAACCTATACTTTTTCTCGGGCGAGTTTCCCATTCAAATGCATGTAACAGTGAGAAACGCATTGTCTTGGCGAAATAAAGCGTTTTTGAACAACTTCATATAAATCGCTGTAACTTTTGATAGAAGACTCAGACAAACATGTTTATGGCTTTATCTTATAGAACTCAATATCCCCGTGCTGGGCAAACAGGTTTTGCAGCCGTTTGAGCTAAGATTTTAAAATTATTCACATAATGAAAACCTATACTTTGTCTCGGGCGAGTTTTCCATTCAAATGCATGTAACAGTGAGAAACACACTGTCTTGGCGAAATAAAGCGTTTTTGAACAACTTCATATAAATCGCTGTAACTTTTGATAGAAGACTCAGACAAACATGTTTATGGCTTTATCTTATAGAGCTCAAGATCCCCGTGCTGGGCAAACAGGTTTTGCAGCCGTTTGAGCTAAGATTTTAAAATTATTCACATAATGAAAACCTATACTTTGTCTCGGGCGAGTTTCCCATTCAAATGCATGTAACAGTGAGAAACACACAGTCTTGGCGAAATAAAGCGTTTTCGTACAACTTCATATAAATCGCTGTTACTTTTGATAGAAGACTCAGAAACACATGTTCATGGCTTTATCTTATAGAACTCAATATCCCCGTGCTGGGCAAACAGGGTTTGCAGCCGATTGAGCTAAGATTTTAAAATTATTCACATAATGAAAACCTATACTTTGTTTCAGGCCAGTTTCCCAATCAAATGCATGTAAACAGTGAGAAAGGCATTGTCTTGGCGAAATAAAGCGTTTTTGAACAACTTCATATAAATCGCTGTAACTTTTGATAGAAGACTCAGACAAACATGTTTATGGCTTTATCTTATAGAACTCAATATCCCCGTGCTGGGCAAACAGAACAGGTTTTGCAGCCGTTTGAGCTAAGATTTTAAAATTATTCACATAATGAAAACCTATACTTTGTTTCAGGCGAGTTTCCCATTCAAATGCATGTAACAGTGAGAAACGCATTGTCTTGGCGAAATAAAGCGTTTTTGAACAACTTCATATAAATCGCTGTAACTTTTGATAGAAGACTCAGACAAACATGTTTATGGCTTTATCTTATAGAACTCAATATCCCCGTGCTGGGCAAACAGAACAGGTTTTGCAGCCGTTTGAGCTAAGATTTTAAAATTATTCACATAATGAAAACCTATACTTTGTTTCAGGCGAGTTTCCCATTCAAATGCATGTCACAGTGAGAAACGCATTGTCTTGGCGAAATAAAGCGTTTTTGAACAACTTCATATAAATCGCTGTAACTTTTGATAGAAGACTCAGACAAACATGTTTATGGCTTTATCTTATAGAACTCAATATCCCCGTGCTGGGCAAACAGAACAGGTTTTGCAGCCGTTTGAGCTAAGATTTTAAAATTATTCACATAATGAAAACCTATACTTTTTCTCGGGCGAGTTTCCCATTCAAATGCATGTAACAGTGAGAAACACACTGTCTTGGCGAAATAAAGCGTTTTTGAACAACTTCATATAAATCGCTGTAACTTTTGATAGAAGACTCAGACAAACATGTTTATGGCTTTATCTTATAGAACTCAATATCCCCGTGCTGGGCAAACAGAACAGGTTTTGCAGCCGTTTGAGCTAAGATTTTAAAATTATTCACATAATGAAAACCTATACTTTGTTTCAGGCGAGTTTCCCATTCAAATGCATGTAACAGTGAGAAACGCATTGTCTTGGCGAAATAAAGCGTTTTTGAACAACTTCATATAAATCGCTGTAACTTTTGATAGAAGACTCAGACAAACATGTTTATGGCTTTATCTTATAGAACTCAAGATCCCCATGCTGGGCAAACAGGTTTTGCAGCCGTTTGAGCTAAGATTTTAAAATTATTCACATAATGAAAACCTATACTTTTTCTCGGGCGAGTTTCCCATTCAAATGCATGTAACAGTGAGAAACGCATTGTCTTGGCGAAATAAAGCGTTTTTGAACAACTTCATATAAATCGCTGTAACGTTTGATAGAAGACTCAGACAAACATGTTTATGGCTTTATCTTATAGAACTCAATATCCCCGTGCTGGGCAAACAGAACAGGTTTTGCAGCCGTTTGAGCTAAGATTTTAAAATTATTCACATAATGAAAACCTATACTTTGTCTCGGGCGAGTTTCCCATTCAAATGCATGTAACAGTGAGAAACGCATTGTCTTGGCGAAATAAAGCGTTTTTGAACAACTTCATATAAATCGCTGTAACTTTTGATAGAAGACTCAGAGAAACATGTTTATGGCTTTATCTTATAGAACTCAATATCCCCGTGCTGGGCAAACAGAACAGGTTTTGCAGCCGTTTGAGCTAAGATTTTAAAATTATTCACATAATGAAAACCTATACTTTGTTTCAGGCGAGTTTCCCAATCAAATGCATGTAAACAGTGAGAAATGCATTGTCTTGGCGAAATAAAGCGTTTTTGAACAACTTCATATAAATCGCTGTAACTTTTGATAGAAGACTCAGACAAACATGTTTATGGCTTTATCTTATAGAACTCGATATCCCCGTGCTGGGCAAAAAGGTTTTGTAGCCGTTTGAGCTAAGATTTTAAAATTATTCACATAATGAAAACCTATACTTTGTTTCAGGCGAGTTTCCCATTCAAATGCATGTCACAGTGAGAAACGCATTGTCTTGGCGAAATAAAGCGTTTTTGAACAACTTCATATAAATCGCTGTAACTTTTGATAGAAGACTCAGACAAACATGTTTATGGCTTTATCTTATAGAACTCAATATCCCCGTGCTGGGCAAACAGAACAGGTTTTGCAGCCGTTTGAGCTAAGATTTTAAAATTATTCACATAATGAAAACCTATACTTTTTCTCGGGCGAGTTTCCCATTCAAATGCATGTAACAGTGAGAAACACACTGTCTTGGCGAAATAAAGCGTTTTTGAACAACTTCATATAAATCGCTGTAACTTTTGATAGAAGACTCAGACAAACATGTTTATGGCTTTATCTTATAGAACTCAATATCCCCGTGCTGGGCAAACAGAACAGGTTTTGCAGCCGTTTGAGCTAAGATTTTAAAATTATTCACATAATGAAAACCTATACTTTGTTTCAGGCGAGTTTCCCATTCAAATGCATGTAACAGTGAGAAACGCATTGTCTTGGCGAAATAAAGCGTTTTTGAACAACTTCATATAAATCGCTGTAACTTTTGATAGAAGACTCAGACAAACATGTTTATGGCTTTATCTTATAGAACTCAAGATCCCCATGCTGGGCAAACAGGTTTTGCAGCCGTTTGAGCTAAGATTTTCAAATTATTCACATAATGAAAACCTATACTTTTTCTCGGGCGAGTTTCCCATTCAAATGCATGTAACAGTGAGAAACGCATTGTCTTGGCGAAATAAAGCGTTTTTGAACAACTTCATATAAATCGCTGTAACGTTTGATAGAAGACTCAGACAAACATGTTTATGGCTTTATCTTATAGAACTCAATATCCCCGTGCTGGGCAAACAGAACAGGTTTTGCAGCCGTTTGAGCTAAGATTTTAAAATTATTCACATAATGAAAACCTATACTTTGTCTCGGGCGAGTTTCCCATTCAAATGCATGTAACAGTGAGAAACGCATTGTCTTGGCGAAATAAAGCGTTTTTGAACAACTTCATATAAATCGCTGTAACTTTTGATAGAAGACTCAGAGAAACATGTTTATGGCTTTATCTTATAGAACTCAATATCCCCGTGCTGGGCAAACAGAACAGGTTTTGCAGCCGTTTGAGCTAAGATTTTAAAATTATTCACATAATGAAAACCTATACTTTGTCTCGGGCGAGTTTCCCATTCAAATGCATGTAACAGTGAGAAACACACTGTCTTGGCGAAATAAAGCGTTTTTGAACAACTTCATATAAATCGCTGTAACTTTTGATAGAAGACTCAGACAAACATGTTTATGGCTTTATCTTATAGAGCTCAAGATCCCCGTGCTGGGCAAACAGGTTTTGCAGCCGTTTGAGCTAAGATTTTAAAATTATTCACATAATGAAAACCTATACTTTGTCTCGGGCGAGTTTCCCATTCAAATGCATGTAACAGTGAGAAACACACTGTCTTGGCGAAATAAAGCGTTTTTGAACAACTTCATATAAATCGCTGTAACTTTTGATAGAAAACTCAGAAACACATGTTTATGGCTTTATCTTATAGAACTCAATATCCCCGTGCTGGGCAAACAGGTTTTGCAGCCGTTTGAGCTAAGATTTTAAAATTATTCACATAATGAAAACCTATACTTTGTCTCGGGAGAGTTTCCCATTCAAATGCATGTAACAGTGAGAAACACACAGTCTTTGCGAAATAAAGCGTTTTCGTACAACTTCATATAAATCGCTGTTACTTTTGATAGAAGACTCAGAAACACATGTTCATGGCTTTATCTTATAGAACTCAATATCCCCGTGCTGGGCAAACAGGGTTTGCAGCCGATTGAGCTAAGATTTTAAAATTATTCACATAATGAAAACCTATACTTTGTTTCAGGCCAGTTTCCCAATCAAATGCATGTAAACAGTGAGAAAGGCATTGTCTTGGCGAAATAAAGCGTTTTTGAACAACTTCATATAAATCGCTGTAACTTTTGATAGAAGACTCAGACAAACATGTTTATGGCTTTATCTTATAGAACTCAATATCCCCGTGCTGGGCAAACAGAACAGGTTTTGCAGCCGTTTGAGCTAAGATTTTAAAATTATTCACATAATGAAAACCTATACTTTGTTTCAGGCGAGTTTCCCATTCAAATGCATGTAACAGTGAGAAACGCATTGTCTTGGCGAAATAAAGCGTTTTTGAACAACTTCATATAAATCGCTGTAACTTTTGATAGAAGACTCAGACAAACATGTTTATGGCTTTATCTTATAGAACTCAATATCCCCGTGCTGGGCAAACAGAACAGGTTTTGCAGCCGTTTGAGCTAAGATTTTAAAATTATTCACATAATGAAAACCTATACTTTGTTTCAGGCGAGTTTCCCATTCAAATGCATGTCACAGTGAGAAACGCATTGTCTTGGCGAAATAAAGCGTTTTTGAACAACTTCATATAAATCGCTGTAACTTTTGATAGAAGACTCAGACAAACATGTTTATGGCTTTATCTTATAGAACTCAATATCCCCGTGCTGGGCAAACAGAACAGGTTTTGCAGCCGTTTGAGCTAAGATTTTAAAATTATTCACATAATGAAAACCTATACTTTTTCTCGGGCGAGTTTCCCATTCAAATGCATGTAACAGTGAGAAACACACTGTCTTGGCGAAATAAAGCGTTTTTGAACAACTTCATATAAATCGCTGTAACTTTTGATAGAAGACTCAGACAAACATGTTTATGGCTTTATCTTATAGAACTCAATATCCCCGTGCTGGGCAAACAGAACAGGTTTTGCAGCCGTTTGAGCTAAGATTTTAAAATTATTCACATAATGAAAACCTATACTTTGTTTCAGGCGAGTTTCCCATTCAAATGCATGTAACAGTGAGAAACGCATTGTCTTGGCGAAATAAAGCGTTTTTGAACAACTTCATATAAATCGCTGTAACTTTTGATAGAAGACTCAGACAAACATGTTTATGGCTTTATCTTATAGAACTCAAGATCCCCATGCTGGGCAAACAGGTTTTGCAGCCGTTTGAGCTAAGATTTTAAAATTATTCACATAATGAAAACCTATACTTTTTCTCGGGCGAGTTTCCCATTCAAATGCATGTAACAGTGAGAAACGCATTGTCTTGGCGAAATAAAGCGTTTTTGAACAACTTCATATAAATCGCTGTAACGTTTGATAGAAGACTCAGACAAACATGTTTATGGCTTTATCTTATAGAACTCAATATCCCCGTGCTGGGCAAACAGAACAGGTTTTGCAGCCGTTTGAGCTAAGATTTTAAAATTATTCACATAATGAAAACCTATACTTTGTCTCGGGCGAGTTTCCCATTCAAATGCATGTAACAGTGAGAAACGCATTGTCTTGGCGAAATAAAGCGTTTTTGAACAACTTCATATAAATCGCTGTAACTTTTGATAGAAGACTCAGAGAAACATGTTTATGGCTTTATCTTATAGAACTCAATATCCCCGTGCTGGGCAAACAGAACAGGTTTTGCAGCCGTTTGAGCTAAGATTTTAAAATTATTCACATAATGAAAACCTATACTTTGTTTCAGGCGAGTTTCCCAATCAAATGCATGTAAACAGTGAGAAATGCATTGTCTTGGCGAAATAAAGCGTTTTTGAACAACTTCATATAAATCGCTGTAACTTTTGATAGAAGACTCAGACAAACATGTTTATGGCTTTATCTTATAGAACTCGATATCCCCGTGCTGGGCAAAAAGGTTTTGTAGCCGTTTGAGCTAAGATTTTAAAATTATTCACATAATGAAAACCTATACTTTGTTTCAGGCGAGTTTCCCATTCAAATGCATGTCACAGTGAGAAACGCATTGTCTTGGCGAAATAAAGCGTTTTTGAACAACTTCATATAAATCGCTGTAACTTTTGATAGAAGACTCAGACAAACATGTTTATGGCTTTATCTTATAGAACTCAATATCCCCGTGCTGGGCAAACAGAACAGGTTTTGCAGCCGTTTGAGCTAAGATTTTAAAATTATTCACATAATGAAAACCTATACTTTGTTTCAGGCGAGTTTCCCATTCAAATGCATGTAACAGTGAGAAACGCATTGTCTTGGCGAAATAAAGCGTTTTTGAACAACTTCATATAAATCGCTGTAACTTTTGATAGAAGACTCAGACAAACATGTTTATGGCTTTATCTTATAGAACTCAAGATCCCCATGCTGGGCAAACAGGTTTTGCAGCCGTTTGAGCTAAGATTTTAAAATTATTCACATAATGAAAACCTATACTTTTTCTCGGGCGAGTTTCCCATTCAAATGCATGTAACAGTGAGAAACGCATTGTCTTGGCGAAATAAAGCGTTTTTGAACAACTTCATATAAATCGCTGTAACGTTTGATAGAAGACTCAGACAAACATGTTTATGGCTTTATCTTATAGAACTCAATATCCCCGTGCTGGGCAAACAGAACAGGTTTTGCAGCCGTTTGAGCTAAGATTTTAAAATTATTCACATAATGAAAACCTATACTTTGTCTCGGGCGAGTTTCCCATTCAAATGCATGTAACAGTGAGAAACGCATTGTCTTGGCGAAATAAAGCGTTTTTGAACAACTTCATATAAATCGCTGTAACTTTTGATAGAAGACTCAGAGAAACATGTTTATGGCTTTATCTTATAGAACTCAATATCCCCGTGCTGGGCAAACAGAACAGGTTTTGCAGCCGTTTGAGCTAAGATTTTAAAATTATTCACATAATGAAAACCTATACTTTGTCTCGGGCGAGTTTCCCATTCAAATGCATGTAACAGTGAGAAACACACTGTCTTGGCGAAATAAAGCGTTTTTGAACAACTTCATATAAATCGCTGTAACTTTTGATAGAAGACTCAGACAAACATGTTTATGGCTTTATCTTATAGAGCTCAAGATCCCCGTGCTGGGCAAACAGGTTTTGCAGCCGTTTGAGCTAAGATTTTAAAATTATTCACATAATGAAAACCTATACTTTGTCTCGGGCGAGTTTCCCATTCAAATGCATGTAACAGTGAGAAACACACTGTCTTGGCGAAATAAAGCGTTTTTGAACAACTTCATATAAATCGCTGTAACTTTTGATAGAAAACTCAGAAACACATGTTTATGGCTTTATCTTATAGAACTCAATATCCCCGTGCTGGGCAAACAGGTTTTGCAGCCGTTTGAGCTAAGATTTTAAAATTATTCACATAATGAAAACCTATACTTTGTCTCGGGCGAGTTTCCCATTCAAATGCATGTAACAGTGAGAAACACACAGTCTTTGCGAAATAAAGCGTTTTCGTACAACTTCATATAAATCGCTGTTACTTTTGATAGAAGACTCAGAAACACATGTTCATGGCTTTATCTTATAGAACTCAATATCCCCGTGCTGGGCAAACAGGGTTTGCAGCCGATTGAGCTAAGATTTTAAAATTATTCACATAATGAAAACCTATACTTTGTTTCAGGCCAGTTTCCCAATCAAATGCATGTAAACAGTGAGAAAGGCCTTGTCTTGGCGAAATAAAGCGTTTTTGAACAACTTCATATAAATCGCTGTAACTTTTGATAGAAGACTCAGACAAACATGTTTATGGCTTTATCTTATAGAACTCAAGATCCCCGTGCTGGGCAAACAGAACAGGTTTTGCAGCCGTTTGAGCTAAGATTTTAAAATTATTCACATAATGAAAACCTATACTTTTTCTCGGGCGAGTTTCCCATTCAAATGCATGTAACAGTGAGAAACGCATTGTCTTGGCGAAATAAAGCGTTTTTGAACAACTTCATATAAATCGCTGTAACTTTTGATAGAAGACTCAGACAAACATGTTTATGGCTTTATCTTATAGAACTCAATATCCCCGTGCTGGGCAAACAGGTTTTGCAGCCGTTTGAGCTAAGATTTTAAAATTATTCACATAATGAAAACCTATACTTTGTCTCGGGCGAGTTTCCCATTCAAATGCATGTAACAGTGAGAAACACACTGTCTTGGCGAAATAAAGCGTTTTTGAACAACTTCATATAAATCGCTGTAACTTTTGATAGAAGACTCAGACAAACATGTTTATGGCTTTATCTTATAGAGCTCAAGATCCCCGTGCTGGGCAAACAGGTTTTGCAGCCGTTTGAGCTAAGATTTTAAAATTATTCACATAATGAAAACCTATACTTTGTCTCGGGCGAGTTTCCCATTCAAATGCATGTAACAGTGAGAAACACACTGTCTTGGCGAAATAAAGCGTTTTTGAACAACTTCATATAAATCGCTGTAACTTTTGATAGAAGACTCAGACAAACATGTTTATGGCTTTATCTTATAGAGCTCAAGATCCCCGTGCTGGGCAAACAGGTTTTGCAGCCGTTTGAGCTAAGATTTTAAAATTATTCACATAATGAAAACCTATACTTTGTCTCGGGCGAGTTTCCCATTCAAATGCATGTAACAGTGAGAAACACACTGTCTTGGCGAAATAAAGCGTTTTTGAACAACTTCATATAAATCGCTGTAACTTTTGATAGAAAACTCAGAAACACATGTTCATGGCTTTATCTTATAGAACTCAATATCCCCGTGCTGGGCAAACAGGGTTTGCAGCCGATTGAGCTAAGATTTTAAAATTATTCACATAATGAAAACCTATACTTTGTCTCGGGCGAGTTTCCCATTCAAATGCATGTAACAGTGAGAAACACACTGTCTTGGCGAAATAAAGCGTTTTTGAACAACTTCATATAAATCGCTGTAACTTTTGATAGAAGACTCAGACAAACATGTTTATGGCTTTATCTTATAGAGCTCAAGATCCCCGTGCTGGGCAAACAGGTTTTGCAGCCGTTTGAGCTAAGATTTTAAAATTATTCACATAATGAAAACCTATACTTTGTCTCGGGCGAGTTTCCCATTCAAATGCATGTAACAGTGAGAAACACACTGTCTTGGCGAAATAAAGCGTTTTTGAACAACTTCATATAAATCGCTGTAACTTTTGATAGAAGACTCAGACAAACATGTTTATGGCTTTATCTTATAGAGCTCAAGATCCCCGTGCTGGGCAAACAGGTTTTGCAGCCGTTTGAGCTAAGATTTTAAAATTATTCACATAATGAAAACCTATACTTTGTCTCGGGCGAGTTTCCCATTCAAATGCATGTAACAGTGAGAAACACACTGTCTTGGCGAAATAAAGCGTTTTTGAACAACTTCATATAAATCGCTGTAACTTTTGATAGAAAACTCAGAAACACATGTTTATGGCTTTATCTTATAGAACTCAATATCCCCGTGCTGGGCAAACAGAACAGGTTTTGCAGCCGTTTGAGCTAAGATTTTAAAATTATTCACATAATGAAAACCTATACTTTGTCTCGGGCGAGTTTCCCATTCAAATGCATGTAACAGTGAGAAACACACTGTCTTGGCGAAATAAAGCGTTTTTGAACAACTTCATATAAATCGCTGTAACTTTTGATAGAAGACTCAGACAAACATGTTTATGGCTTTATCTTATAGAGCTCAAGATCCCCGTGCTGGGCAAACAGGTTTTGCAGCCGTTTGAGCTAAGATTTTAAAATTATTCACATAATGAAAACCTATACTTTGTCTCGGGCGAGTTTCCCATTCAAATGCATGTAACAGTGAGAAACACACTGTCTTGGCGAAATAAAGCGTTTTTGAACAACTTCATATAAATCGCTGTAACTTTTGATAGAAAACTCAGAAACACATGTTTATGGCTTTATCTTATAGAACTCAATATCCCCGTGCTGGGCAAACAGAACAGGTTTTGCAGCCGTTTGAGCTAAGATTTTAAAATTATTCACATAATGAAAACCTATACTTTGTCTCGGGCGAGTTTCCCATTCAAATGCATGTAACAGTGAGAAACGCATTGTCTTGGCGAAATAAAGCGTTTTTGAACAACTTCATATAAATCGCTGTAACTTTTGATAGAAGACTCAGACAAACATGTTTATGGCTTTATCTTATAGAACTCAATATCCCCGTGCTGGGCAAACAGAACAGGTTTTGCAGCCGTTTGAGCTAAGATTTTAAAATTATTCACATAATGAAAACCTATACTTTGTTTCAGGCGAGTTTCCCATTCAAATGCATGTAACAGTGAGAAACGCATTGTCTTGGCGAAATAAAGCGTTTTTGAACAACTTCATATAAATCGCTGTAACTTTTGATAGAAGACTCAGACAAACATGTTTATGGCTTTATCTTATAGAACTCAATATCCCCGTGCTGGGCAAACAGAACAGGTTTTGCAGCCGTTTGAGCTAAGATTTTAAAATTATTCACATAATGAAAACCTATACTTTGTTTCAGGCGAGTTTCCCATTCAAATGCATGTAACAGTGAGAAACGCATTGTCTTGGCGAAATAAAGCGTTTTTGAACAACTTCATATAAATCGCTGTAACTTTTGATAGAAGACTCAGACAAACATGTTTATGGCTTTATCTTATAGAACTCAATATCCCCATGCTGGGCAAACAGGTTTTGCAGCCGTTTGAGCTAAGATTTTAAAATTATTCACATAATGAAAACCTATACTTTGTCTCGGGCGAGTTTCCCATTCAAATGCATGTAACAGTGAGAAACACACTGTCTTGGCGAAATAAAGCGTTTTTGAACAACTTCATATAAATCGCTGTAACCTTTGATAGAAGACTCAGAAACACATGTTTATGGCTTTATCTTATAGAACTCAATATCCCCGTGCTGGGCAAACAGGTTTTGCAGCCGTTTGAGCTAAGATTTTAAAATTATTCACATAATGAAAACCTATACTTTGTTTCAGGCGAGTTTCCCATTCAAATGCATGTAACAGTGAGAAACACACTGTCTTGGCGAAATAAAGCGTTTTTCAACAACTTCATATAAATCGCTGTAACTTTTGATAGAAGACTCAGACAAACATGTTTATGGCTTTATCTTATAGAACTCAAGATCCCCGTGCTGGGCAAACAGGTTTTGCAGCCGTTTGAGCTAAGATTTTAAAATTATTCACATAATGAAAACCTATACTTTGTCTCGGGCGAGTTTCCCATTCAAATGCATGTAACAGTGAGAAACGCACTGTCTTGGCGAAATAAAGCGTTTTTGAACAACTTCATATAAATCGCTGTAACTTTTGATAGAAGACTCAGACAAACATGTTTATGGCTTTATCTTATAGAACTCAATATCCCCGTGCTGGGCAAACAGGTTTTGCAGCCGTTTGAGCTAAGATTTTAAAATTATTCACATAATGAAAACCTATACTTTGTTTCAGGCGAGTTTCCCATTCAAATGCATGTAACAGTGAGAAACACACTGTCTTGGCGAAATAAAGCGTTTTTCAACAACTTCATATAAATCGCTGTAACCTTTGATAGAAAACTCAGAAACACATGTTCATGGCTTTATCTTATAGAACTCAATATCCCCGTGCTGGGCAAACAGGTTTTGCAGCCGTTTGAGCTAAGATTTTAAAATTATTCACATAATGAAAACCTATACTTTGTCTCGGGCGAGTTTCCCATTCAAATGCATGTAACAGTGAGAAACACACAGTCTTGGCGAAATAAAGCGTTTTCGTACAACTTCATATAAATCGCTGTTACTTTTGATAGAAGACTCAGAAACACATGTTCATGGCTTTATCTTATAGAACTCAAGATCCCCGTGCTGGGCAAACAGGTTTTGCAGCCGTTTGAGCTAAGATTTTAAAATGATTCACATAATGAAAACCTATACTTTGTCTCGGGCGAGTTTCCCATTCAAATGCATGTAACAGTGAGAAACGCATTGTCTTGGCGAAATAAAGCGTTTTTCAACCACTTCATATAACTCGCTGTAACTTTTGTTAGAAGACTCAGACAAACATGTTTATGGCTTTATCTTATAGAACTCAATATCCCCGTGCTGGGCAAACAGAACAGGTTTTGCAGCCGTTTGAGCTAAGATTTTAAAATTATTCACATAATGAAAACCTATACTTTGTTTCAGGCGAGTTTCCCATTCAAATGCATGTAACAGTGAGAAACGCATTGTCTTGGCGAAATAAAGCGTTTTTGAACAACTTCATATAAATCGCTGTAACTTTTGATAGAAGACTCAGACAAACATGTTTATGGCTTTATCTTATAGAACTCAATATCCCCATGCTGGGCAAACAGGTTTTGCAGCCGTTTGAGCTAAGATTTTAAAATTATTCACATAATGAAAACCTATACTTTGTCTCGGGCGAGTTTCCCATTCAAATGCATGTAACAGTGAGAAACACACTGTCTTGGCGAAATAAAGCGTTTTTGAACAACTTCATATAAATCGCTGTAACCTTTGATAGAAGACTCAGAAACACATGTTTATGGCTTTATCTTATAGAACTCAATATCCCCGTGCTGGGCAAACAGGTTTTGCAGCCGTTTGAGCTAAGATTTTAAAATTATTCACATAATGAAAACCTATACTTTGTTTCAGGCGAGTTTCCCATTCAAATGCATGTAACAGTGAGAAACACACTGTCTTGGCGAAATAAAGCGTTTTTCAACAACTTCATATAAATCGCTGTAACTTTTGATAGAAGACTCAGACAAACATGTTTATGGCTTTATCTTATAGAACTCAAGATCCCCGTGCTGGGCAAACAGGTTTTGCAGCCGTTTGAGCTAAGATTTTAAAATTATTCACATAATGAAAACCTATACTTTGTCTCGGGCGAGTTTCCCATTCAAATGCATGTAACAGTGAGAAACACACTGTCTTGGCGAAATAAAGCGTTTTTGAACAACTTCATATAAATCGCTGTAACTTTTGATAGAAGACTCAGACAAACATGTTTATGGCTTTATCTTATAGAACTCAATATCCCCGTGCTGGGCAAACAGGTTTTGCAGCCGTTTGAGCTAAGATTTTAAAATTATTCACATAATGAAAACCTATACTTTGTTTCGGGCGAGTTTCCCATTCAAATGCATGTAACAGTGAGAAACACACTGTCTTGGCGAAATAAAGCGTTTTTCAACAACTTCATATAAATCGCTGTAACCTTTGATAGAAAACTCAGAAACACATGTTCATGGCTTTATCTTATAGAACTCAATATCCCCGTGCTGGGCAAACAGGTTTTGCAGCCGTTTGAGCTAAGATTTTAAAATTATTCACATAATGAAAACCTATACTTTGTCTCGGGCGAGTTTCCCATTCAAATGCATGTAACAGTGAGAAACACACAGTCTTGGCGAAATAAAGCGTTTTCGTACAACTTCATATAAATCGCTGTTACTTTTGATAGAAGACTCAGAAACACATGTTCATGGCTTTATCTTATAGAACTCAAGATCCCCGTGCTGGGCAAACAGGTTTTGCAGCCGTTTGAGCTAAGATTTTAAAATGATTCACATAATGAAAACCTATACTTTGTCTCGGGCGAGTTTCCCATTCAAATGCATGTAACAGTGAGAAACGCATTGTCTTGGCGAAATAAAGCGTTTTTCAACCACTTCATATAACTCGCTGTAACTTTTGATAGAAGACTCAGACAAACATGTTTATGGCTTTATCTTATATAACTCAATATCCCCGTGCTGGGCAAACAGAACAGGTTTTGCAGCCGTTTGAGCTAAGATTTTAAAATTATTCACATAATGAAAACCTATACTTTTTCTCGGGCGAGTTTCCCATTCAAATGCATGTAACAGTGAGAAACGCATTGTCTTGGCGAAATAAAGCGTTTTTGAACAACTTCATATAAATCGCTGTAACCTTTGATAGAAGACTCAGACAAACATGTTTATGGCTTTATCTTATAGAACTAAATATCCCCGTGCTGGGCAAACAGAACAGGTTTTGCAGCCGTTTGAGCTAAGATTTTAAAATTATTCACATAATGAAAACCTATACTTTGTTTCAGGCGAGTTTCCCATTCAAATGCATGTAACAGTGAGAAACGCATTGTCTTGGCGAAATAAAGCGTTTTTGAACAACTTCATATAAATCGCTGTAACTTTTGATAGAAGACTCAGACAAACATGTTTATGGCTTTATCTTATAGAACTCAAGATCCCCATGCTGGGCAAACAGGGTTTGCAGCCGTTTGAGCTAAGATTTTAAAATTATTCACATAATGAAAACCTATACTTTGTTTCAGGCGAGTTTCCCATTCAAATGCATGTAACAGTGAGAAACGCATTGTCTTGGCGAAATAAAGCGTTTTTGAACAACTTCATATAAATCGCTGTAACTTTTGATAGAAGACTCAGACAAACATGTTTATGGCTTTATCTTATAGAACTCAATATCCCCGTGCTGGGCAAACAGGGTTTGCAGCCGATTGAGCTAAGATTTTAAAATTATTCACATAATGAAAACCTATACTTTGTTTCAGGCGAGTTTCCCATTCAAATGCATGTAACAGTGAGAAACACACTGTCTTGGCGAAATAAAGCGTTTTTCAACAACTTCATATAAATCGCTGTAACCTTTGATAGAAAACTCAGAAACACATGTTCATGGCTTTATCTTATAGAACTCAATATCCCCGTGCTGGGCAAACAGAACAGGTTTTGCAGCCGTTTGAGCTAAGATTTTAAAATTATTCACATAATGAAAACCTATACTTTGTCTCGGGCGAGTTTCCCATTCAAATGCATGTAACAGTGAGAAACACACAGTCTTGGCGAAATAAAGCGTTTTCGTACAACTTCATATAAATCGCTGTTACTTTTGATAGAAGACTCAGAAACACATGTTCATGGCTTTATCTTATAGAACTCAATATCCCCGTGCTGGGCAAACAGGGTTTGCAGCCGATTGAGCTAAGATTTTAAAATTATTCACATAATGAAAACCTATACTTTGTTTCAGGCGAGTTTCCCATTCAAATGCATGTAACAGTGAGAAACACACTGTCTTGGCGAAATAAAGCGTTTTTCAACAACTTCATATAAATCGCTGTAACCTTTGATAGAAAACTCAGAAACACATGTTCATGGCTTTATCTTATAGAACTCAATATCCCCGTGCTGGGCAAACAGAACAGGTTTTGCAGCCGTTTGAGCTAAGATTTTAAAATTATTCACATAATGAAAACCTATACTTTTTCTCGGGCGAGTTTCCCATTCAAATGCATGTAACAGTGAGAAACGCATTGTCTTGGCGAAATAAAGCGTTTTTGAACAACTTCATATAAATCGCTGTAACTTTTGATAGAAGACTCAGACAAACATGTTTATGGCTTTATCTTATAGAACTCAAGATCCCCGTGCTGGGCAAACAGGTTTTGCAGCCGTTTGAGCTAAGATTTTAAAATTATTCACATAATGAAAACCTATACTTTGTCTCGGGCGAGTTTCCCATTCAAATGCATGTAACAGTGAGAAACACATTGTCTTGGCGAAATAAAGCGTTTTTCAACCACTTCATATAACTCGCTGTAACTTTTGATAGAAGACTCAGACAAACATGTTTATGGTTTTATCTTATATAACTCAATATCCCCGTGCTGGGCAAACAGAACAGGTTTTGCAGCCGTTTGAGCTAAGATTTTAAAATTATTCACATAATGAAAACCTATACTTTGTCTCGGGCGAGTTTCCCATTCAAATGCATGTAACAGTGAGAAACACACTGTCTTGGCGAAATAAAGCGTTTTTGAACAACTTCATATAGATCGCTGTAACCTTTGATAGAAGACTCAGAAACACATGTTTATGGCTTTATCTTATAGAACTCAATATCCCCGTGCTGGGCAAACAGGTTTTGCAGCCGTTTGAGCTAAGATTTTAAAATTATTCACATAATGAAAACCTATACTTTGTCTCGGGCGAGTTTCCCATTCAAATGCATGTAACAGTGAGAAACACACTGTCTTGGCGAAATAAAGCGTTTTTGAACAACTTCATATAAATCGCTGTAACTTTTGATAGAAGACTCAGACAAACATGTTTATGGCTTTATCTTATAGAACTCAATATCCCCGTGCTGGGCAAACAGAACAGGTTTTGCAGCCGTTTGAGCTAAGATTTTAAAATTATTCACATAATGAAAACCTATACTTTGTCTCGGGCGAGTTTCCCATTCAAATGCATGTAACAGTGAGAAACACACAGTCTTGGCGAAATAAAGCGTTTTCGTACAACTTCATATAAATCGCTGTTACTTTTGATAGAAGACTCAGAAACACATGTTCATGGCTTTATCTTATAGAACTCAAGATCCCCGTGCTGGGCAAACAGAACAGGTTTTGCAGCCGTTTGAGCTAAGATTTTAAAATTATTCACATAATGAAAACCTATACTTTGTCTCGGGCGAGTTTCCCATTCAAATGCATGTAACAGTGAGAAACACACAGTCTTGGCGAAATAAAGCGTTTTCGTACAACTTCATATAAATCGCTGTTACTTTTGATAGAAAACTCAGAAACACATGTTCATGGCTTTATCTTATAGAACTCAATATCCCCGTGCTGGGCAAACAGAACAGGTTTTGCAGCCGTTTGAGCTAAGATTTTAAAATTATTCACATAATGAAAACCTATACTTTGTCTCGGGCGAGTTTCCCATTCAAATGCATGTAACAGTGAGAAACACACTGTCTTGGCGAAATAAAGCGTTTTTGAACAACTTCATATAAATCGCTGTAACTTTTGATAGAAGACTCAGAAACACATGTTCATGGCTTTATCTTATAGAACTCAATATCCCCGTGCTGGGCAAACAGGGTTTGCAGCCGATTGAGCTAAGATTTTAAAATTATTCACATAATGAAAACCTATACTTTGTTTCAGGCGAGTTTCCCATTCAAATGCATGTAACAGTGAGAAACACACTGTCTTGGCGAAATAAAGCGTTTTTCAACAACTTCATATAAATCGCTGTAACTTTTGATAGAAGACTCAGAGAAACATGTTTATGGCTTTATCTTATAGAACTCAATATCCCCGTGCTGGGCAAACAGAACAGGTTTTGCAGCCGTTTGAGCTAAGATTTTAAAATTATTCACATAATGAAAACCTATACTTTGTCTCGGGCGAGTTTCCCATTCAAATGCATGTAACAGTGAGAAACACACTGTCTTGGCGAAATAAAGCGTTTTTGAACAACTTCATATAAATCGCTGTAACTTTTGATAGAAGACTCAGACAAACATGTTTATGGCTTTATCTTATAGAACTCAATATCCCCGTGCTGGGCAAACAGGTTTTGCAGCCGTTTGAGCTAAGATTTTAAAATTATTCACATAATGAAAACCTATACTTTGTCTCGGGCGAGTTTCCCATTCAAATGCATGTAACAGTGAGAAACACACTGTCTTGGCGAAATAAAGCGTTTTTGAACAACTTCATATAAATCGCTGTAACTTTTGATAGAAGACTCAGACAAACATGTTTATGGCTTTATCTTATAGAACTCAATATCCCCGTGCTGGGCAAACAGGTTTTGCAGCCGTTTGAGCTAAGATTTTAAAATTATTCACATAATGAAAACCTATACTTTGTCTCGGGCGAGTTTCCCATTCAAATGCATGTAACAGTGAGAAACACACAGTCTTGGCGAAATAAAGCGTTTTCGTACAACTTCATATAAATCGCTGTTACTTTTGATAGAAGACTCAGAAACACATGTTCATGGCTTTATCTTATAGAACTCAAGATCCCCGTGCTGGGCAAACAGAACAGGTTTTGCAGCCGTTTGAGCTAAGATTTTAAAATTATTCACATAATGAAAACCTATACTTTGTCTCGGGCGAGTTTCCCATTCAAATGCATGTAACAGTGAGAAACACACTGTCTTGGCGAAATAAAGCGTTTTTGAACAACTTCATATAAATCGCTGTAACTTTTGATAGAAGACTCAGACAAACATGTTTATGGCTTTATCTTATAGAACTCAATATCCCCGTGCTGGGCAAACAGGTTTTGCAGCCGTTTGAGCTAAGATTTTAAAATTATTCACATAATGAAAACCTATACTTTGTCTCGGGCGAGTTTCCCATTCAAATGCATGTAACAGTGAGAAACACACTGTCTTGGCGAAATAAAGCGTTTTTGAACAACTTCATATAAATCGCTGTAACTTTTGATAGAAGACTCAGACAAACATGTTTATGGCTTTATCTTATAGAACTCAATATCCCCGTGCTGGGCAAACAGGTTTTGCAGCCGTTTGAGCTAAGATTTTAAAATTATTCACATAATGAAAACCTATACTTTGTCTCGGGCGAGTTTCCCATTCAAATGCATGTAACAGTGAGAAACACACAGTCTTGGCGAAATAAAGCGTTTTCGTACAACTTCATATAAATCGCTGTTACTTTTGATAGAAAACTCAGAAACACATGTTCATGGCTTTATCTTATAGAACTCAATATCCCCGTGCTGGGCAAACAGAACAGGTTTTGCAGCCGTTTGAGCTAAGATTTTAAAATTATTCACATAATGAAAACCTATACTTTGTCTCGGGCGAGTTTCCCATTCAAATGCATGTAACAGTGAGAAACACACTGTCTTGGCGAAATAAAGCGTTTTTGAACAACTTCATATAAATCGCTGTAACTTTTGATAGAAGACTCAGAAACACATGTTCATGGCTTTATCTTATAGAACTCAATATCCCCGTGCTGGGCAAACAGGGTTTGCAGCCGATTGAGCTAAGATTTTAAAATTATTCACATAATGAAAACCTATACTTTGTTTCAGGCGAGTTTCCCATTCAAATGCATGTAACAGTGAGAAACACACTGTCTTGGCGAAATAAAGCGTTTTTCAACAACTTCATATAAATCGCTGTAACCTTTGATAGAAAACTCAGAAACACATGTTCATGGCTTTATCTTATAGAACTCAATATCCCCGTGCTGGGCAAACAGAACAGGTTTTGCAGCCGTTTGAGCTAAGATTTTAAAATTATTCACATAATGAAAACCTATACTTTGTCTCGGGCGAGTTTCCCATTCAAATGCATGTAACAGTGAGAAACACACAGTCTTGGCGAAATAAAGCGTTTTCGTACAACTTCATATAAATCGCTGTTACTTTTGATAGAAGACTCAGAAACACATGTTCATGGCTTTATCTTATAGAACTCAATATCCCCGTGCTGGGCAAACAGGGTTTGCAGCCGATTGAGCTAAGATTTTAAAATTATTCACATAATGAAAACCTATACTTTGTTTCAGGCGAGTTTCCCATTCAAATGCATGTAACAGTGAGAAACACACTGTCTTGGCGAAATAAAGCGTTTTTCAACAACTTCATATAAATCGCTGTAACCTTTGATAGAAAACTCAGAAACACATGTTCATGGCTTTATCTTATAGAACTCAATATCCCCGTGCTGGGCAAACAGAACAGGTTTTGCAGCCGTTTGAGCTAAGATTTTAAAATTATTCACATAATGAAAACCTATACTTTTTCTCGGGCGAGTTTCCCATTCAAATGCATGTAACAGTGAGAAACGCATTGTCTTGGCGAAATAAAGCGTTTTTGAACAACTTCATATAAATCGCTGTAACTTTTGATAGAAGACTCAGACAAACATGTTTATGGCTTTATCTTATAGAACTCAAGATCCCCGTGCTGGGCAAACAGGTTTTGCAGCCGTTTGAGCTAAGATTTTAAAATTATTCACATAATGAAAACCTATACTTTGTCTCGGGCGAGTTTCCCATTCAAATGCATGTAACAGTGAGAAACGCATTGTCTTGGCGAAATAAAGCGTTTTTCAACCACTTCATATAGATCGCTGTAACCTTTGATAGAAGACTCAGAAACACATGTTTATGGCTTTATCTTATAGAACTCAATATCCCCGTGCTGGGCAAACAGGTTTTGCAGCCGTTTGAGCTAAGATTTTAAAATTATTCACATAATGAAAACCTATACTTTGTTTCAGGCGAGTTTCCCATTCAAATGCATGTAACAGTGAGAAACACACTGTCTTGGCGAAATAAAGCGTTTTTGAACAACTTCATATAAATCGCTGTAACTTTTGATAGAAGACTCAGACAAACATGTTTATGGCTTTATCTTATAGAACTCAATATCCCCGTGCTGGGCAAACAGAACAGGTTTTGCAGCCGTTTGAGCTAAGATTTTAAAATTATTCACATAATGAAAACCTATACTTTGTCTCGGGCGAGTTTCCCATTCAAATGCATGTAACAGTGAGAAACACACTGTCTTGGCGAAATAAAGCGTTTTTGAACAACTTCATATAAATCGCTGTAACTTTTGATAGAAGACTCAGACAAACATGTTTATGGCTTTATCTTATAGAACTCAATATCCCCGTGCTGGGCAAACAGGTTTTGCAGCCGTTTGAGCTAAGATTTTAAAATTATTCACATAATGAAAACCTATACTTTGTTTCAGGCGAGTTTCCCATTCAAATGCATGTAACAGTGAGAAACGCATTGTCTTGGCGAAATAAAGCGTTTTTGAACAACTTCATATAAATCGCTGTAACTTTTGATAGAAGACTCAGACAAACATGTTTATGGCTTTATCTTATAGAACTCAAGATCCCCATGCTGGGCAAACAGGTTTTGCAGCCGTTTGAGCTAAGATTTTAAAATTATTCACATAATGAAAACCTATACTTTGTCTCGGGCGAGTTTCCCATTCAAATGCATGTAACAGTGAGAAACACACTGTCTTGGCGAAATAAAGCGTTTTTGAACAACTTCATATAAATCGCTGTAACTTTTGATAGAAGACTCAGACAAACATGTTTATGGCTTTATCTTATAGAACTCAAGATCCCCATGCTGGGCAAACAGGTTTTGCAGCCGTTTGAGCTAAGATTTTAAAATTATTCACATAATGAAAACCTATACTTTGTCTCGGGCGAGTTTCCCATTCAAATGCATGTAACAGTGAGAAACACACAGTCTTGGCGAAATAAAGCGTTTTCGTACAACTTCATATAAATCGCTGTTACTTTTGATAGAAGACTCAGAAACACATGTTCATGGCTTTATCTTATAGAACTCAATATCCCCGTGCTGGGCAAACAGGGTTTGCAGCCGATTGAGCTAAGATTTTAAAATTATTCACATAATGAAAACCTATACTTTGTTTCAGGCCAGTTTCCCAATCAAATGCATGTAAACAGTGAGAAAGGCATTGTCTTGGCGAAATAAAGCGTTTTTGAACAACTTCATATGAATCGCTGTAACTTTTGATAGAAGACTCAGACAAACATGTTTATGGCTTTATCTTATAGAACTCAAGATCCCCGTGCTGGGCAAACAGGTTTTGCAGCCGTTTGAGCTAAGCTTTTAAAATTATTCACATAATGAAAACCTATACTTTGTCTCGGGCGAGTTTCCCATTCAAATGCATGTAACAGTGAGAAACGCATTGTCTTGGCGAAATAAAGCGTTTTTCAACCACTTCATATAACTCGCTGTAACTTTTGATAGAAGACTCAGACAAACATGTTTATGGCTTTATCTTATAGAACTCAATATCCCCGTGCTGGGCAAACAGAACAGGTTTTGCAGCCGTTTGAGCTAAGATTTTAAAATTATTCACATAATGAAAACCTATACTTTTTCTCGGGCGAGTTTCCCATTCAAATGCATGTAACAGTGAGAAACGCATTGTCTTGGCGAAATAAAGCGTTTTTGAACAACTTCATATAAATCGCTGTAACTTTTGATAGAAGACTCAGACAAACATGTTTATGGCTTTATCTTATAGAACTCAATATCCCCATGCTGGGCAAACAGGTTTTGCAGCCGTTTGAGCTAAGATTTTAAAATTATTCACATAATGAAAACCTATACTTTGTCTCGGGCGAGTTTCCCATTCAAATGCATGTAACAGTGAGAAACACACTGTCTTGGCGAAATAAAGCGTTTTTGAACAACTTCATATAAATCGCTGTAACCTTTGATAGAAGACTCAGAAACACATGTTTATGGCTTTATCTTATAGAACTCAATATCCCCGTGCTGGGCAAACAGGTTTTGCAGCCGTTTGAGCTAAGATTTTAAAATTATTCACATAATGAAAACCTATACTTTGTCTCGGGCGAGTTTCCCATTCAAATGCATGTAACAGTGAGAAACACACTGTCTTGGCGAAATAAAGCGTTTTTGAACAACTTCATATAAATCGCTGTAACTTTTGATAGAAGACTCAGACAAACATGTTTATGGCTTTATCTTATAGAACTCAATATCCCCGTGCTGGGCAAACAGGTTTTGCAGCCGTTTGAGCTAAGATTTTAAAATTATTCACATAATGAAAACCTATACTTTGTTTCAGGCGAGTTTCCCATTCAAATGCATGTAACAGTGAGAAACGCATTGTCTTGGCGAAATAAAGCGTTTTTGAACAACTTCATATAAATCGCTGTAACTTTTGATAGAAGACTCAGACAAACATGTTTATGGCTTTATCTTATAGAACTCAAGATCCCCATGCTGGGCAAACAGGTTTTGCAGCCGTTTGAGCTAAGATTTTAAAATTATTCACATAATGAAAACCTATACTTTGTCTCGGGCGAGTTTCCCATTCAAATGCATGTAACAGTGAGAAACACACTGTCTTGGCGAAATAAAGCGTTTTTGAACAACTTCATATAAATCGCTGTAACTTTTGATAGAAGACTCAGACAAACATGTTTATGGCTTTATCTTATAGAACTCAAGATCCCCATGCTGGGCAAACAGGTTTTGCAGCCGTTTGAGCTAAGATTTTAAAATTATTCACATAATGAAAACCTATACTTTGTCTCGGGCGAGTTTCCCATTCAAATGCATGTAACAGTGAGAAACACACAGTCTTGGCGAAATAAAGCGTTTTCGTACAACTTCATATAAATCGCTGTTACTTTTGATAGAAGACTCAGAAACACATGTTCATGGCTTTATCTTATAGAACTCAATATCCCCGTGCTGGGCAAACAGGGTTTGCAGCCGATTGAGCTAAGATTTTAAAATTATTCACATAATGAAAACCTATACTTTGTTTCAGGCCAGTTTCCCAATCAAATGCATGTAAACAGTGAGAAAGGCATTGTCTTGGCGAAATAAAGCGTTTTTGAACAACTTCATATGAATCGCTGTAACTTTTGATAGAAGACTCAGACAAACATGTTTATGGCTTTATCTTATAGAACTCAAGATCCCCGTGCTGGGCAAACAGGTTTTGCAGCCGTTTGAGCTAAGCTTTTAAAATTATTCACATAATGAAAACCTATACTTTGTCTCGGGCGAGTTTCCCATTCAAATGCATGTAACAGTGAGAAACGCATTGTCTTGGCGAAATAAAGCGTTTTTCAACCACTTCATATAACTCGCTGTAACTTTTGATAGAAGACTCAGACAAACATGTTTATGGCTTTATCTTATAGAACTCAATATCCCCGTGCTGGGCAAACAGAACAGGTTTTGCAGCCGTTTGAGCTAAGATTTTAAAATTATTCACATAATGAAAACCTATACTTTTTCTCGGGCGAGTTTCCCATTCAAATGCATGTAACAGTGAGAAACGCATTGTCTTGGCGAAATAAAGCGTTTTTGAACAACTTCATATAAATCGCTGTAACTTTTGATAGAAGACTCAGACAAACATGTTTATGGCTTTATCTTATAGAACTCAATATCCCCATGCTGGGCAAACAGGTTTTGCAGCCGTTTGAGCTAAGATTTTAAAATTATTCACATAATGAAAACCTATACTTTGTCTCGGGCGAGTTTCCCATTCAAATGCATGTAACAGTGAGAAACACACTGTCTTGGCGAAATAAAGCGCCAAGAGGGTTAGGCGCTTTAAAGTATAGGTTTTCACATAATGAAAACCTATACTTTGTTTCAGGCGAGTTTCCCATTCAAATGCATGTAACAGTGAGAAACACACTGTCTTGGCGAAATAAAGCGTTTTTCAACAACTTCATATAAATCGCTGTAACTTTTGATAGAAGACTCAGAGAAACATGTTTATGGCTTTATCTTATAGAACTCAATATCCCCGTGCTGGGCAAACAGAACAGGTTTTGCAGCCGTTTGAGCTAAGATTTTAAAATTATTCACATAATGAAAACCTATACTTTGTCTCGGGCGAGTTTCCCATTCAAATGCATGTAACAGTGAGAAACACACTGTCTTGGCGAAATAAAGCGTTTTTGAACAACTTCATATAAATCGCTGTAACTTTTGATAGAAGACTCAGACAAACATGTTTATGGCTTTATCTTATAGAACTCAATATCCCCGTGCTGGGCAAACAGGTTTTGCAGCCGTTTGAGCTAAGATTTTAAAATTATTCACATAATGAAAACCTATACTTTGTCTCGGGCGAGTTTCCCATTCAAATGCATGTAACAGTGAGAAACACACTGTCTTGGCGAAATAAAGCGTTTTTGAACAACTTCATATAAATCGCTGTAACTTTTGATAGAAGACTCAGACAAACATGTTTATGGCTTTATCTTATAGAACTCAATATCCCCGTGCTGGGCAAACAGGTTTTGCAGCCGTTTGAGCTAAGATTTTAAAATTATTCACATAATGAAAACCTATACTTTGTCTCGGGCGAGTTTCCCAATCAAATGCATGTAAACAGTGAGAAAGGCATTGTCTTGGCGAAATAAAGCGTTTTTGAACAACTTCATATGAATCGCTGTAACTTTTGATAGAAGACTCAGACAAACATGTTTATGGCTTTATCTTATAGAACTCAAGATCCCCGTGCTGGGCAAACAGGTTTTGCAGCCGTTTGAGCTAAGCTTTTAAAATTATTCACATAATGAAAACCTATACTTTGTCTCGGGCGAGTTTCCCATTCAAATGCATGTAACAGTGAGAAACACACTGTCTTGGCGAAATAAAGCGCCAAGAGGGTTAGGCGCTTTAAAGTATAGGTTTTCACATAATGAAAACCTATACTTTGTTTCAGGCGAGTTTCCCATTCAAATGCATGTAACAGTGAGAAACACACTGTCTTGGCGAAATAAAGCGTTTTTCAACAACTTCATATAAATCGCTGTAACTTTTGATAGAAGACTCAGAGAAACATGTTTATGGCTTTATCTTATAGAACTCAATATCCCCGTGCTGGGCAAACAGAACAGGTTTTGCAGCCGTTTGAGCTAAGATTTTAAAATTATTCACATAATGAAAACCTATACTTTGTCTCGGGCGAGTTTCCCATTCAAATGCATGTAACAGTGAGAAACACACTGTCTTGGCGAAATAAAGCGTTTTTGAACAACTTCATATAAATCGCTGTAACTTTTGATAGAAGACTCAGACAAACATGTTTATGGCTTTATCTTATAGAACTCAATATCCCCGTGCTGGGCAAACAGGTTTTGCAGCCGTTTGAGCTAAGATTTTAAAATTATTCACATAATGAAAACCTATACTTTGTCTCGGGCGAGTTTCCCATTCAAATGCATGTAACAGTGAGAAACACACTGTCTTGGCGAAATAAAGCGTTTTTGAACAACTTCATATAAATCGCTGTAACTTTTGATAGAAGACTCAGACAAACATGTTTATGGCTTTATCTTATAGAACTCAATATCCCCGTGCTGGGCAAACAGGTTTTGCAGCCGTTTGAGCTAAGATTTTAAAATTATTCACATAATGAAAACCTATACTTTGTCTCGGGCGAGTTTCCCATTCAAATGCATGTAACAGTGAGAAACACACAGTCTTGGCGAAATAAAGCGTTTTCGTACAACTTCATATAAATCGCTGTTACTTTTGATAGAAAACTCAGAAACACATGTTCATGGCTTTATCTTATAGAACTCAATATCCCCGTGCTGGGCAAACAGAACAGGTTTTGCAGCCGTTTGAGCTAAGATTTTAAAATTATTCACATAATGAAAACCTATACTTTGTCTCGGGTGAGTTTCCCATTCAAATGCATGTAACAGTGAGAAACACACTGTCTTGGCGAAATAAAGCGTTTTTGAACAACTTCATATAAATCGCTGTAACTTTTGATAGAAGACTCAGACAAACATGTTTATAGCTTTATCTTATAGAACTCAATATCCCCGTGCTGGGCAAACAGGTTTTGCAGCCGTTTGAGCTAAGATTTTAAAATTATTCACATAATGAAAACCTATACTTTGTCTCGGGCGAGTTTCCCATTCAAATGCATGTAACAGTGAGAAACACACAGTCTTGGCGAAATAAAGCGTTTTCGTACAACTTCATATAAATCGCTGTTACTTTTGATAGAAGACTCAGAAACACATGTTCATGGCTTTATCTTATAGAACTCAAGATCCCCGTGCTGGGCAAACAGAACAGGTTTTGCAGCCGTTTGAGCTAAGATTTTAAAATTATTCAAATAATGAAAACCTATACTTTGTCTCGGGCGAGTTTCCCATTCAAATGCATGTAACAGTGAGAAACACACTGTCTTGGCGAAATAAAGCGTTTTTGAACAACTTCATATAAATCGCTGTAACTTTTGATAGAAGACTCAGACAAACATGTTTATGGCTTTATCTTATAGAACTCAATATCCCCGTGCTGGGCAAACAGGTTTTGCAGCCGTTTGAGCTAAGATTTTAAAATTATTCACATAATGAAAACCTATACTTTGTCTCGGGCGAGTTTCCCATTCAAATGCATGTAACAGTGAGAAACACACTGTCTTGGCGAAATAAAGCGTTTTTGAACAACTTCATATAAATCGCTGTAACTTTTGATAGAAGACTCAGACAAACATGTTTATGGCTTTATCTTATAGAACTCAATATCCCCGTGCTGGGCAAACAGGTTTTGCAGCCGTTTGAGCTAAGATTTTAAAATTATTCACATAATGAAAACCTATACTTTGTCTCGGGCGAGTTTCCCATTCAAATGCATGTAACAGTGAGAAACACACAGTCTTGGCGAAATAAAGCGTTTTCGTACAACTTCATATAAATCGCTGTTACTTTTGATAGAAAACTCAGAAACACATGTTCATGGCTTTATCTTATAGAACTCAATATCCCCGTGCTGGGCAAACAGAACAGGTTTTGCAGCCGTTTGAGCTAAGATTTTAAAATTATTCACATAATGAAAACCTATACTTTGTCTCGGGCGAGTTTCCCATTCAAATGCATGTAACAGTGAGAAACACACTGTCTTGGCGAAATAAAGCGTTTTTGAACAACTTCATATAAATCGCTGTAACTTTTGATAGAAGACTCAGAAACACATGTTCATGGCTTTATCTTATAGAACTCAATATCCCCGTGCTGGGCAAACAGGGTTTGCAGCCGATTGAGCTAAGATTTTAAAATTATTCACATAATGAAAACCTATACTTTGTTTCAGGCGAGTTTCCCATTCAAATGCATGTAACAGTGAGAAACACACTGTCTTGGCGAAATAAAGCGTTTTTCAACAACTTCATATAAATCGCTGTAACCTTTGATAGAAAACTCAGAAACACATGTTCATGGCTTTATCTTATAGAACTCAATATCCCCGTGCTGGGCAAACAGAACAGGTTTTGCAGCCGTTTGAGCTAAGATTTTAAAATTATTCACATAATGAAAACCTATACTTTGTCTCGGGCGAGTTTCCCATTCAAATGCATGTAACAGTGAGAAACACACAGTCTTGGCGAAATAAAGCGTTTTCGTACAACTTCATATAAATCGCTGTTACTTTTGATAGAAGACTCAGAAACACATGTTCATGGCTTTATCTTATAGAACTCAATATCCCCGTGCTGGGCAAACAGGGTTTGCAGCCGATTGAGCTAAGATTTTAAAATTATTCACATAATGAAAACCTATACTTTGTTTCAGGCGAGTTTCCCATTCAAATGCATGTAACAGTGAGAAACACACTGTCTTGGCGAAATAAAGCGTTTTTCAACAACTTCATATAAATCGCTGTAACCTTTGATAGAAAACTCAGAAACACATGTTCATGGCTTTATCTTATAGAACTCAATATCCCCGTGCTGGGCAAACAGAACAGGTTTTGCAGCCGTTTGAGCTAAGATTTTAAAATTATTCACATAATGAAAACCTATACTTTGTCTCGGGCGAGTTTCCCATTCAAATGCATGTAACAGTGAGAAACACACAGTCTTGGCGAAATAAAGCGTTTTCGTACAACTTCATATAAATCGCTGTAACTTTTGATAGAAGACTCAGACAAACATGTTTATGGCTTTATCTTATAGAACTCAAGATCCCCGTGCTGGGCAAACAGGTTTTGCAGCCGTTTGAGCTAAGATTTTAAAATTATTCACATAATGAAAACCTATACTTTGTTTCAGGCGAGTTTCCCATTCAAATGCATGTAACAGTGAGAAACACACTGTCTTGGCGAAATAAAGCGTTTTTCAACAACTTCATATAAATCGCTGTAACCTTTGATAGAAAACTCAGAAACACATGTTCATGGCTTTATCTTATAGAACTCAATATCCCCGTGCTGGGCAAACAGAACAGGTTTTGCAGCCGTTTGAGCTAAGATTTTAAAATTATTCACATAATGAAAACCTATACTTTTTCTCGGGCGAGTTTCCCATTCAAATGCATGTAACAGTGAGAAACGCATTGTCTTGGCGAAATAAAGCGTTTTTGAACAACTTCATATAAATCGCTGTAACTTTTGATAGAAGACTCAGACAAACATGTTTATGGCTTTATCTTATAGAACTCAAGATCCCCGTGCTGGGCAAACAGGTTTTGCAGCCGTTTGAGCTAAGATTTTAAAATTATTCACATAATGAAAACCTATACTTTGTCTCGGGCGAGTTTCCCATTCAAATGCATGTAACAGTGAGAAACGCATTGTCTTGGCGAAATAAAGCGTTTTTGAACAACTTCATATAACTCGCTGTAACTTTTGATAGAAGACTCAGACAAACATGTTTATGGTTTTATCTTATATAACTCAATATCCCCGTGCTGGGCAAACAGAACAGGTTTTGCAGCCGTTTGAGCTAAGATTTTAAAATTATTCACATAATGAAAACCTATACTTTGTCTCGGGCGAGTTTCCCATTCAAATGCATGTAACAGTGAGAAACACACTGTCTTGGCGAAATAAAGCGTTTTTGAACAACTTCATATAGATCGCTGTAACCTTTGATAGAAGACTCAGAAACACATGTTTATGGCTTTATCTTATAGAACTCAATATCCCCGTGCTGGGCAAACAGGTTTTGCAGCCGTTTGAGCTAAGATTTTAAAATTATTCACATAATGAAAACCTATACTTTGTTTCAGGCGAGTTTCCCATTCAAATGCATGTAACAGTGAGAAACACACTGTCTTGGCGAAATAAAGCGTTTTTGAACAACTTCATATAAATCGCTGTAACTTTTGATAGAAGACTCAGACAAACATGTTTATGGCTTTATCTTATAGAACTCAATATCCCCGTGCTGGGCAAACAGAACAGGTTTTGCAGCCGTTTGAGCTAAGATTTTAAAATTATTCACATAATGAAAACCTATACTTTGTCTCGGGCGAGTTTCCCATTCAAATGCATGTAACAGTGAGAAACACACTGTCTTGGCGAAATAAAGCGTTTTTGAACAACTTCATATAAATCGCTGTAACTTTTGATAGAAGACTCAGACAAACATGTTTATGGCTTTATCTTATAGAACTCAATATCCCCGTGCTGGGCAAACAGGTTTTGCAGCCGTTTGAGCTAAGATTTTAAAATTATTCACATAATGAAAACCTATACTTTGTTTCAGGCGAGTTTCCCATTCAAATGCATGTAACAGTGAGAAACGCATTGTCTTGGCGAAATAAAGCGTTTTTGAACAACTTCATATAAATCGCTGTAACTTTTGATAGAAGACTCAGACAAACATGTTTATGGCTTTATCTTATAGAACTCAAGATCCCCATGCTGGGCAAACAGAACAGGTTTTGCAGCCGTTTGAGCTAAGATTTTAAAATTATTCACATAATGAAAACCTATACTTTTTCTCGGGCGAGTTTCCCATTCAAATGCATGTAACAGTGAGAAACACACTGTCTTGGCGAAATAAAGCGTTTTTGAACAACTTCATATAAATCGCTGTAACTTTTGATAGAAGACTCAGACAAACATGTTTATGGCTTTATCTTATAGAACTCAAGATCCCCATGCTGGGCAAACAGGTTTTGCAGCCGTTTGAGCTAAGATTTTAAAATTATTCACATAATGAAAACCTATACTTTGTCTCGGGCGAGTTTCCCATTCAAATGCATGTAACAGTGAGAAACACACAGTCTTGGCGAAATAAAGCGTTTTCGTACAACTTCATATAAATCGCTGTTACTTTTGATAGAAGACTCAGAAACACATGTTCATGGCTTTATCTTATAGAACTCAAGATCCCCGTGCTGGGCAAACAGAACAGGTTTTGCAGCCGTTTGAGCTAAGATTTTAAAATTATTCACATAATGAAAACCTATACTTTGTCTCGGGCGAGTTTCCCATTCAAATGCATGTAACAGTGAGAAACACACTGTCTTGGCGAAATAAAGCGTTTTTGAACAACTTCATATAAATCGCTGTAACTTTTGATAGAAGACTCAGACAAACATGTTTATGGCTTTATCTTATAGAACTCAATATCCCCGTGCTGGGCAAACAGGTTTTGCAGCCGTTTGAGCTAAGATTTTAAAATTATTCACATAATGAAAACCTATACTTTGTCTCGGGCGAGTTTCCCATTCAAATGCATGTAACAGTGAGAAACACACAGTCTTGGCGAAATAAAGCGTTTTCGTACAACTTCATATAAATCGCTGTTACTTTTGATAGAAGACTCAGAAACACATGTTCATGGCTTTATCTTATAGAACTCAAGATCCCCGTGCTGGGCAAACAGAACAGGTTTTGCAGCCGTTTGAGCTAAGATTTTAAAATTATTCACATAATGAAAACCTATACTTTGTCTCGGGCGAGTTTCCCATTCAAATGCATGTAACAGTGAGAAACACACTGTCTTGGCGAAATAAAGCGTTTTTGAACAACTTCATATAAATCGCTGTAACTTTTGATAGAAGACTCAGACAAACATGTTTATGGCTTTATCTTATAGAACTCAATATCCCCGTGCTGGGCAAACAGGTTTTGCAGCCGTTTGAGCTAAGATTTTAAAATTATTCACATAATGAAAACCTATACTTTGTCTCGGGCGAGTTTCCCATTCAAATGCATGTAACAGTGAGAAACACACAGTCTTGGCGAAATAAAGCGTTTTCGTACAACTTCATATAAATCGCTGTTACTTTTGATAGAAGACTCAGAAACACATGTTCATGGCTTTATCTTATAGAACTCAAGATCCCCGTGCTGGGCAAACAGAACAGGTTTTGCAGCCGTTTGAGCTAAGATTTTAAAATTATTCACATAATGAAAACCTATACTTTGTCTCGGGCGAGTTTCCCATTCAAATGCATGTAACAGTGAGAAACACACTGTCTTGGCGAAATAAAGCGTTTTTGAACAACTTCATATAAATCGCTGTAACTTTTGATAGAAGACTCAGACAAACATGTTTATGGCTTTATCTTATAGAACTCAATATCCCCGTGCTGGGCAAACAGGTTTTGCAGCCGTTTGAGCTAAGATTTTAAAATTATTCACATAATGAAAACCTATACTTTGTCTCGGGCGAGTTTCCCATTCAAATGCATGTAACAGTGAGAAACACACTGTCTTGGCGAAATAAAGCGTTTTTGAACAACTTCATATAAATCGCTGTAACTTTTGATAGAAGACTCAGACAAACATGTTTATGGCTTTATCTTATAGAACTCAATATCCCCGTGCTGGGCAAACAGGTTTTGCAGCCGTTTGAGCTAAGATTTTAAAATTATTCACATAATGAAAACCTATACTTTGTCTCGGGCGAGTTTCCCATTCAAATGCATGTAACAGTGAGAAACACACTGTCTTGGCGAAATAAAGCGTTTTTGAACAACTTCATATAAATCGCTGTAACTTTTGATAGAAGACTCAGACAAACATGTTTATGGCTTTATCTTATAGAACTCAATATCCCCGTGCTGGGCAAACAGGTTTTGCAGCCGTTTGAGCTAAGATTTTAAAATTATTCACATAATGAAAACCTATACTTTGTCTCGGGCGAGTTTCCCATTCAAATGCATGTAACAGTGAGAAACACACAGTCTTGGCGAAATAAAGCGTTTTCGTACAACTTCATATAAATCGCTGTTACTTTTGATAGAAGACTCAGAAACACATGTTCATGGCTTTATCTTATAGAACTCAAGATCCCCGTGCTGGGCAAACAGAACAGGTTTTGCAGCCGTTTGAGCTAAGATTTTAAAATTATTCACATAATGAAAACCTATACTTTGTCTCGGGCGAGTTTCCCATTCAAATGCATGTAACAGTGAGAAACACACTGTCTTGGCGAAATAAAGCGTTTTTGAACAACTTCATATAAATCGCTGTAACTTTTGATAGAAGACTCAGACAAACATGTTTATGGCTTTATCTTATAGAACTCAATATCCCCGTGCTGGGCAAACAGGTTTTGCAGCCGTTTGAGCTAAGATTTTAAAATTATTCACATAATGAAAACCTATACTTTGTCTCGGGCGAGTTTCCCATTCAAATGCATGTAACAGTGAGAAACACACTGTCTTGGCGAAATAAAGCGTTTTTCAACAACTTCATATAAATCGCTGTAACCTTTGATAGAAAACTCAGAAACACATGTTCATGGCTTTATCTTATAGAACTCAAGATCCCCATGCTGGGCAAACAGGTTTTGCAGCCGTTTGAGCTAAGATTTTAAAATTATTCACATAATGAAAACCTATACTTTTTCTCGGGCGAGTTTCCCATTCAAATGCATGTAACAGTGAGAAACGCATTGTCTTGGCGAAATAAAGCGTTTTTGAACAACTTCATATAAATCGCTGTAACTTTTGATAGAAGACTCAGACAAACATGTTTATGGCTTTATCTTATAGAACTCAATATCCCCGTGCTGGGCAAACAGAACAGGTTTTGCAGCCGTTTGAGCTAAGATTTTAAAATTATTCACATAATGAAAACCTATACTTTGTCTCGGGCGAGTTTCCCATTCAAATGCATGTAACAGTGAGAAACGCATTGTCTTGGCGAAATAAAGCGTTTTTGAACAACTTCATATAAATCGCTGTAACTTTTGATAGAAGACTCAGAGAAACATGTTTATGGCTTTATCTTATAGAACTCAATATCCCCGTGCTGGGCAAACAGAACAGGTTTTGCAGCCGTTTGAGCTAAGATTTTAAAATTATTCACATAATGAAAACCTATACTTTGTCTCGGGCGAGTTTCCCATTCAAATGCATGTAACAGTGAGAAACACACTGTCTTGGCGAAATAAAGCGTTTTTGAACAACTTCATATAAATCGCTGTAACTTTTGATAGAAGACTCAGACAAACATGTTTATGGCTTTATCTTATAGAGCTCAAGATCCCCGTGCTGGGCAAACAGGTTTTGCAGCCGTTTGAGCTAAGATTTTAAAATTATTCACATAATGAAAACCTATACTTTGTTTCAGGCGAGTTTCCCATTCAAATGCATGTAACAGTGAGAAACGCATTGTCTTGGCGAAATAAAGCGTTTTTGAACAACTTCATATAAATCGCTGTAACTTTTGATAGAAGACTCAGACAAACATGTTTATGGCTTTATCTTATAGAACTCAATATCCCCGTGCTGGGCAAACAGAACAGGTTTTGCAGCCGTTTGAGCTAAGATTTTAAAATTATTCACATAATGAAAACCTATACTTTGTCTCGGGCGAGTTTCCCATTCAAATGCATGTAACAGTGAGAAACACACAGTCTTGGCGAAATAAAGCGTTTTCGTACAACTTCATATAAATCGCTGTTACTTTTGATAGAAGACTCAGAAACACATGTTCATGGCTTTATCTTATAGAACTCAATATCCCCGTGCTGGGCAAACAGGGTTTGCAGCCGTTTGAGCTAAGATTTTAAAATTATTCACATAATGAAAACCTATACTTTGTTTCAGGCCAGTTTCCCAATCAAATGCATGTAAACAGTGAGAAAGGCATTGTCTTGGCGAAATAAAGCGTTTTTGAACAACTTCATATAAATCGCTGTAACTTTTGATAGAAGACTCAGACAAACATGTTTATGGCTTTATCTTATAGAACTCAAGATCCCCGTGCTGGGCAAACAGGTTTTGCAGCCGTTTGAGCTAAGCTTTTAAAATTATTCACATAATGAAAACCTATACTTTGTCTCGGGCGAGTTTCCCATTCAAATGCATGTAACAGTGAGAAACGCATTGTCTTGGCGAAATAAAGCGTTTTTCAACCACTTCATATAACTCGCTGTAACTTTTGATAGAAGACTCAGACAAACATGTTTATGGCTTTATCTTATATAACTCAATATCCCCGTGCTGGGCAAACAGAACAGGTTTTGCAGCCGTTTGAGCTAAGATTTTAAAATTATTCACATAATGAAAACCTATACTTTTTCTCGGGCGAGTTTCCCATTCAAATGCATGTAACAGTGAGAAACGCATTGTCTTGGCGAAATAAAGCGTTTTTGAACAACTTCATATAAATCGCTGTAACTTTTGATAGAAGACTCAGACAAACATGTTCATGGCTTTATCTTATAGAACTCAATATCCCCATGCTGGGCAAACAGGTTTTGCAGCCGTTTGAGCTAAGATTTTAAAATTATTCACATAATGAAAACCTATACTTTGTCTCGGGCGAGTTTCCCATTCAAATGCATGTAACAGTGAGAAACACACTGTCTTGGCGAAATAAAGCGTTTTTGAACAACTTCATATAAATCGCTGTAACCTTTGATAGAAGACTCAGAAACACATGTTTATGGCTTTATCTTATAGAACTCAATATCCCCGTGCTGGGCAAACAGGTTTTGCAGCCGTTTGAGCTAAGATTTTAAAATTATTCACATAATGAAAACCTATACTTTGTTTCAGGCGAGTTTCCCATTCAAATGCATGTAACAGTGAGAAACACACTGTCTTGGCGAAATAAAGCGTTTTTCAACAACTTCATATAAATCGCTGTAACTTTTGATAGAAGACTCAGAGAAACATGTTTATGGCTTTATCTTATAGAACTCAATATCCCCGTGCTGGGCAAACAGAACAGGTTTTGCAGCCGTTTGAGCTAAGATTTTAAAATTATTCACATAATGAAAACCTATACTTTGTCTCGGGCGAGTTTCCCATTCAAATGCATGTAACAGTGAGAAACACACTGTCTTGGCGAAATAAAGCGTTTTTGAACAACTTCATATAAATCGCTGTAACTTTTGATAGAAGACTCAGACAAACATGTTTATGGCTTTATCTTATAGAACTCAATATCCCCGTGCTGGGCAAACAGGTTTTGCAGCCGTTTGAGCTAAGATTTTAAAATTATTCACATAATGAAAACCTATACTTTGTCTCGGGCAAGTTTCCCATTCAAATGCATGTAACAGTGAGAAACACACTGTCTTGGCGAAATAAAGCGTTTTTGAACAACTTCATATAAATCGCTGTAACCTTTGATAGAAGACTCAGAAACACATGTTTATGGCTTTATCTTATAGAACTCAATATCCCCGTGCTGGGCAAACAGGTTTTGCAGCCGTTTGAGCTAAGATTTTAAAATTATTCACATAATGAAAACCTATACTTTGTCTCGGGCGAGTTTCCCATTCAAATGCATGTAACAGTGAGAAACACACTGTCTTGGCAAAATAAAGCGTTTTTGAACAACTTCATATAAATCGCTGTAACTTTTGATAGAAGACTCAGACAAACATGTTTATGGCTTTATCTTATAGAACTCAATATCCCCGTGCTGGGCAAACAGGTTTTGCAGCCGTTTGAGCTAAGATTTTAAAATTATTCACATAATGAAAACCTATACTTTGTCTCGGGCGAGTTTCCCATTCAAATGCATGTAACAGTGAGAAACACACAGTCTTGGCGAAATAAAGCGTTTTCGTACAACTTCATATAAATCGCTGTTACTTTTGATAGAAGACTCAGAAACACATGTTCATGGCTTTATCTTATAGAACTCAAGATCCCCGTGCTGGGCAAACAGAACAGGTTTTGCAGCCGTTTGAGCTAAGATTTTAAAATTATTCACATAATGAAAACCTATACTTTGTCTCGGGCGAGTTTCCCATTCAAATGCATGTAACAGTGAGAAACACACTGTCTTGGCGAAATAAAGCGTTTTTGAACAACTTCATATAAATCGCTGTAACTTTTGATAGAACACTCAGACAAACATGTTTATGGCTTTATCTTATAGAACTCAATATCCCCGTGCTGGGCAAACAGGTTTTGCAGCCGTTTGAGCTAAGATTTTAAAATTATTCACATAATGAAAACCTATACTTTGTCTCGGGCGAGTTTCCCATTCAAATGCATGTAACAGTGAGAAACACACTGTCTTGGCGAAATAAAGCGTTTTTGAACAACTTCATATAAATCGCTGTAACTTTTGATAGAAGACTCAGACAAACATGTTTATGGCTTTATCTTATAGAACTCAATATCCCCGTGCTGGGCAAACAGGTTTTGCAGCCGTTTGAGCTAAGATTTTAAAATTATTCACATAATGAAAACCTATACTTTGTTTCAGGCGAGTTTCCCATTCAAATGCATGTAACAGTGAGAAACACACTGTCTTGGCGAAATAAAGCGTTTTTGAACAACTTCATATAAATCGCTGTAACCTTTGATAGAAAACTCAGAAACACATGTTCATGGCTTTATCTTATAGAACTCAATATCCCCGTGCTGGGCAAACAGGTTTTGCAGCCGTTTGAGCTAAGATTTTAAAATTATTCACATAATGAAAACCTATACTTTGTCTCGGGCGAGTTTCCCATTCAAATGCATGTAACAGTGAGAAACACACAGTCTTGGCGAAATAAAGCGTTTTCGTACAACTTCATATAAATCGCTGTTACTTTTGATAGAAGACTGAGAAACACATGTTCATGGCTTTATCTTATAGAACTCAAGATCCCCGTGCTGGGCAAACAGGTTTTGCAGCCGTTTGAGCTAAGATTTTAAAATTATTCACATAATGAAAACCTATACTTTGTCTCGGGCGAGTTTCCCATTCAAATGCATGTAACAGTGAGAAACGCATTGTCTTGGCGAAATAAAGCGTTTTTCAACCACTTCATATAACTCGCTGTAACTTTTGATAGAAGACTCAGACAAACATGTTTATGGCTTTATCTTATATAACTCAATATCCCCGTGCTGGGCAAACAGAACAGGTTTTGCAGCCGTTTGAGCTAAGATTTTAAAATTATTCACATAATGAAAACCTATACTTTTTCTCGGGCGAGTTTCCCATTCAAATGCATGTAACAGTGAGAAACGCATTGTCTTGGCGAAATAAAGCATTTTTGAACAACTTCATATAAATCGCTGTAACTTTTGATAGAAGACTCAGACAAACATGTTTATGGCTTTATCTTATAGAACTCAAGATCCCCGTGCTGGGCAAACAGGTTTTGCAGCCGTTTGAGCTAAGATTTTAAAATTATTCACATAATGAAAACCTATACTTTGTTTCAGGCGAGTTTCCCATTCAAATGCATGTAACAGTGAGAAACGCATTGTCTTGGCGAAATAAAGCGTTTTTGAACAACTTCATATAAATCGCTGTAACTTTTGATAGAAGACTCAGACAAACATGTTTATGGCTTTATCTTTTATAACTCAAGATCCCCGTGCTGGGCAAACAGAACAGGTTTTGCAGCCGTTTGAGCTAAGATTTTAAAATTATTCACATAATGAAAACCTATACTTTTTCTCGGGCGAGTTTCCCATTCAAATGCATGTAACAGTGAGAAACGCATTGTCTTGGCGAAATAAAGCGTTTTTGAACAACTTCATATAAATCGCTGTAACTTTTGATAGAAGACTCAGACAAACATGTTTATGGCTTTATCTTATAGAACTCAATATCCCCGTGCTGGGCAAACAGAACAGGTTTTGCAGCCGTTTGAGCTAAGATTTTAAAATTATTCACATAATGAAAACCTATACTTTTTCTCGGGCGAGTTTCCCATTCAAATGCATGTAACAGTGAGAAACGCATTGTCTTGGCGAAATAAAGCGTTTTTGAACAACTTCATATAAATCGCTGTAACTTTTGATAGAAGACTCAGACAAACATGTTTATGGCTTTATCTTATAGAACTCAAGATCCCCGTGCTGGGCAAACAGGTTTTGCAGCCGTTTGAGCTAAGATTTTAAAATTATTCACATAATGAAAACCTATACTTTGTCTCGGGCGAGTTTCCCATTCAAATGCATGTAACAGTGAGAAACGCATTGTCTTGGCGAAATAAAGCGTTTTTCAACCACTTCATATAACTCGCTGTAACTTTTGATAGAAGACTCAGACAAACATGTTTATGGCTTTATCTTATATAACTCCATATCCCCGTGCTGGGCAAACAGAACAGGATTTGCAGCCGTTTGAGCTAAGATTTTAAAATTATTCACATAATGAAAACCTATACTTTGTTTCAGGCGAGTTTCCCATTCAAATGCATGTAACAGTGAGAAACGCATTGTCTTGGCGAAATAAAGCGTTTTTGAACAACTTCATATAAATCGCTGTAACTTTTGATAGAAGACTCAGACAAACATGTTTATGGCTTTATCTTATAGAACTCAATATCCCCATGCTGGGCAAACAGGTTTTGCAGCCGTTTGAGCTAAGATTTTAAAATTATTCACATAATGAAAACCTATACTTTGTCTCGGGCGAGTTTCCCATTCAAATGCATGTAACAGTGAGAAACACACTGTCTTGGCGAAATAAAGCGTTTTTGAACAACTTCATATAAATCGCTGTAACCTTTGATAGAAGACTCAGAAACACATGTTTATGGCTTTATCTTATAGAACTCAATATCCCCGTGCTGGGCAAACAGGTTTTGCAGCCGTTTGAGCTAAGATTTTAAAATTATTCACATAATGAAAACCTATACTTTGTCTCGGGCGAGTTTCCCATTCAAATGCATGTAACAGTGAGAAACGCATTGTCTTGGCGAAATAAAGCGTTTTTGAACAACTTCATATAAATCGCTGTAACTTTTGATAGAAGACTCAGACAAACATGTTTATGGCTTTATCTTATAGAACTCAAGATCCCCGTGCTGGGCAAACAGGTTTTGCAGCCGTTTGAGCTAAGATTTTAAAATTATTCACATAATGAAAACCTATACTTTGTCTCGGGCGAGTTTCCCATTCAAATGCATGTAACAGTGAGAAACGCATTGTCTTGGCGAAATAAAGCGTTTTTCAACCACTTCATATAACTCGCTGTAACTTTTGATAGAAGACTCAGACAAACATGTTTATGGCTTTATCTTATATAACTCAATATCCCCGTGCTGGGCAAACAGAACAGGTTTTGCAGCCGTTTGAGCTAAGATTTTAAAATTATTCACATAATGAAAACCTATACTTTGTTTCAGGCGAGTTTCCCATTCAAATGCATGTAACAGTGAGAAACGCATTGTCTTGGCGAAATAAAGCGTTTTTGAACAACTTCATATAAATCGCTGTAACTTTTGATAGAAGACTCAGACAAACATGTTTATGGCTTTATCTTATAGAACTCAATATCCCCATGCTGGGCAAACAGGTTTTGCAGCCGTTTGAGCTAAGATTTTAAAATTATTCACATAATGAAAACCTATACTTTGTCTCGGGCGAGTTTCCCATTCAAATGCATGTAACAGTGAGAAACACACTGTCTTGGCGAAATAAAGCGTTTTTGAACAACTTCATATAAATCGCTGTAACCTTTGATAGAAGACTCAGAAACACATGTTTATGGCTTTATCTTATAGAACTCAATATCCCCGTGCTGGGCAAACAGGTTTTGCAGCCGTTTGAGCTAAGATTTTAAAATTATTCACATAATGAAAACCTATACTTTGTCTCGGGCGAGTTTCCCATTCAAATGCATGTAACAGTGAGAAACGCATTGTCTTGGCGAAATAAAGCGTTTTTGAACAACTTCATATAAATCGCTGTAACTTTTGATAGAAGACTCAGACAAACATGTTTATGGCTTTATCTTATAGAACTCAAGATCCCCGTGCTGGGCAAACAGGTTTTGCAGCCGTTTGAGCTAAGATTTTAAAATTATTCACATAATGAAAACCTATACTTTGTCTCGGGCGAGTTTCCCATTCAAATGCATGTAACAGTGAGAAACGCATTGTCTTGGCGAAATAAAGCGTTTTTCAACCACTTCATATAACTCGCTGTAACTTTTGATAGAAGACTCAGACAAACATGTTTATGGCTTTATCTTATATAACTCAATATCCCCGTGCTGGGCAAACAGAACAGGTTTTGCAGCCGTTTGAGCTAAGATTTTAAAATTATTCACATAATGAAAACCTATACTTTGTTTCAGGCGAGTTTCCCATTCAAATGCATGTAACAGTGAGAAACGCATTGTCTTGGCGAAATAAAGCGTTTTTGAACAACTTCATATAAATCGCTGTAACTTTTGATAGAAGACTCAGACAAACATGTTTATGGCTTTATCTTATATAACTCAATATCCCCGTGCTGGGCAAACAGAACAGGTTTTGCAGCCGTTTGAGCTAAGATTTTAAAATTATTCACATAATGAAAACCTATACTTTGTTTCAGGCGAGTTTCCCATTCAAATGCATGTAACAGTGAGAAACGCATTGTCTTGGCGAAATAAAGCGTTTTTGAACAACTTCATATAAATCGCTGTAACTTTTGATAGAAGACTCAGACAAACATGTTTATGGCTTTATCTTATAGAACTCAATATCCCCATGCTGGGCAAACAGGTTTTGCAGCCGTTTGAGCTAAGATTTTAAAATTATTCACATAATGAAAACCTATACTTTGTCTCGGGCGAGTTTCCCATTCAAATGCATGTAACAGTGAGAAACACACTGTCTTGGCGAAATAAAGCGTTTTTGAACAACTTCATATAAATCGCTGTAACCTTTGATAGAAGACTCAGAAACACATGTTTATGGCTTTATCTTATAGAACTCAATATCCCCGTGCTGGGCAAACAGGTTTTGCAGCCGTTTGAGCTAAGATTTTAAAATTATTCACATAATGAAAACCTATACTTTGTCTCGGGCGAGTTTCCCATTCAAATGCATGTAACAGTGAGAAACGCATTGTCTTGGCGAAATAAAGCGTTTTTGAACAACTTCATATAAATCGCTGTAACTTTTGATAGAAGACTCAGACAAACATGTTTATGGCTTTATCTTATAGAACTCAAGATCCCCGTGCTGGGCAAACAGGTTTTGCAGCCGTTTGAGCTAAGATTTTAAAATTATTCACATAATGAAAACCTATACTTTGTCTCGGGCGAGTTTCCCATTCAAATGCATGTAACAGTGAGAAACGCATTGTCTTGGCGAAATAAAGCGTTTTTCAACCACTTCATATAACTCGCTGTAACTTTTGATAGAAGACTCAGACAAACATGTTTATGGCTTTATCTTATATAACTCAATATCCCCGTGCTGGGCAAACAGAACAGGTTTTGCAGCCGTTTGAGCTAAGATTTTAAAATTATTCACATAATGAAAACCTATACTTTGTTTCAGGCGAGTTTCCCATTCAAATGCATGTAACAGTGAGAAACGCATTGTCTTGGCGAAATAAAGCGTTTTTGAACAACTTCATATAAATCGCTGTAACTTTTGATAGAAGACTCAGACAAACATGTTTATGGCTTTATCTTATAGAACTCAATATCCCCATGCTGGGCAAACAGGTTTTGCAGCCGTTTGAGCTAAGATTTTAAAATTATTCACATAATGAAAACCTATACTTTGTCTCGGGCGAGTTTCCCATTCAAATGCATGTAACAGTGAGAAACACACTGTCTTGGCGAAATAAAGCGTTTTTGAACAACTTCATATAAATCGCTGTAACCTTTGATAGAAGACTCAGAAACACATGTTTATGGCTTTATCTTATAGAACTCAATATCCCCGTGCTGGGCAAACAGGTTTTGCAGCCGTTTGAGCTAAGATTTTAAAATTATTCACATAATGAAAACCTATACTTTGTTTCAGGCGAGTTTCCCATTCAAATGCATGTAACAGTGAGAAACACACTGTCTTGGCGAAATAAAGCGTTTTTGAACAACTTCATATAAATCGCTGTAACTTTTGATAGAAGACTCAGACAAACATGTTTATGGCTTTATCTTATAGAACTCAATATCCCCGTGCTGGGCAAACAGAACAGGTTTTGCAGCCGTTTGAGCTAAGATTTTAAAATTATTCACATAATGAAAACCTATACTTTGTCTCGGGCGAGTTTCCCATTCAAATGCATGTAACAGTGAGAAACACACTGTCTTGGCGAAATAAAGCGTTTTTGAACAACTTCATATAAATCGCTGTAACTTTTGATAGAAGACTCAGACAAACATGTTTATGGCTTTATCTTATAGAACTCAATATCCCCGTGCTGGGCAAACAGGTTTTGCAGCCGTTTGAGCTAAGATTTTAAAATTATTCACATAATGAAAACCTATACTTTGTTTCAGGCGAGTTTCCCATTCAAATGCATGTAACAGTGAGAAACGCATTGTCTTGGCGAAATAAAGCGTTTTTGAACAACTTCATATAAATCGCTGTAACTTTTGATAGAAGACTCAGACAAACATGTTTATGGCTTTATCTTATAGAACTCAAGATCCCCATGCTGGGCAAACAGGTTTTGCAGCCGTTTGAGCTAAGATTTTAAAATTATTCACATAATGAAAACCTATACTTTGTCTCGGGCGAGTTTCCCATTCAAATGCATGTAACAGTGAGAAAGTCACTGTCTTGGCGAAATAAAGCGTTTTTGAACAACTTCATATAAATCGCTGTAACTTTTGATAGAAGACTCAGACAAACATGTTTATGGCTTTATCTTATAGAACTCAAGATCCCCATGCTGGGCAAACAGGTTTTGCAGCCGTTTGAGCTAAGATTTTAAAATTATTCACATAATGAAAACCTATACTTTGTCTCGGGCGAGTTTCCCATTCAAATGCATGTAACAGTGAGAAACGCATTGTCTTGGCGAAATAAAGCGTTTTTCAACCACTTCATATAAATCGCTGTTACTTTTGATAGAAGACTCAGAAACACATGTTCATGGCTTTATCTTATAGAACTCAATATCCCCGTGCTGGGCAAACAGGGTTTGCAGCCGATTGAGCTAAGATTTTAAAATTATTCACATAATGAAAACCTATACTTTGTTTCAGGCCAGTTTCCCAATCAAATGCATGTAAACAGTGAGAAAGGCATTGTCTTGGCGAAATAAAGCGTTTTTGAACAACTTCATATAAATCGCTGTAACTTTTGATAGAAGACTCAGACAAACATGTTTATGGCTTTATCTTATAGAACTCAAGATCCCCGTGCTGGGCAAACAGGTTTTGCAGCCGTTTGAGCTAAGCTTTTAAAATTATTCACATAATGAAAACCTATACTTTGTCTCGGGCGAGTTTCCCATTCAAATGCATGTAACAGTGAGAAAGGCATTGTCTTGGCGAAATAAAGCGTTTTTCAACCACTTCATATAACTCGCTGTAACTTTTGATAGAAGACTCAGACAAACATGTTTATGGCTTTATCTTATATAACTCAATATCCCCGTGCTGGGCAAACAGAACAGGTTTTGCAGCCGTTTGAGCTAAGATTTTAAAATTATTCACATAATGAAAACCTATACTTTTTCTCGGGCGAGTTTCCCATTCAAATGCATGTAACAGTGAGAAACACACTGTCTTGGCGAAATAAAGCGTTTTTGAACAACTTCATATAAATCGCTGTAACCTTTGATAGAAGACTCAGAAACACATGTTTATGGCTTTATCTTATAGAACTCAATATCCCCGTGCTGGGCAAACAGGTTTTGCAGCCGTTTGAGCTAAGATTTTAAAATTATTCACATAATGAAAACCTATACTTTGTTTCAGGCGAGTTTCCCATTCAAATGCATGTAACAGTGAGAAACACACTGTCTTGGCGAAATAAAGCGTTTTTCAACAACTTCATATAAATCGCTGTAACTTTTGATAGAAGACTCAGAGAAACATGTTTATGGCTTTATCTTATAGAACTCAATATCCCCGTGCTGGGCAAACAGAACAGGTTTTGCAGCCGTTTGAGCTAAGATTTTAAAATTATTCACATAATGAAAACCTATACTTTGTCTCGGGCGAGTTTCCCATTCAAATGCATGTAACAGTGAGAAACACACTGTCTTGGCGAAATAAAGCGTTTTTGAACAACTTCATATAAATCGCTGTAACTTTTGATAGAAGACTCAGACAAACATGTTTATGGCTTTATCTTATAGAACTCAATATCCCCGTGCTGGGCAAACAGGTTTTGCAGCCGTTTGAGCTAAGATTTTAAAATTATTCACATAATGAAAACCTATACTTTGTCTCGGGCGAGTTTCCCATTCAAATGCATGTAACAGTGAGAAACACACTGTCTTGGCGAAATAAAGCGTTTTTCAACAACTTCATATAAATCGCTGTAACCTTTGATAGAAGACTCAGAAACACATGTTTATGGCTTTATCTTATAGAACTCAATATCCCCGTGCTGGGCAAACAGGTTTTGCAGCCGTTTGAGCTAAGATTTTAAAATTATTCACATAATGAAAACCTATACTTTGTCTCGGGCGAGTTTCCCATTCAAATGCATGTAACAGTGAGAAACACACTGTCTTGGCGAAATAAAGCGTTTTTGAACAACTTCATATAAATCGCTGTAACTTTTGATAGAAGACTCAGACAAACATGTTTATGGCTTTATCTTATAGAACTCAATATCCCCGTGCTGGGCAAACAGGTTTTGCAGCCGTTTGAGCTAAGATTTTAAAATTATTCACATAATGAAAACCTATACTTTGTCTCGGGCGAGTTTCCCATTCAAATGCATGTAACAGTGAGAAACACACAGTCTTGGCGAAATAAAGCGTTTTCGTACAACTTCATATAAATCGCTGTTACTTTTGATAGAAGACTCAGAAACACATGTTCATGGCTTTATCTTATAGAACTCAAGATCCCCGTGCTGGGCAAACAGAACAGGTTTTGCAGCCGTTTGAGCTAAGATTTTAAAATTATTCACATAATGAAAACCTATACTTTGTCTCGGGCGAGTTTCCCATTCAAATGCATGTAACAGTGAGAAACACACTGTCTTGGCGAAATAAAGCGTTTTTGAACAACTTCATATAAATCGCTGTAACTTTTGATAGAACACTCAGACAAACATGTTTATGGCTTTATCTTATAGAACTCAATATCCCCGTGCTGGGCAAACAGGTTTTGCAGCCGTTTGAGCTAAGATTTTAAAATTATTCACATAATGAAAACCTATACTTTGTCTCGGGCGAGTTTCCCATTCAAATGCATGTAACAGTGAGAAACACACTGTCTTGGCGAAATAAAGCGTTTTTGAACAACTTCATATAAATCGCTGTAACCTTTGATAGAAGACCCAGAAACACATGTTTATGGCTTTATCTTATAGAACTCAATATCCCCGTGCTGGGCAAACAGGTTTTGCAGCCGTTTGAGCTAAGATTTTAAAATTATTCACATAATGAAAACCTATACTTTGTCTCGGGCGAGTTTCCCATTCAAATGCATGTAACAGTGAGAAACACACTGTCTTGGCGAAATAAAGCGTTTTTGAACAACTTCATATAAATCGCTGTAACTTTTGATAGAAGACTCAGACAAACATGTTTATGGCTTTATCTTATAGAACTCAATATCCCCGTGCTGGGCAAACAGGTTTTGCAGCCGTTTGAGCTAAGATTTTAAAATTATTCACATAATGAAAACCTATACTTTGTTTCAGGCGAGTTTCCCATTCAAATGCATGTAACAGTGAGAAACACACTGTCTTGGCGAAATAAAGCGTTTTTCAACAACTTCATATAAATCGCTGTAACCTTTGATAGAAAACTCAGAAACACATGTTCATGGCTTTATCTTATAGAACTCAATATCCCCGTGCTGGGCAAACAGGTTTTGCAGCCGTTTGAGCTAAGATTTTAAAATTATTCACATAATGAAAACCTATACTTTGTCTCGGGCGAGTTTCCCATTCAAATGCATGTAACAGTGAGAAACACACAGTCTTGGCGAAATAAAGCGTTTTCGTACAACTTCATATAAATCGCTGTTACTTTTGATAGAAGACTCAGAAACACATGTTCATGGCTTTATCTTATAGAACTCAAGATCCCCGTGCTGGGCAAACAGGTTTTGCAGCCGTTTGAGCTAAGATTTTAAAATTATTCACATAATGAAAACCTATACTTTGTCTCGGGCGAGTTTCCCATTCAAATGCATGTAACAGTGAGAAACGCATTGTCTTGGCGAAATAAAGCGTTTTTCAACCACTTCATATAACTCGCTGTAACTTTTGATAGAAGACTCAGACAAACATGTTTATGGCTTTATCTTATATAACTCAATATCCCCGTGCTGGGCAAACAGAACAGGTTTTGCAGCCGTTTGAGCTAAGATTTTAAAATTATTCACATAATGAAAACCTATACTTTTTCTCGGGCGAGTTTCCCATTCAAATGCATGTAACAGTGAGAAACGCATTGTCTTGGCGAAATAAAGCGTTTTTGAACAACTTCATATAAATCGCTGTAACTTTTGATAGAAGACTCAGACAAACATGTTTATGGCTTTATCTTATAGAACTCAATATCCCCGTGCTGGGCAAACAGAACAGGTTTTGCAGCCGTTTGAGCTAAGATTTTAAAATTATTCACATAATGAAAACCTATACTTTGTTTCAGGCGAGTTTCCCATTCAAATGCATGTAACAGTGAGAAACGCATTGTCTTGGCGAAATAAAGCGTTTTTGAACAACTTCATATAAATCGCTGTAACTTTTGATAGAAGACTCAGAGAAACATGTTTATGGCTTTATCTTATAGAACTCAATATCCCCGTGCTGGGCAAACAGAACAGGTTTTGCAGCCGTTTGAGCTAAGATTTTAAAATTATTCACATAATGAAAACCTATACTTTGTCTCGGGCGAGTTTCCCATTCAAATGCATGTAACAGTGAGAAACACACTGTCTTGGCGAAATAAAGCGTTTTTGAACAACTTCATATAAATCGCTGTAACTTTTGATAGAAGACTCAGACAAACATGTTTATGGCTTTATCTTATAGAACTCAATATCCCAGTGCTGGGCAAACAGGTTTTGCAGCCGTTTGAGCTAAGATTTTAGAATTATTCACATAATGAAAACCTATACTTTGTTTCAGGCGAGTTTCCCATTCAAATGCATGTAACAGTGAGAAACACACTGTCTTGGCGAAATAAAGCGTTTTTGAACAACTTCATATAAATCGCTGTAACCTTTGATAGAAAACTCAGAAACACATGTTCATGGCTTTATCTTATAGAACTCAATATCCCCGTGCTGGGCAAACAGGTTTTGCAGCCGTTTGAGCTAAGATTTTAAAATTATTCACATAATGAAAACCTATACTTTGTCTCGGGCGAGTTTCCCATTCAAATGCATGTAACAGTGAGAAACGCATTGTCTTGGCGAAATAAAGCGTTTTGTTTTCGTACAACTTCATATAAATCGCTGTTACTTTTGATAGAAGACTCAGAAACACATGTTCATGGCTTTATCTTATAGAACTCAAGATCCCCGTGCTGGGCAAACAGAACAGGTTTTGCAGCCGTTTGAGCTAAGATTTTAAAATTATTCACATAATGAAAACCTATACTTTGTCTCGGGCGAGTTTCCCATTCAAATGCATGTAACAGTGAGAAACACACAGTCTTGGCGAAATAAAGCGTTTTCGTACAACTTCATATAAATCGCTGTTACTTTTGATAGAAGACTCAGAAACACATGTTCATGGCTTTATCTTATAGAACTCAAGATCCCCGTGCTGGGCAAACAGAACAGGTTTTGCAGCCGTTTGAGCTAAGATTTTAAAATTATTCACATAATGAAAACCTATACTTTGTCTCGGGCGAGTTTCCCATTCAAATGCATGTAACAGTGAGAAACACACTGTCTTGGCGAAATAAAGCGTTTTTGAACAACTTCATATAAATCGCTGTAACTTTTGATAGAACACTCAGACAAACATGTTTATGGCTTTATCTTATAGAACTCAATATCCCCGTGCTGGGCAAACAGGTTTTGCAGCCGTTTGAGCTAAGATTTTAAAATTATTCACATAATGAAAACCTATACTTTGTCTCGGGCGAGTTTCCCATTCAAATGCATGTAACAGTGAGAAACACACTGTCTTGGCGAAATAAAGCGTTTTTGAACAACTTCATATAAATCGCTGTAACCTTTGATAGAAGACTCAGAAACACATGTTTATGGCTTTATCTTATAGAACTCAATATCCCCGTGCTGGGCAAACAGGTTTTGCAGCCGTTTGAGCTAAGATTTTAAAATTATTCACATAATGAAAACCTATACTTTGTCTCGGGCGAGTTTCCCATTCAAATGCATGTAACAGTGAGAAACACACTGTCTTGGCGAAATAAAGCGTTTTTGAACAACTTCATATAAATCGCTGTAACTTTTGATAGAAGACTCAGACAAACATGTTTATGGCTTTATCTTATAGAACTCAATATCCCCGTGCTGGGCAAACAGGTTTTGCAGCCGTTTGAGCTAAGATTTTAAAATTATTCACATAATGAAAACCTATACTTTGTTTCAGGCGAGTTTCCCATTCAAATGCATGTAACAGTGAGAAACACACTGTCTTGGCGAAATAAAGCGTTTTTCAACAACTTCATATAAATCGCTGTAACCTTTGATAGAAAACTCAGAAACACATGTTCATGGCTTTATCTTATAGAACTCAATATCCCCGTGCTGGGCAAACAGGTTTTGCAGCCGTTTGAGCTAAGATTTTAAAATTATTCACATAATGAAAACCTATACTTTGTCTCGGGCGAGTTTCCCATTCAAATGCATGTAACAGTGAGAAACACACAGTCTTGGCGAAATAAAGCGTTTTCGTACAACTTCATATAAATCGCTGTTACTTTTGATAGAAGACTCAGAAACACATGTTCATGGCTTTATCTTATAGAACTCAAGATCCCCGTGCTGGGCAAACAGGTTTTGCAGCCGTTTGAGCTAAGATTTTAAAATTATTCACATAATGAAAACCTATACTTTGTCTCGGGCGAGTTTCCCATTCAAATGCATGTAACAGTGAGAAACGCATTGTCTTGGCGAAATAAAGCGTTTTTCAACCACTTCATATAACTCGCTGTAACTTTTGATAGAAGACTCAGACAAACATGTTTATGGCTTTATCTTATATAACTCAATATCCCCGTGCTGGGCAAACAGAACAGGTTTTGCAGCCGTTTGAGCTAAGATTTTAAAATTATTCACATAATGAAAACCTATACTTTTTCTCGGGCGAGTTTCCCATTCAAATGCATGTAACAGTGAGAAACGCATTGTCTTGGCGAAATAAAGCGTTTTTGAACAACTTCATATAAATCGCTGTAACTTTTGATAGAAGACTCAGACAAACATGTTTATGGCTTTATCTTATAGAACTCAATATCCCCGTGCTGGGCAAACAGAACAGGTTTTGCAGCCGTTTGAGCTAAGATTTTAAAATTATTCACATAATGAAAACCTATACTTTGTTTCAGGCGAGTTTCCCATTCAAATGCATGTAACAGTGAGAAACGCATTGTCTTGGCGAAATAAAGCGTTTTTGAACAACTTCATATAAATCGCTGTAACTTTTGATAGAAGACTCAGACAAACATGTTTATGGCTTTATCTTATAGAACTCAAGATCCCCGTGCTGGGCAAACAGAACAGGTTTTGCAGCCGTTTGAGCTAAGATTTTAAAATTATTCACATAATGAAAACCTATACTTTGTCTCGGGCGAGTTTCCCATTCAAATGCATGTAACAGTGAGAAACACACTGTCTTGGCGAAATAAAGCGTTTTTGAACAACTTCATATAAATCGCTGTAACCTTTGATAGAAGACTCAGAAACACATGTTTATGGCTTTATCTTATAGAACTCAATATCCCCGTGCTGGGCAAACAGGTTTTGCAGCCGTTTGAGCTAAGATTTTAAAATTATTCACATAATGAAAACCTATACTTTGTCTCGGGCGAGTTTCCCATTCAAATGCATGTAACAGTGAGAAACACACTGTCTTGGCGAAATAAAGCGTTTTTGAACAACTTCATATAAATCGCTGTAACTTTTGATAGAAGACTCAGACAAACATGTTTATGGCTTTATCTTATAGAACTCAATATCCCAGTGCTGGGCAAACAGGTTTTGCAGCCGTTTGAGCTAAGATTTTAGAATTATTCACATAATGAAAACCTATACTTTGTTTCAGGCGAGTTTCCCATTCAAATGCATGTAACAGTGAGAAACACACTGTCTTGGCGAAATAAAGCGTTTTTGAACAACTTCATATAAATCGCTGTAACCTTTGATAGAAAACTCAGAAACACATGTTCATGGCTTTATCTTATAGAACTCAATATCCCCGTGCTGGGCAAACAGGTTTTGCAGCCGTTTGAGCTAAGATTTTAAAATTATTCACATAATGAAAACCTATACTTTGTCTCGGGCGAGTTTCCCATTCAAATGCATGTAACAGTGAGAAACGCATTGTCTTGGCGAAATAAAGCGTTTTGTTTTCGTACAACTTCATATAAATCGCTGTTACTTTTGATAGAAGACTCAGAAACACATGTTCATGGCTTTATCTTATAGAACTCAAGATCCCCGTGCTGGGCAAACAGAACAGGTTTTGCAGCCGTTTGAGCTAAGATTTTAAAATTATTCACATAATGAAAACCTATACTTTTTCTCGGGCGAGTTTCCCATTCAAATGCATGTAACAGTGAGAAACGCATTGTCTTGGCGAAATAAAGCGTTTTTGAACAACTTCATATAAATCGCTGTAACTTTTGATAGAAGACTCAGACAAACATGTTTATGGCTTTATCTTATAGAACTCAATATCCCCGTGCTGGGCAAACAGAACAGGTTTTGCAGCCGTTTGAGCTAAGATTTTAAAATTATTCACATAATGAAAACCTATACTTTGTTTCAGGCGAGTTTCCCATTCAAATGCATGTAACAGTGAGAAACGCATTGTCTTGGCGAAATAAAGCGTTTTTGAACAACTTCATATAAATCGCTGTAACTTTTGATAGAAGACTCAGACAAACATGTTTATGGCTTTATCTTATAGAACTCAAGATCCCCATGCTGGGCAAACAGGTTTTGCAGCCGTTTGAGCTAAGATTTTAAAATTATTCACATAATGAAAACCTATACTTTGTCTCGGGCGAGTTTCCCATTCAAATGCATGTAACAGTGAGAAACGCATTGTCTTGGCGAAATAAAGCGTTTTTGAACAACTTCATATAAATCGCTGTAACTTTTGATAGAAGACTCAGAGAAACATGTTTATGGCTTTATCTTATAGAACTCAATATCCCCGTGCTGGGCAAACAGAACAGGTTTTGCAGCCGTTTGAGCTAAGATTTTAAAATTATTCACATAATGAAAACCTATACTTTGTCTCGGGCGAGTTTCCCATTCAAATGCATGTAACAGTGAGAAACACACTGTCTTGGCGAAATAAAGCGTTTTTGAACAACTTCATATAAATCGCTGTAACCTTTGATAGAAGACTCAGAAACACATGTTCATGGCTTTATCTTATAGAACTCAATATCCCCGTGCTGGGCAAACAGGTTTTGCAGCCGTTTGAGCTAAGATTTTAAAATTATTCACATAATGAAAACCTATACTTTGTCTCGGGCGAGTTTCCCATTCAAATGCATGTAACAGTGAGAAACACACTGTCTTGGCGAAATAAAGCGTTTTTCAACAACTTCATATAAATCGCTGTAACCTTTGATAGAAGACTCAGAAACACATGTTCATGGCTTTATCTTATAGAACTCAATATCCCCGTGCTGGGCAAACAGGTTTTGCAGCCGATTGAGCTAAGATTTTAAAATTATTCACATAATGAAAACCTATACTTTGTTTCAGGCCAGTTTCCCAATCAAATGCATGTAAACAGTGAGAAAGGCATTGTCTTGGCGAAATAAAGCGTTTTTGAACAACTTCATATAAATCGCTGTAACTTTTGATAGAAGACTCAGACAAACATGTTTATGGCTTTATCTTATAGAACTCAAGATCCCCGTGCTGGGCAAACAGGTTTTGCAGCCGTTTGAGCTAAGATTTTAAAATTATTCACATAATGAAAACCTATACTTTGTCTCGGGCGAGTTTCCCATTCAAATGCATGTAACAGTGAGAAACGCATTGTCTTGGCGAAATAAAGCGTTTTTCAACCACTTCATATAACTCGCTGTAACTTTTGATAGAAGACTCAGACAAACATGTTTATGGCTTTATCTTATATAACTCAATATCCCCGTGCTGGGCAAACAGAACAGGTTTTGCAGCCGTTTGAGCTAAGATTTTAAAATTATTCACATAATGAAAACCTATACTTTTTCTCGGGCGAGTTTCCCATTCAAATGCATGTAACAGTGAGAAACGCATTGTCTTGGCGAAATAAAGCGTTTTTGAACAACTTCATATAAATCGCTGTAACTTTTGATAGAAGACTCAGACAAACATGTTTATGGCTTTATCTTATAGAACTCAATATCCCCATGCTGGGCAAACAGGTTTTGCAGCCGTTTGAGCTAAGATTTTAAAATTATTCACATAATGAAAACCTATACTTTGTCTCGGGCGAGTTTCCCATTCAAATGCATGTAACAGTGAGAAACGCATTGTCTTGGCGAAATAAAGCGTTTTTGAACAACTTCATATAAATCGCTGTAACTTTTGATAGAAGACTCAGACAAACATGTTTATGGCTTTATCTTATAGAACTCAATATCCCCGTGCTGGGCAAACAGGTTTTGCAGCCGTTTGAGCTAAGATTTTAAAATTATTCACATAATGAAAACCTATACTTTGTCTCGGGCGAGTTTCCCATTCAAATGCATGTAACAGTGAGAAACACACTGTCTTGGCGAAATAAAGCGTTTTTGAACAACTTCATATAAATCGCTGTAACCTTTGATAGAAGACTCAGAAACACATGTTTATGGCTTTATCTTATAGAACTCAATATCCCCGTGCTGGGCAAACAGGTTTTGCAGCCGTTTGAGCTAAGATTTTAAAATTATTCACATAATGAAAACCTATACTTTGTCTCGGGCGAGTTTCCCATTCAAATGCATGTAACAGTGAGAAACACACTGTCTTGGCGAAATAAAGCGTTTTTGAACAACTTCATATAAATCGCTGTAACTTTTGATAGAAGACTCAGACAAACATGTTTATGGCTTTATCTTATAGAACTCAATATCCCCGTGCTGGGCAAACAGGTTTTGCAGCCGTTTGAGCTAAGATTTTAAAATTATTCACATAATGAAAACCTATACTTTGTTTCAGGCGAGTTTCCCATTCAAATGCATGTAACAGTGAGAAACACACTGTCTTGGCGAAATAAAGCGTTTTTCAACAACTTCATATAAATCGCTGTAACCTTTGATAGAAAACTCAGAAACACATGTTCATGGCTTTATCTTATAGAACTCAATATCCCCGTGCTGGGCAAACAGGTTTTGCAGCCGTTTGAGCTAAGATTTTAAAATTATTCACATAATGAAAACCTATACTTTGTCTCGGGCGAGTTTCCCATTCAAATGCATGTAACAGTGAGAAACACACAGTCTTGGCGAAATAAAGCGTTTTCGTACAACTTCATATAAATCGCTGTTACTTTTGATAGAAGACTCAGAAACACATGTTCATGGCTTTATCTTATAGAACTCAATATCCCCGTGCTGGGCAAACAGGGTTTGCAGCCGATTGAGCTAAGATTTTAAAATTATTCACATAATGAAAACCTATACTTTGTCTCGGGCGAGTTTCCCATTCAAATGCATGTAACAGTGAGAAACGCATTGTCTTGGCGAAATAAAGCGTTTTTCAACCACTTCATATAACTCGCTGTAACTTTTGATAGAAGACTCAGACAAACATGTTTATGGCTTTATCTTATATAACTCAATATCCCCGTGCTGGGCAAACAGAACAGGTTTTGCAGCCGTTTGAGCTAAGATTTTAAAATTATTCACATAATGAAAACCTATACTTTGTTTCAGGCCAGTTTCCCAATCAAATGCATGTAAACAGTGAGAAAGGCATTGTCTTGGCGAAATAAAGCGTTTTTGAACAACTTCATATAAATCGCTGTAACTTTTGATAGAAGACTCAGACAAACATGTTTATGGCTTTATCTTATAGAACTCAAGATCCCCGTGCTGGGCAAACAGGTTTTGCAGCCGTTTGAGCTAAGCTTTTAAAATTATTCACATAATGAAAACCTATACTTTGTCTCGGGCGAGTTTCCCATTCAAATGCATGTAACAGTGAGAAACGCATTGTCTTGGCGAAATAAAGCGTTTTTCAACCACTTCATATAACTCGCTGTAACTTTTGATAGAAGACTCAGACAAACATGTTTATGGCTTTATCTTATATAACTCAATATCCCCGTGCTGGGCAAACAGAACAGGTTTTGCAGCCGTTTGAGCTAAGATTTTAAAATTATTCACATAATGAAAACCTATACTTTTTCTCGGGCGAGTTTCCCATTCAAATGCATGTAACAGTGAGAAACGCATTGTCTTGGCGAAATAAAGCGTTTTTGAACAACTTCATATAAATCGCTGTAACTTTTGATAGAAGACTCAGACAAACATGTTTATGGCTTTATCTTATAGAACTCAATATCCCCATGCTGGGCAAACAGGTTTTGCAGCCGTTTGAGCTAAGATTTTAAAATTATTCACATAATGAAAACCTATACTTTGTCTCGGGCGAGTTTCCCATTGAAATGCATGTAACAGTGAGAAACGCATTGTCTTGGCGAAATAAAGCGTTTTTCAACCACTTCATATAACTCGCTGTAACTTTTGATAGAAGACTCAGACAAACATGTTTATGGCTTTATCTTATATAACTCAATATCCCCGTGCTGGGCAAACAGAACAGGTTTTGCAGCCGTTTGAGCTAAGATTTTAAAATTATTCACATAATGAAAACCTATACTTTGTCTCGGGCGAGTTTCCCATTCAAATGCATGTAACAGTGAGAAACACACTGTCTTGGCGAAATAAAGCGTTTTTGAACAACTTCATATAAATCGCTGTAACTTTTGATAGAAGACTCAGACAAACATGTTTATGGCTTTATCTTATAGAGCTCAAGATCCCCGTGCTGGGCAAACAGGTTTTGCAGCCGTTTGAGCTAAGATTTTAAAATTATTCACATAATGAAAACCTATACTTTTTCTCGGGCGAGTTTCCCATTCAAATGCATGTAACAGTGAGAAACGCATTGTCTTGGCGAAATAAAGCGTTTTTGAACAACTTCATATAAATCGCTGTAACTTTTGATAGAAGACTCAGACAAACATGTTTATGGCTTTATCTTATAGAACTCAATATCCCCGTGCTGGGCAAACAGAACAGGTTTTGCAGCCGTTTGAGCTAAGATTTTAAAATTATTCACATAATGAAAACCTATACTTTGTCTCGGGCGAGTTTCCCATTCAAATGCATGTAACAGTGAGAAACACACTGTCTTGGCGAAATAAAGCGTTTTTGAACAACTTCATATAAATCGCTGTAACTTTTGATAGAAGACTCAGACAAACATGTTTATGGCTTTATCTTATAGAACTCAATATCCCCGTGCTGGGCAAACAGGTTTTGCAGCCGTTTGAGCTAAGATTTTAAAATTATTCACATGATGAAAACCTATACTTTGTTTCAGGCGAGTTTCCCATTCAAATGCATGTAACAGTGAGAAACACACTGTCTTGGCGAAATAAAGCGTTTTTCAACAACTTCATATAAATCGCTGTAACTTTTGATAGAAAACTCAGAAACACATGTTCATGGCTTTATCTTATAGAACTCAATATCCCCGTGCTGGGCAAACAGGTTTTGCAGCCGTTTGAGCTAAGATTTTAAAATTATTCACATAATGAAAACCTATACTTTGTCTCGGGCGAGTTTCCCATTCAAATGCATGTAACAGTGAGAAACACACTGTCTTGGCGAAATAAAGCGTTTTTGAACAACTTCATATAAATCGCTGTAACCTTTGATAGAAGACTCAGAAACACATGTTTATGGCTTTATCTTATAGAACTCAATATCCCCGTGCTGGGCAAACAGGTTTTGCAGCCGTTTGAGCTAAGATTTTAAAATTATTCACATAATGAAAACCTATACTTTGTCTCGGGCGAGTTTCCCATTCAAATGCATGTAACAGTGAGAAACACACTGTCTTGGCGAAATAAAGCGTTTTTGAACAACTTCATATAAATCGCTGTAACTTTTGATAGAAGACTCAGACAAACATGTTTATGGCTTTATCTTATAGAACTCAATATCCCCGTGCTGGGCAAACAGGTTTTGCAGCCGTTTGAGCTAAGATTTTAAAATTATTCACATAATGAAAACCTATACTTTGTTTCAGGCGAGTTTCCCATTCAAATGCATGTAACAGTGAGAAACACACTGTCTTGGCGAAATAAAGCGTTTTTCAACAACTTCATATAAATCGCTGTAACCTTTGATAGAAAACTCAGAAACACATGTTCATGGCTTTATCTTATAGAACTCAATATCCCCGTGCTGGGCAAACAGGTTTTGCAGCCGTTTGAGCTAAGATTTTAAAATTATTCACATAATGAAAACCTATACTTTGTCTCGGGCGAGTTTCCCATTCAAATGCATGTAACAGTGAGAAACACACAGTCTTGGCGAAATAAAGCGTTTTCGTACAACTTCATATAAATCGCTGTTACTTTTGATAGAAGACTCAGAAACACATGTTCATGGCTTTATCTTATAGAACTCAATATCCCCGTGCTGGGCAAACAGGGTTTGCAGCCGATTGAGCTAAGATTTTAAAATTATTCACATAATGAAAACCTATACTTTGTCTCGGGCGAGTTTCCCATTCAAATGCATGTAACAGTGAGAAACGCATTGTCTTGGCGAAATAAAGCGTTTTTCAACCACTTCATATAACTCGCTGTAACTTTTGATAGAAGACTCAGACAAACATGTTTATGGCTTTATCTTATATAACTCAATATCCCCGTGCTGGGCAAACAGAACAGGTTTTGCAGCCGTTTGAGCTAAGATTTTAAAATTATTCACATAATGAAAACCTATACTTTGTCTCGGGCGAGTTTCCCATTCAAATGCATGTAACAGTGAGAAACACACTGTCTTGGCGAAATAAAGCGTTTTTGAACAACTTCATATAAATCGCTGTAACTTTTGATAGAAGACTCAGACAAACATGTTTATGGCTTTATCTTATAGAACTCAATATCCCCGTGCTGGGCAAACAGGTTTTGCAGCCGTTTGAGCTAAGATTTTAAAATTATTCACATGATGAAAACCTATACTTTGTTTCAGGCGAGTTTCCCATTCAAATGCATGTAACAGTGAGAAACACACTGTCTTGGCGAAATAAAGCGTTTTTCAACAACTTCATATAAATCGCTGTAACCTTTGATAGAAAACTCAGAAACACATGTTCATGGCTTTATCTTATAGAACTCAATATCCCCGTGCTGGGCAAACAGGTTTTGCAGCCGTTTGAGCTAAGATTTTAAAATTATTCACATAATGAAAACCTATACTTTGTCTCGGGCGAGTTTCCCATTCAAATGCATGTAACAGTGAGAAACACACTGTCTTGGCGAAATAAAGCGTTTTTCAACAACTTCATATAAATCGCTGTAACCTTTGATAGAAAACTCAGAAACACATGTTCATGGCTTTATCTTATAGAACTCAATATCCCCGTGCTGGGCAAACAGGTTTTGCAGCCGTTTGAGCTAAGATTTTAAAATTATTCACATAATGAAAACCTATACTTTGTCTCGGGCGAGTTTCCCATTCAAATGCATGTAACAGTGAGAAACACACAGTCTTGGCGAAATAAAGCGTTTTCGTACAACTTCATATAAATCGCTGTTACTTTTGATAGAAGACTCAGAAACACATGTTCATGGCTTTATCTTATAGAACTCAATATCCCCGTGCTGGGCAAACAGGGTTTGCAGCCGATTGAGCTAAGATTTTAAAATTATTCACATAATGAAAACCTATACTTTGTCTCGGGCGAGTTTCCCATTCAAATGCATGTAACAGTGAGAAACGCATTGTCTTGGCGAAATAAAGCGTTTTTCAACCACTTCATATAACTCGCTGTAACTTTTGATAGAAGACTCAGACAAACATGTTTATGGCTTTATCTTATATAACTCAATATCCCCGTGCTGGGCAAACAGAACAGGTTTTGCAGCCGTTTGAGCTAAGATTTTAAAATTATTCACATAATGAAAACCTATACTTTGTCTCGGGCGAGTTTCCCATTCAAATGCATGTAACAGTGAGAAACACACTGTCTTGGCGAAATAAAGCGTTTTTGAACAACTTCATATAAATCGCTGTAACTTTTGATAGAAGACTCAGACAAACATGTTTATGGCTTTATCTTATAGAACTCAATATCCCCGTGCTGGGCAAACAGGTTTTGCAGCCGTTTGAGCTAAGATTTTAAAATTATTCACATGATGAAAACCTATACTTTGTTTCAGGCGAGTTTCCCATTCAAATGCATGTAACAGTGAGAAACACACTGTCTTGGCGAAATAAAGCGTTTTTCAACAACTTCATATAAATCGCTGTAACCTTTGATAGAAAACTCAGAAACACATGTTCATGGCTTTATCTTATAGAACTCAATATCCCCGTGCTGGGCAAACAGGTTTTGCAGCCGTTTGAGCTAAGATTTTAAAATTATTCACATAATGAAAACCTATACTTTGTCTCGGGCGAGTTTCCCATTCAAATGCATGTAACAGTGAGAAACACACTGTCTTGGCGAAATAAAGCGTTTTTGAACAACTTCATATAAATCGCTGTAACCTTTGATAGAAGACTCAGAAACACATGTTTATGGCTTTATCTTATAGAACTCAATATCCCCGTGCTGGGCAAACAGGTTTTGCAGCCGTTTGAGCTAAGATTTTAAAATTATTCACATAATGAAAACCTATACTTTGTCTCGGGCGAGTTTCCCATTCAAATGCATGTAACAGTGAGAAACACACTGTCTTGGCGAAATAAAGCGTTTTTGAACAACTTCATATAAATCGCTGTAACTTTTGATAGAAGACTCAGACAAACATGTTTATGGCTTTATCTTATAGAACTCAATATCCCCGTGCTGGGCAAACAGGTTTTGCAGCCGTTTGAGCTAAGATTTTAAAATTATTCACATAATGAAAACCTATACTTTGTTTCAGGCGAGTTTCCCATTCAAATGCATGTAACAGTGAGAAACACACTGTCTTGGCGAAATAAAGCGTTTTTCAACAACTTCATATAAATCGCTGTAACCTTTGATAGAAAACTCAGAAACACATGTTCATGGCTTTATCTTATAGAACTCAATATCCCCGTGCTGGGCAAACAGGTTTTGCAGCCGTTTGAGCTAAGATTTTAAAATTATTCACATAATGAAAACCTATACTTTGTCTCGGGCGAGTTTCCCATTCAAATGCATGTAACAGTGAGAAACACACAGTCTTGGCGAAATAAAGCGTTTTCGTACAACTTCATATAAATCGCTGTTACTTTTGATAGAAGACTCAGAAACACATGTTCATGGCTTTATCTTATAGAACTCAATATCCCCGTGCTGGGCAAACAGGGTTTGCAGCCGATTGAGCTAAGATTTTAAAATTATTCACATAATGAAAACCTATACTTTGTCTCGGGCGAGTTTCCCATTCAAATGCATGTAACAGTGAGAAACGCATTGTCTTGGCGAAATAAAGCGTTTTTCAACCACTTCATATAACTCGCTGTAACTTTTGATAGAAGACTCAGACAAACATGTTTATGGCTTTATCTTATATAACTCAATATCCCCGTGCTGGGCAAACAGAACAGGTTTTGCAGCCGTTTGAGCTAAGATTTTAAAATTATTCACATAATGAAAACCTATACTTTGTTTCAGGCCAGTTTCCCAATCAAATGCATGTAAACAGTGAGAAAGGCATTGTCTTGGCGAAATAAAGCGTTTTTGAACAACTTCATATAAATCGCTGTAACTTTTGATAGAAGACTCAGACAAACATGTTTATGGCTTTATCTTATAGAACTCAAGATCCCCGTGCTGGGCAAACAGGTTTTGCAGCCGTTTGAGCTAAGCTTTTAAAATTATTCACATAATGAAAACCTATACTTTGTCTCGGGCGAGTTTCCCATTCAAATGCATGTAACAGTGAGAAACGCATTGTCTTGGCGAAATAAAGCGTTTTTCAACCACTTCATATAACTCGCTGTAACTTTTGATAGAAGACTCAGACAAACATGTTTATGGCTTTATCTTATATAACTCAATATCCCCGTGCTGGGCAAACAGAACAGGTTTTGCAGCCGTTTGAGCTAAGATTTTAAAATTATTCACATAATGAAAACCTATACTTTTTCTCGGGCGAGTTTCCCATTCAAATGCATGTAACAGTGAGAAACGCATTGTCTTGGCGAAATAAAGCGTTTTTGAACAACTTCATATAAATCGCTGTAACTTTTGATAGAAGACTCAGACAAACATGTTTATGGCTTTATCTTATAGAACTCAATATCCCCATGCTGGGCAAACAGGTTTTGCAGCCGTTTGAGCTAAGATTTTAAAATTATTCACATAATGAAAACCTATACTTTGTCTCGGGCGAGTTTCCCATTCAAATGCATGTAACAGTGAGAAACGCATTGTCTTGGCGAAATAAAGCGTTTTTCAACCACTTCATATAACTCGCTGTAACTTTTGATAGAAGACTCAGACAAACATGTTTATGGCTTTATCTTATATAACTCAATATCCCCGTGCTGGGCAAACAGAACAGGTTTTGCAGCCGTTTGAGCTAAGATTTTAAAATTATTCACATAATGAAAACCTATACTTTGTCTCGGGCGAGTTTCCCATTCAAATGCATGTAACAGTGAGAAACACACTGTCTTGGCGAAATAAAGCGTTTTTGAACAACTTCATATAAATCGCTGTAACTTTTGATAGAAGACTCAGACAAACATGTTTATGGCTTTATCTTATAGAGCTCAAGATCCCCGTGCTGGGCAAACAGGTTTTGCAGCCGTTTGAGCTAAGATTTTAAAATTATTCACATAATGAAAACCTATACTTTTTCTCGGGCGAGTTTCCCATTCAAATGCATGTAACAGTGAGAAACGCATTGTCTTGGCGAAATAAAGCGTTTTTGAACAACTTCATATAAATCGCTGTAACTTTTGATAGAAGACTCAGACAAACATGTTTATGGCTTTATCTTATAGAACTCAATATCCCCGTGCTGGGCAAACAGAACAGGTTTTGCAGCCGTTTGAGCTAAGATTTTAAAATTATTCACATAATGAAAACCTATACTTTGTCTCGGGCGAGTTTCCCATTCAAATGCATGTAACAGTGAGAAACACACTGTCTTGGCGAAATAAAGCGTTTTTGAACAACTTCATATAAATCGCTGTAACTTTTGATAGAAGACTCAGACAAACATGTTTATGGCTTTATCTTATAGAACTCAATATCCCCGTGCTGGGCAAACAGGTTTTGCAGCCGTTTGAGCTAAGATTTTAAAATTATTCACATAATGAAAACCTATACTTTGTCTCGGGCGAGTTTCCCATTCAAATGCATGTAACAGTGAGAAACACACAGTCTTGGCGAAATAAAGCGTTTTCGTACAACTTCATATAAATCGCTGTTACTTTTGATAGAAGACTCAGAAACACATGTTCATGGCTTTATCTTATAGAACTCAATATCCCCGTGCTGGGCAAACAGGGTTTGCAGCCGATTGAGCTAAGATTTTAAAATTATTCACATAATGAAAACCTATACTTTGTCTCGGGCGAGTTTCCCATTCAAATGCATGTAACAGTGAGAAACGCATTGTCTTGGCGAAATAAAGCGTTTTTCAACGACTTCATATAACTCGCTGTAACTTTTGATAGAAGACTCAGACAAACATGTTTATGGCTTTATCTTATATAACTCAATATCCCCGTGCTGGGCAAACAGGTTTTGCAGCCGTTTGAGCTAAGATTTTAAAATTATTCACATAATGAAAACCTATACTTTTTCTCGGGCGAGTTTCCCATTCAAATGCATGTAACAGTGAGAAACGCATTGTCTTGGCGAAATAAAGCGTTTTTGAACAACTTCATATAAATCGCTGTAACTTTTGATAGAAGACTCAGACAAACATGTTTATGGCTTTATCTTATAGAACTCAATATCCCCGTGCTGGGCAAACAGAACAGGTTTTGCAGCCGTTTGAGCTAAGATTTTAAAATTATTCACATAATGAAAACCTATACTTTGTTTCAGGCGAGTTTCCCATTCAAATGCATGTAACAGTGAGAAACGCATTGTCTTGGCGAAATAAAGCGTTTTTGAACAACTTCATATAAATCGCTGTAACTTTTGATAGAAGACTCAGACAAACATGTTTATGGCTTTATCTTATAGAACTCAATATCCCCATGCTGGGCAAACAGGTTTTGCAGCCGTTTGAGCTAAGATTTTAAAATTATTCACATAATGAAAACCTATACTTTGTCTCGGGCGAGTTTCCCATTCAAATGCATGTAACAGTGAGAAACACACTGTCTTGGCGAAATAAAGCGTTTTTGAACAACTTCATATAAATCGCTGTAACCTTTGATAGAAGACTCAGAAACACATGTTTATGGCTTTATCTTATAGAACTCAATATCCCCGTGCTGGGCAAACAGGTTTTGCAGCCGTTTGAGCTAAGATTTTAAAATTATTCACATAATGAAAACCTATACTTTGTCTCGGGCGAGTTTCCCATTCAAATGCATGTAACAGTGAGAAACACACTGTCTTGGCGAAATAAAGCGTTTTTCAACAACTTCATATAAATCGCTGTAACTTTTGATAGAAGACTCAGAGAAACATGTTTATGGCTTTATCTTATAGAACTCAATATCCCCGTGCTGGGCAAACAGAACAGGTTTTGCAGCCGTTTGAGCTAAGATTTTAAAATTATTCACATAATGAAAACCTATACTTTGTCTCGGGCGAGTTTCCCATTCAAATGCATGTAACAGTGAGAAACACACTGTCTTGGCGAAATAAAGCGTTTTTGAACAACTTCATATAAATCGCTGTAACTTTTGATAGAAGACTCAGACAAACATGTTTATGGCTTTATCTTATAGAACTCAATATCCCCGTGCTGGGCAAACAGGTTTTGCAGCCGTTTGAGCTAAGATTTTAAAATTATTCACATAATGAAAACCTATACTTTGTCTCGGGCGAGTTTCCCATTCAAATGCATGTAACAGTGAGAAACACACTGTCTTGGCGAAATAAAGCGTTTTTGAACAACTTCATATAAATCGCTGTAACCTTTGATAGAAGACTCAGAAACACATGTTTATGGCTTTATCTTATAGAACTCAATATCCCCGTGCTGGGCAAACAGGTTTTGCAGCCGTTTGAGCTAAGATTTTAAAATTATTCACATAATGAAAACCTATACTTTGTCTCGGGCGAGTTTCCCATTCAAATGCATGTAACAGTGAGAAACACACTGTCTTGGCGAAATAAAGCGTTTTTGAACAACTTCATATAAATCGCTGTAACTTTTGATAGAAGACTCAGACAAACATGTTTATGGCTTTATCTTATAGAACTCAATATCCCCGTGCTGGGCAAACAGGTTTTGCAGCCGTTTGAGCTAAGATTTTAAAATTATTCACATAATGAAAACCTATACTTTGTTTCAGGCGAGTTTCCCATTCAAATGCATGTAACAGTGAGAAACACACTGTCTTGGCGAAATAAAGCGTTTTTCAACAACTTCATATAAATCGCTGTAACCTTTGATAGAAAACTCAGAAACACATGTTCATGGCTTTATCTTATAGAACTCAATATCCCCGTGCTGGGCAAACAGGTTTTGCAGCCGTTTGAGCTAAGATTTTAAAATTATTCACATAATGAAAACCTATACTTTGTCTCGGGCGAGTTTCCCATTCAAATGCATGTAACAGTGAGAAACACACAGTCTTGGCGAAATAAAGCGTTTTCGTACAACTTCATATAAATCGCTGTTACTTTTGATAGAAGACTCAGAAACACATGTTCATGGCTTTATCTTATAGAACTCAATATCCCCGTGCTGGGCAAACAGGGTTTGCAGCCGATTGAGCTAAGATTTTAAAATTATTCACATAATGAAAACCTATACTTTGTCTCGGGCGAGTTTCCCATTCAAATGCATGTAACAGTGAGAAACGCATTGTCTTGGCGAAATAAAGCGTTTTTCAACCACTTCATATAACTCGCTGTAACTTTTGATAGAAGACTCAGACAAACATGTTTATGGCTTTATCTTATATAACTCAATATCCCCGTGCTGGGCAAACAGAACAGGTTTTGCAGCCGTTTGAGCTAAGATTTTAAAATTATTCACATAATGAAAACCTATACTTTTTCTCGGGCGAGTTTCCCATTCAAATGCATGTAACAGTGAGAAACGCATTGTCTTGGCGAAATAAAGCGTTTTTGAACAACTTCATATAAATCGCTGTAACTTTTGATAGAAGACTCAGACAAACATGTTTATGGCTTTATCTTATAGAACTCAATATCCCCGTGCTGGGCAAACAGAACAGGTTTTGCAGCCGTTTGAGCTAAGATTTTAAAATTATTCACATAATGAAAACCTATACTTTGTTTCAGGCGAGTTTCCCATTCAAATGCATGTAACAGTGAGAAACGCATTGTCTTGGCGAAATAAAGCGTTTTTGAACAACTTCATATAAATCGCTGTAACTTTTGATAGAAGACTCAGACAAACATGTTTATGGCTTTATCTTATAGAACTCAATATCCCCATGCTGGGCAAACAGGTTTTGCAGCCGTTTGAGCTAAGATTTTAAAATTATTCACATAATGAAAACCTATACTTTGTCTCGGGCGAGTTTCCCATTCAAATGCATGTAACAGTGAGAAACACACTGTCTTGGCGAAATAAAGCGTTTTTGAACAACTTCATATAAATCGCTGTAACCTTTGATAGAAGACTCAGAAACACATGTTTATGGCTTTATCTTATAGAACTCAATATCCCCGTGCTGGGCAAACAGGTTTTGCAGCCGTTTGAGCTAAGATTTTAAAATTATTCACATAATGAAAACCTATACTTTGTTTCAGGCGAGTTTCCCATTCAAATGCATGTAACAGTGAGAAACACACTGTCTTGGCGAAATAAAGCGTTTTTCAACAACTTCATATAAATCGCTGTAACTTTTGATAGAAGACTCAGAGAAACATGTTTATGGCTTTATCTTATAGAACTCAATATCCCCGTGCTGGGCAAACAGAACAGGTTTTGCAGCCGTTTGAGCTAAGATTTTAAAATTATTCACATAATGAAAACCTATACTTTGTCTCGGGCGAGTTTCCCATTCAAATGCATGTAACAGTGAGAAACACACTGTCTTGGCGAAATAAAGCGTTTTTGAACAACTTCATATAAATCGCTGTAACTTTTGATAGAAGACTCAGACAAACATGTTTATGGCTTTATCTTATAGAACTCAATATCCCCGTGCTGGGCAAACAGGTTTTGCAGCCGTTTGAGCTAAGATTTTAAAATTATTCACATAATGAAAACCTATACTTTGTCTCGGGCGAGTTTCCCATTCAAATGCATGTAACAGTGAGAAACACACTGTCTTGGCGAAATAAAGCGTTTTTGAACAACTTCATATAAATCGCTGTAACCTTTGATAGAAGACTCAGAAACACATGTTTATGGCTTTATCTTATAGAACTCAATATCCCCGTGCTGGGCAAACAGGTTTTGCAGCCGTTTGAGCTAAGATTTTAAAATTATTCACATAATGAAAACCTATACTTTGTCTCGGGCGAGTTTCCCATTCAAATGCATGTAACAGTGAGAAACACACTGTCTTGGCGAAATAAAGCGTTTTTGAACAACTTCATATAAATCGCTGTAACCTTTGATAGAAGACTCAGAAACACATGTTTATGGCTTTATCTTATAGAACTCAATATCCCCGTGCTGGGCAAACAGGTTTTGCAGCCGTTTGAGCTAAGATTTTAAAATTATTCACATAATGAAAACCTATACTTTGTCTCGGGCGAGTTTCCCATTCAAATGCATGTAACAGTGAGAAACACACTGTCTTGGCGAAATAAAGCGTTTTTGAACAACTTCATATAAATCGCTGTAACTTTTGATAGAAGACTCAGACAAACATGTTTATGGCTTTATCTTATAGAACTCAATATCCCCGTGCTGGGCAAACAGGTTTTGCAGCCGTTTGAGCTAAGATTTTAAAATTATTCACATAATGAAAACCTATACTTTGTCTCGGGCGAGTTTCCCATTCAAATGCATGTAACAGTGAGAAACGCATTGTCTTGGCGAAATAAAGCGTTTTTCAACCACTTCATATAACTCGCTGTAACTTTTGATAGAAGACTCAGACAAACATGTTTATGGCTTTATCTTATATAACTCAATATCCCCGTGCTGGGCAAACAGAACAGGTTTTGCAGCCGTTTGAGCTAAGATTTTAAAATTATTCACATAATGAAAACCTATACTTTTTCTCGGGCGAGTTTCCCATTCAAATGCATGTAACAGTGAGAAACGCATTGTCTTGGCGAAATAAAGCGTTTTTGAACAACTTCATATAAATCGCTGTAACTTTTGATAGAAGACTCAGACAAACATGTTTATGGCTTTATCTTATAGAACTCAATATCCCCGTGCTGGGCAAACAGGTTTTGCAGCCGTTTGAGCTAAGATTTTAAAATTATTCACATAATGAAAACCTATACTTTGTCTCGGGCGAGTTTCCCATTCAAATGCATGTAACAGTGAGAAACACACTGTCTTGGCGAAATAAAGCGTTTTTCAACAACTTCATATAAATCGCTGTAACCTTTGATAGAAGACTCAGAAACACATGTTCATGGCTTTATCTTATAGAACTCAATATCCCCGTGCTGGGCAAACAGGTTTTGCAGCCGTTTGAGCTAAGATTTTAAAATTATTCACATAATGAAAACCTATACTTTGTCTCGGGCGAGTTTCCCATTCAAATGCATGTAACAGTGAGAAACACACAGTCTTGGCGAAATAAAGCGTTTTCGTACAACTTCATATAAATCGCTGTTACTTTTGATAGAAGACTCAGAAACACATGTTCATGGCTTTATCTTATAGAACTCAAGATCCCCGTGCTGGGCAAACAGGTTTTGCAGCCGTTTGAGCTAAGATTTTAAAATTATTCACATAATGAAAACCTATACTTTGTCTCGGGCGAGTTTCCCATTCAAATGCATGTAACAGTGAGAAACGCATTGTCTTGGCGAAATAAAGCGTTTTTCAACCACTTCATATAATTCGCTGTAACTTTTGATTGAAGACTCAGACAAACATGTTTATGGCTTTATCTTATATAACTCAATATCCCCGTGCTGGGCAAACAGAACAGGTTTTGCAGCCGTTTGAGCTAAGATTTTAAAATTATTCACATAATGAAAACCTATACTTTTTCTCGGGCGAGTTTCCCATTCAAATGCATGTAACAGTGAGAAACGCATTGTCTTGGCGAAATAAAGCGTTTTTGAACAACTTCATATAAATCGCTGTAACTTTTGATAGAAGACTCAGACAAACATGTTTATGGCTTTATCTTATAGAACTCAATATCCCCGTGCTGGGCAAACAGAACAGGTTTTGCAGCCGTTTGAGCTAAGATTTTAAAATTATTCACATAATGAAAACCTATACTTTGTTTCAGGCGAGTTTCCCATTCAAATGCATGTAACAGTGAGAAACACACTGTCTTGGCGAAATAAAGCGTTTTTGAACAACTTCATATAAATCGCTGTAACCTTTGATAGAAAACTCAGAAACACATGTTCATGGCTTTATCTTATAGAACTCAATATCCCCGTGCTGGGCAAACAGGTTTTGCAGCCGTTTGAGCTAAGATTTTAAAATTATTCACATAATGAAAACCTATACTTTGTCTCGGGCGAGTTTCCCATTCAAATGCATGTAACAGTGAGAAACACACAGTCTTGGCGAAATAAAGCGTTTTCGTACAACTTCATATAAATCGCTGTTACTTTTGATAGAAGACTCAGAAACACATGTTCATGGCTTTATCTTATAGAACTCAATATCCCCGTGCTGGGCAAACAGGGTTTGCAGCCGATTGAGCTAAGATTTTAAAATTATTCACATAATGAAAACCTATACTTTGTTTCAGGCCAGTTTCCCAATCAAATGCATGTAAACAGTGAGAAAGGCATTGTCTTGGCGAAATAAAGCGTTTTTGAACAACTTCATATAAATCGCTGTAACTTTTGATAGAAGACTCAGACAAACATGTTTATGGCTTTATCTTATAGAACTCAATATCCCCGTGCTGGGCAAACAGAACAGGTTTTGCAGCCGTTTGAGCTAAGATTTTAAAATTATTCACATAATGAAAACCTATACTTTGTTTCAGGCGAGTTTCCCATTCAAATGCATGTAACAGTGAGAAACGCATTGTCTTGGCGAAATAAAGCGTTTTTGAACAACTTCATATAAATCGCTGTAACTTTTGATAGAAGACTCAGACAAACATGTTTATGGCTTTATCTTATAGAACTCAATATCCCCATGCTGGGCAAACAGGTTTTGCAGCCGTTTGAGCTAAGATTTTAAAATTATTCACATAATGAAAACCTATACTTTGTCTCGGGCGAGTTTCCCATTCAAATGCATGTAACAGTGAGAAACACACTGTCTTGGCGAAATAAAGCGTTTTTGAACAACTTCATATAAATCGCTGTAACCTTTGATAGAAGACTCAGAAACACATGTTTATGGCTTTATCTTATAGAACTCAATATCCCCGTGCTGGGCAAACAGGTTTTGCAGCCGTTTGAGCTAAGATTTTAAAATTATTCACATAATGAAAACCTATACTTTGTTTCAGGCGAGTTTCCCATTCAAATGCATGTAACAGTGAGAAACACACTGTCTTGGCGAAATAAAGCGTTTTTCAACAACTTCATATAAATCGCTGTAACCTTTGATAGAAAACTCAGAAACACATGTTCATGGCTTTATCTTATAGAACTCAATATCCCCGTGCTGGGCAAACAGGTTTTGCAGCCGTTTGAGCTAAGATTTTAAAATTATTCACATAATGAAAACCTATACTTTGTCTCGGGCGAGTTTCCCATTCAAATGCATGTAACAGTGAGAAACACACAGTCTTGGCGAAATAAAGCGTTTTCGTACAACTTCATATAAATCGCTGTTACTTTTGATAGAAGACTCAGAAACACATGTTCATGGCTTTATCTTATAGAACTCAATATCCCCGTGCTGGGCAAACAGGGTTTGCAGCCGATTGAGCTAAGATTTTAAAATTATTCACATAATGAAAACCTATACTTTGTTTCAGGCCAGTTTCCCAATCAAATGCATGTAAACAGTGAGAAAGGCATTGTCTTGGCGAAATAAAGCGTTTTTGAACAACTTCATATAAATCGCTGTAACTTTTGATAGAAGACTCAGACAAACATGTTTATGGCTTTATCTTATAGAACTCAATATCCCCGTGCTGGGCAAACAGGTTTTGCAGCCGTTTGAGCTAAGATTTTAAAATTATTCACATAATGAAAACCTATACTTTGTTTCAGGCGAGTTTCCCATTCAAATGCATGTAACAGTGAGAAACACACTGTCTTGGCGAAATAAAGCGTTTTTCAACAACTTCATATAAATCGCTGTAACCTTTGATAGAAAACTCAGAAACACATGTTCATGGCTTTATCTTATAGAACTCAATATCCCCGTGCTGGGCAAACAGGTTTTGCAGCCGTTTGAGCTAAGATTTTAAAATTATTCACATAATGAAAACCTATACTTTGTCTCGGGCGAGTTTCCCATTCAAATGCATGTAACAGTGAGAAACACACAGTCTTGGCGAAATAAAGCGTTTTCGTACAACTTCATATAAATCGCTGTTACTTTTGATAGAAGACTCAGAAACACATGTTCATGGCTTTATCTTATAGAACTCAATATCCCCGTGCTGGGCAAACAGGGTTTGCAGCCGATTGAGCTAAGATTTTAAAATTATTCACATAATGAAAACCTATACTTTGTCTCGGGCGAGTTTCCCATTCAAATGCATGTAACAGTGAGAAACGCATTGTCTTGGCGAAATAAAGCGTTTTTCAACCACTTCATATAACTCGCTGTAACTTTTGATAGAAGACTCAGACAAACATGTTTATGGCTTTATCTTATATAACTCAATATCCCCGTGCTGGGCAAACAGAACAGGTTTTGCAGCCGTTTGAGCTAAGATTTTAAAATTATTCACATAATGAAAACCTATACTTTTTCTCGGGCGAGTTTCCCATTCAAATGCATGTAACAGTGAGAAACGCATTGTCTTGGCGAAATAAAGCGTTTTTGAACAACTTCATATAAATCGCTGTAACTTTTGATAGAAGACTCAGACAAACATGTTTATGGCTTTATCTTATAGAACTCAATATCCCCGTGCTGGGCAAACAGAACAGGTTTTGCAGCCGTTTGAGCTAAGATTTTAAAATTATTCACATAATGAAAACCTATACTTTGTTTCAGGCGAGTTTCCCATTCAAATGCATGTAACAGTGAGAAACGCATTGTCTTGGCGAAATAAAGCGTTTTTGAACAACTTCATATAAATCGCTGTAACTTTTGATAGAAGACTCAGACAAACATGTTTATGGCTTTATCTTATAGAACTCAATATCCCCATGCTGGGCAAACAGGTTTTGCAGCCGTTTGAGCTAAGATTTTAAAATTATTCACATAATGAAAACCTATACTTTGTCTCGGGCGAGTTTCCCATTCAAATGCATGTAACAGTGAGAAACACACTGTCTTGGCGAAATAAAGCGTTTTTGAACAACTTCATATAAATCGCTGTAACTTTTGATAGAAGACTCAGACAAACATGTTTATGGCTTTATCTTATAGAACTCAATATCCCCGTGCTGGGCAAACAGGTTTTGCAGCCGTTTGAGCTAAGATTTTAAAATTATTCACATAATGAAAACCTATACTTTGTTTCAGGCGAGTTTCCCATTCAAATGCATGTAACAGTGAGAAACACACTGTCTTGGCGAAATAAAGCGTTTTTCAACAACTTCATATAAATCGCTGTAACCTTTGATAGAAAACTCAGAAACACATGTTCATGGCTTTATCTTATAGAACTCAATATCCCCGTGCTGGGCAAACAGGTTTTGCAGCCGTTTGAGCTAAGATTTTAAAATTATTCACATAATGAAAACCTATACTTTGTCTCGGGCGAGTTTCCCATTCAAATGCATGTAACAGTGAGAAACACACAGTCTTGGCGAAATAAAGCGTTTTCGTACAACTTCATATAAATCGCTGTTACTTTTGATAGAAGACTCAGAAACACATGTTCATGGCTTTATCTTATAGAACTCAAGATCCCCGTGCTGGGCAAACAGGTTTTGCAGCCGTTTGAGCTAAGATTTTAAAATTATTCACATAATGAAAACCTATACTTTGTCTCGGGCGAGTTTCCCATTCAAATGCATGTAACAGTGAGAAACGCATTGTCTTGGCGAAATAAAGCGTTTTTCAACCACTTCATATAACTCGCTGTAACTTTTGATAGAAGACTCAGACAAACATGTTTATGGCTTTATCTTATATAACTCAATATCCCCGTGCTGGGCAAACAGAACAGGTTTTGCAGCCGTTTGAGCTAAGATTTTAAAATTATTCACATAATGAAAACCTATACTTTTTCTCGGGCGAGTTTCCCATTCAAATGCATGTAACAGTGAGAAACGCATTGTCTTGGCGAAATAAAGCGTTTTTGAACAACTTCATATAAATCGCTGTAACTTTTGATAGAAGACTCAGACAAACATGTTTATGGCTTTATCTTATAGAACTCAATATCCCCGTGCTGGGCAAACAGGTTTTGCAGCCGTTTGAGCTAAGATTTTAAAATTATTCACATAATGAAAACCTATACTTTGTCTCGGGCGAGTTTCCCATTCAAATGCATGTAACAGTGAGAAACACACTGTCTTGGCGAAATAAAGCGTTTTTGAACAACTTCATATAAATCGCTGTAACTTTTGATAGAAGACTCAGACAAACATGTTTATGGCTTTATCTTATAGAACTCAATATCCCCGTGCTGGGCAAACAGGTTTTGCAGCCGTTTGAGCTAAGATTTTAAAATTATTCACATAATGAAAACCTATACTTTGTTTCAGGCGAGTTTCCCATTCAAATGCATGTAACAGTGAGAAACACACTGTCTTGGCGAAATAAAGCGTTTTTCAACAACTTCATATAAATCGCTGTAACCTTTGATAGAAGACTCAGAAACACATGTTCATGGCTTTATCTTATAGAACTCAATATCCCCGTGCTGGGCAAACAGGTTTTGCAGCCGTTTGAGCTAAGATTTTAAAATTATTCACATAATGAAAACCTATACTTTGTCTCGGGCGAGTTTCCCATTCAAATGCATGTAACAGTGAGAAACACACAGTCTTGGCGAAATAAAGCGTTTTCGTACAACTTCATATAAATCGCTGTTACTTTTGATAGAAGACTCAGAAACACATGTTCATGGCTTTATCTTATAGAACTCAAGATCCCCGTGCTGGGCAAACAGGTTTTGCAGCCGTTTGAGCTAAGATTTTAAAATTATTCACATAATGAAAACCTATACTTTGTCTCGGGCGAGTTTCCCATTCAAATGCATGTAACAGTGAGAAACGCATTGTCTTGGCGAAATAAAGCGTTTTTCAACCACTTCATATAATTCGCTGTAACTTTTGATAGAAGACTCAGACAAACATGTTTATGGCTTTATCTTATATAACTCAATATCCCCGTGCTGGGCAAACAGAACAGGTTTTGCAGCCGTTTGAGCTAAGATTTTAAAATTATTCACATAATGAAAACCTATACTTTTTCTCGGGCGAGTTTCCCATTCAAATGCATGTAACAGTGAGAAACGCATTGTCTTGGCGAAATAAAGCGTTTTTGAACAACTTCATATAAATCGCTGTAACTTTTGATAGAAGACTCAGACAAACATGTTTATGGCTTTATCTTATAGAACTCAATATCCCCGTGCTGGGCAAACAGAACAGGTTTTGCAGCCGTTTGAGCTAAGATTTTAAAATTATTCACATAATGAAAACCTATACTTTGTTTCAGGCGAGTTTCCCATTCAAATGCATGTAACAGTGAGAAACGCATTGTCTTGGCGAAATAAAGCGTTTTTGAACAACTTCATATAAATCGCTGTAACTTTTGATAGAAGACTCAGACAAACATGTTTATGGCTTTATCTTATAGAACTCAATATCCCCGTGCTGGGCAAACAGGTTTTGCAGCCGTTTGAGCTAAGATTTTAAAATTATTCACATAATGAAAACCTATACTTTGTTTCAGGCGAGTTTCCCATTCAAATGCATGTAACAGTGAGAAACACACTGTCTTGGCGAAATAAAGCGTTTTTGAACAACTTCATATAAATCGCTGTAACCTTTGATAGAAAACTCAGAAACACATGTTCATGGCTTTATCTTATAGAACTCAATATCCCCGTGCTGGGCAAACAGGTTTTGCAGCCGTTTGAGCTAAGATTTTAAAATTATTCACATAATGAAAACCTATACTTTGTCTCGGGCGAGTTTCCCATTCAAATGCATGTAACAGTGAGAAACACACAGTCTTGGCGAAATAAAGCGTTTTCGTACAACTTCATATAAATCGCTGTTACTTTTGATAGAAGACTCAGAAACACATGTTCATGGCTTTATCTTATAGAACTCAATATCCCCGTGCTGGGCAAACAGGGTTTGCAGCCGATTGAGCTAAGATTTTAAAATTATTCACATAATGAAAACCTATACTTTGTTTCAGGCCAGTTTCCCAATCAAATGCATGTAAACAGTGAGAAAGGCATTGTCTTGGCGAAATAAAGCGTTTTTGAACAACTTCATATAAATCGCTGTAACTTTTGATAGAAGACTCAGACAAACATGTTTATGGCTTTATCTTATAGAACTCAATATCCCCGTGCTGGGCAAACAGGTTTTGCAGCCGTTTGAGCTAAGATTTTAAAATTATTCACATAATGAAAACCTATACTTTGTTTCAGGCGAGTTTCCCATTCAAATGCATGTAACAGTGAGAAACACACTGTCTTGGCGAAATAAAGCGTTTTTCAACAACTTCATATAAATCGCTGTAACCTTTGATAGAAAACTCAGAAACACATGTTCATGGCTTTATCTTATAGAACTCAATATCCCCGTGCTGGGCAAACAGGTTTTGCAGCCGTTTGAGCTAAGATTTTAAAATTATTCACATAATGAAAACCTATACTTTTTCTCGGGCGAGTTTCCCATTCAAATGCATGTAACAGTGAGAAACGCATTGTCTTGGCGAAATAAAGCGTTTTTGAACAACTTCATATAAATCGCTGTAACTTTTGATAGAAGACTCAGACAAACATGTTTATGGCTTTATCTTATAGAACTCAATATACCCGTGCTGGGCAAACAGAACAGGTTTTGCAGCCGTTTGAGCTAAGATTTTAAAATTATTCACATAATGAAAACCTATACTTTGTTTCAGGCGAGTTTCCCATTCAAATGCATGTAACAGTGAGAAACGCATTGTCTTGGCGAAATAAAGCGTTTTTGAACAACTTCATATAAATCGCTGTAACTTTTGATAGAAGACTCAGACAAACATGTTTATGGCTTTATCTTATAGAACTCAATATCCCCATGCTGGGCAAACAGGTTTTGCAGCCGTTTGAGCTAAGATTTTAAAATTATTCACATAATGAAAACCTATACTTTGTCTCGGGCGAGTTTCCCATTCAAATGCATGTAACAGTGAGAAACACACTGTCTTGGCGAAATAAAGCGTTTTTGAACAACTTCATATAAATCGCTGTAACCTTTGATAGAAGACTCAGAAACACATGTTTATGGCTTTATCTTATAGAACTCAATATCCCCGTGCTGGGCAAACAGGTTTTGCAGCCGTTTGAGCTAAGATTTTAAAATTATTCACATAATGAAAACCTATACTTTGTTTCAGGCGAGTTTCCCATTCAAATGCATGTAACAGTGAGAAACACACTGTCTTGGCGAAATAAAGCGTTTTTCAACAACTTCATATAAATCGCTGTAACCTTTGATAGAAAACTCAGAAACACATGTTCATGGCTTTATCTTATAGAACTCAATATCCCCGTGCTGGGCAAACAGGTTTTGCAGCCGTTTGAGCTAAGATTTTAAAATTATTCACATAATGAAAACCTATACTTTGTCTCGGGCGAGTTTCCCATTCAAATGCATGTAACAGTGAGAAACACACAGTCTTGGCGAAATAAAGCGTTTTCGTACAACTTCATATAAATCGCTGTTACTTTTGATAGAAGACTCAGAAACACATGTTCATGGCTTTATCTTATAGAACTCAATATCCCCGTGCTGGGCAAACAGGGTTTGCAGCCGATTGAGCTAAGATTTTAAAATTATTCACATAATGAAAACCTATACTTTGTCTCGGGCGAGTTTCCCATTCAAATGCATGTAACAGTGAGAAACGCATTGTCTTGGCGAAATAAAGCGTTTTTCAACCACTTCATATAACTCGCTGTAACTTTTGATAGAAGACTCAGACAAACATGTTTATGGCTTTATCTTATATAACTCAATATCCCCGTGCTGGGCAAACAGAACAGGTTTTGCAGCCGTTTGAGCTAAGATTTTAAAATTATTCACATAATGAAAACCTATACTTTTTCTCGGGCGAGTTTCCCATTCAAATGCATGTAACAGTGAGAAACGCATTGTCTTGGCGAAATAAAGCGTTTTTGAACAACTTCATATAAATCGCTGTAACTTTTGATAGAAGACTCAGACAAACATGTTTATGGCTTTATCTTATAGAACTCAATATCCCCGTGCTGGGCAAACAGAACAGGTTTTGCAGCCGTTTGAGCTAAGATTTTAAAATTATTCACATAATGAAAACCTATACTTTGTTTCAGGCGAGTTTCCCATTCAAATGCATGTAACAGTGAGAAACGCATTGTCTTGGCGAAATAAAGCGTTTTTGAACAACTTCATATAAATCGCTGTAACTTTTGATAGAAGACTCAGACAAACATGTTTATGGCTTTATCTTATAGAACTCAATATCCCCATGCTGGGCAAACAGGTTTTGCAGCCGTTTGAGCTAAGATTTTAAAATTATTCACATAATGAAAACCTATACTTTGTCTCGGGCGAGTTTCCCATTCAAATGCATGTAACAGTGAGAAACACACTGTCTTGGCGAAATAAAGCGTTTTTGAACAACTTCATATAAATCGCTGTAACCTTTGATAGAAGACTCAGAAACACATGTTTATGGCTTTATCTTATAGAACTCAATATCCCCGTGCTGGGCAAACAGGTTTTGCAGCCGTTTGAGCTAAGATTTTAAAATTATTCACATAATGAAAACCTATACTTTGTTTCAGGCGAGTTTCCCATTCAAATGCATGTAACAGTGAGAAACACACTGTCTTGGCGAAATAAAGCGTTTTTCAACAACTTCATATAAATCGCTGTAACTTTTGATAGAAGACTCAGAGAAACATGTTTATGGCTTTATCTTATAGAACTCAATATCCCCGTGCTGGGCAAACAGAACAGGTTTTGCAGCCGTTTGAGCTAAGATTTTAAAATTATTCACATAATGAAAACCTATACTTTGTCTCGGGCGAGTTTCCCATTCAAATGCATGTAACAGTGAGAAACACACTGTCTTGGCGAAATAAAGCGTTTTTGAACAACTTCATATAAATCGCTGTAACTTTTGATAGAAGACTCAGACAAACATGTTTATGGCTTTATCTTATAGAACTCAATATCCCCGTGCTGGGCAAACAGGTTTTGCAGCCGTTTGAGCTAAGATTTTAAAATTATTCACATAATGAAAACCTATACTTTGTCTCGGGCGAGTTTCCCATTCAAATGCATGTAACAGTGAGAAACACACTGTCTTGGCGAAATAAAGCGTTTTTGAACAACTTCATATAAATCGCTGTAACCTTTGATAGAAGACTCAGAAACACATGTTTATGGCTTTATCTTATAGAACTCAATATCCCCGTGCTGGGCAAACAGGTTTTGCAGCCGTTTGAGCTAAGATTTTAAAATTATTCACATAATGAAAACCTATACTTTGTCTCGGGCGAGTTTCCCATTCAAATGCATGTAACAGTGAGAAACACACTGTCTTGGCGAAATAAAGCGTTTTTGAACAACTTCATATAAATCGCTGTAACTTTTGATAGAAGACTCAGACAAACATGTTTATGGCTTTATCTTATAGAACTCAATATCCCCGTGCTGGGCAAACAGGTTTTGCAGCCGTTTGAGCTAAGATTTTAAAATTATTCACATAATGAAAACCTATACTTTGTTTCAGGCGAGTTTCCCATTCAAATGCATGTAACAGTGAGAAACACACTGTCTTGGCGAAATAAAGCGTTTTTCAACAACTTCATATAAATCGCTGTAACCTTTGATAGAAAACTCAGAAACACATGTTCATGGCTTTATCTTATAGAACTCAATATCCCCGTGCTGGGCAAACAGGTTTTGCAGCCGTTTGAGCTAAGATTTTAAAATTATTCACATAATGAAAACCTATACTTTGTCTCGGGCGAGTTTCCCATTCAAATGCATGTAACAGTGAGAAACACACAGTCTTGGCGAAATAAAGCGTTTTCGTACAACTTCATATAAATCGCTGTTACTTTTGATAGAAGACTCAGAAACACATGTTCATGGCTTTATCTTATAGAACTCAATATCCCCGTGCTGGGCAAACAGGTTTTGCAGCCGATTGAGCTAAGATTTTAAAATTATTCACATAATGAAAACCTATACTTTGTCTCGGGCGAGTTTCCCATTCAAATGCATGTAACAGTGAGAAACGCATTGTCTTGGCGAAATAAAGCGTTTTTCAACCACTTCATATAACTCGCTGTAACTTTTGATAGAAGACTCAGACAAACATGTTTATGGCTTTATCTTATATAACTCAATATCCCCGTGCTGGGCAAACAGAACAGGTTTTGCAGCCGTTTGAGCTAAGATTTTAAAATTATTCACATAATGAAAACCTATACTTTTTCTCGGGCGAGTTTCCCATTCAAATGCATGTAACAGTGAGAAACGCATTGTCTTGGCGAAATAAAGCGTTTTTGAACAACTTCATATAAATCGCTGTAACTTTTGATAGAAGACTCAGACAAACATGTTTATGGCTTTATCTTATAGAACTCAATATCCCCGTGCTGGGCAAACAGAACAGGTTTTGCAGCCGTTTGAGCTAAGATTTTAAAATTATTCACATAATGAAAACCTATACTTTGTTTCAGGCGAGTTTCCCATTCAAATGCATGTAACAGTGAGAAACGCATTGTCTTGGCGAAATAAAGCGTTTTTGAACAACTTCATATAAATCGCTGTAACTTTTGATAGAAGACTCAGACAAACATGTTTATGGCTTTATCTTATAGAACTCAATATCCCCATGCTGGGCAAACAGGTTTTGCAGCCGTTTGAGCTAAGATTTTAAAATTATTCACATAATGAAAACCTATACTTTGTCTCGGGCGAGTTTCCCATTCAAATGCATGTAACAGTGAGAAACACACTGTCTTGGCGAAATAAAGCGTTTTTGAACAACTTCATATAAATCGCTGTAACCTTTGATAGAAGACTCAGACAAACATGTTTATGGCTTTATCTTATAGAACTCAATATCCCCGTGCTGGGCAAACAGGTTTTGCAGCCGTTTGAGCTAAGATTTTAAAATTATTCACATAATGAAAACCTATACTTTGTTTCAGGCGAGTTTCCCATTCAAATGCATGTAACAGTGAGAAACACACTGTCTTGGCGAAATAAAGCGTTTTTCAACAACTTCATATAAATCGCTGTAACTTTTGATAGAAGACTCAGAGAAACATGTTTATGGCTTTATCTTATAGAACTCAATATCCCCGTGCTGGGCAAACAGAACAGGTTTTGCAGCCGTTTGAGCTAAGATTTTAAAATTATTCACATAATGAAAACCTATACTTTGTCTCGGGCGAGTTTCCCATTCAAATGCATGTAACAGTGAGAAACACACTGTCTTGGCGAAATAAAGCGTTTTTGAACAACTTCATATAAATCGCTGTAACTTTTGATAGAAGACTCAGACAAACATGTTTATGGCTTTATCTTATAGAACTCAATATCCCCGTGCTGGGCAAACAGGTTTTGCAGCCGTTTGAGCTAAGATTTTAAAATTATTCACATAATGAAAACCTATACTTTGTCTCGGGCGAGTTTCCCATTCAAATGCATGTAACAGTGAGAAACACACTGTCTTGGCGAAATAAAGCGTTTTTGAACAACTTCATATAAATCGCTGTAACCTTTGATAGAAGACTCAGAAACACATGTTTATGGCTTTATCTTATAGAACTCAATATCCCCGTGCTGGGCAAACAGGTTTTGCAGCCGTTTGAGCTAAGATTTTAAAATTATTCACATAATGAAAACCTATACTTTGTCTCGGGCGAGTTTCCCATTCAAATGCATGTAACAGTGAGAAACACACTGTCTTGGCGAAATAAAGCGTTTTTGAACAACTTCATATAAATCGCTGTAACTTTTGATAGAAGACTCAGACAAACATGTTTATGGCTTTATCTTATAGAACTCAATATCCCCGTGCTGGGCAAACAGGTTTTGCAGCCGTTTGAGCTAAGATTTTAAAATTATTCACATAATGAAAACCTATACTTTGTTTCAGGCGAGTTTCCCATTCAAATGCATGTAACAGTGAGAAACACACTGTCTTGGCGAAATAAAGCGTTTTTCAACAACTTCATATAAATCGCTGTAACCTTTGATAGAAAACTCAGAAACACATGTTCATGGCTTTATCTTATAGAACTCAATATCCCCGTGCTGGGCAAACAGGTTTTGCAGCCGTTTGAGCTAAGATTTTAAAATTATTCACATAATGAAAACCTATACTTTGTCTCGGGCGAGTTTCCCATTCAAATGCATGTAACAGTGAGAAACACACAGTCTTGGCGAAATAAAGCGTTTTCGTACAACTTCATATAAATCGCTGTTACTTTTGATAGAAGACTCAGAAACACATGTTCATGGCTTTATCTTATAGAACTCAATATCCCCGTGCTGGGCAAACAGGTTTTGCAGCCGATTGAGCTAAGATTTTAAAATTATTCACATAATGAAAACCTATACTTTGTCTCGGGCGAGTTTCCCATTCAAATGCATGTAACAGTGAGAAACGCATTGTCTTGGCGAAATAAAGCGTTTTTCAACCACTTCATATAACTCGCTGTAACTTTTGATAGAAGACTCAGACAAACATGTTTATGGCTTTATCTTATATAACTCAATATCCCCGTGCTGGGCAAACAGAACAGGTTTTGCAGCCGTTTGAGCTAAGATTTTAAAATTATTCACATAATGAAAACCTATACTTTTTCTCGGGCGAGTTTCCCATTCAAATGCATGTAACAGTGAGAAACGCATTGTCTTGGCGAAATAAAGCGTTTTTGAACAACTTCATATAAATCGCTGTAACTTTTGATAGAAGACTCAGACAAACATGTTTATGGCTTTATCTTATAGAACTCAATATCCCCGTGCTGGGCAAACAGAACAGGTTTTGCAGCCGTTTGAGCTAAGATTTTAAAATTATTCACATAATGAAAACCTATACTTTGTTTCAGGCGAGTTTCCCATTCAAATGCATGTAACAGTGAGAAACGCATTGTCTTGGCGAAATAAAGCGTTTTTCAACAACTTCATATAAATCGCTGTAACTTTTGATAGAAGACTCAGACAAACATGTTTATGGCTTTATCTTATAGAACTCAATATCCCCATGCTGGGCAAACAGGTTTTGCAGCCGTTTGAGCTAAGATTTTAAAATTATTCACATAATGAAAACCTATACTTTGTCTCGGGCGAGTTTCCCATTCAAATGCATGTAACAGTGAGAAACACACTGTCTTGGCGAAATAAAGCGTTTTTGAACAACTTCATATAAATCGCTGTAACCTTTGATAGAAGACTCAGACAAACATGTTTATGGCTTTATCTTATAGAACTCAATATCCCCGTGCTGGGCAAACAGGTTTTGCAGCCGTTTGAGCTAAGATTTTAAAATTATTCACATAATGAAAACCTATACTTTGTTTCAGGCGAGTTTCCCATTCAAATGCATGTAACAGTGAGAAACACACTGTCTTGGCGAAATAAAGCGTTTTTCAACAACTTCATATAAATCGCTGTAACTTTTGATAGAAGACTCAGAGAAACATGTTTATGGCTTTATCTTATAGAACTCAATATCCCCGTGCTGGGCAAACAGAACAGGTTTTGCAGCCGTTTGAGCTAAGATTTTAAAATTATTCACATAATGAAAACCTATACTTTGTCTCGGGCGAGTTTCCCATTCAAATGCATGTAACAGTGAGAAACACACTGTCTTGGCGAAATAAAGCGTTTTTGAACAACTTCATATAAATCGCTGTAACTTTTGATAGAAGACTCAGACAAACATGTTTATGGCTTTATCTTATAGAACTCAATATCCCCGTGCTGGGCAAACAGGTTTTGCAGCCGTTTGAGCTAAGATTTTAAAATTATTCACATAATGAAAACCTATACTTTGTCTCGGGCGAGTTTCCCATTCAAATGCATGTAACAGTGAGAAACACACTGTCTTGGCGAAATAAAGCGTTTTTGAACAACTTCATATAAATCGCTGTAACCTTTGATAGAAGACTCAGAAACACATGTTTATGGCTTTATCTTATAGAACTCAATATCCCCGTGCTGGGCAAACAGGTTGTTTGAGCTAAGATTTTAAAATTATTCACATAATGAAAACCTATACTTTGTCTCGGGCGAGTTTCCCTTTCAAATGCATGTAACAGTGAGAAACACACTGTCTTGGCGAAATAAAGCGTTTTTGAACAACTTCATATAAATCGCTGTAACTTTTGATAGAAGACTCAGACAAACATGTTTATGGCTTTATCTTATAGAACTCAATATCCCCGTGCTGGGCAAACAGGTTTTGCAGCCGTTTGAGCTAAGATTTTAAAATTATTCACATAATGAAAACCTATACTTTGTTTCAGGCGAGTTACCCATTCAAATGCATGTAACAGTGAGAAACACACTGTCTTGGCGAAATAAAGCGTTTTTCAACAACTTCATATAAATCGCTGTAACCTTTGATAGAAAACTCAGAAACACATGTTCATGGCTTTATCTTATAGAACTCAATATCCCCGTGCTGGGCAAACAGGTTTTGCAGCCGTTTGAGCTAAGATTTTAAAATTATTCACATAATGAAAACCTATACTTTGTCTCGGGCGAGTTTCCCATTCAAATGCATGTAACAGTGAGAAACACACAGTCTTGGCGAAATAAAGCGTTTTCGTACAACTTCATATAAATCGCTGTTACTTTTGATAGAAGACTCAGAAACACATGTTCATGGCTTTATCTTATAGAACTCAAGATCCCCGTGCTGGGCAAACAGGTTTTGCAGCCGTTTGAGCTAAGATTTTAAAATTATTCACATAATGAAAACCTATACTTTGTCTCGGGCGAGTTTCCCATTCAAATGCATGTAACAGTGAGAAACGCATTGTCTTGGCGAAATAAAGCGTTTTTCAACAACTTCATATAACTCGCTGTAACTTTTGATAGAAGACTCAGACAAACATGTTTATGGCTTTATCTTATATAACTCAATATCCCCGTGCTGGGCAAACAGAACAGGTTTTGCAGCCGTTTGAGCTAAGATTTTAAAATTATTCACATAATGAAAACCTATACTTTTTCTCGGGCGAGTTTCCCATTCAAATGCATGTAACAGTGAGAAACGCATTGTCTTGGCGAAATAAAGCGTTTTTGAACAACTTCATATAAATCGCTGTAACTTTTGATAGAAGACTCAGACAAACATGTTTATGGCTTTATCTTATAGAACTCAATATCCCCGTGCTGGGCAAACAGAACAGGTTTTGCAGCCGTTTGAGCTAAGATTTTAAAATTATTCACATAATGAAAACCTATACTTTGTTTCAGGCGAGTTTCCCATTCAAATGCATGTAACAGTGAGAAACGCATTGTCTTGGCGAAATAAAGCGTTTTTGAACAACTTCATATAAATCGCTGTAACTTTTGATAGAAGACTCAGACAAACATGTTTATGGCTTTATCTTATAGAACTCAATATCCCCGTGCTGGGCAAACAGGTTTTGCAGCCGTTTGAGCTAAGATTTTAAAATTATTCACATAATGAAAACCTATACTTTGTCTCGGGCGAGTTTCCCATTCAAATGCATGTAACAGTGAGAAACGCATTGTCTTGGCGAAATAAAGCGTTTTTGAACAACTTCATATAAATCGCTGTAACTTTTGATAGAAGACTCAGAGAAACATGTTTATGGCTTTATCTTATAGAACTCAATATCCCCGTGCTGGGCAAACAGAACAGGTTTTGCAGCCGTTTGAGCTAAGATTTTAAAATTATTCACATAATGAAAACCTATACTTTGTCTCGGGCGAGTTTCCCATTCAAATGCATGTAACAGTGAGAAACACACAGTCTTGGCGAAATAAAGCGTTTTCGTACAACTTCATATAAATCGCTGTTACTTTTGATAGAAGACTCAGAAACACATGTTCATGGCTTTATCTTATAGAACTCAATATCCCCGTGCTGGGCAAACAGGGTTTGCAGCCGATTGAGCTAAGATTTTAAAATTATTCACATAATGAAAACCTATACTTTGTTTCAGGCCAGTTTCCCAATCAAATGCATGTAAACAGTGAGAAAGGCATTGTCTTGGCGAAATAAAGCGTTTTTGAACAACTTCATATAAATCGCTGTAACTTTTGATAGAAGACTCAGACAAACATGTTTATGGCTTTATCTTATAGAACTCAAGATCCCCGTGCTGGGCAAACAGGTTTTGCAGCCGTTTGAGCTAAGATTTTAAAATTATTCACATAATGAAAACCTATACTTTGTCTCGGGCGAGTTTCCCATTCAAATGCATGTAACAGTGAGAAACGCATTGTCTTGGCGAAATAAAGCGTTTTTCAACCACTTCATATAACTCGCTGTAACTTTTGATAGAAGACTCAGACAAACATGTTTATGGCTTTATCTTATATAACTCAATATCCCCGTGCTGGGCAAACAGAACAGGTTTTGCAGCCGTTTGAGCTAAGATTTTAAAATTATTCACATAATGAAAACCTATACTTTTTCTCGGGCGAGTTTCCCATTCAAATGCATGTAACAGTGAGAAACGCATTGTCTTGGCGAAATAAAGCGTTTTTGAACAACTTCATATAAATCGCTGTAACTTTTGATAGAAGACTCAGACAAACATGTTTATGGCTTTATCTTATAGAACTCAATATCCCCGTGCTGGGCAAACAGAACAGGTTTTGCAGCCGTTTGAGCTAAGATTTTAAAATTATTCACATAATGAAAACCTATACTTTGTTTCAGGCGAGTTTCCCATTCAAATGCATGTAACAGTGAGAAACGCATTGTCTTGGCGAAATAAAGCGTTTTTGAACAACTTCATATAAATCGCTGTAACTTTTGATAGAAGACTCAGACAAACATGTTTATGGCTTTATCTTATAGAACTCAATATCCCCATGCTGGGCAAACAGGTTTTGCAGCCGTTTGAGCTAAGATTTTAAAATTATTCACATAATGAAAACCTATACTTTGTCTCGGGCGAGTTTCCCATTCAAATGCATGTAACAGTGAGAAACACACTGTCTTGGCGAAATAAAGCGTTTTTGAACAACTTCATATAAATCGCTGTAACCTTTGATAGAAGACTCAGACAAACATGTTTATGGCTTTATCTTATAGAACTCAATATCCCCGTGCTGGGCAAACAGGTTTTGCAGCCGTTTGAGCTAAGATTTTAAAATTATTCACATAATGAAAACCTATACTTTGTTTCAGGCGAGTTTCCCATTCAAATGCATGTAACAGTGAGAAACACACTGTCTTGGCGAAATAAAGCGTTTTTCAACAACTTCATATAAATCGCTGTAACTTTTGATAGAAGACTCAGAGAAACATGTTTATGGCTTTATCTTATAGAACTCAATATCCCCGTGCTGGGCAAACAGAACAGGTTTTGCAGCCGTTTGAGCTAAGATTTTAAAATTATTCACATAATGAAAACCTATACTTTGTCTCGGGCGAGTTTCCCATTCAAATGCATGTAACAGTGAGAAACACACTGTCTTGGCGAAATAAAGCGTTTTTGAACAACTTCATATAAATCGCTGTAACTTTTGATAGAAGACTCAGACAAACATGTTTATGGCTTTATCTTATAGAACTCAATATCCCCGTGCTGGGCAAACAGGTTTTGCAGCCGTTTGAGCTAAGATTTTAAAATTATTCACATAATGAAAACCTATACTTTGTCTCGGGCGAGTTTCCCATTCAAATGCATGTAACAGTGAGAAACACACTGTCTTGGCGAAATAAAGCGTTTTTCAACAACTTCATATAAATCGCTGTAACCTTTGATAGAAGACTCAGAAACACATGTTTATGGCTTTATCTTATAGAACTCAATATCCCCGTGCTGGGCAAACAGGTTTTGCAGCCGTTTGAGCTAAGATTTTAAAATTATTCACATAATGAAAACCTATACTTTGTCTCGGGCGAGTTTCCCATTCAAATGCATGTAACAGTGAGAAACACACTGTCTTGGCGAAATAAAGCGTTTTTGAACAACTTCATATAAATCGCTGTAACTTTTGATAGAAGACTCAGACAAACATGTTTATGGCTTTATCTTATAGAACTCAATATCCCCGTGCTGGGCAAACAGGTTTTGCAGCCGTTTGAGCTAAGATTTTAAAATTATTCACATAATGAAAACCTATACTTTGTCTCGGGCGAGTTTCCCATTCAAATGCATGTAACAGTGAGAAACGCATTGTCTTGGCGAAATAAAGCGTTTTTCAACAACTTCATATAACTCGCTGTAACTTTTGATAGAAGACTCAGACAAACATGTTTATGGCTTTATCTTATATAACTCAATATCCCCGTGCTGGGCAAACAGAACAGGTTTTGCAGCCGTTTGAGCTAAGATTTTAAAATTATTCACATAATGAAAACCTATACTTTTTCTCGGGCGAGTTTCCCATTCAAATGCATGTAACAGTGAGAAACGCATTGTCTTGGCGAAATAAAGCGTTTTTGAACAACTTCATATAAATCGCTGTAACTTTTGATAGAAGACTCAGACAAACATGTTTATGGCTTTATCTTATAGAACTCAATATCCCCGTGCTGGGCAAACAGAACAGGTTTTGCAGCCGTTTGAGCTAAGATTTTAAAATTATTCACATAATGAAAACCTATACTTTGTTTCAGGCGAGTTTCCCATTCAAATGCATGTAACAGTGAGAAACGCATTGTCTTGGCGAAATAAAGCGTTTTTGAACAACTTCATATAAATCGCTGTAACTTTTGATAGAAGACTCAGACAAACATGTTTATGGCTTTATCTTATAGAACTCAATATCCCCGTGCTGGGCAAACAGGTTTTGCAGCCGTTTGAGCTAAGATTTTAAAATTATTCACATAATGAAAACCTATACTTTGTCTCGGGCGAGTTTCCCATTCAAATGCATGTAACAGTGAGAAACGCATTGTCTTGGCGAAATAAAGCGTTTTTGAACAACTTCATATAAATCGCTGTAACTTTTGATAGAAGACTCAGAGAAACATGTTTATGGCTTTATCTTATAGAACTCAATATCCCCGTGCTGGGCAAACAGAACAGGTTTTGCAGCCGTTTGAGCTAAGATTTTAAAATTATTCACATAATGAAAACCTATACTTTGTCTCGGGCGAGTTTCCCATTCAAATGCATGTAACAGTGAGAAACACACAGTCTTGGCGAAATAAAGCGTTTTCGTACAACTTCATATAAATCGCTGTTACTTTTGATAGAAGACTCAGAAACACATGTTCATGGCTTTATCTTATAGAACTCAATATCCCCGTGCTGGGCAAACAGGGTTTGCAGCCGATTGAGCTAAGATTTTAAAATTATTCACATAATGAAAACCTATACTTTGTTTCAGGCCAGTTTCCCAATCAAATGCATGTAAACAGTGAGAAAGGCATTGTCTTGGCGAAATAAAGCGTTTTTGAACAACTTCATATAAATCGCTGTAACTTTTGATAGAAGACTCAGACAAACATGTTTATGGCTTTATCTTATAGAACTCAAGATCCCCGTGCTGGGCAAACAGGTTTTGCAGCCGTTTGAGCTAAGATTTTAAAATTATTCACATAATGAAAACCTATACTTTGTCTCGGGCGAGTTTCCCATTCAAATGCATGTAACAGTGAGAAACGCATTGTCTTGGCGAAATAAAGCGTTTTTGAACAACTTCATATAAATCGCTGTAACTTTTGATAGAAGACTCAGACAAACATGTTTATGGCTTTATCTTATAGAACTCAATATCCCCGTGCTGGGCAAACAGAACAGGTTTTGCAGCCGTTTGAGCTAAGATTTTAAAATTATTCACATAATGAAAACCTATACTTTGTTTCAGGCGAGTTTCCCATTCAAATGCATGTAACAGTGAGAAACGCATTGTCTTGGCGAAATAAAGCGTTTTTGAACAACTTCATATAAATCGCTGTAACTTTTGATAGAAGACTCAGACAAACATGTTTATGGCTTTATCTTATAGAACTCAAGATCCCCATGCTGGGCAAACAGGTTTTGCAGCCGTTTGAGCTAAGATTTTAAAATTATTCACATAATGAAAACCTATACTTTGTCTCGGGCGAGTTTCCCATTCAAATGCATGTAACAGTGAGAAACACACTGTCTTGGCGAAATAAAGCGTTTTTGAACAATTTCATATAAATCGCTGTAACTTTTGATAGAAGACTCAGAAACACATGTTTATGGCTTTATCTTATAGAACTCAATATCCCCGTGCTGGGCAAACAGGTTTTGAAGCCGTTTGAGCTAAGATTTTAAAATTATTCACATAATGAAAACCTATACTTTGTCTCGGGCGAGTTTCCCATTCAAATGCATGTAACAGTGAGAAACACACTGTCTTGGCGAAATAAAGCGTTTTTCAACAACTTCATATAAATCGCTGTAACCTTTGATAGAAAACTCAGAAACACATGTTCATGGCTTTATCTTATAGAACTCAATATCCCCGTGCTGGGCAAACAGGTTTTGCAGCCGTTTGAGCTAAGATTTTAAAATTATTCACATAATGAAAACCTATACTTTGTCTCGGGCGAGTTTCCCATTCAAATGCATGTAACAGTGAGAAACACACAGTCTTGGCGAAATAAAGCGTTTTCGTACAACTTCATATAAATCGCTGTTACTTTTGATAGAAGACTCAGAAACACATGTTCATGGCTTTATCTTATAGAACTCAAGATCCCCGTGCTGGGCAAACAGGTTTTGCAGCCGTTTGAGCTAAGATTTTAAAATTATTCACATAATGAAAACCTATACTTTGTCTCGGGCGAGTTTCCCATTCAAATGCATGTAACAGTGAGAAACGCATTGTCTTGGCGAAATAAAGCGTTTTTCAACCACTTCATATAACTCGCTGTAACTTTTGATAGAAGACTCAGACAAACATGTTTATGGCTTTATCTTATATAACTCAATATCCCCGTGCTGGGCAAACAGAACAGGTTTTGCAGCCGTTTGAGCTAAGATTTTAAAATTATTCACATAATGAAAACCTATACTTTTTCTCGGGCGAGTTTCCCATTCAAATGCATGTAACAGTGAGAAACGCATTGTCTTGGCGAAATAAAGCGTTTTTGAACAACTTCATATAAATCGCTGTAACTTTTGATAGAAGACTCAGACAAACATGTTTATGGCTTTATCTTATAGAACTCAATATCCCCGTGCTGGGCAAACAGGTTTTGCAGCCGTTTGAGCTAAGATTTTAAAATTATTCACATAATGAAAACCTATACTTTGTCTCGGGCGAGTTTCCCATTCAAATGCATGTAACAGTGAGAAACGCATTGTCTTGGCGAAATAAAGCGTTTTTGAACAACTTCATATAAATCGCTGTAACTTTTGATAGAAGACTCAGACAAACATGTTTATGGCTTTATCTTATAGAACTCAAGATCCCCGTGCTGGGCAAACAGGTTTTGCAGCCGTTTGAGCTAAGATTTTAAAATTATTCACATAATGAAAACCTATACTTTGTCTCGGGCGAGTTTCCCATTCAAATGCATGTAACAGTGAGAAACGCATTGTCTTGGCGAAATAAAGCGTTTTTGAACAACTTCATATAAATCGCTGTAACTTTTGATAGAAGACTCAGACAAACATGTTTATGGCTTTATCTTATAGAACTCAAGATCCCCATGCTGGGCAAACAGGTTTTGCAGCCGTTTGAGCTAAGATTTTAAAATTATTCACATAATGAAAACCTATACTTTGTCTCGGGCGAGTTTCCCATTCAAATGCATGTAACAGTGAGAAACACACTGTCTTGGCGAAATAAAGCGTTTTTGAACAACTTCATATAAATCGCTGTAACTTTTGATAGAAGACTCAGACAAACATGTTTATGGCTTTATCTTATAGAACTCAATATCCCCGTGCTGGGCAAACAGGTTTTGCAGCCGTTTGAGCTAAGATTTTAAAATTATTCACATAATGAAAACCTATACTTTGTCTCGGGCGAGTTTCCCATTCAAATGCATGTAACAGTGAGAAACGCATTGTCTTGGCGAAATAAAGCGTTTTTGAACAACTTCATATAAATCGCTGTAACTTTTGATAGAAGACTCAGAGAAACATGTTTATGGCTTTATCTTATAGAACTCAATATCCCCGTGCTGGGCAAACAGAACAGGTTTTGCAGCCGTTTGAGCTAAGATTTTAAAATTATTCACATAATGAAAACCTATACTTTTTCTCGGGCGAGTTTCCCATTCAAATGCATGTAACAGTGAGAAACGCATTGTCTTGGCGAAATAAAGCGTTTTTGAACAACTTCATATAAATCGCTGTAACTTTTGATAGAAGACTCAGACAAACATGTTTATGGCTTTATCTTATAGAACTCAATATCCCCGTGCTGGGCAAACAGAACAGGTTTTGCAGCTGTTTGAGCTAAGATTTTAAAATTATTCACATAATGAAAACCTATACTTTGTTTCAGGCGAGTTTCCCATTCAAATGCATGTAACAGTGAGAAACGCATTGTCTTGGCGAAATAAAGCGTTTTTGAACAACTTCATATAAATCGCTGTAACTTTTGATAGAAGACTCAGACAAACATGTTTATGGCTTTATCTTATAGAACTCAAGATCCCCGTGCTGGGCAAACAGGTTTTGCAGCCGTTTGAGCTAAGATTTTAAAATTATTCACATAATGAAAACCTATACTTTGTCTCGGGCGAGTTTCCCATTCAAATGCATGTAACAGTGAGAAACGCATTGTCTTGGCGAAATAAAGCGTTTTTGAACAACTTCATATAAATCGCTGTAACTTTTGATAGAAGACTCAGACAAACATGTTTATGGCTTTATCTTATAGAACTCAATATCCCCGTGCTGGGCAAACAGAACAGGTTTTGCAGCCGTTTGAGCTAAGATTTTAAAATTATTCACATAATGAAAACCTATACTTTGTTTCAGGCGAGTTTCCCATTCAAATGCATGTAACAGTGAGAAACGCATTGTCTTGGCGAAATAAAGCGTTTTTGAACAACTTCATATAAATCGCTGTAACTTTTGATAGAAGACTCAGACAAACATGTTTATGGCTTTATCTTATAGAACTCAAGATCCCCATGCTGGGCAAACAGGTTTTGCAGCCGTTTGAGCTAAGATTTTAAAATTATTCACATAATGAAAACCTATACTTTGTCTCGGGCGAGTTTCCCATTCAAATGCATGTAACAGTGAGAAACACACTGTCTTGGCGAAATAAAGCGTTTTTGAACAACTTCATATAAATCGCTGTAACTTTTGATAGAAGACTCAGACAAACATGTTTATGGCTTTATCTTATAGAACTCAATATCCCCGTGCTGGGCAAACAGAACAGGTTTTGCAGCCGTTTGAGCTAAGATTTTAAAATTATTCACATAATGAAAACCTATACTTTGTTTCAGGCGAGTTTCCCATTCAAATGCATGTAACAGTGAGAAACGCATTGTCTTGGCGAAATAAAGCGTTTTTGAACAACTTCATATAAATCGCTGTAACTTTTGATAGAAGACTCAGACAAACATGTTTATGGCTTTATCTTATAGAACTCAAGATCCCCATGCTGGGCAAACAGGTTTTGCAGCCGTTTGAGCTAAGATTTTAAAATTATTCACATAATGAAAACCTATACTTTGTCTCGGGCGAGTTTCCCATTCAAATGCATGTAACAGTGAGAAACACACTGTCTTGGCGAAATAAAGCGTTTTTGAACAACTTCATATAAATCGCTGTAACTTTTGATAGAAGACTCAGACAAACATGTTTATGGCTTTATCTTATAGAACTCAATATCCCCGTGCTGGGCAAACAGGTTTTGCAGCCGTTTGAGCTAAGATTTTAAAATTATTCACATAATGAAAACCTATACTTTGTCTCGGGCGAGTTTCCCATTCAAATGCATGTAACAGTGAGAAACGCATTGTCTTGGCGAAATAAAGCGTTTTTGAACAACTTCATATAAATCGCTGTAACTTTTGATAGAAGACTCAGAGAAACATGTTTATGGCTTTATCTTATAGAACTCAATATCCCCGTGCTGGGCAAACAGAACAGGTTTTGCAGCCGTTTGAGCTAAGATTTTAAAATTATTCACATAATGAAAACCTATACTTTTTCTCGGGCGAGTTTCCCATTCAAATGCATGTAACAGTGAGAAACGCATTGTCTTGGCGAAATAAAGCGTTTTTGAACAACTTCATATAAATCGCTGTAACTTTTGATAGAAGACTCAGACAAACATGTTTATGGCTTTATCTTATAGAACTCAATATCCCCGTGCTGGGCAAACAGAACAGGTTTTGCAGCCGTTTGAGCTAAGATTTTAAAATTATTCACATAATGAAAACCTATACTTTGTTTCAGGCGAGTTTCCCATTCAAATGCATGTAACAGTGAGAAACGCATTGTCTTGGCGAAATAAAGCGTTTTTGAACAACTTCATATAAATCGCTGTAACTTTTGATAGAAGACTCAGACAAACATGTTTATGGCTTTATCTTATAGAACTCAAGATCCCCATGCTGGGCAAACAGGTTTTGCAGCCGTTTGAGCTAAGATTTTAAAATTATTCACATAATGAAAACCTATACTTTGTCTCGGGCGAGTTTCCCATTCAAATGCATGTAACAGTGAGAAACACACTGTCTTGGCGAAATAAAGCGTTTTTGAACAACTTCATATAAATCGCTGTAACTTTTGATAGAAGACTCAGACAAACATGTTTATGGCTTTATCTTATAGAACTCAATATCCCCGTGCTGGGCAAACAGGTTTTGCAGCCGTTTGAGCTAAGATTTTAAAATTATTCACATAATGAAAACTTATACTTTGTCTCGGGCGAGTTTCCCATTCAAATGCATGTAACAGTGAGAAACGCATTGTCTTGGCGAAATAAAGCGTTTTTGAACAACTTCATATAAATCGCTGTAACTTTTGATAGAAGACTCAGACAAACATGTTTATGGCTTTATCTTATAGAACTCAATATCCCCGTGCTGGGCAAACAGAACAGGTTTTGCAGCCGTTTGAGCTAAGATTTTAAAATTATTCACATAATGAAAACCTATACTTTGTTTCAGGCGAGTTTCCCATTCAAATGCATGTAACAGTGAGAAACGCATTGTCTTGGCGAAATAAAGCGTTTTTGAACAACTTCATATAAATCGCTGTAACTTTTGATAGAAGACTCAGACAAACATGTTTATGGCTTTATCTTATAGAACTCAAGATCCCCAAGCTGGGCAAACAGGTTTTGCAGCCGTTTGAGCTAAGATTTTAAAATTATTCACATAATGAAAACCTATACTTTTTCTCGGGCGAGTTTCCCATTCAAATGCATGTAACAGTGAGAAACGCATTGTCTTGGCGAAATAAAGCGTTTTTGAACAACTTCATATAAATCGCTGTAAATTTTGATAGAAGACTCAGACAAACATGTTTATGGCTTTATCTTATAGAACTCAATATCCCCGTGCTGGGCAAACAGAACAGGTTTTGCAGCCGTTTGAGCTAAGATTTTAAAATTATTCACATAATGAAAACCTATACTTTGTCTCGGGCGAGTTTCCCATTCAAATGCATGTAACAGTGAGAAACACACTGTCTTGGCGAAATAAAGCGTTTTTCAACAACTTCATATAAATCGCTGTAACCTTTGATAGAAGACTCAGAAACACATGTTTATGGCTTTATCTTATAGAACTCAATATCCCCGTGCTGGGCAAACAGGTTTTGCAGCCGTTTGAGCTAAGATTTTAAAATTATTCACATAATGAAAACCTATACTTTGTCTCGGGCGAGTTTCCCATTCAAATGCATGTAACAGTGAGAAACACACTGTCTTGGCGAAATAAAGCGTTTTTGAACAACTTCATATAAATCGCTGTAACTTTTGATAGAAGACTCAGACAAACATGTTTATGGCTTTATCTTATAGAACTCAATATCCCCGTGCTGGGCAAACAGGTTTTGCAGCCGTTTGAGCTAAGATTTTAAAATTATTCACATAATGAAAACCTATACTTTGTCTCGGGCGAGTTTCCCATTCAAATGCATGTAACAGTGAGAAACGCATTGTCTTGGCGAAATAAAGCGTTTTTCAACAACTTCATATAACTCGCTGTAACTTTTGATAGAAGACTCAGACAAACATGTTTATGGCTTTATCTTATATAACTCAATATCCCCGTGCTGGGCAAACAGAACAGGTTTTGCAGCCGTTTGAGCTAAGATTTTAAAATTATTCACATAATGAAAACCTATACTTTTTCTCGGGCGAGTTTCCCATTCAAATGCATGTAACAGTGAGAAACGCATTGTCTTGGCGAAATAAAGCGTTTTTGAACAACTTCATATAAATCGCTGTAACTTTTGATAGAAGACTCAGACAAACATGTTTATGGCTTTATCTTATAGAACTCAATATCCCCGTGCTGGGCAAACAGAACAGGTTTTGCAGCCGTTTGAGCTAAGATTTTAAAATTATTCACATAATGAAAACCTATACTTTGTTTCAGGCGAGTTTCCCATTCAAATGCATGTAACAGTGAGAAACGCATTGTCTTGGCGAAATAAAGCGTTTTTGAACAACTTCATATAAATCGCTGTAACTTTTGATAGAAGACTCAGACAAACATGTTTATGGCTTTATCTTATAGAACTCAATATCCCCGTGCTGGGCAAACAGGTTTTGCAGCCGTTTGAGCTAAGATTTTAAAATTATTCACATAATGAAAACCTATACTTTGTCTCGGGCGAGTTTCCCATTCAAATGCATGTAACAGTGAGAAACGCATTGTCTTGGCGAAATAAAGCGTTTTTGAACAACTTCATATAAATCGCTGTAACTTTTGATAGAAGACTCAGAGAAACATGTTTATGGCTTTATCTTATAGAACTCAATATCCCCGTGCTGGGCAAACAGAACAGGTTTTGCAGCCGTTTGAGCTAAGATTTTAAAATTATTCACATAATGAAAACCTATACTTTGTCTCGGGCGAGTTTCCCATTCAAATGCATGTAACAGTGAGAAACACACAGTCTTGGCGAAATAAAGCGTTTTCGTACAACTTCATATAAATCGCTGTTACTTTTGATAGAAGACTCAGAAACACATGTTCATGGCTTTATCTTATAGAACTCAATATCCCCGTGCTGGGCAAACAGGGTTTGCAGCCGATTGAGCTAAGATTTTAAAATTATTCACATAATGAAAACCTATACTTTGTTTCAGGCCAGTTTCCCAATCAAATGCATGTAAACAGTGAGAAAGGCATTGTCTTGGCGAAATAAAGCGTTTTTGAACAACTTCATATAAATCGCTGTAACTTTTGATAGAAGACTCAGACAAACATGTTTATGGCTTTATCTTATAGAACTCAAGATCCCCGTGCTGGGCAAACAGGTTTTGCAGCCGTTTGAGCTAAGATTTTAAAATTATTCACATAATGAAAACCTATACTTTGTCTCGGGCGAGTTTCCCATTCAAATGCATGTAACAGTGAGAAACGCATTGTCTTGGCGAAATAAAGCGTTTTTGAACAACTTCATATAAATCGCTGTAACTTTTGATAGAAGACTCAGACAAACATGTTTATGGCTTTATCTTATAGAACTCAATATCCCCGTGCTGGGCAAACAGAACAGGTTTTGCAGCCGTTTGAGCTAAGATTTTAAAATTATTCACATAATGAAAACCTATACTTTGTTTCAGGCGAGTTTCCCATTCAAATGCATGTAACAGTGAGAAACGCATTGTCTTGGCGAAATAAAGCGTTTTTGAACAACTTCATATAAATCGCTGTAACTTTTGATAGAAGACTCAGACAAACATGTTTATGGCTTTATCTTATAGAACTCAAGATCCCCATGCTGGGCAAACAGGTTTTGCAGCCGTTTGAGCTAAGATTTTAAAATTATTCACATAATGAAAACCTATACTTTGTCTCGGGCGAGTTTCCCATTCAAATGCATGTAACAGTGAGAAACACACTGTCTTGGCGAAATAAAGCGTTTTTCAACAACTTCATATAAATCGCTGTAACCTTTGATAGAAAACTCAGAAACACATGTTCATGGCTTTATCTTATAGAACTCAATATCCCCGTGCTGGGCAAACAGGTTTTGCAGCCGTTTGAGCTAAGATTTTAAAATTATTCACATAATGAAAACCTATACTTTGTCTCGGGCGAGTTTCCCATTCAAATGCATGTAACAGTGAGAAACACACAGTCTTGGCGAAATAAAGCGTTTTCGTACAACTTCATATAAATCGCTGTTACTTTTGATAGAAGACTCAGAAACACATGTTCATGGCTTTATCTTATAGAACTCAAGATCCCCGTGCTGGGCAAACAGGTTTTGCAGCCGTTTGAGCTAAGATTTTAAAATTATTCACATAATGAAAACCTATACTTTGTCTCGGGCGAGTTTCCCATTCAAATGCATGTAACAGTGAGAAACGCATTGTCTTGGCGAAATAAAGCGTTTTTCAACCACTTCATATAACTCGCTGTAACTTTTGATAGAAGACTCAGACAAACATGTTTATGGCTTTATCTTATATAACTCAATATCCCCGTGCTGGGCAAACAGAACAGGTTTTGCAGCCGTTTGAGCTAAGATTTTAAAATTATTCACATAATGAAAACCTATACTTTTTCTCGGGCGAGTTTCCCATTCAAATGCATGTAACAGTGAGAAACGCATTGTCTTGGCGAAATAAAGCGTTTTTGAACAACTTCATATAAATCGCTGTAACTTTTGATAGAAGACTCAGACAAACATGTTTATGGCTTTATCTTATAGAACTCAATATCCCCGTGCTGGGCAAACAGGTTTTGCAGCCGTTTGAGCTAAGATTTTAAAATTATTCACATAATGAAAACCTATACTTTGTCTCGGGCGAGTTTCCCATTCAAATGCATGTAACAGTGAGAAACGCATTGTCTTGGCGAAATAAAGCGTTTTTGAACAACTTCATATAAATCGCTGTAACTTTTGATAGAAGACTCAGACAAACATGTTTATGGCTTTATCTTATAGAACTCAAGATCCCCGTGCTGGGCAAACAGGTTTTGCAGCCGTTTGAGCTAAGATTTTAAAATTATTCACATAATGAAAACCTATACTTTGTCTCGGGCGAGTTTCCCATTCAAATGCATGTAACAGTGAGAAACGCATTGTCTTGGCGAAATAAAGCGTTTTTGAACAACTTCATATAAATCGCTGTAACTTTTGATAGAAGACTCAGACAAACATGTTTATGGCTTTATCTTATAGAACTCAAGATCCCCATGCTGGGCAAACAGGTTTTGCAGCCGTTTGAGCTAAGATTTTAAAATTATTCACATAATGAAAACCTATACTTTGTCTCGGGCGAGTTTCCCATTCAAATGCATGTAACAGTGAGAAACACACTGTCTTGGCGAAATAAAGCGTTTTTGAACAACTTCATATAAATCGCTGTAACTTTTGATAGAAGACTCAGACAAACATGTTTATGGCTTTATCTTATAGAACTCAATATCCCCGTGCTGGGCAAACAGGTTTTGCAGCCGTTTGAGCTAAGATTTTAAAATTATTCACATAATGAAAACCTATACTTTGTCTCGGGCGAGTTTCCCATTCAAATGCATGTAACAGTGAGAAACACACTGTCTTGGCGAAATAAAGCGTTTTTCAACAACTTCATATAAATCGCTGTAACCTTTGATAGAAAACTCAGAAACACATGTTCATGGCTTTATCTTATAGAACTCAATATCCCCGTGCTGGGCAAACAGGTTTTGCAGCCGTTTGAGCTAAGATTTTAAAATTATTCACATAATGAAAACCTATACTTTGTCTCGGGCGAGTTTCCCATTCAAATGCATGTAACAGTGAGAAACACACAGTCTTGGCGAAATAAAGCGTTTTCGTACAACTTCATATAAATCGCTGTTACTTTTGATAGAAGACTCAGAAACACATGTTCATGGCTTTATCTTATAGAACTCAAGATCCCCGTGCTGGGCAAACAGGTTTTGCAGCCGTTTGAGCTAAGATTTTAAAATTATTCACATAATGAAAACCTATACTTTGTCTCGGGCGAGTTTCCCATTCAAATGCATGTAACAGTGAGAAACGCATTGTCTTGGCGAAATAAAGCGTTTTTCAACCACTTCATATAACTCGCTGTAACTTTTGATAGAAGACTCAGACAAACATGTTTATGGCTTTATCTTATATAACTCAATATCCCCGTGCTGGGCAAACAGAACAGGTTTTGCAGCCGTTTGAGCTAAGATTTTAAAATTATTCACATAATGAAAACCTATACTTTTTCTCGGGCGAGTTTCCCATTCAAATGCATGTAACAGTGAGAAACGCATTGTCTTGGCGAAATAAAGCGTTTTTGAACAACTTCATATAAATCGCTGTAACTTTTGATAGAAGACTCAGACAAACATGTTTATGGCTTTATCTTATAGAACTCAATATCCCCGTGCTGGGCAAACAGGTTTTGCAGCCGTTTGAGCTAAGATTTTAAAATTATTCACATAATGAAAACCTATACTTTGTCTCGGGCGAGTTTCCCATTCAAATGCATGTAACAGTGAGAAACGCATTGTCTTGGCGAAATAAAGCGTTTTTGAACAACTTCATATAAATCGCTGTAACTTTTGATAGAAGACTCAGACAAACATGTTTATGGCTTTATCTTATAGAACTCAAGATCCCCATGCTGGGCAAACAGGTTTTGCAGCCGTTTGAGCTAAGATTTTAAAATTATTCACATAATGAAAACCTATACTTTGTCTCGGGCGAGTTTCCCATTCAAATGCATGTAACAGTGAGAAACACACTGTCTTGGCGAAATAAAGCGTTTTTGAACAACTTCATATAAATCGCTGTAACTTTTGATAGAAGACTCAGACAAACATGTTTATGGCTTTATCTTATAGAACTCAATATCCCCGTGCTGGGCAAACAGGTTTTGCAGCCGTTTGAGCTAAGATTTTAAAATTATTCACATAATGAAAACCTATACTTTGTCTCGGGCGAGTTTCCCATTCAAATGCATGTAACAGTGAGAAACGCATTGTCTTGGCGAAATAAAGCGTTTTTGAACAACTTCATATAAATCGCTGTAACTTTTGATAGAAGACTCAGAGAAACATGTTTATGGCTTTATCTTATAGAACTCAATATCCCCGTGCTGGGCAAACAGAACAGGTTTTGCAGCCGTTTGAGCTAAGATTTTAAAATTATTCACATAATGAAAACCTATACTTTTTCTCGGGCGAGTTTCCCATTCAAATGCATGTAACAGTGAGAAACGCATTGTCTTGGCGAAATAAAGCGTTTTTGAACAACTTCATATAAATCGCTGTAACTTTTGATAGAAGACTCAGACAAACATGTTTATGGCTTTATCTTATAGAACTCAATATCCCCGTGCTGGGCAAACAGAACAGGTTTTGCAGCTGTTTGAGCTAAGATTTTAAAATTATTCACATAATGAAAACCTATACTTTGTTTCAGGCGAGTTTCCCATTCAAATGCATGTAACAGTGAGAAACGCATTGTCTTGGCGAAATAAAGCGTTTTTGAACAACTTCATATAAATCGCTGTAACTTTTGATAGAAGACTCAGACAAACATGTTTATGGCTTTATCTTATAGAACTCAAGATCCCCGTGCTGGGCAAACAGGTTTTGCAGCCGTTTGAGCTAAGATTTTAAAATTATTCACATAATGAAAACCTATACTTTGTCTCGGGCGAGTTTCCCATTCAAATGCATGTAACAGTGAGAAACGCATTGTCTTGGCGAAATAAAGCGTTTTTGAACAACTTCATATAAATCGCTGTAACTTTTGATAGAAGACTCAGACAAACATGTTTATGGCTTTATCTTATAGAACTCAATATCCCCGTGCTGGGCAAACAGAACAGGTTTTGCAGCCGTTTGAGCTAAGATTTTAAAATTATTCACATAATGAAAACCTATACTTTGTTTCAGGCGAGTTTCCCATTCAAATGCATGTAACAGTGAGAAACGCATTGTCTTGGCGAAATAAAGCGTTTTTGAACAACTTCATATAAATCGCTGTAACTTTTGATAGAAGACTCAGACAAACATGTTTATGGCTTTATCTTATAGAACTCAAGATCCCCATGCTGGGCAAACAGGTTTTGCAGCCGTTTGAGCTAAGATTTTAAAATTATTCACATAATGAAAACCTATACTTTGTCTCGGGCGAGTTTCCCATTCAAATGCATGTAACAGTGAGAAACACACTGTCTTGGCGAAATAAAGCGTTTTTGAACAACTTCATATAAATCGCTGTAACTTTTGATAGAAGACTCAGACAAACATGTTTATGGCTTTATCTTATAGAACTCAATATCCCCGTGCTGGGCAAACAGGTTTTGCAGCCGTTTGAGCTAAGATTTTAAAATTATTCACATAATGAAAACCTATACTTTGTCTCGGGCGAGTTTCCCATTCAAATGCATGTAACAGTGAGAAACGCATTGTCTTGGCGAAATAAAGCGTTTTTGAACAACTTCATATAAATCGCTGTAACTTTTGATAGAAGACTCAGAGAAACATGTTTATGGCTTTATCTTATAGAACTCAATATCCCCGTGCTGGGCAAACAGAACAGGTTTTGCAGCCGTTTGAGCTAAGATTTTAAAATTATTCACATAATGAAAACCTATACTTTTTCTCGGGCGAGTTTCCCATTCAAATGCATGTAACAGTGAGAAACGCATTGTCTTGGCGAAATAAAGCGTTTTTGAACAACTTCATATAAATCGCTGTAACTTTTGATAGAAGACTCAGACAAACATGTTTATGGCTTTATCTTATAGAACTCAATATCCCCGTGCTGGGCAAACAGAACAGGTTTTGCAGCCGTTTGAGCTAAGATTTTAAAATTATTCACATAATGAAAACCTATACTTTGTTTCAGGCGAGTTTCCCATTCAAATGCATGTAACAGTGAGAAACGCATTGTCTTGGCGAAATAAAGCGTTTTTGAACAACTTCATATAAATCGCTGTAACTTTTGATAGAAGACTCAGACAAACATGTTTATGGCTTTATCTTATAGAACTCAAGATCCCCATGCTGGGCAAACAGGTTTTGCAGCCGTTTGAGCTAAGATTTTAAAATTATTCACATAATGAAAACCTATACTTTGTCTCGGGCGAGTTTCCCATTCAAATGCATGTAACAGTGAGAAACACACTGTCTTGGCGAAATAAAGCGTTTTTGAACAACTTCATATAAATCGCTGTAACTTTTGATAGAAGACTCAGACAAACATGTTTATGGCTTTATCTTATAGAACTCAATATCCCCGTGCTGGGCAAACAGGTTTTGCAGCCGTTTGAGCTAAGATTTTAAAATTATTCACATAATGAAAACTTATACTTTGTCTCGGGCGAGTTTCCCATTCAAATGCATGTAACAGTGAGAAACGCATTGTCTTGGCGAAATAAAGCGTTTTTGAACAACTTCATATAAATCGCTGTAACTTTTGATAGAAGACTCAGACAAACATGTTTATGGCTTTATCTTATAGAACTCAATATCCCCGTGCTGGGCAAACAGAACAGGTTTTGCAGCCGTTTGAGCTAAGATTTTAAAATTATTCACATAATGAAAACCTATACTTTGTTTCAGGCGAGTTTCCCATTCAAATGCATGTAACAGTGAGAAACGCATTGTCTTGGCGAAATAAAGCGTTTTTGAACAACTTCATATAAATCGCTGTAACTTTTGATAGAAGACTCAGACAAACATGTTTATGGCTTTATCTTATAGAACTCAAGATCCCCAAGCTGGGCAAACAGGTTTTGCAGCCGTTTGAGCTAAGATTTTAAAATTATTCACATAATGAAAACCTATACTTTTTCTCGGGCGAGTTTCCCATTCAAATGCATGTAACAGTGAGAAACGCATTGTCTTGGCGAAATAAAGCGTTTTTGAACAACTTCATATAAATCGCTGTAAATTTTGATAGAAGACTCAGACAAACATGTTTATGGCTTTATCTTATAGAACTCAATATCCCCGTGCTGGGCAAACAGAACAGGTTTTGCAGCCGTTTGAGCTAAGATTTTAAAATTATTCACATAATGAAAACCTATACTTTGTCTCGGGCGAGTTTCCCATTCAAATGCATGTAACAGTGAGAAACACACTGTCTTGGCGAAATAAAGCGTTTTTGAACAACTTCATATAAATCGCTGTAACTTTTGATAGAAGACTCAGACAAACATGTTTATGGCTTTATCTTATAGAACTCAATATCCCCGTGCTGGGCAAACAGGTTTTGCAGCCGTTTGAGCTAAGATTTTAAAATTATTCACATAATGAAAACCTATACTTTGTCTCGGGCGAGTTTCCCATTGAAATGCATGTAACAGTGAGAAACGCATTGTCTTGGCGAAATAAAGCGTTTTTGAACAACTTCATATAAATCGCTGTAACTTTTGATAGAAGACTCAGAGAAACATGTTTATGGCTTTATCTTATAGAACTCAATATCCCCGTGCTGGGCAAACAGAACAGGTTTTGCAGCCGTTTGAGCTAAGATTTTAAAATTATTCACATAATGAAAACCTATACTTTGTCTCGGGCGAGTTTCCCATTCAAATGCATGTAACAGTGAGAAACACACTGTCTTGGCGAAATAAAGCGTTTTTGAACAACTTCATATAAATCGCTGTAACTTTTGATAGAAGACTCAGACAAACATGTTTATGGCTTTATCTTATAGAACTCAATATCCCCGTGCTGGGCAAACAGGTTTTGCAGCCGTTTGAGCTAAGATTTTAAAATTATTCACATAATGAAAACCTATACTTTGTCTCGGGCGAGTTTCCCATTCAAATGCATGTAACAGTGAGAAACACACTGTCTTGGCGAAATAAAGCGTTTTTGAACAACTTCATATAAATCGCTGTAACCTTTGATAGAAGACTCAGAAACACATGTTTATGGCTTTATCTTATAGAACTCAATATCCCCGTGCTGGGCAAACAGGTTTTGCAGCCGTTTGAGCTAAGATTTTAAAATTATTCACATAATGAAAACCTATACTTTGTCTCGGGCGAGTTTCCCATTCAAATGCATGTAACAGTGAGAAACACACTGTCTTGGCGAAATAAAGCGTTTTTGAACAACTTCATATAAATCGCTGTAACTTTTGATAGAAGACTCAGACAAACATGTTTATGGCTTTATCTTATAGAACTCAATATCCCCGTGCTGGGCAAACAGGTTTTGCAGCCGTTTGAGCTAAGATTTTAAAATTATTCACATAATGAAAACCTATACTTTGTCTCGGGCGAGTTTCCCATTCAAATGCATGTAACAGTGAGAAACGCATTGTCTTGGCGAAATAAAGCGTTTTTGAACAACTTCATATAAATCGCTGTAACTTTTGATAGAAGACTCAGAGAAACATGTTTATGGCTTTATCTTATAGAACTCAATATCCCCGTGCTGGGCAAACAGAACAGGTTTTGCAGCCGTTTGAGCTAAGATTTTAAAATTATTCACATAATGAAAACCTATACTTTTTCTCGGGCGAGTTTCCCATTCAAATGCATGTAACAGTGAGAAACGCATTGTCTTGGCGAAATAAAGCGTTTTTGAACAACTTCATATAAATCGCTGTAACTTTTGATAGAAGACTCAGACAAACATGTTTATGGCTTTATCTTATAGAACTCAATATCCCCGTGCTGGGCAAACAGAACAGGTTTTGCAGCCGTTTGAGCTAAGATTTTAAAATTATTCACATAATGAAAACCTATACTTTGTTTCAGGCGAGTTTCCCATTCAAATGCATGTAACAGTGAGAAACGCATTGTCTTGGCGAAATAAAGCGTTTTTGAACAACTTCATATAAATCGCTGTAACTTTTGATAGAAGACTCAGACAAACATGTTTATGGCTTTATCTTATAGAACTCAATATCCCCGTGCTGGGCAAACAGAACAGGTTTTGCAGCCGTTTGAGCTAAGATTTTAAAATTATTCACATAATGAAAACCTATACTTTGTTTCAGGCGAGTTTCCCATTCAAATGCATGTAACAGTGAGAAACGCATTGTCTTGGCGAAATAAAGCGTTTTTGAACAACTTCATATAAATCGCTGTAACTTTTGATAGAAGACTCAGACAAACATGTTTATGGCTTTATCTTATAGAACTCAAGATCCCCAAGCTGGGCAAACAGGTTTTGCAGCCGTTTGAGCTAAGATTTTAAAATTATTCACATAATGAAAACCTATACTTTTTCTCGGGCGAGTTTCCCATTCAAATGCATGTAACAGTGAGAAACGCATTGTCTTGGCGAAATAAAGCGTTTTTGAACAACTTCATATAAATCGCTGTAAATTTTGATAGAAGACTCAGACAAACATGTTTATGGCTTTATCTTATAGAACTCAATATCCCCGTGCTGGGCAAACAGAACAGGTTTTGCAGCCGTTTGAGCTAAGATTTTAAAATTATTCACATAATGAAAACCTATACTTTGTCTCGGGCGAGTTTCCCATTCAAATGCATGTAACAGTGAGAAACACACTGTCTTGGCGAAATAAAGCGTTTTTGAACAACTTCATATAAATCGCTGTAACTTTTGATAGAAGACTCAGACAAACATGTTTATGGCTTTATCTTATAGAACTCAATATCCCCGTGCTGGGCAAACAGAACAGGTTTTGCAGCCGTTTGAGCTAAGATTTTAAAATTATTCACATAATGAAAACCTATACTTTGTCTCGGGCGAGTTTCCCATTCAAATGCATGTAACAGTGAGAAACACACTGTCTTGGCGAAATAAAGCGTTTTTGAACAACTTCATATAAATCGCTGTAACCTTTGATAGAAGACTCAGAAACACATGTTTATGGCTTTATCTTATAGAACTCAATATCCCCGTGCTGGGCAAACAGGTTTTGCAGCCGTTTGAGCTAAGATTTTAAAATTATTCACATAATGAAAACCTATACTTTGTCTCGGGCGAGTTTCCCATTCAAATGCATGTAACAGTGAGAAACACACTGTCTTGGCGAAATAAAGCGTTTTTGAACAACTTCATATAAATCGCTGTAACTTTTGATAGAAGACTCAGACAAACATGTTTATGGCTTTATCTTATAGAACTCAATATCCCCGTGCTGGGCAAACAGAACAGGTTTTGCAGCCGTTTGAGCTAAGATTTTAAAATTATTCACATAATGAAAACCTATACTTTGTTTCAGGCGAGTTTCCCATTCAAATGCATGTAACAGTGAGAAACGCATTGTCTTGGCGAAATAAAGCGTTTTTGAACAACTTCATATAAATCGCTGTAACTTTTGATAGAAGACTCAGACAAACATGTTTATGGCTTTATCTTATAGAACTCAAGATCCCCATGCTGGGCAAACAGGTTTTGCAGCCGTTTGAGCTAAGATTTTAAAATTATTCACATAATGAAAACCTATACTTTGTCTCGGGCGAGTTTCCCATTCAAATGCATGTAACAGTGAGAAACACACTGTCTTGGCGAAATAAAGCGTTTTTGAACAACTTCATATAAATCGCTGTAACTTTTGATAGAAGACTCAGAGAAACATGTTTATGGCTTTATCTTATAGAACTCAATATCCCCGTGCTGGGCAAACAGAACAGGTTTTGCAGCCGTTTGAGCTAAGATTTTAAAATTATTCACATAATGAAAACCTATACTTTTTCTCGGGCGAGTTTCCCATTCAAATGCATGTAACAGTGAGAAACGCATTGTCTTGGCGAAATAAAGCGTTTTTGAACAACTTCATATAAATCGCTGTAACTTTTGATAGAAGACTCAGACAAACATGTTTATGGCTTTATCTTATAGAACTCAAGATCCCCAAGCTGGGCAAACAGGTTTTGCAGCCGTTTGAGCTAAGATTTTAAAATTATTCACATAATGAAAACCTATACTTTGTCTCGGGCGAGTTTCCCATTCAAATGCATGTAACAGTGAGAAACACACTGTCTTGGCGAAATAAAGCGTTTTTGAACAACTTCATATAAATCGCTGTAACTTTTGATAGAAGACTCAGACAAACATGTTTATGGCTTTATCTTATAGAACTCAATATCCCCGTGCTGGGCAAACAGGTTTTGCAGCCGTTTGAGCTAAGATTTTAAAATTATTCACATAATGAAAACCTATACTTTGTCTCGGGCGAGTTTCCCATTCAAATGCATGTAACAGTGAGAAACGCATTGTCTTGGCGAAATAAAGCGTTTTTGAACAACTTCATATAAATCGCTGTAACTTTTGATAGAAGACTCAGAGAAACATGTTTATGGCTTTATCTTATAGAACTCAATATCCCCGTGCTGGGCAAACAGAACAGGTTTTGCAGCCGTTTGAGCTAAGATTTTAAAATTATTCACATAATGAAAACCTATACTTTTTCTCGGGCGAGTTTCCCATTCAAATGCATGTAACAGTGAGAAACGCATTGTCTTGGCGAAATAAAGCGTTTTTGAACAACTTCATATAAATCGCTGTAACTTTTGATAGAAGACTCAGACAAACATGTTTATGGCTTTATCTTATAGAACTCAATATCCCCGTGCTGGGCAAACAGAACAGGTTTTGCAGCCGTTTGAGCTAAGATTTTAAAATTATTCACATAATGAAAACCTATACTTTGTTTCAGGCGAGTTTCCCATTCAAATGCATGTAACAGTGAGAAACGCATTGTCTTGGCGAAATAAAGCGTTTTTGAACAACTTCATATAAATCGCTGTAACTTTTGATAGAAGACTCAGACAAACATGTTTATGGCTTTATCTTATAGAACTCAATATCCCCGTGCTGGGCAAACAGAACAGGTTTTGCAGCCGTTTGAGCTAAGATTTTAAAATTATTCACATAATGAAAACCTATACTTTGTTTCAGGCGAGTTTCCCATTCAAATGCATGTAACAGTGAGAAACGCATTGTCTTGGCGAAATAAAGCGTTTTTGAACAACTTCATATAAATCGCTGTAACTTTTGATAGAAGACTCAGACAAACATGTTTATGGCTTTATCTTATAGAACTCAAGATCCCCAAGCTGGGCAAACAGGTTTTGCAGCCGTTTGAGCTAAGATTTTAAAATTATTCACATAATGAAAACCTATACTTTTTCTCGGGCGAGTTTCCCATTCAAATGCATGTAACAGTGAGAAACGCATTGTCTTGGCGAAATAAAGCGTTTTTGAACAACTTCATATAAATCGCTGTAAATTTTGATAGAAGACTCAGACAAACATGTTTATGGCTTTATCTTATAGAACTCAATATCCCCGTGCTGGGCAAACAGAACAGGTTTTGCAGCCGTTTGAGCTAAGATTTTAAAATTATTCACATAATGAAAACCTATACTTTGTCTCGGGCGAGTTTCCCATTCAAATGCATGTAACAGTGAGAAACACACTGTCTTGGCGAAATAAAGCGTTTTTGAACAACTTCATATAAATCGCTGTAACTTTTGATAGAAGACTCAGACAAACATGTTTATGGCTTTATCTTATAGAACTCAATATCCCCGTGCTGGGCAAACAGAACAGGTTTTGCAGCCGTTTGAGCTAAGATTTTAAAATTATTCACATAATGAAAACCTATACTTTGTCTCGGGCGAGTTTCCCATTCAAATGCATGTAACAGTGAGAAACACACTGTCTTGGCGAAATAAAGCGTTTTTGAACAACTTCATATAAATCGCTGTAACCTTTGATAGAAGACTCAGAAACACATGTTTATGGCTTTATCTTATAGAACTCAATATCCCCGTGCTGGGCAAACAGGTTTTGCAGCCGTTTGAGCTAAGATTTTAAAATTATTCACATAATGAAAACCTATACTTTGTCTCGGGCGAGTTTCCCATTCAAATGCATGTAACAGTGAGAAACACACTGTCTTGGCGAAATAAAGCGTTTTTGAACAACTTCATATAAATCGCTGTAACTTTTGATAGAAGACTCAGACAAACATGTTTATGGCTTTATCTTATAGAACTCAATATCCCCGTGCTGGGCAAACAGAACAGGTTTTGCAGCCGTTTGAGCTAAGATTTTAAAATTATTCACATAATGAAAACCTATACTTTGTTTCAGGCGAGTTTCCCATTCAAATGCATGTAACAGTGAGAAACGCATTGTCTTGGCGAAATAAAGCGTTTTTGAACAACTTCATATAAATCGCTGTAACTTTTGATAGAAGACTCAGACAAACATGTTTATGGCTTTATCTTATAGAACTCAAGATCCCCATGCTGGGCAAACAGGTTTTGCAGCCGTTTGAGCTAAGATTTTAAAATTATTCACATAATGAAAACCTATACTTTGTCTCGGGCGAGTTTCCCATTCAAATGCATGTAACAGTGAGAAACACACTGTCTTGGCGAAATAAAGCGTTTTTGAACAACTTCATATAAATCGCTGTAACTTTTGATAGAAGACTCAGAGAAACATGTTTATGGCTTTATCTTATAGAACTCAATATCCCCGTGCTGGGCAAACAGAACAGGTTTTGCAGCCGTTTGAGCTAAGATTTTAAAATTATTCACATAATGAAAACCTATACTTTTTCTCGGGCGAGTTTCCCATTCAAATGCATGTAACAGTGAGAAACGCATTGTCTTGGCGAAATAAAGCGTTTTTGAACAACTTCATATAAATCGCTGTAACTTTTGATAGAAGACTCAGACAAACATGTTTATGGCTTTATCTTATAGAACTCAAGATCCCCAAGCTGGGCAAACAGGTTTTGCAGCCGTTTGAGCTAAGATTTTAAAATTATTCACATAATGAAAACCTATACTTTTTCTCGGGCGAGTTTCCCATTCAAATGCATGTAACAGTGAGAAACGCATTGTCTTGGCGAAATAAAGCGTTTTTGAACAACTTCATATAAATCGCTGTAAATTTTGATAGAAGACTCAGACAAACATGTTTATGGCTTTATCTTATAGAACTCAATATCCCCGTGCTGGGCAAACAGAACAGGTTTTGCAGCCGTTTGAGCTAAGATTTTAAAATTATTCACATAATGAAAACCTATACTTTGTCTCGGGCGAGTTTCCCATTCAAATGCATGTAACAGTGAGAAACACACTGTCTTGGCGAAATAAAGCGTTTTTGAACAACTTCATATAAATCGCTGTAACTTTTGATAGAAGACTCAGACAAACATGTTTATGGCTTTATCTTATAGAACTCAATATCCCCGTGCTGGGCAAACAGGTTTTGCAGCCGTTTGAGCTAAGATTTTAAAATTATTCACATAATGAAAACCTATACTTTGTCTCGGGCGAGTTTCCCATTCAAATGCATGTAACAGTGAGAAACACACTGTCTTGGCGAAATAAAGCGTTTTTCAACAACTTCATATAAATCGCTGTAACCTTTGATAGAAGACTCAGAAACACATGTTTATGGCTTTATCTTATAGAACTCAATATCCCCGTGCTGGGCAAACAGGTTTTGCAGCCGTTTGAGCTAAGATTTTAAAATTATTCACATAATGAAAACCTATACTTTGTCTCGGGCGAGTTTCCCATTCAAATGCATGTAACAGTGAGAAACACACTGTCTTGGCGAAATAAAGCGTTTTTGAACAACTTCATATAAATCGCTGTAACCTTTGATAGAAGACTCAGAAACACATGTTTATGGCTTTATCTTATAGAACTCAATATCCCCGTGCTGGGCAAACAGGTTTTGCAGCCGTTTGAGCTAAGATTTTAAAATTATTCACATAATGAAAACCTATACTTTGTCTCGGGCGAGTTTCCCATTCAAATGCATGTAACAGTGAGAAACACACTGTCTTGGCGAAATAAAGCGTTTTTGAACAACTTCATATAAATCGCTGTAACTTTTGATAGAAGACTCAGACAAACATGTTTATGGCTTTATCTTATAGAGCTCAAGATCCCCGTGCTGGGCAAACAGGTTTTGCAGCCGTTTGAGCTAAGATTTTAAAATTATTCACATAATGAAAACCTATACTTTGTCTCGGGCGAGTTTCCCATTCAAATGCATGTAACAGTGAGAAACACACTGTCTTGGCGAAATAAAGCGTTTTTGAACAACTTCATATAAATCGCTGTAACTTTTGATAGAAGACTCAGACAAACATGTTTATGGCTTTATCTTATAGAACTCAATATCCCCGTGCTGGGCAAACAGAACAGGTTTTGCAGCCGTTTGAGCTAAGATTTTAAAATTATTCACATAATGAAAACCTATACTTTGTTTCAGGCGAGTTTCCCATTCAAATGCATGTAACAGTGAGAAACGCATTGTCTTGGCGAAATAAAGCGTTTTTGAACAACTTCATATAAATCGCTGTAACTTTTGATAGAAGACTCAGACAAACATGTTTATGGCTTTATCTTATAGAACTCAAGATCCCCATGCTGGGCAAACAGGTTTTGCAGCCGTTTGAGCTAAGATTTTAAAATTATTCACATAATGAAAACCTATACTTTGTCTCGGGCGAGTTTCCCATTCAAATGCATGTAACAGTGAGAAACACACTGTCTTGGCGAAATAAAGCGTTTTTGAACAACTTCATATAAATCGCTGTAACTTTTGATAGAAGACTCAGACAAACATGTTTATGGCTTTATCTTATAGAGCTCAAGATCCCCGTGCTGGGCAAACAGGTTTTGCAGCCGTTTGAGCTAAGATTTTAAAATTATTCACATAATGAAAACCTATACTTTGTCTCGGGCGAGTTTCCCATTCAAATGCATGTAACAGTGAGAAACACACTGTCTTGGCGAAATAAAGCGTTTTTGAACAACTTCATATAAATCGCTGTAACTTTTGATAGAAGACTCAGACAAACATGTTTATGGCTTTATCTTATAGAACTCAAGATCCCCGTGCTGGGCAAACAGGTTTTGCAGCCGTTTGAGCTAAGATTTTAAAATTATTCACATAATGAAAACCTATACTTTGTTTCAGGCGAGTTTCCCATTCAAATGCATGTAACAGTGAGAAACACACTGTCTTGGCGAAATAAAGCGTTTTTCAACAACTTCATATAAATCGCTGTAACTTTTGATAGAAGACTCAGACAAACATGTTTATGGCTTTATCTTATAGAACTCAATATCCCCGTGCTGGGCAAACAGAACAGGTTTTGCAGCTGTTTGAGCTAAGATTTTAAAATTATTCACATAATGAAAACCTATACTTTGTCTCGGGCGAGTTTCCCATTCAAATGCATGTAACAGTGAGAAACACACTGTCTTGGCGAAATAAAGCGTTTTTGAACAACTTCATATAAATCGCTGTAACTTTTGATAGAAGACTCAGACAAACATGTTTATGGCTTTATCTTATAGAGCTCAAGATCCCCGTGCTGGGCAAACAGGTTTTGCAGCCGTTTGAGCTAAGATTTTAAAATTATTCACATAATGAAAACCTATACTTTGTCTCGGGCGAGTTTCCCATTCAAATGCATGTAACAGTGAGAAACACACTGTCTTGGCGAAATAAAGCGTTTTTGAACAACTTCATATAAATCGCTGTAACTTTTGATAGAAGACTCAGACAAACATGTTTATGGCTTTATCTTATAGAACTCAAGATCCCCGTGCTGGGCAAACAGGTTTTGCAGCCGTTTGAGCTAAGATTTTAAAATTATTCACATAATGAAAACCTATACTTTGTTTCAGGCGAGTTTCCCATTCAAATGCATGTAACAGTGAGAAACACACTGTCTTGGCGAAATAAAGCGTTTTTCAACAACTTCATATAAATCGCTGTAACCTTTGATAGAAAACTCAGAAACACATGTTCATGGCTTTATCTTATAGAACTCAAGATCCCCGTGCTGGGCAAACAGGTTTTGCAGCCGTTTGAGCTAAGATTTTAAAATTATTCACATAATGAAAAGCTATACTTTGTCTCGGGCGAGTTTCCCATTGAAATGCATGTAACAGTGAGAAACGCATTGTCTTGGCGAAATAAAGCGTTTTTGAACAACTTCATATAAATCGCTGTAACTTTTGATAGAAGACTCAGAGAAACATGTTTATGGCTTTATCTTATAGAACTCAATATCCCCGTGCTGGGCAAACAGAACAGGTTTTGCAGCCGTTTGAGCTAAGATTTTAAAATTATTCACATAATGAAAACCTATACTTTGTCTCGGGCGAGTTTCCCATTCAAATGCATGTAACAGTGAGAAACACACTGTCTTGGCGAAATAAAGCGTTTTTGAACAACTTCATATAAATCGCTGTAACTTTTGATAGAAGACTCAGACAAACATGTTTATGGCTTTATCTTATAGAACTCAATATCCCCGTGCTGGGCAAACAGGTTTTGCAGCCGTTTGAGCTAAGATTTTAAAATTATTCACATAATGAAAACCTATACTTTGTCTCGGGCGAGTTTCCCATTCAAATGCATGTAACAGTGAGAAACACACTGTCTTGGCGAAATAAAGCGTTTTTGAACAACTTCATATAAATCGCTGTAACCTTTGATAGAAGACTCAGAAACACATGTTTATGGCTTTATCTTATAGAACTCAATATCCCCGTGCTGGGCAAACAGGTTTTGCAGCCGTTTGAGCTAAGATTTTAAAATTATTCACATAATGAAAACCTATACTTTGTCTCGGGCGAGTTTCCCATTCAAATGCATGTAACAGTGAGAAACACACAGTCTTGGCGAAATAAAGCGTTTTCGTACAACTTCATATAAATCGCTGTTACTTTTGATAGAAGACTCAGAAACACATGTTCATGGCTTTATCTTATAGAACTCAAGATCCCCGTGCTGGGCAAACAGGTTTTGCAGCCGTTTGAGCTAAGATTTTAAAATTATTCACATAATGAAAAGCTATACTTTGTCTCGGGCGAGTTTCCCATTCAAATGCATGTAACAGTGAGAAACGCATTGTCTTGGCGAAATAAAGCGTTTTTCAACCACTTCATATAACTCGCTGTAACTTTTGATAGAAGACTCAGACAAACATGTTTATGGCTTTATCTTATATAACTCAATATCCCCGTGCTGGGCAAACAGAACAGGTTTTGCAGCCGTTTGAGCTAAGATTTTAAAATTATTCACATAATGAAAACCTATACTTTTTCTCGGGCGAGTTTCCCATTCAAATGCATGTAACAGTGAGAAACGCATTGTCTTGGCGAAATAAAGCGTTTTTGAACAACTTCATATAAATCGCTGTAACTTTTGATAGAAGACTCAGACAAACATGTTTATGGCTTTATCTTATAGAACTCAAGATCCCCGTGCTGGGCAAACAGGTTTTGCAGCCGTTTGAGCTAAGATTTTAAAATTATTCACATAATGAAAACCTATACTTTGTCTCGGGCGAGTTTCCCATTGAAATGCATGTAACAGTGAGAAACGCATTGTCTTGGCGAAATAAAGCGTTTTTGAACAACTTCATATAAATCGCTGTAACTTTTGATAGAAGACTCAGAGAAACATGTTTATGGCTTTATCTTATAGAACTCAATATCCCCGTGCTGGGCAAACAGAACAGGTTTTGCAGCCGTTTGAGCTAAGATTTTAAAATTATTCACATAATGAAAACCTATACTTTGTCTCGGGCGAGTTTCCCATTCAAATGCATGTAACAGTGAGAAACACACTGTCTTGGCGAAATAAAGCGTTTTTGAACAACTTCATATAAATCGCTGTAACTTTTGATAGAAGACTCAGACAAACATGTTTATGGCTTTATCTTATAGAACTCAATATCCCCGTGCTGGGCAAACAGGTTTTGCAGCCGTTTGAGCTAAGATTTTAAAATTATTCACATAATGAAAACCTATACTTTGTCTCGGGCGAGTTTCCCATTCAAATGCATGTAACAGTGAGAAACACACTGTCTTGGCGAAATAAAGCGTTTTTGAACAACTTCATATAAATCGCTGTAACCTTTGATAGAAGACTCAGAAACACATGTTTATGGCTTTATCTTATAGAACTCAATATCCCCGTGCTGGGCAAACAGGTTTTGCAGCCGTTTGAGCTAAGATTTTAAAATTATTCACATAATGAAAACCTATACTTTGTCTCGGGCGAGTTTCCCATTCAAATGCATGTAACAGTGAGAAACACACAGTCTTGGCGAAATAAAGCGTTTTCGTACAACTTCATATAAATCGCTGTTACTTTTGATAGAAGACTCAGAAACACATGTTCATGGCTTTATCTTATAGAACTCAATATCCCCGTGCTGGGCAAACAGGTTTTGCAGCCGTTTGAGCTAAGATTTTAAAATTATTCACATAATGAAAACCTATACTTTGTCTCGGGCGAGTTTCCCATTCAAATGCATGTAACAGTGAGAAACACACAGTCTTGGCGAAATAAAGCGTTTTCGTACAACTTCATATAAATCGCTGTTACTTTTGATAGAAGACTCAGAAACACATGTTCATGGCTTTATCTTATAGAACTCAAGATCCCCGTGCTGGGCAAACAGGTTTTGCAGCCGTTTGAGCTAAGATTTTAAAATTATTCACATAATGAAAACCTATACTTTGTCTCGGGCGAGTTTCCCATTCAAATGCATGTAACAGTGAGAAACGCATTGTCTTGGCGAAATAAAGCGTTTTTCAACCACTTCATATAACTCGCTGTAACTTTTGATAGAAGACTCAGACAAACATGTTTATGGCTTTATCTTATATAACTCAATATCCCCGTGCTGGGCAAACAGAACAGGTTTTGCAGCCGTTTGAGCTAAGATTTTAAAATTATTCACATAATGAAAACCTATACTTTTTCTCGGGCGAGTTTCCCATTCAAATGCATGTAACAGTGAGAAACGCATTGTCTTGGCGAAATAAAGCGTTTTTGAACAACTTCATATAAATCGCTGTAACTTTTGATAGAAGACTCAGACAAACATGTTTATGGCTTTATCTTATAGAACTCAATATCCCCGTGCTGGGCAAACAGGTTTTGCAGCCGTTTGAGCTAAGATTTTAAAATTATTCACATAATGAAAACCTATACTTTGTCTCGGGCGAGTTTCCCATTCAAATGCATGTAACAGTGAGAAACGCATTGTCTTGGCGAAATAAAGCGTTTTTGAACAACTTCATATAAATCGCTGTAACTTTTGATAGAAGACTCAGACAAACATGTTTATGGCTTTATCTTATAGAACTCAAGATCCCCATGCTGGGCAAACAGGTTTTGCAGCCGTTTGAGCTAAGATTTTAAAATTATTCACATAATGAAAACCTATACTTTGTCTCGGGCGAGTTTCCCATTCAAATGCATGTAACAGTGAGAAACACACTGTCTTGGCGAAATAAAGCGTTTTTGAACAACTTCATATAAATCGCTGTAACTTTTGATAGAAGACTCAGACAAACATGTTTATGGCTTTATCTTATAGAACTCAATATCCCCGTGCTGGGCAAACAGGTTTTGCAGCCGTTTGAGCTAAGATTTTAAAATTATTCACATAATGAAAACCTATACTTTGTCTCGGGCGAGTTTCCCATTCAAATGCATGTAACAGTGAGAAACGCATTGTCTTGGCGAAATAAAGCGTTTTTGAACAACTTCATATAAATCGCTGTAACTTTTGATAGAAGACTCAGAGAAACATGTTTATGGCTTTATCTTATAGAACTCAATATCCCCGTGCTGGGCAAACAGAACAGGTTTTGCAGCCGTTTGAGCTAAGATTTTAAAATTATTCACATAATGAAAACCTATACTTTTTCTCGGGCGAGTTTCCCATTCAAATGCATGTAACAGTGAGAAACGCATTGTCTTGGCGAAATAAAGCGTTTTTGAACAACTTCATATAAATCGCTGTAACTTTTGATAGAAGACTCAGACAAACATGTTTATGGCTTTATCTTATAGAACTCAATATCCCCGTGCTGGGCAAACAGAACAGGTTTTGCAGCTGTTTGAGCTAAGATTTTAAAATTATTCACATAATGAAAACCTATACTTTGTTTCAGGCGAGTTTCCCATTCAAATGCATGTAACAGTGAGAAACGCATTGTCTTGGCGAAATAAAGCGTTTTTGAACAACTTCATATAAATCGCTGTAACTTTTGATAGAAGACTCAGACAAACATGTTTATGGCTTTATCTTATAGAACTCAAGATCCCCGTGCTGGGCAAACAGGTTTTGCAGCCGTTTGAGCTAAGATTTTAAAATTATTCACATAATGAAAACCTATACTTTGTCTCGGGCGAGTTTCCCATTCAAATGCATGTAACAGTGAGAAACGCATTGTCTTGGCGAAATAAAGCGTTTTTGAACAACTTCATATAAATCGCTGTAACTTTTGATAGAAGACTCAGACAAACATGTTTATGGCTTTATCTTATAGAACTCAATATCCCCGTGCTGGGCAAACAGAACAGGTTTTGCAGCCGTTTGAGCTAAGATTTTAAAATTATTCACATAATGAAAACCTATACTTTGTTTCAGGCGAGTTTCCCATTCAAATGCATGTAACAGTGAGAAACGCATTGTCTTGGCGAAATAAAGCGTTTTTGAACAACTTCATATAAATCGCTGTAACTTTTGATAGAAGACTCAGACAAACATGTTTATGGCTTTATCTTATAGAACTCAAGATCCCCATGCTGGGCAAACAGGTTTTGCAGCCGTTTGAGCTAAGATTTTAAAATTATTCACATAATGAAAACCTATACTTTGTCTCGGGCGAGTTTCCCATTCAAATGCATGTAACAGTGAGAAACACACTGTCTTGGCGAAATAAAGCGTTTTTGAACAACTTCATATAAATCGCTGTAACTTTTGATAGAAGACTCAGACAAACATGTTTATGGCTTTATCTTATAGAACTCAATATCCCCGTGCTGGGCAAACAGGTTTTGCAGCCGTTTGAGCTAAGATTTTAAAATTATTCACATAATGAAAACCTATACTTTGTCTCGGGCGAGTTTCCCATTCAAATGCATGTAACAGTGAGAAACGCATTGTCTTGGCGAAATAAAGCGTTTTTGAACAACTTCATATAAATCGCTGTAACTTTTGATAGAAGACTCAGAGAAACATGTTTATGGCTTTATCTTATAGAACTCAATATCCCCGTGCTGGGCAAACAGAACAGGTTTTGCAGCCGTTTGAGCTAAGATTTTAAAATTATTCACATAATGAAAACCTATACTTTTTCTCGGGCGAGTTTCCCATTCAAATGCATGTAACAGTGAGAAACGCATTGTCTTGGCGAAATAAAGCGTTTTTGAACAACTTCATATAAATCGCTGTAACTTTTGATAGAAGACTCAGACAAACATGTTTATGGCTTTATCTTATAGAACTCAATATCCCCGTGCTGGGCAAACAGAACAGGTTTTGCAGCCGTTTGAGCTAAGATTTTAAAATTATTCACATAATGAAAACCTATACTTTGTTTCAGGCGAGTTTCCCATTCAAATGCATGTAACAGTGAGAAACGCATTGTCTTGGCGAAATAAAGCGTTTTTGAACAACTTCATATAAATCGCTGTAACTTTTGATAGAAGACTCAGACAAACATGTTTATGGCTTTATCTTATAGAACTCAAGATCCCCATGCTGGGCAAACAGGTTTTGCAGCCGTTTGAGCTAAGATTTTAAAATTATTCACATAATGAAAACCTATACTTTGTCTCGGGCGAGTTTCCCATTCAAATGCATGTAACAGTGAGAAACACACTGTCTTGGCGAAATAAAGCGTTTTTGAACAACTTCATATAAATCGCTGTAACTTTTGATAGAAGACTCAGACAAACATGTTTATGGCTTTATCTTATAGAACTCAATATCCCCGTGCTGGGCAAACAGGTTTTGCAGCCGTTTGAGCTAAGATTTTAAAATTATTCACATAATGAAAACTTATACTTTGTCTCGGGCGAGTTTCCCATTCAAATGCATGTAACAGTGAGAAACGCATTGTCTTGGCGAAATAAAGCGTTTTTGAACAACTTCATATAAATCGCTGTAACTTTTGATAGAAGACTCAGACAAACATGTTTATGGCTTTATCTTATAGAACTCAATATCCCCGTGCTGGGCAAACAGAACAGGTTTTGCAGCCGTTTGAGCTAAGATTTTAAAATTATTCACATAATGAAAACCTATACTTTGTTTCAGGCGAGTTTCCCATTCAAATGCATGTAACAGTGAGAAACGCATTGTCTTGGCGAAATAAAGCGTTTTTGAACAACTTCATATAAATCGCTGTAACTTTTGATAGAAGACTCAGACAAACATGTTTATGGCTTTATCTTATAGAACTCAAGATCCCCAAGCTGGGCAAACAGGTTTTGCAGCCGTTTGAGCTAAGATTTTAAAATTATTCACATAATGAAAACCTATACTTTTTCTCGGGCGAGTTTCCCATTCAAATGCATGTAACAGTGAGAAACGCATTGTCTTGGCGAAATAAAGCGTTTTTGAACAACTTCATATAAATCGCTGTAAATTTTGATAGAAGACTCAGACAAACATGTTTATGGCTTTATCTTATAGAACTCAATATCCCCGTGCTGGGCAAACAGAACAGGTTTTGCAGCCGTTTGAGCTAAGATTTTAAAATTATTCACATAATGAAAACCTATACTTTGTCTCGGGCGAGTTTCCCATTCAAATGCATGTAACAGTGAGAAACACACTGTCTTGGCGAAATAAAGCGTTTTTGAACAACTTCATATAAATCGCTGTAACTTTTGATAGAAGACTCAGACAAACATGTTTATGGCTTTATCTTATAGAACTCAATATCCCCGTGCTGGGCAAACAGGTTTTGCAGCCGTTTGAGCTAAGATTTTAAAATTATTCACATAATGAAAACCTATACTTTGTCTCGGGCGAGTTTCCCATTGAAATGCATGTAACAGTGAGAAACGCATTGTCTTGGCGAAATAAAGCGTTTTTGAACAACTTCATATAAATCGCTGTAACTTTTGATAGAAGACTCAGAGAAACATGTTTATGGCTTTATCTTATAGAACTCAATATCCCCGTGCTGGGCAAACAGAACAGGTTTTGCAGCCGTTTGAGCTAAGATTTTAAAATTATTCACATAATGAAAACCTATACTTTGTCTCGGGCGAGTTTCCCATTCAAATGCATGTAACAGTGAGAAACACACTGTCTTGGCGAAATAAAGCGTTTTTGAACAACTTCATATAAATCGCTGTAACTTTTGATAGAAGACTCAGACAAACATGTTTATGGCTTTATCTTATAGAACTCAATATCCCCGTGCTGGGCAAACAGGTTTTGCAGCCGTTTGAGCTAAGATTTTAAAATTATTCACATAATGAAAACCTATACTTTGTCTCGGGCGAGTTTCCCATTCAAATGCATGTAACAGTGAGAAACACACTGTCTTGGCGAAATAAAGCGTTTTTGAACAACTTCATATAAATCGCTGTAACCTTTGATAGAAGACTCAGAAACACATGTTTATGGCTTTATCTTATAGAACTCAATATCCCCGTGCTGGGCAAACAGGTTTTGCAGCCGTTTGAGCTAAGATTTTAAAATTATTCACATAATGAAAACCTATACTTTGTCTCGGGCGAGTTTCCCATTCAAATGCATGTAACAGTGAGAAACACACTGTCTTGGCGAAATAAAGCGTTTTTGAACAACTTCATATAAATCGCTGTAACTTTTGATAGAAGACTCAGACAAACATGTTTATGGCTTTATCTTATAGAACTCAATATCCCCGTGCTGGGCAAACAGGTTTTGCAGCCGTTTGAGCTAAGATTTTAAAATTATTCACATAATGAAAACCTATACTTTGTCTCGGGCGAGTTTCCCATTCAAATGCATGTAACAGTGAGAAACGCATTGTCTTGGCGAAATAAAGCGTTTTTGAACAACTTCATATAAATCGCTGTAACTTTTGATAGAAGACTCAGAGAAACATGTTTATGGCTTTATCTTATAGAACTCAATATCCCCGTGCTGGGCAAACAGAACAGGTTTTGCAGCCGTTTGAGCTAAGATTTTAAAATTATTCACATAATGAAAACCTATACTTTTTCTCGGGCGAGTTTCCCATTCAAATGCATGTAACAGTGAGAAACGCATTGTCTTGGCGAAATAAAGCGTTTTTGAACAACTTCATATAAATCGCTGTAACTTTTGATAGAAGACTCAGACAAACATGTTTATGGCTTTATCTTATAGAACTCAATATCCCCGTGCTGGGCAAACAGAACAGGTTTTGCAGCCGTTTGAGCTAAGATTTTAAAATTATTCACATAATGAAAACCTATACTTTGTTTCAGGCGAGTTTCCCATTCAAATGCATGTAACAGTGAGAAACGCATTGTCTTGGCGAAATAAAGCGTTTTTGAACAACTTCATATAAATCGCTGTAACTTTTGATAGAAGACTCAGACAAACATGTTTATGGCTTTATCTTATAGAACTCAAGATCCCCAAGCTGGGCAAACAGGTTTTGCAGCCGTTTGAGCTAAGATTTTAAAATTATTCACATAATGAAAACCTATACTTTTTCTCGGGCGAGTTTCCCATTCAAATGCATGTAACAGTGAGAAACGCATTGTCTTGGCGAAATAAAGCGTTTTTGAACAACTTCATATAAATCGCTGTAAATTTTGATAGAAGACTCAGACAAACATGTTTATGGCTTTATCTTATAGAACTCAATATCCCCGTGCTGGGCAAACAGAACAGGTTTTGCAGCCGTTTGAGCTAAGATTTTAAAATTATTCACATAATGAAAACCTATACTTTGTCTCGGGCGAGTTTCCCATTCAAATGCATGTAACAGTGAGAAACACACTGTCTTGGCGAAATAAAGCGTTTTTGAACAACTTCATATAAATCGCTGTAACTTTTGATAGAAGACTCAGACAAACATGTTTATGGCTTTATCTTATAGAACTCAATATCCCCGTGCTGGGCAAACAGAACAGGTTTTGCAGCCGTTTGAGCTAAGATTTTAAAATTATTCACATAATGAAAACCTATACTTTGTCTCGGGCGAGTTTCCCATTCAAATGCATGTAACAGTGAGAAACACACTGTCTTGGCGAAATAAAGCGTTTTTGAACAACTTCATATAAATCGCTGTAACCTTTGATAGAAGACTCAGAAACACATGTTTATGGCTTTATCTTATAGAACTCAATATCCCCGTGCTGGGCAAACAGGTTTTGCAGCCGTTTGAGCTAAGATTTTAAAATTATTCACATAATGAAAACCTATACTTTGTCTCGGGCGAGTTTCCCATTCAAATGCATGTAACAGTGAGAAACACACTGTCTTGGCGAAATAAAGCGTTTTTGAACAACTTCATATAAATCGCTGTAACTTTTGATAGAAGACTCAGACAAACATGTTTATGGCTTTATCTTATAGAACTCAATATCCCCGTGCTGGGCAAACAGAACAGGTTTTGCAGCCGTTTGAGCTAAGATTTTAAAATTATTCACATAATGAAAACCTATACTTTGTTTCAGGCGAGTTTCCCATTCAAATGCATGTAACAGTGAGAAACGCATTGTCTTGGCGAAATAAAGCGTTTTTGAACAACTTCATATAAATCGCTGTAACTTTTGATAGAAGACTCAGACAAACATGTTTATGGCTTTATCTTATAGAACTCAAGATCCCCATGCTGGGCAAACAGGTTTTGCAGCCGTTTGAGCTAAGATTTTAAAATTATTCACATAATGAAAACCTATACTTTGTCTCGGGCGAGTTTCCCATTCAAATGCATGTAACAGTGAGAAACACACTGTCTTGGCGAAATAAAGCGTTTTTGAACAACTTCATATAAATCGCTGTAACTTTTGATAGAAGACTCAGACAAACATGTTTATGGCTTTATCTTATAGAGCTCAAGATCCCCGTGCTGGGCAAACAGGTTTTGCAGCCGTTTGAGCTAAGATTTTAAAATTATTCACATAATGAAAACCTATACTTTGTCTCGGGCGAGTTTCCCATTCAAATGCATGTAACAGTGAGAAACGCATTGTCTTGGCGAAATAAAGCGTTTTTGAACAACTTCATATAAATAGCTGTAACTTTTGATAGAAGACTCAGAGAAACATGTTTATGGCTTTATCTTATAGAACTCAATATCCCCGTGCTGGGCAAACAGAACAGGTTTTGCAGCCGTTTGAGCTAAGATTTTAAAATTATTCACATAATGAAAACCTATACTTTTTCTCGGGCGAGTTTCCCATTCAAATGCATGTAACAGTGAGAAACGCATTGTCTTGGCGAAATAAAGCGTTTTTGAACAACTTCATATAAATCGCTGTAACTTTTGATAGAAGACTCAGACAAACATGTTTATGGCTTTATCTTATAGAACTCAAGATCCCCAAGCTGGGCAAACAGGTTTTGCAGCCGTTTGAGCTAAGATTTTAAAATTATTCACATAATGAAAACCTATACTTTGTCTCGGGCGAGTTTCCCATTCAAATGCATGTAACAGTGAGAAACGCATTGTCTTGGCGAAATAAAGCGTTTTTGAACAACTTCATATAAATAGCTGTAACTTTTGATAGAAGACTCAGAGAAACATGTTTATGGCTTTATCTTATAGAACTCAATATCCCCGTGCTGGGCAAACAGAACAGGTTTTGCAGCCGTTTGAGCTAAGATTTTAAAATTATTCACATAATGAAAACCTATACTTTTTCTCGGGCGAGTTTCCCATTCAAATGCATGTAACAGTGAGAAACGCATTGTCTTGGCGAAATAAAGCGTTTTTGAACAACTTCATATAAATCGCTGTAAATTTTGATAGAAGACTCAGACAAACATGTTTATGGCTTTATCTTATAGAACTCAATATCCCCGTGCTGGGCAAACAGAACAGGTTTTGCAGCCGTTTGAGCTAAGATTTTAAAATTATTCACATAATGAAAACCTATACTTTGTCTCGGGCGAGTTTCCCATTCAAATGCATGTAACAGTGAGAAACACACTGTCTTGGCGAAATAAAGCGTTTTTGAACAACTTCATATAAATCGCTGTAACTTTTGATAGAAGACTCAGACAAACATGTTTATGGCTTTATCTTATAGAACTCAATATCCCCGTGCTGGGCAAACAGGTTTTGCAGCCGTTTGAGCTAAGATTTTAAAATTATTCACATAATGAAAACCTATACTTTGTCTCGGGCGAGTTTCCCATTCAAATGCATGTAACAGTGAGAAACACACTGTCTTGGCGAAATAAAGCGTTTTTCAACAACTTCATATAAATCGCTGTAACCTTTGATAGAAGACTCAGAAACACATGTTTATGGCTTTATCTTATAGAACTCAATATCCCCGTGCTGGGCAAACAGGTTTTGCAGCCGTTTGAGCTAAGATTTTAAAATTATTCACATAATGAAAACCTATACTTTGTCTCGGGCGAGTTTCCCATTCAAATGCATGTAACAGTGAGAAACACACTGTCTTGGCGAAATAAAGCGTTTTTGAACAACTTCATATAAATCGCTGTAACCTTTGATAGAAGACTCAGAAACACATGTTTATGGCTTTATCTTATAGAACTCAATATCCCCGTGCTGGGCAAACAGGTTTTGCAGCCGTTTGAGCTAAGATTTTAAAATTATTCACATAATGAAAACCTATACTTTGTCTCGGGCGAGTTTCCCATTCAAATGCATGTAACAGTGAGAAACACACTGTCTTGGCGAAATAAAGCGTTTTTGAACAACTTCATATAAATCGCTGTAACTTTTGATAGAAGACTCAGACAAACATGTTTATGGCTTTATCTTATAGAGCTCAAGATCCCCGTGCTGGGCAAACAGGTTTTGCAGCCGTTTGAGCTAAGATTTTAAAATTATTCACATAATGAAAACCTATACTTTGTCTCGGGCGAGTTTCCCATTCAAATGCATGTAACAGTGAGAAACACACTGTCTTGGCGAAATAAAGCGTTTTTGAACAACTTCATATAAATCGCTGTAACTTTTGATAGAAGACTCAGACAAACATGTTTATGGCTTTATCTTATAGAACTCAATATCCCCGTGCTGGGCAAACAGAACAGGTTTTGCAGCCGTTTGAGCTAAGATTTTAAAATTATTCACATAATGAAAACCTATACTTTGTTTCAGGCGAGTTTCCCATTCAAATGCATGTAACAGTGAGAAACGCATTGTCTTGGCGAAATAAAGCGTTTTTGAACAACTTCATATAAATCGCTGTAACTTTTGATAGAAGACTCAGACAAACATGTTTATGGCTTTATCTTATAGAACTCAAGATCCCCATGCTGGGCAAACAGGTTTTGCAGCCGTTTGAGCTAAGATTTTAAAATTATTCACATAATGAAAACCTATACTTTGTCTCGGGCGAGTTTCCCATTCAAATGCATGTAACAGTGAGAAACACACTGTCTTGGCGAAATAAAGCGTTTTTGAACAACTTCATATAAATCGCTGTAACTTTTGATAGAAGACTCAGACAAACATGTTTATGGCTTTATCTTATAGAGCTCAAGATCCCCGTGCTGGGCAAACAGGTTTTGCAGCCGTTTGAGCTAAGATTTTAAAATTATTCACATAATGAAAACCTATACTTTGTCTCGGGCGAGTTTCCCATTCAAATGCATGTAACAGTGAGAAACACACTGTCTTGGCGAAATAAAGCGTTTTTGAACAACTTCATATAAATCGCTGTAACTTTTGATAGAAGACTCAGACAAACATGTTTATGGCTTTATCTTATAGAACTCAAGATCCCCGTGCTGGGCAAACAGGTTTTGCAGCCGTTTGAGCTAAGATTTTAAAATTATTCACATAATGAAAACCTATACTTTGTTTCAGGCGAGTTTCCCATTCAAATGCATGTAACAGTGAGAAACACACTGTCTTGGCGAAATAAAGCGTTTTTCAACAACTTCATATAAATCGCTGTAACTTTTGATAGAAGACTCAGACAAACATGTTTATGGCTTTATCTTATAGAACTCAATATCCCCGTGCTGGGCAAACAGAACAGGTTTTGCAGCTGTTTGAGCTAAGATTTTAAAATTATTCACATAATGAAAACCTATACTTTGTCTCGGGCGAGTTTCCCATTCAAATGCATGTAACAGTGAGAAACACACTGTCTTGGCGAAATAAAGCGTTTTTGAACAACTTCATATAAATCGCTGTAACTTTTGATAGAAGACTCAGACAAACATGTTTATGGCTTTATCTTATAGAGCTCAAGATCCCCGTGCTGGGCAAACAGGTTTTGCAGCCGTTTGAGCTAAGATTTTAAAATTATTCACATAATGAAAACCTATACTTTGTCTCGGGCGAGTTTCCCATTCAAATGCATGTAACAGTGAGAAACACACTGTCTTGGCGAAATAAAGCGTTTTTGAACAACTTCATATAAATCGCTGTAACTTTTGATAGAAGACTCAGACAAACATGTTTATGGCTTTATCTTATAGAACTCAAGATCCCCGTGCTGGGCAAACAGGTTTTGCAGCCGTTTGAGCTAAGATTTTAAAATTATTCACATAATGAAAACCTATACTTTGTTTCAGGCGAGTTTCCCATTCAAATGCATGTAACAGTGAGAAACACACTGTCTTGGCGAAATAAAGCGTTTTTCAACAACTTCATATAAATCGCTGTAACCTTTGATAGAAAACTCAGAAACACATGTTCATGGCTTTATCTTATAGAACTCAAGATCCCCGTGCTGGGCAAACAGGTTTTGCAGCCGTTTGAGCTAAGATTTTAAAATTATTCACATAATGAAAAGCTATACTTTGTCTCGGGCGAGTTTCCCATTGAAATGCATGTAACAGTGAGAAACGCATTGTCTTGGCGAAATAAAGCGTTTTTGAACAACTTCATATAAATCGCTGTAACTTTTGATAGAAGACTCAGAGAAACATGTTTATGGCTTTATCTTATAGAACTCAATATCCCCGTGCTGGGCAAACAGAACAGGTTTTGCAGCCGTTTGAGCTAAGATTTTAAAATTATTCACATAATGAAAACCTATACTTTGTCTCGGGCGAGTTTCCCATTCAAATGCATGTAACAGTGAGAAACACACTGTCTTGGCGAAATAAAGCGTTTTTGAACAACTTCATATAAATCGCTGTAACTTTTGATAGAAGACTCAGACAAACATGTTTATGGCTTTATCTTATAGAACTCAATATCCCCGTGCTGGGCAAACAGGTTTTGCAGCCGTTTGAGCTAAGATTTTAAAATTATTCACATAATGAAAACCTATACTTTGTCTCGGGCGAGTTTCCCATTCAAATGCATGTAACAGTGAGAAACACACTGTCTTGGCGAAATAAAGCGTTTTTGAACAACTTCATATAAATCGCTGTAACCTTTGATAGAAGACTCAGAAACACATGTTTATGGCTTTATCTTATAGAACTCAATATCCCCGTGCTGGGCAAACAGGTTTTGCAGCCGTTTGAGCTAAGATTTTAAAATTATTCACATAATGAAAACCTATACTTTGTCTCGGGCGAGTTTCCCATTCAAATGCATGTAACAGTGAGAAACACACAGTCTTGGCGAAATAAAGCGTTTTCGTACAACTTCATATAAATCGCTGTTACTTTTGATAGAAGACTCAGAAACACATGTTCATGGCTTTATCTTATAGAACTCAAGATCCCCGTGCTGGGCAAACAGGTTTTGCAGCCGTTTGAGCTAAGATTTTAAAATTATTCACATAATGAAAAGCTATACTTTGTCTCGGGCGAGTTTCCCATTCAAATGCATGTAACAGTGAGAAACGCATTGTCTTGGCGAAATAAAGCGTTTTTCAACCACTTCATATAACTCGCTGTAACTTTTGATAGAAGACTCAGACAAACATGTTTATGGCTTTATCTTATATAACTCAATATCCCCGTGCTGGGCAAACAGAACAGGTTTTGCAGCCGTTTGAGCTAAGATTTTAAAATTATTCACATAATGAAAACCTATACTTTTTCTCGGGCGAGTTTCCCATTCAAATGCATGTAACAGTGAGAAACGCATTGTCTTGGCGAAATAAAGCGTTTTTGAACAACTTCATATAAATCGCTGTAACTTTTGATAGAAGACTCAGACAAACATGTTTATGGCTTTATCTTATAGAACTCAAGATCCCCGTGCTGGGCAAACAGGTTTTGCAGCCGTTTGAGCTAAGATTTTAAAATTATTCACATAATGAAAACCTATACTTTGTCTCGGGCGAGTTTCCCATTGAAATGCATGTAACAGTGAGAAACGCATTGTCTTGGCGAAATAAAGCGTTTTTGAACAACTTCATATAAATCGCTGTAACTTTTGATAGAAGACTCAGAGAAACATGTTTATGGCTTTATCTTATAGAACTCAATATCCCCGTGCTGGGCAAACAGAACAGGTTTTGCAGCCGTTTGAGCTAAGATTTTAAAATTATTCACATAATGAAAACCTATACTTTGTCTCGGGCGAGTTTCCCATTCAAATGCATGTAACAGTGAGAAACACACTGTCTTGGCGAAATAAAGCGTTTTTGAACAACTTCATATAAATCGCTGTAACTTTTGATAGAAGACTCAGACAAACATGTTTATGGCTTTATCTTATAGAACTCAATATCCCCGTGCTGGGCAAACAGGTTTTGCAGCCGTTTGAGCTAAGATTTTAAAATTATTCACATAATGAAAACCTATACTTTGTCTCGGGCGAGTTTCCCATTCAAATGCATGTAACAGTGAGAAACACACTGTCTTGGCGAAATAAAGCGTTTTTGAACAACTTCATATAAATCGCTGTAACCTTTGATAGAAGACTCAGAAACACATGTTTATGGCTTTATCTTATAGAACTCAATATCCCCGTGCTGGGCAAACAGGTTTTGCAGCCGTTTGAGCTAAGATTTTAAAATTATTCACATAATGAAAACCTATACTTTGTCTCGGGCGAGTTTCCCATTCAAATGCATGTAACAGTGAGAAACACACTGTCTTGGCGAAATAAAGCGTTTTTGAACAACTTCATATAAATCGCTGTAACCTTTGATAGAAGACTCAGAAACACATGTTTATGGCTTTATCTTATAGAACTCAATATCCCCGTGCTGGGCAAACAGGTTTTGCAGCCGTTTGAGCTAAGATTTTAAAATTATTCACATAATGAAAACCTATACTTTGTCTCGGGCGAGTTTCCCATTCAAATGCATGTAACAGTGAGAAACACACTGTCTTGGCGAAATAAAGCGTTTTTGAACAACTTCATATAAATCGCTGTAACTTTTGATAGAAGACTCAGACAAACATGTTTATGGCTTTATCTTATAGAGCTCAAGATCCCCGTGCTGGGCAAACAGGTTTTGCAGCCGTTTGAGCTAAGATTTTAAAATTATTCACATAATGAAAACCTATACTTTGTCTCGGGCGAGTTTCCCATTCAAATGCATGTAACAGTGAGAAACACACTGTCTTGGCGAAATAAAGCGTTTTTGAACAACTTCATATAAATCGCTGTAACTTTTGATAGAAGACTCAGACAAACATGTTTATGGCTTTATCTTATAGAACTCAATATCCCCGTGCTGGGCAAACAGAACAGGTTTTGCAGCCGTTTGAGCTAAGATTTTAAAATTATTCACATAATGAAAACCTATACTTTGTTTCAGGCGAGTTTCCCATTCAAATGCATGTAACAGTGAGAAACGCATTGTCTTGGCGAAATAAAGCGTTTTTGAACAACTTCATATAAATCGCTGTAACTTTTGATAGAAGACTCAGACAAACATGTTTATGGCTTTATCTTATAGAACTCAAGATCCCCATGCTGGGCAAACAGGTTTTGCAGCCGTTTGAGCTAAGATTTTAAAATTATTCACATAATGAAAACCTATACTTTGTCTCGGGCGAGTTTCCCATTCAAATGCATGTAACAGTGAGAAACACACTGTCTTGGCGAAATAAAGCGTTTTTGAACAACTTCATATAAATCGCTGTAACTTTTGATAGAAGACTCAGACAAACATGTTTATGGCTTTATCTTATAGAGCTCAAGATCCCCGTGCTGGGCAAACAGGTTTTGCAGCCGTTTGAGCTAAGATTTTAAAATTATTCACATAATGAAAACCTATACTTTGTCTCGGGCGAGTTTCCCATTCAAATGCATGTAACAGTGAGAAACACACTGTCTTGGCGAAATAAAGCGTTTTTGAACAACTTCATATAAATCGCTGTAACTTTTGATAGAAGACTCAGACAAACATGTTTATGGCTTTATCTTATAGAACTCAAGATCCCCGTGCTGGGCAAACAGGTTTTGCAGCCGTTTGAGCTAAGATTTTAAAATTATTCACATAATGAAAACCTATACTTTGTTTCAGGCGAGTTTCCCATTCAAATGCATGTAACAGTGAGAAACACACTGTCTTGGCGAAATAAAGCGTTTTTCAACAACTTCATATAAATCGCTGTAACTTTTGATAGAAGACTCAGACAAACATGTTTATGGCTTTATCTTATAGAACTCAATATCCCCGTGCTGGGCAAACAGAACAGGTTTTGCAGCTGTTTGAGCTAAGATTTTAAAATTATTCACATAATGAAAACCTATACTTTGTCTCGGGCGAGTTTCCCATTCAAATGCATGTAACAGTGAGAAACACACTGTCTTGGCGAAATAAAGCGTTTTTGAACAACTTCATATAAATCGCTGTAACTTTTGATAGAAGACTCAGACAAACATGTTTATGGCTTTATCTTATAGAGCTCAAGATCCCCGTGCTGGGCAAACAGGTTTTGCAGCCGTTTGAGCTAAGATTTTAAAATTATTCACATAATGAAAACCTATACTTTGTCTCGGGCGAGTTTCCCATTCAAATGCATGTAACAGTGAGAAACACACTGTCTTGGCGAAATAAAGCGTTTTTGAACAACTTCATATAAATCGCTGTAACTTTTGATAGAAGACTCAGACAAACATGTTTATGGCTTTATCTTATAGAACTCAAGATCCCCGTGCTGGGCAAACAGGTTTTGCAGCCGTTTGAGCTAAGATTTTAAAATTATTCACATAATGAAAACCTATACTTTGTTTCAGGCGAGTTTCCCATTCAAATGCATGTAACAGTGAGAAACACACTGTCTTGGCGAAATAAAGCGTTTTTCAACAACTTCATATAAATCGCTGTAACCTTTGATAGAAAACTCAGAAACACATGTTCATGGCTTTATCTTATAGAACTCAAGATCCCCGTGCTGGGCAAACAGGTTTTGCAGCCGTTTGAGCTAAGATTTTAAAATTATTCACATAATGAAAAGCTATACTTTGTCTCGGGCGAGTTTCCCATTGAAATGCATGTAACAGTGAGAAACGCATTGTCTTGGCGAAATAAAGCGTTTTTGAACAACTTCATATAAATCGCTGTAACTTTTGATAGAAGACTCAGAGAAACATGTTTATGGCTTTATCTTATAGAACTCAATATCCCCGTGCTGGGCAAACAGAACAGGTTTTGCAGCCGTTTGAGCTAAGATTTTAAAATTATTCACATAATGAAAACCTATACTTTGTCTCGGGCGAGTTTCCCATTCAAATGCATGTAACAGTGAGAAACACACTGTCTTGGCGAAATAAAGCGTTTTTGAACAACTTCATATAAATCGCTGTAACTTTTGATAGAAGACTCAGACAAACATGTTTATGGCTTTATCTTATAGAACTCAATATCCCCGTGCTGGGCAAACAGGTTTTGCAGCCGTTTGAGCTAAGATTTTAAAATTATTCACATAATGAAAACCTATACTTTGTCTCGGGCGAGTTTCCCATTCAAATGCATGTAACAGTGAGAAACACACTGTCTTGGCGAAATAAAGCGTTTTTGAACAACTTCATATAAATCGCTGTAACCTTTGATAGAAGACTCAGAAACACATGTTTATGGCTTTATCTTATAGAACTCAATATCCCCGTGCTGGGCAAACAGGTTTTGCAGCCGTTTGAGCTAAGATTTTAAAATTATTCACATAATGAAAACCTATACTTTGTCTCGGGCGAGTTTCCCATTCAAATGCATGTAACAGTGAGAAACACACAGTCTTGGCGAAATAAAGCGTTTTCGTACAACTTCATATAAATCGCTGTTACTTTTGATAGAAGACTCAGAAACACATGTTCATGGCTTTATCTTATAGAACTCAAGATCCCCGTGCTGGGCAAACAGGTTTTGCAGCCGTTTGAGCTAAGATTTTAAAATTATTCACATAATGAAAAGCTATACTTTGTCTCGGGCGAGTTTCCCATTCAAATGCATGTAACAGTGAGAAACGCATTGTCTTGGCGAAATAAAGCGTTTTTCAACCACTTCATATAACTCGCTGTAACTTTTGATAGAAGACTCAGACAAACATGTTTATGGCTTTATCTTATATAACTCAATATCCCCGTGCTGGGCAAACAGAACAGGTTTTGCAGCCGTTTGAGCTAAGATTTTAAAATTATTCACATAATGAAAACCTATACTTTTTCTCGGGCGAGTTTCCCATTCAAATGCATGTAACAGTGAGAAACGCATTGTCTTGGCGAAATAAAGCGTTTTTGAACAACTTCATATAAATCGCTGTAACTTTTGATAGAAGACTCAGACAAACATGTTTATGGCTTTATCTTATAGAACTCAAGATCCCCGTGCTGGGCAAACAGGTTTTGCAGCCGTTTGAGCTAAGATTTTAAAATTATTCACATAATGAAAACCTATACTTTGTCTCGGGCGAGTTTCCCATTGAAATGCATGTAACAGTGAGAAACGCATTGTCTTGGCGAAATAAAGCGTTTTTGAACAACTTCATATAAATCGCTGTAACTTTTGATAGAAGACTCAGAGAAACATGTTTATGGCTTTATCTTATAGAACTCAATATCCCCGTGCTGGGCAAACAGAACAGGTTTTGCAGCCGTTTGAGCTAAGATTTTAAAATTATTCACATAATGAAAACCTATACTTTGTCTCGGGCGAGTTTCCCATTCAAATGCATGTAACAGTGAGAAACACACTGTCTTGGCGAAATAAAGCGTTTTTGAACAACTTCATATAAATCGCTGTAACTTTTGATAGAAGACTCAGACAAACATGTTTATGGCTTTATCTTATAGAACTCAATATCCCCGTGCTGGGCAAACAGGTTTTGCAGCCGTTTGAGCTAAGATTTTAAAATTATTCACATAATGAAAACCTATACTTTGTCTCGGGCGAGTTTCCCATTCAAATGCATGTAACAGTGAGAAACACACTGTCTTGGCGAAATAAAGCGTTTTTGAACAACTTCATATAAATCGCTGTAACCTTTGATAGAAGACTCAGAAACACATGTTTATGGCTTTATCTTATAGAACTCAATATCCCCGTGCTGGGCAAACAGGTTTTGCAGCCGTTTGAGCTAAGATTTTAAAATTATTCACATAATGAAAACCTATACTTTGTCTCGGGCGAGTTTCCCATTCAAATGCATGTAACAGTGAGAAACACACTGTCTTGGCGAAATAAAGCGTTTTTGAACAACTTCATATAAATCGCTGTAACCTTTGATAGAAGACTCAGAAACACATGTTTATGGCTTTATCTTATAGAACTCAATATCCCCGTGCTGGGCAAACAGGTTTTGCAGCCGTTTGAGCTAAGATTTTAAAATTATTCACATAATGAAAACCTATACTTTGTCTCGGGCGAGTTTCCCATTCAAATGCATGTAACAGTGAGAAACACACTGTCTTGGCGAAATAAAGCGTTTTTGAACAACTTCATATAAATCGCTGTAACTTTTGATAGAAGACTCAGACAAACATGTTTATGGCTTTATCTTATAGAGCTCAAGATCCCCGTGCTGGGCAAACAGGTTTTGCAGCCGTTTGAGCTAAGATTTTAAAATTATTCACATAATGAAAACCTATACTTTGTTTCAGGCGAGTTTCCCATTCAAATGCATGTAACAGTGAGAAACGCATTGTCTTGGCGAAATAAAGCGTTTTTGAACAACTTCATATAAATCGCTGTAACTTTTGATAGAAGACTCAGACAAACATGTTTATGGCTTTATCTTATAGAACTCAAGATCCCCATGCTGGGCAAACAGGTTTTGCAGCCGTTTGAGCTAAGATTTTAAAATTATTCACATAATGAAAACCTATACTTTGTCTCGGGCGAGTTTCCCATTCAAATGCATGTAACAGTGAGAAACACACTGTCTTGGCGAAATAAAGCGTTTTTGAACAACTTCATATAAATCGCTGTAACTTTTGATAGAAGACTCAGACAAACATGTTTATGGCTTTATCTTATAGAGCTCAAGATCCCCGTGCTGGGCAAACAGGTTTTGCAGCCGTTTGAGCTAAGATTTTAAAATTATTCACATAATGAAAACCTATACTTTGTCTCGGGCGAGTTTCCCATTCAAATGCATGTAACAGTGAGAAACACACTGTCTTGGCGAAATAAAGCGTTTTTGAACAACTTCATATAAATCGCTGTAACCTTTGATAGAAGACTCAGAAACACATGTTTATGGCTTTATCTTATAGAACTCAATATCCCCGTGCTGGGCAAACAGGTTTTGCAGCCGTTTGAGCTAAGATTTTAAAATTATTCACATAATGAAAACCTATACTTTGTCTCGGGCGAGTTTCCCATTCAAATGCATGTAACAGTGAGAAACACACTGTCTTGGCGAAATAAAGCGTTTTTGAACAACTTCATATAAATCGCTGTAACTTTTGATAGAAGACTCAGACAAACATGTTTATGGCTTTATCTTATAGAGCTCAAGATCCCCGTGCTGGGCAAACAGGTTTTGCAGCCGTTTGAGCTAAGATTTTAAAATTATTCACATAATGAAAACCTATACTTTGTTTCAGGCGAGTTTCCCATTCAAATGCATGTAACAGTGAGAAACGCATTGTCTTGGCGAAATAAAGCGTTTTTGAACAACTTCATATAAATCGCTGTAACTTTTGATAGAAGACTCAGACAAACATGTTTATGGCTTTATCTTATAGAACTCAAGATCCCCATGCTGGGCAAACAGGTTTTGCAGCCGTTTGAGCTAAGATTTTAAAATTATTCACATAATGAAAACCTATACTTTGTCTCGGGCGAGTTTCCCATTCAAATGCATGTAACAGTGAGAAACACACTGTCTTGGCGAAATAAAGCGTTTTTGAACAACTTCATATAAATCGCTGTAACTTTTGATAGAAGACTCAGACAAACATGTTTATGGCTTTATCTTATAGAGCTCAAGATCCCCGTGCTGGGCAAACAGGTTTTGCAGCCGTTTGAGCTAAGATTTTAAAATTATTCACATAATGAAAACCTATACTTTGTCTCGGGCGAGTTTCCCATTCAAATGCATGTAACAGTGAGAAACACACTGTCTTGGCGAAATAAAGCGTTTTTGAACAACTTCATATAAATCGCTGTAACCTTTGATAGAAGACTCAGAAACACATGTTTATGGCTTTATCTTATAGAACTCAATATCCCCGTGCTGGGCAAACAGGTTTTGCAGCCGTTTGAGCTAAGATTTTAAAATTATTCACATAATGAAAACCTATACTTTGTCTCGGGCGAGTTTCCCATTCAAATGCATGTAACAGTGAGAAACACACTGTCTTGGCGAAATAAAGCGTTTTTGAACAACTTCATATAAATCGCTGTAACTTTTGATAGAAGACTCAGACAAACATGTTTATGGCTTTATCTTATAGAGCTCAAGATCCCCGTGCTGGGCAAACAGGTTTTGCAGCCGTTTGAGCTAAGATTTTAAAATTATTCACATAATGAAAACCTATACTTTGTCTCGGGCGAGTTTCCCATTCAAATGCATGTAACAGTGAGAAACACACTGTCTTGGCGAAATAAAGCGTTTTTGAACAACTTCATATAAATCGCTGTAACTTTTGATAGAAGACTCAGACAAACATGTTTATGGCTTTATCTTATAGAACTCAATATCCCCGTGCTGGGCAAACAGAACAGGTTTTGCAGCCGTTTGAGCTAAGATTTTAAAATTATTCACATAATGAAAACCTATACTTTGTTTCAGGCGAGTTTCCCATTCAAATGCATGTAACAGTGAGAAACGCATTGTCTTGGCGAAATAAAGCGTTTTTGAACAACTTCATATAAATCGCTGTAACTTTTGATAGAAGACTCAGACAAACATGTTTATGGCTTTATCTTATAGAACTCAAGATCCCCATGCTGGGCAAACAGGTTTTGCAGCCGTTTGAGCTAAGATTTTAAAATTATTCACATAATGAAAACCTATACTTTGTTTCAGGCGAGTTTCCCATTCAAATGCATGTAACAGTGAGAAACACACTGTCTTGGCGAAATAAAGCGTTTTTCAACAACTTCATATAAATCGCTGTAACCTTTGATAGAAAACTCAGAAACACATGTTCATGGCTTTATCTTATAGAACTCAATATCCCCGTGCTGGGCAAACAGGTTTTGCAGCCGTTTGAGCTAAGATTTTAAAATTATTCACATAATGAAAACCTATACTTTGTCTCGGGCGAGTTTCCCATTCAAATGCATGTAACAGTGAGAAACGCATTGTCTTGGCGAAATAAAGCGTTTTTCAACCACTTCATATAACTCGCTGTAACTTTTGATAGAAGACTCAGACAAACATGTTTATGGCTTTATCTTATATAACTCAATATCCCCGTGCTGGGCAAACAGAACAGGTTTTGCAGCCGTTTGAGCTAAGATTTTAAAATTATTCACATAATGAAAACCTATACTTTTTCTCGGGCGAGTTTCCCATTCAAATGCATGTAACAGTGAGAAACGCATTGTCTTGGCGAAATAAAGCGTTTTTGAACAACTTCATATAAATCGCTGTAACTTTTGATAGAAGACTCAGACAAACATGTTTATGGCTTTATCTTATAGAACTCAATATCCCCGTGCTGGGCAAACAGAACAGGTTTTGCAGCCGTTTGAGCTAAGATTTTAAAATTATTCACATAATGAAAACCTATACTTTGTTTCAGGCGAGTTTCCCATTCAAATGCATGTAACAGTGAGAAACGCATTGTCTTGGCGAAATAAAGCGTTTTTGAACAACTTCATATAAATCGCTGTAACTTTTGATAGAAGACTCAGACAAACATGTTTATGGCTTTATCTTATAGAACTCAAGATCCCCAAGCTGGGCAAACAGGTTTTGCAGCCGTTTGAGCTAAGATTTTAAAATTATTCACATAATGAAAACCTATACTTTTTCTCGGGCGAGTTTCCCATTCAAATGCATGTAACAGTGAGAAACGCATTGTCTTGGCGAAATAAAGCGTTTTTGAACAACTTCATATAAATCGCTGTAAATTTTGATAGAAGACTCAGACAAACATGTTTATGGCTTTATCTTATAGAACTCAATATCCCCGTGCTGGGCAAACAGAACAGGTTTTGCAGCCGTTTGAGCTAAGATTTTAAAATTATTCACATAATGAAAACCTATACTTTGTCTCGGGCGAGTTTCCCATTCAAATGCATGTAACAGTGAGAAACACACTGTCTTGGCGAAATAAAGCGTTTTTGAACAACTTCATATAAATCGCTGTAACTTTTGATAGAAGACTCAGACAAACATGTTTATGTCTTTATCTTATAGAACTCAATATCCCCGTGCTGGGCAAACAGAACAGGTTTTGCAGCCGTTTGAGCTAAGATTTTAAAATTATTCACATAATGAAAACCTATACTTTGTCTCGGGCGAGTTTCCCATTCAAATGCATGTAACAGTGAGAAACACACTGTCTTGGCGAAATAAAGCGTTTTTGAACAACTTCATATAAATCGCTGTAACCTTTGATAGAAGACTCAGAAACACATGTTTATGGCTTTATCTTATAGAACTCAATATCCCCGTGCTGGGCAAACAGGTTTTGCAGCCGTTTGAGCTAAGATTTTAAAATTATTCACATAATGAAAACCTATACTTTGTCTCGGGCGAGTTTCCCATTCAAATGCATGTAACAGTGAGAAACACACTGTCTTGGCGAAATAAAGCGTTTTTGAACAACTTCATATAAATCGCTGTAACCTTTGATAGAAGACTCAGAAACACATGTTTATGGCTTTATCTTATAGAACTCAATATCCCCGTGCTGGGCAAACAGGTTTTGCAGCCGTTTGAGCTAAGATTTTAAAATTATTCACATAATGAAAACCTATACTTTGTCTCGGGCGAGTTTCCCATTCAAATGCATGTAACAGTGAGAAACACACTGTCTTGGCGAAATAAAGCGTTTTTGAACAACTTCATATAAATCGCTGTAACCTTTGATAGAAGACTCAGAAACACATGTTTATGGCTTTATATTATAGAACTCAATATCCCCGTGCTGGGCAAACAGGTTTTGCAGCCGTTTGAGCTAAGATTTTAAAATTATTCACATAATGAAAACCTATACTTTGTCTCGGGCGAGTTTCCCATTCAAATGCATGTAACAGTGAGAAACACACTGTCTTGGCGAAATAAAGCGTTTTTGAACAACTTCATATAAATCGCTTTAACTTTTGATAGAAGACTCAGACAAACATGTTTATGGCTTTATCTTATAGAACTCAATATCCCCGTGCTGGGCAAACAGGTTTTGCAGCCGTTTGAGCTAAGATTTTAAAATTATTCACATAATGAAAACCTATACTTTGTCTCGGGCGAGTTTCCCATTCAAATGCATGTAACAGTGAGAAACACACTGTCTTGGCGAAATAAAGCGTTTTTGAACAACTTCATATAAATCGCTGTAACCTTTGATAGAAGACTCAGAAACACATGTTTATGGCTTTATCTTATAGAACTCAATATCCCCGTGCTGGGCAAACAGGTTTTGCAGCCGTTTGAGCTAAGATTTTAAAATTATTCACATAATGAAAACCTATACTTTGTCTCGGGCGAGTTTCCCATTCAAATGCATGTAACAGTGAGAAACACACTGTCTTGGCGAAATAAAGCGTTTTTGAACAACTTCATATAAATCGCTGTAACCTTTGATAGAAGACTCAGACAAACATGTTTATGGCTTTATCTTATAGAACTCAATATCCCCGTGCTGGGCAAACAGAACAGGTTTTGCAGCCGTTTGAGCTAAGATTTTAAAATTATTCACATAATGAAAACCTATACTTTGTCTCGGGCGAGTTTCCCATTCAAATGCATGTAACAGTGAGAAACACACTGTCTTGGCGAAATAAAGCGTTTTTGAACAACTTCATATAAATCGCTGTAACTTTTGATAGAAGACTCAGACAAACATGTTTATGGCTTTATCTTATAGAACTCAATATCCCCGTGCTGGGCAAACAGGTTTTGCAGCCGTTTGAGCTAAGATTTTAAAATTATTCACATAATGAAAACCTATACTTTTTCTCGGGCGAGTTTCCCATTCAAATGCATGTAACAGTGAGAAACGCATTGTCTTGGCGAAATAAAGCGTTTTTGAACAACTTCATATAAATCGCTGTAACTTTTGATAGAAGACTCAGAGAAACATGTTTATGGCTTTATCTTATAGAACTCAATATCCCCGTGCTGGGCAAACAGAACAGGTTTTGCAGCCGTTTGAGCTAAGATTTTAAAATTATTCACATAATGAAAAGCTATACTTTGTCTCGGGCGAGTTTCCCATTCAAATGCATGTAACAGTGAGAAACACACTGTCTTGGCGAAATAAAGCGTTTTTGAACAACTTCATATAAATCGCTGTAACCTTTGATAGAAGACTCAGAAACACATGTTTATGGCTTTATCTTATAGAACTCAATATCCCCGTGCTGGGCAAACAGGTTTTGCAGCCGTTTGAGCTAAGATTTTAAAATTATTCACATAATGAAAACCTATACTTTGTCTCGGGCGAGTTTCCCATTCAAATGCATGTAACAGTGAGAAACACACTGTCTTGGCGAAATAAAGCGTTTTTGAACAACTTCATATAAATCGCTGTAACTTTTGATAGAAGACTCAGACAAACATGTTTATGGCTTTATCTTATAGAACTCAATATCCCCGTGCTGGGCAAACAGGTTTTGCAGCCGTTTGAGCTAAGATTTTAAAATTATTCACATAATGAAAACCTATACTTTGTCTCGGGCGAGTTTCCCATTCAAATGCATGTAACAGTGAGAAACACACTGTCTTGGCGAAATAAAGCGTTTTTGAACAACTTCATATAAATCGCTGTAACTTTTGATAGAAGACTCAGACAAACATGTTTATGGCTTTATCTTATAGAACTCAATATCCCCGTGCTGGGCAAACAGGTTTTGCAGCCGTTTGAGCTAAGATTTTAAAATTATTCACATAATGAAAACCTATACTTTGTTTCAGGCGAGTTTCCCATTCAAATGCATGTAACAGTGAGAAACACACTGTCTTGGCGAAATAAAGCGTTTTTGAACAACTTCATATAAATCGCTGTAACCTTTGATAGAAAACTCAGAAACACATGTTCATGGCTTTATCTTATAGAACTCAATATCCCCGTGCTGGGCAAACAGGTTTTGCAGCCGTTTGAGCTAAGATTTTAAAATTATTCACATAATGAAAACCTATACTTTGTCTCGGGCGAGTTTCCCATTCAAATGCATGTAACAGTGAGAAACACACAGTCTTGGCGAAATAAAGCGTTTTCGTACAACTTCATATAAATCGCTGTTACTTTTGATAGAAGACTCAGAAACACATGTTCATGGCTTTATCTTATAGAACTCAATATCCCCGTGCTGGGCAAACAGGTTTTGCAGCCGTTTGAGCTAAGATTTTAAAATTATTCACATAATGAAAACCTATACTTTGTCTCGGGCGAGTTTCCCATTCAAATGCATGTAACAGTGAGAAACGCATTGTCTTGGCGAAATAAAGCGTTTTTCAACCACTTCATATAACTCGCTGTAATTTTTGATAGAAGACTCAGACAAACGTGTTTATGGCTTTATCTTATATAACTCAATATCCCCGTGCTGGGCAAACAGAACAGGTTTTGCAGCCGTTTGAGCTAAGATTTTAAAATTATTCACATAATGAAAAGCTATACTTTTTCTCGGGCGAGTTTCCCATTCAAATGCATGTAACAGTGAGAAACGCATTGTCTTGGCGAAATAAAGCGTTTTTGAACAACTTCATATAAATCGCTGTTACTTTTGATAGAAGACTCAGAAACACATGTTCATGGCTTTATCTTATAGAACTCAATATCCCCGTGCTGGGCAAACAGGTTTTGCAGCCGTTTGAGCTAAGATTTTAAAATTATTCACATAATGAAAACCTATACTTTGTTTCAGGCCAGTTTCCCAATCAAATGCATGTAAACAGTGAGAAAGGCATTGTCTTGGCGAAATAAAGCGTTTTTGAACAACTTCATATAAATCGCTGTAACTTTTGATAGAAGACTCAGACAAACATGTTTATGGCTTTATCTTATATAACTCAAGATCCCCGTGCTGGGCAAACAGGTTTTGCAGCCGTTTGAGCTAAGATTTTAAAATTATTCACATAATGAAAACCTATACTTTGTCTCGGGCGAGTTTCCCATTCAAATGCATGTAACAGTGAGAAACGCATTGTCTTGGCGAAATAAAGCGTTTTTCAACCACTTCATATAACTCGCTGTAACTTTTGATAGAAGACTCAGACAAACATGTTTATGGCTTTATCTTATATAACTCAATATCCCCGTGCTGGGCAAACAGAACAGGTTTTGCAGCCGTTTGAGCTAAGATTTTAAAATTATTCACATAATGAAAACCTATACTTTTTCTCGGGCGAGTTTCCCATTCAAATGCATGTAACAGTGAGAAACGCATTGTCTTGGCGAAATAAAGCGTTTTTGAACAACTTCATATAAATCGCTGTAACTTTTGATAGAAGACTCAGACAAACATGTTTATGGCTTTATCTTATATAACTCAATATCCCCGTGCTGGGCAAACAGAACAGGTTTTGCAGCCGTTTGAGCTAAGATTTTAAAATTATTCACATAATGAAAACCTATACTTTGTTTCAGGCGAGTTTCCCATTCAAATGCATGTAACAGTGAGAAACACACTGTCTTGGCGAAATAAAGCGTTTTTCAACAACTTCATATAAATCGCTGTAACCTTTGATAGAAAACTCAGAAACACATGTTCATGGCTTTATCTTATAGAACTCAATATCCCCGTGCTGGGCAAACAGGTTTTGCAGCCGTTTGAGCTAAGATTTTAAAATTATTCACATAATGAAAACCTATACTTTGTCTCAGGCGAGTTTCCCATTCAAATGCATGTAACAGTGAGAAACACACAGTCTTGGCGAAATAAAGCGTTTTCGTACAACTTCATATAAATCGCTGTTACTTTTGATAGAAGACTCAGAAACACATGTTCATGGCTTTATCTTATAGAACTCAATATCCCCGTGCTGGGCAAACAGGGTTTGCAGCCGATTGAGCTAAGATTTTAAAATTATTCACATAATGAAAACCTATACTTTGTTTCAGGCCAGTTTCCCAATCAAATGCATGTAAACAGTGAGAAAGGCATTGTCTTGGCGAAATAAAGCGTTTTTGAACAACTTCATATAAATCGCTGTAACTTTTGATAGAAGACTCAGACAAACATGTTTATGGCTTTATCTTATAGAACTCAAGATCCCCGTGCTGGGCAAACAGGTTTTGCAGCCGTTTGAGCTAAGATTTTAAAATTATTCACATAATGAAAACCTATACTTTGTCTCGGGCGAGTTTCCCATTCAAATGCATGTAACAGTGAGAAACGCATTGTCTTGGCGAAATAAAGCGTTTTTCAACCACTTCATATAACTCGCTGTAACTTTTGATAGAAGACTCAGACAAACATGTTTATGGCTTTATCTTATATAACTCAATATCCCCGTGCTGGGCAAACAGAACAGGTTTTGCAGCCGTTTGAGCTAAGATTTTAAAATTATTCACATAATGAAAACCTATACTTTTTCTCGGGCGAGTTTCCCATTCAAATGCATGTAACAGTGAGAAACGCATTGTCTTGGCGAAATAAAGCGTTTTTGAACAACTTCATATAAATCGCTGTAACTTTTGATAGAAGACTCAGACAAACATGTTTATGGCTTTATCTTATATAACTCAATATCCCCGTGCTGGGCAAACAGAACAGGTTTTGCAGCCGTTTGAGCTAAGATTTTAAAATTATTCACATAATGAAAACCTATACTTTGTCTCGGGCGAGTTTCCCATTCAAATGCATGTAACAGTGAGAAACACACTGTCTTGGCGAAATAAAGCGTTTTTGAACAACTTCATATAAATCGCTGTAACTTTTGATAGAAGACTCAGACAAACATGTTTATGGCTTTATCTTATATAACTCAATATCCCCGTGCTGGGCAAACAGAACAGGTTTTGCAGCCGTTTGAGCTAAGATTTTAAAATTATTCACATAATGAAAACCTATACTTTTTCTCGGGCGAGTTTCCCATTCAAATGCATGTAACAGTGAGAAACGCATTGTCTTGGCGAAATAAAGCGTTTTTGAACAACTTCATATAAATCGCTGTAACTTTTGATAGAAGACTCAGACAAACATGTTTATGGCTTTATCTTATAGAACTCAATATCCCCGTGCTGGGCAAACAGAACAGGTTTTGCAGCCGTTTGAGCTAAGATTTTAAAATTATTCACATAATGAAAACCTATACTTTGTTTCAGGCGAGTTTCCCATTCAAATGCATGTAACAGTGAGAAACGCATTGTCTTGGCGAAATAAAGCGTTTTTGAACAACTTCATATAAATCGCTGTAACTTTTGATAGAAGACTCAGAGAAACATGTTTATGGCTTTATCTTATAGAACTCAATATCCCCGTGCTGGGCAAACAGAACAGGTTTTGCAGCCGTTTGAGCTAAGATTTTAAAATTATTCACATAATGAAAACCTATACTTTGTCTCGGGCGAGTTTCCCATTCAAATGCATGTAACAGTGAGAAACACACTGTCTTGGCGAAATAAAGCGTTTTTGAACAACTTCATATAAATCGCTGTAACTTTTGATAGAAGACTCAGACAAACATGTTTATGGCTTTATCTTATAGAACTCAATATCCCCGTGCTGGGCAAACAGGTTTTGCAGCCGTTTGAGCTAAGATTTTAAAATTATTCACATAATGAAAACCTATACTTTGTTTCAGGCGAGTTTCCCATTCAAATGCATGTAACAGTGAGAAACACACTGTCTTGGCGAAATAAAGCGTTTTTGAACAACTTCATATAAATCGCTGTAACTTTTGATAGAAGACTCAGACAAACATGTTTATGGCTTTATCTTATAGAACTCAATATCCCCGTGCTGGGCAAACAGGTTTTGCAGCCGTTTGAGCTAAGATTTTAAAATTATTCACATAATGAAAACCTATACTTTGTTTCAGGCGAGTTTCCCATTCAAATGCATGTAACAGTGAGAAACACACTGTCTTGGCGAAATAAAGCGTTTTTGAACAACTTCATATAAATCGCTGTAACTTTTGATAGAAGACTCAGACAAACATGTTTATGGCTTTATCTTATAGAACTCAATATCCCCGTGCTGGGCAAACAGGTTTTGCAGCCGTTTGAGCTAAGATTTTAAAATTATTCACATAATGAAAACCTATACTTTTTCTCGGGCGAGTTTCCCATTCAAATGCATGTAACAGTGAGAAACGCATTGTCTTGGCGAAATAAAGCGTTTTTGAACAACTTCATATAAATCGCTGTAACTTTTGATAGAAAACTCAGAAACACATGTTCATGGCTTTATCTTATAGAACTCAATATCCCCGTGCTGGGCAAACAGAACAGGTTTTGCAGCCGTTTGAGCTAAGATTTTAAAATTATTCACATAATGAAAACCTATACTTTGTCTCGGGCGAGTTTCCCATTCAAATGCATGTAACAGTGAGAAACACACTGTCTTGGCGAAATAAAGCGTTTTTGAACAACTTCATATAAATTGCTGTAACTTTTGATAGAAGACTCAGACAAACATGTTTATGGCTTTATCTTATAGAACTCAATATCCCCGTGCTGGGCAAACAGGTTTTGCAGCCGTTTGAGCTAAGATTTTAAAATTATTCACATAATGAAAACCTATACTTTGTCTCGGGCGAGTTTCCCATTCAAATGCATGTAACAGTGAGAAACGCATTGTCTTGGCGAAATAAAGCGTTTTTCAACCACTTCATATAACTCGCTGTAACTTTTGATAGAAGACTCAGACAAACATGTTTATGGCTTTATCTTATAGAACTCAATATCCCCGTGCTGGGCAAACAGAACAGGTTTTGCAGCCGTTTGAGCTAAGATTTTAAAATTATTCACATAATGAAAACCTATACTTTTTCTCGGGCGAGTTTCCCATTCAAATGCATGTAACAGTGAGAAACGCATTGTCTTGGCGAAATAAAGCGTTTTTGAACAACTTCATATAAATCGCTGTAACTTTTGATAGAAGACTCAGACAAACATGTTTATGGCTTTATCTTATATAACTCAATATCCCCGTGCTGGGCAAACAGAACAGGTTTTGCAGCCGTTTGAGCTAAGATTTTAAAATTATTCACATAATGAAAACCTATACTTTGTCTCGGGCGAGTTTCCCATTCAAATGCATGTAACAGTGAGAAACACATTGTCTTGGCGAAATAAAGCGTTTTTGAACAACTTCATATAAATCGCTGTAACTTTTGATAGAAGACTCAGACAAACATGTTTATGGCTTTATCTTATAGAACTCAATATCCCCGTGCTGGGCAAACAGGTTTTGCAGCCGTTTGAGCTAAGATTTTAAAATTATTCACATAATGAAAACCTATACTTTGTCTCGGGCGAGTTTCCCATTCAAATGCATGTAACAGTGAGAAACACACTGTCTTGGCGAAATAAAGCGTTTTTGAACAACTTCATATAAATCGCTGTAACCTTTGATAGAAGACTCAGAAACACATGTTTATGGCTTTATCTTATAGAATTCAATATCCCCGTGCTGGGCAAACAGGTTTTGCAGCCGTTTGAGCTAAGATTTTAAAATTATTCACATAATGAAAACCTATACTTTGTCTCGGGCGAGTTTCCCATTCAAATGCATGTAACAGTGAGAAACGCATTGTCTTGGCGAAATAAAGCGTTTTTGAACAACTTCATATAAATCGCTGTAACTTTTGATAGAAAACTCAGAAACACATGTTCATGGCTTTATCTTATAGAACTCAATATCCCCGTGCTGGGCAAACAGGTTTTGCAGCCGTTTGAGCTAAGATTTTAAAATTATTCACATAATGAAAACCTATACTTTGTCTCGGGCGAGTTTCCCATTCAAATGCATGTAACAGTGAGAAACGCATTGTCTTGGCGAAATAAAGCGTTTTTCAACCACTTCATATAACTCGCTGTAACTTTTGATAGAAGACTCAGACAAACATGTTTATGGCTTTATCTTATAGAACTCAATATCCCCGTGCTGGGCAAACAGAACAGGTTTTGCAGCCGTTTGAGCTAAGATTTTAAAATTATTCACATAATGAAAACCTATACTTTTTCTCGGGCGAGTTTCCCATTCAAATGCATGTAACAGTGAGAAACGCATTGTCTTGGCGAAATAAAGCGTTTTTGAACAACTTCATATAAATCGCTGTAACTTTTGATAGAAGACTCAGACAAACATGTTTATGGCTTTATCTTATATAACTCAATATCCCCGTGCTGGGCAAACAGAACAGGTTTTGCAGCCGTTTGAGCTAAGATTTTAAAATTATTCACATAATGAAAACCTATACTTTGTCTCGGGCGAGTTTCCCATTCAAATGCATGTAACAGTGAGAAACACATTGTCTTGGCGAAATAAAGCGTTTTTGAACAACTTCATATAAATCGCTGTAACTTTTGATAGAAGACTCAGACAAACATGTTTATGGCTTTATCTTATAGAACTCAATATCCCCGTGCTGGGCAAACAGGTTTTGCAGCCGTTTGAGCTAAGATTTTAAAATTATTCACATAATGAAAACCTATACTTTGTCTCGGGCGAGTTTCCCATTCAAATGCATGTAACAGTGAGAAACACACTGTCTTGGCGAAATAAAGCGTTTTTGAACAACTTCATATAAATCGCTGTAACCTTTGATAGAAGACTCAGAAACACATGTTTATGGCTTTATCTTATAGAATTCAATATCCCCGTGCTGGGCAAACAGGTTTTGCAGCCGTTTGAGCTAAGATTTTAAAATTATTCACATAATGAAAACCTATACTTTGTCTCGGGCGAGTTTCCCATTCAAATGCATGTAACAGTGAGAAACGCATTGTCTTGGCGAAATAAAGCGTTTTTCAACCACTTCATATAACTCGCTGTAACTTTTGATAGAAGACTCAGACAAACATGTTTATGGCTTTATCTTATAGAACTCAATATCCCCGTGCTGGGCAAACAGAACAGGTTTTGCAGCCGTTTGAGCTAAGATTTTAAAATTATTCACATAATGAAAACCTATACTTTTTCTCGGGCGAGTTTCCCATTCAAATGCATGTAACAGTGAGAAACGCATTGTCTTGGCGAAATAAAGCGTTTTTGAACAACTTCATATAAATCGCTGTAACTTTTGATAGAAGACTCAGACAAACATGTTTATGGCTTTATCTTATATAACTCAATATCCCCGTGCTGGGCAAACAGAACAGGTTTTGCAGCCGTTTGAGCTAAGATTTTAAAATTATTCACATAATGAAAACCTATACTTTGTCTCGGGCGAGTTTCCCATTCAAATGCATGTAACAGTGAGAAACACATTGTCTTGGCGAAATAAAGCGTTTTTGAACAACTTCATATAAATCGCTGTAACTTTTGATAGAAGACTCAGACAAACATGTTTATGGCTTTATCTTATAGAACTCAATATCCCCGTGCTGGGCAAACAGGTTTTGCAGCCGTTTGAGCTAAGATTTTAAAATTATTCACATAATGAAAACCTATACTTTGTCTCGGGCGAGTTTCCCATTCAAATGCATGTAACAGTGAGAAACACACTGTCTTGGCGAAATAAAGCGTTTTTGAACAACTTCATATAAATCGCTGTAACCTTTGATAGAAGACTCAGAAACACATGTTTATGGCTTTATCTTATAGAATTCAATATCCCCGTGCTGGGCAAACAGGTTTTGCAGCCGTTTGAGCTAAGATTTTAAAATTATTCACATAATGAAAACCTATACTTTGTTTCAGGCGAGTTTCCCATTCAAATGCATGTAACAGTGAGAAACACACTGTCTTGGCGAAATAAAGCGTTTTTCAACAACTTCATATAAATCCCTGTAACCTTTGATAGAAAACTCAGAAACACATGTTCATGGCTTTATCTTATAGAACTCAATATCCCCGTGCTGGGCAAACAGGTTTTGCAGCCGTTTGAGCTAAGATTTTAAAATTATTCACATAATGAAAACCTATACTTTGTCTCGGGCGAGTTTCCCATTGAAATGCATGTAACAGTGAGAAACACACAGTCTTGGCGAAATAAAGCGTTTTCGTACAACTTCATATAAATTGCTGTTACTTTTGATAGAAGACTCAGAAACACATGTTTATGGCTTTATCTTATAGAACTCAATATCCCCGTGCTGGGCAAACAGGTTTTGCAGCCGTTTGAGCTAAGATTTTAAAATTATTCACATAATGAAAACCTATACTTTTTCTCGGGCGAGTTTCCCATTCAAATGCATGTAACAGTGAGAAACGCATTGTCTTGGCGAAATAAAGCGTTTTTGAACAACTTCATATAAATCGCTGTAACTTTTGATAGAAGACTCAGACAAACATGTTTATGGCTTTATCTTATAGAACTCAATATCCCCGTGCTGGGCAAACAGAACAGGTTTTGCAGCCGTTTGAGCTAAGATTTTAAAATTATTCACATAATGAAAACCTATACTTTGTCTCGGGCGAGTTTCCCATTCAAATGCATGTAACAGTGAGAAACACACTGTCTTGGCGAAATAAAGCGTTTTTGAACAACTTCATATAAATCGCTGTAACTTTTGATAGAAGACTCAGACAAACATGTTTATGGCTTTATCTTATAGAACTCAATATCCCCGTGCTGGGCAAACAGGTTTTGCAGCCGTTTGAGCTAAGATTTTAAAATTATTCACATAATGAAAACCTATACTTTGTCTCGGGCGAGTTTCCCATTCAAATGCATGTAACAGTGAGAAACACACTGTCTTGGCGAAATAAAGCGTTTTTGAACAACTTCATATAAATCGCTGTAACTTTTGATAGAAGACTCAGACAAACATGTTTATGGCTTTATCTTATAGAACTCAATATCCCCGTGCTGGGCAAACAGAACAGGTTTTGCAGCCGTTTGAGCTAAGATTTTAAAATTATTCACATAATGAAAACCTATACTTTGTTTCAGGCGAGTTTCCCATTCAAATGCATGTAACAGTGAGAAACACACTGTCTTGGCGAAATAAAGCGTTTTTCAACAACTTCATATAAATCGCTGTAACCTTTGATAGAAAACTCAGAAACACATGTTCATGGCTTTATCTTATAGAACTCAATATCCCCGTGCTGGGCAAACAGGTTTTGCAGCCGTTTGAGCTAAGATTTTAAAATTATTCACATAATGAAAACCTATACTTTGTCTCGGGCGAGTTTCCCATTGAAATGCATGTAACAGTGAGAAACACACAGTCTTGGCGAAATAAAGCGTTTTCGTACAACTTCATATAAATCGCTGTTACTTTTGATAGAAGACTCAGAAACACATGTTTATGGCTTTATCTTATAGAACTCAATATCCCCGTGCTGGGCAAACAGGTTTTGCAGCCGTTTGAGCTAAGATTTTAAAATTATTCACATAATGAAAACCTATACTTTTTCTCGGGCGAGTTTCCCATTCAAATGCATGTAACAGTGAGAAACGCATTGTCTTGGCGAAATAAAGCGTTTTTGAACAACTTCATATAAATCGCTGTAACTTTTGATAGAAGACTCAGACAAACATGTTTATGGCTTTATCTTATAGAACTCAATATCCCCGTGCTGGGCAAACAGAACAGGTTTTGCAGCCGTTTGAGCTAAGATTTTAAAATTATTCACATAATGAAAACCTATACTTTGTCTCGGGCGAGTTTCCCATTCAAATGCATGTAACAGTGAGAAACACACTGTCTTGGCGAAATAAAGCGTTTTTGAACAACTTCATATAAATCGCTGTAACTTTTGATAGAAGACTCAGACAAACATGTTTATGGCTTTATCTTATAGAACTCAATATCCCCGTGCTGGGCAAACAGGTTTTGCAGCCGTTTGAGCTAAGATTTTAAAATTATTCACATAATGAAAACCTATACTTTGTCTCGGGCGAGTTTCCCATTCAAATGCATGTAACAGTGAGAAACACACTGTCTTGGCGAAATAAAGCGTTTTTGAACAACTTCATATAAATCGCTGTAACTTTTGATAGAAGACTCAGACAAACATGTTTATGGCTTTATCTTATAGAACTCAATATCCCCGTGCTGGGCAAACAGAACAGGTTTTGCAGCCGTTTGAGCTAAGATTTTAAAATTATTCACATAATGAAAACCTATACTTTGTCTCGGGCGAGTTTCCCATTCAAATGCATGTAACAGTGAGAAACACACTGTCTTGGCGAAATAAAGCGTTTTTGAACAACTTCATATAAATCGCTGTAACCTTTGATAGAAGACTCAGAAACACATGTTTATGGCTTTATCTTATAGAACTCAATATCCCCGTGCTGGGCAAACAGGTTTTGCAGCCGTTTGAGCTAAGATTTTAAAATTATTCACATAATGAAAACCTATACTTTGTCTCGGGCGAGTTTCCCATTCAAATGCATGTAACAGTGAGAAACACACTGTCTTGGCGAAATAAAGCGTTTTTGAACAACTTCATATAAATCGCTGTAACTTTTGATAGAAGACTCAGACAAACATGTTTATGGCTTTATCTTATAGAACTCAATATCCCCGTGCTGGGCAAACAGGTTTTGCAGCCGTTTGAGCTAAGATTTTAAAATTATTCACATAATGAAAACCTATACTTTGTTTCAGGCGAGTTTCCCATTCAAATGCATGTAACAGTGAGAAACACACTGTCTTGGCGAAATAAAGCGTTTTTGAACAACTTCATATAAATCGCTGTAACCTTTGATAGAAAACTCAGAAACACATGTTCATGGCTTTATCTTATAGAACTCAATATCCCCGTGCTGGGCAAACAGGTTTTGCAGCCGTTTGAGCTAAGATTTTAAAATTATTCACATAATGAAAACCTATACTTTTTCTCGGGCGAGTTTCCCATTCAAATGCATGTAACAGTGAGAAACGCATTGTCTTGGCGAAATAAAGCGTTTTTGAACAACTTCATATAAATCGCTGTAACTTTTGATAGAAGACTCAGACAAACATGTTTATGGCTTTATCTTATAGAACTCAATATCCCCGTGCTGGGCAAACAGGTTTTGCAGCCGTTTGAGCTAAGATTTTAAAATTATTCACATAATGAAAACCTATACTTTGTCTCGGGCGAGTTTCCCATTCAAATGCATGTAACAGTGAGAAACGCATTGTCTTGGCGAAATAAAGCGTTTTTGAACAACTTCATATAAATCGCTGTAACTTTTGATAGAAGACTCAGAGAAACATGTTTATGGCTTTATCTTATAGAACTCAATATCCCCGTGCTGGGCAAACAGAACAGGTTTTGCAGCCGTTTGAGCTAAGATTTTAAAATTATTCACATAATGAAAACCTATACTTTGTCTCGGGCGAGTTTCCCATTCAAATGCATGTAACAGTGAGAAACACACTGTCTTGGCGAAATAAAGCGTTTTTGAACAACTTCATATAAATCGCTGTAACTTTTGATAGAAGACTCAGAGAAACATGTTTATGGCTTTATCTTATAGAACTCAATATCCCCGTGCTGGGCAAACAGAACAGGTTTTGCAGCCGTTTGAGCTAAGATTTTAAAATTATTCACATAATGAAAACCTATACTTTGTTTCAGGCGAGTTTCCCATTCAAATGCATGTAACAGTGAGAAACACACTGTCTTGGCGAAATAAAGCGTTTTTCAACAACTTCATATAAATCGCTGTAACCTTTGATAGAAAACTCAGAAACACATGTTCATGGCTTTATCTTATAGAACTCAATATCCCCGTGCTGGGCAAACAGGTTTTGCAGCCGTTTGAGCTAAGATTTTAAAATTATTCACATAATGAAAACCTATACTTTGTCTCGGGCGAGTTTCCCATTGAAATGCATGTAACAGTGAGAAACACACAGTCTTGGCGAAATAAAGCGTTTTCGTACAACTTCATATAAATCGCTGTTACTTTTGATAGAAGACTCAGAAACACATGTTTATGGCTTTATCTTATAGAACTCAATATCCCCGTGCTGGGCAAACAGGTTTTGCAGCCGTTTGAGCTAAGATTTTAAAATTATTCACATAATGAAAACCTATACTTTTTCTCGGGCGAGTTTCCCATTCAAATGCATGTAACAGTGAGAAACGCATTGTCTTGGCGAAATAAAGCGTTTTTGAACAACTTCATATAAATCGCTGTAACTTTTGATAGAAGACTCAGACAAACATGTTTATGGCTTTATCTTATAGAACTCAATATCCCCGTGCTGGGCAAACAGAACAGGTTTTGCAGCCGTTTGAGCTAAGATTTTAAAATTATTCACATAATGAAAACCTATACTTTGTCTCGGGCGAGTTTCCCATTCAAATGCATGTAACAGTGAGAAACACACTGTCTTGGCGAAATAAAGCGTTTTTGAACAACTTCATATAAATCGCTGTAACCTTTGATAGAAGACTCAGAAACACATGTTTATGGCTTTATCTTATAGAACTCAATATCCCCGTGCTGGGCAAACAGGTTTTGCAGCCGTTTGAGCTAAGATTTTAAAATTATTCACATAATGAAAACCTATACTTTGTCTCGGGCGAGTTTCCCATTCAAATGCATGTAACAGTGAGAAACACACTGTCTTGGCGAAATAAAGCGTTTTTGAACAACTTCATATAAATCGCTGTAACTTTTGATAGAAGACTCAGACAAACATGTTTATGGCTTTATCTTATAGAACTCAATATCCCCGTGCTGGGCAAACAGGTTTTGCAGCCGTTTGAGCTAAGATTTTAAAATTATTCACATAATGAAAACCTATACTTTGTTTCAGGCGAGTTTCCCATTCAAATGCATGTAACAGTGAGAAACACACTGTCTTGGCGAAATAAAGCGTTTTTGAACAACTTCATATAAATCGCTGTAACCTTTGATAGAAAACTCAGAAACACATGTTCATGGCTTTATCTTATAGAACTCAATATCCCCGTGCTGGGCAAACAGGTTTTGCAGCCGTTTGAGCTAAGATTTTAAAATTATTCACATAATGAAAACCTATACTTTTTCTCGGGCGAGTTTCCCATTCAAATGCATGTAACAGTGAGAAACGCATTGTCTTGGCGAAATAAAGCGTTTTTGAACAACTTCATATAAATCGCTGTAACTTTTGATAGAAGACTCAGAAACACATGTTCATGGCTTTATCTTATAGAACTCAATATCCCCGTGCTGGGCAAACAGGTTTTGCAGCCGTTTGAGCTAAGATTTTAAAATTATTCACATAATGAAAACCTATACTTTGTCTCGGGCGAGTTTCCCATTCAAATGCATGTAACAGTGAGAAACGCATTGTCTTGGCGAAATAAAGCGTTTTTGAACAACTTCATATAAATCGCTGTAACTTTTGATAGAAGACTCAGACAAACATGTTTATGGCTTTATCTTATATAACTCAATATCCCCGTGCTGGGCAAACAGAACAGGTTTTGCAGCCGTTTGAGCTAAGATTTTAAAATTATTCACATAATGAAAACCTATACTTTGTCTCGGGCGAGTTTCCCATTCAAATGCATGTAACAGTGAGAAACACACTGTCTTGGCGAAATAAAGCGTTTTTGAACAACTTCATATAAATCGCTGTAACCTTTGATAGAAGACTCAGAAACACATGTTTATGGCTTTATCTTATAGAACTCAATATCCCCGTGCTGGGCAAACAGGTTTTGCAGCCGTTTGAGCTAAGATTTTAAAATTATTCACATAATGAAAACCTATACTTTGTCTCGGGCGAGTTTCCCATTCAAATGCATGTAACAGTGAGAAACACACTGTCTTGGCGAAATAAAGCGTTTTTGAACAACTTCATATAAATCGCTGTAACTTTTGATAGAAGACTCAGACAAACATGTTTATGGCTTTATCTTATAGAACTCAATATCCCCGTGCTGGGCAAACAGGTTTTGCAGCCGTTTGAGCTAAGATTTTAAAATTATTCACATAATGAAAACCTATACTTTGTTTCAGGCGAGTTTCCCATTCAAATGCATGTAACAGTGAGAAACACACTGTCTTGGCGAAATAAAGCGTTTTTCAACAACTTCATATAAATCGCTGTAACCTTTGATAGAAAACTCAGAAACACATGTTCATGGCTTTATCTTATAGAACTCAATATCCCCGTGCTGGGCAAACAGGTTTTGCAACCGTTTGAGCTAAGATTTTAAAATTATTCACATAATGAAAACCTATACTTTGTCTCGGGCGAGTTTCCCATTCAAATGCATGTAACAGTGAGAAACACACAGTCTTGGCGAAATAAAGCGTTTTTGAACAACTTCATATAAATCGCTGTAACTTTTGATAGAAGACTCAGAGAAACATGTTTATGGCTTTATCTTATAGAACTCAATATCCCCGTGCTGGGCAAACAGAACAGGTTTTGCAGCCGTTTGAGCTAAGATTTTAAAATTATTCACATAATGAAAACCTATACTTTGTTTCAGGCCAGTTTCCCAATCAAATGCATGTAAACAGTGAGAAAGGCATTGTCTTGGCGAAATAAAGCGTTTTTGAACAACTTCATATAAATCGCTGTAACTTTTGATAGAAGACTCAGACAAACATGTTTATGGCTTTATCTTATAGAGCTCAAGATCCCCGTGCTGGGCAAACAGGTTTTGCAGCCGTTTGAGCTAAGATTTTAAAATTATTCACATAATGAAAGCCTATACTTTGTCTCGGGCGAGTTTCCCATTCAAATGCATGTAACAGTGAGAAACGCATTGTCTTGGCGAAATAAAGCATTTTTCAACCACTTCATATAACTCGCTGTAACTTTTGATAGAAGACTCAGACAAACATGTTTATGGCTTTATCTTATAGAACTCAATATCCCAGTGCTGGGCAAACAGGTTTTGCAGCCGTTTGAGCTAAGATTTTAAAATTATTCACATAATGAAAACCTATACTTTGTTTCAGGCGAGTTTCCCATTCAAATGCATGTAACAGTGAGAAACACACTGTCTTGGCGAAATAAAGCGTTTTTCAACAACTTCATATAAATCGCTGTAACCTTTGATAGAAAACTCAGAAACACATGTTCATGGCTTTATCTTATAGAACTCAATATCCCCGTGCTGGGCAAACAGGTTTTTCAGCCGTTTGAGCTAAGATTTTAAAATTATTCACATAATGAAAACCTATACTTTGTCTCGGGCGAGTTTCCCATTCAAATGCATGTAACAGTGAGAAACGCATTGTCTTGGCGAAATAAAGCGTTTTTGAACAACTTCATATAAATCGCTGTAACTTTTGATAGAAGACTCAGAGAAACATGTTTATGGCTTTATCTTATAGAACTCAATATCCCCGTGCTGGGCAAACAGGTTTTGCAGCCGTTTGAGCTAAGATTTTAAAATTATTCACATAATGAAAACCTATACTTTGTTTCAGGCGAGTTTCCCATTCAAATGCATGTAACAGTGAGAAACACATTGTCTTGGCGAAATAAAGCGTTTTTGAACAACTTCATATAAATTGCTGTAACTTTTGATAGAAGACTCAGACAAACATGTTTATGGCTTTATCTTATAGAACTCATTATCCCCGTGCTGGGCAAACAGAACAGGTTTTGCAGCCGTTTGAGCTAAGATTTTAAAATTATTCACATAATGAAAACCTATACTTTTTCTCGGGCGAGTTTCCCATTCAAATGCATGTAACAGTGAGAAACGCATTGTCTTGGCGAAATAAAGCGTTTTTGAACAACTTCATATAAATCGCTGTAACTTTTGATAGAAGACTCAGACAAACATGTTTATGGCTTTACCTTATAGAACTCAATATCCCCGTGCTGGGCAAACAGGTTTTGCAGCCGTTTGAGCTAAGATTTTAAAATTATTCACATAATGAAAACCTATACTTTGTCTCGGGCGAGTTTCCCATTCAAATGCATGTAACAGTGAGAAACACACTGTCTTGGCGAAATAAAGCGTTTTTGAACAACTTCATATAAATCGCTGTAACCTTTGATAGAAGACTCAGAAACACATGTTTATGGCTTTATCTTATAGAACTCAATATCCCCGTGCTGGGCAAACAGAACAGGTTTTGCAGCCGTTTGAGCTAAGATTTTAAAATTATTCACATAATGAAAACCTATACTTTGTCTCGGGCGAGTTTCCCATTCAAATGCATGTAACAGTGAGAAACGCATTGTCTTGGCGAAATAAAGCGTTTTTGAACAACTTCATATAAATCGCTGTAACTTTTGATAGAAGACTCAGAGAAACATGTTTATGGCTTTATCTTATAGAACTCAATATCCCCGTGCTGGGCAAACAGAACAGGTTTTGCAGCCGTTTGAGCTAAGATTTTAAAATTATTCACATAATGAAAACCTATACTTTGTCTCGGGCGAGTTTCCCATTCAAATGCATGTAACAGTGAGAAACACACTGTCTTGGCGAAATAAAGCGTTTTTGAACAACTTCATATAAATCGCTGTAACTTTTGATAGAAGACTCAGACAAACATGTTTATGGCTTTATCTTATAGAACTCAATATCCCCGTGCTGGGCAAACAGGTTTTGCAGCCGTTTGAGCTAAGATTTTAAAATTATTCACATAATGAAAACCTATACTTTTTCTCGGGCGAGTTTCCCATTCAAATGCATGTAACAGTGAGAAACGCATTGTCTTGGCGAAATAAAGCGTTTTTGAACAACTTCATATAAATCGCTGTAACTTTTGATAGAAGACTCAGACAAACATGTTTATGGCTTTATCTTATAGAACTCAATATCCCCGTGCTGGGCAAACAGAACAGGTTTTGCAGCCGTTTGAGCTAAGATTTTAAAATTATTCACATAATGAAAACCTATACTTTTTCTCGGGCGAGTTTCCCATTCAAATGCATGTAACAGTGAGAAACGCATTGTCTTGGCGAAATAAAGCGTTTTTGAACAACTTCATATAAATCGCTGTAACTTTTGATAGAAGACTCAGACAAACATGTTTATGGCTTTATCTTATAGAACTCAATATCCCCGTGCTGGGCAAACAGAACAGGTTTTGCAGCCGTTTGAGCTAAGATTTTAAAATTATTCACATAATGAAAACCTATACTTTGTCTCGGGCGAGTTTCCCATTCAAATGCATGTAACAGTGAGAAACACACTGTCTTGGCGAAATAAAGCGTTTTTCAACAACTTCATATAAATCGCTGTAACCTTTGATAGAAAACTCAGAAACACATGTTCATGGCTTTATCTTATAGAACTCAATATCCCCGTGCTGGGCAAACAGGTTTTGCAGCCGTTTGAGCTAAGATTTTAAAATTATTCACATAATGAAAACCTATACTTTGTCTCGGGCGAGTTTCCCATTCAAATGCATGTAACAGTGAGAAACACACAGTCTTGGCGAAAGAAAGCTTTTTCGTACAACTTCATATAAATCGCTGTTACTTTTGATAGAAGACTCAGAAACACATGTTCATGGCTTTATCTTATAGAACTCAATATCCCTGTGCTGGGCAAACAGGGTTTGCAGCCGATTGAGCTAAGATTTTAAAATTATTCACATAATGAAAACCTATACTTTGTTTCAGGCCAGTTTCCCAATCAAATGCATGTAAACAGTGAGAAAGGCATTGTCTTGGCGAAATAAAGCGTTTTTGAACAACTTCATATAAATCGCTGTAACTTTTGATAGAAGACTCAGACAAACATGTTTATGGCTTTATCTTATATAACTCAATATCCCCGTGCTGGGCAAACAGGTTTTGCAGCCGTTTGAGCTAAGATTTTAAAATTATTTACATAATGAAAACCTATACTTTGTCTCGGGCGAGTTTCCCATTCAAATGCATGTAACAGTGAGAAACGCATTGTCTTGGCGAAATAAAGCGTTTTTGAACAACTTCATATAAATCGCTGTAACTTTTGATAGAAGACTCAGAAACACATGTTCATGGCTTTATCTTATAGAACTCAATATCCCTGTGCTGGGCAAACAGGGTTTGCAGCCGATTGAGCTAAGATTTTAAAATTATTCACATAATGAAAACCTATACTTTGTTTCAGGCCAGTTTCCCATTCAAATGCATGTAACAGTGAGAAACGCATTGTCTTTGCGAAATAAAGCGTTTTTGAACAACTTCATATAAATCGCTGTAACTTTTGATAGAAGACTCAGAGAAACATGTTTATGGCTTTATCTTATAGAACTCAATATCCCCGTGCTGGGCAAACAGAACAGGTTTTGCAGCCGTTTGAGCTAAGATTTTAAAATTATTCACATAATGAAAACCTATACTTTGTCTCGGGCGAGTTTCCCATTCAAATGCATGTAACAGTGAGAAACACACTGTCTTGGCGAAATAAAGCGTTTTTGAACAACTTCATATACATCGCTGTAACTTTTGATAGAAGACTCAGAGAAACATGTTTATGGCTTTATCTTATAGAACTCAATATCCCCGTGCTGGGCAAACAGAACAGGTTTTGCAGCCGTTTGAGCTAAGATTTTAAAATTATTCACATAATGAAAACCTATACTTTGTCTCGGGCGAGTTTCCCATTCAAATGCATGTAACAGTGAGAAACACACTGTCTTGGCGAAATAAAGCGTTTTTGAACAACTTCATATAAATCGCTGTAACTTTTGATAGAAGACTCAGACAAACATGTTTATGGCTTTATCTTATAGAACTCAATATCCCCGTGCTGGGCAAACAGGTTTTGCAGCCGTTTGAGCTAAGATTTTAAAATTATTCACATAATGAAAACCTATACTTTTTCTCGGGCGAGTTTCCCATTCAAATGCATGTAACAGTGAGAAACGCATTGTCTTGGCGAAATAAAGCGTTTTTGAACAACTTCATATAAATCGCTGTAACTTTTGATAGAAGACTCAGACAAACATGTTTATGGCTTTATCTTATAGAACTCAATATCCCCGTGCTGGGCAAACAGAACAGGTTTTGCAGCCGTTTGAGCTAAGATTTTAAAATTATTCACATAATGAAAACCTATACTTTGTCTCGGGCGAGTTTCCCATTCAAATGCATGTAACAGTGAGAAACGCATTGTCTTGGCGAAATAAAGCGTTTTTGAACAACTTCATATAAATCGCTGTAACTTTTGATAGAAGACTCAGAGAAACATGTTTATGGCTTTATCTTATAGAACTCAATATCCCCGTGCTGGGCAAACAGAACAGGTTTTGCAGCCGTTTGAGCTAAGATTTTAAAATTATTCACATAATGAAAACCTATACTTTGTCTCGGGCGAGTTTCCCATTCAAATGCATGTAACAGTGAGAAACACACTGTCTTGGCGAAATAAAGCGTTTTTGAACAACTTCATATAAATCGCTGTAACCTTTGATAGAAAACTCAGAAACACATGTTCATGGCTTTATCTTATAGAACTCAATATCCCCGTGCTGGGCAAACAGGTTTTGCAGCCGTTTGAGCTAAGATTTTAAAATTATTCACATAATGAAAACCTATACTTTTTCTCGGGCGAGTTTCCCATTCAAATGCATGTAACAGTGAGAAACGCATTGTCTTGGCGAAATAAAGCGTTTTTGAACAACTTCATATAAATCGCTGTAACTTTTGATAGAAGACTCAGACAAACATGTTTATGGCTTTATCTTATAGAACTCAATATCCCCGTACTGGGCAAACAGAACAGGTTTTGCAGCCGTTTGAGCTAAGATTTTAAAATTATTCACATAATGAAAACCTATACTTTGTCTCGGGCGAGTTTCCCATTCAAATGCATGTAACAGTGAGAAACACACTGTCTTGGCGAAATAAAGCGTTTTTGAACAACTTCATATAAATTGCTGTAACTTTTGATAGAAGACTCAGACAAACATGTTTATGGCTTTATCTTATAGAACTCAATATCCCCGTGCTGGGCAAACAGGTTTTGCAGCCGTTTGAGCTAAGATTTTAAAATTATTCACATAATGAAAACCTATACTTTTTCTCGGGCGAGTTTCCCATTCAAATGCATGTAACAGTGAGAAACGCATTGTCTTGGCGAAATAAAGCGTTTTTGAACAACTTCATATAAATCGCTGTAACTTTTGATAGAAGACTCAGACAAACATGTTTATGGCTTTATCTTATAGAACTCAATATCCCCGTGCTGGGCAAACAGAACAGGTTTTGCAGCCGTTTGAGCTAAGATTTTAAAATTATTCACATAATGAAAACCTATACTTTGTCTCGGGCGAGTTTCCCATTCAAATGCATGTAACAGTGAGAAACGCATTGTCTTGGCGAAATAAAGCGTTTTTGAACAACTTCATATAAATCGCTGTAACTTTTGATAGAAGACTCAGAGAAACATGTTTATGGCTTTATCTTATAGAACTCAATATCCCCGTGCTGGGCAAACAGAACAGGTTTTGCAGCCGTTTGAGCTAAGATTTTAAAATTATTCACATAATGAAAACCTATACTTTGTCTCGGGCGAGTTTCCCATTCAAATGCATGTAACAGTGAGAAACACACTGTCTTGGCGAAATAAAGCGTTTTTGAACAACTTCATATAAATCGCTGTAACTTTTGATAGAAGACTCAGACAAACATGTTTATGGCTTTATCTTATAGAACTCAATATCCCCGTGCTGGGCAAACAGGTTTTGCAGCCGTTTGAGCTAAGATTTTAAAATTATTCACATAATGAAAACCTATACTTTGTCTCGGGCGAGTTTCCCATTCAAATGCATGTAACAGTGAGAAACGCATTGTCTTGGCGAAATAAAGCGTTTTTGAACAACTTCATATAAATCGCTGTAACTTTTGATAGAAGACTCAGACAAACATGTTTATGGCTTTATCTTATAGAACTCAATATCCCCGTGCTGGGCAAACAGGTTTTGCAGCCGTTTGAGCTAAGATTTTAAAATTATTCACATAATGAAAACCTATACTTTTTCTCGGGCGAGTTTCCCATTCAAATGCATGTAACAGTGAGAAACGCATTGTCTTGGCGAAATAAAGCGTTTTTGAACAACTTCATATAAATCGCTGTAACTTTTGATAGAAGACTCAGACAAACATGTTTATGGCTTTATCTTATAGAACTCAATATCCCCGTGCTGGGCAAACAGAACAGGTTTTGCAGCCGTTTGAGCTAAGATTTTAAAATTATTCACATAATGAAAACCTATACTTTGTCTCGGGCGAGTTTCCCATTCAAATGCATGTAACAGTGAGAAACGCATTGTCTTGGCGAAATAAAGCGTTTTTGAACAACTTCATATAAATCGCTGTAACTTTTGATAGAAGACTCAGAGAAACATGTTTATGGCTTTATCTTATAGAACTCAATATCCCCGTGCTGGGCAAACAGAACAGGTTTTGCAGCCGTTTGAGCTAAGATTTTAAAATTATTCACATAATGAAAACCTATACTTTGTCTCGGGCGAGTTTCCCATTCAAATGCATGTAACAGTGAGAAACACACTGTCTTGGCGAAATAAAGCGTTTTTGAACAACTTCATATAAATCGCTGTAACCTTTGATAGAAAACTCAGAAACACATGTTCATGGCTTTATCTTATAGAACTCAATATCCCCGTGCTGGGCAAACAGGTTTTGCAGCCGTTTGAGCTAAGATTTTAAAATTATTCACATAATGAAAACCTATACTTTTTCTCGGGCGAGTTTCCCATTCAAATGCATGTAACAGTGAGAAACGCATTGTCTTGGCGAAATAAAGCGTTTTTGAACAACTTCATATAAATCGCTGTAACTTTTGATAGAAGACTCAGACAAACATGTTTATGGCTTTATCTTATAGAACTCAATATCCCCGTACTGGGCAAACAGAACAGGTTTTGCAGCCGTTTGAGCTAAGATTTTAAAATTATTCACATAATGAAAACCTATACTTTGTCTCGGGCGAGTTTCCCATTCAAATGCATGTAACAGTGAGAAACACACTGTCTTGGCGAAATAAAGCGTTTTTGAACAACTTCATATAAATTGCTGTAACTTTTGATAGAAGACTCAGACAAACATGTTTATGGCTTTATCTTATAGAACTCAATATCCCCGTGCTGGGCAAACAGGTTTTGCAGCCGTTTGAGCTAAGATTTTAAAATTATTCACATAATGAAAACCTATACTTTTTCTCGGGCGAGTTTCCCATTCAAATGCATGTAACAGTGAGAAACGCATTGTCTTGGCGAAATAAAGCGTTTTTGAACAACTTCATATAAATCGCTGTAACTTTTGATAGAAGACTCAGACAAACATGTTTATGGCTTTATCTTATAGAACTCAATATCCCCGTGCTGGGCAAACAGAACAGGTTTTGCAGCCGTTTGAGCTAAGATTTTAAAATTATTCACATAATGAAAACCTATACTTTGTCTCGGGCGAGTTTCCCATTCAAATGCATGTAACAGTGAGAAACGCATTGTCTTGGCGAAATAAAGCGTTTTTGAACAACTTCATATAAATCGCTGTAACTTTTGATAGAAGACTCAGAGAAACATGTTTATGGCTTTATCTTATAGAACTCAATATCCCCGTGCTGGGCAAACAGAACAGGTTTTGCAGCCGTTTGAGCTAAGATTTTAAAATTATTCACATAATGAAAACCTATACTTTGTCTCGGGCGAGTTTCCCATTCAAATGCATGTAACAGTGAGAAACACACTGTCTTGGCGAAATAAAGCGTTTTTGAACAACTTCATATAAATCGCTGTAACTTTTGATAGAAGACTCAGACAAACATGTTTATGGCTTTATCTTATAGAACTCAATATCCCCGTGCTGGGCAAACAGGTTTTGCAGCCGTTTGAGCTAAGATTTTAAAATTATTCACATAATGAAAACCTATACTTTGTCTCGGGCGAGTTTCCCATTCAAATGCATGTAACAGTGAGAAACGCATTGTCTTGGCGAAATAAAGCGTTTTTGAACAACTTCATATAAATCGCTGTAACTTTTGATAGAAGACTCAGACAAACATGTTTATGGCTTTATCTTATAGAACTCAATATCCCCGTGCTGGGCAAACAGGTTTTGCAGCCGTTTGAGCTAAGATTTTAAAATTATTCACATAATGAAAACCTATACTTTTTCTCGGGCGAGTTTCCCATTCAAATGCATGTAACAGTGAGAAACGCATTGTCTTGGCGAAATAAAGCGTTTTTGAACAACTTCATATAAATCGCTGTAACTTTTGATAGAAGACTCAGACAAACATGTTTATGGCTTTATCTTATAGAACTCAATATCCCCGTGCTGGGCAAACAGAACAGGTTTTGCAGCCGTTTGAGCTAAGATTTTAAAATTATTCACATAATGAAAACCTATACTTTGTCTCGGGCGAGTTTCCCATTCAAATGCATGTAACAGTGAGAAACGCATTGTCTTGGCGAAATAAAGCGTTTTTGAACAACTTCATATAAATCGCTGTAACTTTTGATAGAAGACTCAGAGAAACATGTTTATGGCTTTATCTTATAGAACTCAATATCCCCGTGCTGGGCAAACAGAACAGGTTTTGCAGCCGTTTGAGCTAAGATTTTAAAATTATTCACATAATGAAAACCTATACTTTGTCTCGGGCGAGTTTCCCATTCAAATGCATGTAACAGTGAGAAACACACTGTCTTGGCGAAATAAAGCGTTTTTGAACAACTTCATATAAATCGCTGTAACCTTTGATAGAAAACTCAGAAACACATGTTCATGGCTTTATCTTATAGAACTCAATATCCCCGTGCTGGGCAAACAGGTTTTGCAGCCGTTTGAGCTAAGATTTTAAAATTATTCACATAATGAAAACCTATACTTTTTCTCGGGCGAGTTTCCCATTCAAATGCATGTAACAGTGAGAAACGCATTGTCTTGGCGAAATAAAGCGTTTTTGAACAACTTCATATAAATCGCTGTAACTTTTGATAGAAGACTCAGACAAACATGTTTATGGCTTTATCTTATAGAACTCAATATCCCCGTACTGGGCAAACAGAACAGGTTTTGCAGCCGTTTGAGCTAAGATTTTAAAATTATTCACATAATGAAAACCTATACTTTGTCTCGGGCGAGTTTCCCATTCAAATGCATGTAACAGTGAGAAACACACTGTCTTGGCGAAATAAAGCGTTTTTGAACAACTTCATATAAATTGCTGTAACTTTTGATAGAAGACTCAGACAAACATGTTTATGGCTTTATCTTATAGAACTCAATATCCCCGTGCTGGGCAAACAGGTTTTGCAGCCGTTTGAGCTAAGATTTTAAAATTATTCACATAATGAAAACCTATACTTTTTCTCGGGCGAGTTTCCCATTCAAATGCATGTAACAGTGAGAAACGCATTGTCTTGGCGAAATAAAGCGTTTTTGAACAACTTCATATAAATCGCTGTAACTTTTGATAGAAGACTCAGACAAACATGTTTATGGCTTTATCTTATAGAACTCAATATCCCCGTGCTGGGCAAACAGAACAGGTTTTGCAGCCGTTTGAGCTAAGATTTTAAAATTATTCACATAATGAAAACCTATACTTTGTCTCGGGCGAGTTTCCCATTCAAATGCATGTAACAGTGAGAAACGCATTGTCTTGGCGAAATAAAGCGTTTTTGAACAACTTCATATAAATCGCTGTAACTTTTGATAGAAGACTCAGAGAAACATGTTTATGGCTTTATCTTATAGAACTCAATATCCCCGTGCTGGGCAAACAGAACAGGTTTTGCAGCCGTTTGAGCTAAGATTTTAAAATTATTCACATAATGAAAACCTATACTTTGTCTCGGGCGAGTTTCCCATTCAAATGCATGTAACAGTGAGAAACACACTGTCTTGGCGAAATAAAGCGTTTTTGAACAACTTCATATAAATCGCTGTAACTTTTGATAGAAGACTCAGACAAACATGTTTATGGCTTTATCTTATAGAACTCAATATCCCCGTGCTGGGCAAACAGGTTTTGCAGCCGTTTGAGCTAAGATTTTAAAATTATTCACATAATGAAAACCTATACTTTGTCTCGGGCGAGTTTCCCATTCAAATGCATGTAACAGTGAGAAACGCATTGTCTTGGCGAAATAAAGCGTTTTTGAACAACTTCATATAAATCGCTGTAACTTTTGATAGAAGACTCAGACAAACATGTTTATGGCTTTATCTTATAGAACTCAATATCCCCGTGCTGGGCAAACAGGTTTTGCAGCCGTTTGAGCTAAGATTTTAAAATTATTCACATAATGAAAACCTATACTTTTTCTCGGGCGAGTTTCCCATTCAAATGCATGTAACAGTGAGAAACGCATTGTCTTGGCGAAATAAAGCGTTTTTGAACAACTTCATATAAATCGCTGTAACTTTTGATAGAAGACTCAGACAAACATGTTTATGGCTTTATCTTATAGAACTCAATATCCCCGTGCTGGGCAAACAGAACAGGTTTTGCAGCCGTTTGAGCTAAGATTTTAAAATTATTCACATAATGAAAACCTATACTTTGTCTCGGGCGAGTTTCCCATTCAAATGCATGTAACAGTGAGAAACGCATTGTCTTGGCGAAATAAAGCGTTTTTGAACAACTTCATATAAATCGCTGTAACTTTTGATAGAAGACTCAGAGAAACATGTTTATGGCTTTATCTTATAGAACTCAATATCCCCGTGCTGGGCAAACAGAACAGGTTTTGCAGCCGTTTGAGCTAAGATTTTAAAATTATTCACATAATGAAAACCTATACTTTGTCTCGGGCGAGTTTCCCATTCAAATGCATGTAACAGTGAGAAACACACTGTCTTGGCGAAATAAAGCGTTTTTGAACAACTTCATATAAATCGCTGTAACCTTTGATAGAAAACTCAGAAACACATGTTCATGGCTTTATCTTATAGAACTCAATATCCCCGTGCTGGGCAAACAGGTTTTGCAGCCGTTTGAGCTAAGATTTTAAAATTATTCACATAATGAAAACCTATACTTTTTCTCGGGCGAGTTTCCCATTCAAATGCATGTAACAGTGAGAAACGCATTGTCTTGGCGAAATAAAGCGTTTTTGAACAACTTCATATAAATCGCTGTAACTTTTGATAGAAGACTCAGACAAACATGTTTATGGCTTTATCTTATAGAACTCAATATCCCCGTACTGGGCAAACAGAACAGGTTTTGCAGCCGTTTGAGCTAAGATTTTAAAATTATTCACATAATGAAAACCTATACTTTGTCTCGGGCGAGTTTCCCATTCAAATGCATGTAACAGTGAGAAACACACTGTCTTGGCGAAATAAAGCGTTTTTGAACAACTTCATATAAATTGCTGTAACTTTTGATAGAAGACTCAGACAAACATGTTTATGGCTTTATCTTATAGAACTCAATATCCCCGTGCTGGGCAAACAGGTTTTGCAGCCGTTTGAGCTAAGATTTTAAAATTATTCACATAATGAAAACCTATACTTTTTCTCAGGCGAGTTTCCCATTCAAATGCATGTAACAGTGAGAAACGCATTGTCTTGGCGAAATAAAGCGTTTTTGAACAACTTCATATAAATCGCTGTAACTTTTGATAGAAGACTCAGACAAACATGTTTATGGCTTTATCTTATAGAACTCAATATCCCCGTGCTGGGCAAACAGAACAGGTTTTGCAGCCGTTTGAGCTAAGATTTTAAAATTATTCACATAATGAAAACCTATACTTTGTCTCGGGCGAGTTTCCCATTCAAATGCATGTAACAGTGAGAAACGCATTGTCTTGGCGAAATAAAGCGTTTTTGAACAACTTCATATAAATCGCTGTAACTTTTGATAGAAGACTCAGAGAAACATGTTTATGGCTTTATCTTATAGAACTCAATATCCCCGTGCTGGGCAAACAGAACAGGTTTTGCAGCCGTTTGAGCTAAGATTTTAAAATTATTCACATAATGAAAACCTATACTTTGTCTCGGGCGAGTTTCCCATTCAAATGCATGTAACAGTGAGAAACACACTGTCTTGGCGAAATAAAGCGTTTTTGAACAACTTCATATAAATCGCTGTAACTTTTGATAGAAGACTCAGACAAACATGTTTATGGCTTTATCTTATAGAACTCAATATCCCCGTGCTGGGCAAACAGGTTTTGCAGCCGTTTGAGCTAAGATTTTAAAATTATTCACATAATGAAAACCTATACTTTTTCTCGGGCGAGTTTCCCATTCAAATGCATGTAACAGTGAGAAACGCATTGTCTTGGCGAAATAAAGCGTTTTTGAACAACTTCATATAAATCGCTGTAACTTTTGATAGAAGACTCAGACAAACATGTTTATGGCTTTATCTTATAGAACTCAATATCCCCGTGCTGGGCAAACAGAACAGGTTTTGCAGCCGTTTGAGCTAAGATTTTAAAATTATTCACATAATGAAAACCTATACTTTTTCTCGGGCGAGTTTCCCATTCAAATGCATGTAACAGTGAGAAACGCATTGTCTTGGCGAAATAAAGCGTTTTTGAACAACTTCATATAAATCGCTGTAACTTTTGATAGAAGACTCAGACAAACATGTTTATGGCTTTATCTTATAGAACTCAATATCCCCGTGCTGGGCAAACAGAACAGGTTTTGCAGCCGTTTGAGCTAAGATTTTAAAATTATTCACATAATGAAAACCTATACTTTGTCTCGGGCGAGTTTCCCATTCAAATGCATGTAACAGTGAGAAACACACTGTCTTGGCGAAATAAAGCGTTTTTGAACAACTTCATATAAATCGCTGTAACCTTTGATAGAAAACTCAGAAACACATGTTCATGGCTTTATCTTATAGAACTCAATATCCCCGTGCTGGGCAAACAGGTTTTGCAGCCGTTTGAGCTAAGATTTTAAAATTATTCACATAATGAAAACCTATACTTTGTCTCGGGCGAGTTTCCCATTCAAATGCATGTAACAGTGAGAAACACACAGTCTTGGCGAAAGAAAGCTTTTTCGTACAACTTCATATAAATCGCTGTTACTTTTGATAGAAGACTCAGAAACACATGTTCATGGCTTTATCTTATAGAACTCAATATCCCTGTGCTGGGCAAACAGGGTTTGCAGCCGATTGAGCTAAGATTTTAAAATTATTCACATAATGAAAACCTATACTTTGTTTCAGGCCAGTTTCCCAATCAAATGCATGTAAACAGTGAGAAAGGCATTGTCTTGGCGAAATAAAGCGTTTTTGAACAACTTCATATAAATCGCTGTAACTTTTGATAGAAGACTCAGACAAACATGTTTATGGCTTTATCTTATATAACTCAATATCCCCGTGCTGGGCAAACAGGTTTTGCAGCCGTTTGAGCTAAGATTTTAAAATTATTTACATAATGAAAACCTATACTTTGTCTCGGGCGAGTTTCCCATTCAAATGCATGTAACAGTGAGAAACGCATTGTCTTGGCGAAATAAAGCGTTTTTGAACAACTTCATATAAATCGCTGTAACTTTTGATAGAAGACTCAGAAACACATGTTCATGGCTTTATCTTATAGAACTCAATATCCCCGTGCTGGGCAAACAGAACAGGGTTTGCAGCCGATTGAGCTAAGATTTTAAAATTATTCACATAATGAAAACCTATACTTTGTTTCAGGCCAGTTTCCCATTCAAATGCATGTAACAGTGAGAAACGCATTGTCTTTGCGAAATAAAGCGTTTTTGAACAACTTCATATAAATCGCTGTAACTTTTGATAGAAGACTCAGAGAAACATGTTTATGGCTTTATCTTATAGAACTCAATATCCCCGTGCTGGGCAAACAGAACAGGTTTTGCAGCCGTTTGAGCTAAGATTTTAAAATTATTCACATAATGAAAACCTATACTTTGTCTCGGGCGAGTTTCCCATTCAAATGCATGTAACAGTGAGAAACACACTGTCTTGGCGAAATAAAGCGTTTTTGAACAACTTCATATACATCGCTGTAACTTTTGATAGAAGACTCAGAGAAACATGTTTATGGCTTTATCTTATAGAACTCAATATCCCCGTGCTGGGCAAACAGAACAGGTTTTGCAGCCGTTTGAGCTAAGATTTTAAAATTATTTACATAATGAAAACCTATACTTTGTCTCGGGCGAGTTTCCCATTCAAATGCATGTAACAGTGAGAAACGCATTGTCTTGGCGAAATAAAGCGTTTTTGAACAACTTCATATAAATCGCTGTAACTTTTGATAGAAGACTCAGACAAACATGTTTATGGCTTTATCTTATAGAACTCAATATCCCCGTGCTGGGCAAACAGGTTTTGCAGCCGTTTGAGCTAAGATTTTAAAATTATTCACATAATGAAAACCTATACTTTTTCTCGGGCGAGTTTCCCATTCAAATGCATGTAACAGTGAGAAACGCATTGTCTTGGCGAAATAAAGCGTTTTTGAACAACTTCATATAAATCGCTGTAACTTTTGATAGAAGACTCAGACAAACATGTTTATGGCTTTATCTTATAGAACTCAATATCCCCGTGCTGGGCAAACAGAACAGGTTTTGCAGCCGTTTGAGCTAAGATTTTAAAATTATTCACATAATGAAAACCTATACTTTGTCTCGGGCGAGTTTCCCATTCAAATGCATGTAACAGTGAGAAACGCATTGTCTTGGCGAAATAAAGCGTTTTTGAACAACTTCATATAAATCGCTGTAACTTTTGATAGAAGACTCAGAGAAACATGTTTATGGCTTTATCTTATAGAACTCAATATCCCCGTGCTGGGCAAACAGAACAGGTTTTGCAGCCGTTTGAGCTAAGATTTTAAAATTATTCACATAATGAAAACCTATACTTTGTCTCGGGCGAGTTTCCCATTCAAATGCATGTAACAGTGAGAAACACACTGTCTTGGCGAAATAAAGCGTTTTTGAACAACTTCATATAAATCGCTGTAACTTTTGATAGAAGACTCAGACAAACATGTTTATGGCTTTATCTTATAGAACTCAATATCCCCGTGCTGGGCAAACAGGTTTTGCAGCCGTTTGAGCTAAGATTTTAAAATTATTCACATAATGAAAACCTATACTTTTTCTCGGGCGAGTTTCCCATTCAAATGCATGTAACAGTGAGAAACGCATTGTCTTGGCGAAATAAAGCGTTTTTGAACAACTTCATATAAATCGCTGTAACTTTTGATAGAAGACTCAGACAAACATGTTTATGGCTTTATCTTATAGAACTCAATATCCCCGTGCTGGGCAAACAGAACAGGTTTTGCAGCCGTTTGAGCTAAGATTTTAAAATTATTCACATAATGAAAACCTATACTTTGTCTCGGGCGAGTTTCCCATTCAAATGCATGTAACAGTGAGAAACACACTGTCTTGGCGAAATAAAGCGTTTTTGAACAACTTCATATAAATCGCTGTAACTTTTGATAGAAGACTCAGACAAACATGTTTATGGCTTTATCTTATAGAACTCAATATCCCCGTGCTGGGCAAACAGGTTTTGCAGCCGTTTGAGCTAAGATTTTAAAATTATTCACATAATGAAAACCTATACTTTGTTTCAGGCGAGTTTCCCATTCAAATGCATGTAACAGTGAGAAACACACTGTCTTGGCGAAATAAAGCGTTTTTGAACAACTTCATATAAATCGCTGTAACCTTTGATAGAAAACTCAGAAACACATGTTCATGGCTTTATCTTATAGAACTCAATATCCCCGTGCTGGGCAAACAGGTTTTGCAGCCGTTTGAGCTAAGATTTTAAAATTATTCACATAATGAAAACCTATACTTTGTCTCGGGCGAGTTTCCCATTCAAATGCATGTAACAGTGAGAAACACACAGTCTTGGCGAAAGAAAGCGTTTTCGTACAACTTCATATAAATCGCTGTTACTTTTGATAGAAGACTCAGAAACACATGTTCATGGCTTTATCTTATAGAACTCAATATCCCTGTGCTGGGCAAACAGGTTTTGCAGCCGTTTGAGCTAAGATTTTAAAATTATTCACATAATGAAAACCTATACTTTTTCTCGGGCGAGTTTCCCATTCAAATGCATGTAACAGTGAGAAACGCATTGTCTTGGCGAAATAAAGCGTTTTTGAACAACTTCATATAAATCGCTGTAACTTTTGATAGAAGACTCAGACAAACATGTTTATGGCTTTATCTTATAGAACTCAATATCCCCGTGCTGGGCAAACAGAACAGGTTTTGCAGCCGTTTGAGCTAAGATTTTAAAATTATTCACATAATGAAAACCTATACTTTGTCTCGGGCGAGTTTCCCATTCAAATGCATGTAACAGTGAGAAACGCATTGTCTTGGCGAAATAAAGCGTTTTTGAACAACTTCATATAAATCGCTGTAACTTTTGATAGAAGACTCAGAGAAACATGTTTATGGCTTTATCTTATAGAACTCAATATCCCCGTGCTGGGCAAACAGAACAGGTTTTGCAGCCGATTGAGCTAAGATTTTAAAATTATTCACATAATGAAAACCTATACTTTGTTTCAGGCCAGTTTCCCAATCAAATGCATGTAAACAGTGAGAAAGGCATTGTCTTGGCGAAATAAAGCGTTTTTGAACAACTTCATATAAATCGCTGTAACTTTTGATAGAAGACTCAGACAAACATGTTTATGGCTTTATCTTATAGAACTCAATATCCCCGTGCTGGGCAAACAGGTTTTGCAGCCGTTTGAGCTAAGATTTTAAAATTATTCACATAATGAAAACCTATACTTTTTCTCGGGCGAGTTTCCCATTCAAATGCATGTAACAGTGAGAAACGCATTGTCTTGGCGAAATAAAGCGTTTTTGAACAACTTCATATAAATCGCTGTAACTTTTGATAGAAGACTCAGAGAAACATGTTTATGGCTTTATCTTATAGAACTCAATATCCCCGTGCTGGGCAAACAGAACAGGTTTTGCAGCCGTTTGAGCTAAGATTTTAAAATTATTCACATAATGAAAACCTATACTTTGTCTCGGGCGAGTTTCCCATTCAAATGCATGTAACAGTGAGAAACACACTGTCTTGGCGAAATAAAGCGTTTTTGAACAACTTCATATAAATCGCTGTAACTTTTGATAGAAGACTCAGACAAACATGTTTATGGCTTTATCTTATAGAACTCAATATCCCCGTGCTGGGCAAACAGGTTTTGCAGCCGTTTGAGCTAAGATTTTAAAATTATTCACATAATGAAAACCTATACTTTTTCTCGGGCGAGTTTCCCATTCAAATGCATGTAACAGTGAGAAACGCATTGTCTTGGCGAAATAAAGCGTTTTTGAACAACTTCATATAAATCGCTGTAACTTTTGATAGAAGACTCAGAGAAACATGTTTATGGCTTTATCTTATAGAACTCAATATCCCCGTGCTGGGCAAACAGAACAGGTTTTGCAGCCGTTTGAGCTAAGATTTTAAAATTATTCACATAATGAAAACCTATACTTTGTCTCGGGCGAGTTTCCCATTCAAATGCATGTAACAGTGAGAAACACACTGTCTTGGCGAAATAAAGCGTTTTTGAACAACTTCATATAAATCGCTGTAACTTTTGATAGAAGACTCAGACAAACATGTTTATGGCTTTATCTTATAGAACTCAATATCCCCGTGCTGGGCAAACAGGTTTTGCAGCCGTTTGAGCTAAGATTTTAAAATTATTCACATAATGAAAACCTATACTTTGTCTCGGGCGAGTTTCCCATTCAAATGCATGTAACAGTGAGAAACACACAGTCTTGGCGAAAGAAAGCGTTTTCGTACAACTTCATATAAATCGCTGTTACTTTTGATAGAAGACTCAGAAACACATGTTCATGGCTTTATCTTATATAACTCAATATCCCCGTGCTGGGCAAACAGGTTTTGCAGCCGTTTGAGCTAAGATTTTAAAATTATTCACATAATGAAAACCTATACTTTGTTTCAGGCGAGTTTCCCATTCAAATGCATGTAACAGTGAGAAAGGCATTGTCTTGGCGAAATAAAGCGTTTTTGAACAACTTCATATAAATCGCTGTAACTTTTGATAGAAGACTCAGACAAACATGTTTATGGCTTTATCTTATAGAACTCAATATCCCCGTGCTGGGCAAACAGAACAGGTTTTGCAGCAGTTTGAGCTAAGATTTTAAAATTATTCACATAATGAAAACCTATACTTTGTTTCAGGCGAGTTTCCCATTCAAATGCATGTAACAGTGAGAAACGCATTGTCTTGGCGAAATAAAGCGTTTTTGTACAACTTCATATAAATCGCTGTAACTTTTGATAGAAGACTCAGACAAACATGTTTATGGCTTTAACTTATAGAACTCAATATCCCCGTGCTGGGCAAACAGGTTTTGCAGCCGATTGAGCTAAGATGTTAAAATTATTCACATAATGAAAACCTATACTTTGTCTCAGGCGAGTTTCCCATTCAAATGCATGTAACAGTGAGAAACGCATTGTCTTGGCGAAATAAAGCGTTTATGTACAACTTCATATAAATAGCTGTAACTTTTAAAAGAAGACTCAGACACACATGTTTATGGCTTTAACTTATAGAACTCAATATCCCCGTGCTGGGCAAACAGGGTTTGCAGCCGTTTGAGCTAAGATTTTAAAATTATTCACATAATGAAAACCTATACTTTGTCTCGGGCGAGTTTCCCATTCAAATGCATGTAACAGTGAGAAACACACAGTCTTGGCGAAAGAAAGCGTTTTCGTACAACTTCATATAAATCGCTGTTACTTTTGATAGAAGACTCAGAAACACATGTTCATGGCTTTATCTTATATAACTCAATATCCCCGTGCTGGGCAAACAGGTTTTGCAGCCGTTTGAGCTAAGATTTTAAAATTATTCACATAATGAAAACCTATACTTTGTTTCAGGCGAGTTTCCCATTCAAATGCATGTAACAGTGAGAAAGGCATTGTCTTGGCGAAATAAAGCGTTTTTGAACAACTTCATATAAATCGCTGTAACTTTTGATAGAAGACTCAGACAAACATGTTTATGGCTTTATCTTATAGAACTCAATATCCCCGTGCTGGGCAAACAGAACAGGTTTTGCAGCAGTTTGAGCTAAGATTTTAAAATTATTCACATAATGAAAACCTATACTTTGTTTCAGGCCAGTTTCCCATTCAAATGCATGTAACAGTGAGAAACGCATTGTCTTGGCGAAATAAAGCGTTTTTGTACAACTTCATATAAATCGCTGTAACTTTTGATAGAAGACTCAGACAAACATGTTTATGGCTTTAACTTATAGAACTCAATATCCCCGTGCTGGGCAAACAGGTTTTGCAGCCGATTGAGCTAAGATGTTAAAATTATTCACATAATGAAAACCTATACTTTGTCTCAGGCGAGTTTCCCATTCAAATGCATGTAACAGTGAGAAACGCATTGTCTTGGCGAAATAAAGCGTTTATGTACAACTTCATATAAATAGCTGTAACTTTTAAAAGAAGACTCAGACACACATGTTTATGGCTTTATCTTATAGAACTCAAGATCCCCGTGCTGGACAAACAGGTTTTGCAGCCGTTTGAGCTAAGATTTTAAAATTATTCACATAATGAAAACCTATACTTTGTGTCGGGCGAGAACTCCATTCAAATGCATGTAATAGCAAGAAACGCACTAATGTGGTGAAATAAAGTCTTTTTCATGGTCTCCATAAAGACAGCTGTAACTTTTGATAGAAGACTCAGAAATACATATTTATGGCTTTATCTACTAGAATTCAATATCCCTGTGCTGGGCAAAAAGGTTTTGCAGCCGTTTGAGCTAAGATTTTAAAATTATTCACATAATGAAAACCTATACTTTGTCTCAGGCGAGTTTCCCATTCAAATGCATGTAACAGTGAGAAACGCATTGTCTTGGCGAAATAAAGCGTTTTTGTACAACTTCATATAAATCGCTGTAACTTTTGATAGAAGACTCAGACAAACATGTTTATGGCTTTAACTTATAGAACTCAATATCCCCGTGCTGGGCAAACAGGTTTTGCAGCCGTTTGAGCTAAGATTTTAAAATTATTCACATAATGAAAACCTGTACTTTCTTTCGGGCGAGTTTCCCATTCAAATGCATGTAACAGTGAGAAACGCACTGTCTTGGCGAAAGAAAGCGTTTATGTACAACTTCATATAAATAGCTGTAACTTTTAAAAGAAGACTCAGACACACATGTTTATGGCTTTATCTTATAGAACTCAAGATCCCCATGCTGGGCAAACAGGTTTTGCAGCCGTTTGAGCTAAGATTTTAAAATTATTCACATAATGAAAACCTATACTTTGTTTCGGGCGAGTTTCCCATTCAAATGCATGTAACAGTGAGAAACACACTGTCTTGGCGAAAGAAAGCGTTTTTCAACCACTTCATATAAATAGCTGTAACTTTTGATAGAAGACTCAGACACACATGTTTATGGCTTTATCGTATAGAACTCAATGTCCCCGTGCTGAGCAAACAGGTTTTGCAGCTGTGTGAGCTAAGATTGTAAAATTATTCACATAATGAAAACCTATACTTTGTCTCGGGTGAGTTTCCCATTCAAATGCATGTAACAGTGAGAATCGCATTGTCTTGGCGAAATAAAGCGTTTTTCAACCACTTCATATAAATCGCTGTAACTTTTGATAGAAGACTCAGACAAACATGTTTATGGCTTTATCTTATAGAACTCAATATCCCCGTGCTGGGCAAACAGGTTTTGCAGCCGATTGAGCTAAGATTTCCAAGTTATACACATAATGAAAACCTATACTTTGTCTCGGGTGAGTTTCCCATTCAAATGCATGTAACAGTGAGAATCGCATTGTCTTGGCGAAACAAAGCGTTTTTCAACCACTTCATATAAACCGCTGTAACTTTTGATAGAAGACCCAGACAAACATGTTTATGGCTTTATCTTATAGAACTCAATATCCCCGTGCTGAGCAAACAGGTTTTGCAGCTGTGTGAGCTAAGATTGTAAAATTATTCACATAATGAAAACCTATACTTTGTCTCGGGTGAGTTTCCCATTCAAATGCATGTAACAGTGAGAAACACACTGTCTTGGCGAAATAAAGCGTTTTTCAACCACTTCATATAAATCGCTGTAACTTTTGATAGAAGACTCAGACAAACATGTTTATGGCTTTATCTTATAGAACTCAATATCCCCGTGCTGGGCAAACAGGTTTTGCAGCCGTTTGAGCTACGATTTTAAAATTATTCACATAATGAAAACCTATACTTTGTTTCAGGCGAGTTTCCCATTCAAATGCATGTAACAGTGAGAAACGCACTGTCTTGGCGAAAGAAAGCGTTTTTGTACAACTTCATATAAATAGCTGTAACTTTTGATAGAAGACTCAGACAAACATGTTTATGGCTTTCTCTTATAGAACTCAATATCCCCGTGCTGGGCAAACAGGTTTTGCAGCCGATTGAGCTAAGATTTCCAAGTTATACACATAATGAAAACCTATACTTTGTCTCGGGTGAGTTTCCCATTCAAATGCATGTAACAGTGAGAAACACACTGTCTTGGCGAAATAAAGCGTTTTTCAACCACTTCATATAAATCGCTGTAACTTTTGATAGAAGACTCAGACAAACATGTTTATGGCTTTATCTTATAGAACTCAATATCCCCGTGCTGGGCAAACAGGTTTTGCAGCCGTTTGAGCTAAGATTTTAAAATTATTCACATAATGAAAACCTATACTTTGTCTCGGGTGAGTTTCCCATTCAAATGCATGTAACAGTGAGAAACACACTGTCTTGGCGAAAGAAAGCGTTTTTGTACAACCTCATATAAATCGCTGTAACTTTTGATAGAAGACTCAGACAAACATGTTTATGGCTTTATCTTATAGAACTCAATATCCCCGTGCTGGGCAAACAGAACAGGTTTTGCAGCCGTTTGAGCTAAGATTTTGAAATTATTCACATAATGAAAACCTATACTTTGTCTCGGGTGAGTTTCCCATTCAAATGCATGTAACAGTGAGAAACACACTGTCTTGGCGAAATAAAGCGTTTTTCAACCACTTCATATAAATCGCTGTAACTTTTGATAGAAGACTCAGACAAACATGTTTATGGCTTTATCTTATAGAACTCAATGTCGTCCCCGTGCTGAGCAAACAGGTTTTGCAGCTGTGTGAGCTAAGATTTTAAAATTATTCACATAATGAAAACCTGTACTTTGTTTCGGGCGAGTTTCCCATTCAAATGCATGTAACAGTGAGAAACGCACTGTCTTGGCGAAAGAAAGCGTTTATGTACAACTTCATATAAATAGCTGTAACTTTTAAAAGAAGACTCAGACACACATGTTTATGGCTTTATCGTATAGAACTCAATGTCCCCGTGCTGAGCAAACAGGTTTTGCAGCCGTTTGAGCTAAGATTTTAAAATTATTCACATAATGAAAACCTATACTTTGTCTCGGGTGAGTTTCCCATTCAAATGCATGTAACAGTGAGAAACACACTGTCTTGGCGAAAGAAAGCGTTTTTGTACAACCTCATATAAATCGCTGTAACTTTTGATAGAAGACTCAGACAAACATGTTTATGGCTTTATCTTATAGAACTCAATATCCCCGTGCTGGGCAAACAGAACAGGTTTTGCAGCCGTTTGAGCTAAGATTTTGAAATTATTCACATAATGAAAACCTATACTTTGTCTCGGGTGAGTTTCCCATTCAAATGCATGTAACAGTGAGAAACACACTGTCTTGGCGAAATAAAGCGTTTTTCAACCACTTCATATAAATCGCTGTAACTTTTGATAGAAGACTCAGACAAACATGTTTATGGCTTTATCTTATAGAACTCAATGTCGTCCCCGTGCTGAGCAAACAGGTTTTGCAGCTGTGTGAGCTAAGATTTTAAAATTATTCACATAATGAAAACCTGTACTTTGTTTCGGGCGAGTTTCCCATTCAAATGCATGTAACAGTGAGAAACGCACTGTCTTGGCGAAAGAAAGCGTTTATGTACAACTTCATATAAATAGCTGTAACTTTTAAAAGAAGACTCAGACACACATGTTTATGGCTTTATCGTATAGAACTCAATGTCCCCGTGCTGAGCAAACAGGTTTTGCAGCCGATTGAGCTAAGATTTCCAAGTTATACACATAATGAAAACCTATACTTTGTCTCGGGTGAGTTTCCCATTCAAATGCATGTAACAGTGAGAATCGCATTGTCTTGGCGAAATAAAGCGTTTTTCAACCACTTCATATAAATCGCTGTAACTTTTGATAGAAGACCCAGACAAACATGTTGATGGCTTTGTCTTATAGAACTCAATATCCCCGTGCTGGGCAAACAGGTTTTGCAGCCGTTTGAGCTAAGATTTTAAAATTATTCACATAATGAAAACCTGTACTTTCTTTCGGGCGAGTTTCCCATTCAAATGCATGTAACAGTGAGAAACGCACTGTCTTGGCGAAAGAAAGCGTTTATGTACAACTTCATATAAATAGCTGTAACTTTTAAAAGAAGACTCAGACACACATGTTTATGGCTTTATCGTATAGAACTCAATGTCCCCGTGCTGAGCAAACAGGTTTTGCAGCTGTGTGAGCTAAGATTGTAAAATTATTCACATAATGAAAACCTATACTTTGTCTCGGGTGAGTTTCCCATTCAAATGCATGTAACAGTGAGAAACACACTGTCTTGGCGAAAGAAAGCGTTTTTCAACCACTTCATATAAATAGCTGTAACTTTTGATAGAAGACTCAGACACACATGTTTATGGCTTTATCGTATAGAACTCAATGTCCCCGTGCTGAGCAAACAGGTTTTGCAGCCGATTGAGCTAAGATTTCCAAGTTATACACATAATGAAAACCTATACTTTGTCTCGGGTGAGTTTCCCATTCAAATGCATGTAACAGTGAGAATCGCATTGTCTCGCGAAACAAAGCGTTTTTCAACCACTTCATATAAATCGCTGTAACTTTTGATAGAAGACTCAGACAAACATGTTTATGGCTTTATCTTATAGAACTCAATATCCCCGTGCTGGGCAAACAGGTTTTGCAGCCGATTGAGCTAAGATTTCCAAGTTATACACATAATGAAAACCTATACTTTGTCTCGGGTGAGTTTCCCATTCAAATGCATGTAACAGTGAGAATCGCATTGTCTTGGCGAAACAAAGCGTTTTTCAACCACTTCATATAAACCGCTGTAACTTTTGATAGAAGACCCAGACAAACATGTTTATGGCTTTATCTTATAGAACTCAATATCCCCGTGCTGGGCAAACAGGTTTTGCAGCTGTGTGAGCTAAGATTGTAAAATTATTCACATAATGAAAACCTATACTTTGTCTCGGGTGAGTTTCCCATTCAAATGCATGTAACAGTGAGAAACACACTGTCTTGGCGAAAGAAAGCGTTTTTCAACCACTTCATATAAATAGCTGTAACTTTTGATAGAAGACTCAGACACACATGTTTATGGCTTTATCGTATAGAACTCAATGTCCCCGTGCTGAGCAAACAGGTTTTGCAGCTGTGTGAGCTAAGATTGTAAAATTATTCACATAATGAAAACCTATACTTTGTCTCGGGTGAGTTTCCCATTCAAATGCATGTAACAGTGAGAAACACACTGTCTTGGCGAAATAAAGCGTTTTTCAACCACTTCATATAAATCGCTGTAACTTTTGATAGAAGACTCAGACAAACATGTTTATGGCTTTATCTTATAGAACTCAATATCCCCGTGCTGGGCAAACAGGTTTTGCAGCCGTTTGAGCTACGATTTTAAAATTATTCACATAATGAAAACCTATACTTTGTTTCAGGCGAGTTTCCCATTCAAATGCATGTAACAGTGAGAAACGCACTGTCTTGGCGAAAGAAAGCGTTTTTGTACAACTTCATATAAATAGCTGTAACTTTTGATAGAAGACTCAGACAAACATGTTTATGGCTTTCTCTTATAGAACTCAATATCCCCGTGCTGGGCAAACAGGTTTTGCAGCCGATTGAGCTAAGATTTCCAAGTTATACACATAATGAAAACCTATACTTTGTCTCGGGTGAGTTTCCCATTCAAATGCATGTAACAGTGAGAAACACACTGTCTTGGCGAAAGAAAGCGTTTTTGTACAACCTCATATAAATCGCTGTAACTTTTGATAGAAGACTCAGACAAACATGTTTATGGCTTTATCTTATAGAACTCAATATCCCCGTGCTGGGCAAACAGAACAGGTTTTGCAGCCGTTTGAGCTAAGATTTTGAAATTATTCACATAATGAAAACCTATACTTTGTCTCGGGTGAGTTTCCCATTCAAATGCATGTAACAGTGAGAAACACACTGTCTTGGCGAAATAAAGCGTTTTTCAACCACTTCATATAAATCGCTGTAACTTTTGATAGAAGACTCAGACAAACATGTTTATGGCTTTATCTTATAGAACTCAATGTCGTCCCCGTGCTGAGCAAACAGGTTTTGCAGCTGTGTGAGCTAAGATTTTAAAATTATTCACATAATGAAAACCTGTACTTTGTTTCGGGCGAGTTTCCCATTCAAATGCATGTAACAGTGAGAAACGCACTGTCTTGGCGAAAGAAAGCGTTTATGTACAACTTCATATAAATAGCTGTAACTTTTAAAAGAAGACTCAGACACACATGTTTATGGCTTTATCGTATAGAACTCAATGTCCCCGTGCTGAGCAAACAGGTTTTGCAGCCGTTTGAGCTAAGATTTTAAAATTATTCACATAATGAAAACCTATACTTTGTCTCGGGTGAGTTTCCCATTCAAATGCATGTAACAGTGAGAAACACACTGTCTTGGCGAAAGAAAGCGTTTTTGTACAACCTCATATAAATCGCTGTAACTTTTGATAGAAGACTCAGACAAACATGTTTATGGCTTTATCTTATAGAACTCAATATCCCCGTGCTGGGCAAACAGAACAGGTTTTGCAGCCGTTTGAGCTAAGATTTTGAAATTATTCACATAATGAAAACCTATACTTTGTCTCGGGTGAGTTTCCCATTCAAATGCATGTAACAGTGAGAAACACACTGTCTTGGCGAAATAAAGCGTTTTTCAACCACTTCATATAAATCGCTGTAACTTTTGATAGAAGACTCAGACAAACATGTTTATGGCTTTATCTTATAGAACTCAATGTCGTCCCCGTGCTGAGCAAACAGGTTTTGCAGCTGTGTGAGCTAAGATTTTAAAATTATTCACATAATGAAAACCTGTACTTTGTTTCGGGCGAGTTTCCCATTCAAATGCATGTAACAGTGAGAAACGCACTGTCTTGGCGAAAGAAAGCGTTTATGTACAACTTCATATAAATAGCTGTAACTTTTAAAAGAAGACTCAGACACACATGTTTATGGCTTTATCGTATAGAACTCAATGTCCCCGTGCTGAGCAAACAGGTTTTGCAGCCGATTGAGCTAAGATTTCCAAGTTATACACATAATGAAAACCTATACTTTGTCTCGGGTGAGTTTCCCATTCAAATGCATGTAACAGTGAGAATCGCATTGTCTTGGCGAAATAAAGCGTTTTTCAACCACTTCATATAAATCGCTGTAACTTTTGATAGAAGACCCAGACAAACATGTTGATGGCTTTGTCTTATAGAACTCAATATCCCCGTGCTGGGCAAACAGGTTTTGCAGCCGTTTGAGCTAAGATTTTAAAATTATTCACATAATGAAAACCTGTACTTTCTTTCGGGCGAGTTTCCCATTCAAATGCATGTAACAGTGAGAAACGCACTGTCTTGGCGAAAGAAAGCGTTTATGTACAACTTCATATAAATAGCTGTAACTTTTAAAAGAAGACTCAGACACACATGTTTATGGCTTTATCGTATAGAACTCAATGTCCCCGTGCTGAGCAAACAGGTTTTGCAGCTGTGTGAGCTAAGATTGTAAAATTATTCACATAATGAAAACCTATACTTTGTCTCGGGTGAGTTTCCCATTCAAATGCATGTAACAGTGAGAAACACACTGTCTTGGCGAAAGAAAGCGTTTTTCAACCACTTCATATAAATAGCTGTAACTTTTGATAGAAGACTCAGACACACATGTTTATGGCTTTATCGTATAGAACTCAATGTCCCCGTGCTGAGCAAACAGGTTTTGCAGCCGATTGAGCTAAGATTTCCAAGTTATACACATAATGAAAACCTATACTTTGTCTCGGGTGAGTTTCCCATTCAAATGCATGTAACAGTGAGAATCGCATTGTCTCGCGAAACAAAGCGTTTTTCAACCACTTCATATAAATCGCTGTAACTTTTGATAGAAGACTCAGACAAACATGTTTATGGCTTTATCTTATAGAACTCAATATCCCCGTGCTGGGCAAACAGGTTTTGCAGCCGATTGAGCTAAGATTTCCAAGTTATACACATAATGAAAACCTATACTTTGTCTCGGGTGAGTTTCCCATTCAAATGCATGTAACAGTGAGAATCGCATTGTCTTGGCGAAACAAAGCGTTTTTCAACCACTTCATATAAACCGCTGTAACTTTTGATAGAAGACCCAGACAAACATGTTTATGGCTTTATCTTATAGAACTCAATATCCCCGTGCTGGGCAAACAGGTTTTGCAGCTGTGTGAGCTAAGATTGTAAAATTATTCACATAATGAAAACCTATACTTTGTCTCGGGTGAGTTTCCCATTCAAATGCATGTAACAGTGAGAAACACACTGTCTTGGCGAAAGAAAGCGTTTTTCAACCACTTCATATAAATAGCTGTAACTTTTGATAGAAGACTCAGACACACATGTTTATGGCTTTATCGTATAGAACTCAATGTCCCCGTGCTGAGCAAACAGGTTTTGCAGCCGATTGAGCTAAGATTTCCAAGTTATACACATAATGAAAACCTATACTTTGTCTCGGGTGAGTTTCCCATTCAAATGCATGTAACAGTGAGAATCGCATTGTCTCGCGAAACAAAGCGTTTTTCAACCACTTCATATAAATCGCTGTAACTTTTGATAGAAGACTCAGACACACATGTTTATGGCTTTATCGTATAGAACTCAATGTCCCCGTGCTGAGCAAACAGGTTTTGCAGCTGTGTGAGCTAAGATTGTAAAATTATTCACATAATGAAAACCTATACTTTGTCTCGGGTGAGTTTCCCATTCAAATGCATGTAACAGTGAGAAACACACTGTCTTGGCGAAATAAAGCGTTTTTCAACCACTTCATATAAATCGCTGTAACTTTTGATAGAAGACTCAGACAAACATGTTTATGGCTTTATCTTATAGAACTCAATATCCCCGTGCTGGGCAAACAGGTTTTGCAGCCGTTTGAGCTAAGATTTTAAAATTATTCACATAATGAAAACCTATACTTTGTTTCGGGCGAGTTTCCCATTCAAATGCATGTAACAGTGAGAAACGCACTGTCTTGGCGAAAGAAAGCGTTTTTGTACAACTTCATATAAATAGCTGTAACTTTTGATAGAAGACTCAGACAAACATGTTTATGGCTTTATCGTATAGAACTCAATATCCCCGTGCTGGGCAAACAGGTTTTGCAGCTGTGTGAGCAAAGATTTTCAAGTTATTCACATAATGAAAACCTATACTTTGTTTCGTGCGAGTTCCCCATTGAAATGCAAGTAATAGCGAGAAACGCACTGTCTTGGCGAAATAAAGCGTTTTTGAACAACTTCATATAAATGGGTGTAACTTTTGATAGAAGATTCAGACTCACATATCTTATAGAATTCAATATCCCTGTGCTGGGCAAAAAGGTTTTGCAGCTGTTTGAGCTAAGATTTTCAAGTTATTCACATAATGAAAACCTATACTTTGTTTCAGGCGAGTTTCCCATTCAAATGCATGTAACAGTGAGAAACACACTGTCTTGGCGAAAGAAAGCGTTTTTGTACAACTTCATATAAATCGCTGTAACTTTTGATAGAAGACTCAGACAAACGTGTTTATGGCTTTATCTTATAGAACTCAATATCCCCGTGCTGGGCAAACAGAACAGGTTTTGCAGCCGTTTGAGCTAAGATTTTGAAATTATTCACATAATGAAAACCTATACTTTGTCTCGGGTGAGTTTCCCATTCAAATGCATGTAACAGTGAGAAACACACTGTCTTGGCGAAATAAAGCGTTTTTCAACCACTTCATATAAATCGCTGTAACTTTTGATAGAAGACTCAGACAAACATGTTTATGGCTTTCTCTTATAGAACTCAATATCCCTGTGCTGGGCAAACAGGTTTTGCAGCCGATTGAGCTAAGATTTCCAAGTTATACACATAATGAAAACCTATACTTTGTCTCGGGTGAGTTTCCCATTCAAATGCATGTAACAGTGAGAAACACACTGTCTTGGCGAAAGAAAGCGTTTTTGTACAACCTCATATAAATCGCTGTAACTTTTGATAGAAGACTCAGACAAACATGTTTATGGCTTTATCTTATAGAACTCAATATCCCCGTGCTGGGCAAACAGAACAGGTTTTGCAGCCGTTTGAGCTAAGATTTTGAAATTATTCACATAATGAAAACCTATACTTTGTCTCGGGTGAGTTTCCCATTCAAATGCATGTAACAGTGAGAAACACACTGTCTTGGCGAAATAAAGCGTTTTTCAACCACTTCATATAAATCGCTGTAACTTTTGATAGAAGACTCAGACAAACATGTTTATGGCTTTATCTTATAGAACTCAATGTCGTCCCCGTGCTGAGCAAACAGGTTTTGCAGCTGTGTGAGCTAAGATTTTAAAATTATTCACATAATGAAAACCTATACTTTGTTTCGGGCGAGTTTCCCATTCAAATGCATGTAACAGTGAGAAACGCACTGTCTTGGCGAAAGAAAGCGTTTTTGTACAACTTCATATAAATAGCTGTAACTTTTGATAGAAGACTCAGACAAACATGTTTATGGCTTTATCGTATAGAACTCAATATCCCCGTGCTGGGCAAACAGGTTTTGCAGCTGTGTGAGCAAAGATTTTCAAGTTATTCACATAATGAAAACCTATACTTTGTTTCGTGCGAGTTCCCCATTGAAATGCATGTAATAGCGAGAAACGCACTGTCTTGGCGAAATAAAGCGTTTTTGAACAACTTCATATAAATGGGTGTAACTTTTGATAGAAGATTCAGACTCACATATCTTATAGAATTCAATATCCCTGTGCTGGGCAAAAAGGTTTTGCAGCTGTTTGAGCTAAGATTTTCAAGTTATTCACATAATGAAAACCTATACTTTGTCTCAGGCGAGTTTCCCATTCAAATGCATGTAACAGTGAGAAACGCATTGTGTTGGCGAAATAAAGCGTTTTTGTACAACTTCATATAAATCGCTGTAACTTTTGATAGAAGACTCAGACAAACATGTTTATGGCTTTAACTTATAGAACTCAATATCCCCGTGCTGGGAAAACAGGTTTTGCAGCCGTTTGAGCTAAGATTTTAAAATTATTCACATAATGAAAACCTGTACTTTCTTTCGTGCGAGTTTCCCATTCAAATGCATGTAACAGTGAGAAACGCACTGTCTTGGCGAAAGAAAGCGTTTATGTACAACTTCATATAAATAGCTGTAACTTTTGATAGAAGACTCAGACACACATGTTTATGGCTTTATCGTATAGAACTCAATGTCCCCGTGCTGAGCAAACAGGTTTTGCAGCTGTGTGAGCTAAGATTTTAAAATTATTCACATAATGAAAACCTATACTTTGTCTCGGGTGAGTTTCCCATTCAAATGCATGTAACAGTGAGAATCGCATTGTCTTGGCGAAATAAAGCGTTTTTCAACCACTTCATATAAATCGCTGTAACTTTTGATAGAAGACTCAGACAAACATGTTTATGGCTTTATCTTATAGAACTCAATATCCCCGTGCTGGGCAAACAGGTTTTGCAGCCGTTTGAGCTAAGATTTTAAAATTATTCACATAATGAAAACCTATACTTTGTTTCAGGCGAGTTTCCCATTCAAATGCATGTAACAGTGAGAAACACACTGTCTTGGCGAAATAAAGCGTTTTTCAACCACTTCATATAAATCGCTGTAACTTTTGATAGAAGACTCAGACAAACATGTTTATGGCTTTATCTTATAGAACTCAATATCCCCGTGCTGGGCAAACAGGTTTTGCAGCTGTGTGAGCTAAGATTTTCAAGTTATTCACATAATGAAAACCTATACTTTGTTTCGTGCGAGTTCCCCATTCAAATGCATGTAATAGCGAGAAACGCACTGTCTTGGCGAAATAAAGCGTTTTTGCACAACTTCATATAAATGGGTGTAACTTTTGATAGAAGATTCAGACTCACATATTTATGGCTTTATCGTATAGAATTCAATATCCCCGTGCTGGGCAAACAGGTTTTGCAGCTGTTTGAGCTAAGATTTTCAAGTTATTCACATAATGAAAACCTATACTTTGTTTCGTGCGAGTTCCCCATTCAAATGCATGTAATCGTCAGAAACGCACTGTCTTGGCGAAATAAAGCGTTTTTGCACAACATCATATAAATGGGTGTAACTTTTGATAGAAGATTCAGATATACGTATTCATGGCTTTATCTTTTAGAATTCAATATCCCCGTGCTGGGCAAACAGCTGTGTGAGCTAAGATTTTCAAGTTATTCACATAATGAAAACCTATACTTTGTGTCGGGCGAGAACTCCATTCAAATGCATGTAATAGCAAGAAACGCACTAACGTGGTGAAATAAAGCCTTTTTCATGGTCTCCATAAAGACAGCTGTAACTTTTGATATAAGACTCAGAAATACATATTTATGGCTTTATCTACTAGAATTCAATATCCCCGTGCTGGGCAAAAAGGTTTTGCAGCCGTTTGAGCTAAGATTTTAAAATTATTCACATAATGAAAACCTATACTTTGTTTCAGGCGAGTTTCCCATTCAAATGCATGTAACAGTGAGAAACACACTGTCTTGGCGAAATAAAGCGTTTTTCAACCACTTCATATAAATCGCTGTAACTTTTGATAGAAGACTCAGACAAACATGTTTATAGCTTTATCTTATAGAACTCAATATCCCCGTGCTGGGCAAACAGGTTTTGCAGCCGTTTGAGCTAAGATTTTAAAATTATTCACATAATGAAAACCTATACTTTGTCTCGGGTGAGTTTCCCATTCAAATGCATGTAACAGTGAGAAACACACTGTCTTGGCGAAAGAAAGCGTTTTTGTACAACTTCATATAAATCGCTGTAACTTTTGATAGAAGACTCAGACAAACATGTTTATGGCTTTATCTTATAGAACTCAATATCCCCGTGCTGGGCAAACAGGTTTTGCAGCCGTTTGAGCTAAGATTTTAAAATTATTCACATAATGAAAACCTATACTTTGTTTCAGGCGAGTTTCCCATTCAAATGCATGTAACAGTGAGAAACACACTGTCTTGGCGAAATAAAGCGTTTTTCAACCACTTCATATAACTCGCTGTAACTTTTGATAGACGACTCAGACATACATGTTTATGGCTTCATCTTATAGAATTCAATTTCCCCGTGCTGGGCAAAAAGGTTTTGCAGCTGTTTGAGCTAAGATTTTCAAGTTATTCACATAATGAAAACCTATACTTTGTTTCGTGCGAGTTCCCCATTCAAATGCATGTAATCGTCAGAAACGCACTGTCTTGGCGAAATAAAGCGTTTTTGCACAACATCATATAAATGGGTGTAACTTTTGATAGAAGTTTCAGATATACGTATTCATGGCTTTATCTTATAGAATTCAATATCCCCGTGCTGGGCAAACAGGTTTTGCAGCCGTTTGAGCTAAGATTTTCAAGTTATTCACATAATGAAAACCTATACTTTGTTTCGGGCTAGTTCCCCATTCAAATGCATGTAATCGTCAGAAACGCACTAACGTGGCGAAATAAAGCCTTTTTGTACAACTTCATATAAATCGCTGTAACTTTTGATAGAAGACTCAGACAAACATGTTTATGGCTTTATCTTATAGAATTCAATATCCCTGTGCTGGGCAAAAAGGTTTTGCAGCTGTTTGAGCTAAGATTTTCAAGTTATTCACATAATGAAAACCTATACTTTGTCTCAGGCGAGTTTCCCATTCAAATGCATGTAACAGTGAGAAACGCATTGTCTTGGCGAAATAAAGCGTTTTTGTACAACTTCATATAAATCGCTGTAACTTTTGATAGAAGACCCAGACAAACATGTTTATGGCTTTATCTTATAGAACTCAATATCCCCGTGCTGGGCAAACAGGTTTTGCAGCCGTTTGAGCTAAGATTTTAAAATTATTCACATAATGAAAACCTGTACTTTCTTTCGGGCGAGTTTCCCATTCAAATGCATGTAACAGTGAGAAACGCACTGTCTTGGCGAAAGAAAGCGTTTATGTACAACTTCATATAAATAGCTGTAACTTTTGATAGAAGACTCAGACACACATGTTTATGGCTTTATCGTATAGAACTCAATATCCCTGTGCTGGGCAAACAGGTTTTGCAGCCGTTTGAGCTAAGATTTTAAAATTATTCACATAATGAAAACCTATACTTTGTTTCAGGCGAGTTTCCCATTCAAATGCATGTAACAGTGAGAAACACACTGTCTTGGCGAAATAAAGCGTTTTTCAACCACTTCATATAAATCGCTGTAACTTTTGATAGAAGACTCAGACAAACATGTTTATGGCTTTATCTTATAGAACTCAATATCCCCGTGCTGGGCAAACAGGTTTTGCAGCTGTGTGAGCTAAGATTTTAAAATTATTCACATAATGAAAACCTATACTTTGTTTCGGGCGAGTTTCCCATTCAAATGCATGTAACAGTGAGAAACGCACTGTCTTGGCGAAAGAAAGCGTTTTTGTACAACTTCATATAAATAGCTGTAACTTTTGATAGAAGACTCAGACAAACATGTTTATGGCTTTATCTTATAGAACTCAATATCCCCGTGCTGGGCAAACAGGTTTTGCAGCTGTTTGAGCTAAGATTTTCAAGTTATTCACATAATGAAAACCTATACTTTGTTTCGTGCGAGTTCCCCATTCAAATGCATGTAATAGCGAGAAACGCACTGTCTTGGCGAAATAAAGCGTTTTTGCACAACTTCATATAAATGGGTGTAACTTTTGATAGAAGATTCAGACTCACATATTTATGGCTTTATCGTATAGAATTCAATATCCCCGTGCTGGGCAAACAGGTTTTGAAGCTGTTTGAGCTAAGATTTTCAAGTTATTCACATAATGAAAACCTATACTTTGTTTCGTGCGAGTTCCCCATTCAAATGCATGTAATCGTCAGAAACGCACTGTCTTGGCGAAATAAAGCGTTTTTGCACAACATCATATAAATGGGTGTAACTTTTGATAGAAGATTCAGATATACGTATTCATGTCTTTATCTTTTAGAATTCAATATCCCCGTGCTGGGCAAACAGCTGTGTGAGCTAAGATTTTCAAGTTATTCACATAATGAAAACCTATACTTTGTGTCGGGCGAGAACTCCATTCAAATGCATGTAATAGCAAGAAACGCACTAACGTGGTGAAATAAAGCCTTTTTCATGGTCTCCATAAAGACAGCTGTAACTTTTGATATAAGACTCAGAAATACATATTTATGGCTTTATCTACTAGAATTCAATATCCCGTGCTGGGCAAAAAGGTTTTGCAGCCGTTTGAGCTAAGATTTTAAAATTATTCACATAATGAAAACCTATACTTTGTCTCGGGTGAGTTTCCCATTCAAATGCATGTAACAGTGAGAAACGCATTGTCTTGGCGAAATAAAGCGTTTTTCAACCACTTCATATAAATCGCTGTAACTTTTGATAGAAGACTCAGACAAACATGTTTATGGCTTTATCTTATAGAACTCAATATCCCTGTGCTGGGCAAACAGGTTTTGCAGCCGTTTGAGCTAAGATTTTAAAATTATTCACATAATGAAAACCTATACTTTGTTTCAGGCGAGTTTCCCATTCAAATGCATGTAACAGTGAGAAACACACTGTCTTGGCGAAAGAAAGCGTTTTTGTACAACTTCATATAAATCGCTGTAACTTTTGATAGAAGACTCAGACAAACATGTTTATGGCTTTATCTTATAGAACTCAATATCCCCGTGCTGGGCAAACAGGTTTTGCAGCCGTTTGAGCTAAGATTTTAAAATTATTCACATAATGAAAACCTATACTTTGTTTCAGGCGAGTTTCCCATTCAAATGCATGTAACAGTGAGAAACACACTGTCTTGGCGAAATAAAGCGTTTTTCAACCACTTCATATAAATCGCTGTAACTTTTGATAGACGACTCAGACATACATGTTTATGGCTTCATCTTATAGAATTCAATTTCCCCGTGCTGGGCAAAAAGGTTTTGCAGCTGTTTGAGCTAAGATTTTCAAGTTATTCACATAATGAAAACCTATACTTTGTTTCGTGCGAGTTCCCCATTCAAATGCATGTAATCGTCAGAAACGCACTGTCTTGGCGAAATAAAGCGTTTTTGCACAACATCATATAAATGGGTGTAACTTTTGATAGAAGATTCAGATATACGTATTCATGGCTTTATCTTATAGAATTCAATATCCCCGTGCTGGGCAAACAGGTTTTGCAGCTGTGTGAGCTAAGATTTTCAAGTTATTCACATAATGAAAACCTATACTTTGTTTCGGGCGAGTTCCCCATTCAAATGCATGTAATCGTCAGAAACGCACTAACGTGGCGAAATAAAGCCTTTTTGTACAACTTCATGAAGACAGCTGTAATTTTTGATAGAAGACTCAGACACACAAATTTATGGCTTTATCTTATACAATTCAATATCCCCGTGCTGGGCAAACAGGTTTTGCAGCTGTTTGAGCTGAGATTTTCAAGTTATTCGCATAATCTGTTCAGAGAGGTGTTTTCCCTCCTTATAAATCTCACATTTGATGATGGACCACAGGTTCTCAATGGGGTTCAGATCAGGTGAGCAAGGTGACCATGTCATTAGTTTTTCTTCTTTTATACCCTTTCTTGCCAGCCACGCTGTGGAGTACTTGGAAGCATGTGATGGAGGATTGTCCTGCATGAAAATCACGTTTTTCTTGAAGGATGCAGACTTCTTCCTGTACCACTGATTGAAGAAGGTGTCTTCCAGAAACTGGCAGTAGGACTGGGAGTTGAGCTTGACTCCATCCTCAACCCGAAAAGGCTCCACAAGCTCATCTTTGATGATACCAGCCCAAACCAGTACTCCACCTCCACCCTGCTTTTTTTTTTTTTTTTTTTGCCTGTCCCGTTTGGCACTTTTGCCATCAGAATTATTGTCTAAAGGCAAAGAAAGATGCCCAACGGATTTACTTTACCAAATTGACCATCCCAGCCTTGCCATAACGGTCCATTTGATTCACCTTTTTATTGTTTATTTTATTTTCACTTGCTGAATACGGGACAGACTTGACTGGAGGAAAGAACGGGAGAAAGAAAGAGGGAAAGAGAAACAGCTGAGAAGAGGGATGGGGGAGAAGGGCAAAAAACAAAAACCAATAGAATGGGCAGCAAAAAAAAAAAAGAAAAAAAAAAAAAGAAAATTGCATATATCGATCACCTGGATCACCTGTTGAGAAAGAAAAAAGAAAACAAGCAGAAGAGAACAAGAGTAATAGAATAAACAACATCACAATGATATATGGGAATATGACAGTAAATACTAAATATTAAACATTATTGTGCAGCACATAAGATCAACAGAACACAGTGTGCTTTGAGGTAGGAGCCAAAAAGGGTGTAGTTTGTGGGTGTGATCACCCGTGTGTACACCTGTGAGCATGGACGCGCTTGTTTTTTTAAAAGGTTCCTTCATGTAATGATCTGCTAGAGGGTGTGGGGGGGCCACTGCCCCGTCCTCCAGGGCATGAAGCAGGTATGCCCATTACCAATCCAGCCACGGGCCCATCCGTCTGGCCCATCAAGACTCACTCTCATTTCATCAGTCCATAAAACCTTAGAAAAATCAGTCTTGAGATGTTTCTTGGCCCAGTCTTGACGCTTCGGCTTGTGTCTTGTTCAGTGGTGGTCGTCTTTCAGCCTTTCTTACCTTGGCCATGTCTCTCTGAGTATTGCACACCTTGTGCTTTTGGGCACTCCAGTGATGTTGCAGCTCTGAAATATGGCCAAACTGGTGGCAAGTGGCATCTTGGCAGCTGCACGCTTGACTTTTCTTAGTTCATGGGCAGTTATTTTGCGCCTTGGTTTTTCCACACGCTTCTTGCGACCCTGTTGACTATTTTGAATGAAATGCAAAGCAACACAAGCCCAGGTGAAATGTGGATGGTATCAATGAGTAGCACAGGCTCTGGTGTAATGTGGATGGCCTCATACAGCACCACATGCCCTGGTGTGGTGATGATGGCCTCACAGGAAGAACTGGCCCTTCTGTGTTGTTGATGTCATCAGCCAGCAACACAAGCCCTGGTGAAATGTGGATGGTTTCGGACAGCACCAAAGGGCCTGGTGAAATGTAGATGGTATTGGCCAGCACCAAAGGCCCTGGTGTAATGTGGATGGCCTCAGCCAGTAGCACAGGCCCTTGTGTACTGTGGATCGCATTGGCCAGCAACACAAGCCCTGGTGAAATGTGGATTGTATCAACGAGTAGCACAGGCCCTGGTGTAATGTGGATGGCCTCATCCAGCAGCACAGGCCCTACTGCAATGTGAATGGCCTCAGCCAGCAGCAAAGGATCTGGTGTAATGTGGATGGCATAATCTAACAACACTGGCCGTTGTGAAATATGAATGGTATTGGTAAGCACCACACACCCTTGTGTAATGTGGATGGCCTTAGCTTACACCACTGGCCCTGGTGTAATGTGAATGATATCAGCCAGCATCACAGGCACTAATGTGGATGGCATCAACGAGCATCAAAGGCCCTGGAGGGGTAAAGATGGCCGCAAAGGAAGCACAGGCCCTGGTGTAATGTGGATGGTAGAAGCCGGCATCACAGTCTCTGGTGTAATGTGGATGGCCTAAGCCAACAACAGTGTCCCTGGTGAAATGTGGATGGTATTGGCCAGCACCAGAGGCCCTGGTGTAATTTGAATGGCTTCAGCCAGCAGCACAGGCCCTCGTGTGGTGAAGATGGCCTCACAGGAAGCACTGTCCCTGGTGTAATGTGGATGGCCTCAGGAAACAACACTGGCCTTGGTGAAATGTGGATGGTATTGGCCAGCACCACAGGTCCTGCTGTAATGTAGATGGCATCAGCCAGTAGCACAGGCCCTTGAGTATTGTGAACGGCATCAGCCAGAAACACAGGCCCTTGGGTAATGTGGAAGGGTAGTAGCACAGGAGCTTGTGTAATGTGAATGTCCTCAGCCAACAACACTGGCCCTGGTGAAATGTGGATGGTATTGGCCAGCACCACAGGCCCTGGTGTAATGTGAATGTCGTCAGTCATGACCACAGGCCCTGATGAAATGTAGTTGGCCTCAGCCATGACCACAGGCCCTGGTGAAATGTAAATGTCCTCAGCCAGTAGCACAGGCCTTGGTGTAATGTGGATGGTAGAAGCCAACAACAGTGGCCCTGGTGAAATGTGGATGGTATTGGCCAGCACCACAGGCCCTGGTGAAATGTAAATGTCCTCAGCCAGTAGCACAGGCCCTGTTGTAATGTGGATGGCCTCATCTAACAACTCTGTCGCTTGTGAAATATGGATGGTATTGGCCAGCACCAAAGACCCTGGTGAAATGTGCATGATATCGGTCAGCACCACAGGCCCAGGTGTAATGTGGATGGCATCAACGAGCAGCAGAGGCCCTGGTGTGGTGAAGATGGCCTCACAGGAAGCATGTCACTTGTGTAATGTGTATGGCCTCAGCCAACAACACTGGCCCTGGTGAAATGTGGATTATATTGGCCAGCACCACAGGCCCTGGTGTAATGTGAATATCCTCAGCCAGTAGTAAAGGCCCTTGTGTTTTGTGGAACGCATCAGCCAGCAACACAATCCCTGGTGAAATGTGAATGGCCTCATCCAGCACCACAGGCCCTTGTTTGGTGATGATTGCCACACAGGAAGAACTGTACCTGGTGTAATGTGGATGGCCTCATCCAACAGTACAGGCCCTGGTGTGGTGAAGGTGGCCTCACAGGAAGCACAGGCCATGGTTTAATGTGGATGGCCTCAGACAGCAGCCAGGCCCTGGTGAAATGTAAATGTCCTCAGCCAGTAGCACAGGCCTTGGTGTAATGTGGATGGTAGAAGCCGGCATCACAGTCTCTGGTGTAATGTGGATGGCCTAAGCCAACAACAGTGGCCCTGGTGAAGTGTGGATGGTATTGGCCAGCACCACAGGCCCTGGTGAAATGTAAATGTCCTCAGCCAGTAGCACAGGCCCTGTTGTAATGTGGATGGCCTCATCTAACAACTCTGTCGCTTGTGAAATATGGATGGTATTGGCCAGCACCAAAGACCCTGGTGAAATGTGCATGATATTGGTCAGCACCACAGGCTCAGGTGTAATGTGGATGGCATCAACGAGCAGCAGAGGCCCTGGTGTGGTGAAGATGGCCTCACAGGAAGCATGTCACTTGTGTAATGTGTATGGCCTCAGCCAACAACACTGGCCCTGGTGAAATGTGGATTATATTGGCCAGCACCACAGGCCCTGGTGTAATGTGAATATCCTCAGCCAGTAGTAAAGGCCCTTGTGTTTTGTGGAACGCATCAGCCAGCAACACAATCCCTGGTGAAATGTGGATGGCCTCATCCAGCACCACAGGCCCTGGTTTGGTGATGATTGCCACAAAGGAAGAACTGTACCTGGTGTAATGTGGATGGCCTCATCCAACAGTACAGGCCCTGGTGTGGTGAAGGTGGCCTCACAGGAAGCACAGGCCATGGTTTAATGTGGATGGCCTCAGACAGCAGCCAGGCCCTGGTGAAATGTGGATGGCCTCATCTACCAACACTGGCCCAGGTGAAATGTGGATGGTAATGGCCAGCACCACAGACCTTGGTGTCATGTGGGTGGCCTTAGCCAACACCACTGGCCCTGGTGAAATGTGGATGACATCGGCAATGACCAATGGCCCTGATGTAATGTGGATGGTTTCAGCCAACAGCACAGTCCCTGGTGTGGTGAAGATGGCCTCACAGGAAGCACTGTCCCTGGTGTAATGTGGATGGCCTCAGCAAACAACACTGCCCCTGGTGAAATGTTGGTGGTATTGGCCAGCACCACAGGCCCTGGTTTAATGTAGATGGCATGAGCCAGTAGCACAGGCCCTTGAGTATTGTGAACGGCATCAGCCAGCAACACCACTGGCACTTGTGAAATGTGGATGGTTTCGGGCAGCAACACAGGCCCTTGGGTAATGTGGAAGGCTAGCAGCACTGGCCCTTGTGTAATGTGGCTGGTATCAGCCAGCACCACGGGCCTTGGTGTGGTGAAGATGGCCTCACAGGAAGCACTGTCCCTGATGTAAAGTGTATGGCCTCAGCCAACAACACTGGCCCTGGTGAAATGTGGATTATATTGGCCAGCACCACAGGCCCTGGTGTAATGTGAATATCCTCAGCCAGTAGTAAAGGCCCTTGTGTTTTGTGGAACGCATCAGCCAGCAACACAATCCCTGGTGAAATGTGGATGGCCTCATCCAGCACCACAGGCCCTGGTTTGGTGATGATTGCCACAAAGGAAGAACTGTACCTGGTGTAATGTGGATGGCCTCATCCAACAGTACAGGCCCTGGTGTGGTGAAGGTGGCCTCACAGGAAGCACAGGCCATGGTTTAATGTGGATGGCCTCAGACAGCAGCCAGGCCCTGGTGAAATGTGGATGGCCTCATCTACCAACACTGGCCCAGGTGAAATGTGGATGGTAATGGCCAGCACCACAGACCTTGGTGTCATGTGGGTGGCCTTAGCCAACACCACTGGCCCTGGTGAAATGTGGATGACATCGGCAATGACCAATGGCCCTGATGTAATGTGGATGGTTTCAGCCAACAGCACAGTCCCTGGTGTGGTGAAGATGGCCTCACAGGAAGCACTGTCCCTGGTGTAATGTGGATGGCCTCAGCAAACAACACTGCCCCTGGTGAAATGTTGGTGGTATTGGCCAGCACCACAGGCCCTGGTTTAATGTAGATGGCATGAGCCAGTAGCACAGGCCCTTGAGTATTGTGAACGGCATCAGCCAGCAACACCACTGGCACTTGTGAAATGTGGATGGTTTCGGGCAGCAACACAGGCCCTTGGGTAATGTGGAAGGCTAGCAGCACTGGCCCTTGTGTAATGTGGCTGGTATCAGCCAGCACCACAGGCCTTGGTGTGGTGAAGATGGCCTCACAGGAAGCACTGTCCCTGATGTAAAGTGTATGGCCTCAGGCAACAACAGTGGCCCTGGTGAAATGTGGATGGTATTGACCAGAACAACAGGCCATGTTGTAATGTGAATGTCCTCAGCCAGTAGCACAGGCCCTTGTGTACTGTGGATCGCATCGGCCAGCAACACAAGCCCTGGTGAAATGTGGATGGTATCAACGAGTAGCACAGGCCCTGGTGTAATGTGGATGGCCTCATCCAGCAACACCACAGGCCCTGGTGAAATGTGGTTGTTTTCGGCCAGCAACACAGGCCCTTGGGTAATTTGGATGGCTAGCAGCACAGGCCCTGGTCTGGTGAAGATGGCCTCACAGGATTCACTGGCCCTGGTGTATTTTTGATGGCATCAGCAAGCAGTACAGACCCTGGTCTAGTGAAGATGGCCTCACAGAAATCACTGGCCCTGGAGTATTGTGGATGGCATCAGCCAGCAGCACAGGCCCTACTGCAATGTGAATGGCCTCAGTCCCTGGTGTAATGTTAATGTCCTCATCCAACCCCATGGCCCTGGTGCAATGTAGATGGCCTCAGCCAGCAGCACAGGACCTGGTGTAATGTGGATGGCATAATCTAACAACACTGGCCGTTGTGAAATATGAATGGTATTGGTAAGCACCACACACCCTTGTGTAATGTGGATGGCCTTAGCTTACACCACTGGCCCTGGTGTAATGTGAATGATATCGGCCAGCATCACAGGCACTAATGTGGATGGCATCAACGAGCATCAAAGGCCCTGGTGGGGTAAAGATGGCCGCAAAGGAAGCACAGGCCCTGGTGTAATGTGGATGGTAGAAGCCGGCATCACAGTCTCTGGTGTAATGTGGATGGACTAAGCCAACAACAGTGGCCCTGGTGAAATGTGGATAGTATTGGCCAGCACCAGAGGCCCTGGTGTAATTTGAATGGCATCAGCCAGCAGCACAGGCCCTCGTGTGGTTAAGATGGCCTCACAGGAAGCACTGTCCCTGGTGTAATGTGGATGGCCTCAGGAAACAACACTGGCCTTGGTGAAATGTCGATGGTATTGGCCAGCACCACAGGCCCTGCTGTAATGTAGATGGCATCAGCCAGTAGCACAGGCCCTTGAGTATTGTGAATGGCTTCAGCCAGCAACACAGGCCCTTGGGTAATGTGGAAGGCTAGCAGCACAGGCCCTTGTGTAATGTGGATGGTATCAGCCAGCACCACAGGACCTGGTGTGGTGAAGATGGCCTCACAGGAAGCATGTCACTTGTGTAATGTGTATGGCCTCAGCCAACAACACTGGCCCTGGTGAAATGTGGATTATATTGGCCAGCACCACAGGCCCTGGTGTAATGTGAATGTCCTCAGCCAACAACACTGGCCCTGGTGAAATGTGGATGGTATTGGCCAGCACCACAGGCCCTGGTGTAATGTGAATGTCGTCAGTCATGACCACGGGCCCTGATGAAACGTAGTTGGCCTCAGCCATGACCACAGGCCCTGGTGAAATGTAAATGTCCTCAGCCAGTAGCACAGGCCCTGTTGTAATGTGGATGGCCTCATCTAACATTTCTGTCGCTTGTGAAATATGGATGGTATTGGTCAGCACCAAAGACCCTGGTGTATTGTGCATGTCCTCAGCCAACACCACTGGCCCTGGTGTAATGGGGATGGCATCAGCAAGTAGAACAGGTCTTTGTGTATTGTGGATGGCATCAGCCACCAACACAGGACCTGGTGAAATGTAGTTGGTCTCAGCCTTGAACACAGGCCCTGGTGAAATGTAAATGGCCTCAGCCGGCAACATACTCCCTGGTGAAATTTGCTCAGCCTCAGCCAGTAGCACAGGCCCTGTTGTAATGTGGATGGCCTCAGCCAGCAACACAGGCCCTGGTGTAATGTGGATGGCATCAGCCAGCAATGCAGGCTCTGGTCAAATGTAGATGGCCTTAGACAGCAGCGCAGGCCCTGCTGTCGTGATGTTGGCCTCACACTGAGCACTAGCCCTGTTGTAATGTGGATGGCCTCAGCCAGCAATACAGGCCCTGGTCTAGTAAAGTTGGCCTCAGGCAGAAACACAGTTACTTTTGTGGTGAAGATGGCCTCACAGGGAGCACTGACCCCGGTGTAATGTGAATGGAATCAGCCAGTAGCACAAGCCCTTGTGTATTGTGGATGGCATCAGCCAGTAGCACAGGTCTTTGTGTATTGTGGATGGTATGAGCCACCAACACACAACCTGGTGAAATGTAGTTTGCCTGAGCCAGTAACACTGGCTCTGGTGAAATGTGGATGGTAATGGCCAGCACCACAGACCCTGGTGTAATGTGGATGGCCTTAGTCAACACCATTGGCCCTGGTGAAATGTGGATGGTATCGGAAAGCACCAAAGGCCTTGCTGTAATGTGGAAAGCCTCAGCCAGCAACACACGCCCTGGTGAAATGTAGATGGCCTCAGCCAGCAACACACGCCCTGGTGAAATTTAGCTGGCCTCAGCCAGTAGCACAGGCCCTAGTTAAATTTGGATTGCATCAACCAGCAACACAGGCCCTGGTGAAATGTGGAGTGCCTTAGCCAACATCACAGGCCGTAGTGTGGTTAACATGGCCTCACAGGAAGCACTGTCCCTGGTGTAATTTGGATGGTACTGGCATGCACCAAAGGTCCAGGTGTATTGTGCATGTCCTCAGCCAACACCACTGGCCTGGTGTAATGGGGATGGCAACAGCCAGCAACACACTCCCGTGTGTTCTGTGGATGGCAACAGCCAGCAACACACTCCCTTGTGTATTGTGGATGGGCTAAGCCAGCAACACAGACCCTGGTGAAATGTGGATGGTATAGGCCAGCACCAAAGGCCCTGGTGAAATGTAGATGTCCTCAGCCGGCAACATACGCCCTGGTTAGTTGGCCTCAGCCAGTAGCAGAGGCCTTATTGAAATGTGGATGGCCTCATCTAACAACACTGGCCCTGGTGAAATGTGGATGGTAATGGCCAGCACCACAGGCCCTGGTCTGGTGAAGATGGACTCATGGGAATCACTGGCCCTGCTGCAAATTGGATGGAATCAGCCAACACCACTGGCCCTCGTGTAATGGGGATGGCATCAGCCAGTAGCACAGGCCATTGTGTATTGTGGATCCCATCAGCCAGCAACACAGGCCCTGGTGAAATGTGGATGGTTTCAGCCAGCACCACAGGCCCTGGTTTAATGTGGATGGCATCAACGAGTAGCACAGGCGCTGGTGTAATGTGGATCGCATCAGCCAGCAATACAGGCCCTGTTGTAATGTGGATGACCTCATCTAACAACACTGGCCCTGGTGAATTGTGGATGGTAATGGCGAGCACCACTGTCCCTGGTGTAATGTGGATGGCCTCAGCAAGAAACACTGGCCCTGGTGAAATGTGAATGGTATTGGCCAGCACCACAGGCCCTGCTGTAATGTAGATGGTTTCGGCCAGCAACACAGGCCCGTGGGTAATGTGGATGACGAGTAGCAAAGGCCATTGTGTAATGTGGATGGTATCAGCCAGCAGCACAGGCCCTGGTCTGGTGAAGATGGACTCACAGGAATCACTGTCCCTGGTGTAATTTGGATGGCATCAGCAAGCAACACTGGCCCTGGTGAAATGTGAATGGCATCAACGAGTAGCACAGGCTCTGGTGTAATGTGGATCGCATCAGCCAGCAACACAGGCTCTGGTGAAATGTATATGACCTCAGACAGCAGCGCAGATCCTGCTGTCGTGATGTTGGCCTCACAGGGTGCACTAGCCCTGGTGAAATGTGGATGGTAATGGCCAACACCACAGGCCCTGCTGTAATGTAGATGGTATCAGCCAGCAACACAGGCCCTGGTGAAATGTAAATGGCCTCAGCCAGTAACACAGGCCCTGGTGAAATGTAAATGGCCTCAGCCAGCAACACAGGCCCTGGTGAAATGTAAATGGCCTCAGCCAGCAACACAGGCCCTGGTTTGGTAAAGTTGGCCTCAGGCAGAAACAGAGTTACTTTTGTGGTGAAGGTGGCCTCACAGGGAGCACTGACCCCGGTGTAATGTGGATGGAATCAGCCAGTAGCACAAGTCCTTGTGTATTGTGGATGGCATCAGCCAGTAGCACAGGTCTTTGTGTATTGTGGATGGTATGAGCCACCAACACACAACCTGGTGAAATGTAGTTTGCCTCAGCCAGTAACACTGACTCTGGTGAAATGTGGATGGTAATGGCCAGCACAACTGGCCCTGGTGAAATGTGGATGGTATCGAAAGCACCAAAGGCCTTGCTGTAATGTGGAAAGCCTCAGCCAGCAACACACGCCCTGCTGAAATGTAGATGTCCTCAGCCAGCAACATACGCCCTGGTGAAATTTAGCTGGCCTCAGCCAGTAGCACAGGCCCTGGTTAAATTTGGATTGCATCAACCAGCAACACAGGCCCTGGTGAAATGTGGATGGTATTGGCCAGCACCAAAGGCCCTGGTGTAATGTAGATGGCAACAGCCAGCAACACATGCCCTGGTGAAATGTAAATGGCCTCAGCCAGCAACACAGGCCCTGGTGAAATGTAGATAGCCTCAGCCAGCAACGCAGGCTCCGGTCAAATTTAGATGGCCTCAGACAGCAGCACAGGCCCTGCTGTCGTGAAGATGGCCTCACAGTGAGCATTAGCCCTGGTACAATGTGGATGGCCTCAGCCAGCAATAAAGGCCCTGGTGTGGTGAAGATGGCCTCACAGGGAGCACATGACATGGTATAATGAGGATGGCATCAGCCAATAGCACAGGCCCTGGTCTGGTAAATAATGCCTAAGGCAGAAGCAAAGTTTTGGTGTGGTGAAGATGGCCTCACACGTAGCACTGACCCTGGTGTAATGTGGATGGAATCAGCCAGTAGCACAGGCCTTGGTGTATTGTGGATAGCATCAGCCACCAACACAGGACCTGGTGAAATGTAGTTGGCCTCAGCCATGAACACAGGCCCCGGTTAAATGTAGATTGGCTTAGTCTGGAACATACGCCCTGGCGAAATGTGGATGGCCTTAGCCGACACCAATGGCCCTGGTGAAATGTGGATGGTATCGGCAAGCAGCACAGGCCCTGGTGTAATCTGGATGGCCTCAGCCAACACCAGTGTCCCTGGTGAAATATGGATGGTATCGGCAATCACCACAGACACTGGTGACATGTGGATGGTACTGGCCAGCACCAAAGGCCCTGGTGTATTGTGCATGTCCTCAGCCAACACCACTGGCCCTGGTGTAATGCAAGTAGCACAGGTCTTTGTGTATTGTGGATGGCATCATCACCAACACAGGACCTGGTGAAATGTAGTTGGTCTCAGCCTTGAACACAGGCCCTGGTGAAATGTAAATGGCCTCAGCCGGCGACATACTCCCTGGTGAAATTTGGTTAGCCTCAGCCAGTAGCACAAGCCCTTGTGTATTGTGGATGGCATCAGCCAGTAGCACAGGTCTTTGTGTATTGTGGATGGTATGAGCCACAAACACACAACCTGGTGAAATGTAGTTTGCCTCAGCCAGTAACACTGAATCTGGTGAAATTTGGATGGTAATGGCCAGCACCACAGACCCTGGTGTAATGTGGATGGCCTTAGCCAACACCATTGGCCCTGGTGAAATGTGGATGGTATCGGAAAGCACCAAAGGCCTTGCTGTAATGTGGAAAGCCTCAGCCAGCAACACACGCCCTGGTGAAATGTAGATGGCCTCAGCCAGCAACACACGCCCTGGTGAAATTTAGCTGGCCTCAGCCAGTAGCACAGGCCCTGGTTAAATTTGGATTGCATCAACCAGCAACACAGGCCCTGGTGAAATGTGGATGGTATTGGCAAGCACCAAAGGCCCTGGTGTAATGTAGATGGCATCAGCCAGCAAGACATGCCCTGGTGAAATGTAAATGGCCTCAGCCAGCAACACAGGCCCTGGTGAAATGTGGAATGCCTTAGACAACATCACAGGCCGTAGTGTTGTTAACATGGCCTCACAGGAAGCACTGTCCCTGGTGTAATGTGGATGGTACTGGCCAGCACCAAAGGCCCTGGTGTGTTGTGCATGTCCTCAGCCAACACCACTGGCCCTCGTGAAATGTGGATGGCATCAGCCAGCAGCACAGGCCCTGGTGTGTTGAATATGGCCTCACAGGAAGAACAGGCCATGGTGTAGTGTGGATTGCCTCTGCCAGCAGCACAGGACCTTGTGTAACCTTCCTCTCGTGTTAGCTTTCTGTTATCATCTCTTATGTTAGCGGGTCGGTTTTGACCCGTGAATTAAATCAGCTATAAAATATACTAAAAACAATAAGTTATCATCCAATTTGTTTCTCATCTCTTGGTTACCTTGTTAGGCTTCCTTATCCATGAAAATGTTGGTTTTAATACTTTTGGCGTGGGCCTCTGGGTCTTTTTTTGTCACTATACCCCTCGATTTCAATTAAAAAAAATTGTAAAATTAACCTCAAGAGAATCATATTAATAAATAAAAGGTTTCTGTGTTACCTGAGTATTACTGAGGGGTATAGGACACATCTCTTAAATAAATCTGTTTTATTGCTTTTTTTCATTTTAAGATTAATAACTAAAATGACATCTATGGTGTTACGGGTCAATTCCGATCCATAGACATTTACATCAAGAAAAGACAAAAAAAGTTTGTTTTTTTCAGCAGTAGACCTTTAATATAAACTGAAAAAAAGAAAAAGTCCACTCCTCCTTTGTTTTGGTTATAGCCGTGGGTAATTGTGGGCTTTTTATCACTTCCCAATGATACAGCTTCACCTCAGTTTCCTTTGTGAAGTTCTTGTCCGAGGTCATATCTGGTAAAAAATAAAATAAAATATCACAGCTGATATTGTGATCCTGCAGTCCAGTGGTCATATGGAGGACCACACATTTTCATTGTTTCTTCTCAGGGGTGCCACTCACAGCTTTGACTGTGAAAATCTGTACATTCCAGGCATAGTTGGTTTTTGCATCACAGGCTTCCCAGATTTTTCTGCCGTTTTTCCCTGGCTTACTGGGTATATATTGCCGGAAGGGGCATTTTCCTCAAAAAGTGGACAAGACGTTCATCCACTCTCACCTCTGGCCCTGGGATGAACATCAGTGGAAGAAGCTGCACCCATCTCTCCCAGACATCCCTGATGGGAGCAAGCTTGTCAGACCTCGGTCTGGTCTCTCTGTTGTCAAATCTGAGGACTCTTGAATCAAAATGATATCAAATGTGTGAAGTGACATCGTTGCCCAGAAAATGTTTCTGCTGTCGATGCATCCCATAGACGATCAGTGGCCTCATTGCAGCATCTATACACTCCAGCAAGAACAATGAAAGCATCCAGGTATTCCTCATCATGTCGCCATGGACTTTTTTTTCCTTCAAGGTTTATCATAGTAATGATGATTCTTTCTAGTCACAATGGCATAAAAATCTCAAAACATCTCTTGATGTCACTGACTTTGGTCAGAGCAAACCTTGTGATTCCAGGGGTCATTTTGATGACATTTGCAGCAGCTGCCCTGCCATGTACATCATGAGGTACTGAGCTCCAAAAGATCTTACCATTTTTGGACTTGAATCTTTCAGCAGGGGTAGCTTCAGCACCAGTGACCTCCACCTCTGATCAGATGTGTCTGTGTCTTCTGGATGATAGTCCACATTGTCTTCCTCCTTAGAAACCTGCCCATCTGAATCGCTATGCTGCTCTGTGTCCTCTCCTTCATTTTCACCAAAAATATGATCCTGAACTTAGCTCACTGTGAATCTTCTTCTCATTTTTTGTATGCTGCAAATTGTAAATGTGCACTCTGGAAGTCAAATGGCCACTCAAATAGTGAATTCACCTCACATACCCGTGTTTATTTTGTTTTGTTTTTGTGCAGGTATAATGCAAAAAACATGCAAAATAAGAATCCCCTAAAGCTCATATGAGGCGCTTGCTGTAAGTGTTTTAGCTGACAGTGCACTTATGATTTCAGTTTTGGCTTTAATTATTGCTTTATACTCATAATATTATACCTGGGTCGAAACCGACCCTAACAACACAAAGGTCATAATTTCAACTAGGGCATTTTATAATTTAGTGAAAATATTTTTTTTTTGTTTTATTTTGTAGAAATAGAGGTTCCTGACAAAGTCAAAAAGCCTTGAAACAATAAACAAATGTATGTGATTTTTTTATGCATTTGAAATTTAAAATGGGTCGGTGCCGACCCTAACACGAGAGGAGGGGTAATGTGGATGGCCTCATCTAACAACACTGGCCGTATTGAAATGTGGATGGTAATGGCCAGTACCACAGACCCTGGTGTAATGTGGATGGCCTTAGCCAACACCACTGGCCCTAGTGTGGTTAAGATGGCCACACAGGAAGCACTGGCCCTGCTGCAAATTGGATGGCATCAGCCAACACCACTGGCCCCGGTGTAATGGGGATGGCATCAGCCAGCAACACAGGCCCTTGTGTATTGTGGATACCTCAGCCACCAACACAAGCTCTGTTTAAATGTAGTTGGCCTCAGCCATGAACACAGGCCCTGGTGAAATGTAGACAGCCTAAGCCGGCAACATACTCCCTAGTGAAATGTAGTTAGCCTCAGCCAGTAGCACAGGCCCTGGTGAAATATAGATGGCCTCAGACAGCAGCACAGGCCCTGGTGTGCTGAAGATGGCCTCACAGGGAGCACAGGCCCTGGTGCAATGTGGATGGCCTAAGCCAGCAATACAGGCCCTGTTGTAATGTGGATGACCTCATCTAACAACACTGGCCCTGGTGAAATGTGGATGGTAATGGCCAGCACCACTGTCCCTGGTGTAATGTGGATGGCCTCAGGAAGCAACACTGGCCCTGGTGAAATGTGAATGGTATTGGCCAACACCACAGGCCCTGCTGTAATGTAGATGGTTTCGGCCAGCAACACAGGCCCGTGGGTAATGTGGATGACGAGTAGCAAAGGCCCTTGTGTAATGTGGATGGTATCAGCCAGCAGCACAGGCCCTGGTCTGGTGAAGATGGACTCACAGGAATCACTGTCCCTGGTGTAATTTGGATGGCATCAGCCAGCAGCAAAGACCCTGGTCTGGTGAAGATGGCCTCAGCCAACAGCACAGGCCCTGGTGTTGTGAAGATGGCCTCACAGGGAGCTCTGGCCATGGTGAAATGTGGATGGCATCAGTGACTAGCAGAGGCCCTGGTGTATTGTGGATTCATCAGCCAGCAACACAGGCCCTATTTAAATGTAGTTGGCCTCAGCTAACAACACAGGCCCTGTTAAAATTTAGATGGCCTCAGCCATGAACATACGCCTTTGTGAAATGTAGTTGGTCTCAGCCAGCAACACAGGCCCTGGTGAAATGTGAATGGCCTCAGCCAGCAACACAGGCCCTGGTGTAATGTGAATGTCCTCATCCAACACCACTGGCCCCGGTGCAATGTGGATGGCATCAGCCAGTAGCAGAGGCCCGGTGCAGAGGCCAGTAGCAGAGGCCCCGGTGCAATGTGGATGGCTACAGCCAGCAACACACTCCCGTGTGTTTTGTGGATGGCAACAGCCAGCAACACACTCCCTTGTGTATTGTGGATGGGCTAAGCCAGCAACACAGGCCCTGGTGAAATGTGGATGGTATAGGGCAGCACCAAAGGCCCTGGTGAAATGTGGATTGTATAGGGCAGCACCAAAGGCCCTGGTGAAATGTAGATGTCCTCAGCCGGCAACATACGCCCTGGTTAAATGTAGTTGGCCTCAGCCAGTAGCAGAGTACTTATTGAAATGTGGATGGCTTCATCTAACAACACTGGCCCTGGTGAAATGTGGATGGTATTGGCCAGCACCACAGGCCCTGGTCTGGTGAAGATGGACTCACGGGAATCACAGGCCCTGCTGCAAATTGGATGGCATCAGCCAACACAACTGGCCCCGGTGTAATGGGGATGGCATCAGCCAGCAACACCGGCCCTGGTGAAATGTAGATGGCCTCAGCCATGAACATACGCCTTTGTGAAATGTAGTTGGCCTCAGCCAGCAACACAGGCCCTGGTGAAATGTGAATGGCCTCAGCCAGCAACACTTGCCCTGGTGTAATGTGAATGTCCTCATCCAACACCACTGGCCCCAGTGCAATGTGGATGGCATCAGCCAGTAGCAGAGGCCCTTGTGTATTGTGGATGGCAACAGCCAGCAACACACTCCCGTGTGTTTTGTGGATGGCAACAGCCAGCAACACACTCCCTTGTGTATTGTGGATGGGCTAAGCCAGCAACACAGGCCCTGGTGAAATGTGGATGGTATAGGCCAGCACCAAAGGCCCTGGTGAAATGTAGATGGCCTCAGCCAGTAGCAGAGTACCTATTGAAATGTGGATGGCCTCATCTAACAACACTGGCCCTGGTGAAATGTGGATGGTATTGGCCAGCACCACAGGCCCGGGTCTGGTGAAGATGGACTCACGGGAATCACTGGCCCTGCTGCAAATTGGATGGCATCAGCCAACACAACTGGCCCTCGTGTAATGGGGATGGCATCAGCCAGTAGCACAGGCCATTGTGTATTGTGGATCACATCAGCCAGCAACACAGAATCTGTTGAAATGTAAATGATCTCAGACAGCAGCACAGGCCCTGCTGTCGTGATGTTGGCCTCACAGGGAGCACTAGCCCTGGTGCAATGTGGATGGTATTGGCCAGCACCACAGGCCCTGGTCTGGTGAAGATGGACTCACGGGAATCACAGGCCCTGCTGCAAATTGGATGGCATCAGCCAACACAACTGGCCCCGGTGTAATGGGGATGGCATCAGCCAGCAACACCGGCCCTGGTGAAATGTAGATGGCCTCAGCCATGAACATACGCCTTTGTGAAATGTAGTTGGCCTCAGCCAGCAACACAGGCCCTGGTGAAATGTGAATGGCCTCAGCCAGCAACACTTGCCCTGGTGTAATGTGAATGTCCTCATCCAACACCACTGGCCCCAGTGCAATGTGGATGGCATCAGCCAGTAGCAGAGGCCCTTGTGTATTGTGGATGGCAACAGCCAGCAACACACTCCCGTGTGTTTTGTGGATGGCAACAGCCAGCAACACACTCCCTTGTGTATTGTGGATGGGCTAAGCCAGCAACACAGGCCCTGGTGAAATGTGGATGGTATAGGCCAGCACCAAAGGCCCTGGTGAAATGTAGATGGCCTCAGCCAGTAGCAGAGTACCTATTGAAATGTGGATGACCTCATCTAACAACACTGGCCCTGGTGAAATGTGGATGGTATTGGCCAGCACCACAGGCCCGGGTCTGGTGAAGATGGACTCACGGGAATCACTGGCCCTGCTGCAAATTGGATGGCATCAGCCAACACAACTGGCCCTCGTGTAATGGGGATGGCATCAGCCAGTAGCACAGGCCATTGTGTATTGTGGATCACATCAGCCAGCAACACAGAATCTGTTGAAATGTAAATGATCTCAGACAGCAGCACAGGCCCTGGTGTAATGTGGATGGCCTCAGCAAGCAACACTGTCCCTGGTGAAATGTGAATGGCATCAACGAGCAGCACAGGCTCTGGTGTAATGTGGATTGCATCAGCCAGCAACACAGGCTCTGGTGAAATGTATATGACCTCAGATAGTATATGGCCTTGCTGAGGCCAACATCACGACAACAGGGCCTGCGCCAGCAGCGCAGGCCCTGTTGTCGTGATGTTGGCCTCACAGGGAGCACTAGCCCTGGTGCAATGTGGATGGACTAAGCCAGCAATACAGACCCTGTTGTAATGTTGATGACCTCATCTACCAACACTGGCCCTGGTGAAATGTGGATGGTAATGGCCAGCACCACTGTCCCTGGTGTAATGTGGATGGCCTCAGCAAGCAACACTGACCCTGGTGAAATGTGAATGGTATTGGCCAACACCACAGGCCCTGCTGTAATGTAGATGGTTTCGGCGAGCAACACAGGCCCTGATGTAATGTGGATGATGAGTAGCAAAGGCCCTTGTGTAATGTGGATGGTATCAGCCAGCAGCACAGTCCCTGGTCTGGTGAAGATGGACTCACAGGAATCACTGTCCCTGGTGTAATTTGGATGGCATCAGCCAGCAGCAAAGACCCTGGTGTTGTGAAGATGGCCTCACAGGCAGTTCTGGCCATGGTGAAATGTGGATGGCATCAGCGACTAGCAGAGGCCCTAGTGTATTGTGGATTCATCAGCCATCAACACAGGCCCTGGTGAAATGTAAATGGCCTCAGCCAGCAACACAGGCCCTGGTGAAATGTAAATGGTATTGGCCAACACCACAGGCCCTGCTGTAATGTAGATGGTTTCGGCCAGCAACACAGGCCAGTGGGTAATGTGGGTGACGAGTATCAAAGGCCCTTGTGTAATGTGGATGGTATCAGCCAGCAGCACAGGCCCTGGTCTGGTGAAGATGGACTCACAGGAATCACTGTCCCTGGTGTAATTTGGATGGCATCAGCCAGCAGCAAAGACCCTGGTCTAGTGAAGATGGCCTCAGCCAACAGCACAGGCCCTGGTGTTGTGAAGATGGCCTCACAGGGAGCTCTGGCCATGGTGAAATGTGGATGGCATCAGTGACTAGCAGAGGCCATGGTGTATTGTGGATTCATCAACCAGCAACACAGGCCCTGTTTAAATGTAGTTGGCCTCAGCTAACAACACAGGCCCGGGTGAAATGTAAATGGCCTCAGCCATGAACATACGCCTTTGTGAAATGTAGTTGGCCTCAGCCAGTAGCACAGGCCCTTGTGTATTGTAGATTCATCAGCCATAAACACAGGCCCTGTTTAAATGTAGTTGGCCTCAGCTAACAACACAGGCCCTGGTGAAATTTAGATGGCCTCAGCCAGCAACACAGGCCCTGGTGAAATGTAAATGGCCTCAGCCAGCAACACAGGCCCTGGTGAAATGTAAATGGTATTGGCCAACACCACAGGCCCTGCTGTAATGTAAATGGTTTCGGCGAGCAACACAGGCCCTGATGTAATGTGGATGATGAGTAGCAAAGGCCCTTGTGTAATGTGGATGGTATCAGCCAGCAGCACAGGCCCTGGTCTGGTGAAGATGGACTCACAGGAATCACTGTCCCTGGTGTAATTTGGATGGCATCAGCCAGCAGCAAAGACCCTGGTCTGGTGAAGATGGCCTCACAGGGAGCTCTGGCCATGGTGAAATGTGGATGGCATCAGTGACTAGCAGAGGCCATGGTGTATTGTGGATGGCCTCAGCCATGAACATACGCCTTTGTGAAATGTAGTTGGCCTCAGCCAGTAGCACAGGCCCTTGTGTATTGTAGATGGCATCAGCCAGTAGCACAGGCCCTTGTGTATTTTGGATGGCATCAGCCAGTATCAGAATCAGAATCAGAATACTTTATTGATCCCTGGGGGAAATTATTTTTTGTTACAGTGCTCCATTTTAAACCAACATTAAGACAAGACAGACAATACACTAACTAAGAATAGTACAATATATACATATATATACATACATACATAAATAAATAGTTGGAAAAGAAACATGTGTAGTTGTAGCAGCAAACAGTGTGTTAAGTGGATGCGTTGTACAGGGAGATGGCCACAGGCAGGAATGATTTCCTGTGTTGTTCAGTGGTGCTTTTCGGTAATCTCAGTCTCTCACTGAACGTGCTCCTGTGACTGACCAGCATGTCATGGAGTGGGTGGGAGGTGTTATCCAACATTGTCTTTATCTTGGACAGCATCCGCCTCTCCGACACCACCTTGAGGGAGTCCAGCTCCATCCCCACAACATTGCTGGCCTTACGGATTAGTTTATTAAGTCTGTTGGCATCTGCGACCCTCAGCCTGCTCCCCCAGCATGCAACAGCATAGAGGATCGCACTGGCCACAACAGACTCATAGAAAATCCTCAGTAGCACAGGTCTTTGTGTATTGTGGATGGTATGAGCCACCAACACAGAACCTGGTGAAATGTAGTTTGCCTCAGCCAGTAAAACTGGCTCTGGTGAAATGTGGATGGTAATGGCCAGCACCACAGACCCTGGTGTAATTTAGCTGGCCTCAGCCAGTAGCACAGGCCCTGGTGAAATTTGGATTGCTTTAACCAGAAACACAGGCCCTGGTGAAATGTGGATGGTATTGGCCAGCACCAAAGGCCCTGGTGAAATGTAGATGGCATCAGCCAGCAACACATGCCCTGGTGAAATGTAAATGGCCTCAGCCAGCAACACAGGCCCTGGTGAAATGTGGAGAGCCCTAGCCAACATCACAGGCCCTAGTGTGGTTAACATGGCCTCACAGGAAGCACTGTCCCTGGTGTAATGTGGATGGCCTCATCTAACAACACTGGCCCTGGTGAAATGTGGATGGTAATGGCCAGTACCACAGACCCTGGTGTAATGTGGATGGCCTTAGCCAACACCACTGGCCCTAGTGTTGTTAAGATGGCCACACAGGAAGCACTGTCCCTGGTGTAATGTGGATGGTATTGGCCAGCACCACAGGCCCTGGTCTGATGAAGATGGACTCACAGGAATCACTGGCCCTGCTGCAAATTGGATGGAATCAGCCAACACCACTGGCCCTGGTGTAATGGGGATGGCATCAGCCAGCAACACAGGCCCTTGTGTATTGTGGATACCTCAGCCACCAACACAAGCTCTGTTTAAATGTAGTTGGCCTCAGCCAGCAACACAGGCCCTGGTGAAATGTAGATGGCCTCAGCCAGCAACACACGCCCTGGTGAAATTTAGCTGGCCTCAGCCAGTAGCACGGGCCCTGGTTAAATTTGGATTGCATCAACCAGCAACACAGGCCCTGTTGAAATGTGGATGTTATTGGCCAGCACCAAAGGCCCTGGTGTAATGTAGATGGCATCAGCCAGCAAGACATGCCCTGGTGAAATGTAAATGGCCTCAGCCAGCAACACAGGCCCTGGTGAAATGTGGAGAGCCCTAGCCAACATCACAGGCCCTAGTGTGGTTAACATGGCCTCACAGGAAGCACTGTCCCTGGTGTAATGTGGATGGCCTCATCTAACAACTCTGGCCCTGGTGAAATGTGGATGGTAATGGCCAGTACCACAGCGCAGGCCCTGCTGTCGTGATGTTGGCCTCACAGGGAGCACTAGCCCTGGTGCAATGTGGATGGCCTAAGCCAGCAATACAGGCCCTGTTGTAATGTGGATGACCTCATCTAACAACACTGGCCCTGGTGAAATGTGGATGGTATTGGCCAACACCACAGGCCCTGCTGTAAATTAGATGGTTTAGGCCAGCAACACAGGCCCGTGGGTAAAGTGGATGACGAGTAGTGGTGAAATGTGGAGTGCCTTAGCCAACATCACAGGCCCTAGTGTGGTTAACATGGCCTCACAGGAAGCACTGTCACTGGTGTAATGTGGATGGTACTCGCCAGCACCAAAGGCCCTGGTGTATTGTGCATGTCCTCAGCCAACACCACTGGCCCTGGTGTAATGGGGATGGCATCAGCAAGTAGCACAGGTCTTTGTGTATGGTGGATGGCATCAGCCACCAACACAGGACCTGGTGGAATGTAGTTGGCCTCAGCCTTGAACACAGGCCCTGGTGAAATGCAAATGGCCTCAGCTGGCAACATACTCACTGGTGAAATTTGGTTAGCCTCAGCCAGTAGCACAGGCCCTGTTGTAATGTGGATGGCTTCATCTAACAACACTGGCCCTGGTGAAATGTGGATGGTAATGTCCAGTACCACAGACCCTGGTGTAATGTGGATGGTCTTAGCCAACAACATTGGCCCCGGTGAAATGTGGATGGTATTGGCCAGCACCACAGGCCCTGATGTAATGTGGATGGCATCAGCCAGCAGCACAGGCCCTGGTGTGTTGAAGATGGCCTCACAGGAAGAACAGGCCATGGTGTAATGTGGATTGCCTCTGCCAGCAGCACAGGACCTGGTGTAATGTGAATGGCCTCATCTAACAACACTGGCCCTGGTGAAATGTGGATGGTAATGGCCAGTACCACAGACCCTGGTGTAATGTGGATGGCCTTAGCCAACACCACCGGCCCTAGTGTTGTTAAGATGGCCACACAGGAAGCACTGTCCCTGGTGTAATGTGGATGGTATTGGCCAGCACCACAGGCCCTGGTGTGGTGAAGATGGACTCACAGGAATCACTGGCCCTGCTGCAAATTGGATGGCATCATCCAACACCACTGGCCCCGGTGCAATGTGGATGGCATCAGCCATCAACACACTCCCTTGTGTATTGTGGATGGGCTGGGCCAGCAACACACTCCCGTGTGTTTTGTGGATGGCAACAGCCAGCAACACAATCCCTTGTGTATTGTGGATGGGCTAAGCCAGCAACACAGGCCCTGGTGAAATGTGGATGGTTTCAGCCAGCACCACAGGCCCTGGTTTAATGTGGATGGCATCAACGAGTAGCACAGGCTCTGGTGTAATGTGGATCGCATCAGCCAGCAACACAGGCTCTGGTGAAATGTAGATGACCTCAGACAGCAGCGCAGGCCCTGCTGTCGTGATGTTGGCCTCACAGGGAGCACTAGCCCTGGTGCAATGTGGATGGCCTAAGTCAGCAATACAGGCCCTGTTGTAATGTGGATGATCTCATCTACCAACACTGGCCCTGGTGAAATGTGGATGGTAATGCCCAGCACCACTGTCCCTGGTGCAATGTGGATGGCCTCAGCAAGCAACACTGGCCCTGGTGAAATGTGAATGGTATTGGCCAACACCACAGGCCCTGCTGTAATGTAGATGGTTTCGGCCAGCAACACAGGCCCGTGGGTAATGTGGATGACGAGTAGCAAAGGCCCTTGTGTAATGTGGATGGTATCAGCCAGCAGCACAGGCCCTGGTCTGGTGAAGATGAACTCACAGAAATCACTGTCCCTGGTGTAATTTGGATAGCATCAGCCAGCAGCAAAGACCCTGGTCTGGTGAAGATGGCCTCAGCCAACAGCACCGACCCTGGTGTTGTGAAGATGGCCTCACAGGGAGCTCTGGCCATGGTGAAATGTGGATGGCATCAGCGACTAGCAGAGGCCCTGGTGTATTGTGGATTCATCAGCCAGCAACACAGGCCCTGTTTAAATGTAGTTGGCCTCAGCTAACAACACAGGCCCTGGTGAAATGTAGTTGGCCTCAGCCAGCAACACAGGCCCTGGTGAAATGTAAATGGCCTCAGCCAGCAACACAGGCCCTGTTGTAATGTGGATGGCATCAGCCAGCAATGCAGGCTCTGGTCAAATGTAGATGGCCTCAGACAGAAACGCAGGCCCTGCTGTCGTGATGTTGGCCTCACAGGGAGCACTAGCCCTGTTGTAATGTGGATGGCCTCAGCCAGCAATACAGGCCCTGGTCTGGTAAAGTTGGCCTCAGGCAGAAACACAGTTACTTTTGTGGTGAAGATGGCCTCACAGGGAGCACTGACCCCGGTGTAATGTGGATGGAATAAGCCAGTAGCACAGGCCCTTGTGTATTGTGGATGGCATCAGCCAGTAGCACAGGTCTTTGTGTATTGTGGATGGTATGAGCCACCAACACAGAACCTGGTGAAATGTAGTTTGCCTCAGCCAGTAACACTGGCTCTGGTGAAATGTGGATGGTAATGGCCAGCACCACAGACCCTGGTGTAATGTGGATGGCCTTAGCCAACACCACTGGCCCTGGTGAAATGTGGATGGTATCGGAAAGCACCAAAGGCCCTGCTGTAATGTGGAAAGCCTCAGCCAGCAACACACGCCCTGGTGAAATGTAGATGGCCTCAGCCAGCAACATACGCCCTGGTGAAATTTGGCTGGCCTCAGCCAGTAGCACAGGCCCTGGTCTGGTATATAATGCCTAGGGCAGAAGCAAAGTTTTGGTGTGGTGAAGGTGGTCTCACATGGAGCACTGACCCTGGTGTAATGTGGATGGAATCAACCAGTAGCACAGGCCTTTATGTATTGTGGATGGCATTAGCCACCAACACAGGACCTGGTGAAATGTAGTTGGCCTCAGCCATGAACACAGGCTCCGGTTAAATGTAGATGGCCTTAGACGGGAACATACGCCCTGGCGAAATGTGGATGGCCTTAGCCGACACCAATGGCCCTGGTGAAATGTGGATGGTATCGGCAAGCAGCACAGGCCCTGGTGTTATCTGGATGGCCTCAGCACACAGTACATTCCCTGGTGTAATGTGGAAGGCCTTAGCCAACACTAGTGTCCCTGGTGAAATATGGATGGTATCGGCAAGCACCACAGGCCCTGGTGAAATGTGGAGTGCCTCAGCCAACAGCACAGGCACTAGTGTGGTTAACATGGCCTCACAGGATAAACTGTCCCTGGTGTAATGTAGATGGTACTGGCCAGCACCAAAGGCCCTGGTGTATTGTGCATGTCCTCAGCCAACACCACTGGCCCTGGTGTAATGGGGATGGCATCAGCAAGTAGCACAGGTCTTTGTGTATTGTGGATGGCATCAGCCACCAACACAGGACCTGGTGAAATGTGAATGGTATTGGCCAACACCACAGGCCCTGCTGTAATGTAGATGGTTTCGGCCAGCAACACAGGCCCGTCGGTAATGTGGATGACGAGTAGCAAAGGCCCTTGTGTAATGTGGATGGTATCAGCCAGCAGCACAGGCCCTGGTCTGGTGAACATGGACTCACAGAAATCACTGTCCCTGGTGTAATTTGGATGGCATCAGCCAGCAGCAAAGACCCTGGTCTGGTGAAGATGGCCTCAGCCAACAGCAAAGGTCCTGGTGTTGTGAAGATGGCCTCACAGGGAGCTCTGGCCATGGTGAAATGTGGATGGTATCGGAAAGCACCAAAGGCCTTGCTGTAATGTGGAAAGCCTCAGCCAGCAACACACGCCCTGGTGAAATTTAGCTGGCCTCAGCCAGTAGCAAAGGCCTTGTTTAAATTTGGATTGCATCAACCAGCAACACAGGCCCTGGTGAAATGTGGATGGTATTGGCCAGCACCAAAGGCCCCGGTGTAATGTAGATGGCACCAGCCACCAACACAGGACCTGGTGAAATATAGTTGGACTCAGCCATGAACACAGGCCCCGGTTAAATGTAGATGGCCTTAGTCGGGAACATACGCTCTGGGGAAATGTGGATGGCCTTAGCCGACACCAATGGCCCTGGTGAAATGTGGATGGTATCGGCAAGCAGCACAGGCCCTGGTGTAATCTGGATGGCCTCAGCCAACACCACTGGCCCTGGTGTAATGGGGATGGCATCAGCAAGTAGCACAGGTCTTTGTGTATTGTGGATGGCATCAGCCACCAACACAGGACCTGGTGAAATGTAGTTGGCCTCAGCCTTGAACACAGGCCCTGGTGAAATGTAAATGGCCTCAGCCGGAAACATACTCCCTGGTGAAATTTGGTTAGCCTCAGCCAGTAGCACAGGCCCTGTTGTAATGTGGATGGCTTCATCTAACAACACTGGCCTTGGTGAAATGTGGATGGTAATGTCCAGTACCACAGACCCTGTTGTAATGTGGATTGCCTTAGCCAACAACATTGGCCCTGGTGAAATGTGGATGGTATCGGCAAGCACCACAGGCCCTCGTGAAATGAGGATGGTATTGGCCAGCACCACAGACCCTGATGTAATGTGGATAGCATCAGCCAGCAGCACAGCCCCTGGTGTGTTGAAGATGGCCTCACAGGAAGAACAGGCCATGGTGTAATGTGGATTGCCTCTGCCAGCAGCACAGGACCTGGTGTAATGTGGATGGCCTCATCTAACAACACTGGCCGTGGTGAAATGTGGATGGTACTGGCCAGTACCACCGACCCTGGTGTAATGTGGATAGCCTTAGCCAACACCACCGGCCCTAGTGTGGTTAAGATGGCCACACAGGAAGCACTGTCCCTGGTGTAATGTGGATGGTATTGGCCAGCACCACAGGCCCTGGTGTGGTGAAGATGGACTCACAGGAATCACTGGCCCTGCTGCAAATTGGATGGCATCAGCCAGCAACACAGGCCGTTGTGTATTGTGGATACCTCAGCCACCAACACAAGCTATGTTTAAATGTAGTTGGCCTCAACCATGAACACAGGCCTTGGTGAAATGTAGATGACCTAAGCCGGCAACATACTCCCTGGTGAAATGTCGTTAGCCTCAGCCAGTAGCACAGGCTCTGGTGAAATATAGATGGCCTCAGACAGCAGCACAGGCCCTGGTGTGCTGAAGATGGCCTCACAGGGAACACAGGCCCTGGTGCAATGTGAATGGCCTCAGACAGCAACACAGGCCCTGGTGTAATGTGAATGTTCTCATCCAACACCACTGGCCCTGGTGCAATGTGGATGGCCTCAGCCAGCAATACAGGCCCTGTTGTAATGTGGATGACCTCATCTACCAACACTGGCCCTGGTGAAATGTGGATGGTAATTGCCAGCACCACTGTCCCTGGTGTAATGTGGATGGCTTCAGCAAGAAACACTGGCCCTGGTGAAATGTGAATGGTATTGGCCAACACCACAGGCCCTGCTGTAATGTAGATGGTTTCGGCCAGCAACACAGGCCCGTGGGTAATGTGGATGACGCGTAGCAAAGGCCCTTGTGTAATGTGGATGGTATCAGCCAGCAGCACAGGCCCTGGTCTGGTGAAGATGGACTCACAGGAATCACTGTCCCTGGTGCAATTTGGATGGCATCAGCCAGCAGCAAAGACCCTCGTCTTTTGAAGATGGCCTCAGCCAGCAGCACAGGCCCTGGTGTTGTGGATGGCCTCACAGGGAGCTCTGGCCATGGTGAAATGTGAATGGCATCAGCGACTAGCACAGGCCCTTGTGTATTGTGGATTCATCAGCCAGCAACACAGGCCCTGTTTAAATGTAGTTGGCCTCAGCTAACAACACAGGCCCTGGTGAAATGTAAATGGCCTCAGCCAGTAACACAGGCCATGGTGTAATGTGGATGGCATCAGCCAGCAATGCAGGCTCTGGTCAAATGTAGATGGCCTCAGACAGCAGTGCAGGCCCTGCTGTCGTGATGTTGGCCTCACAGGGAGCACTAGCCCTGTTGTAATGTGGATGGCCTCAGCCAGCAATACAGGCCCTGGTCTGGTAAAGTTGGCCTCAGGCAGAAACACAGTTGATAGGTTTGTAGCTTGAACCTATCCGCTGGAACGTTGAGGACAATATAATTACACAGCGAAGCAAGACACGAGTAGGCAAAGTTCTTCATGCTACTCATGCATGAGGGAGTCCTGCCTGGAGCCGCGTGTCGTTCCACCACTTGACCTCCGTCAGACTCTCAGCCAGGCTCCCCATAGCACTCCTTTTATTGTGGTTACATGAATATGCATAGGGTCATTAACATATGACATCTTACATAGGTATACATGTGAACAAAGAATACTGTGTGTGTGTGTGTGTGTGTGTGTGTGTGTGTGTGTGTGTGTGTGTGTGTGTGTGTGTGTGTGTGTGTGTGTGTGTGTGTGTGTGTGTGTGTGTGTGTGTGTGTGTGAGGTCAAGGTGTTAACATGTGAAGGTGCCAGGAGCGGGTCCATCTGAACAAAAGGCTCTTATACTTAAACAGATATACGTGTGTTTGATAAACCATATATCAGAAAGAGAAGATACGACCTCTCCTAGGAGGTGTGTGATCTATGCCAGAACACTCTGTAGAGGGAGTGAACGCACTCCCCCTTCATGCTACTCAGAGCCGTTACAGACCTCCTAGGATGAGACATTCTTTCAATCTACAAATGATTATACACTTCTAAGCATATGTGGGTAAATATTTCTAAGCATAAATGACAATCAACAATACAAAACCTAACATTCCCCCCTTTTTGACAATTATGCTAGAAAAGTTCCCAGTTATGAATACCTCATGTCTGATAGTTTCAATGCAAACATTTTTATACTCAGCATATGTCAAATTACCCTAAATTACTGTAAAAGTACACAGTTTAACAAATGTATCAGCAGTTATCCCATTTCTCATTAATCTCATCCAATGGCAAACTGCATCCTACGAGCAAACAAAGAAATTGTTAATGTAATAGTTGAAATAAGAAAGTAACATTTTCAAAAACATCTCAGCTTGGTGGTGCTTCCTCCGGGTGTGCATCAACTTCACAACAGGAGAAGAATCATCAGCTAGATTCACTCCAAACCAACCATCAGCTGCACAACACACAACATAAGCCTAATGTCTTATTAGCTATGAGTTTAGTCACCAGGTCTGTGCTCTTCACTCATTTAGGCCACAGATCTATTCAGTTTTCCTTTTCCTTTCATCATAAAACATGTGACATGCTGTCATGCACTTCACAAAAAAAAAAGTTTGTTCTGACGTATTCAGAGTTGTGTATCTAAATACAGGATTCACTCGCACATCAAAGCAGGAAACTCAGTGTTTTAGAGTCTCCACTCAACACACAACAACTCCAACACATCCCATTCACTCGTGCTAGAATTCAATCACCTTTCATTAATCTAAGAACGATCAACTAATTTGAATCAGCTATTAACCCACTAGGATGACAGGACAACAGAAATGCATGTTCAAAATGTTATCACTAAAAGAGAATTTCCCTCATACAGTAAATTTAGTAGTAAACTTGTGCTGCATCAATCAAGCAGGAAGCTTCTCCCAATTTACTATGTTAACAACTAAATTTATTATCTGATCACTGGTTGGTCAAACCAGAATCTTTTTTCCCACAAAAGTTAAACTGTTGTCCTGCAACCTAGAGAGTCAGTTTTTTGCATTGGATAAATTCAGCATTTGATAACAAGTGTCTGCTAAATTGACACTATTTTAACACTGATGAAAGATAACAAGCTGATTTTCATTGCATGTGTGTTTGTGTTATTAGGCAGGTTTAATGCATGTCTGTGGAGCTGCATATCCAACAGAGCATGTTCTTAAAGCTGCCTTTTCTACACACTTCTCTGCTATTTGATCATTTCTTAACTAATGTGCTATGAGTCCACTGGTATTGGCATCACACGAGGTGACTTGGACAAGATGATAAACAGACTCACACACTTAAGATGTTGTCTAATCTTCATAAGCTCTCTTGTGTTTGGAAGTGTTAGTAGGGTTAATGCATGTTGTGCTTGTGTGTGTGATTTTGTATATGTTTCTATTTTTGCAGTGTTTCAGACCCCTTCACAATTTTCCAACTTAAGCAGTCAGTTTTCTTTTCCCCAGGTTTGCTAACCCAAATTTTGATTTCCCCACATTTAACACCAGCACTCCTCTGTGTTCTACTTACTCACTCTGTGTCCTCTCACTCTGTTGTCCTCTCCCACTTCAACAGTCCAACAGCCGGCAGTTCTCCTTCAGCTTTGTCCTGTATTCCACTGTCTCTTCTTGCCATTTTACTCCACAGGTGGCAAATGTCAAACTCCAACTGTTCAGTTCTCCTCAAATGTTTTCTTCACATGCACAGTGAAGTTTCAGCTTGTTGTAAACACAGTGCCATTCATCCGATAAGTCAGGATGATGGGTTTGCTCTTCTTCTCTGATGCTGTTTGTCCACATTGCTGCTGCTTTGCTGGGACTCTTTGCTTAGGACTTGCTGCTGTCTCTTTATCATGTTATTGCTTTGGAGCTGCATTCCTTGTCTTCAGGGAGGAGTGAGAGCTTGATTGTGAGGTTGAGAGACACATGGTCTGTAAATAAGTCAGCCAGAAACTTGGCCTGCATGTTTCCAATGATGTTAAACTATAACTTTCTTCCGACTGCTGCATGTGGAAAATTGATTCAGGTCTGCTTTTCACCTGAAAGTGACAAACTAAGACATGTTCATTATTATCATCACTGCTTTTTTTTGTCTTTTCTTAAAAGCAGAAAATAAGATTGTAGTTGTTCTTGGTTGATCAACACAAAACCTTTTTCCTATTATTATTTTTCATCTACAATATAAATTCTTTTACACAGCGCACAAAAACACTGTGACGTCAAACACATTCACACTCACTTTTTCATCTGCATAAATAAATCATATGGCTGATGATATGTGCCATGGTGATCCATATGTATGATCACAAGTTTATTTAATTATTTTCAACCCAACAAAACAAATAAACAAAAACATGATGCTGATGCTATGAACACTCCACACACATGAGTCAAGATGCAGAAAAACTGCTCACGGAAACGCTGCACACTCCAGTTATCACAGTTATCAGAGCTCTGTTTCCCTCTCTTTGAGTAGTTCTCAGACAGCTCTTGATCTGATAATGTGTAGCTTGCTCATCAGCTCAGAAGAAAAAAACCGCAACGCAACATCACACAGTTGTTGCATGCTCTGCCCACAGTGGCAAAGTCTTACACTTTCATATTCAATTCAGCTTCTCCATCATGTACTTTTAGATGTTTCATACAGGGTTCAGCATATTAGTTGTTTTCACAGGTGTGCTCTATATCTCAACAATAGCTCATAATAAGACGACAGTCTTTCACACAGATCAAGTGCCTCTATGCACTTCATTAGTTTAAATATTTGCCTATATCACTTCACCTCATATGTCATTGTACTGAATTTGAGCAACTTTTAACAATTATCCACCTCAATTAAATTTTATGGTCTGGCACACAGGCTGCTGTCGATCAGGGCAAGCTAAAGAATAAACATTTTGTGTCAGCAAGGGGTGGGGGAAAGCCATTCACCACAGCACATCTCAAGTGCTGCTGATGTGGCAGGCCTTCTCCACACGCTCTTCAAGGCTGGTGTGTTTTCTGAAAACTTCTGACATTTGAATCTCTTCCATTTATAAGCCTGCGATTAACCGCACGGCTCAGGTCCGCGTGAAACCCGCGCGCAGCTGTTGAGCCGCCGCTCTCTCACATTTTTATTTAAATACTTTGTGCTGCCAGGAGCAAAGTCCAGCACAAACGTCTGTCTCCCTCCGACTCACTCTTGGTTGCTTAGAAACCCATGATAACAACAACAGTCGGTGTCACAGACCACGTGTTCTGCTCCGCACACACTCACACAACAACGACGACGACGACGACGACAACAACACAAAATAGGCCTACTCCGGACTCACACCGGACCGCTCGGGACCCTGACCCAGTTGTGGGACGCTCACCCAGTCGCGCGACAAAACCCAATGAAGGGACGCTCGGGGGACACACACCCAGGGCGATTTCAAAACTGGACACTCACCGGACGCTTGGGCCCTTGGGCGATTTAACCAAAACCTCTTTTTCGGGACACTAACCCAGTTCTGCGGTTATAGAGTCGCTCTCTCAACTTACTCGGTGTTGCTTAGCGTGTAATATCAGCCTCGAATCCCGCCGATCGTCATTCATCGAGGAGAAAAGACAGACAGCGAATCCACAGGAACTTCCTGGCTGACGTCAGTCTTTCAGCGTGCCTCTTCTCCCCTCGGTGAATGTCGACTCCAGGGATCCAGCTCGAAGGACCAATTAATGATAGGTTTGTAGCTTGAACCTATCCGCTGGAACGTTGAGGACAATATAATTACACAGCGAAGCAAGACACGAGTAGGCAAAGTTCTTCATGTTACTCATGCATGAGGGAGTCCTGCCTGGAGCCGAGTGTCGTTCCACCACTTGACCTCCGTCAGACTCTCAGCCAGGCTCCCCATAGCGCTCCTTTTATTGTGGTCACATGAATATGCATAGGGTCATTAACATATGACATCTTACATAGGTATACATGTGAACAAAGAATACTGTGTGTGTGTGTGTGTGTGTGTGTGTGTGTGTGTGTGTGTGTGTGTGTGTGTGTGTGTGTGTGTGTGTGTGTGTGTGTGTGTGTGAGGTCAAAGTGTGACCCTGTGAAGACTCCCCAAACGCTGGTGCCAGGAGCGGGTCCATCTGAACAAAAGGCTCTTATACTTAAACAGATATACGTGTGTTTGCTAAACCATATATCAGAAAGAGAAGATACGACCTCTCCTAGGAGGTGTGTGATCTATGCCAGAACACTCTGTAGAGGGAGTGAACGCACTCCCCCTTCATGCTACTCAGAGCCGTTAAAGACCTCCTAGGATGAGACATTCTTTCAATCTACAAATGATTATACACTTCTAAGCATATGTGGGTAAATATTTCTAAGCATAAATGACAATCAACAATACAAAACCTAACAACAGTTACTTTTGTGGTGAAGATGGCCTCACAGGGAGCACTGACCTCGACACCAATGGCCCTGGTGAAATGGGGATGGTATCGGCAAGAAGCACAGGCCCTGGTGTAATCTGGATGGCCTCAGCAAACAGCACATTCCCTGGTGTAATATGGAAGGCCTTAGCCAACACCAGTGTGCCTGGTGAAATATGGATGGTATCGGCAAGCACCACAGGCCCTGGTGAAATGTGGAGTGCCTTAGCCAACAGCACTGTCCCTGGTGTAATGTGGATGATACTGGCCAGCACCAAAGGCCCTGGTGTATTGTGCATGTCCTCAGCCAACACCACTGGCCCTGGTGTAATGGGGATGGAATCAGCAAGTAGCACAGGTCTTTGTGTATTGTGGATGGCATCAGCCACCAACACAGGACCTGGTAAAATGTAGTTGGCCTCAGCCTTGAACACAGGCCCTGGTGAAATGTAAATGGCCTCAGCCGGCAACATACTCCCTGGTGAAATTTGGTTAGCCTCAGCCAGTAGCACAGGCCCTGTTGTAATGTGGATGGCCTCATCTAACAACACTGGCCCTGGTGAAATGTGGATGGTAATGTCCAGTACCACAGACCCTGGTGTAATGTGGATGGCCTTAGCCAACAACAGTGGCCCTGGTGAAATGTGGATGGTATCGGCAAGCACCACAGGCCCTGGTGAAATGTGGATGGTATTGGCAAGCACCACAGGCCCTGATGTAATGTGGATGGCATCAGCCAGCAACACAGGCCCGGGTGTGCTGAAGGTGGCCTCACAGGGAGCACAGGCCCTGGTGAAATATAGATGGCCTCAGACAGCAGCACAGGCCCTGGTGTGCTGAAGATGGCCTCACAGGGAGCACAGGCCCTGGTGCAATGTGAATGGCCTCAGCCAGCAACACAGGCCCTGGTGTAATGTGAATGTCCTCATCCAAGACCACTGGCCCCGGCGCAATGTGGATGGCATCAGCCAGTAGCACAGGCCCTTGTGTATTATGGATGGCAACAGCTAACAACACACTCCCTTGTGTCTTGTGGATGGGCTAAGCCAGCAACACAGGCCCTGGTGAAATGTGGATGGTATAGGCCAGCACCAAAGGCCCTGGTGAAATGTAGATATCCTCAGCCGGCAACATACGCCCTGGTTAAATGTAGTTGGCCTCAGCCAGTAGCAGAGGCCTTATTGAAATATGGATGGCCTCATCTAACAACACTGGCCCTGGTGAAATGTGGATGGTATTGGCCAGCACCACAGGCACTGGTCTGGTGAAGATGGACTCACGGGAATCACTGGCCCTGCTGCAAATTGGATGGCATCAGCCAGCACCACTGGCCCTCGTGTATTGGGGATGGCATCAGCCAGTAGAACAGGCCATTGTGTATTGTGGATCACATCAGCCAGCAACACAGGCCCTGGTGAAATGTGGATGGTTTCAGCCAGCACCACAGGCCCTGGTTTAATGTGGATGGCATCAACGAGTAGTACAGGCTCTGGTGTAATGTGGATCGCGTCAGCCAGCAACACAGGCTCTGGTGAAATGTATATGACCTCAGACAGAAGCGCAGGCCCTGCTGTCGTGATGTTGGCCTCACAGGGAGCACTAGCCCTGGTGCAATGTGGATGGCCTAAGCCAGCAATACAGGCCCTGTTGTAATGTGGATGACCTCATCTACCAACACTGGCCCTGGTGAAATGTGGATGGTAATGGCCAGCACCACTGTCCCTGGTGCAATGTGGATGGCCTCAGCAAGCAACACTGGCCCTGGTGAAATGTGAATGGTATTGGCCAACACCACAGGCCCTGCTGTAATGTAGATGGTTTCGGCCAGCAACAGAGGCCCGTGGGTAATGTGGATGACGAGTAGCATAGGCCCTTGTGTAATGTGGATGGTATCAGCCAGCAGCACAGGCCCTGGTCTGGTGAAGATGGCCTCACAGGAAACACTGTCCTTGGTGTAATTTGGATCGCATCAGCCAGCAGCAAAGACCCTGGTCTGGTGAAGATGGCCTCAGCCAGCAGCACAGGCCCTGGTGTTGTGAAGATGGCCTCACAGGGAGCTCTGGCCATGGTGAAATGTGGATGGCATCAGCGACTAGCAGAGGCCCTGGTGTATTGTGGATTCATCAGCCAGCAACACAGGCCCTGTTTAAATGTAGTTGGCCTCAGCTAACAACACAGGCCCTGGTGAAATGTAAATGGCCTCAGCCAGCAACACAGGCCCTGGTGTAATGTGGATGGCATCAGCCAGCAATGCAGGATCTGGTCAAATTTAGATGGCCTCAGACAGCAGCGCAGGCCCTGCTGTCGTGATGTTGGCCTCACAGGGAGCACTAGCCCTGTTGTAATGTGGATGGCCTCAGCCAGCAATACAGGCCCTGGTCTGGTAAAGTTGGCCTCAGGCAGAAACACAGTTACTTTTGTGGTGAAGATGGCCTCACAGGGAGCACTGACCCCGGTGTAATGTGGATGGAATCAGCCAGTAGCACAGGCCCTTGTGTATTGTGTATGGCATCAGCCAATAGCACAGGTCTTTGTGTATTGTGGATGGTATGAGCCACCAACACAGAACCTGGTGAAATGTAGTTTGCCTTAGCCAGTAACACTGGCCCTGTTGAAATGTGGATGGTAATGGCCAGCACCATAGACCCTGCTGTAATGTGGAAAGCCTCAGCCAGCAACACACGCCCTGGTGAAATGTAGATGGCCTCAGCCAGCAACACACGCCCTGGTGAAATTTAGCTGGCCTCAGCCAGTAGCAAAGGCCCTGGTTAAATTTGGATTGCATCAACCAGCAACACAGGCCCTGGTGAAATGTGGATGGTATTGGCCAGCATCAAAGGCCCTGGTGTAATGTAGATGGCATCAGCCAGCAAGACATGCCCTGGTGAAATGTAAATGGCCTCAGCCAGCAACACAGGCCCTGGTGAAATGTAGATGGCCTCAGCCAGCAACGCAGGCTCTGGTCAAATTTAGATGGCCTCAGACAGCAGCACAGGCCCTGGTGTGGTGAAGATGGCCTCACAGTGAGCATTAGCCCTGGTGCAATGTGGATGGCCTCAGCCAGCAATACAGGCCCTGTTGTAATGTGGATGACCTCATCTAACAACACTGGCCCTGGTGAAGTGTGGATGGTAATGGCCAGCACCACTGTCCCCGGTGTATTGTGGATGGCCTCAGCAAGCAACACTGGCCCTGGTGAAATGTGAATGGTATTGGCCAACACCAAAGGCCCTGCTGTAATTGTTACGATATTACTTCAGGGAGCAGACATGACACCGTCTTGGGTTTTAGCCATCACTTTTTTATTATCTCCACACCACCCTCCGGTGGCTTCCACATGAACTGCACCTTAAACAACAACTGTTCACTCATATCATGACATCCCCCTTTTTTTTTTTTTTTCAACAACAGGGGCAAACAACAAAGTAACTCACAACTCCACTCAAGGCCCACGACCAGTGGAAAAAAGAAAGGGAGAAAAAAATAAATGCTTCTTGGCATACTCACATTTCTCTCTAGTGAACATATTTTTTCTTCCCAGTTTTTTTTTTTTTTTTATCAAAGCATGTGCTCAAAACATAATGTTCATTTTATTCCTCAATTAGCCTTCTGGGCTTGGAAACAATACGTCCACTCGCAGTTTTGGGTGGGGAACTTGGAAACTCTGTGGGAGTGACATTTGTACTTTGCATGTCCATCTCACTTTGTCCCTGTGTTTTATCACACTCATTCTGCTGTGTCACGTTTTGATTGTCCCTTGTCCCTTAGAAACTTTCTGTTCCTTCTATATGTCTGTCCATCAGGCATCTGAACAACATAAGATCTTGGATGTTCAGATAAACCTGTCACCTGAGCTGGATTCCATACACCCTGTTGCCACATTCTGACAGTGTCACCAACCTGCAGTTGCTTAAGTGCTTTGGTTCCTTGGTTGAAGTATTCTCTCTGTTTCTGTTGTCTTGTTTCTAACAACTGCTGCACTGTCTTAGTGACCATGTGGGGTTTCAATCTTTGCGATGTTGTTGGAAGTCTTGTTCTTAGTCATAGACCCATTAGCAGCTGGGCTGGTGACGCTCCAATGTCCTCCAACGGTGTACTCCTCAGATTTATTAATGATAGATACGGGTCATTCCCCTCGGCTTTTGCCTTTTTTAACAAGAGTTTCACTGTTTGTACTCCTCTCTCTGCCATTCCGTTTGACTGTGCATGGTGGGGGCTCGTAGTGTTGTGACAAAACTCCCACTCTTTTGCAAAGTCTTGGAATTCACGGGAGCTGAACTGTGGTCCGTTGTCTGAAATCACCGTTTCAGGAATCCCGTGTCTGGCAAATTGTGACTTAAGATGAGTGATAACTGTTGCACTTCTTGTGTCTGACTTCAGCCACTCAACCTCAATGAACTTGGAATAGTAATCCACTAAGAGGAGATATTCCTGCTGGTCAAAAGTAAATAGGTCCACACCTATCTTCTGCCAAGGTCTTTCAGGAACACTATGTGGATGTAGTGGTTCTTTGTTCTGTCGTTTCTGGTGAGTACTGCACACATCACAGCAGTTCACCATCTCTGTGATACTCTGTGACATTCCAGGCCAAAAGAGTACTTCTCTCGCTCTGCGTCGGCAGCTTTCAATACCCAAGTGACCCTCGTGAATGCGCTTTAGCATTTCTGCTCTCAGTGCTGCAGGAACAATAAGCTGCTCTCCTTTGAACAGAACTCCATCCACTACTGAAATTTGTTCCCTGTAATTCCAATACGCTTGGATTTCTGTTGCAGCTTGGTTTCTTGTTTCTGGCCATCCATTCAGAACTGTCTCTGTAAGTTTAGTCAGTGTCATATCATTCCTTGTTTCCTTTCTGAATTCCTTTAGTTTTGCACTTGTCACAGGTAAGTTGGAAATTACCATGTGCACCTGGTCTTCTATCTCATTATCAGATGAGCTGGTCACTGGCAAATATGCTCTGGATAATGTGTCTGCGATGTACATTTCATTTCCTGGCTTGTACTGTACTTGTACCTGATATTTTTGCAGTCTCATTAGGAGTCTCTGTATTCTTGCTGGAGCACTGCTCAATGGCTTTTTCATTATCACTTCTAGTGGTTTGTGATCTGACTCCACGTTCACTTCTCTGCCATACACATACTGATGGAAACGCTCTGCACCAAACACAATTGCCAACATCTTTTCTATTTGTGCATAACGCTGTTCAGTCTCTGTTAATGAGCGTGATGCATAAGCAACTGGCTTGCCATCTTGTAGTAAGACAGCACCGAGTCCACTTTTAGAAGCATCGACAGATAGTGTTACTGGAAGCTGTACATCATAGTATCTGAGCACAGGAGCTTCAGTAAGAATTGTTTTCAATTTGTTGAATGCGTGCTGATGCTCACCTTCCCACTGCCATGCAGCATCATCTCTGGTAAGGCCGCGTAATGGCGCTGTGTGTTGTGACATGTTTGGAATGAACTTTGCTAGGTATGTCACCATACCCAGAAATCGCTCCACATCTTTTTTGCACTCTGGTGTAGGCATTTTCTTTACTGCCTCTATCTTGCTCTGATCTGGTTTCAAACCATCTGCCGAGAAGATGTGACCAAGGTATTTAATTTCCTCCAGGCCTACCTTGCATTTGTCCTTGTTCAGCTTAAAATTTTTTGCTCTTGCTCTCTCCAGCACTTGCCTCAGTCTGTCGTCATGCTGTACTTTAGTCTCTCCCCAGATCAAAAGGTCGTCTTTGTATGTCTCGACGCCATCAATCCCCTCAAACAGCTGCCTCACCGTCCTGTGGAATACTTCTGGAGCTGAATTAATTCCAAAAGGCAGGCGAAGGAATCTGTAACGACCAAAAGGTGTGTTGAATGTACAGAGACGAGAGCTGGCTTCATCCAATTTAAGTTGCCAAAATCCTGAGCTTGCGTCCAGCACAGTGAAGTATTTGGCCTTTGCCAGTCGGCTCGTTATCTCTTCAACTGTTGGCAACTGGTAGTGCTCTCTCATGACTGCTGTATTGAGATCACATGGATCTAGGCAGACTCTCAGTCATCCAGTAGCCTTTTCCACAATGACGATTGGATTTACCCACTGGGTAGGCTCTTCAATTTTTGTAATCACCTCCATTTTTTCCATTCTGTCCAGTTCTACTTTGAGTTTTTCTCTCAAAGTGACAGGGATTTTTCTCGGTGGATGAACTTTTGGTGCCACACTATCATTAATTTGAATGGTGTGTTCCCCCTCAAGGCAACCTATCCCCTCAAACACATCAGCAAATTCTTTGAAGATGTCCATTTCATCACTTTTATTCAGTGCCATCACTCTCTTGATGAGTCCCATTTCTTCACATGTTTGAATTCCCAGAATTGGCTTGGTTTCTGATTTTATGACAATGAACTCCAAAGCAAAACTTTTCTTTTTGTATTTCACTGCCCAAGTGCACTTTCCTTTAACTGCTATTTTGTCTCCGGTGTATGTTGACAACCTGACATTTGTGGGTCTAAGCATTTGCTTATTTCCTATTCTTCGTAGTAGACTGTAGGGAACCACATTGGCTTGTGCACCAGTATCAAGTTTGAATTTCACAGGTTTGTGGCCAACTTTTATTTCTACAGTCCATTCATCTGTTCGTGTCTGTGTTTTTGCATTTACAGCTCCAATGAACAGACTTGCCTGCTGATCCGTAGCTTCATCGGCGACAGTGTGCACTTTTCTCGATCTACACATTCTGGCAAAGTGATTCATTTTCCCGCAGTGTCATGGATCGCTGTGTGGCAGGCAGGAGGAGGACCCAAAATGCAAAACTCACAGACACGGGGATGAACTCAAAAAATCACAGCTTTAATGCTGGAGAGGCAGAACGTAGGAAATACAAAACTAAACTGGGAAAACTAAATACAAAGCTCGCCAAGAGACACAGGGAGGAACACACACAACATGAGGGAGAACGCGACGCCGAACAGAGGGAGACGCAGACAGAAATACACAGAGGGTTAACGAGGAAAGTGGGAACACACGGGGAACACAGCTGACACAGATAACCATAACGAGACAGGGCGGGTTGAACATAACACTGACGGGAGACGGGCAGAGTCAAACAGGAAGTACAGAGGTTCAGACAGGAGGAGAGAGAGCACGGGGAAAACACAGACATAACGGGCTGGGGAAACATGGAATAAAACATAAGGAGAGACGAGGGCTCACAGATACACAGAGGGGCACACAGGGGGTAAAAGCAACGAAGGGAAAACACTTAGGGAACAACACAACAGGGCAACTCAGGAAACATGGCCTAAATAGGGAACAAAATACAAACATACAAGAAAATTAAGAATACTGGGCCAACATGGCCCAGGACCATGACACGCAGTTCTTGCACTGTTTGCCATAAGCAGGGCATTGGCGTAATGCATGCTTAGTTCCACATCGTTTGCAATTAAACGTGCTTGCTTGGTCTTTGTCGTTCAGTTTCATCTTACTTTGTCTGTCTTTTTTGCATGTCTGCTTATGTCTCACTGCATCTACATCTTTACTTTCATGTGCAGAGACTTGAGCATTGTGATCCTCCTCATGCATTTGCTTGATTTGAGCTTTTGTGGTCTCAGCTGCAATGCAAAGCTGAACTACTTTTTCGAGAGTAATATCATCTTCTCTTAACAGCCTTTCTCTCATTGCATCCGATGTAATTCCACACACTACGCGATCTCTGATGAGGGATTCTTGCAGTTGTCCAAATTCACATGACTTGGCCCTTAGCTTTAGCTCCGTGATGTACTGGCTAATTGGCATATCCCCTTGCACACACGTGAAAAACTTGTACCTTTCATAGGTTATGTTCTTCTTTGGGCTACAGTATTCCTCAAATTTCTCCATTATTTTCATCAGCTTATGCTCATCACCATTTTCCGCAAACGTGAAGGTATTATACACTTCAACCGCTTCCTCTCCAGCAACGTGAAGAAATAGTGAAGACTGTACCTTGGGTGGCTTGCTAGCACCTCCTGTAGCCGCGAGATACAGCTCGAACCGTTGCCGAAACCGTCTCCAATTTTCCGAGAGGTTCCCTTGCAGCAAATAAAGTCCAGCTGGCGGCTTAAGCCCTTCCATGTGTGCGACACTCTTCTATAGCCTTATCAGTTCACTTCTGACACCATGTTACGATATTACTTCAGGGAGCAGACATGACACCGTCTTGGGTTTTAGCCATCACTTTTTTATTATCTCCACACCACCCTCCGGTGGCTTCCACATGAACTGCACCTTAAACAACAACTGTTCACTCATATCATGACAGTAATGTAGATGGTGTCGGCCAGAAACACAGGCCCGAGGGTAATGTGGATGACGAGTAGCAAAGGCCCTTGTGTAATGTGGATGGTATAAGACAGCAGCACAGGCCCTGGTGTGGTGAAGATGGCCTCACAGTGAGCATTAGCCCTGGTGCAATGTGGATGGCCTCAGCCAGCAATACAGGCCCTGGTGTGGTGAAGATGGCCTCACAGGGAGCACATGACCTGGTATAATGAGGATGGCATCAGCCAATAGCACAGGCCCTGGTCTGGTAAATAATGCCTTAGGCAGAAGCAAAGTTTTGGTGTGGTGAAGATGGCCTCACACGGAGCACTGACCCTGGTGTAATGTGGATGGAATCAGCCAGTAGCACAGGCCTTTATGTATTGTGGATGGCATCAGCCACCAACACAGGACCTGGTGAAATGTAGTTGGCCTCTGCCATGAACACAGGCCCCGGTTAAATGTAGATGGCCTTAGTCGGGAACATACGCCCAGGCGAAATGTGGATGGCCTTAGCCGACACCAATGGCCCTGGTGAAATGTGGATGGTATCGGCAAGCAGCACAGGCCCTGGTGTAATCTGGATGGCCTCAGCCAACAGCACATTCCCTGGTGTAATGTGGAAGGCCTTAGCCAACACCAGTGTCCCTGGTGAAATGTGGATGGTATCGGCAAGCACCACAGGCCCTGGTGAAATGTGGAGTGCCTCAGCAGACAGCACAGGCCCTAGTGTGGTTAACATGGCCTCAAAGGAAGCACTGTCCCTGGTGTAATGTGGATGGTACTTGCCAGCACCAAAGGCCCTGGTGTATTGTGCATGTCCTCAGCCAACACCACTGGCCCTGGTGTAATAGGGATGGCATCAGCATGTAGCACAGGTCTTTGTGTATTGTGGATGGCATCAGCCACAAACACAGGACCTGGTGAAATGTAGTTGGCCTCAGCCTTGAACACAGGCCCTGGTGAAATGTAAATGGCCTCAGCCGGCAACATACTCCCTGGTGAAATTTGGTTAGCCTCAGCCAGTAGCACAGGCCCTGTTGTAATGTGGATGGCCTCATCTAACAACACTGGCCCTGGTGAAATGTGGATGGTAATGTCCAGTACCACAGACCCTGGTGTAATGTGGATGGCCTTAGCCAACAACAGTGGCCCTGGTGAAATGTGGATGGTATCAGCAAGCACCACAGGCCCTCATGAAATGTGGATGGTACTGGCCAGCACCACAGGCCCTGATGTAATGTGGATGGCATCAGCCAGCAGCACAGGCCCTTGTGTTGTGAAGGTGGCCTCACAGGGAGCACTGGCCCTGGTGTGGTGAAGATGGCCTCACAGGGAGCACTGGCCATGGTGAAATGTGGATGGCATCAGCCAGCAACACAGGCCCGGGTGTGCTGAAGGTGGCCTCACAGGGAGCACAGGCCATGGTGAAATATAGATGGCCTCAGACAGCAGCACAGGCCCTGGTGTGCTGAAGATGGCCTCACAGGGAGCACAGGCCCTGGTGCAATGTGAATGGCCTCAGCTAGCAACACAGGCCCTGGTGTAATGTGAATGTCCTCATCCAACACCACTGGCCCCGGTGCAATGTGGATGGCATCAGCCAGTAGCAGAGGCCCTTGTGTATTGTGGATGGCAACAGCCAACAACACACTCCCGTGTGTTTTGTGGATGGCAAAAGCCAGCAACGCACTCCCTTGTGTCTTGTGGATGGGCTAAAACAGCAACACAGGCCCTGGTGAAATGTGGATGGTATAGGCCAGCACCAAAGGCCCTGGTGAAATGTAGATGTCCTCAGCCGGCAACATACGCCCTGGTTAAATGTAGTTGGCCTCAGCCAGTAGCAGAGGCCTCATTGAAATATGGATGGCCTCATCTAACAACACTGGCCCTGGTGAAATGTGGATGGTATTGGCCAGCACCACAGGCCCTGGTCTGGTGAAGATGGACTCACGGGAATCACTGGCCCTGCTGCAAATTGGATGGCATTAGCCAGCACCACTGGCCCTCGTGTATTGGGGATGGCATCAGCCAGTAGAACAGGCCATTTTGTATCGTGGATCACATCAGCCAGTAACACAGGACCTGGTGAAATGTGGATGGTTTCAGCCAGCACCACAGGCCCTGGTTTAATGTGGATGGCATCAACGAGTAGCACAGGCTCTGGTTTAATGTGGATCGCATCAGCCAGCAACACAGGCTCTGGTGAAATGTAGATGACCTCAGACAGCAGCGCAGGCCCTGCTGTCGTGATGTTGGCCTCACAGGGAGCACTAGCCCTGGTGCAATGTGGATGGCCTAAGCCAGCAATACAGGCCCTGGTGAAATGTGGATGGTATAGGACAGCACCAAAGGCCCTGGTGAAATGTAGATGTCCTCAGCCGGCAACATACGCCCTGGTTAGTTGGCCTCAGCCAGTAGCAAAGGCCCTATTGAAATGTGGATGGCCTCATCTAACAACACTGGCCCTGGTGAAATGTGGATGGTATTGGCCAGCACCACAGGCCCTGGTCTGGTGAAGATGGACTCACGGGAATCACAGGCCCTGCTGCAAATTGGATGGCATTAGCCAACACCACTGGCCCTCGTGTAATGGGGATGCCATCAGCCAGTAGCAAAGGCCATTGTGTATTGTGGATCACATCAGCCAGCAACACAGGCCCTGGTTTAATGTGGATGGCATCAACGAGTAGCACAGGAGCTGGTGTAATGTGGATCGCATCAGAAGACAACACAGGCTCTGGTGAAATGTAGATGACCTCAGACAGCAGCGCAGGCCCTGCTGTCGTGATGTTGGCCTCACAGGGAGCACTAGCCCTGGTGCAATGTGGATGGCCTAAGCCAGCAATAAAGGCCCTGTTGTAATGTGGATGACTTCATCTACCAACACTGGCCCTGGTGAAATGTGGATGGTAATGGCCAGCACCACTGTCCCTGGTGTAATGTGGATGGCCTCAGCAAGCAACACTGGCCCTGCTGTAATGTAGATGGTTTCGGCCAGCAACACAGGCCCGTGGGTAATGTGGATGACGAGTAGCAAAGGCCCTTGTGTAATGTGGATGGTATCAGCCAGCAGCACAGGTCCTGGTCTGGTGAAGATGGACTCACAGGAATCACTGTCCCTGGTGAAATGTGATTAACCTCAGCCAGTAGCACAGGCCCTGTTGTAATGTGGATGGCATCAGCCAGCAATGCAGGCACTGGTCAAATGTAGATGGCCTCAGACAGCAGCGCAGGCCCTGCTGTCGTGATGTTGGCCTGACAGGGAGCACAGGCCCTGTTGTAATGTGGATGGCCTCAGCCAGCAATACAGGCCCTGGTCTGGTAAAGTTGGCCTAAGGCAGAAACACAGTTACTTTTGTGGTGAAGATGGCCTCACAGGGAGCACTGACCCTGGTGTAATGTGGATGGAATCAGCCAGTAGCACAAGCCCTTGTGTATTGTGGATGGCATCAGCCAGTAGCACAGGTCTTTGTGTATTGTGGATGGTATGAGCCACCAACACAGAACCTGGTGAAATGTAGTTTGCATCAGCCAGTAACACTGGCTCTGTTGAAATGTGGATGGTAATGGCCAGCACCACAGACCCTGGTGTAATGTGGATGGCCTTAGCCAACACCACTGGCCCTGGTGAAATGTGGATGGTATCGAAAGCACCAAAGGCCTTGCTGTAATGTGGAAAGCCTCAGCCAGCAACACACGCCCTGGTGAAATGTAGATGGCCTCAGCCAGCAACACACGCCCTGGTGAAATTTAGCTGGCCTCAGCCAGTAGCAAAGGCCCTGGTTACATTTGGATTGCATCAACCAGCAACACAGGCCCTGGTGAAATGTGGATGGTATTGGCCAGCACCAAAGGCCCTGGTGTAATGTAGATGGCATCGGCCAGCAACACAGGCCCTGGTGAAATGTACATGGCCTCAGCCAGCAACGCAGTCTCTGGTCAAATTTAGATGGCCTCAGAAAGCAGCACAGGCCCTGGTGTCGTGAAGATGGCCTCACAGTGAACATTAGCCCTGGTGCAATGTGGATGGCATCAGCCAATAGCACAGGCCCTGGTCTGATAAATAATGCCTAAGGCAGAAGCAAAGTTTTGGTGTGGTGAAGATGGCCTCACACGGAGCACTGACCCTGGTGTAATGTGGATGGAATCAGCCAGTAGCACAGGCATTTGTGTATTGTGGATGGTATCAGCCCCCAACACAGGACCTGGTGAAATGTAGTTGGCCTCAGCCATGAACACAGGCCCCGGTTGAATGTAGATGGCCTTAGACGGGAACATTCGCCCTGGCGAAATCTGGATGGCCTCAGCCAACAGCACATTCCCTGGTGCAATGTGGAAGGCCTTAGCCAACACCAGTGTCCCTGGTGAAATATGGATGGTATCGGCAAGCACCACAGGCCCTGGTGAAATGTGGAGTGCCTTAGCCAACAGCACAGGCCCTGGTGAAATGTGGATGGTACTGGCCAGCACCAAAGGCCCTGGTGTATTGTGCATGTCCTCAGCCAACACCACTGGCCCTGGTGTATTGGGGATGGCATCAGCAAGTAGCACAGGTCTTTGTGTATTGTGGATGGTATGAGCCACCAACACAGAACCTGGTGAAATGTAGTTTGCCTCAGCCAGTAACACTGGCCCTGTTGAAATGTGGATGGTAATGGCCATAGTTGGTCTCAGCCTTGAACACAGGCCCTGGTGAAATGTAAATGGCCTCAGCCGGCAACATACTCCCTGGTGAAATTTGGTTAGCCTCAGCCAGTAGCACAGGCCCTGTTGTAATGTGGATGGCCTATGCCAGCAACACACGCCCTGGTGAAATGTAGATGGCCTCAGCCAGCAACACACGCCCTGGTGAAATTTAGCTGGCCTCAGCCAGTAGCACAGGCCCTGGTTACATTTGGATTGCATCAACCAGCAACACAGGCCCTGGTGAAATGTGGATGGTATTGGCCATCACCAAAGGCCCTGGTGTAATGTAGATGGCATCAGCCAGCAACACATGCCCTGGTGAAATGTAAATGGCCTCAGCCAGCAACACAGGCCCTGGTGAAATGTAGATGGCCTCAGCCAGCAACGCAGGCTCTGGTCAAATTTAGATGGCCTCAGCCAGCAACACACGCCCTGGTGAAATTTAGCTGGCCTCAGCCAGTAGCACAGGCCCTGGTTAAATTTGGATTGCATCAACCAGCAACACAGGCCCTGGTGAAATGTGGATGGTATTGGCCAGCACCAAAGGCCCTGGTGTAATGTAGATGGCATCAGCAAGCAAGACATGCCCTGGTGTAATGTAGATGGCATCAGCAAGCAAGACATGCCCTGGTGAAATGTAAATGGCCTCAGCCAGCAACACAGGCCCTGGTGAAATGTGGAGAGCCCTAGCCAACATCACAGGCCCTAGTGTGGTTAACATGGCCTCACAGGAAGCACTGTCCCTGTTGTAATGTGGATGGCCTCATCTAACAACACTGGCCCTGGTGAAATGTGGATGGTAATGGCCAGTACCACAGACCCTGGTGTAATGTGGATGGCCTTAGCCAACACCACTGGCCCTAGTGTTGTTAAGATGGCCACACAGGAAGCACTGTCCCTGGTGTAATGTGGATGGTATTGGCCAGCACCACAGGCCCTGGTCTGATGAAGATGGACTCACAGGAATCACTGGCCCTGCTGCAAATTGGATGGAATCAGCCAACACCACTGGCCCTGGTGTAATGGGGATGGCATCAGCCAGCAACACAGGCCCTTGTGTATTGTGGATACCTCAGCCACCAACACAAGCTCTGTTTAAATGTAGTTGGCCTCAGCCAGCAACACAGGCCCTGGTGAAATGTAGATGGCCTCAGCCAGCAACACACGCCCTGGTGAAATTTAGCTGGCCTCAGCCAGTAGCACGGGCCCTGGTTAAATTTGGATTGCATCAACCAGCAACACAGGCCCTGTTGAAATGTGGATGGTATTGGCCATCACCAAAGGCCCTGGTGTAATGTAGATGGCATCAGCCAGCAAGACATGCCCTGGTGAAATGTAAATGGCCTCAGCCAGCAACACAGGCCCTGGTGAAATGTGGAGAGCCCTAGCCAACATCACAGGCCCTAGTGTGGTTAACATGGCCTCACAGGAAGCACTGTCCCTGGTGTAATGTGGATGGCCTCATCTAACAACTCTGGCCCTGGTGAAATGTGGATGGTAATGGCCAGTACCACAGCGCAGGCCCTGCTGTCGTGATGTTGGCCTCACAGGGAGCACTAGCCCTGGTGCAATGTGGATGGCCTAAGCCAGCAATACAGGCCCTGTTGTAATGTGGATGACCTCATCTAACAACACTGGCCCTGGTGAAATGTGGATGGTATTGGCCAACACCACAGGCCCTGCTGTAAATTAGATGGTTTAGGCCAGCAACACAGGCCCGTGGGTAAAGTGGATGACGAGTAGCAAAGGCCCTTGTGTAATGTGGATGGTATCAGCCAGCAGCAAAGACCCTGGTCTGGTGAAGATGGCCTCAGCCAACAGCACAGGCCCTGGTGTGGTGAAGATGGCCTCACAGGAAGCACTGTCCCTGGTGTAATGTGGATGGCATCAGCCAGCAGCAAAGACCCTGGTCTGGTGAAGATGGCCTCAGCCAACAGAACCGACCCTGGTGTTGTAAAGATGGCCTCACAGGGAGCTCTGGCCATGGTGAAATGTGGATGGCATCAGCGACTAGCAGAGGCCCTGGTGTATTGTGGATTTATCAGCCAGAAACACAGGCCCTGGTGAAATGTGGATGGTATTGGCCAGCACCACAGGCCCTGGTCTGGTGAAGATGGACTCACGGGAATCACTGGCCCTGCTGCAAATTGGATGGCATCAGCCAACACCACTGGCCCTGGTGTATTGTGGATACCTCAGCCACCAACACAAGCTCTCATCCATGAACACAGGCCCTGGTGAAATGTAGATGGCCTAAGCCGGCAACATACTCCCTGGTGAAATGTCGTTAGCCTCAGCCAGTAGCACGGGCCCTGGTGAAATATAGATGGCCTCAGACAGCAGCACAGGCCCTGGTGTGCTGAAGATGGCCTCACAGGTAGCACAGGCCCTGGTGCAATGTGAATGGCAACAGCCAGCAACACAGGCCCTGGTGAAATGTGGATGGTATAGGCCAGCACCAAAGGCCCTGGTGAAATGTAGATGTCCTCAGCCGGCAACGTACGCCCTGGTTAAATGTAGTTGGCCTCAGCCAGTAGCAGAGGCCTTATTGAAATGTGGATGGCCTCATCTAACAACACTGGCCCTGGTGAAATGTGGATGGACTCACGGGAATCACTGGCCCTGCTACTAATTGGATGGCCTCAGCCAACAGCAGAGGTCCTGGTGTAATGTAGATGGCATCAGCCAGTAGCACAGGCCCTTGTGTGGTGAAGGTGGCCTCACAGGGAGCACTGGCCCTGGTGTGGTGAAGATGGCCTCACAGGGAGGACTGGCCATGGTGAAATGTGGATGGCATCAGCCAGCAACACAGGCCCGGGTGTAATGTGGATGGCCTCAGAGAGCAGCAGAGGCCCTAGTGTGGTGATGATGACCTCAAAGGAAACACTGGCTCTGGTGTAATGTGGATGGCCACAGCCAACAACAATGGCCCTTGTGAAATGTGGATGGTATTGGCCAGCACCACAGGCCCTGGTGAAATGTGGATGGCCTCAGCCAACACCACTGGCCCTGGATGGGTGAAGATGGCCTCAAAGGCAGCACTGGCCCTGCTGCAATGTGGATTGCATCAGCCAGTAGCACAGGCCCTTGTGTAATGTGGATGGCCTCAGAGAGCAGCACAGGCCCTGGTGTAATGTGGATGGTATTGGCCAGCACCACAGGCCCTGGTGTAATGTGAATGTCCTCAACCAACACCACTGGCCCTGGTGTGGGTAAGTAGTCTTCAGAGTGTCCATTGAAACCGCGTCAACTTGCACCAGCAGGCCAAGAGCTGTAATGGCGGGCAGGCCTAGCAGTGTAGTGCTCAGGTTTCTTACAACATAGACCTTCTCTGTTGACTGTTTTGCTCCGTAGTTGAGCTGTAGCTTTGTAAAACCAGCAACGTCCAGTGGTGTTTTTCCAGGGCTTAACAAAGCTTTTTCTGGCTGATGGAGAACTGGTCTGTGTTCGTTAGCAAAAATCTTTGATAAGTCCGAGTCAGCTATTCCAGGGAGTGCAGAATTATTAGGCAAGTTGTATTTTTGAGGAATAATTTTATTATTGAACAACAACCATGTTCTCAATGAACCCAAAAAACTCATTAATATCAAAGTTGAATGTTTTTGGAAGTAGTTTTTAGTTTGTTTTTAGTTTTAGCTCTTTTAGGGGGATATCTGTGTGTGCAGGTGACTATTACTGTGCATAATTATTAGGCAACTTAACAAAAAACAAATATATACCCATTTCAATTATTTATTTTTACCAGTAAAACCAATATAACATCTCCACATTCACAAATATACATTTCTGACATTCAAAAACAAAACAAAAACAAATCAGCGACCAATATAGCCACCTTTCTTTGCAAAGACACTCAAAAGCCTGCCATCCATGGATTCTGTCAGTGTTTTGATCTGTTCACTATCAACATTTTTCTTCTTTTATACCCCTTCTTGCCAGCCACGCTGTGGAGTACTTGGACGCGTGTGATGGAGCATTGTCCTGCATGAAAATCATGTTTTTCTTGAAGGATGCAGACTTCTTCCTGTACCACTGCTTGAAGAAGGTGTCTTCCAGAAACTGGCAGTAGGACTGGGAGTTGAGCTTGACTCCATCCTCAACCCGAAAAGGCCCCACAAGCTCATCTTTGATGATACCAGCCCAAACCAGTACTCCACCTCCACCTTGCTGGCGTCTGAGTCGGACTGGAGCTCTCTGCCCTTTACCAATCCAGCCACGGGCCCATCCATCTGGCCCATCAAGACTCACTCTCATTTCATCAGTCCATAAAACCTTAGAAAAACCAGTCTTGAGATATTTCTTGGCCCAGTCTTGACGTTTCAGCTTGTGTGTCTTGTTCAGTGGTGGTCGTCTTTCAGCCTTTCTTACCTTGGCTATGTCTCTGAGTATTGCACACCTTGTGCTTTTGGGCACTCCAGTGATGTTGCAGCTCTGAAATATGGCCAAACTGGTGGCAAGTGGCATCTTGGCAGCTGCACGCTTGACTTTTCTTAGTTCATGGGCAGTTATTTTGCGCCTTGGTTTTTCCACACGCTTCTTGCGACCCTGTTGACTATTTTGAATGAAACTAGTGATGGGACGTTCTGTATCGAGGCTTCGGAGCGTGTGTCGAGTAATGGAGGGGGCGTTTCCGCGAAGCGCGTATCGAGGCTTGCTTCATTTATGGGAGGAGCTGAAAATGATGACGTCCGAAGCCTCGCTGCCCGGCTGTACCACGTGACTGGTTCATGAAGTGGTTCGAACTTTGCCGCGAGATATGACAGCGATATAAACCCCTCAGACTTCATTCAAAATGTGGGTGTTTGATGGAGAGTTGCGGTTAGAGAGAGTTTGGAGACCGTTTGGAGGTTTATGAGAGTGAGGAAAGTCAGGAGAGAATGGAGCCAGCTAAGAAGAGGAGGATGTCCTCCCCTGTGTGGGAACATTTTGATTTTATTCCTCCCAACAAGGTATGTAAATTTCTACAGAAGATGTATTTTCATGATACTGATGGTGCAATACAATTTATGTTGAGCTGTCTTGACTTTTGTACAAGGTGAAGTGTTTGCTATGTGCCAGGGAGCTGGGATATAACAACAACATCCATGCTTAGGCACTACAGAGCTTTGCATGAGAATAAGAGGAACACCGATTGTGGAGCAAGACCAGGTGAGCCATCAAATGCAATGATAATATAGCATGCAGTAATGTTACTAAATGATATAACAATATTATACAACTGTTATAAGTTATGTGTGTGATATTTATATTTGTGCTTTGTCTTTATTGTCTTTCCTCAGGAGAACAATCTCAAATAGATGAAGACCTGGTCAGCATGGTGATTGAGGACTCCCAGCCATTTAGCATTGTGGAGGACAAAGGATTCAAAAGATTTGTTAAATCATTAAATCCTAGCTATGTTCTCCCCACTAAAAAGGCCATAAAAGCAGTGAAAATTTAGTTTTTACAGAATAAAATGTGAACAGGCAGGACTGAGGCTCAAAGCCTCAGTGTGTAGCTGTCCATACCTCAACGTTACAAAAGCACAACTACTGTCCACACCCCAACCACACCTCACCTCACAGTAAATGATCATTTCCATTTCAAGCATTTCCAAATAATCATTTCCCATACTGCCACTATAAATATACACAGTATACTGCCATCACTACAATATAGATGTTTTACACACTCCTTTTGTTGTTGACATTTACAGGCTGTGTGCAAAATGCCACACTCTTCAAATTCATGCCAGCTATTATTTTTACGTCCAGTAGGTGTCCTGCTAGAGCAAATGAAGCTTCATGAAGCTTCGCGTTGGGGTGAACCAATTGGATGAAAAGCTTCAGTGCTTCATGGGGCTTCATCTGCCCATCACTAAATGAAACGCTTGATTGTTTGATGATCACGCTTCAGAAGCTTTGCAATTTTGAGACTGCTGCATCCCTCTGCAAGATATCTCACTATTTTTGACTTTTCTGAGCCTGTCAAGTCCTTCTTTTGACCCATTTTGCCAAAGGAAAGGACGTTGCCTAATAATTATGCACACCTGATATAGGGTGTTGATGTCATTAGACCACACCCCTTCTCATTACAGAGATGCACATCACCTAATATGCTTAATTGGTAGTAGGCTTTCGAGCCTATACAGCTTGGAGTAAGACAACATGCATGAAGAGGATGATGTGGACAAAATACTCATTTGCCTAATAATTCTGCACTCCCTGTACAGTCACATCTGCTTCAGTATCCAGTTTGAAAGTGATTTTTGCATCTTTCACTTGTATGATGGCTGTCCACGCCTGGCCGTCACTGGAAACTGAGCCTAGGAAGAAACCGTGCTCCTCTTCCTCCTCAATACTTTGCACTGTCTTGCTTTGTCTGCAGATGCGCTGGTAGTGACCTTTTTTTCCACATAAATGACATTTTGCATCATTTGCTGGGCACTCGGGTTTCGGATGTGGAGAGCCTCCGCACTTGTAGCATTTATTACTTTGTCTCTTGCTATATTGCTGTTGTGTTTTGACAGTTTTATTTTTGAACATGTTGAACTTTGTTTTGTCGTGCTTTTGCATCACTCTGTCAGCTGTTTTCGCATTTACTTGCATTACATTTGTATGCCGGCTTGTACACATACACGAGAGACACGAGAGTTCTTCTTTACTGATGTTTACTGTGCTTCTCTTAACGTACAGGTACACCGTAGAATTGGTGAATACAAATGTACAAGAAAATTATATTTCAGCATTAAAACATATTACAATATAAAATTCACAAAATATAAACAAACATACCACTTTGGCCTGCAAGTAGACAAACTGGTGTAACTGGAACTTAGGGCTTATTTCTTCTTTCTTAGCTTGACTTTTACACGGCTAGACCGTCACCATGCGCAGCTTCTCTGACCTTACTTCCCAAAACAGGAAGTGACCTCTGCCCTTACCTTGTTGCTTTTTGATTTCTTCTGACTGCTTGGCCATATTTATAGCTTTATCCAAGTCCAAGTCTTTTTCCATCTGCATGAGCTCATACAGCCTCGTGTCGGCCAAGCCCACTACTATTCTGTCTCTTATCAGCTCATCGTGGAGCGGTCCGTAATTACAGTGCTCTGCTAATGCATGCAAGTCAGTCACGAATGCATCAACAGTCTCATTCGGCCCTTGTTTGCGCATATTAAAACGTGCACGCTCATAAACAACATTTTTCCTGACAATGAAAAAGTTGTGGAAGCTATCTCTCACTTTAGCATAGTCCCGCTGGTCTACATCACTCAACTTTAGTGGTAGAGCGGTAAGACCAACTCTTTACTCACTGTATTACCATCTCCCGGCATGCATTGCCAGTGCGTAACGCGTAATTACACAATCAAACAACGAACACATACTGCCCATACAACAAATGTACCAGAGACAATTATGAATACACCACACCTCCCACTTCAAACTCAGTGATGTATAAAACAACACATTTGAATGGCACTGGGAGCTCAATTTCCACAAATTTTAACAAGAGAATGTCAAAAACCATTCTGCAGATATTCCAACAGACCTGTTTCTCACTGAAACACTGGCACAGTATAAAATGATAAAACACAAAAACGAGGCTCTTAACTGTTGAATAACTCTAATGCTATAAAAAGCGAGAAACAAATTAACCCAAATATATATTTTTCAATAAAAAAGATCTTACAGTTTTGACATGTGATATGTTGTTTTGTATCATATTAAAAAAACAACATCAATGTTATGCTCGAAACGAGACAGGGAAAATGACAGATCTCGAAAATGCTTTAATGTACGAGCCTAGAAGGAGTTCCTGAAAGCATCACTTCCTGAGGATTTTCTTTCATAGAAGTTTACGTGCCCATTGCTGTTTTTTTTAGCAGCTGCTCTGGCTGATACGTAGATAAAGACAGCGATAGGTCCGCCTGTACCGATGACCAAACAGTGTAAAGACCGGAAACTATCTTCATAACCGACTAACGTCAAACTTGGTAACGCCTTTATGTTCCAAAGTACAACCAGAGTACCGGTTGGCTAACAATTTGTGCAAGAGGTCGCTAGATCAAATGACGTTTTTGTCTGCCAGTTTACTTTTGTTGAAGAGAGTACACATTAAGGTTTGTTTTTACAGCTGTTGTCAGCAAGGAACAAAAATGAGTCGAAGAGGTGAAAGAAACGAGGAAACGGACAAAGCTTCTGTTTCCTCAAATGTCGCAGACGATTCACAGAGGATGACAACAATTTACGCTGTGTATCTCATCGCCGCTTTGGATATCACATGGATGTTTTTACAGTTCTCAGTAACCCCTGTGAGTATATGACACGGGAAGAAGAAGAAGAAGCTGAAATGTCCCTATATTCCCTTTAGTGCGCACAGTTATGATTGAGGCTGGATTTACTGACGTTGATAATGCTATGGCTGAAAATCTCGTTTTAATTAAGAGTGCAAGAATGACCACTGGTCTTATATGAAACACTAACAGTAGCTATTACATACACTTATAGTAAACACTGGAGAAGGGGTATTCATATCACTGAATATCAGTGACACACAGTGAAGCATCCTGCTTTGAAATGTGCTTAATCACTGTGACAAGATAAGATAGGATAAGATGACATTTATTAGTCCCAGACTTGTGAAATTCACTTTGTTAAAGCAGCAGATATGTGGCTGTTCAGGAACATAGGCAGTATTTATACTTTGTATGGATGAGAACTATGCCAGTATGTACACGTAGCAAAGTGTTGTATTGTATTGCTAAATCTTAGGATCTTTACTAAATTTCATACTTAAGAACAGATATTGAAAATTTAGTTCCACTGCAGTGATCGAAAACATAAAGTTAGCCAACAGATTTGGATACACAAAACAAATCTGCAGTATAGAAATGCATTATCGAATACTACCCATGTATTTTCTTCCAGTTATTCTAATTTGGGTCACTCACATTCACAGCTGTGGCAAATTTAGAATCACCAGTTAACCGAACCCCATGCATTTCTTTGGACTGTTGAAGGAAGCTAGAAAGAAAACACAGGGAGAACATGCAAGCTCCACATAGAAAGGCCACTTGTACATGAGTTAATGTTTTATTGTCTTTCCAGGGGCACAAATTTGTAGTTTTTGGCACACTTATCACACATGAAACAGGAGTCAAAATTACATGATTGGAAGCATCAAAACGCCTTTTAACTATAAGCTTTTAAATGTGATAGATTAAATAGAACTACATGTATGTGGCATAATGGAAATAATCATGTTTTAAAATGTAAATTAAGGATTTTGGAAAAGAAGCAGCAGGAAACTGGCAGAAATTTAAATTTCATAATAATCTTAAAAATATAAGCTAACACATCATTTAGTCATAGTCTAGTCATAGTGCAGTAAACATAAGTGACTCTAAAACTTCTCATTCTGTGACGTAAAATCTTCCCAACTTTGAACTCAAAGCTGAGATATGATAAAACAAAAAGGCATAGCAGGACACTCATTGCTGCCACCAAATACCTCCACCAACTCTAACACCAGCAGCACCACCTTCCTCAAATAAGGCCAATGTTCACCTGCAACACAATGCAACCCATTTAAATCAAATTGATTCACCTGGCATTTAGCTCTTTTTCTGTCACCACTTTCCATTTTACATGACATGACTCTGCTGCTAAAGATATCCTATAAAAAGAAGTTAGAGTTTGAACTGGTAGCAGCTCTACCTCGGGCCAGGTGAGTGCCACAGTGACAGTGTTTCTGCATTGTTCAGCAAAACAGTCCATTCAAATTGTGAGATAACCTACACAGAACTAGGCAAGCAAACCAGCCAATGTGTTTCAAAGTGAAAAATATTTGCACAATGTTTAGACAAAGGAGCCACTTCTGTGATAATGGCTGTGGGTGTTCATGAGGTTACCTTGAGCCGTCTTGAAATAATTCCTACATATGCTGAGCATGTCTTGGGTACTTTACCCTCACTCCAAGGACATGCTCATCCCAAACTATCTGAAGCAATTTGCTCAAATGCAGTTCTGAACCTTTCTCTTAATCTGATAAAGGTGCATGTGACAATGCCAAGATTAAATTAGATACTCCCTATCATATTGTTTTCTCATTAGGGTAAATTGGCACAAGTGTTCGTCTTGTGTCCTGCACACTCCCAGTCCTCTCGCCCAAACTGATATATGTACAGTAGTGATGTTGTGTGCTACAAACGCTTCTGACAAAATTTTTCAAAAAACTTAAGTTAATGTGTGAAAACAGCTTCAGTAGGGTTTAGGTTGGGTGCTTTTGGAGTTCTCTGCTTTTTAAATTATTTTTTTTCCAAACTATCATTGCAGAAGTGCGATGTGTTTTGGCTCATGGTTCTATAGAAAAGAAATGAAGGTCCCGCTGATCTTAGGGGTTTGGCCCTGCTGTCCGACTTAAGCACATTTCTAGCAGTAGCAAATTTGCCCCACAACATCAATACAGAAAGTGAACTTACCCTTAGAAAACCCATACAGGGGCCCTAAAGGGCAAAACTGCTGTGGTTCCTGTGTGAGCACACCCACTTGGGTCTTGGGTGGGATGACTGTGGGTTTGCCCTGCCCACACACCCCCACAGTTCATCCACATCTACCCAATGTTGGCCTTGGTATGTTGGCTGGGTATTAGTTCACAGTTCTTCTAAAGTTTATGAATCAATAAAAAAAAAAAAAGGAAGGCCTTGAATGCGAACTCTTGACTGGCATAAACAAGGATGTACTTTTATTGTGTCTGTCAAGACACAAGTTATTTTCTGACACTCATTATCACTTCTATGCTAATGACATTCAGTTGTACATGTCTTTTAAGGTCCAACAGCTGGATAGTCCACTGTTTAGTGATTGGTTCTCTAACAATGACCTCGTCTTAAACTGGTCTTAGTTCATTTTGTTCAGCAGTTAAATCCAGTGTTTAAAGTCTTGGTGTAATATTTGATTCTTCTCTGGGTTTTGGCAGTAAAGTCTATCTTACCAGGAGAGTCTTTTTCCTGTTTTTTTTCTAATTTATGTAACATTTCTGAATTGCAACATATGGTCTCTTTGGTGGATCTGGAGAAAATTAGTCATGCATTTGCATCATTGCACTTAGATTACTGTAATGCCTTGTTTTCTGGCTTGGGTAAATTCTCATTAATGTCTTTCGAAAGCAATAAAGCAAGGGAACTGTAATAAGACTATTAACACATTCAGCAGCCGAGCTCAAATCACTACCATTTTATATTCTTTAAACTGGCTCTCAGTAGATTCTACAATTTGTTTTCACATACAGAGCACTTAATGGCCAGGCTCCGGACTGTTTGCCTTATCTTCTACCAAGCACACCTCTGCTTGTAGGCTTTGATGACAGGCTCAGAATCTAATGGTCATTCCACATACAAAAGGGCAGAGATTTAGAGCAGTCTCTCGCAACAATTAACTTTAGCTGACTCTGTGGACTCTTTCTAAAACCAGTTAAGAATCTTTTTTTAGTTTAATCAGGCTTTTCTTTGATACTTTTAATGATTTTTATTTTCGTTTTGATCTTAAATTGTTTTTGTATTGTTTTTATGGTGTTTAATTTCCTTATTTATTTTACTCGGTTTTGTGACCACTTGTCACAAAAAAATAACGGTCACTTACTTATGTTGCTCTCTATAGTATTTGGCAAAGAAGCTCGGCTTCGACACGTTGTGGTTTGGTTATTTGCAAACTACAGTTGGAGTTATTCAGCTGCTCGGGGGCCCAATGTTTGGAAGGTGAGTTTCTGTTCGCTATTTTTTGCTTGGACATTGCTCTTTACTGTTTGCCAACAGTCGGAACACAGTGTAGAAAAATGTGACTGTAGGGTCTGTTTTTTTTTTTTTTTTGGCAGGTTTGCAGATCTATTTGGGGCACGGACAGCTTTGTCCCTGGCATGTGCTTCAACTGTTGTCTTCTTTCTGCTGCTGGCCACAGCAGACACTCCAGCCATGTTGTTCATCCATAAAATCCCCACAGTCTTTATGCATGTCCTCCCTGGTGAGCATCAAACCTACCGTTTTTTTATCCTTTGCTAACAATGTGGCTGAACTATTTTTACATTTATTCAGATTTATTCTAAATGTTAATTTTATTTATCCTGAATCAAGTTTCACTTGATTTTCTTCTTTGTCCCACCTGTGTCTGCAGCATCACAAATGGTTGTTACAGACCTTACAAAACCTGAGAAACGGGCAGACGCCTTATCCAAGCTTGGTCTGTGTTTTGGCATCGGTATGATAGTTGGCTCCACATTAGGCGGACAGCTGAGCAAACTCTATGGGTTAGTGTCACAGTGTGTATCATTAACAGCAGCACTGGTGTGAAACCAACCTGAGCAACCATTGACTCTTTGACAGAGCCAAAGGAAATAAAAAACATCTCTGGTTTAGGAAGACATTTTGGCTTAGGTTGGAATATTGCGCTTTTATGAAACATGGAATTCAGTCATTGTGTGTGTTTACCAAAAGTGTCCCCCATACAGCACCTTTACTTTGTATTTCTCAGGGAGAAGTTTACTGCATGTTTTGGTACTGCAGGGAGTGCCTTCAGCTTGCTGTTGGTTTTAAAGTTCATCCCCAAAAATACAAAAGCTGAAACAACCAGAGGCAACACTACAGGTAAGACATACCTACTTCTTTTCAACCTAATGGTCTCAGCTGTCTAGGTACAAAGTGGCCTTGGCTTCATGATCACAACAACAGGGATGAGCTGGTAATTTGAATCTAGCTGTCTTCATTGCACACATAAAAATTACTCAACTGGATTTTGTCACTCTCAGCTGCACTCAAACATAGTTTTTGTTATTTTTTTCTTTAAAAAACCATGACTCTGCTCTTACTTTTTTTTTTCTTTCTTTCACATTTGGGATCATCTCATAGCAAACCGTTGATGCCAGTCTTTAAAATTCCATGTAATAATCCAGGTAGATTATTATCAGAATACCACTGAGTCTCTGATGTTGTGTTACTGTATCATCTTCCATAATTACATACTCAAATGTGCTTAAAATTGCAGTGTGCCATTCTTTTCCATATAGATGTATTTTAAAAAGAAAAAAGGTAATACATCTATATTTTTAGAGATGTTTGGAGAGAGTCACCTTTTGGTTGCAAATAATCCAAAGCCATGGTATGGAATGTCTGTAAAGGTTCTCAGTCATCCAGGTCATCGTAGTCAAAGGAGTTTGCAAAGAAAACTGTCTGGACTTCTTTAAGTTGCTAGAAGACATTTCACCTTTCATCCGAGAGCAGCACTGAAATTTCCCTGGGACTTCTCTACATACATGTTATCCTACCTTGACTTATTGGTAGAAACACATAACACATAATGAGATGGTAATTGTACCTCTTGCACTTTGATTTTACTTCAGATGACAACAGAAGAAAGTCAGTATTCAATCTGAGTGAGATTACGAGGCTGATGAAGTTTCCAACAGTGATGCAGACTTTCATTATCAAGATAGTCGCAGGTTTGCCATCAGGTGAGACTTGAAGTGTGAAGATGTTTTGGTTTAAGCCTTTGCAATATACAAATGTTGTGTCTCTTCCTAATATCACTGTGTTTAAGTTACACACTCTTTAAATGTTTTTCTTTTTTGCCATTTTGTTTTTGGAGGTTACCTATGGTGATATGTTCTGATTGGGCTCATTTACATTTATGTGTATTAAAATGGGTATGAATATGTAGCTAAATTTGTGGATGCTCATGTTAAACCAGGACAAAATTTTAAATAATTCTGGTCAAACATCTGTGAGCCAAATGTTCAGGCTTCATACTCTTGTGATGGCTCAGCTATAAAAGGCTCGATGGGGGTTCGTCATCACCCTGCTGGGCAGGCAGGTGGGCAGCATGGACCCCCAGATTTGTGAATGCGATAACTCGAGAGAAAGGCAACATAGGAGTTTCAAATTGATACCATAGGTGTTTCTACTAAAAGGTTCTGATGAGTTTGAATCCTGAAGTTTTGTGAAAACCTTGTGAACACGATAATTTGAGAACAAGGCAGAGTACACAGAAGCCCCAACTGGACCTTCTGGAATTGCAAGGAGCAGCCAATTGGAAGCAAGTTTGTGTAAAGGGAAGTTGGCCTTACAGGAGCAGGCTTTAGACAAATGGCACCAAGAATAACTTCAAGATAAATACAACTGTAACATGTCTGTGAAGGTTCTCAGTCATCCAGGTCATCGTAATCTAAGGAGCTTGCAAAGAAAAGCGTCTGGACTTCTTTAAGTTGCTTGAAGACGTTTCACCTCTCATCCGAGAAGCGTCAAATGGTGGGGAGTCCCAGATTTAAACCTAGTGGGAGTATCCCCCCACAGAGGGAAAAAAGGACCCCCTGATGATCCTCTAATCGCCTGAGCCAAGGCGTATCTTGAGCCAAGGTGTAGCTTCTCGGATGAAAGGTGAAACGTCTTCAAGCAACTTAAAGAAGTCCAGACGCTTTTCTTTGCAAGCTCCTTTGAATACAACTGTAACATTGTAAATCAGCATATTAGGCCAGCACTGAAGTTAAGCGATCGTGGCTCAAGAGTTGGGAGTTCGCCTTGTAATCGGAAGGTTGCCGGTTCGAGCCCCGGCTCGGACAGTCTCGGTCGTTGTGTTCTTGGGCAAGACACTTCACCCGTTGCCGCCTGGTGGTGGTCAGAGGGCCCGGTGGCGCCAGTGTCCGGCAGCCTCGCCTCTGTCAGTGTGCCCCAGGGCGGCTGTGGCTACAATGTAGCTTGCCATCACCAGTGTGTGAATGTGTGCGTGAATGGGTGGATGACTGGATATGTAAAGCGCTTTGGGGTCCTTAGGGACTAGTAAAAGCGCTATATAAATACAGGCCATTTACAGGCCATTTAAGCAGCCCTGAAAACATTTTGCAAACAGAAAATTAAATTGCCACAAAGAGACACAAAGCCAACTTTGATGGTGTCATCATAAATCATATGTAAATCTAACAAAATTGTTTTGTGCTCGAAGGCATTTTTCAAGTGATGTTTTCTATCATTGCACTGGAGTTCTTTAAGCTGCAACCTGAGCAGAATGGCTACCTGATGGCCTATTTTGGCATCGTCCAAATGGTAAGACTGAAATCCAAAATGAATTGGTGCATTTTAGCCTTTTCAAGTTTTCTACGTTTTGTTATATTACAGACCAAAATTCACTTATGATTCACTTGTTGAATTTAGACTAAATGACAAATTAAGGAACAGGTTTTTGGAGTATTTTGTTTGTTTTTCTTTTTTCTTTAACAACTGAAAGAATAAAACACAGTGTTCGCAGACGTATCCTTGCTCGCACTTGGGGTTGAGCTCTGATGGTTCCTACATGAAACAACAGTCCCCAATATGCTTCAATAACTTCATTAGACCTGTGATTAGTTGAATTCATGAATTAGGAAAGTTACTTACAGATCTGTTTAAGGTCTTGCAGTTGTCAGACTAAAAAAACCCAACCTGTGATAGCCTCTTATTGTCAGATGGGGAACTTTTGGAACCACCAACAGTCGTCCAAGATATTCCAATATAGCTAAGCTAAGTAGTCTGGTCTTTGTCAGAGAGATTACCAAGAAGCCAGTGGTCACTGACTAAAAGATTCACTTTTTATTTTTTTTGTAGAAAACTCTAAAGGATCTGAAAACTTTTCAAATGGACTGTATGTGATATGTTGGGGGGTTGAGCTTAAGCTTATACCAGACTGCAAGATGAAATGAGTAAAACCCAGATGTTTGTTCAGGTTATTCAAGGAGGAGTGATCGGTCGGCTTACGGCAAGATACTCTGACAATTCATTGCTGCTTCTATCCATTGGAGTGTCCTCTTTTGTGGGACTGGCTCAGGTATGCACAAAACATAAGCACACACCCCTTAGAGAGAAAGTATTCACTCAAGTACTCCATAGCTTTTCTTTTTAAGAAGCAAAACTCTTGTCTTAGCTTGATGAAAAAAAAAATGTTTCCATTGTTTGATGCAAATAAAATGAAAAGTTTTAACCCCCCTTTTTTTTTTACCATGAGGTTTTTTTTTAATAGTAAATCTTACTACAACTTTTACTATTGCTTGGTATTGAACTTCTGTGATATTGTGCTTGTATACAGGTGAACAAGTATTCAAAAAAGTACAAGTGTGAATTTGTTAGGGTATTTTTTGTTTGTTTTATTATTATGAATGTGTTCATGTTTCTTGGTGTTTAGCAGCTCAGATAAGAGCCCAAGAGCTTGTTCAACAGCTTGAGATTGCTGGTTGGCACCGGGTGAAATCCGTCACAAACAGGTTGCTGCAGCCGAAACCTCTTTGTGATTGGTTTGGTTGCTGCTAGAGTACTGCGGCCACTCATAGTTTGCATGGAAGGAATGTCAACTAATTAACTTGAAAAAGTGAAAGGTGAAAATGTCCGTCGCAAACATTAAATGGAGAGCGTTCGGTGACCAGAGGATATCAAGTGCTTGGTGACTGCTTTAGGCCTGCATGGCTGGGACTTCCAATGGACTGTGAACCACTCACAACTAGTTGAGAAATACTCAATTTTCCCCAACAACTGGTGGTTGCCAAGTGGTTGGTAACCACCAGTTGTGACTGGGGCGTAAAACTGTATCAATTCATAGCAGAGCTTTGAATTGATACATCAATATGCTAACAGCCACATTTACATGTTTCGTACATGGTGCTGCCCCTAACAGGCCTCACTATCAGTTAACCCCTTTGCCACACTGCCAAAGCCCCTTAAGACAGATATTTGGATTCACAGCTGAATTGGGGAGTGTCATCAAATCAGATCAAAATTTATTTCTATAGCACATAATAATACATCAAAGTTGACCAAAGTCCTTCAAAGTTGGTCAGAGCAATAGTATAAGACAGAATAAAAAGAAACAGTTAAAAGGAGGGCAGGAAACAATATGAACAATATGGGTAAAAAAAAAAATCCTCATAGAAATCCAGAGCAAAAACTTAATCAATAGCACAGCCCATTAGAGTTCTGCTGCAGGCATTTCTTTGGACTCGTTGTGACAGCAACCCCTATTAAACATAATTACCTAGCAATGAATATAATGTGCCATTGAACCCCTTGCTGAAAACTGTTTATTTCTGATATTTCTCTGTACAGGCATATATACAGAATGTGTGGCAGTTCTGCTTTAACATCCTCCCGATGATGTTTTCTCTCAGTGTGTTTAATGCCATCACAGACAGCATGCTCACCAAGAGTGTACCGTCCTCTGACACAGGTGAGACCATCCCGCTTTACTTTATTACAACCAGATGGTGTTTGACAGGCTCTACTTTTAAAAAGCTTTATTTTAGATCACTTGATGTGTGACTGCATTTGAATAAAGCTGCTTTAAACTTAAAGAAGCAAAGACACTCCAGCATTCCAAGATAAAATGTAATAATATCAAATAAAATGGTTTAGAAAACTACAGGTGAACCTATTGTGAAATAGTGTAAAGAATTATTGCCAGTTTTAATCTTGTTCTCATTTGCAGGCACAATGCTGGGACTGTGCGCATCTGTTCAATCTCTGCTTCGCACAGTTGGACCTACTATAGGGGGCTTCCTGTATGTGAACTACGGCATTTCCTCTATAGGTTTAATCCAGTTTTTCGTGAATATTGCTGTGTTTGTCTACCTGCTACAGCGACGACTCAACAAGACAGCCGAGCAGCGAAAGTGACACCTCTCAGTCTTTTTGTCTCACTTGTTCAAAAACTCAAAAAAGGAGAGGAGATGGAAATCAGCTGTTGATTTTAAAAACAAGCATCATATACACACATATTTCCCTTTTTTTAGTAACTGCCATAATTAGATCATATCCCATTATTCCAGATTTTGTGCTGTTCAAGTTTCTGTTGATTCAGTGTCAGATCACTAGATGGCACCAAATCCTCTATTTTACTGGCTGATGGTTTTATTGGCTCGTTGTTCACATAAACATCAGAGTTTAATCAGTTTGATTATGATTGAAAACAGGGCCAACTCCATTGCTACTACAATTTAGAATAAAAGTTAATTTTCTTAAGTTATTGTTTTGCATTAAACTTTTGGAAATGCTTTTGTTTTTTCTATATAAATTTAAAGTCAGGAATGCACTGTAGACTTGCCTTTGCACTGAAAAGGACCAATCTTAACCATGCTTTTTAATGGCTGTAAACTTTCATATAAATAAATGTGTGAGGGGGAAAAAAAGCAAATTTAATAATAATAATTGCCAGAATAGTTCAGAGACTTTGATGCCAGTGCTGTCCTGGTACACCCTTAGTATCACCCAGCCAGGCTTCAACTCACCACTGTAAGTAAAATACTTTGATTTACTTGTTCATATTTAGGTTTAGAATGATGTGGTGAAAAAAAGTGAACTGATAAAATACAACATGTTAAAGATTAAACCAGTGGTTACCAAACCTTTTTTGTTCTGTTTCACCTCATGTTAAACATGTGATGTATATAAAGTCGCTGGAGCGTTTCTGGGTATTTTGGCAACCCACAAAAAGTCTTAAGTGCCCCCAATATCCAGTAACCACCAACTGTAATTAAGTAACTAAAATACATTTACAGAGCTTAACTAGTGTCCTCTGATTTTGCTTACCTTTGTTCACTTTAACTTTTGAAAAATATATTTTCAATACTTTTCAAAAGTATTGAAAATATTAAATATAGGTTTGATTTCTTTGCATGTGTGGATTGGATGGGATGTTACCGACATCTGGTGAGAAGTTCATCTCGATAGCACATTTAGAAATACATCTACTTAGAAAAATGGTGACGTGTTCAAAACTAATTTTACCTGCTGTATTGAAAATTATTGAATATTTCAGGCCTAAAGCATTCATTAACTCTTTATTTATTTCTTGTATATTTCTTATACAGTTTAGAAACACAGATCAGTTTTGGTTTAGCATTTTTAGCATCCAGCTGTGTGCTGTGTAAGTGACATCAGTGTCACCAGTAGAGTTTCTCCTTATACAAACTAAGCAGTCCAGATGAACACAAAATACATGATTGTGTGTGTATCTTGCTCTCTCTAGATCACACAGCGCAGTGTGAATAGGGATTCTTGTTTATACACCAGGTGACTCAGGTGTAATTATAGTAAACAGAGTCACAATAAAGATTAGGATTAAAGATTAAGATTAAATTTCCAGCATATGTCAGCCTGTTCATGGTATCAAGTACTGGAGCTAGCAGGAATGGACTACCCACACAGAGTGTCTGATGAAGCAGTTGATGGAGGGGCTGAAAGTGCTTGAAAGCTGTCCTCTGCCTTAATGAAGATCAAAGAAATTAGCAAGAAGGTGTTTAAAAAGAAGTCGAAATGCCTATAACAGCTTGGCTCAATGACAGGCTGCTGTAGATGAAGCAATTGTAGAAATGTTCAGAGCTCGCATCACTGAGCTAGCAGCAGAGAGGTCTTCCACACGGCGTACCGGTAGAAATGTCGTTTTTACTACATGTATTCTTATAGGCTTCCTTGTCCTGACGTTTCGACTTAAGATAAAAGAAAATTTAAGAAATCATTTAAGCAAATGCTGAGAGAACTTAATTCAGAGAGTAAACAAACCACAAATGTATAAAAATAAAAACTGGCCATAGCCAAATCTCTGCACCTGGTGATAAAAACACTCAACAGAAGGTCAGAACAGCCTTTCTTGAGGATAATTCAATAATATGACACAGGCCGATATGAGTTCCTGGATATTCCAAAGGAAAAACCAAATCCTTCCAACCCATCACACCCTCCTTGAGCGTGGTTTTGCTGGAGGTTTCTTCCTGTTGAAAGGGAGTTTTTCTGTCCCACTGCTGCCAAGGGCTTGCTCTGATTTGGAGGGTTTCTGTCTAACAATGTAAGATCTTTACTCTGCAATATAAAGAACCTTGAGACAGCTGTTAGTGTGGCGTTATATTAATATACTGAATTAAAGTGAATTCTTTGTCCATGCTTAAAGAAACACGAAGAACAAATCTACTTTGGCCTGAACTTTAAAACGAAATCAGAAATCTGGTAAAAAAAAAAAAATGTTGAAATATCATCTTAAAATCAAAATCAGTCCAGGCTTCGTCCTTCACACAGTTCATAATAACTACATGAAGGAAGAGATTTTTTTCTCTTCCTTCATGTTGTTTATATAAGCTGCGTGATGGTAGAGGAAATATGCATATTATGGAGAAGAAATATACTTCAATGGGGATTTGTAAAAAATTTTTAATCAAATTTAATCAGGAAGTTTCTGAATTGGTGTTTTCATAATGGTATTGTCTATCTTTTATTATTAAAATCATTAACTTTAATCAAACATTCATGTAAAGGGCATGCAAAAATAATTTTTGCATAGTGTTGCAGACATGTTCCAAATACATTTCTTTTATTCAACATTTCATGAAGAAAGAGCAAAGAAAACCGAATACGTGCATCTGTGGATTGAGTGACATTTGTGAGGACTGCCTTTGCCAGAGTTGGCTATTCTGTGCAGCTCAGATCAGTCTGGAATGATTTGGATGAGTGAATAAGTCTGGAGTTAAATAAAAAGTGAATTTAAAAAAAAAGTATTTGTATCAAAAAAATAGCTCACATAAAAAATTTCCATACTCTGAGAGGGATAAATAAAACCTTCATCACAGTGTGGACAGTAGTCTGCTTCCTCTGGCTGTCAAGCTGCTGCATGTTGGAGTGATGTCATAAAATCTGGAGCAGGTGTTTTCATTGTTTCTACAAAATAAGCTCATTTTGAATGTTGTCGTTGTTGTTTTTAAAATAATATGATCGGCAATCCTGGATTGAAAACAAACAGTCAAACAAAAAAGTTGGCAGATGTCAGTGAGGTGATTTATTTTCGTCCCCCCCCCCCCAAAAAAAAAAAAAGAAATAGCAGGAAAGAATTTTTATAAATTATATTTTAAGAGACGTTTTGAAGCTAAGCATAAAAGTATAAAAAAATAAAAAATCTAGATTAAAACTGCATTTACTTACAAGGGTGTTTAGAAAACACCTTTTAAATGATGATTAAAGTAAAACCCCCAAAAGCCAAAGCGAGAAGATAGGAAGGATGTGTTTATTAAGTTTTAGTTGGCACCCTGCTCAGGTGAACCTCACCTTTAATGTGATCAGCTGCCTCAGTGTGAATTCTATCTTTTCAGGCTGATCCCACACCTGCCCTCACTCATTACTCGCTGGAGTCCAAGCCATCAAATGTCTTCCATAGGTGTAGAGTGTCAGTGCAGCTCGTAAAACACAAGGAGCATTATTATTATTAACCTTTATTTTACCAGGAAAAGTCCCATTGAGATTAAAAACCTCTTTTTCAAGGGAGTCCTGGCCAAGAGGCGACAACATGTTAAAATTACAAAGTTACATACATGTTATAAGTAACATAGCATGCTCTTGAATCTCCTGTCTCTGCCGCTTTATGTGAGTCAAAGGAGCTGCAGATGGAGCTGAAGGGTGTCACTGTATCTACGGACCCAGGCCGGGGGGGGGAGTGATGCAGTCCTGACCACTGGAGGGGGTGCCTTGTTACACTTGGCCATTTGAGTCAGGGGGACCTGGGACAATGCTGCTGTTAACACTCCTGATGGGGACCTTTGGGTCCTCTGAAAGTTTAATGTGACTCTGCGAGCGACCTACACTCACTGAGGTCAGAGATGAGCGCTGCCCGGCGATGGTCCAGGGTTTCCTTGTGTCAGCGCACTGGAAACTAAATGCCAGTGGGGGGGGGCCGTCAGGTCCCAGGCTTGTTTTGTCCCCTGTGGTATAGATAATGAGGCATCTGTCTCCACCTGCCGCATGGAGAGATGAGGCTCACTGTCTCTTTTAAAAAGAGCACAGGTTACCTATCTGATTTGTTCGAGGCAGGCCAGGGACATGATCTGTAGCAGAGAAGCCTTCAGTCTAAATGTTTTATACCGAGGCTTTCTTACTTCATTCTGTGCAGCACCACACGGTGCTCCTTATCAGAAGCACACTGATCAGTGTCTTGTGAGGTACATCTAGAAAATTACCATCCATATCAATCAAACATGAGACAGTCTAACCAAAATGTAATTACTTTCACCCCAAGTCAGTGCGACTTTTGTCCATTAGGTAATAGTCTTTAATTATGTCGGTAAAAGAATGTCATGAACTGTTTTACAGCAGAGTGCTGATTCTTGTTCAGAGTTTATAAAAACCTGATGTGTCATTGACAGAAGCTCAACATGGCTGCACAGCTCCTGGTCCATCATCCTTCCAGCAGACCTCATGGAACTCTTGGAGTTGGCCACTGGAGTGAAAGGTGATCTTAGGGGTTTTTTGTCTTGGTGTAATCAGACAGCGACATCATCAATCATGAGCAGGGGAATTACAGTGGGTTACAATAGGTGATAAGATAATGAGTGGGGCCACAGCGACCTGGTGAGGGACAGCTCGAGTTCCCGTTCTGATTACACGGCAGCGGCTTGACTTTGTTGTAAACGGCTGAGGACACTGGCTGTGCAATTCCAAGATGAAGAAAGGAGTTTTTTTTTCTAATTGTGTCAGGCCTATGAAGTTAAAATTAAAATATTTATTTATATTTAATTTTTGTTTTCAGACAGACATGTGATATATACATATAATGCATGAAATGGCAATAATGCAATTTCTAAAGGGTTTCAGCAGATTATGAGATCATTGTGTAGCAGGTAGACTTAAACTACAGAATCAGTGAAGTTGAATAAAAATGGACGAATACTATTAGTTACCATCCATCTATCTATTTTGTCCCTACTTATCCAGTTCAGGGTAGTGGTGATGTGGTCCTATCCCAGCTGCCACAGGGTGAGAAGCAGGGTACATCCTGGACCTTCATGGTGCCATGGGCTTTGGACTGTTTGGGTTTTGCTTCTTTTAATCATTGGTTGTATTATTTATATTTGTCCTTTATCTCCCAGCATTCTCAGTTCCTTGATTAAGTACTATTTAGTTTATTCCCTTTTGTGTTTCATTCTGTTCTGTTTTCTCTGGAGTAAATATCAAATGTGCACTGAAGCAGCTATCATTTGCTCTATTTTCAGAGTCATTTCAGTTGCTTACATGAGATTGTGAGAAGTGGAAAAAGTCCAGGGTGTGTGTTGTTTCACACATTTGAAGACAAGCTGCCCCCTCCTCAGTGAAGAGCATGCTCAGCCTTGTGTCAGGAGGCTCAGAGCCCCATGACGCCTGGCCTGTCCTGCACGCTCTGGTCCACACTCTCACTCCCTGACATGTGCCAGCGATCGCTAATCCTCCACTGACGCCTCTCGGAAGCATCACATTCAACAACAGAACAATAAATGCCCACTGCACTGACCTCAGAGGATTGTCGCCTCTTGCTACATCAGCCAGGATCTCCCATCCTCTGCTTGTGGAAGACCATATTGGTTACATAGAAGCTAATATGGCATAACACAAAAGGCTTCTTTATGACACATGTGGCTGCATGAAAAGTCTTTGTTGTCTTTAGGATTAAGAGTTGGAGATTTGAATGTTTGAAGGTAATATGTCTAAAAGACAGGATGTTGATTGAATTTTAATTACAACAGAGCCGATTAGATAACAATATGGTGCAGGAGTTAAAAGCGGGAAACATGTGCGTCTGTTTGAATTTCCAGCCATAAGCTTTGTTTGGATGTTGTTTGGATGACTCATACAGAGCAGCATCTGTGTTCTCCAGAGATAAATCTGACCATTATTGGTCATATTGTTTAGACTATCCTGTATGATGTAATGACATGTTGTGTGGGTATTTTGAGTTCTTAATACAGCAGAAACAATTGAAGTTATTGCTGGATTTATCTGGGATTTACTGTAGCTGGATGGGTCCATTTCAAAATTCAGGATAGGATAAAGTTCTAACAATTCTGAGAATCAGTTATCAGCCATGTTCCTTCTGTGCATCAGCAAGGCACTGTGAAAATTGGCCTTTACTCTAGGTTAAAAGAGCTTACATGTCTATGATATTTAGTCAGGGTACTGATTTCCTCACTCTGATTATCACAACATTTGGGTGACAGATGGTGTGTCAGTGGTAATCCCAGCTACCCATCAGCTTGACCCTTTGCAGTGAGCCACCTCCTCCCAAACGATCATGCAGCACCCTCGTCCCCAAAATCTCACCAAGCCTGCTGAGCTACGCAGCCAAAGAGCTGCTTTAAACTGGTGAGTAATGGCTGTGTCAGCAGTCAGTAGATGAGCCTGAGGGTTGGGGAAGGGTTAATGGGCAGTGGGCGGGTATAAGAGCCCCATTGGATCCAATGTTAACACCAGACGTACAGTAAACACTTACTGTACTGTGAATTCATGCCAACTGCAAACACAAAAATAATGTGATTCAAATGATAATATGAATAGCTCGTTTGTTCTTTAACAGCATAAAACTGTAAATAATTCTGTTTTTTCTTCATGAGCATCTGGAAACAATACATACCTGAACTCAACTTTCCAGATCAAAAAAAAGTAAACCACATTAACAGAACATAAACTATCACCCTAACATTTTTGTACAGTCAAAAAAGGGCATGATAACCAGGTGACACAAAAATGTACCCCCCGGTATGACTCATTGTATAAATGCCACAGTTTTGAATTTTCTGAAATTGAAAAGTCTGCATCTGTCTCCTGATTTTGTGATAATTTGCGCACATTTTTTCTCTCTCTGACATGCCTTTTAGAAAGTACAACTCGCTTTCATTTTGTAAAACAAAGTAGTGGCATTGTATTGTTAACTTCACAAAATATTGCAATGGTCAGTTAAGTTGCCTCATTTGCTGTAAGCTTCTTGTTTCCTCTGCATTTCCACGGGGGTCCTAATCTCATCTAAAGTCATCTGCCTTAATCCACAGCAGCAGAAGCAGTGGTTGAAGTAAATTAGGTCTTTGACTGATAGCCATCTGCCAACAAATGTATAAACAGTTTGTTTTACTGCTGCTAATGCAGAAATGAAATGTAGACAGAGAAAAGTAGATGTACATAATCTGACATTAAAAATGACTTTAATGGAAAATGACAGATTATTTATTGAATCACTTTCAACATTTTGTTTTTAAAATTATTGGAAAAAAAACACTGCTGATAGGAGCATAAATAATTACTCATGTGTTTTGAAGATGCAAGTTTTAGGTTTTTTTTAGAGATGGACCGATCCGATATTACGTGTTGGTCCGATACTGACGTAAATTGCTGGATCGGATATTGGAGAGAAATAAAAAATGTAATCCGATCCATTAAATATCAAAAAAGCACCTCACAAAACTTGTGACATGGCATAACTCGGCTCATAACCGTAGCACGTCGCAGCAGTATGCATCACGTGGGCTGTGTGTATTTGTAGCCTTGCTACCAAACCAGCATTTAATCTCCGAGGAAGTTATCCCAGAGAGAAGTAAAGCAAGTGTGTAAGTTCATCTCTGAATGTTTGTAAAGCATTAAGCTTAACAACCGATATATGGAGCGACTGCCTCTGACTGTCTCTCTCGCTCCCTCTCCTGCTGCTACTTCAATCATGAAACTGATTAATGATCAGCTGATCAGCTTTTCTGTCGCGAGTCCGTCTCTCTTGTTTGTTTTTGGCCCACTTTGCACCAGAAAGAGGAAACCAGCGGCTAAACAACAGCAGCATGTTTAACCTTGATAAGCTGTTGTTAGAATTTATTTAATATTTCTTTCTACACCAGGATCCTTTTCTACGTAGCTGACGGTTGGTAACTGTGCAGGGGCGGATATAGCAAAGTTTAGCCAGGGGGGCCGATAGGCAGTGTTGGGGAGTAACGGAATACATGTACCGCCGTTACGTATTTAAAATACAAAATATGAGTAACTGTATTCCGTTACAGTTACTGTTTAAAAAGGTGGTATTTAGAATACAGTTACTTTGTTGAAATAAATGGATTACACGGCAGTACTTTCCGGTTTCATATTGTCGCGGGTCAGGACTGTTTGGGTTTTGTTTGACAGCTACGTTCTGTTGTTACAGGTGGCAGCGTTGCGGTTGCCATGGTTACAGGGTGACGCTCTCTCTCTGCGGGTTTCCTGGGTGAGAGAGCGCCTTTTTGTTGTTGTGCTAAGCTAATAGGCAGAATGCTACAGGTATAGCTCAAGAATGTAGCATCATGGGCAGTGTAGTCCGTGCTGCAGGGAGAATGGAGTGCCATACCCGTTATGTGTCTGTGAGCGCGAGAAGGGAGAAAAAGGCGAGTGGAAAAGTATGAGCTGTCATCGAGCAAAAATGGGAGCTGGAAGCATGTAAATATAATAATAACCACTGCAGCCAAGAAGAGTGCCTGACGAGCCCAGTTGTAAGTAAGCTATTAAGACTTGACTGTACACTGTGTTCGTATTTTCCTCCGAAACAATAAGTTCCATTGGAGCAGCCTTTCAACGCCTCTCTTTGTCTCTCGCAAGCAAAGTTGACCGACACAACAAAGTAAAGCTATTTTTCGGCTACGAGCCCGACACAGAATCCGCCGTATTAGTCAGAGGTCCAGTTCGGAGCCGCGGACCTTCAGTAACAGTAATAAATCACAGCAATAGTACATTCACGTAGTTGTAAAAAGCATGATAATATATTAAGTAATCCAAAGTATTCAGAATACATTACTCTCATTGAGTAACGTAACGGAATACGTTACAGAATACATTTTGGGGCATGTATTCTGTAATCTGTAATGGAATACATTTTAAAAGTAACCTTCCCAACACTGCCGATAGGGCATTAACATGGAAAAAGGGGGCACAAAGACATACTTTTCTTTCTTATTCTCATTTTTAAATAAATAATTATCTGAATCTTATACCCAAAGTTTTAATCTGATGTAAAATGAATAGAAGTCCATTACTGTATATAGTGACTATTAAGTCTAATAAACCCTAGTAAGCTAGTACTTTTTCCTTTGGGAAGATACCATCTGTGCAGTCTGCAATTCTGTTGAAGAAAGACGTTGAATCTATTTAATTATTCTTGAAAAATAATTTATTTCTGTGCATTTTTTCCCCCACACTGCATCAAATTAAAGTTGATTACATCGATTAAGCATCATGAGGTGGAGGGTGGTTCCCTATTTTTTTTGCTGGGAGTTTGCAACCCTATTAGTTAGGTTGCTTAATATTTCTGCTAAGTACTCTTTAAAATACCAGAATAGGAAGGATGGAGTAGGTTTAAGGTTATTAGTTTGATCAGTATTGCTGAACTATGAAATATTTTGGGTGCAGTGTATTTTTTACATACAGGTATAACAGAATAGCTTTAGTGTTGTTGTTTATTTAAACTTGAGTATGAACTTATACAAAAGGCAGCAAGATAATAAAAAAACAGTTTTATTGATTAAAAAACACACTATTCGTATCAGTATCGGCAGATATCCAAATTTATGATATCGGTATCGGACATAAAAAAGTGGTATCGTGCCATCTCTAGTTTTTAAAAAAAAATAATTTTTGCATACATATCTATATTCAGGTCAATTTGTGAGTGAGATGCTATAATATCTCACGCAGTACTTCATAGTAAATAAGTAAATACCTGGAACTTGTAATCCTACTCTTTGATCATAGATGACATTGACAAGGATTATTCAATCCTTATATGGGAATACTGTCATATTCCCATATATCATTGTGATGTTGTTTATTCTATTACTCTTGTTCTCTTCTGCTTGTTCTCTTTTTTTCTTTCTCAACAGGTGATCCAGGTGATCGATATATGCATTTTTTTCTTTTTTTTTTCTTCTGCCCATTCTGTTGGTTTTTGTTTTTTGCCCTTCTCCCCCGTCCCTCTTCTCAGCTGTTTCTCTTTCCCTCTTTCTTTCTCCCCTTCTTTCCCCAGTCAAGTCTGTCCCGTATTCAGCAAGTGAAAATAAAATAAACAATAAAAGGTGAATCAAATGGACCATTACGGCAAGGCTGGGATGGTCAATTTGGTAAAGTAAATCCGTTGGGCATCTTTCTTTGCCTTTAGACAATAATTCTGATGGCAAAAGAGCCAAACGTGACAGGCAAAAAAAAAAAAGAAAAAAAAAAGAAAAAAAGACAAGGATTATTCAAATCTTCTTAAGCTGATTCTCAATTTAACTGTAACAGGAATTTCAGTGCCCAAGATATCAAATACTTCACTAACAACACTGTAAATACAATAAAAGTTTAATCTTATAATTGGAAATAATAAATTAAATTTATATACCTTTTAACAGCAATTAGCTCTGGTGTTCTGAGTAGGTTTAATTATCATTTGGAAGGATAATATTGTGCCATCATAAAATTATTTCTTTCAATTTCTTATTGAATGGAAAAATGGCATCAGCTGAGGACTTGACTGAAAGCACGTACAGTAGATTTTGCCCTTTTCTGACTGGTTGTAAGCTTTTTTCTTTACTTTTATAATGCGCTTTGTTAGAACTGGATGATTTTAAGTTTTCATTGTTTATTGGCCTTTGACTGAATGTTTTTACTTTATCATGTACTCCAATATCTGCCGCTCCTCTGATGTGACCACGTCCACCCCCCTCCTGTATCCTTTAGAGGCCATTACAGATGCACGAGAGGCCATATAGTCTGCTAGCAGTGTCCAGCTCTGCGTCTCTGTCCTGACCTAGATCTCTGACAGTAAACAGCTGCTTCCTAAAGCGATGTCGTGCAGCCATCAGCAGAATGGCCCGAGAGATAAATGTCAGATTGGACCTCGGCTGAGCCTCTTGATACAGCTCAGGGTTTGTTTAGGAGATCTACAAACCCTTAGCAGTGAATGGCTGTGGGTAGTTGTGTTTTATGTGTGTGTTTTGTTGTTTTTATTTAACTTAAAACTGTTCACATTCAAGGCGTACAAGAGACAAAAAAAATAAATAAATCTTCACACTGCCTGAAACTTCACTATAACTTTATAATTATCCTTGAGGTTGGGGCTGTTACAGTTGGAAGAGGATTGCAGTTGGTTTAAATTAGAGATGGCACGATACCACTTTTTTATGTCCGATACCGATATCATAAATTTGGATATCTGCCGATACCGATATGAATCCGATATAGTGTGTTTCAACAAAACTGTTTTTTTTAAATATCTTGCTGCATTTTGTATAAGTTCATACTCAAGTTTAAAACAACAACTACACTAAAGCTATTCTGTTATAACGGTATGCAAAAAAAAATATTTCATAGTTCAGCAATACTGATCATACTGATCATATATATTAGACTTAATAGTTACTATATACAGTAATTGACTTCTATTCATTTTGCATCAAATTAAAACTTTGGGTGTCAGATAATTATTTATTAAAAGCTAGACATTTTAAATGAGAATAAGAAAGAAAAGTATGTCTTTGTGCCCCCTTTTCCCTGTTAATGCCCTATCGGCCTCCCTGACTAAACTTTGCTATATCCGCCCTTGCACAGTTACCAGCGTCAGCTACGTAGAAAAAGATCCTGGTGTAGAAAGTAATATTAAATAAATTCTAACAACAGCTTATCAAGCTTAAACGTGCTGCTGTTGTTTATCCGCTGGTTTCCTCTTTCTGGTGCAAAGTGGGCCAAAAACAAACAAGAGAGACGGACTCGCGACGGACTGATTGAAGTAGCAGCAAGAAGAGGCAGTTGCTCCATATATCGGTTGTTAAGCTTAACGCAGGAATGCTTTAAAAACATTCAGAGATGGACTTACACACTTGCTTTACTTCTCTCGGGGATAACTTTGTCGGAGATGAAATGCCGGGTTGCTAGCGAAGCTCCACATGCTATCCAGACCACCGACAGGTCCCGCATGCCACAGCCGCTCTATCACGTGATGCATACTGCTCCGACGTGCTAACGTTCTGAGGCGAGTTACGGCGTGTTGCAAGTTTTGTGAGGTGCTTTCGTGATATTTAATGGATCGGATTACATTTTTTTATTTTTCTCCGATATCCGATCCAGTAATTTAGGTCAGTATCGGACCGATACCGATACGTAATATCGGATCGGTCGATCTCTAGTTTAAATGAGACAAATATTTTGCAGGGTAATATGCAGAGCATGTTCCACAGCTGTCCATAAAACAAATATATGTGGTATAATTTCAGCCTCCAGTGTTGTTACTTTGCAATTTTATTATCTATTTAACCGGGATCGGAAAGGTCTTTCAAATAAAAAACTGTCTGTGCCTCCCTTTCATAAATACCCATATGGGCCTCTGTACATATACAGTATACTATACAGCACTGTGTATTTTGTTCCCTAGTGTGATATGACAAATGGCTTAAAATGCCATTTAAACAATAATCCAAACCCAAAACTGTGTTAGGTTGACTAAAAAAATATTTGTTGTATTTACAGGATGTCTTTCTCCATTTAGTGAATAAATAGCAATTGTGACAAACTGGAGTGATATCAGCACAATATTAAAGGTACTGTCAGTAATTTTTTTTAGATTATTTAACAGAAGAAAAGGATAGATTCATAAATCTATCTCATAAACATTCTCATAAACTTGTAATTAATCCATTAAAAACATTTAGGAGCAGGCGCCGGTTTGTGGAAGCCACCATGTTCCCCCCACCATACTTAAATACAGTGACATCACCCTTTCAAATAATCGCATTTTACCCATGTGGCTAGAGACTGGTTATTAGTGGTGCAACGGATCAAAAATCTCTTGGTTCGATTCAGATCATGGTTTTAATTCATGGATCGGATCAATTTTTGGATCAGCAAAAAAAAGAAAAAAAGAAAAAAATTAACATTTACTTATTTAAGTATTTTTTGCCTATTAAAAAATTCAACTTAAGACTCATTCCACGCAATTATATGAAAACAAATTAAGGTGCAACACGATAGATGATAACAAGTAAGACTGGTTTCTGAGTTTCACAGCTGGGGTGAACAATGTTAAGCATCAGGCTTTCAAATGAATTAAAAGTCTGTCTTGGTCTTTCATTAATTAATAGGCTGGTGTGAAAAATTGCTGCCACACCGCCCCCTCGGCTTGTGCTTCCAGATTTCTGGTAGTTAGAATGACTCGGGGGTGTTGATTCATTTAAACTAGCATAATCATCCTGCTGCAACCAGGCTTCTGTAAGGCAGAGTAAATCGATTTGTTGATCAATTATTAAGTCATGTACTAACAGAGGCTTGGAGGAGAGAGACCTAATATTTAATAATCCACATTTCACTGTTTTACACTTTGGTTCAGATGTGGATACTGTATTGTTCTTTCTCATTTGTTTGTAAGTGTGTAAGACATACTGTATGTGGATTAGGAGGGAATAGAATCATTTCAGGGTCACAGTCTGCTTGCTCAACAGGTGTGTGATAAATAACTGGCACCATGACTCGTAGTATCAGATTTGGTTGTTCCTGCTTGCAGGGTTTTAAAGACTGTTGTGGTCTTCATTTGAATATAACCTCTGCTATAGTTTTGTTCATATTTAACCAAATAAAAATGCAGACATAAGTGTACACATATTTAAAGAACTTATTTTAACATTGCACTCAACAACAAACAAATCCTCCCTAACAAAAAAGTAACTTCAAGGGCCAAATTGCATTATATTTCTTCACGTCAACATACAAGTAGGGGTGACTTGGGCTGCAAGTTGTCCCTGGGCTGCAAGTTTGAGACCCCTGCTTTAAACAATACAGAGGCGGACCGTTTGTGTATATATGGATACTAAATCACGTATCAGCTGCCAGGCCAAACAGAGCAAACTTCTTGCTCAGGCTTAGCTGTCCCAGTCCCATCACCCCATGCCCACACTCCTGACACTGAACCAGCCACACTGATATCTGAAGAAGCAGGCAAGTTCTTTGATGTCAAAGAAATGTCTTATTTCAGGAGGCCCCTTGGGAAAGTTATCTTTTTCTACACACTATTTTATTTGTAATAATACTAATAATATATTATAATTATAACCCACATATACAACACCTTTGGAGAAGTATGTTCTTTGTATATTTTGACTGTTGCAGGTGATGAGACCTTTTAGTAAACTATAACTGATTAAAACCTACTTGAGTTCCACCAGGCCTCAGGACAGAGACACAGTTCAGCTGGCTATAATTTGTTTCAAAATTAATATTGAAAGGATTATTTAAGTTCTATTTGCCAATATTTAATATTATTAGAAAATATGTAAGGAGTAAAAAATATTAGTATTACACCACTTTATAGAGAATTTAGATTTAGTTTCAGCCGTAAAGCTGATGTATATTTAATTGTTAGGTACCAATCAATGAAAAAATGAAAAAACAAAAAAACAAAGCAAAAAAACCAAATGAACCCCTAATGATGTCATCATTCAGAATATTGAAATGTAAAACATGGTTTCAACAATACAACTTTCCCCAAATTAAAAAAATCTCTGTATCGAAGCAGAATATTATCCATATAACAGTGTTGTATTATTTTATCACGGTTTGCAATATTAAAGTGGAGTGGCCCAAAGTCTTTTTTTTTTTTTTTCATGGGAACCCAAATTCCTGGTGGCACCCCTGAGACACACACACACACGCACACACACTGAGAGTGAAGCGAGAGAGAGAGAAACACAGTAACAGTGACAGGCTTAATGTGGTCAATTCAGGATCCACTGAGATGATTGATGTGGAAGATAAAGATTGCTGCCAGAGCTTTCCATATGACACACAGGTAAGAGGCTCAGCAGCCACAGTCAGATCCCAAAGGCAGCTTTATCATGCTGTTATATAACACACACACACACACACACACACACACACACACACACACACACACACACACACACACACACACTGATGTGGCCGATGTAAGGGCGCAGCCAGACTGCCATCGTCAGCACTGGCCAGATCAGATTTAACACCCAACCCCCTCGCACACACGGCCAATCTACCCTCCTCCTTGAGTTCCCTTTAGTGATCCATGGTAACACTTCTGTGTGTGTGTGTGTATGTACACGTGTGTGTGCGTCTTTCATTTGTGTGACCTGCTGAGGCCAGGCAGGTTACTGAGTGTCAGTGTAGTGATGTAATCCAGAGTCTATTGTAATGTGCGAACAACAGATGTAATAACGGACTCGTTCTCAAAGATGGACTCACAACAGAACCAATGAACACTGTCTGTTTATGCCATATAATAAATATTGTATGACACGTACATGCAAATGCAACCGTTTGTTTGTATTTTAATGCTGTTGTCTGTGAACTGATGCAATGCTTTTATAAAGTGTAATAGTTACAGTAGTGCTCAAATTTCATGTTGCAGGGTAACATGATGACGTCACAATATGTAATCTAGATTAGAGCCTGCAGGGACCTGAGATGTACCAGTGTGTTAAGTTTGCCCAACTCTTGATGTTAAAGAAGGAATTGGGAACCAAAGAAACAAAAACACAGTAAATACACACAGAGACTGTGTGTATTTACTGTAAGATTTATACATGCATATACTGAAACACAGGTAAGCGTGAATTAATTAAGCAGTTTTTATTCAAGTGAATAACCCCCCCCCCCCTTAGATCGATCGATCTATCTATCTATCTATCTATCTATCTATCTATCTATCTATCTATCTATCTATCTATCTATCTATCTATCTATCTATCTATCTATCTATCTATCTATCTCAAAAACAAAAGAGACATTTTGCGGGACAGATAAAGGACGTTTTGTCAGTTTGAGGCCAGTGGATGTTCGTCTGTGTATTGAAGTATAACAGAGACTCATTATTGTCATTACATAACACGGCTTCTCTAATCATACGTTGAATCCTAATATTAGACTGCTCCCATGCTAATCGATTTGTCTTGGCATAATCTATGGCCTGCTCATGTAAGCAAGTCTCCTCCTAAAACTTGATGGTGTCACTGTGTACTGTAGCTTATTACTATTATGTAAACAGCTATACTGCTGTATTTGGCCTGGCTAGCAGGCTTCAGCCACTCAACTTGATGCTGTCTTCTAAATAGATCTGATCTGCAGCTCCACACCGTCGCTCTCCCACAGCAGGGATCGCTTTTATACAAAGCGGATGTTTTTGATAAAGAGAACAAAAGCAGTGGATGACTTTAAAATGCCTGTTAATTCCTTTCATGTTTTATTCTTCCCTTTTTTAAAAAAAAAAGATTATTTCACTTTGATTGTTTCTAAATTAATAAATGGGTAAACCCTATTAGTAGTTTAATTTGGTGATAAAATGCTGACAAAGGAACACGTGATTTGTTTTTCAGCAGTTACAGTTTTTCTTGATTGGTTTGGCTCATTTCTTGAAACAGAAATTACATTCTCAAAATAACATGGACAAACCTCCAAACCTCTTGGTAAATGTTCACAACAGAATGGCATTTCTCATTCATTTTATCAAATGGCAAATGCCTTAGTACATGTCTCAATTGTCTCAGTGCATCTTTGCAAATGATTAAGTACAGGTAGCCTACAGTTATACAGTTAGCCCACATTTAGCACATTTTCCAAATGAATAGATCTCGTAGATCTAAACTGATTAGTTGATTCTCAGTCTAATTATCATTCCCTCCAAAAAATGTCAGCATGATTTCATTGTATAAGTACTCGCATGCACAACTGTTTGTTCAATTGTCAAAATTGGTCAAGAACATAATACCATGAATATTTGATAAATTGATGACAGTCATTGACAGTCAGGTGAAACTAGACTAACGAAGGGGGAGTGTCACACACAGGTGTTTTCCATGATTGTGTGCTGCCAAACACAGATATATAGTAGGGGTGCAACGATACACAAAATTCACGGTTCGGTTCGGTTCGATACTTTGGTGTCACGGTTCGATATTTTTTCGATACAAAAAAATGTTCATGCATTTTTAATTTGTCATTTATTAAAATTATAAATATATATTTTAACTCAAAAGTACAGTTTTTAAATTTAACCCTAACCCTTGTGCGTGTTTTTTATTTTGACAGCGAATGCGCACCTGCAGACCACTTATGTGCAGCCCTGGTTATTTAGCTCGTCATATTGCAGCCACAGAAATTCTTTTGTCCATGAAACCATAAAGCTGCACTTTCTTTTTGCCTTATAGTCTGATTTGTCATAACTTCTTCGTTTTGTGGTAAGCTTTTCTTTGGCTGTCACTTCTTCACCCTGACCTGTCTTATTTGGCTCAGCAGAACTGAAATGCTTTTACACACTCACTCACATAAGCTCAGCGATTCTCTGCGCGATCAACCTCTCACATGTTTAAGCTTGCTGCGGGAGATTTCACTTGTCATGTTTGCATAGTAAGCTAACGATTAATAAGACGATGTCAGAGGAATTGGTGCACAAATTATCATCACTCACAGATCAGTGCTGTCGCTCTCTATACACAGTTCGCACGATTGCAAAGTGAAAGCAAAAAAACAAGCGCAAATTCAAACGCGACTTCAATATGTCACATATTGACAGTGGCTCACCGATGCCAATGACATAATTACCCAGCTACATTTCTGAAAGAATGCAAAAGCATTGACATATATTTTTCCTACAATAGCCCGACGGGCAGGGAAGAGATAGATTTTGGTAGCCCGACTGAAAAAATCGCTAGCTCCAGGACGTCGGGCTAGCGATATTGCGAGCCCTGTATCTGATTGAGGAATCACTCATCTTTGGAAAAGAGAGTTTATTACAGAGAAATGGCTCTTTCCAAAATAAAAGCTATACTATCCGCTTCTTCTGGGCTATATTCTCAGCAGCATAAGGAGAATCATGTGCTAACAGCTGTCTAAATGACTCGGCTAAAGTTAGTAGCATGCTTGCTTTTTTTTGTCTGCTTCCACTTGTCTTTGCACTAGGATGATGTCGGCGTAAATGTGCAGTCATATTCGTCGTGTTCCCACTAGTGCTTTCAGGTTAATCTCGTTGAAATGACCTTAACGCCACAACACGGCAAATCTCCGTTAACGAGCTACCGCCGATCGCTCCGTGCATGGGGCTAGACGGCCAACACGTTAACGAGCTAACTGCGCTAGCACACTAGTTCACACCAATGTAATTGAGCATTGCATGGCACATCCAACATACTGTTTTACTTTAGTCCATGACTCGCTTACCTTCAGGGTCATACGTCACATGAAAACCAAAATAATTCCAAACGCCAGAACTGAATGAGGGTGGGGGAGGTGCCCTGCGCTCTTCCTTCTGACTATGCTGTCTGTGTTGAGCGCTCAGTGGATCTGCGCTGGACAGTGCAGCCTAGGCGGAGTAGTCGAACACAGATTCACTGAGCGCTCAACACAGACAGCATCGTCAGAAGGAAAATTGATAAAATAAATTACAAATGTTGTATTGTTCGATACATATGCGTACCGAACCGAAAGCACTGTATCGAACGGTTCAATATCGATACGAATATCGTTGCACCCCTAATATATAGAGCTTGACCAGAGCCAGTCCGATCTCTGAACATGGATAGACAAGGCCAAGCAAACTGACAAGGGGAAGTTCTTCCTCAAGGAAGAGGAGGAAGAAGAAGAAGAAGAGGAGGACTGAGAATGTGTGGTGGAGGAATAGGGGGAAGAGGCCGAGGTGCGCGAAGACACTGTGCTGTCCCGAATGAAATTCGGGCCACAATTATAGACCATGTCATAAACCATGGCCTCACAATGGCAGAGGCAGGTCGTCGAGTGCAGCCTAATGTGCCTCGCTCTACAGTGTCCTCCATCATCCAAACCTTTCTCAGGGAAAACAGGTATGTACTCTATTTAATCTATGATGGAATTATATGTTGTATAGGACAGGGCACTATGCGTGAGGCAAAAAATGTATAACTTACTGTAGAGATTTTGTGTGCATCTGCCTACAGTAGTAGGTCTATACTAGCAGGTGGAGAGGACTAGTGGAATGTTTTGATACTAAATATGACAAGAAATATATTGAACAAATTACTGTAAACTATGGAATTACATAATTTATACAGTTTAGAGTAGTATTCCAGTCACTGTGCAATGTTGCATTAGGATTGTGGTGAAGTTACTGTGAGTAAAACAATAATACAATTACACTGATAACTTACTGTATTCTGTTCTTTGTGTAGGATTGGACGACAACCTCGCGTGGGTGGCAGAGGAAAACTTCTCATTGAACAACAGGAAAGAGAGATTTGTAACATGGTGATGGCAAATGATGCCATCACATTGAGGCATATCCGTGATGCCATCCTTCAGGACAATCATATATTCCAGAACATAAACACAATAAGCATCTCCACAATAGACTGGGTTTTGAAGAAGCATCAGATGACAATGAAACAAATCTACAGGGTACCATTTGAGAGGAACTCTGACAGAGTAAAGGAGCTGCGCTACCAGTATGTAAATGTAAGTCAGTTACATACTGGTCAGTTACATTACAGGTACATACTGTACCTGTAATCACAGTAAGCAGTAGTTCACTTATTTGGTTTCAATACCTCCTTTACCTGATTTCAGAATCAGTATTTGCTTCATCTGACTTCAACAATTTCAACAGAAAACTGCAGTTTACTGTATGATACAATTCTCATTACAATCCTTATTTTGTTGTCCCCCAATCAAATCTATCTAATACTGTAGGTTTTACTGTAACATCTCAGTAAGTCATCAGTATTTCCCACTCCCCTTTCTATCAAATACCCCTGCAGTACTTCCTCATAGGCCTATCACTAGTTTAGAACCACTGGAGTAGTAGCCTGTAGTATATTGAACCTGTGGGGGAGAGCATGTAATTGTCTAACTGTAGTATATGACTCTTCTGTATGACTGATTTTATGTTCTTTACTCTATTTTAGAGAATAATGTCATTGGAAGGACATGAGACCCCTTACATCCTGGTGTTCGTGGATGAAGCAGGCTTCAACCTGGCCAAGGGCCGAAAACGTGGCCGTAATATTATTGGCCACCGGGCCACAGTGGATGTCCCAGGTCAGCGAGGGGGCAATATAACTATGTGTGCTGCCATTTCTGAGAATGGTGTGGCCACTCACATCCCCAGTCTTGGCCCATACAACACACACAAGCTCCTCATCTTCTTGGATCGCCTATATACCAATTTTATCCCTGAAAATGAGAGAGGTCTCATAGGGCCTCACCTACCCATTTATGTAATTGTGTGGGACAATGTCAATTTCCACCATAGGGGCTGGTTTGCAACGCATCCCATGATGGTCATGGGGTTCCTACCACTTTACTCTTCTTTCCTCAATCCGACAGAGGAGTTTTTCTCTGCTTGGAGGTGGAGAGTGTATGAGCATCATGCTCAGGATCAGCCGTCCCTGCTCCATGCTATGGCCACAGCGTGTGACGACATTACAGGAGATCAATGCAGGGGATGGTTGCGGCATGCACGCCGTTTTTTTTCCTCGTTGCATCGCAAGAGAAAGTATCCGCTGTGATGTGGACGAGAATCTGTGGCCAGACGGACAACAGCGTGTAAATAATCAGGAGGGTGAAGACAGTGGACAAGAGCAGGAGAATGAGTACAGCGACCACTGAATAAGTCCTTGTTTTTTGATTTTGTGTTCATACAATTTACTACTGTAATGTACATTTTCTTTTTACATATGTATGAAACTTTCTTTGCCTGTGAATAAAAAATGGTTATAATTTCCTTGGTAGTGAGAGTGCAATCTGTGATGTCAAACCTTGGAGGCTACTTTTTTCTGTTGTATATTGTTGGTCCTCTGCCATAGTGACAAAACATCTAAACATTTTGTATGGCAGTACTCACACAATGCCAAAGGGACGATGCATTTTGGGGGCACTGACTATTCAGATTAGAAAGAAATGTAGTTTTGACACATGAGTGAACTGTTTTAGGAGAGATATGAGCTTTTGCAGGTGGACCATGTTGTTGTGATCAACCATCCAGGTTTATTTTGACAAAAGCACCAAGAATGATGAGAATGTCCGATCTGTGTCGAGAAATGAGCCAAAACTATTGAGAAGGATCTTTGCCATTTTGGAGACACTGACTGTTTAAATGAGAAAGGGATTTAGATTGAAGCCTGAGTGAACAGTTTTGGAAGAGATATGAGCTTTTGCAGGTGAGCTATAGTGTTGTGCTAAACTGTAAGAGTGTTTTGCCAAATGATCTTAGAGTTTTGAGAATGTAATTTCTGTTTCAAGAAATGAGCCAAACCAATGGAGAAAAACTGTAATAGTGCTTGTAGTTTTGCATTTGTATGCTTATGTGCTTTTCAAACATGGGTTTGAACCATGTCTCGTAGTTTTCAGAATGATCTTGAAATAAGTGGAAAAGTAGAGAATGGCAGCAAATATTCCTACAATTGACCTTTGGACTAAACCAAGTTAGGCATGCTGAGGCCTACTAAGAGCATGACAATCTGCCTGCTTTGAGCTGATTGTTTTCTTACCTGGAGGGTAGATGTAGGAGCAGTTATGACAAACAATTATAATTTTTACTGGATGACCTTACCCGATGTTAACATGTTCTCATCTCTTCCACAAAATCCTGAATAAAATAGCAGAGAACTGTAATTACAAATTTCTACAACAGAAGTATTATGTAGACTCAAGTAAAAATCCAAGTGGCTTGTGCGACATATAATAAATCTGTTTTGTTTTTTTTTCATATGCCGTGCGCAGTGATTACAGTCAGCCAAGTAACAATACCGATAGGCAAAGTAAAGGCTAATTACTGGTTGTGAAATGAAGGTGAAGTAGTGCTTGATAAGATCTGCAACAAAAAAGTACCACAGCCATTTTATAAACCCAAATATCTCAAAATTTTTAACTCCAGCGTTCTTAATCCATTTTGGTAATTATACCAATCCCAACCTTCTATACCGGAGTTTCAATAAATAATAAAGCAATAATGCAGCCACTTACATACTTCCAAGCTCATAAGCTATTTAAAGGAACCACCAGCACGTTCTGTGTAGATTAAAGCTGCATTATTTATGAATCTGAAGCAAGTCACATATGAGGCGGTCATTTGAGCACCTACTGGTGAAATTGCTGCTTTTCAAGCTTTTTAACTTCCTAAAATTTTCCAATGAAATGGTAATAAGCGATGGATATTATATTGCCTATAAATACACATACAGTACTGTGCAAACGTTTTAGGCAGGTGAGAAAAATGCTGTAAACAAAGAATGCTTTCAAAAATGGAAGTGTTAATCACTTATTTTCATCAATCAACAAAATGCAGTGAATGAACAAAAGCAAAGTCTTAATCAAATCAATATTTGGTGTGTCCACCCTTTGCCTTCAAAACAGCATCAGTTCTTAGGTACACTTGCACACAGTTTTTGAAGGAACTCCACTGGTAGATTGTTTCAAACAAGAACCAATCACAGATCTTCTGTGGATGTAGGCTTCCTCACATCCTTCTGTCTCTTCATGTAATCCCGGACAGACACGATGATGTTGAGATCAGGGCTCACTTCCAGTACTTCTTGTTCTTCTTTACGCTAAAGATAGTTGTTAATGACATTGGCTGTATGTTTGGGGTCATTGTCCTGCTGCAGAATACATCTAGGGCCAATAAACAATCATTTATATTTCTGAAAGCATTCTTTGTTTACAGCATTTTTTCACACCTGCCTAAAATGTATATGAATATGTAGAATATGCATGCAGGGAGAAGATTTTTGGTACTGGATGTTTTTGGCCAGTCAAATTAGAGCAAACTTTGGTTACAGGGTTAATTTAGCTATAAAGTCAAAAGATATGCCCATTTTATAACATAGTGAATATTGGTTTATTTGAAACAGGACCAATAAACTGACCAGCCTAAAATGTCTGATAAAAACATCTTAATTCAAATGTATTGATATATTCAAGTGCAAGAAAATATATATGCTGCTTAGTGCATTATTGTACATACAATGTGTACATCCTTCTACTATGGAACGCCAGGACTGCCATAATGAATTAATTAAATACACCATTAAATAATTAAGAATTCGCTGAAGAGGAAGGAACACAGTAACTGATTCATCATAGCATTTCCCCAATTTACCAAAAAGATCAGGATAGAAAGAAGAGAGCAGACATAAAATTCAAACTTAGGTTTCCAGGCATTTCATTATTGTGCATGAAGGCAGGCAGATGTGGATGCTGTTAACATTTACAGAGTCCGTCTCAACATAACTAATCAGTGTGTAATTGGGGGAATCCACGCGGAAAAGCAGCAGATCACTGACATCAGAAGACTAATTAAATGGTAAATCTTACAAAGGTCAACAGTGTGTTGGCTAAGGATGAAGAGAGTAGCCACCATATGGCTAAAGATGCCCTCAAGAAGTGTGTCTTCACTGCTCTTTTAATCTTTTGAGCTAATTGTGCCCCCCCTGCACCCCCAGTCTTCTCGTGATTGTGGCCAGTGCTCAGGCAGACAAAATGTGGTCAAACTCTAATCTACTTAACTGCTTGGCACTTTGTTTTTCCAATTATGGTTAGGCCTTGTTATTGTAGTGCTGAAACCCGCTGACATCAGCATTTATTTGGCTTTCTAAGCAAATTTTCTACTCAGAGTTTAACAGACGTGAAACAGTTTTTACAGCGTAAAATAAACAGATACAACCAACAATTTATGAAAGAATCATTTATCCAATGAATACACAGAAACAGTGTGAGGATACTGATCCGATCACTTTTGCTGAGCGTTGTAATGAGTTATTATTTAGCTATTCAGCCCACAACAGTTCACTCTCACTGCTCTCACAGTGTAAGTTTTACTAAAGAATCTCATTAAATTTACTGCTAACCAAGAAAGTGTCAGACTGGCTAATCAACACAGTGGAGCACCTGAAAGAGTACTTGAATGATTGTGAAGATTGGACTTGTATTCATGTTCAGACTTTGAGCAGAGAACACTATAGAAGAACAGCCCATTTTATACTTACCTTTCATTTAGGGAGATGTAAATGAATTGTAAGGTTGCAAATTTTGTAAGGTGCACTGTAAAATCTAATTAGTTCCCAGAACTCCAAAAAATTGAGGAAACTCGTTGCCTCAAAAAAATTGAGTAAAGCTTAGCTAAAAATGACTAAATTAGGACAACTTATTTATTTTGAGTACACTGTACAAGCTCATTTGTTCCCAGAACTCGAGAAAATTGGATCAAGTTTACTTAAGATGACCAAGTTAGGGCAACTTACTCATTTTGAGTACACTGTACAGCCTTGTTAGTTCCCAGAACTCAAAAAAGTTAAGGAAACTCGTTGCCTCAAAAAAACTAAGTAAAGCTTACTTAAGATGAATGTTAGGACAACTTATACATTGCAAGTCTGCAGTATTAAGAATAACTTGATATTTCTGACTGTACAATACTAATTGTTTACTTACTGACAAACATTTCAAGTTCAACTAAATGAAAAAACAATTTGTGGTAACCTGAATATGATTAAAAATAATTAACAACACTTTTTGTAATGATGTTAAAATCAGCCCAACTTTTATTTTCAAACACAACAAAGTATAACAGCCAACATACTGGACACTGTTCTGCTGAACAACAAACAATTAATATTGCCATCACTGTTATAATGTTATAATCTTAAGTCTCAGATGTAATTATTCTGAATAATAAGTTTAGGTCTACCACAAGTTTGTTTTGTACTTACTTATATAATCAAAATAAAATATTTATTGTTCTGTCACAAGTGCAATCTCTGATTTAAACAACACATTTGTTTTTCATTCCAACACAGGAGCTGGAATGTTGTAATGTTTTAAGGATGGCTTGTTTCCAGTCCAGGCATTACTGCCTGAATGACTATCATGGATCGAGGTGATCCAAATGTAGGTGCAGAAGAAAGTCTTTAACTTCCCTTAAATACAGTGGCAGTGGATGTGGGTTGGAGATGCAATGAGCTTGAACCGGCAGGCGACCATCTTCACTGACCACACCATCTGTGACCGAGGACTCATCTCTCCTGGTGTCCTGCAAGCAAACAATCATATTTTTTGGAACATGAACTTAATTGCTTTCTTAAAACATTTTTTTCTGCATTTGGTATAGAACAGACTCCAATTTAGACAATCTCAAGCTTCCTCCCAATCAAAGAGGTGACAATGTCCCAATTGTCAGTCTGGATAGCCGTGACCACCACCCAACATACAATAATGTCATGAAAGCATCATTTTAAAAAGGGCTATGCAAACATGGCCAATAACTTTCATTCTAATGATGTACAAAATGATTTGGGCACAAAACAAATTTTGTTGTTAGAAAACTTGCAGACTTCACTATATACAGTGTAGACCCTCTAAACTAAGTTTGGGGGATGTGATCTTTCAAGAAATGCAGACTGTTGTTGTTTGTTTACTTACACAGCATGTCTTGTAGAATTAACTGGAGTCACCAGCAACAGCATAGTGCAGTCATATCTCAAGTCTAATAACAGAAGACAGGAAAAGATCAGTAAAGAAACAACTTCCTCAAACCAAAGCACAAAAAAAAAAACAATAAGTAAAACAGGCTGATCTAAAGTATGATGAAAGTTCAGCCTGATTAATATAAATGTCACTGACAGTTGCTAATATATTGGAAAACCAAAATACTTACCACTGAGTTGATGTCTTTCTGTCCAACAACAGGAGTGCTGGTCCCGAGCCTCAAAGACAGTAAGAAGCAAGCAGAGGGAGAAAAAAAACAGAACATTTTTCAGAAACTGATTTGATCCTTAATGGCTGTGCAATCATTGTTACATAGAGTTTGCTTATGTTGTTAAATAAAGGCTAGATTTGACATTAATAGATGTCACAGATGTTCAAAAGCTGCCACAAAGCATGAAAAAAATGGACGTCTCTGAAAACTTCGGCGCATTTTTGCAAATATGTGATGTCTTGATAACTCGAGAAGATATTTGAACTTTACACAGCTACATTCGAGCCTGAAAATATCTTAAAAGTTTATTTTGTGACCCAGAAAAAGTAATACGTTTTTTAGCCACGCTCCTCTGCCATTGCCACGCTTACAAGTATGCACAGGCTCCGACAAATGCGATCCTCCTTTTCCCCAGACTACCCTTTCTGGGTCACAATATAACCTTTTACACTGTAAGACCGAATAGTAATAGTTTGATAAATGAAATGAGTTCCAACTACTTAAAAACCTGTTATAAGTTCATACACCTTTATTTTTTTGAGTAGTTTGAACAATTTTGTTTTTTCAAGTTATCAGTACTTGAATATATTGATTAGTTTCTAGCATTGCGCTCAAATAATTTGAGTTTTAACACTGACGTCACTTACGTGCCTACGTACGTACCTACGTGCGCCACCTGTTTCTTTATGAAGTGCTGGCAACCATCTTGGATTCCTCGCTTCGAGTGCGAATGCCCGCTCATTACCCCGAAAGAAACTTGTGGAACGTTAATATCCGAACAGAAATAAAAACATTTGTCAACGGGTTTTTTTGCGGCATTGCCTTTGACGCTGGATAAAGGAGGGCATGCTATGGTATGTTACGGACTTTTGAACTGGAACAGCTAACCCTCTGCACTTGGCTAGCTGCATTTACCGCCTTCGCGGCATCTTCAGGAGCGCTTTGTGGTAAGTTTTATTTTTTCTGAAACTATAGTTCTCCGTTGTAATATGGGTTTTTATCGTCATAAATGTACAACTCTAGCAGGCATTTAAGAATTACATGCATGCGTCGTTTTATCCATGTCGGCTTGGCCCCAAAGTGTTTGCATGAATTATGCTAATACGCTCATATTTAGTATAACACATTATTAGTCCCTGGGACTAATAATGTGTTAATAACTTTTCTAATCTCTTACTATTTTAAAAGAAGTCTTTAGAAGGCATTTCTGGATTTGCAGATTATAAACTGCCTTGTGGTTAAATTGTTGAATCAATATGCACTGCTGCGCTGCTTCACACTTAGCGCATACGTGGATATTGATATTGGCTAGCCCATTTGCTAACTGGTGGAACTTAAAACTTACGTTTAGTTCTCTGGAGTTGTATATATTAAAACTGGGGCAGCAAAATTGTAGGCACAGGACATACTTACAAAAGCAGTGAATAATCATTACATAATTACGCGGTAGAACTTGGTTTACATTGCAAATAGTTATGTATACCAAGTTGAAATGTAGAATCTTCTGAACTGTAAAATTGTTGTGCCTGGTCTATTTTAGGTTAGCTTAAGGGTGAATCCATCAATAATATATTTACCAAACAGTTATTTTTTCGTTTTATTTTATTCTGATGCCCAGTGTTCATTAGTGAAAGACTTAGTTTTTTATCTGTCAGGGGCTGGGTCTGTGAACCAGCATTTTGAGTTTATTTTGTAGTTTTGCTTTCTTATGTTATATTGAAATGAGGTGAAGTTCTTGTATTGTTGTTATTATTAGTTAAGGTTTAGTTGAGTTCTGGGCTGGTTATGTTTCATCTGTGTCTCCTTGGTTATGTGTCTTTTCTGTTCTCTGTGTAGTCTGTCTTGTCTTCTGTGTTTTACTGTTATGTCCATGCCAGGGCAGAAGTAAATTTTCAGGGGTGAAGATGCTGTTTACCTTGACCAGCTAAGACTACAGATTGTAGATGAAGTCGAGAAAAGTGAAAAGAATCCTGATTACAAAGCTGATGCTCACAACTTTGGCCTTGCAATGCAAAGAGATCATCAATGATGACCTACCAGTAGGTCAGATCCTGGATTGCTGGCCTACTCTGAAATCCCAGTCCCAGGTAAGAATGTATATAGATGTATCTAACAAGATGTATTTTATATCAACCCCTGTTATCTGGCCTGTCTGAACAAATTATGCCTTTGGAGTGTAAGGATTTTGATGTATTTTGCAAAGATTTATAGACTAATTGAAACTTGTAAACACAAATGTATCCTGTGTGTTCAGATCTGTGCAGAATTCCACAGGATTACAAACCTCCACCTGAAGAACCACTTTTATGCTGTGCTGGACCAACATGCTCCCCGGCTCCAGAGCTTATTCAGAAAGAAAGCTGTTTGCACAGGGAACGTGTCTGATGTCCTGTCTCAGCTCTTCAGAAGCTATAATCTCCAGGTTAGTGAGTTTTTGTCTTGTTTTTTGAGCTTCATTTGATTTGATCAATTTTTCAATTTTAATTACCATTCTTGACTAGGTTAGCCAATAATTTAAAATAAAAATTTTCTTGTGATGTAGGAACAAGCTGATATCCATGCCCAAAGTGCTGGTGTGCTTCATGCCCTCTCTGCCTATTTGTACGAAGACACCTCTACCTTCATCAAAACATGGGATGCAAGTTTTGGACAAAGTTGTGAACAATATCTTAGTAGCATCCTTGTTTAGATTTCTCAAAACATTATGACACTTTGAGAGTTTGAGAAGCATCTCCATGCTTGGATCTGTCTACAACAGTGTCCATGTCACATAATGGAAACACTACATGTTTTTAATGTGCGTAGACCTTCTATAATGTTCCTAGCCCAACCATACATCACTGTACAAATGAAAAATATATAACTCCTATTGACTTTCTGTTGTTATTGCTACGAAGAGGTATGACTTTGCTTTACTAAAAGTACTATTTTTGTCAGTTTGTTTTCTCAAATCTTGGTGTGTTGTGGCTTTTTTGTTGTTCAAACAATTGATTTCTGAGCTAGTAATAATCCAGAAATGTGACTTGTATAGATGAAACTAAGAGAAATAGGAATGCACTAACATGTAGTAATTTTGTTTTCTGTAGATGATGCATTCTGATAGACCAGATATTAGTGAAGTGCCACTTGGACTCCTCCTGATCAGAGCCAATTCCAGCGATGCAACATTCTTCTGCCCTGAGAAGACTGCAGTTTTGGTCGAGGGTAACATGATCACTGTTTTCACCACCCTGGCTGATGCATTTCTAGTAATATTTGGACTGACTGACGTCCTGCACCTAAGCTACCCAAAATGTTTGGCCAACATTTTTGACTTTATTCAGAAAGTTTTGATGGGTCTGAAGGGTGGGAAGTTGAAGCCCAAAGTGCTGAGTCTTAAAAATGATCTTTTGGCAGCAGAATAATGTCCAGGATTCCTACACAGCCCTCAAGTGCCTGTTAAAGCAAGTAATTCAGTTTATCATGTTTCCAAGTCTGGATAAGTTTTTTATAAAAAGAGAGAATAGAATAAAGAAATCTTTGCAGACTCTGTTTCATACTTCATTATCTAAAAGCCACATCCAAAGTAAAAGGGGTGATTTTATTATTTTTATTTATTTTTTTTCCCCCCATCATCACTTGTGTTTTAGTTGATTTTGATTGTGTTTTTAGTCAGATAACTGTAAATCTATAGAGAAAATGAAGGACAATCTCATTTCTGGCTTCGAGGTGGGATCTTGAATGTCACTTAAGGAACGTTCCTCCTGAACTACTCATAACTGACATAAGGCGCTAAGGAGGTTTATAACACTTTGTTTATGTCTCTAAAGAAGTATTTTTCTATTTAAAATTTTATTGCTTTGTTGTTGAGACTGTGATTGCACTCTACAAATGTGCATTTTGCATAACCACAGTACTGGCATATTAAAAAGGTTACCAATTATATTTCAGTGTATTAGCTGCACTATACTATTACTTTCATTCGGTTTTCCCACCTAATAATGCAGGATTTTCTTTTCCTTTTGTTTGTTTTTTTAATAAAAAGGCCATACTCATGTGTTAATCAAATTTGAATACTCTTAAAACATGTTGTGAAATTCTTTATTTCTAATATTGTAACCTTGTGCCAAAATTTCTGACATTATTCCCTATAAAATGTGGTGGATTTATGTCTTTGGGCTTTTTGTGTCAAAGTAACTCAATAAATCTGTAACTTGAATTTATATTTTCTGTCTTATGTTTTTACAAGTGTAATTATTTTGGGCACTTTTTTTTTTTTTTTTAAATCAAATTCAAAACACAGTAGATTTGGATATTACAAGCATTTGTATTTAAAATTTTTGAGTTGTATTAGCTTAAAATGGTTAACATTTTGAAACTAAAAATTAATTCCTTAAAGTTACTTGAGCTAGATTTGTACTTGAAACTCAAAATATCAAGTAGAGAGTACTAAACCAAAAATGTGGATATAACATAAAAACATTTATCAATGGTACTTAAAAATATTTATCTAAAGCTAATAAATAAAGTGTGTTTATTTAACTTTTATTTTTAAGTTTTAGTTACTTAAAATATTTTATGTAATCAGTTTCACCAAAAGTTTTGAGTAAAATTAACTTATTGGGTTATACAGTGTAAGATATTTTTAGCCGAGAATGTAGCTGTGTAATGCTCAAATATCTACTTAATTTATCAAAATATCACATATTTGCAAAAGTACTTCCACGTTTTCGGAGAGCTCTGTTATCCACCAGCGCGATAGCTGACCGGGAGGTCAAGGCTTGATAACAGTCTGCGAGCACAACTAACTCCTGGCTTATTGTTTTCAAACCCCCTGCGGTCTTTTGCTACTCAGGTTAAACATGATATATATAATTAGTTAGTTAGTTAGTTAGGGCTATGGATTGAAAATACCCCCCACACCCCACCCCTAAAGGCTGCACCTCCCGAAGAATTTTGTCTGGGCTCTTAACTCACTTTTTTATTTCAAACAATCAACAGAAAATTTCACCGACATAGTTTTATGTAAGGTTTTTAAGGCTGTGGTGTTAATTTTTAAGTAACATGAGCCCAGCGGCAGCAGCAACGCTAGGCTAACACTAACTAGCTAGCAAGATTGTAAACCTGGTGCTAAACTAAGAGAAGCCACAAAATCAGTTTGAATAAGAGTAAACATTTACTCACCAAGTCAGTGTATCAGGTAAAGATCCACAGCAATGACAATAATCTCTTGAGCTGACGCTTTTCCAGGTTTGCTCTAGTGATGTGCGATACCACTGATTTCCTTTCCGATCCGATACCAAGTACTATTCAGGGTGGTATCGACGATACTGATCCGACACCGATACTTTGTACAAAAACTTATTTTATTTATTGTATCTCAAATTATAGTGTCATAATGATTACAGAACATCAGATTATTTGTTCTTATCACTTAATAATGCAGAGTTCATCATAGGGCTGGGCGATATGACCCAAAATTCATATCTCGATATTTTTTACCTGGACGGCGATATAAGATATATATCTCGATATTTTTTTTAAAAGCCATAAAGTAAGAACAAAAAGAGAGTTCTTAGTCAAAGCTGTGTCCCAGATGTCACACAGGCACTTTTATTAACATAGAGCATAGATGTACATAAGATTTACTCAAAAATAAATTATGAGCATTTATTAAATAATAATGCTCCATAAATAAAAGAAAACAATGTTGTTTTTGTGCATAACAAAAAGCTCACAATTGTGCAGTCAAAATGTAAACTAAAAGACGCTGAGCATAGTAACAAAGACAGATTTCACAGCTGCTCTGTTCCCAACTTCTACTGTGTGACTGACAGCCTGGAGTTTGAAATCCTCTTGTAACCACGTCTCTTAACAGGTGCCATTTATAGTCCTTATACACAGTAGGGTAATATTACGTTGAAGCACAGTACGTATCACTCCGCAAAGGCTCCTCGGTAGCCGTAATGCTCTGACAATCCATCAAGCGGTGCAGCACCATAGCTTACCAAAGTTGTACTAAAACATTTTTGACTTTTGATTGCTGAGCGCTGTGTACCACATAAAATCGGTTCGCGGCCATCAAGCACAAACAGAATTCATACATAAGGCGCGCTGTCAACTTTTGAGAAAATGCAAGGATTTTAGGCTGTGCAGCGCCTCTGGGCTGCATGGCGTTAGTGTGGTTAGCTCGTTAGCGTGGTTAGCAAACTAACACGTTGACGGCGTCCAGCCCCACGCACGGCGATGTGCAGTAACTCGTTAACGGAGATTTGCCGTGTCCATCTTGTCGCTTCCTGCAGGTGAAGCGATGGGGGAGGAGGGGCGAGGCCGAGTAACGTTGCGTAAAGACAAAAGTGGACGAAAGAGAGGCAAACTTGCGGCTCCACAAGTATCCGATTGTTCAGTCTGACGTCACTAGCCGTGTCTGGGTCTAAACTCCGCTGCAGGTCCATATATCAAACGATCACTATGGCATTACTGAGAGTTGTCTGTCTAAAGTCTTTCATCTTTAATAAAATGATCAGCGTTCTGCTCTACCAGGTGTAACAATTGAGTTTAACATCCAGGCATCCATGAAAACGGAATTTATGACATTTAACGTAATTAGAAGTTAGCAGGGAGTTAGCTCGCTAGCTTCTATCTAAATACAATATAGCATGTCCTGACTGCGGGGTTTTGGAAACAAATTAAAATGTACAGCTCTGTTATGACTTCCAGCATAAATGAAGACAGAAAACTAAACAGCAGTGACGTTTGTAGGGTTACTGAAGTTGGGCTAGCTGGTATATAATGATGTGCTACGTGACCGCTAGCGACACAGCTATGTTAGCATAATATAAACAAGCTAACTTTTTTTCCACTCGATAAAAGTTAACGTGAGTGTTCTCGGTGGTCAGGAACAAATGTAATCGCATGGCAGGATTTCTCCCAATTTTCCACCCGGACAACAAAATTGAAAAACCATATCGCAGAATTCATAGCGCGGCCCAGCCAATTCCAGTTTCCAACAATGACGGCAGCTACTTAGTTTTAATATTACTCTTATTTGTCTTTCTGGGTCGCAAAAGAACTTTTAACATATTTTCAGGTGAGAATGTAGCTGTGTAAACTTCAAACATCTGAGCCGACCGACACATCGTTTTCAAACCCCCGCGGTCTTTCACTGCTCGCGTTAAACATGATATATAAGTCACTTTGCTAACTTAAAAATGTTATTGTTAGGCTTTTTCAGTGTTTTATTTGTTCTTGAGTAAATTGGTTTGGCTGAGATTAAAGTTATTAGATTAGATTAAATTAAATGTAACTTTATTAATCCCTCGGGAGGGTTCCTCCGGGGTTTTCACACAGCTGAATAAACGTCAAACAGAAAACTAATTAAACAAAGTGTGAGACGGTAGAGAGTTTACGCCAGCGCCCGGTTATATTTTAGATAGCAAGGAGCAGATGGCAGAGTCTCACTCCACCGAGGGAGCTCGTGATGTACTACCCGGCTTTCTTTAGACCGCGGTCGGGCCGGGTCCTCAGGTGGAACCAGCCTCTGAATTTGGACACGGGGGTGTCCAAATTCAGAGGCTGGTTCCAGGCCAGCCAATAATAACGGTGACATTTCGCGTATTTTATCCGATAAATAAACACTGTAAAATGTATTTATCCCCCCCCAAACAGCCCTTTTGAATGTCTCCCTAATTCTGAGGTCTCAAGGTTGGCAATTATGGCCACAACACCTCACTTTTTTTGCCACATGTAGGATCGATCCGCACATCACTAGTTTGCTCAACATATTCCATAACAAATGCTGGCACCATGAACATGCGGACTGATCCGAGAGGGAGGAGGACGGTAGTCACGTGGCATTTTCAAAACACATCTTTCATCCTTCCGCCCTGAGAAGCAAAACTTCCAGCTTACTTAGTTTTTCTAAGTTAAGACAACTCAAATAAATTGAGTTTATCAGCATTTTGCATATAAAGTACTGGTAACTTATTTAAATCGAGTTCTAATAACAAATTGATAAAAAATGAGTTCAGCCTATTTCATATTTTGAATTAAACACAATATTACATTTTACAGTGTGCTTTGTGATAACATTTATTTAAAAATTGTTTTCATAGCTTGTTTTTAGTTAAATAAAATATAGCTAATGGCAAGTTTTCAGAAATACAGAGGTCATGTGTAAAATTCTTCAACACACCCCACTGAATGCATATTTATTAATTCATCTGAAATATGTGTTAACTTGTTTATTGAAAAATTTAAATGCATTGTTAGGTTGTTAAATTTCACAAACTTACAGAAACAAACTCAAGAAAAGGATCCTTAGTGTCATCCATGACCCTGTTTAAGTCCTCAGAAAGCGAATCCATAGATCTCCAGAGTGTTTCTGTGTGTCTATTTTAGCAGTTATTTTCTATTCAGCTCAGTCCCAGTAAGAAGCCTTTTGTCAGAGAGCTCAAAAAACACACCATACGTGATTTTCTCTGTAATAAAAAGCAGACTGTTGGCTATTAGCTAGTTAAGAGTGTGTAATATATTGGAGCTTAAGACACCAGAGCTGAAATGCAAACAAACATTGGACTTAGATTTATCATTCTGCCAAAACAGACCACGAATGAACACTGTGAATTTTGCTGGCATATGCAGGATGCTGTTTTCTAAAGCGATTATGTCAGATGGTGTAAAACAAAATTAATTAAAGCGTTCATACGTCCAATCTAAGAGCAGTCGTTAGCGCAGTTATTCACACACGTTACAAGCGCAGAACAAAAAGCAAACAAACAGTGAATGAGTACAGATGCCACTGCGCAGATGTCAGAGACCCAGCAGCTTGTGTCCCCTCCAGATTTGCATCTTTCACTTGAACCGCTCAACTGTTCAAAGAGACAAATGATGAAAATGAGCGGGGAGGCACGAGGGCATTGAAGCGTCAAGGGATGACGATGATGATGGCACTAACAGATAGAAGTATTGTTTGACACCTGTTCTGAATTTTACATTTGAAACTTTCCAGCAACCTTCCATCTCTTATCTCTAGTTTGATGTAAAAATCATGTTAGCAAAGAATATTTTATAGTTTGCTTTTCTTGGTTTTGAGTCCTTTCGCACCTTAATCATAAAATAATGTAGAAAGCTTTTCTCTTAGCCATAAACTTACTGGTATTTTGGTAAAACAAGAACCCAGTCTTATTTAAATATGACAAGAAAGTTGCTTGTTTCATATTTCCTACCTCAGTTTTGCACGCTTCTCCTCACCTCCTCACCAGATCCAATCTCATACCTGCTCCGGCTAATAAACTGCCGCTTATGTAAATGCCACATGTATGATAATTCTAGCTTCTCAATAATAAATGGGAAAACCTCATGAATGAGCCAAATTAGTGCTGACCATCACATCAGCCCCCCCAAAACTCCATCATTCTCTCTGTGACCTTTCTCTCCTGGCAACCTGAGGAAGTGGATGATCTCCAGTTTGACAAAAAAAGGGGTAGAAATGGGAGTTAATAGGCAGCTCCTCTGCAAACACTGGGAGTCTTTATGAATAGGAGGCAATCACACAGATCAAATATACAGCAAGGGGAAATGGGTCTGGAATTCAGGAGGCAAAAAAAAAAAAGAAAAGAAAAGAAAAGGAGGGGAAATACAAATTGAAGATGCTGGTAAATATAATAATGTGTGCCTCATGTAATTGTCCGTTTAAATGCAGATACTGAAGAGGAGTGTTGACTGATGTAGACAGAGGAGACACAAGGAGGAGTGCCTGGATGGGGACTGGTCTACAGTTACAAGACTTCTAGCACAGAGCTGGAGATTTTGTTGTCATTGCTGATTCTTTTTTGTTTGTTTGCTTGTTTGTTTGTTTGTTTGTTTGTTTGTTTGTTTGTTTGCAGACTTCATGACGATCCATGTCTGAGCAGCACCATTGTGCTGGCAATGTGACTGATTGATCAGTAGATGAACAGTAAAGATTAAGAGGATGACAAATAAGCATGCTGCTTACACAGCGCTTGGGGCTAATCCTACCCCCTCCACCACCCCCCGGGTTCCCTTTTGAGGACCTGCTGCTGAGGAGAGCCCACAGACAGTGACAGACATCGGAGGGAACACACACCCACACACAACCTGTTCACGTGCAACAAGTGTCAGCTGGAGCTCATGACAGGACCCCAGCTCATCTGAACAACCACAGCAGAGGTTGCAACACACAGCACGGGCTCACCCTGCCATCTGTCCACCGGGGACCACCGGAGGCCCTGCGGCCCTACGTATTTTTATTTGAAGCAACTGAGCAGAAGAGGACCAAAACTTTTTCTTATCTGCCTTCGTCAATCACTAGAGGAGATATTTTGAGAGAAAAATAATGGAGGATCACCTTACAAAGATACCCATGATGCCATCCTCTTCCCCCACAGAGTCATCTGGCAGCGGTGGGACTGATGACAGCAGGGGAGGTAAGAGCTCCACACCAACGACAACAAGTTGCCAATGGAGTCTGAAGAGTGTAACACTGACTTGGCTCGGTAACAGGGAGGAAAAGTTAGCACTTAAACAATATGAAAGTTTGAAACACCTGAAATTCTTTACTCAACATGCATCGGGTTATGAATGAAATCCAACACAAAAACATTAAAAACTCATAAAAACACATAATTATGAGCAAGCAATGCTTTTTTTAAATTATAGTTAAGGATTTTATTCAATTTTTGTGAGTGTTTAGACAGACTGTCCTGCTACCAGCAGACAGAGCTGACTGTACAGATGGCAGGCACATGTATGAAACAATACCAGCCCTAATGAGTGGCAATAACCGACCTACTCTGTGACTGTTTTTGACTCACAGCCAAGAGTCCTGCACCGGGCAAAGCTCTGAGCCCAGCTCTGGTCTGCAAAGTGTGTGGAGACACCAGCAGCGGGAAACACTACGGCATCTACGCCTGCAACGGCTGCAGCGGCTTCTTCAAGCGCAGTGTGAGGAGGAGACTCATTTACAGGCAAGAGGAAACTCAGCTGTAGACAGTTATTCCAGCTTCATCGTGTGACGTTTCCTCATCTATTTAAAATAGTCAATATTCAAGGTGAAAGGAATATAAACTCTGGTTTTAGCCTCTACAAACCCCATATTTTGCCAACTATTATTGTAAATTAAAGTGTTTCCTATTACTGTATAAGTAAATGCCTTTCAGATTTAAAAAAAATTGTAGCAGCACAAGTCAGTGTGAATGAAAAAAAATGCACTTTTTGCACTCAAATATAATAATAATAATAATAATAATAATAATAATAATAATAATAATATTGACAGAAAGTAACTAAGAGAAGTAAAAGTAAGTAAAACACAAATAGCTTTAATAAATATATATTAAAATCCCCTTTAATTCCATCTGTGATTAAAAGTAGAACCCAAAACTTTTCTTTTCACTTTTGATATTTTTCTTTTGATGAATGGCAGGTTAAAATTAAGGACTTAGCCACACTGGTTTACTCAGAATTCGGACATTTTCCATATACATTCTAATAGCTGATCTTTAGTAATTAATATGTTCTTACTGCTTTCAATATTCTGTAAGCCAAAAGAAAATAAGTGAATGTTATTTTGTCATTTTGAGTCGACTCTCCCTTTAAAATGCGTGACTGTTGGTTAACAGGTGCCAGGCCGGTACAGGCATGTGTCCAGTGGACAAGGCTCATCGTAACCAGTGCCAGGCATGTCGGCTGAAAAAGTGCCTGCAGGCGGGCATGAATAAGGACGGTGAGTCGTTTTAGCATTCATGAGCTTCATTAAACTGATTGGTGTCCAGTGGAACTCAAACATGAACCTGTGAGCGGTTAAAATCATTCCTGTATTATCACCTTAGATAACAGGTTGTGCCTTTCTGTCTCCCCCCTGCAGCGGTTCAGAACGAGCGGCAGCCCCGCAGCACAGCTCAGGTCCGCCTGGACTCCATCGATGTGGACCCGGAGAAGGAGCACCTGGCCACCACACGGGAACCCACCTCCTCTTCTTCCTCCTCCTCTTCCTCATCTTCTTCATCATCCTCCAATGGGTCTGTCATCACGTGGCCCCACATCACCTCCTCCATGTCCATCACTTCCTCTGTTGCAACCCAGCGCTGCATCAGTCCCCAGAACAACCACCGCTTTATGGCAAGCCTCATGACAGCTGAGACCTGTGCCAAGTTGGAGCCTGAGGATGGTGAGCAACAGTTGTCAAATGAAAGGTTTTTGCTGTAAATTTAAGGTGAAGCTTTCTCCTTCACATTAGGACTTGCAGGGGAAATGATGGTTAGAAAACACATATTCTTGGGTAAAACGCAAATGAGTGGGGTTCAGTACAAAAAGCAGAGCATAAGAGGGTGTTATCAGGTGGGCAGTGAAGAAGGTGGGGTTGATTTCAAATCTGTCATGGTTACATCTCCACTTACCGGAGCATGATGAGATCACCATGATGATCAATCCCATTCTGGAGTGATCAAAAATCTTTACTAGCTAACCAAATTTGCAACTCTGCTTAAATATTCTTCTAATTCAATTTAATATTTTAAAGTTACTATTTAGCAAACATCAGGTGAGTAGTAGCATGTACAAAATGCTAACATGTGAAACTATGATGACATGTTCTTTAGTCTTAGAGAGACTTTTTTTTGTCCATATGGGCATCTGCTGACTTTCAGCTGGAGCTCAAATTTTATGACTTTATTACATAGTAATAAAGTCTAATCTAACCTGAACTGAAGCACATCACAACTACCTGAAGTTTAGTTTCATCTGTCTATGCAACAAGTTGGTTTTGTTTCCTCTGCACTCTTGATTCTGAGCTCATCTTTTCTGTTTCAGTTGATGAAAACATAGATGTGACCAGCAATGAACCAGAGCAGGCGTCTTCAGAGTACCACATGGCTTTGTACCCGTCTGGTTCTGAAAATGTATACGAGACCTCAGCAAGGCTTCTCTTCATGTCCGTGAAATGGGCCAAGAACCTGCCCGTTTTCTCCAACCTGCCCTTCAGAGACCAGGTAAGCTGAAAGTGAGGGTTTTTTTTGTTTGTTTGTTTTTTAAGATAGTCTCTATAAACTTTTTCACTTTGCTTTGGAACTATTTTTAATAGGTTAAAATTGACCTCTATTCTTGTTAGAAAAAAAAGTATAATGATAAAAGACAAATTAAAGTTACAGATATAAAAAATATAAAATGCAGATGTCTCTTTTATATCTAAAAATATATTGAATCATGATTTATCTTTATATGCGACAATGACAGAAAAAGACAGAAATTCTTATTTTTATCTGTAAATTCCAAATACCGATGTCATTATGTGCTTACAGGATTACATATGTTGATGTAACTTCATGTTCATGACATTCATGACATGGCCACAATGACCACAAAGCACATTCAGCATTATGAAATGACAATATGACAGTTAATAGTACCACAAATACTGTCTGACTATAAATAAGTAAGTGAACACTGAATTAGTGGTCCCATTCCTGTTTGACAACATTACAATGTGATTGGCTCTGCAATAAAAGGGAATGTCAGGAATGAGCATCTATAGTTTTTCTTTGGGATTTCTTTGGGTCGAAGGTGAAGCTGAGTACAGGGGTGCATATTCAGTTTCTGGTTTTTCTTCTTCACCAGGTCATCCTGTTGGAGGAAGCATGGAGTGAACTCTTCCTCCTCTGCGCCATCCAGTGGTCTTTGCCACTAGACAGCTGCCCACTGCTGTCTTTGCCAGACCTCTGCCCTGGCATGCAGGGAAAAACCAGCTACACTAGCCTGGACCTGCGCCTCCTACAGGAGGTCTTCAGCCGCTTCAAGGCCCTCGCTGTTGATCCTACCGAGTTCGCCTGCCTGAAGGCCATTGTGCTCTTCAAGCCAGGTGAGGAACAAAACACTATTCAGTTGATTGTCTACAATCTGGCAGATTACCTTTAACATGATCACAGTACGTAGCTATGTCCACTGTCATTGTTTTCAAGAGATAAGCACCACGCAGAGGCTAAAATTTCCCTCAGTGTGTTTTATTTAATTAAGATCACTATATTACCATACATGTCATTTAGTAATCATATCATCACTTTATAATTATGATGCCCATCAGTATGGTACATCAAAATTATAGAGTCTTTTTTTTTTTATTACATGGAATGTTATACAATTTTTGTCAGGAACAGTTTTCCCTAGAAAGCAAAGATTCCATAAAGTATTTCTTCTGCTTCACAGAGACTCGAGGTTTGAAAGATCCAGAACAAGTGGAGAACCTGCAGGATCAGTCGCAAGTCATGCTGGGACAACACATACGGTCACACTACCCTAGCCAACCAGCCAGGTAACAACCTACCTGATAAAGGTCACCAATTCAATGGAACAAAATGACAAAACACAAAACAAAACTCCAGTGTGTTTATAACAAAACACAGAATTTTTGTTCTTTATTATGTTTAAAAGTTGATTTCTGGATTTGAAAGTAACCTTCATTCCTTCATTCTGTTTCATGACAAGCATCCTTAATTTGAGGTTTTATATAAAAAACTGATTTCCCTATGTAACTGATTCTACAATGTGAAAGGCTTTTGCTTTAAATTATTTGACATGGCCTTAATTTTATTATGATCTTTGTGTTTAGGTTCGGAAAGCTGCTTCTTCTCCTTCCCTCTCTGCGCTTTGTGAATTCTGAGCGGATAGAGCTGCTGTTCTTCCACAGAACCATTGGAAACACTCCCATGGAGAAATTGCTGTGTGACATGTTCAAAAACTAAAAGAATCACAGAGAAACCCATGCAGTCATCAGTAATGTCCTGTTTTGGATGGGATGATGACTGACAGATATTTGTTTTGTATATATACAAGAGATTCTGCATGCTGTTGTTTGTTGTCTTCTTTTGTCACCTCCACATCAGTTAATTTGACAAAGAAGAAAATGCAGTTCAGTTTTTGTCATAATGCGTTTTCTTTGTATTATATCAAGAGTCTCTGATTTAAAGTTATGGTCATACTAGTTTTGTTGTTGTTGTTTGTTTCAATAAAAATACTTTGTTTGGTAATAGTGTAATTTGTTTGGTAACGTGTGTGTGGCCCTGCTGATGTTAATGTGACTGTTGTATTTATGTTGTTACGCCTTGAAAAAGTAAAAACAAAGAAGAAAAAATCTAAAATATACCTGTTGCTTTAATTCTATGGAGCAGGAATGTTTTCAGTATACTTGCTATGTTACTAAGAGCTTGCACCGAACCCATGAAACAGTGCCCTCTTCTGTCTGGTTAATACACAGATTCTTCAACACACTCTCACACACAATAAATATAATAAAAAAGATGACTAAGATGTAAGTTGAGCCCCTTTAATCTGTACCTCCTATTTAAATTAGAATTATGAAAATTAAGCAAAGTGTGAGTAAGACTAATGCTTATACTGGCGTATCAGCATTACTGCTTTCCACAGACGTGGAGAGTGACATTTCACTTTATGTCTTTGTGTTAAGCATTAACTGTATCAATTTTCTTATTGCTTCTCTTAAATACAGCTGTGGAGTCATTTGAAAACATTGTCATTCAGCCTTAAGTGAAACTTCATTATTTTGGCGTGTTGGAATAACAGCATCATGTATGTGGCACCTTTCCACCCACTTTCTCAGTGACAACCAACGAAAAAACCAAAACCAAAAAACATTGGTGAGACATCTTTAACACTGCTGGTAGAAGCAAAAAACCTTTTTACTTTTTCACTTTTTTTTACTCCAGATGAACCATTTTCACTCAATTTTTAGTGTGAATGTTGCAGAACACACACTGACAGTTTGGACTGACAGATTTCGGTCAGTCCAAACTGTCTGTAAATACGGGACAGAAATGCTTCTGAATTCTTTTGCAGCTTTTTGACAGGTATATATTGCTGTGTTACTGACAAGATTAGGAGCCAATGTGCAGGAATCAGAATCGCCACTGAGCTCAAGATACAGCTTTTTGTGCTGGACTCACAAGGATCAAAAATAGAAAAGAACTTAACTAGGGAGAGACTAGGAATTTGCTAACTAGGAAACTACAGGAGACACTTGGAACATGAGGACACTCAGCAAGCGGGAATGAGGGACAACACAACAAAGGGCAAAGGGACACCGAGACAATAGCTGTGTCTCACTTCAGGGGCTGCAGTCTTCGGAGGACCCGGCCTTCGCGGTCTACATGTGCCAGATCCTCCGAAGACCGAGAAGGCCGGAAGCGAGGCTGTGAAGTGGGATGGTCTAGCCTTCAGATTTGCCTCGCCAGCTGTCTCGGTGGAGTTTAATAAAATGAGCCGTCTGCTCCTTGCTATCTAAAATATAACAGGACATTGGAGTAAATTCGCTACCATCTCACACTGTTTAATCAGTTTTCTGTTTAATCAGTTTTCTGTTTGATGTTTATTCAGCTGTATGAAAACTATAACTTTAATCTCAGCCAAACCGATTTACTCAGGAACAAATAGAACACTGAAAAAAGCCAAACAATAACATTTTTAAGTTATCTAAGTGACACGTTTAACCTGAGTAGTGAAAGACCGCGCAGGGTCTGAAAACGATGTGCCGGGAGTCCGGTGTTCTCACCTTGGCCACCCGGTCAGCTATCGAGCTGGTGAGTAACAGACGTGTTACAAATATGTGATGTCTTGATAAATCGAGCAAAAATTTGCAGTTTACACACCTACATTCTTGCTTGAAAACATGTTAAAAGTTTATTTTGTGACCCAGAAAGAGTAATATTTCAAACTCGTTAGCCGCACTTCTTCGCCATTGCCGCATTTGAAAAGTATTTTTATATTATTATGGAAATTTTAGGAATAATAATTTAATTAATAAAGTAATAAGAGTAATTTTACAACTAAGTAGCTGCCACCATTGTTGGAAACTGGAATTGGCTGGGCCGTGCTTTGAATTCTGGGATAGGTTGGGCCAGGAAGGATACACCCAACCTATCCTTGAAATCCGGGAAATTGAAGGACGCATTTGTCGGCTGGAGCAGCCTTCGAATTACGTTGCGTCGCTATGACGTAATCGGCCTTCAAATGCGGCCTCTGAAGGATGGACTGAGATACAGCTGGTATACAGTCAATAAAGGAAGAGGAAACAAAAGCAGTTAAACTGAAAACAATGCACACAGGATAAGAGGACCTTCAAAATAACACAGGAACCTGACACTTAGACAAAACAAACATGGACACATGACTGAAACACGGGTCACAGAAAGTAACAGTTACAACTTATCATCAGTTATCATGCTGTAACTGCTCACTATTATGTTATTTCTGCTTAATGTATTTTGTCTTTTTTGTGAAAAGCATTAAATTCAAAATACAAATACACATTTGAATATATAAGTATATGTATACTCCCATGTATTTCTATGCCTCTGATTGTCAATTCAATTCAATTTTATTTATATAGCGCCAAATCACAACAAAAGTCGCCTCAAGGCGGTTCATGGATACAGAGAAAAACCCAACAATCATATGACCCCCTATGAGCAAGCACTTTGGCGACAGTGGGAAGGAAAAACTCCCTTTTAACATCCAATATTTAAAAGGTAAACAAACAAAAAAATTATTTTGACCAGACTGTAGTCAGACACCTGACTACATCAAGAAGTAGTAGGATCTTTACACTCTGTACCACGTGTCTTCACATTTCCATCTACACAGTGACCTTATAACAGTATTATTAAAATGAAGTAAATTCCACCTTGAAATGAGGTTTGAAATGATGAGTTCTATGTGGTTTAAATGAGCGTTGGTGTACCTCAGCCAAATGTCAGCTTGATAAGAAACGTCAGTCAGTATTTCTTTACCTTTTGATTCAAACACACTGCCACTATCAAAGAGACACAGCAGAGGAAAGGAAGTGGACCCCTGCTGCATTTCATTGAGACATCAAACTATTTTTTTTATGCTTGCAAGCTGAATTGAAAGAGTTTTCAGTTGCTTACAAAGGCAAGCAACTGAAAACTCTTATTTTAACACAAATATTTTTCATTCTAAGCTGAAACTGAGCTTGAAGTCTGGGGTTTAAGAAGTTAAGAACAGCATCCAGCACATCTGTGGTGATTTTTCTATGTTGAAATAGCAGCATTTGAGCCATCTGGATCCAGTGCCAGGCCCTTACAGTCCCAGTCTTTGGATCAGATCAGCTGGCCCTCTGCAGCCTTATGACAGAAACTCACCAGTCCAGATTAAAACACTTTCAGCTCCCACAGGCACCAGATTTCCCAGCAAAATATGCTTTGACTCAAATGGTGCTATTAAATTTTCTTTTAAGATACACAGCATGAGCACTGGAAATCATCATAAAGTCCTGCTTCAGCTGCAGTTTGGAGAAGGTGAAGGTCTGTTGTTAGTGTTCGTCCTCTGCAGCGGCACTGGATGCTCGTCACATGGTTTCTTTCTGTCTCATTTTTATTTCATAAAACTTTAAGTTGAGGTCCTTACGTAACGTGTCCCATTCTCATTTTCACCTTTCTGTCACTCGTTCACACAAAGGTTGCCTCTGTTTCAGTGAGATTTTCATCTTAAAAGATTAGTCTGTTAAGTAACAAGCGGAGGGAGGCAAACAGGTTGGTGCCATTTGCTGTGCAAAAATAACATTACCTAATCTGAATGACAAACCCATAGAGTCGTAGGTGAAGATCATGAGATGTCTCATTAGATGAGCAGCAATAGCTGGACCAGTCTGTCTGGCAACAACCAAACGACAACCTAATTTGATGCTCAGTTTGATGTTTCTCCCATGTGACTGGCTGAATTCATATTTGTGCTGAAGAGCGATTGTGCCTAATACATGGCTCTTGACTGTAGTCTTGTTATTGATTAACACTCCCATTGGATAATACAACTTTAGCATGTTTCACTGTAGAAATGGTACTGGCCAGATGTGAATAATTTACTGGACTCAGACTTATTACTTACGAACCATTTAAATATCTGCACCACCAAACTCAACAATGCATTTTTTTTTGTTAACTTGACTGTTAATTAAATCCCTAAACGTGATGCTACATTGTCTTTGACCAAATATTATTCTATGAATCACTTTTAAATGATTATGTTGCAAGGTTTAAAACATTTGTTCCTCCACTTGCTTCATTTCACGTGAATGTTAAACCTTGCTCCACTCTCCCTCCCTTCTGTGCAGCCCTTAATCTGCTGCGTTTAGTTATTAGCTGGACTGGAATGTGTTGGGGTTCTTGGGCCAAGCTGTCCTGACACGTTGCAGCAGCACCAACAGACTGCTGACTGGAGCTGGACCAGGAGGAGTCCTCTGGATCCTTATTTGTCCTGCTTCACCTGTATGACTTGATTAAACAGCTGCAATGAATCAGAGCAAAGAGGGAGTTGAGCCTTTTCAATATTCCTATTATGACTATTCAGACTGGTACTCAAACAACGCAGAGCCTACAAAACCACCCAAAGAGTGAGTATAAAAAAGTTGAGTCAAAGGTGTCAAATGGGGCCATAAGCATTGATTATTTTCACAGGTTGGGTCCTGGTACATCAACAAGGTCAGAAAAGTGCTGAGATGTGGTGGTTTGATTTGTTTTAGGCTTACTTTGCACATTTTTTAATGATGGTTTTATTCCTTATTTTCTTTTTGTCGCAGAGTTATTTTACCATGTGACCCGACAGCAGATGACAAGCTCTTCCATATATGCATATTATCGATATCAGTAAGTATACTTGGACCTGACTACTCTCTTAAGGGCGGGGGGTTGTTTTGTTGGGTTACTGCAGATAAATTGGGGTCACTTAAAATACAGCATAATATTAAAAAACTTGTTGAACACATTAGCACTCTCCATCACCATATTCCAAACACCAAAAGAGGGAATAATTTAGAAGAATGATGTTCTTCTTAATCCAGTACAGATCCACAGACGTGGAGAATCAATATTACAGTGCACTGACGTTGTTCTGGTTGTACATGGTGACACAACACCTTACTCAAGTCACTGAGTGTTGCTTTTATCACCATCTAAGTTATGATCATATGGGAAATAATGCTAATAATGCATTAATTTATCGGACCTATAGGCTACTGTAGTAGCACAATGAAATGTAGTATTTATAGCTTTGCTTCATTAATGTATAACTGCAAATTGTTGTTGTGTTAGGCTAAAATAAGTCCCTTTATAATTTAAAAGGTGTCTAAGGAGATGCAGCTTTAAAAAGTAAAGTATTATATATTACTCTTTACTTTTCTTATAAGTAATGCAATGCAATTAATTACTTTCTTTGTGATTCATTACTTAGTAATTCATTAGTAATTCATTACACTACTCATTAAAATGCAATAAAAAATAAGAGGATGCATATCCACTCCTCAAAGGCTGTATCACCCCACAAGCTTTTTTCCTCCTGCACAAGAACTGAAATTGGCTGATTGTGGCGCGAATCAGAATCAGAATCAGAATCAGAATCTGAATACTTTAATAAGTGCACAGAAAAAAAACATTTGTTAGATGTTTTTTTTTATTCCACCTGTGTGCAGATGACTGAAGAACGCAGTTTATAACACAAGCAGTGGCAAAATTTAAACTGTAATGAAATGACTGAATTTAGTTCAGTAACATGCTACATTACTGTGTTGCTGAAAATGTAGTGTGACTACAGTAATGTGTTACTTTTTAATCTGTTACACCCAACACTGCTTGTTTCTACAGTAAGGCAGAATGAACAAGAGAAACACTGATAACTTTGTAGTTTCTTGGGAATGCATGGCTTAAGCAGTTTATAGCAATTATAGACTGTATAAAAGAGTGGACATTGTCACCAATGTAATCCGCTAGTCATCTTAGTCTTAAGATAGCTTTTTGCAAACAAACATAACAAGCAGGGGTCAGCTCTGACTCACAAGCCAAGAAATTTTTATGTAGTATCAGATAAAATTATAGATTTGAATGTCTGCTGCCAACACAGCTTGAACATTTAAACTATTCTCCTTTTAAGTGGAACATAAGAGGATGAGAGAGGTTCATTTCCCAGTACATCCTTTGGTGCATTTTCCAGGAATCCGTCAGTTGTCTTTGCTCCCAAAGGATATGCCATTTAGGGACTTTTACTGTCATTTAGCCTTCAACCAATTACGAATGAACACAACTGACTCAGTCATAAAAATCCCCTCTACTGTGTATAGAATGGACACGACCCAATTTCATTGTACGGTAAACAATCTGAAAAACTATTAGAGGTGGGTCATGAAATATGTTTTCTACCAAACAAGGTTATTTATTTGAGGTTCTTCTGACTTATAGGTCAGTTCCTGACATATCTACAGTGCTGTGTTATTTTGGAAAGTTGAAGTTTTAATGAGCTCCTGGAGCTGGCAAAGGCTCTGATAAACACAATCAAATACAACTTAGCCCTGAAAGATAGGGGGCACAGTAAAGCCTTATCATTTAGTGACACGACAGCATATTAAGAATAACGTTTGCAGTTCACCATTTGTACCTGAAACGAATGTCATAATCCTGTCTTAATCAGATTGTCCTATCATTTCAAGGAAGCATTCGATTACACTTGTTTACAAGTGTGTTACAAACAGTCTTTTTTTATGAATCTGCCAACATTTTGGGGCAGCTTTTGACAAAAGGAAACTTTTTAGAACAAGCTAGCCTAAAATTACGTTTCCAGCATGTAATGTAAAAAAACTATACTACTTTACTATATTAGTATATAATGACAATCACTGATGTGGCATTAACTGTATGACGCGTAACGGAAGATCTAAAATTTTGTCCTTCCATCTAGCTGGTGATCATGTTAATCCTGGCAGGTCTCACCAGGAAAAATAAATTCTGCCAGGGTTTCGCAAGAGGATCCTCAAGCATCTTCAGGTAAATTTGGTAAATACAAATTTAACTGCACATTTGTCTCATGTTATCTGAGCCTCCCTGTGTGATCTCACAGTCCAGCCAACTTCCTGGATCAGACTCAGAAAAAAGGAGTGGTTATGGCTGTTTTTGGACTGGTGTTCAGCAAGCTGGCAATGCTAGTGATCACCCCAGACCCTCTGCCTTTCTCCAAAGATACTCCAGCAGATAATAAAGGTAGACATCTGAATGCTTGTTTGTTCTTTAGTTGCAATGAAGATTGTAATTGCTTCAGTTATATGGTGGTTTGATTATCATGCCAGTCAGTGGTTTTTGAACATACACTGCCTTTATTATTATCCCTTTATTATTAAAAATCAGATTATTCACGTGGAGGATTCTAGAGAGTCCTTGTTTTTCCATTTTGTCTATACTGATTAGATTAGAGGTTTCATTTTAGGAACTGATATGCCCTGTCTTTTTTTGGGTCCTTTTTTTCCAGAGTACATGAAGATAATCGCCATATTTTATTACCCAATCCTGTATTATCCTCTGTTGGTATGTGGAACTCTGCAGCGCAAAGCAGGTTATGTGTTTGGGACACTGCTCTCCTTCACTCACTTTGGAGTCCTGGTGTGGCAGAAATTTGACTGTCCAAAGACTCCAGAGGTAAAATACCAACAAAAAAATACTGATGTATAATGTTTAAGGGAAACAAATGAATTTCATATCTGAGAAGAATACTTTCTTTAAAAGTTTATGTTGCCCTTCTGTTTTCAACGTCAGACTTGGTATAAAAAAATCCTACACAGATTTCAAATATCTGCTGAATTTAAAGACATTTGTTGCTATGCAACCTCATGGTAGATTTTGAGGTGCATGAACAAGCTACTGTGGCAACAACTCAACCAATCCCAAAGATTTTCCTTTCCATGTTTCACTTTCATGACATGCTTGTACAGTGTTGATCTTGCTTCTAGTTGTAGCAGACATAAGCTAGTCTAGTTAAAAAGTTTGAAAACAGTGCAAAAGCTGGAAGAAATAAAACCCAAACAAGATGGGAACAGCCAAGTCTGGTTATAGTTGTTTAACTTTTGTGATTTGTCATTAAGTAAGTCCTTTAGTAACTGATAATTTTATATAATTTTGGGTTTGTATAAAATACATCACGTTACAATTGAAGGAACTGATACTTTAAAGGACAGCATATTTTATTTGTTTACAGATCTATAAATACTATGCTCTACTCGCAAGTCTGCCTCAGCTGGCCTGCCTTGCATATCTCTGCATTCAGTTCCCTTTGCTGTTTGTGAAAGGACCAAAGACGGACGAGGTGAGAAAAGTCAGAATACACAAACATTCTAAATTTCAACATTCTAAAAATGTATGATATTTATCTCTGGCTGTGGCTGGTGCACACGAATAAGTACGTAACATAGTTCAATTATGTAAAACAGAACTGTGATTACAATGAGCAGCTTGTGCAGAAAAAGAACAGGTTTAACCCTGTGTCCTTCAGCAGATTATGACGGGAGAGGTGACATTTTCCCACCTTCAAATATATTAATCCAAGACTTATACTTCAAAAGCAGATTAAATCCCCAACAAACACTAATTGGTAACATTGAAATTACAGAGTTATGAAGGAAATTAAACTTGTAGTTATGTTCTGAAATACTGACACCTTAAAATGTTTTTGCTCACAGGACCTTGACAGTAGCTACTACACCAACTATGTGAAGTTACTTCTCAAGAAAAAGTCCTCAACTGCCAGGTGAGCAGAGATTAAAGAGTGATTTATTTTATTAGACTCAGAGTGGTGACACAAAAAAAAACATGATAGAGGTCGGGATCATATTTCAATGAAGACGACAAAATTTATAATGAAAGCTTGCTCATTGGCAGTTTTGCTGCTGACTTTAATGTGTTCAGTTCCAGTTCCATTAACTGTGCCATTACAGTGAGCTAGCAGCTTACTTTGTTGCAGTGTGATCATTTTCTGACTTCTCAGTTTCAGAATGTAATATGTGACAAAGGCCTGATAATGTTTGTAGGTTTATTTTTAATCGATATTTATAGAGTAGTATTTGCTAAAGATTTTCCTTTCAGAATATTCTTTTCTTTCTACATTGTATTAGCTGACTGTCACTGGTTCAGAGCCCAGGCTCCACAAGTTATAAGCTAAAATAATCGCTCTTTTGGAGTAACTTCAAAAATGAGATTAGTGGAGTCTAGCATTTGATATTAAATCAACTGATCATTTGCTTCTCTGGCTTCATGCAAATCAAATTAATTGCACTTTCAAGCCACATGCCAAAATTATTATTTTTTGTCTGTTTTTTAAAAGTGAGATTCCTACTGGCTTCAACTGTGTAATGGTGTATAATCCTTTAAACCCACAAATATGTTGAAATTTACCACATTTCTCACCACATGTATGCATGATTTTCATTCAAAGTAAAAGCATTTTAAAACTGTGGATTACCTATATTTGCTTGCACCTTCAAAGGTGATAAAATTAGGATAGTTAAAACAACCAAATTCACCTTAAAAATCCAGGTTACTGTTAAGACTGATAGGAAGAAGAGGAAGAACAAAGTTATTTTCAAAACAAGGTACAAAGAGTTTACGTGCAATTAAAGAAGTATGAGTGAAGTTTATTATATAAAGACAGGCCAAAAGCAAGTGACAGTTTTTAAAAAATAAAGAAAATGCTGAATTAAAAAAGATGAAGTGTTATCTTTGTTTATCTTCAACAGGCCATTGAACAATTAAGGTGCTTACAGAAGGTTTACTGTATATTTCGGGGGATAAACCTCTATAACCGAAATGATCATTGCAAAATGGGATTTGGATATTTATTCAGCTTTACCTGACGATCAGTCTGACTGTGTAATTCTGAATCAGCTCAAGTTTGTTTTCTTTGTCTTTGTTGTGTGAGCAAAAAAAATGAGAACAGTGGATTAATCTAATCAAAATCAAAGGTAGTATTTTCTAAATTATTTTATAGACAAGGTTTTTTAATTTTGAGAACTGTAATATGCTTAAATAAACAATTACGTTAATATCCTTGTTGAAATTTTAATTATTTAAAGATATTTTTTAAGCATTTATTAAATAAATACTTACTGGAAGAGTGAGATGTGAACCAAAATAGGAGGAAATATAGTACTACAGTGTTGCAATGGAGCTTGTGGCCTTGAATTGTTACTGTAGAAAATGTTTGGTTACTAGCGTAACCCAGATTCTCTGAAAACCAAGGGGGATATGAGAGATTATTCTGATTCTGATTATCTGATGGATCATACCGGAGGGCTCTTCCCATAGTGAGGTACTGGGGGAGGCTTGAAAAGGAACTTGCAATTCAGTTGCAGATATCAGCAATACATAAGTAAATAAGTTAAATAAATTAAATATAAATCGCATTCATGTAGTTTGCAGCTCTCACGACTTGTTCTCTTGTAGTTTGTCAGCATCTGACAAACCAGCGCTTGCAGAGAGAATTCTGGAGGTGATTAAGGGTTACATTTATATTCCTGAAAAAGGTGAGTGTTCTCATACAGATATATTTTTTATGTAACGCTGACTTAACTTCTTCTGCATATCTGACATATTGGAAATGCTGCAGTAACCTACTTGATCATTTTTCCTTTCAGTGTTTCGTTTTCCACTGAAGCTGGCGGTATCATCTTTTGTTACCTGTGTGGCTATACACCATGTGAGCTTAAATAAGCCAATAATACCTTTACCTATTTTAAAATGTCATACCATCTTGGTTCATTTGTTTTACATTCACCATTGCCTGTTTCACCCTACAGACCGCACTCTTGATAGTTGTCCTGGTGGTGCCCACTCTCCACATTGTTCGTGCTGGTATTGATGAAAATATCGCCTTCTTGTTACTGGGTTTTGGGATTGTGTTATCAGATGACAGGATGGAGGTTGTTAGAATTGTAACTTTTTACACATGGCTGCTGGAAGGTATGTGGGTCTGTTTGCTGTCCCTGTAACAAAATACCAAAGTATTTTTGTTTTAAAGTAAGACTAATTTGTTTTTTCTTTTGCATCATTTGCTTGTTAGTATGCTACCTCTGTGCGATGACCCTGTCTTGCTTGGTCAGCCTTATTATGCTCATGAGGTCCATGGTTCTCCACAGGTATGTGCAGTAAATCCTCAGAGACTGGAGGCATTGGTTAAAGGAAACTCTATTTTCTCCATGAAAAGTTTACTTATTCTGAATACTGATTATAGTCTAACCCCAATATTGCCAGACTTCTCATTGTTGCCTGATGATAAGTATTTCAACTTTGTTACTTATTTTTCTCTAGATTTTTCTCAGACAGGCCTTCCTGTCTGAACCTGATGTGTCACTGGCTTAATGTGTTTCAGATCAAACCTAAGAGGACTGTATAAGGGAGACATTTACAAGCTTTGCAACAACCAGAAAACCATGCATCCATCTAGAACAGGTGTTGTCTGTTGGATGGGCTTGACGGGATACCAGGCTGCAATCGTCAGCCTTGGTAAAGCTTGAATAAACTGCATCACTGACTTTAGTTTTAAGAATAATGCTGGAAAATACCACATCATGAAAAGAAAAAAAACAAAACCCTTTTGACTTGTCCTTTTAATAGGGATTGTCTCTCAAAAAGTTTTTTGTCCGAAGAAAAGAACTACAACTAAAAAAGACAGGCTGTTGATCTGGATGGCATGTTCCCTTATTACCATGAATGCACTCATTGTAGTTTACTAAAGTACTAACTATGTAGTAATCCAGCTTTGCAAATGCTTGTGAGTGATGCTTAATAAAACCTGTAGTGCTGGCCATTTAAAAAAGGCTTAAGGGGTTAAGGAAAAAAAATACTTTTAGAAATGATTTTAATATTCAAAGTGGCCTGTTTCTGTGTTAACTCTGCAGGAATGGCTATCCAGACCATTGTGTTTTTCATCTGCTTCTTGTTCCTGGTGTTTTTGATCATTATCCCAGTGTTTTACGGCCGTAACATCATTGTCTTTGAAATTGCAGGAAAGGCATGGTGAGTCAGCAACAATTCATATAGCTCTTTCCTTTTTTCTCTTTTCATGAATCAATGATTCAAAACACTTTCATTTTCCACCTTTGTGATGTCTCAGGCCGGCCTGGGTCACACTGATACTGGTGACAGGGCTTCAGCATGTGACTGCTAAGTTTGCTTTCATCAAACAAAAAGCCGGCACAAGAGACCTGAACAACAGGTGTGTTTGTTTAGTCCTACTCATTTGTTGGAATGCAGTTTAATTAGGTTTTGTTTATTACTTAGACATTTCAATTACTAGTTGTAATTTTATTTTTGTTCGATACTAATAAAAATGCAATGCAATTCTGAGGATGAAACTGTTTAATTATTAGTAACACGTGTCAGTTATTTAGTTTAGCTCTTTTACAGCATAAATGATGTCTTTAAATTACAAAGAACTGAATAAATAAATAAATGGTTTTCCAACTATTAGTACTGAAGGCTTTGTATCTGTATCGTCAAAAAATACTAAAGAAGTAGATTAAGTAGATTACAACATGAATACTTTCTCACTGGGATTCAACTTGTTAATTAGAGACATGCAACTACTTCTGAGGACACTGGGGTCTTTGTTTTGTGGGAGAGGGGGCCTCAGAGAGTTTCTGTTGAGTAGTTTTAGCTTTAGGCTGAAAACTGATTCAAAAACATCCATTTAATACAAAGACATTATTTAATTTATATAGATTGTTAAAGAATAATGAGTGGTTTTATTTAATTTTGTACTGAGGCATAAAGTTGGAGAACAAAGAACAAATCTAGCTGAAAGGGTTGAGATTTCTTGAGTTTTAAGACCTATTATGGTCCAATCTCAAATACCATTTCCCACAATGCAACTCAGAATCCTTTATTTGTTGTTGTTGTTTATTTGTTATTACTTCATTTAAAAATGTGAAGCCTCCACTCATCAGAGGTCAGCACTTTCAGGGTCACAAGCTCTGTCACAGGCTTTGTATTGCTAATGTAATTAACTTCATGTTTACACTCAGTTTTTTCTCACAGTCTCCTCCATGATGCTTTTCAGAGAGAGTCTGTTCCTCCTGACGTACCTGCTGTTCCTAATCAACACCGTGGTGGGGCTGGTTGTTGCCATATGGAGAATAGTAATAACAGCTTTGTACAACATCATCCATCTTGGTCGTATTGATGTCAGTCTGCTGCATCGCACAGCAGAGTCCTATGACCCAGGTACGATTCATTCAATTTGTCTAGAACAATGGAATCCTGGAGTATTGAGGAATAGGCTATATAGACCTTTGTGAACACATCCTTTATGTACAGTAACACTGTTACTAATTTTAATCATCTTGAATGACTTGATGATAATAACAAAAGTATGCAATTGCATTTTTCAGATAGTCTGATTTAAATTCTACTCTGTGACCTTTAACTCTATTTAGCCTACTGCTACTACACACACTTCCTGAAGGTGGAGGTCAGTCAGTCGCACCCGGTGATGAAGGCTTTCTGTGGGCTGCTGCTGGACATGATGGTTGGGGGTGGGAGAGCTGGACAGAAAATACAAGATGCAGAGGAAGGTAGAAATCCTAAACTGGAAACACATAAAGACAAACATCCTCTCTCTCACACACACACACACACACGCAAACACAGTCCAGCTTTTGTGCCACTACATTTAAAACATATTGAACATTAAGTATTTAATAAGAATGTAATAATAGTGCTTTATGAAAAAAAATGCGTTGTGGGCAGGAGAGGGAGTTGTTGTAATACCTAGAATGATCACAATTGGAAAAAATTAAGCAGTGCTGACTTATTCTTTTAATACAGCCGTGGTTTAACTTCTGAAGGCCACAATGTGTTACTCTCAACATGTCAAGCTCAGCTCTACACTGTCCAGCTTAATTATCCTCACTGTCAGGAAGAGCTTTTACCGTAGACTCAGCTAATTGCTACTGCTAATGCTGTGGTCCAATCATAATATGTTTATTATTTAGCATTTCTGCTTATTATGCTGCCATGCTGAAATCTGCATCCTGGCAATCCTCACTTTATGATTATTACTACTGCATGTTGCAATTGTGTAACATTGTTAGTATAAATGATAAAAAATTTAGCTTACAGGAAAGAGCAACATTTATCACTTTAGAATGGCATGCCAAAATTAGCACAGGACCATTGTGTTTTCATTAAATCCACTTTTCTCTATATTATATTATAAGTTGCTGACTCTCAGATGAATATGCTTGTAATGACAAATATCAAAATGGATATTTAGTTGTGTAGCTTTTACTGACTACAATTTCTAAACCCACAGAGCTGCCAAATACAGAAGGCTTTGAGTGTTTCTCCACAATGTGTTCTTTTCAGTGACACACACATGAAGCATGCTTATGCTGTTATATGGGGTTGTAACAATTTCTTAGCCACTGTTTTCAAAATACGTCATGCATACATTGATACATGACACTAAGCATATTCAGCCCCTTGGTTTGCTGTCTCGTTCTGCCCTCAGCCTGCTCCTCCTTCATGCTTTCAGGAATTCAGGAGAATAAGCCAAGCAAGGCGAACAGCAGTCAAAGGATTCGCTCTCGCTGGCAGCTGATGTACACATTGGTTAACAACCCCTCCCTGCTGGGCTCCAGGAAGCATTTTCAGACTCTGCAGAACTCGGAGAACGTCCTGAATGGCACCCCCAACCGAACCTCCAAAAAGGGCAGCAAGATGGAGGCCAGCAAGCTGGGCGCAGAGCCAGCAGAGCCCACTGAGACCCCTGAAAGCCAAGAAAAAACTGAATGAGTTTGAGTTGGCAATATATTTCAAAATTGTACTGGGTGTAATCTGCATTAAACAAACCTGCAAGTGCTAAATATAACTACTGCAATCAACCGCTTTGCTTCAGAGATCTTTTAGCATTTAACTTATGTAAATAGTTGTCTAAATTATTCTGTTTATTTCTCTTAGGTTAGCTTTAGGCAACAAAAACATTACATTAAGATCGCATCCAGAAAGCACAAAAGTACAGAATATGTACTTAAACAGAAGTACAGATACTAGTGTTAAAAAATACTCCAGTGAAAGCTGAAGTATGGATTCAACTTCTATACTAAAGTAAAAAAGTACCGGCTCTGAAATGAACTCAAAGTAATAAAAGTAGCTCTTTGGAGAGTGTTTCTACTACCTATTTTTGTGCAAAGTTAACTGAACTCTGTGCTGTATTAATGTAATGATAAAATAATATCAGTAGAGGGAACAAAAAACATGTTTCAGTCTCATTTTTAATTCTAATAAATGTATTCAGCTTGAATCGATTATGAGAAGAGAAAAAGAAGGAAATAAAATAAAATAGCTCTTTTTTTTGTTGCTTACATTGCCGAGGCTGATTTTGCCTCTAAAAATGAGTACAGTCAGGGGTTAAAGTGAGATTCAGCAGGTGCAGGAAACCTAAAATCAGTTCTAATGGCTCAGAGTGGGGAAAAGAAAAGCATCACACATGAAATTAAATAACACAGGTAGGGTTAGTCTACCTCAGTTTTTGTTGCAGCTTGTTTCACAATATGAAAAAAACGTGTTTTATTTAGAATAAAATAGACCTTTATTGTCATGTACAATAAAAGTATAGAAATTATAATTTAAAAACATGAAGACATCATGTAAGCTTTAAACTTCTGGTTTATCAAATCCTAATGAGGAAATAGCTGTAGTCCTTATTTCTCTTCTTCCTCTCCTGTCCTGTCTTTCTTATCTCCATCTCTGAATGAATTTAGCTCTCTGACTTTTCTCTCCCTGTGAAATAAGCAGTAGCAGCAGACAAACTGCGCACAAACAGTGTTTTTGATGATGCTTGCTGTGCTGATAAAAATGTTGTATGTGAAATTACCTGCCACTAAAACTATGTCACTCCATTTTTGTTTTGTCCTCTTCTGTTAGGCTAGCTAGATGCTGAAGTACTTATGTTGTGTCGGTGTTGTGCCAGAAAAAAAGAAAGCACAAACCACTTTAACCCCTGACTTTGGCACACAGGTTTGCCTCTTTCATCTCTTTTCCCCTGGTGAACAGGACTGCCTGTCTTGAGTTACTATTCAGGCTTAAATCGGTTTGATGTATGAAGGCCCGCAGTGACGTAAAATAATAACTCCCTGTCAAATGTTTTAAAACAAAAGTAACAAGTCTGTTAAGAAGTAGAACCTACAGATATTTATTTTAAAATGTAGGGTGCAAAAGTAAAATGTTGTCAGAAAAAAAACTACTCAAGTAAAGTACAAATACCTGAAAATTCTACTCAAGTTCAGTAAGTTTTTGTAATTCGTTACTGTATGTGTAACAAAGTAAATCATAGGCATTGTATGTGAAGTTTGTGTTTACTGAGATAGCTCACAGAACTCCCTCACACAACAGTTAGAGTGACAGAGTTCTCTTTGCCACAAATTGACTCCACCAGTTAAAACTACTGAAAGTGCTGCAGGGACACACTGAAGCCTGACCCAAAGGAACCACTGTGCATTTCTCAGTGCCAGAGAATAAAGGATGTGCTGAGAAGTTCCCAGTCGGTGACCCAAAGGGTCAGAGACCCTAGGTAGTCTACAACTTAATATGTGGTTATAACCTTGAGGTTGATTGGAGTGTCTATCACTAAAGTATCCCTGCAGAGTGTACATCACATTTCAACCAACCAAAAGGAACTCTGAAGAAATGTGGCTGCGAAAAGAAGATCCAATGGGATTCCAAAAGAAATATTAATAACAATGCAGGTCTCAGCTCATGTATGAAAAATATAATTTAATTTTGTTAAGCTTTACTTTACAGTATTGTTCAATTAGTCTGGAAGCCTTTTTAATTAGTTAATACTGACTTGCATGACGCACAGACTGATGGCAGTGATCAATGTCAGCATCAGACATGCAGCACGGAGTCAATAAGCAGTCCTAGTTTATTTTTGTCTGGGTAATGTAGCTATGCCAGCCCATACTGATTGGATATTTGTGTTCTCAGTGGTGTAGGAGGATTTTTAAGACCATGGACGGGCAAATTTATATATAAACCAACTTCACAGCAAAATCTCACAAGCTGAAGATACAAATATTTTATATTTACTCTAGTATAAACATTGTTTTCTGCTGCAGAATACAGTGTACGATCTTAATATGCTGTTAGAAGACTGTATGTGTGTTTGTTTTTATTTACATTTCAGCTTTGTCATAATATCTTATCTTATCTCATATTTAGATACCTAATTACAGTTTCCTATTAGTTTCCTATTATGTTTGCTGTTTTACATACAAGTCCTGAAGATAAATAAAAAAGCAAAAAGATAATGTGCTAGTAAATTTGCATATTTCTTTTTTTAGTCATTCTTTTAAAACTATGTCAATATTTTTTTAAAGAAAATTCACAGTTTTTATATGAATTTATTTTGTTGATGACTGTAAATTACTATCCAATAATGCATGCATCTTCTGGGCTCAGCCAATCAGAGCCAGCGGATTTCGTTACACAGGCATTTTGCCGTTACAGGGGCAGAAATATTGCTGTTAAGTGCCTTCATAACTTGAATTTTTCGTTAAATGGGGTATTCGTAAGTCGGGGTTCCACTGTACTAAGAATATTAAGCAAATATATTAAATATTATATGTTTTCATGGTTTAATACAGTTCTTGCTTGGTGAGTGAAAATATCCTGAAATGTAAATGTTTCAGACTGGGCTGACATCTTATTACTGTTAAAGAAAGACAATAAACTAAAAGGGTAAATAATGGAGGACATGCTGACCAGGGTAAGGATATACTACTTTACTGTAATTTAACAGTAAAAATTTCCTCCTGTGTACTCTTCCAAATACCAGAATTTATCATATGTTTAGTGTTTATTGATCTTATTATCTTAATCATTAAGCAGCTTTCTTGTTTGATCTAGTCATTAGTAAGTTTTTACTAAGAAGTCTTTTACTTCCTGTTTTTCTTTTTTTAATGTTTAACTTACATTTTTAAGGAATCACATGATCATTTTTACAAGAACTTGTGCATCATCTTCCATGCATGTACATTTCACCTATTGCATTATTGTTTTCTGATTAACAAAACAATGTTAGTGCTTCAAGATGTGCACTGTGAGATAAAATTTGAATGAATAAGAAATTACTTTTTAAAAGTAAACAGGACTGACAGTTGAGGTGCATTACATTAGAGTGATAGAGAGACGTTCCAATGAGTCACAGTGCACGGACAAGTGGACAAGTTACACGAGAAGTACAGGCCAGAATGCTTGAACTGTATGGGTACTTCTTTGCTGCGGGCGTTCTCTTAGGTCCACTCTCAATTGCTCCATTTCATCACTAAGCATCAATTAAAAGTTGTTCTGAGTGATCATCTTTATCCTGTCATGAAACATTTATGTTCTGAAAGGAATGACTCCAGCCACATCCCAAGACTGGTTACTGAATAATCTGATGAATATAAATATGACACAAATTATATGCTATGGCCTTCACAGGGTTAGACACGTTAGCGTGCTGTCCACCATGGCATCAAAAGCATGACATTTGTTTGAAGAATGGCGCTTTGCCCCTGCTATGTGGATTAGAAGGACTTGGAGAATATACTGTAGGTATGCCAAGGTACACTGACAGCTGTGCTGACAGCATGTCGTAGCCCACTTTGAATTTTGAGAGAGAGGAAAACAATGTGGGGTTTTTTCAAACTTTATTGAGGCACATAGGGCAGTTACAATATTTAAACACTTTGGTAAAAACATACTGTTCCCTTTATCACAGGGATAAAAAAAACAGAAAATAGACAACAAGAAATACTGATCTAAAGTTATTATTTGGGCCATTTATAAGACACAACATACTGTGACTCCACAACAGGCAGCATGCAGGTCCTCTAACACTGTGCCCTGGGAAAAACAGCAGGACGGACACATGACCCAGATACAACAGAGCAATAACAGAGCACACACACACACTCATAGGTGCTTCTACATTTGGAGTAGGGTGTCTACATTTTATCACGATGGAGTCTGTTTAAAGCAGCCTTATATTTGGAGTCAACACACTTCTCCTTATTGGACATGTTTACCGTATAGCTGAACAAAATGCTCACAGCTGCAGTACACAAAGATTTGATGTTTTTTTTATGAAACAACACAGTTTTCATTAACATTTAAACTCCATTAAGTGATTTTTTATTAAATTTCTATTTTAAGCCACTACACTCCAATAGAAGCACACACATTTACTTTAAAGCAGAACATAGGCATATTTGTTAGTACTGATTTCACTACGCACATTGCTTTGCGCTGCAATTCATATTTGACACAAGTCATTTTTTTTCCCTTAATCAAACCTTGATTGTGACTGTTGTACTCATCCTGACAGGCAGAAACGTGTGCTCTCATCCATGACCCGCCTACTGTTATCTAGAAACAGGTTTAGCAACAGTGCTTAAAAATGAATGAGATATCAACGTTTCTGAGGTTACATAGGCTTCCATTTCTTGTCATACCTGCACTCATGTAAACGTGGATATAACCGTTGAATAACTGGTCTGAAAAAAACATTTACATGCAGGACTTAGTGTTGGTTAGTCATAGTGTGCACTTTGAAATTATTAATAGATATTCAGTCCCTACTGTGGAAATTTTACCTTCACACCACAGAAGATTTTATTCTTGCTGTTTTGGTCATACTGTGAATTTTTAACTCGTAACTTTCTGATTTTATGTAAACAGCATTTACTGGGATAGAGTTACTAAAATTTGGTCAAGTCCGTGCATGTTTTGTGGGGCTTTTTTTTCTTTCTCAAGATCACCAGTACTGAAATAAATTTTTAAAAAGACGTTTGAATAGTATACTTGCTATTGTGTGCATGTGTGTATATGTGTATTTTCGTGTAGATCTGTATCTAGTAGGGGTGCAACAATACACAAAATTCACGGTTCGGTTCGATACTTTGGTGTCACGGTTTGATATTTTTTCGATACAAAAAAAATGTTCATGCTTTTTTAATTTGTCATTTATTAAAATTATAAATATATATTTTACCCTAAAAGTACAGTTTTTAAATTTAATGTTGCTGAAACAACAAAGTAATAAAAAAAATATATATATATATCTGATTGAGGAATCACTCATCTTTGGAAAAGAGAGTTTATTACAGAGAAATGGCTCTTTCCAAAATAAAAGCTATACTATACGCTTCTTCTGGGCTATATTCTCAGCAGCATATTAAACATATCAGGTCCCCATAAGGAGAATCATGTGCTAACGGCTGTCTAAATGACACGGGTAAAGTTTGTAGCATGCGTGCTTGTTGTTTTTGTCTGCTTCCACTTGTCTTTGCACTAGGATGCTGTCGGCGTAAATGTGCAGTCATATTCGTTGTGTTCCCACCAGTGCTGTCAGTGTAAATCTCATTGAAATGACGTTAACGCCACAACACGGCAAATCTCCGTTAACGAGCTATCGCGGACCACCCTGTGCATGGGGCTGGACGGCCAACACGTTAACGAGTTAATTGCGCTAACACACTAGTTCCCACCAATGTAATTGAGCATTGCGTGGCACATCCAACATACTGTTTTACTTTAGTCCATGACGCGCTTACCTTCAAATCAAATCAAATCAAATCAAATCACTTTTATTGTCACATCACATGTGCAGGCACACTGGCACAGCACATGCGAGTGAAATTCTTGTGTGCGAGCCCCACAAGCAACAGAGATGTGCAAACACAACAACACAAACGAGCAAAATACAAGAATGGCCAACCTGAAACTAATAAATATATGTACAATATATAATAGTGTATGCATTTCTGGATGTGTATACTAAATATTTTCCTACGTGTGTGTGTGTGTGTGTGTGTGTGTGTGTGTGTGTGTGTGTGTGTGTGTGTGTGTGTGTGTGTGTGTGTGTACACATTTTTACAAATTAAATAGTAAAAAAAATAAAATAAAATAATAATAATAATAATAATAATAATAAAATATATAAAATATACAGAGTTGAATATGTGCAAAACAAGTGGCATTCAGGGTCATACGTCACATGAAAACCAAAATAGTTCCAAACGCCAGATCTGAATGAGGGTGGGGGAGGTTCAATTTGCCATGTTGCAAGGAGAGCTTAACTTCTGTCTCGCTAGCTCGCCCTGCGCTCAGTGAATCTGCGTTCGACTACTCTGCCTAGGCTGCACTGTCGCGCGCAGATCCACTGAGCGCTCAACACAGACAGCATCGTAAGAAGGAAAGTTGATAAAATAAATTAAAAATTTGGTATTGTTCGATACATATGCATACCGAACCGAAAGCACTGTATCGAACGGTTCAATATCGATACGAGTATCGTTGCACCTCTAGTATCTAGGTGCACATTTAAAAATGTAAAAGATTTTTTTTATTCAAAGAAGAAAACCAGGAATTCTGCAGATGTGGTCACAGTGCATACGTCCTCTATGCTTTTCAGTTTGCTTTCTTTCTTCAACTTTCTCCAACTTTTTATTACAGTTTTCGTAAATTCACTGTAACCTCGAACTTCACCAGGCAGAACAGATCTCTGCATTAAATACACTTCACCCTACAAGCGTGATATTAGAAAGTCTACACACTGCGTGGTTTGCCCACGTGTGAACAGAGCAGGCGATAGTGTGCCCGGTGATGAACATCACATCCTGCCTCCTGCACGCTCCTCACAATGTGCAGGAGGAGTGTTTCTCTTACATGTGTGAAAATGACCAAATGAACTCTTTTTACCTTTAGTTGTTTAGTGCTAAGATCAATCAATGGTCACCATGGTGATAATCATGTTCTCACCAAGAAGAGAAACTTCTTTCCAAATTTTAAAATAATAATTTTCAAGTCATCTCTTAACAAGGTAGAAGTGTACAGACAATTCCTGCTTTGATGGAGGGGATTCTATCAGCGCGTTGTTATCCTATTTGCTGCACTGGAGTGTCTGGAAAATTTCCACAAGTGATCAATAGACAGGCAACCAGTTGCCCATCCAATCATTGAATGCTGCAGCATGGATTGTTGTTTCAAGCGAGTATAGTAAAGTCATATTTCTATGAAACTGAATGGCACCAACAAATGAAGCAACATAACAATTAATAAACAAATGATAAACAATCCTGGATCCAAGATAATTAAATTATGAATTTAATTATCTTGGATTAACTGATTAACTGATGTAGTTTATTATTCATAAACTACATCAGTAGTCACATTTTAGGGGAAATATGGTTTCCAAAGTCATCATCTACGATAATTTAAACCAGGACACTGTGTTTCAGCTCCTCCGTGGAACCTTTTGATTTAAATTATCATGGTTTGGGTTAAATTCCATGGAGACTGGTCTTGCGCAGCTAATATTTACATAATTGCTAAAAAATGGAGCATCAGAGAAAGGTGAAAATATAACTGATATGTTAATTACAATCAGTATTAATGAAACAAATACAATCATTCTGGAGGATGTCATTTAGTTGTGTGGGATTGTAATTTTGAGGTGGTGGGGATGTTACGAAAGCAAGTTACATTATATCACAGGTAGTGATATTTACTTTTTAATTATTTTATTTGCATTTTTAATCACTAGGGTTTGAGAGTAACGAAATTTCTATTCTCTGTATGTCCTGTACATGTGGCAGAATTGACAAATAAAGTTGACTTGACTTGACTTGACTTGACAAGTTACTGACTGGGATATTTGTAATTAGTTGTAATATTCACTGCTTCAGCTCCCAGAGGCAGCCTGTCACTGTACTCAGATCCCACCTCACAGTCGTCCAAATTCCCCCTGCACTGAGACAAAGTAAAGGAGTCAGTCACCACACTCTCTTCCGTATCAGCCTCCTTGTCCCCATCTCCGCTCTCCGTCTCGTCTTCCTCTTCATCCAGCTGGCTGCTGTCAATCTTCTTCAGAGACTCGGCGTGAGGTGCGTAGATGTTGAAGTTGGTGGTGAGGTTCCTCTCTATGTGATACTGGTCTTTGGCCTTAAGGATCAGCTTGTAGGTCTTGCTGCGGTACTTGTACACCAGGTGGAAGCACGTAGCCCCGAGCAGAGGCACAGTGGACACGGTCAGGAGGCAGATGCTGACTGAGATGATGATGAAAAGGTTTGGCACCTTCCTTCTTGTGGTGAACAGCACGTGGACCTCACAGTCCTCCCCTCTGTAGGTCAGGCAGAGGGAGTAGTTGGTGCCTGGTCGCAAACCGCTGAACTGATACGAGTTGACGCCATCCCTGATCTTCGACCATTGCACGGCAGAATGTTTTAGGTCCGCGGTGACGCACAGATACAAGCCATTTGAAGGGGCTTTTTCTGAGATGTCTGGAAGGCCGTGGTGCTCTTTGTTGTCAGAGGTGGCATCAGCTGCCTGGTTGCCCTTTTGTCTGGCCATGAGAAGAGGATTGAGTCGCACTGTTGCCTGTGTTTCTGACACTCCTAATGCAATCACACCAAAGTCAAACATGTATTTAATGTCATCTAGGCTCCCGTTTGAGACAGGGCTTGAAATATAGCTCGTATTAGCCGTCAAGCCACATTTGCTAGATAGATATTTTGTTAAATCCTCATTAGGTTCGGAAACACTGTCTGCAGTTGGTCGGTGAGTGGGTATGATGCTCGTAATTTTTTTTCTCTGCACGGCATTAAAAGCAGATGCTTTGACTGTTTCCTGGCGTGTAGATGGGTTTGTTTTAGTGTAACTGGGTACTGTGGTCATTTGCTTCGTGGGTGTTGGTGTAGACAGCGCCATCACCTCAACTAAAACTGAATCCTCCGCTCTTCCAAGCTCATTTGTGGCAGAGCAGCTGTAGTTGCCCCCATCTTCCTTCCTGAGGTTTGAAACGAGAAGTGTGCCGTTATTAAAGACTTTGACTGAATCCGACTCGTAGGACGCCGAGGAGTCCTCGCTGGATTCTGCAGAGCCCTCCTCAGCAAACAACAAAGCCAGCTCCTGTTTTCGGCTTTTGCTGTGAATGCTCCACAGGACTAGTGGTTTTGGGTTTCCTTTGAAATCACAAGTCAAGACCAGTTTGCTGCCCTCATAGAATTGTGCATTATCTGGCTCAGTCCATACTGTGACATTGGGGCTTGTACATTTTGTCTCAGGCAGTTTCCTGATCTCCATTCCTTTAAATTTCTCTGGTGTTGCACAAGTGATGGGACTGTGCTCAGTGAGTGATATGGTGGTTGTTGAAATCCAAACTCTGAACCATTCCAGGGAGCAGGTGCAAGCGAATGGATTATTATAAATCTGCAAATGTGACAAAGACAGCAAACCTTCAAATGTTCCTTCAGCTATGGTCACAAATCTGTTATTGTTGAGCCGAAGAGACTTCAGATCTTTCAGGTTGGAGAAGGCGTCCATTGGCAGGCTGACCATCTCATTGTGATTCATCTTCAGCATATACAGTCCTGTGAGGTTCTGTAGATCCTCCCAAGGAAAGTCTACTATTTTATTGTGGCTGATGTCTAAGTTTTGCAGATGAACCAAAGGCACAAGCGCCCCCTGTTCAATGGACACAATCTCATTGTGTGACATCCACAAGGAAATCAACCTGGTGACATTGTCAAATGTCCCCAGAAGTAGTACACTGATTTTATTAGCAGAGAGACTAATGGTCGCAACACTGGGAGGAAAACCCTCTGGGACTTTATCTAGCTCCTTGTAGGAGCAATCTGCAAAGAGACGGCTGTATTTAACCGAGCAGGTGCAGAGCTGAGGGCAGATCAGTCCTGTGGTGAAGGCTGTAGAGACCCACAAACTGAAGAGGAGGATGTATGTAGCTGCCATTCTTCTGTTCCTGTAAAATGGAGTCACAGTCCATCTGTTAGTGAGTGCATTAAATCGGATAAAAAGTGCTGCGAAAAAGTATCCGCCCCTTCCTGATTTTTAAAAAAAATAAAACCATCATTTAAAAACTGGATTTTGTATTAACTCTGGTTATCTTTGTTTAACTTGAACATTTGTCTGATGATGTGAAATATGTAAGTGTGACAAATATGCAAAAAACTAAAAAAACAGGCAAATACTTTTTCACAGTGCTGTAAAAGACAATATTAAAAAGAAGAAACATTGGCATATAAACAACATGAAAATGGAGCGTGTTTATATAATCCAAGACAGATTTGTAAATCATTCAGAGAGTCTCCAGATGAGTTCAAAAAGCTGGAGAGAGTCCTGACTGCATTAACAAGCGTGCACACTGCTCTCTCTGTCAGTCTGCAGCCCGACAGAAGCTACACAAAAAATCTAATTTTCCCAACATTTACACCATTGATACAATGAGCTTACAGATCACCTTACTTTTAGCCAAACTGTGTATTTGTGCTTGAGACTTTACATGGAAAGGAAATGCACACAAAACATCATTTAAATAATTTGCTTCATAGCTTGAAAGGACTGATAATCTTTAGAATTCATGGAATTAAAATAAAATGAAGCTTTTTCTGTTAAAACAGCACAGAGGTGGTTCCAGCTGGAATACTGCTCTATGACTTCAAATTGTTCTTAATTAAAAGCCAAAAGCAGTGAAGTTTGAATGTTTAAGATCCTGGCCAGCAAACAAAATTAAACCAAAAATATAAAGTCTCAAATATTTACAGAGTGTCTCTGGCTCAGTAAATGTTACTGATGCTCTAACTGAGCCCATCTCTTGCAGATACAAGACTAATTATGGAGAAATTTCACTTAGGCATTGGAATTCCTACAGATACAAAAGCAAAACTGTCACTTTTTTTCACAGTTTTTATAATTTTAACAGTGACAGACAGATTGACCATACCATCATCTAAAGAAACAACTTAGAAACAAAGCCACTGACATCTATCAGTCTGGAAAGTGTTACAAAGCAATTCCTAGCCCTTTGGGACTCCCGCGAACAACTTTGAGAGCAATTATCCACAAATGGAGAAATTTTTAACAGTGGTAAAGTCCGGTCCAGCAAAATGTTAATTTCTCAGTTATTTCTCTGGCTCAGTAAATGTCACTGTTGAACGCTTAAAGTTGATCCATCTCCTGCAGGCACACGAAAAGCTGTGGAGAAATCTCACTACAGTTCCTGCAGAGACACAGACACTGTTCCATGCAGAGAACATGAAATAATATTTAGCAAGCATGAGTTATTAATCCATTTACAATACAATGCTAACCTGTTTTACACCGTGCCGTCTCACTTTTGTTCTTTCTGCGATTCACATAAAACAAACTGTACTGGAGAAAGAATGCCCCACCGCTGATATTCCTCAAGTTTCTTCTCTATTTCTCTTTAAATATTTTCACGCATTCGTGGCTTTCTCTCATGCCAGCTCTGTACTCTGACTAAACACGTTTCTATCGGAAATGGCAAACAAGGAGGAGCCCTGTAGCGTCTGGAAAATCAGGAAAGAAAAGAAAACAGTGACAACGATGTAATTTTCGAAGCTTCGAAGGTATGCGCTGACAAACTACAGTGAGTCAGTGTATCCTTCAAAGCAGCAGCGGTGGAGCTGAGTGCTGGGCCGCTGGGGAAAGCCTTTGGTTGCAAACTACGCAGCAGCCTCTGTCCTTGGTTCTGAAAGATGAGCAGCGCGTCTGCGTCCACGCACCCTGTAATGTCGCTGTGAAAGAAACTGTGAAGCTCGCCACCCGCTGTTGGTCGACCAAAACACCAAAGTTTTCCTGTGCGCAGAGACTTCGACGTTGGGTCAGCATGTAAAAATAATGCGGGAGGAAAGAGCACACCTATTCTCTGCGTTAGCGGCCCTAAACCCGGTGACGTGCTTACCTGCGTGTGATTTGTTTTGCTTGTTTCTGCAGAGAAGCCGCTGTTTGCAGTCACGGCACCGCGAGCTTCAGGCCGGATGGAAGTTTAAAGCTGAATGTGACTTAGCTCGGCTCTCTGGCTGCCTCTACATGATGAAAACACGCGTGTCTCCTGGGATATATGTCAAACTGAGGTATCCCCCCTCCTCACACACACATACACATCTCCCCTACTCATCCTCAGCCCCGGACAGAACTGCACCAGTGTCTCGTCTCCCCCCCCCCCCAAAAAAAATAAATTTAAAGGGGAATTGACCGGCTTGGTTTGAAAGACATGGCGACTGATGTGAGAGCTCTTTAAATGTGGCAGAGCTGCTTAATCATGACAGCAGCAGCCAGCGATTATCCTGCTGATCAGCCAGATAGTTATTCATCAAGTCTTCATGTGTATTTCAAAGCTTGCTTACTTATCGTACTTAGTTAGTTACAGTTAGTTAGTTGTAGTTAGCATCTGTAAATACGTATTTGTGCTTCTGATGGTTTCCCCAGAAATTGTGTGAAATAGTCGTTAAACCTTAATCTGAAGCAGGAAAGAGGTTTTGAACACACAGCATCACGTTTTCTGATATCAAACAAAACCAAGTTCCTCTCATGCCCACTTAAACCTGGCTCCAAAACAAAACATTTCACTCAGACTTCAATGTTAAAATATCTGAAATATCAAAGGAAAAAGCATTAAAAGATTTTAAACCTTCGAAAATGACCTAGACCTTAAAAACAGAGAACCAGTATATGATCATAGCGAAGAGGTCGGTGCATTTCTACCAAGTTGAAACAGGGCCGGCTTTAATCTTATCTAGTACCACTCTGAAACACAGGATGGGGAGCTGAGTGAGTGTATACAGTTCAGCAAGAGAGGTCTTTCAGCTGCCTTGGGATCTGGAGCTGTGAGGGATATACTCCTGTGTTCAGTCTAGCACAGCAACAAATTCAGAAAAATTTAGATTAGGAAGCACTGCTCAGGCATCACTAACAATGCAGCAAGTAGAACCTAGACCCTTGCTTTTGGCAGGGGTATCAAAATAAGGCACATGGGCCAGAACTGGCCCAGCAAAGACTCCAATCTGGCCCAGCTTCATGGCTTTGGAAAATGTGAAGGAGGACATCAGTTCTGGACATTTGACAAAATTTTCTGTCAAACATTACAGCTTTTGCTATACTCATCATACATCAGAGTACTTAAGTAAAAGAAAAAGAACTCAGTGACTTTCTGTGTCATAATTACAAGACAGCCTGTGCTATGAGCTACCAGAACTTTTTCCGTAACTGCACACGTTTATTTCTTCCAATTTAAGAAGAAAAAGTCGCACTGACAGATTATTTACTTTTTAAATTTCTTCAGCAGCATTTCTTTATCATGTAGAAAAATTGAGATTAGATTTATTTTTATTGTATTAAGATATCTCAGGTTTTAAATATGTAGTTAAACTCCTTTACGCTGACAGAAAGGGGACTTCGGCTGGTTGTGCCTTGAGGCGACAGTTGTTGGGAACTGGCCCAGCTTATTATACACAGCAGTTGCAGTACAGATTACAAGGTTGACAGTTTTACTGCTGTTTATGTGCACTGCTGCTATCTTGGATTGTGAACACAGAGTTATTGGGAAAGCTCCAACTTTCCGAGTTGGAAATATGACTTATTAAAGGTCCATTTGAAAATTCTGACTGGGAACTCAAGAATATCAGCTTCTGACTTGAAATGGAGTGGACTGATATCAACATTATTCAAGATAATGTTAAACATATAATGTGATTCATGTTATTCACCAATTTACTTTGGTACCTATGAAAGCACAGATTAAAACACAAAAAACAAACAACCAGATATTTGTTTCAAAGTCATTTTTCAAAATAAAAATAAAAGGTATTTGGATGCTCCTTATTCCCCTCACAGTACATCCGTATATTTGATTTACCACTGACTTTATGCTGGATGTTGATCCTGATGCTCTCATTTACCCAGGCTTGAGACCAATATGAGGCACATATTAGCTTATGCCCCCTGAGATATAAACATCTCAAACTAGGGATCTTTTTCATGAAGGGCAAATGTCTTAACCAATTGCTACATCCCCAAACAAGGGCTAGAAGATGAAATGAGAAGTAAGAGCCAGGAAAGACAGAAGTCAAACTGAGTGGTGTACATAAAGAGTAAGCTTTCATTATTTATTTTTATTTTTATTTAAAAAGGACAGTGCATATTGATGAACATATACCAGTGTAAATATGCCAGATTTATCCAGAAGGCTATTTTCCATCTGTAGTCCCTGACAGGTCAGACAAAAATGATATATAAAGAATATAGCACACCATCAGACAACAAACCCAACATGAAGAGATGGCTGTGTCACTGTATCAGCTAAATACAAACCTAAATATCCTAAAAGAAAAAAGAAATGGTTAAACAAAAGAGAAACAAACCCAAGCTCCTCACTAGCAGCACTAAAACAACACTAGGCTCAAACAAATCACATCACAACAGCTCTAAACTCTCAGGGCTGCTTCACACACTAACTGACCAAGTAGCTCTTAACCAGGTTATTACTGAGTGAGGCCCCGTGCACGCTGGCTTCTCAAGAGCAAGACTACACACACACACACACACACACACACACACACACACACACACACACACACACACACACACACACACACACACAGATCTACTGCATGTAACACCAGTACACAATGGAATAATTTCTTATGAAATATTCTTCTTACATAGAAGAAAAGATTGAATCATGTTGTGCTAGACTTAAAATTTCTGGTAAAAGTCTGCCACCTTATGGTTAAAAAAAAACTTTTGAAAAGAATGTTTTGAGTCTCTGGTTTTGCTAATTCTGGCAAAGTTACTCCAAAACTGAAAGGATTCAGTTTAAATGTACTTTTTCTAAGACCATGGCATAATGAATGCTAATTCTTTCTCATAGTTTAATAAGACATTGATCTGAACTTTGACGAGGTTTGTTTGGCTTTTTGTCACACCTAAGAGGACAAAACAATATCAATATGTATGTGATGCATTCAGGGTCTGTTAGGATGCCTTACCATTTCATTTAATATTTGTGTTATAAAGTCTGTATTTGAGATGACATGTGCTCTTGTGAACACTCAGTATGGCCTAAATCAGGGGTTTCAAACTTGTAGCCCGGTGACCACTTGCAGCCCATGTCACCCCCTACAGCAGGTATATTGACGTGAAAAAATATAATGCAATTTGGCCCTTAAAGTTACCGGTTTGTTAGGGAGGATTTGTTTGTTGTTGAGTGCAATGTTAAAACAAGTTCTTTGAAAGGCTAAAAATTATTTAATATGAAGATAATATGAGCAAACAGTACAAACATGTTGAGGGACTGGCAGTAAGAGAGTTATTTGTAAAGAAAACAATTTTCAGCAGCAGTCGAAAACTAATTTGTACACTTATGTCTGCATTTTTATTTTGTTAAATACGAACAAAATTAAAGCAGAAGTGCTGCCACATCTGACCAGAAAGAGAGTACCAGTTAGTAAGGAGTGATGAGAAAACAAAAAATAGGTTCACGTTTGCAGTTTTGTCTTGTTATACAATATTTGAAATATAAAAAAACAATTTTTGGAAATATTGGAGGGTGTTTTCTTGTTTGTTTTGTACTATTTGAACACTAAAGTGGCCCTCTAATGAGATGACAGTGCCAGCAGTGGTGTCATGGCTACTGAACGGACTCACGCGCAGACAGTTCTTTCTAAGAGAACAAAAGGAGATTTATTTACAACAGGGATCACGTCAGTGCTATATATATGTACAGTGAGTTGGGAGGGGGGTTTCCCTGGGTCTTTTCCCGGGTTGTAGTTGTGTGTCTTATTTTGAAATAAATTTTTGTGCATTACCATACCGACCAGAGAGCATTGAGCGGCAGAGAGGAGGATGTTACGCTCAATGTTGTTGGTGCATTTCAGGAGGACACTGCTAATAAAGTTACACAATTACACAGTGAATTCGGGTTTATTATTATATTTACAAAATACCACAGTTTTTGTCTTGGTCGTATCATTTTATTTTGTTGTATTTACTCCCGACACCGTGAAAATACATTAAACCGGTCAATGGTGCAAAAAAGGTTGGGGACCGCTGATCTAAAGGATATAACTTGTAAGCTAGAGAGGAAATGGCACCTCACTAATTTAGAAGATCATTTAGCCTGGAAAGATAGTTTACTGCTTTGTTTTGTTTTTTTTAAAGCCCACTGTAAAGCTTATTATTCATCACTGATTGAAAAAACAAGAACAACCCTAACGTTTTCTCCAGCACTGTGGCCAGGCTGACAAAATGTCCGAGCTCTGTTTAGCCAAGCACTTTAACATGAACTAGTAATGACTTCATGAATTTCTCTAAAAATAAAAATTTTACCATTAGAGAAAAAATGACTCATAAATGACTCATAAAGGCTTATAACACACAAGCCATCTCACAGACGTAGCATTATGGACAGCTATTTTCAGTACCATTGATATTTATCTAGACTTTTTTTCTTTCTTTTTCTTTCTTCCTGAGTTAACTTAAGTGAGTTAACACACACCAAATAGTTAAACTGCATGAATGTCTTAAAGACATAAAGACCTGGATGACCTCCAATTGTCTCTTTCTAAATCCAAAGGTTATTGTACTCGGCCCTAAAAATTTAGAAATATGGTACCTAACCAGATTGTTACTCTGGATGGCATTACCTTGGCCTCCAGTAACACTGAGAGGAAGCTTGGAGGTTTTTTTTTTGACCAGGATATGTCCTCCAGTATACAGATATTAAACAAATATGTAGGACTTTCTTCCATCTGCACAATATCTCTAAAATTTGTAATATCCTGTTTTAGACTGACTCTGTAAAATAATTAATAATTAATGCATTTATTACTAGGCTGCACCACCATTATTATCAAGTTGTCCTAAAAAGTCTTTGAAAAGCCTTCAGCTGATCCAAAATGCTGCAGTGAGAGCACTGACAATGTGCTCTAGTAACACAGAGCACATTTCGCCCAGACTCTTCATTGGCTTAAATTCTTCTCATCATGTACAAAGTCGTGAATAATCAGGCCCCATCTTATCTTAATAAGATTATAAAACCATATCACCCCAATAGAGCACTTTGCTCTCAGACTGCTGGTTTACTTGTGTTTATTAGGATATCTAAAAGTAAAATGGGAGGCAGAGCCTTGAGCTTTCAGGCCCCTCATCTGTTGGACCAGCTCCCAGTCTGGATTTGTTTCATGTGTGGCATCATTAGACCAGTTTAATAACATCAAATGAGTGAATAGTAGAATAATCCACTAGAATAGCTCAGTGAATTAAACATACAGTACCAGAAGTCATAATGAACTTTAAATGGTGCACAGTTTGTTCTATTTGAATCTGTCTTAAAGCTGCACACTGTGTAATCCATCCTTCTGAGGCAACAGTGCAATGTTCAACATGAGGTCAGTTTTATCATGTTTAGATGTGATCTGCCATTTCCTGAGCACAAAAGCCTGGTTTCAAATCTAATGAGACATATGAAATCAAAGAGAAGTCATGTTTTCAATTAGCAGGCAGCAACTGTAGCATCACTGGGCCAGATGCAGGGAGGACTACAGTATCACGTCCTGTCAGGTTTTCTGTTGTCTCTGTGAAATGATCTGGTAGTATGGAAAGCTATTTCTTGTAAAAATTCAGGAAAACATGGCCCACACTGTGTCATGAAACAATACAATCAAATAAGTGTGAAGAAAAACATGGTAAATGTTTCATTTCAGCTTAACGTAGTCTGTAAATCACAAAATCAAATAAATTCATTTTTAAAAACATGTTTTTCGTAATGCAACTGGGTTTGATCATCAGTGAATGTTAACTGATCACCAACATGTTTGAGTTACCAGCAGAACTACTGTGGTCACCCGTAGTTAAAGGGGTTATGTATGTTCTAGAAAAGAGGCATAAATCAGTGTCAGGCTTCTTTCTTCTTTTACTCTTTACTCTCTGTGATTAGCTCTATGGCTCTATCGTCAACAAAATGAAACCAAAAGCCCAGAAATCATTCCTCCCGAGTAAGTGTTTCATAGTTTATTTTACAGTGGCTGTAGAGCTTGTGCTAAAATAAATTTGAATTTTGCAGTATTACCATGGACTCAATGTTACCTGGCTTGTGTATTGAGAATCATTATTGCTGGGTCTCATCTGGAACTCTTCCACTGAAATTCCTGGTTGTTGTTTAAGGTCTTCACATCCCACCTGGTCACAGCCAGTGACAGCCAAGACCTGAAGCTGGGTCTGTCAGAAGTCTCTTCCTGTTCATCTCATCACATTGGGTTTTTCTTTCTTTAATATTGTGTATTACTGGATTGAATATCCTGAGAGGATATTATCTTCATACCACAGCGTTTTCATAGTTATATTTAGTTATATTGGCATTCCATTGTAATGCAAATGTGTACATGGCTAAAAAGACAGTAAGTACATAACAATAATGTGTCTTTGAAATTTGACGTGGTATTCTTTGTGATGGTTTTTGAAAGAGAGGTATGTTTTAAGAGCCGTTTAGCTTAAATACGATCTCATAATCTTCATTTTTAGTAAAGAAAAGCAACACAGTCTTTATTTTAATGATTTTGACACTGTACAGTTTTATTAATTTCAAGTTCCTGTTTGTTTATTTAAATACTAAAGACATGGAAACAGGGTGATTAAAAGAGATTCATAGGCACACTGGCAATGTGTCTGGGGTTTGTTGTTTAAAGCAGATAAAGAGAAAAAGAGACCTTTTTTTTTACATTGTTTTTTACTCTTTTTTTTGGTTTACATTTTTGTTGCAAAGAGGTGAATTTACCAGCAGATGGCACCACAGTCCTTTTATGCATACTCCTCCCTTTACAAGTGCATGATGGCAAATATGTCGCAAAACATGAAGGAGCATCTCTTCTAGTCTAAACAAAATAAAATCACGATTTGCTTTCACATCAAGTAATAGTTTGCATCAAAGTGAAAAAAGAGAAAACTTGTCTTTCTGCTGTTATCTCAAGTTTATTGTTTTTATCAAGTCTCAGTGGAGAGTTTTAATTGACCATTTCTTTATAAACAACATTTTAGTAAATACTTAAAGCAGTCATTTTCTGTTTTTTGAAGTTGTTTATTGAATTCAATGCTTCTTGTGCAAGTCGCAGCCAAACAACAAAAAAGCAAAGTGTTGCTGCCATCAGGCTTGTTGTTAAGGTTTTCTTTACATTTAATTGAACTGCTTCTTTTCTAATCCAGTATTTTTTGATTTTGGCCAGAAAGCCTGACCACTCATTAAAAAAAAGGTCTTGCTTTTCCAGATGCTTTGCAGGGTTACTGGTACAGTTAGCTTCTGATGACACACTGACCCTGTTTATGCATTAAAACACAAAGGTGTACTACAAAGTGTGATTAATGGCTCAGTGACCCATATTGAGCTCAAATACTGAGTTTTCTGTGTGGTGAAAGTATATCTGTTTTTACCTGGCCCAATGTCCACGGTAATTTTTGCTGAACATGGGAAAGATTTGATTTGTGAACATTTGTGAATAAAATATGGGCTTATGAGATTTGCAGATCATAGCATCCATCCATCCATTCGCTTATCCTTTTCAGGGTCGCGGGGGGCGCTGGAGCCTATCCCAGCTGTCATAGGGCGAGAGGCAGGGTACACCCTGGACAGGTCGCCAGTCCGTCGCAGGGCCAACACACAGGGACAGACAACCATTTGCACTCACATTCATTCGAACATTCACACCTAGTGACAATTTGGATTAATCAATTAACCTATCCCCACAAGCTGCATGTCTTTGGACGGTGGGAGGAAGCCGGAGTACCCAGAGGGAACCCACGCAAACACGGGGAGAACATGCAAACTCCACACAGAAAGACCCCGGCCTGATGGTGGAATTGAACTCAGGACCTTCTTGCTGTGCGACAACAGTGCTAACCACTGTGCCACCGTGCAGATCATAGCATTCGGTTTTTATTTGCATTTGTGATCCAGCTTTGTGGAATTGGGGTTGTAAAGTGAAGATTCCTCATAAATGAAGAGACAACTACTGTAAACAGAAACAGAAACAATTAATCACATCTATCATAAATACTTAGTGGGGCACTTTCACGTGTTAGTTACCAGCAAACAAACATGTAACTGTTTATACAGGTGGCTGTAATTACTTAAATGTTGTTACACTGGGGAAAAAAAACAAGTCAATAAAGGAATATTCTAGAGGTCAGCAAATAAAATTTATAAAAGTAAAACATTAAACATGGTAGAATGAGATCATGCAAACTGACCCATATATGTACATGTAAATATATACCTACATACACATATCAAGGATTGAGATCAAACCATGTCACATCAGATTTGAGCTCATTCTGCTGTAGCACCTCTGCACCAAAGTTAGCAGGGTTTACAGTTTATGGCATCTACCATAAAGGTATCTGTGCTCTATCTAAATACACTCAAAATGTAGGCTTATTGGAATGGTGTTAGTTTTGCAGCTATTTGGTATTCAAATGTTGGACAAACTTAAAACTTAAATTTAATTATGACACTAAATCAGTGGTCAGAGGTGAAAGTAGTAGTAGTACGCCTAGAAATCCTAAGGTGTACTACTACTACTTTCACCTCTGACCACTGATTTAGTGTCATAATTAAATTTAAGTTTTAAGTTTGGAATCCTGCTAAAGGTGTTTCATGCACAAGTGATTAAAAAATATAAATCAGTTGCATTATGTATTATTGATTCCTAAACTAATTAAACTACACTCAGTTTAGTGACTGGATTAATTGTTTGTTTGTTTTTAATATTCTGTATCATGTTTCACTGTAATTATAAGCTGGTGTATAGTGTGTCAAATGCTATGAAACCTACAGAAAAAGTAACTGACAAACACAGTCATGTTCAGAAAATTAATAGATGATAAATATACATAAATAAATAAACAAGAAAGACTAATCTAGCCTGTAAAAGAGTTTTGTCAGTGCAGCTGCTTCCCTGCCACTGAAATATGACAGAGAAAATGACTAAAGACTTAGTTCAATTTAACTTCATCATCTTAGGGTCAGTGCATGGCGACGAAGTGAAGTGATAGTTTTCAATCTACATTATGGTGCAGTGTTGTATTATTTTTAAGATGGTATTTGGCTGGAGAAACAATTACTGAATAAATTATTGATAAAAGTTTTGAGCAACAACACCCTAGATGAAAAACTAGAAAATCCTGAAGGTGAATTTAATGAATACTAAATTTAACGGCAGTTAATTTGATAGTTCTTGAGACATTTCACTCCAAACCACAAATGTCAACCACACGGTAAGGTCAGCAGAGCTGCCAAGTCATTACAGTCATTACAATGTGTCCACTGGGGACTATAACTGTCTGAAGAAATGCTGGTGTAAATTTGTAGACTTGGAAATATTTAATAGGATAAGGGAAACCTTTGACCTAGCACTGGTTAAAATACACTCATATAAAGTTTTCATGTGACTCTATGAAGTCCTGTTAAAAAATGCTTCCAGATGACTTAGCAGTGAGGTGCTGTTAATCAAATGCACTTGATGAAGTGATCAAAAAGCGTGAAATAAAAGGAGAAGTTTTGGTAGTTGGGTTTTTTGTTTTGTTTTGTTTTTTTACATCTGGAGCATTCAGCTGTGTGTTAATACATCCATCCATCTTCATCCACTTTATCCGAGGCTGGGTCGCAGGGGCAGCAGCCTAAGCAGAGAGGCCCAGACCTCCCTCTCCCCAGCCACCTCCTCCAGCTTATCCGGGGGAACACCAAGGCCAGCCGAGAGATATAATCTCTCCAGCGTGTCCTGGGTCTGCCCCGGGGCCTCCTCCCGGTGGGACATGCCTGGAACACCTCACCCAGGAGGCGCCCGGGGGGCATCCTTGTCAGATGGCTCGAAAGGAGCCTCAGCTGGCTCCTTTCGATGTGGAGCAGCAGCAGCTCTACTCTGAGCCCCTCCCGGATGGCCGAACTTCTCACCCTATCTCTAAGGGAGAGGCCAGCCACCCTTCGGAGGAAGCTCATTTCTGCCGCTTGTATCCGCGATCTCGTTCTTTCGGTCACTACCCACAGCTCGTGGTGATAGGTGAGGGTAGGGACGTAGATCAACCGATAAATTGAGAGCTTCGCTTTTACACTCAGCTCCCTCTTCACCACAATGGACCGGTGCAGCGTCCGCGTTACTGCAGCTGCAGCCCCAATCCGTCTGTCGATCTCCGGCTCCCTTCTCCCATCACTCCGACCCGGAGTGGGCACTCCACCCTTTTCCGGCTGAGAACCATGGCCTCAGATTTGGAGGTGCTGATCCTCATTCCCGATGCTTCAGACTCGGCTGTGAGCTGTTCCTGTGCGAGCTGGAGGTAATTCACCCGATGAAGCCAACAGAACCACATCATCCGCAAAAATCAGAGATGAGATTCTGAGGCCACCAAAGCGAAAGCCCTCCGCCACTTGGCTGCGCCTAGAAATCCTGTCCATAAAAATTATGAACAGAACCGGTGACAAAGGGCAGCCCTGACGGAGCCCATCACCCACCGGGAACGAGTCCGACTTATTGCCGGCAATGCGAACCAAGCTCTTGCAATGGTTGTATAGGGATCGAATGGCCCGTAGCAATGGGCCAGACACCCCATACTCCCGCAACACCTCCCACAGGACACCCCAAGGGACATAGTCGAATGCCTTCTCCAAGTCCACAAAACACATGTAGACTGGTTGGGCTGGTCCAGTGTTCCGCGACCAGGATGAAAACCGCATTGTTCCTCCTGTATCCGAGGTTCGGCTAGCGGACGAACTCTCCTTTCCAGCACCCTGGCATAGACTTTCCCAGGGAGGCTGAGGAGTGTGATCCCCCTGTAGTTGGAACACACCCTCCCCTTCTTAAAGATGGGGACCACCACCCCGGTCTGCCAGTCCCCGGGTACTGCCCCTGATCTCCACACGACATTGCAGAGGCGTGTCAACCAGGACAGCCCTACAACGTCCAGAGCCTTCAGGAACTCGGGGCAGACCTCATCCAACACCAGGGGCTCTGAAACCAAGGAGTAGTTTAACTGCCTCAGTGACCTCGCCCCCGGAAATTGGCGGGTCATTCCCCTCATCCCCAGACTCTGCTTCCTCCTCGGAAGACGTGTCAGTGGGATTAAGGAGGTCCTCGAAGTATTCCTTCCACCTCCTGACAATTTTCTCAGTCGACGTCAGCAGCGCTCCGCCAGCACTATACACAGCGCAGGTAGAGCACCGCTTTCCCCTCCTGAGACGCCTGACGGTTTGCCAGAATCTCTTCGAGGCAGTCCGAAAGTCTTTTTCCATGGCCTCTCCGAACTCCTCCCACACCCGAGTTTTTGCTTCAGCCACTGCCCGAGCCGCATTCCGCTTGGCCTGTCAATACCTGTCGGCTGCCTCCGGAGTCCCACAGACTAACCAAGCCCGATAGGACTCCTTCTTCAGCCTGGTGGCTCCCTTAACCTCTGGTGTCCACCATTTGGTTCGGGGATTACCACCACGGCAGGCACCAACCACCTTGCGGCCGCAGCTCAATGCAGCAGCTTCGGCAATGGAGACGCTGAACATGGTCCATTCGGACTCAATGTCCCCAGTCTCCCTCGGAATACTGTTGAAGCTCTGCCGGAGGTGTCCGTTGAAGATCTCGCGGACTGGGGCCTCTGCTTCCCTGCAAATTCACCCCAAAGTAAACTTGTAATGCTCAGAGATCTTGCAAGAGATCCAAGAGCTACTTCTCAGACTCTACAGGCCTCACTTAGCATGCCAAAGGCTTTTAGCCTCATAACGGCACAATTTAAAAAAGTCTTTAAAAAGTATGGCTCATTTGGAAGGTTGCTGGGAGACAGCCTCTATCTAAACCTCTATCTAAAATTGCACCTGAAGAAACCACAAAACTTCCCGAACAATGACAAAATCAATGCACAGTGTCACATTTAAACGCCTCATACCAATTATCAAGCACGGCCGAGGAGGGGTGATGATTTGGGCATCTTGCGGTCATTGAGTGGACAATGAACTGAGTAAACTGTGACTCAGTTGCAAATTAACTGTGAGTTAATTGTGTGCCAACCAGAGATGGGCAGTAACGCGTTACTTGTAACGCGTTACTGTAATCTGATTACTTTTTTCAAGTAACGAGTAAAGTAAGGGATTACTATTGCAAAAACGGTAATTAGATTACCGTTACTTTCCCGTAGGAACGCTGCGTTACTGCGTTACTAAAACCGTGATTTTTTGCGAGAATGTCTCACGACAGTGACGTAAGCAAGTGCGTCGTTAGTGACAACAGCTGTGTGCAGATCAACAATGGATCACATATCGATTGTGGGAGAGAGTATGAGCGTGCAGCGTTTAAAGCGTGGAAGTACTGACCTTACTTTGAGTTTGATTCCATAAAAAGTGACAAAAACATTAGTGTCCATCGTGCATGGGAAGAAAACTTCTTTTTACAGCGAAAAAACCCCCTAAACTTCCAAGCAAGCACCGAGTGCGCAATGACGTAATGGGAAACTCACAGAGAAACTCGCGGATTCTTCAACTGACCGTGGCACACCTGCACCAGGGTAAACCTCCGCCTACTGAAAAGGGACCTCTCCATTTGATTACATTTTGTATGATGGATTATGTAGAAAAAGTCGAATTGGGCTGAAAGATCTATGCTTTATCACCTCTTCAGGTTGTAAATCGTGTTTTTAAAAAGTAACTAAGTAACTAAGTAATTAATTACTTTTGAAAATAAGTAATCAGTAAAGTAACGGGATTACTTTTTTGGGGAAGTAATCAGTAATTAGTTACTGATTACTTTTTTCAAGTAACTTGACCAACACTGGTGCCAACTAGAGTCAAATGTGAGTCCATCTGATGTACAACTAAAGCTTGGCTGCATCGTGGTCCTCGTACGAGAGGACAATGACCCCAAGCACGCCAGCAACTACAACAAAAGAATTACGGTGTTGCAATGACCCACCCGACTGAAATCCAGCGGAAGGACTTTAAGAGAGTTGTGTCTACATGAATGCGCACAAACCCAATTAAACTGAGGTCACTTTGGAAAGAAGAGTGGGCCTCCACATCATTCTCAGAGTCTTACATACACATAGAAAATTAGGACTTCAAGTTATTGTTGTTCTACAAGCTGCTGAATCATGTGGTGTACTCATTTTTGAGCATCTTTTCAGTATTTTGTACCAATTCATGAAGGTAATGTTGTTTTCTTACTTATGCAGGGTTTGGTAGTTTATGGCCACCTCCTCCTATGTGTGTGTTTAAATGTGGAATGGTAAAGTGCTTTGTAAAACCCCATTTACCATTTAAATTTTTTTACTTCTTCCACTAAAAGTAAAAAATATCTACTTCATGATGTTGTTACAGGAAGATGAATCCAGCTGCCAGCATTGCTAAAAGTGATAATAATCACTCCTGCACTTCACTGAAAGCCACAAATCGATGCTACAAAACTGTGTCATAGGGTCTGAAGGAGCATTTCTCCCGTTAACACACTTGAATTTCCAAATGCACCAGAGGTGGGTGTGCAGCCAGTCAGTCAGTACACGCGCTGCTTTGCATCTGAATCCAGCCGAGACACAATCTAATCAAGTCATCATCCATATTTCACACTGCCAGGGAAATTAAAAAGAGATCATACGTGTCAGTGCAAATTGTGGAGAGGCCGCACCTCTCCCCCACCTTCATCGCCCTCGCCTCCTCCTGCGAGCTTCATCCATTTCCCCAGTAACTTACACCCCTCAGTGGAGGAGAGCAATGTGATTTCAGCAGTAATGCGTTTCTATTGCTCCTCCTGTGATGCCCTGCGGTATCACTGACTATCACACCGCTGTATGGAGAGCTTGGAGGGGCTGTAGAAAGCCTCATTTACCTCCATAATCTTTCACATTCATCGACACGCAAGTACAGTGCAATGCACTCATGCACACACTCTAGACAGAGTAAGAGAGAATGAGCCTAAACACAAAAGAGTCCTCTTTACATGGCTGAGTTGAGGGAGGATTAACATAGTGAAGACTCTGCATTATGCAAATATGTTATGGTTCCTCTCTGACAGTGCTGGTAAATTGGATGATGTTTTATGATGATGTAAGAGTGAGTTAAGGCAAGGCAGATCAGTGCATTTAAAACCTTCTTTGATATGTGTCGTCCTCCTCAACTGAGCCCCCATCAGCCAACTCGGAGATGCGTTTGGCGTCTTGGCTTCACAACGCTTCCCACAAGCTGTTACGAGCCTTGGCGTTCAGGCCCAGAGAGTTAATAAGACAATAAAACAGCATTGGATTAGCCTGCGGATGAACAGGGGGAAGATGCTGGCTGTATCAGCTGACTGTGTTAAAGCTTACTACTGGCATAAAGGGATTGGAAATGTGTTCAGGCCTGCCACGGCTCACCTGGCGGTCATTTTTACTGAGTTAAAAAGAAAAAAAAAGAAAAAAAGATGCGCGTTTTTGGTGAGGTTTGCAGTCTTGAGGACAAATAAGGATAAACGGATCATCAGGAAGGTCAGACGCTTAAAAATAAACACGAATTAATCCTGTTACAGTGGCTAAGGTTGGGTGAAATAAGGGAGCGTTGCAGTAACACACACAAACACACACATACACAGCAGCACACTCGGGACGCAGCCTTGGCTTTGTTCTAAAGCTCTTAGCCGTTTGTCTAGTGTTTCACAGGCTCCATTTACTCCTGATTGCCTGTGACTGGTGACCTCTGAACCCAATCCACACAGGTGCTGCAGGAGGAACCATCAATACTGGCAGCAGGTTGTTTTTGCCTCTGGGCTGGTGGATAAATGATGCCCTTGGTGGACACACACACAACCAAAAGAGAGACACAAGCACATTTGAGCAAAGACATGCAGGAAGGGCTGCACCAGTGTGTTTGCATGTTTCAGCCATTTAATACAAATTGATTACCCTTTACACAACTTAACGTTTCCCTACTGTGTTTTAGAAATGTGGATGTACTTTGTTTTCTGTTGCAGGCAGCTGTTTATTCATCTTCATTCTATCTGATATAAAAGTCATTAGCAATTGCAACTAGCAATTTGTAAGGACCTAATATGCTTTATCTAATTTTTAGATAGGCTTTTAAACTTAAACTCCACTAAACTGCTCTGGACATAGCTAATCTCATAGTGTGGACAAACCTGTGTGATGTGGAATGCCATGCAAGGAGCTGAAAGTGCACTAATGCACTACTAATTAGAGGAATAAGGACCCTTATTATTTGTGAATGTGTGTAAATCCACATAGCTGGTCCACTGACACACAGGTGACACAGGTGGGTCCTCCTTCTGTTTTCCAGGAGATGAATATACATATTGATCTCCTACAAAACTAAATAAAATAACTCTGTGGGTTTTTCATTTATACCCGTTCGGTCATCAACAGTGACCACTCTGCCTCCTTACTTCTGGTGCTCTTGTCTGCAAGGTAGCCCACTGACCTTGCTTTGCTCAAAGCCATGAAAGACAAAGTAACAATGCCTCTTTCCTTAAAGTATTTTTACTGTTGTGAACAGTTGATGTAAGAAGTCTCCTTTTTTTCTAGGAAACACCACATATTACTTTTTCAGTTTGTCAGGAAAAACAGGAAACATAAATAATAAAAACCATAAAAAATAACAAATAATATTAAAACAGTAAAACAGACAAATAAATAAAATTAACAATAAATAAAAAAGATCAGTGTGTGGCCAAATAACCAAAAACTTTGGTGTTACTTCTAAAATGCCTTTTACAGAGATTTTTAAACCCCACGTTTTGGGGCCAGCCTAATGTGAAGCGGTATCTTATTCTATAACATACACAATGACGGATGCAGCAAGACGCGGCACTCAATTTCTTCCACAGATTCTCTGAGCAGTCAGGACCAAAGTCAGGTGAAAGATCTACTTTACTTCGTAGCCACAGCTCCCAAATTATGTGGACAGTAAGTCATTTGGGTTTAACATCTGGTTTTATACATAAAACAGAAAAAGCAATGGAGTGTTGTAGTAAAATGTCTCTTTTCAATTTATCTCTATTGGTTTAGACAGAACTTTAGTCAGAATTGAAAGCCAATATATATAATATATACTAACTGACCACCTCATTTCTAAATTAAGTTAACTTCCAGGTAAGGTCACAGAAACTTTATCGATCCCACAAATTGTTGTTAAATAGCCAGATACAGAGTAAAAATAGTACAGTCTGCAATAATTTAACAACAAAGTTAAAGTAACAGTGCCAGAGAGGGATAGTGCAACAGTTTTGCATATCTATATTTAATATTTTCACAGACACATTTTAGATCTACAAAATCAGATAAGAAGCTATTTTAATTCACCTTTTTTATGGCGTGCTAATGTACTGCAGGTAGAAAAAAACGCAGTAAAATATTATACTATACAGTGCGCTGTGCATGTAGAAAACACACACACACGCATTCACAAATCTATTCAGGGTGATGAATAGTGGCCTCGTGGCCAGGAGGCCTTGATTTTGGGACATCATCCAATATCAGGCCTTGGGGGAAAAGGAGAGACGATACACACTCATATATATATTTATCCCCCCCCCCCACCCCACCCCACCTCCCCACCCCCACTTCCACACACACACCCATGATTACGCATATACCCATCCCCCACATCCGCCCGCCTTTGTGCCGTCTTGCTTCAGATAGAGCAGATATATTTGGGGGGCCAGGCACCCAGGGACGGCACACTCCACACCTCCTCTCCCTCTTTGCCTCATCCCGGCTTCCCATCACAGAGGGAGCAAATGCATTCATCTCATCCTCTCTGGCCAGAGAGGTCGCAACCTTATCTCGCCCTCTGCTGTAGCGCTGTCAGCTCACAAGCCACAAACCATAACTTCTAACTGCTAGCAACAGCGCCGTGTGGTCGGAGGCTGGCAAAGAAGGCAGGGAGGAAGACAAGGAAAGGAAGGGAAAAGGCACGACGAGGGAAAGGACAGTGGTGATCATAAAGATTGGAAAACCTGCAGAAAAGTTTGTTCTCACTTTTAAAACAGCTTTTAAATAATCTAACATTATTTTCTTCACATTGTACAGGGGTCGGTGCATATGCCAGTTTTTTATGTAACCATAATATGCCACTGAAGTTTAATCTAGTAAAGTCGATCTCTGTAACCTCCAAAGAATTCAGACTAAAACAGGATGTTTACAGAGACAGGTCCACTTTTCCAAGTTAACAGAATTCTATATGGGCTTAGTGTATTTGCTGGGTAACCTCAATGTTTCTCACACTCCATAAACAACACTTTGGCACATTTAATTTTGGCATCCTGTACACTCTCCACTGGTTTTACGCATTATGCTTGTCTGGAATCCTCAAAAACATTTAAAATAAAAACTTTGTTCATGTTAGATGGTTAGATTAAAAATGGACCTGTATAGTAAATAGTAGCATGATTGAGATACAGAATAAAAATACAGAATGAATGCAAAATTCTACAACCCCCCCCCCCCCCCCCCCCCCCCCCCCCCAAAAAAAACAAAAAAAAAAAACAGGTTTATTCAGGTGGACATGCATTTTATTAATTTGGTTTTCTACAGCTGCCAGTAGATGTTACTAAAGAGCAGTTTCCTCCTGATCAAAGTAAAGATGTTTGGTTGTGCACTCTTTATTTACCTTAAACTGAGACTGAAAACGTCTGCATGCATTGTGAGGACTGATGAGTGTTTCCATGAACCGAAGACAAATAAGCATCATGTTGGAGAAGAGAGCGAGTGCGGCAGTGGTGGACTGTGGCCCTGGTATTATATGTAGCACCCTTTCCCTCAGCAGGAAGTGTTCTACAATACAGCCGTCAGATGTAGGGGAAGGCACTTCCACTAGAGTCCAGTTAATTAACCACATCAGTTTCTTAATGTGATCAGTTTTAATTAAAACAGAATTTAATCGGGAGTAGTAACAGGAGGGTAGCGGCACTGACAGTCGGAGGAGGGGAGTGTGAGGGGTGTGAGGGGGATACGCCACACTAGACAGGTTGCTTGAGTGTGCATGCATGTGTGTGTGTGTGCGTGTGTGCCCGTGTGTGTGTGTTTGCGCCAGGAGCTGCAGCAAGGCCAGTTTCCCTCACTTCAGATTTGTGGGTGTCTAATTAATATGGATGGAGCATTAAGCCTTTTGGACTCTGGTGCCTCTCATTTCATGACTATTAATGATTTTAATGAACTGGGCTAATAAGGCCGTTTTTCTCCACTGAGCTCTGGAAGGGCTGTCTGACACACGCCAGGGTCAGGAGGACGGGCTCCCCTGGCCTCCACATGGGAAATTAAAACAGCACTCACAAACCCATTAATGCTACATTGTCCATGCGCTCATCAGACACTCAAACACTAAGAGCGCCATGTGAAGCTCTGTTTATCATAGAGGCAGCCGTTAGTAAAGGCAGGGTACACGGTGCTGTGTGGAATAAAAATGAACAGTGAATCAGACCAAGCCCCTTTTAGACATCAAATACATAACAGGGCTGGCTTCATCTGTCAAACTAATGGCTCTTAGTCTTTCAGACACATAAATGTTCCGTAATGACTGATTGAGGCAGCGGTTGTGAAGTTCACTACTTCTACCAAACATCTTGAAATAAAGTGATTCCTGTTCTCTCAGGCTAATGCATAAAAATTATTCATCAGGTGTGTATCAAATCAAGCAACAACAAAAAAGTAGGACAAGATAGTAAGGAATTTTTTGGGTGTCTTAGATTTATTCGCATTTGGCATAGATTATTTTCCTCCTCGCTTCTGTGATCCCCACACTGGTGTTGAAATCTGGGGATATGTGTAATATCCAATTAATCTCCCAGCAGACCACCATGTCAAATTTATTTAGAGCAAAATGAATTTTCATAGCGACAAACACAAATTCCAGCGTAGACGGTATAAAAGATCGACTTATCCACCACCAAGTTTGGAAAATCTAGTTTTGAAACCTGGAGCTAAATGCTTAAATGGTTGCCAACTTGGTGTTTGGAAGCATGAAACCAAGCTAATCATTAGCATGCGGGCATTAGCTTTTAGCTCAAAGCTTTCTGTGCATGCTGTGAATGCTTTGTGGAATAAAACTGAATGGTGGCACTGTAGTATCTGTAACCAAAATAAGTGGCCAATGTTGTTATTAGCTTTGTCTTTTCTTTTCTTTTCTTTTTGGAGGCAAACTGTTTGCCCCTCAAGCTTTGTCTTTGTACTAGACAGACCTGATTCCTCCTGTGCGTTTCCAGCAAGTTTTTGAATTGATCAGTGAGAAAATAACAGCCATTGTCTCAATACAAGTAAAACAGTATTGAGACAATGGCTGTTGTCTCAATACTGTTGAGACAACAGCCAATACTGATGATGACATCAATATAAGGACTGTAAAATGTCAACAAGTGCCATGATGGAGCCTGCTGAATCTATGGAAATGACGTGAGGGGATGTGTGAAGACTTGGAAAAACCTGAGGGGCAAACATATTTGCCCATTAAAAAATTTAGAGATTTGGGGGGGTGTCAATTTGGACCGGCTTGACTGACACTTGGTGAATGTGGTCACACTGAAACTATAGGCCATGTCTGATGATAAAATAGAGACAGGACTCAGTGTCAGCACTTGGACATGGTTTCAGTGTACTGGGGCTGACTCATACAATACTGAAGCAGATGTATTTCATCTGCCCTGCTGCATGTGGGGGTGACCTATTTTGGCTACCTATACATTGAGTCCTATACACATCTTACCATGGATATTACAGAAACTCAGAATTATCTTTTCCTGAAAGAGTTATGGGAACTTGGGTCAGCCTGGTGCATTTTTTAAATTTGTGATTAGACTTTTACAGAAAAGTGACTTTAAAGTCATGTCTGGAGAAGATTCAAGTAAAACTCTTCTTCAGTTTTTTAAATAAATAATGCCAGGGCTCTGCACAGAAACACAATCTGATCAGTTTAACGAATGACGAGTCATTTACCTGAGCAGGAAAACGCAACCTTGATGCATGAGGGCTTTTCTTTTTATTTTTTCTGTTTAAGCTTCAATCAGTGATTCTCTTCTGGAGAGGTTTTGTCTTGTCCTGCGGGAATGAATGTGTCTCATCTCATTTTAGTTCATTGAATCAACTTAGAAACAGCGAAACATAATAAAGTGCTGCAGAGCCGAGATGCGTTTGGATGAAATAAGAAACAGCACGTTGAGGGACTGAAGGGTGTGTTCTTTTTGCAGGAAATAACAAGGTGAATTCTTTTGTTTTGGTTTTTTTCCCTTCTTTCATGTCCATAATTATGATGTGGAAGACTGCACTTACTTTCATCGCTAAGTTCAAGGTCTGGGTTTAAAAGGAAGCAACTGTGGCCTGTTTGTCATGCATGAAAGCCCATGACCTCTGCCGCCATTTCACACTGAGCACTATCCCTGACCACTGCTCTTCATACTTTCTCCTCTCAGGCCTCAGACAGTCGTTCTCATGCTGATAGAAAGGCACTGATTATTGCTTCGCTACAGCAACAAAGCTGTAGAACTCTAGCCCACCAATTACAGCCTGGCCGAAACTGAGCGTGGAGCACACTCATCCTTGACTTCACCCTCCTCCATTTCGCCTCTCCCCATTCTCCTCACAGACTGGGTCACATCACGGTAGAGTCGCTGGCCTTGTGTGAGGAAATTTACAGCCTGATGTAACCATCTGTTATATAGCAAATGCACGATGCTCGAGCTCCTTCACCTTCTTGAGCGCACTGCTTTGTATTGTAAATGTGCTATTAGCATTCATGAAGGTATTTACATGCATTTCCAAGCCGATATTTTTTATCACACCTTGCGCACAGCAGAACTTATGGCATTCCAAGTTATAATGGCTCTCGCTAAAGGGAGAATTTAACAAATAACTCACAATGTTGAAAAGATGAACTGCGGCTTTCCCACCTTTTTGTGTTAAGTATAACTGGCTAAATTAAAACACGCCAAATCAAGTCCCCACACCTAAACCTCTGTAAATTATTTCAAATCACGGAGACATGTGGCTTTTGCAGCATGATGTCTTACAGTAAGCACATCTGCCATCAGTAGCAATGAATTCAAAGTTAATGCATATTTGAGATTTTAAATGGTGAGTTTGCTGAAAAGTGTGTGTGTGTGTGTGTGTGTGTGTGTGTGTGTGTGTGTGTGTGTGTGTGTGTGTGTGTGTGTGTGTGTGTGTGTGTGTGTGTGTGTGTCATCTTGACAAATTGAGGTCGGATATTTAATTTTGATACAGCTGACATAAAAAGTAAAAAATGTTCAAAAAGGGCACCCACTTTCCCAGATGCACTTGACGATTTCACAGTGGAACGACCCTGAGCCCACACAGTCTTAGTGAGCAGCACAGACTTCAAGGTATGTAAGCTTTTTTCTAGCAATGAAAAACAAATTATTATCCATAAGTTGACATTTCAAGTAAAATATTTCAAAATTTCGAGTTAGGTCTGCCAGTCAGGAAGCTCTGTGAAGGTCCGGAGTTTCTTTGTTATCCAGAAGCTGAAGGCATCAGCTGTCCAACAGTTTACCATGAACACACTGATTCTATACCTTTTATTCAGTTATCATTCACTGGTGCCAGTGTGCTATACATGGGTAGCTCACTGATGCTGTCACTACCTGATTTTGAGCGTGCATGCATCTGCTGAATTTTCTTCTGGGTAACAAAGAAGTGCAGTCCTTCACAGACCTGTCTGAATCCTAAAACTAACTTGTAATTTCAACTTACTCAAATTTGTAAAATTTCAAGTTATCCAAACTTTGAATTATTTTCTCAAAACTTGACTTATTCACTTGAAATGTTAAGATATAAGATAAGATAAGATAACTAACTCGAAATTAAATCAAAGACCTTCAAGGACCAAATATCAGAATGGGCATAAGTTCATGCAAGAGTAAAACTCAGCTGAACGAAATTAAGCAGGACTTTGAAACTGAAGCTGAAAAATGGAGTTCATTACCTAGTGTTTAGAAAGTGTATATACGAGTTAATCTTAGTTTTCCTTATCCTCACCATGTCACCACCCTTCTTGATCATCACCCATTTTAACATGTCCCTGATCAGCTGAGCAGTGCGTGGACCAACCAATCAGCTGTGTCAGTTGCAGTGCTCCAGTTATCTAAACCTGTTACCTTTTATCTGATTTGATGCCATCACCACTTTAAGTACATTATCAAATATTTTTGTCATCAAACTATAAATCAATCATGGGTTGATTCATAGTGATAGGCTTGATTTGACTTGATGACTGATTTTTCTCAATTGTAATTAGTCTGTGCATATAGCATAGCATATGTCGCGGAGCAATATATGTTATCTTGCAGTTGGTCTTATTTCAGTTTGCAATAGCAAATGTGCAGATGATCATATCCTTTCAGAGTTTTACAAAATCAGATGACTGTGATCTCCACAAACACAGTCATTAAACATGCAAGCTATTTTCACTAGATTTTAATGTCTGGGTCCCCCCCCCTCCCCCAGATTCAGGGGTGCAGGGTCAAATGCTTGACAATTAACATGAAAAAAAACCCAACAACTGGCAATATTAGACCCATTTGACGCCACTGAACTCTCCACTCTGTACATCACAGTGTATGAATGGGCATAATAATAGTCACAAAACATTATGGTGAGATAAATGACTGCGGCCCGCTGGCATTTAGCTGGATGCTCCTCTGTATGCTGGACATGTGCCTCCTCTCCTCAAGGCCTTTAGTGGCTGAGATATTCGGCTCCGCTCTTGATGGCAGAGAGAGCAGAGCTAATACAGCCATGCCAGCTTTTACAGCCACATCTATTACAGTCACTAACTGTCTCATTTTTCCTCCTGACCAAACAACGACGGCAGCGGGCTGAAGAATTCTGGAGGACCCGTCTGTGGTGGAGGAGGACAGTGGTTGGATGTATGGAGAACTAGCCATGTTTACACAGACGCCTTCCACCGCATTAGTATTTCATTTAGTCATTATTGGTTCCCTCACTGACATAATCATTATTTTTAGTCACCATTAAGGGCTTATTGCCTCTTTTTTAATTAAGCAAGTTTCTTAATTAGATGTGCAGCATTCAGGACTACAAACGGCCTGTCGAGGTAATGAAGTAAAGGCCCAGGTTTATGGAGGGAGAGTGGATAAAGAGAGGACAAATGTGTGTGTGTGTGTGTGTGTGTGTGTGTGTGTGTGTGTGTGTGTGTGTGTGTGTGTGTGTGTGTGTGTGTGTGTGTGTGTGTGTGTGTAGAGGGATGGTGGGTTTCATAGAGTGAGTAGAGAGTGATGGTGTTTCTTCGCTTATTGTGTTGCTCGGTGATGAATGTGTTTGCAAGGCGAACAGAGCGAAACTGAGAAAGAGAGAGAGAAAAAAAGCGTCGCCACGAGGCAAATAGTTTCTTCATATTAGTCACCATTGACATCCTATTTTAGAGCAGCCTGATCTGGTTAGTGCTGCTGCAGTCAGACGTTTGGCTGCCAAACATTAGCCTCATCTCTGCGAGACATCACACGCTGCCTCACAATGAGGACGTGCCCTGAACGGCAACAACCAGCCATCAGAAATGGAAGGACAGGACCTATCCGTTTCGGCGAGATGTTTTGTGCGCTTGCATCTTTTAGCAGAGTAATTCACAGTACGTGCGTCAATACATCATAGGCCTCTCTAAATTGAGCTCTGAAACACAAAAGGGAAGGGCAAACAAGATGGACACAGAAATCAATCTCCCGCCTGATAACACAGAGCGAACGAATACGCTGCCGCTCCGAGAATTGACAAGGAGTCGGCACGTGGCAGTATCTGTCCATCTGCTTGTGATGTCCTCTGAAAACAATCGTCTCTGACATGCCGTACACAAGGCACGAGGCGGGCACAGATAAGGCTGTTTAGTCCTGGCCAAAGCTTGAAGAATGCTGCACATGAATCAGCATTGCAGAATTGAAAAGAAGAAAGGAAAATCATTGCGGACACAGTGAGTGAAAATATCAAGTGCACCAGTAGTCCAGGGTTGTTTATGCAGTCATGCTGAACTTTTTCTTCTTTTAATTTAAAAGTTTGGAATGTCAGAAACCTCAGATCAAGCAGAAGAAGTCTGAAATTAAGCCCAGCCTGCATTTGTCTCTGTTAAAAGAGAGAGAGAGGGAGCACAGTGGCCGTGTTCCTGTTGCTGTAGTGCAGACTTCATCTCAGCCCTGCCTCTGAGCTACTATTGATCTGAAGCACATTAGTTCTGCACTAGGGGACTAAACAAGGCCTACAGAGCTCTGCCACAATCACGCAGCAGGCTAAAGATAGGCTTTTGACTGGAGACCTCTGCAGAGAAGACTGCAAACACATGCCCAGTGTGCTTAGAGCGTTTTAAACTAAACGTTTTCTTTCCATTTTGCTCGCTTTACTGTTGATTCTGATAATATGTGATTTTACAGATGAAGCTCTCCTCTTGAGTTTCTTTTTGTTTTAAAGTTCATTTTAACTGCAGCTACCTTACACATTTTAACTGGAAAACAGAATTAACAACAACTTACATTATCAAGGTAATGGGCCGGTGTGTTTTCCAGATTAAGGTACCAACAAATTCTAAAGTGGACTCTGAGCGGTGATGGATAGGGTCACCGCAGTGAAAGTAAATCAAATGCGATTAATGTGGGTAAAGTGAACAAGAGCCTTCATTCCACAAAGATCAGCTTTTTCATTGTTTATGAATGTCGAAAAAGGACGTGAAATAATGTGTACCCCAGGAATGGCACAAACTCTGACATTTGAGGATGGAGTCAGAGTTGGGATTTCCCCTTAATGGTTTAGTCATCTCCTGACCCTCATATATTTTCTATTTATATACCCCTTGTTTAATCAAATGGGACTGTGCCTACAAATGGCACAAATATGTTTATCAGCAGTGACTGGTAAAGTGACCGGCCTCAGTGATTTTTGACTCTGTGTCCTACTTTATCTGCTAGTCTCACGTTTAATCTCCCAATTAAAATCATTTCAAAAGAGCTGTGTAGAATTATTAGGAGACAAGTCTGTGACTTGTACATGTTTATACTTTTACTTGTTTCAGGAGTTTAAAAATAAGGGCACAAATTCATGTTTTCTTTCATTTTGCATGATGTTGTGAGTTGATTGGATTACATATCAAATCCTATCCTAAATCCTAAAGATGAATATACAGTCCAAGTGAATTTTGACTGTTAGAGACACTTAAACTATATGCAAATACTGATTTCCAGGATAAAGTTAATTCACTGTTTCAGCTCAGTTTTGGTCCTAATAAACACTCGAGGATAAAACTTGGCTGAATAATCTTTTTCTGTTTGATGATTGGCAAATCACAGATACAGTTTTTTCTTCTGTAAACTGTTGCTGCTTGTTAAGGCTGAAAATAAGGCAAAAGAAATGCTAAAGAATGTCTTTATGCATGCTCAATAATCCACATAAACAAGTCCCTAAAAGTTGATTGAGTTCATCCGGAGCCAATCTTTTTTCAGTGGGAGAAATGTTTTATCCAAATGACATCCACTTCATCACTTGGATGAGTTATGAAACACGTGTTCTACTGAAAACCACAGCATTATATATATATATATATATATATATATATATATATATATATATATATATATATATATATATATATATATATATATATATATATTTTTTTTTTTTTTTTTTTTTTTTTTAGATCTTTTAACAAAGTGAAAAACATGTTTTAGCATAATGATGTATAAAGTGTGGAAAAGTCCCAATTTAAAATGGACTGATGGTGTAAGGAAGTTAAAAATTGCCATTTACTCGACCTTCTTCTGGTAGTCAGATCATACCTGCTCCAGCATTTTTCAAAGTATGTAAACTGTCTTATTTTAAGTCGCTGTTGTTTCTGGAAATTGTAAAGTTAGATTTATGAGCTCTGGCACAGGGCAGCTCAGGGATGTGAACTGCCTGCCACAGGTCCCTATTCATCATCTACCTGAAATTGAGGTATTTATTATTTTGCCTGTTCCCATATCTTTCAAACAAAGCTGTAGAAAGGGAACAATTTCTTGCTGATGAGTGGTCGTTGCTCTCTCTCTCTCTCCTACTCTCTCTCTCGATCTCTGAAATTGTTGCACAGATATAATATCTATAGTATCTCACAAAAGTGAGTACACCCCTTAAATCTTTGTAAATATTTTGTTATACCTTTTAATGTGACAACACTGAAGATATCCCATATGGAAAAGAAATAGTAAAAACATATATGATTTACTCATGAAAGTGGCCACTTTCTCATTACTTTCATATATTTTTTTAGTAAGTATCCAAAACATACAAGTTTCATTATATAATTTTTCAAGGGATCTTATATCTGTTTTCACTCTTGTATGCTTTTCATACAAGTTTCATACAAGACAGATACAAACTTTATAAGATTTATATATATCTTTTCCATATGGGATGACTCTTTGTTACAATGTAAAGTAGTCAGTGTACAGCATGTACAACAGTGTAAATCTGCTGTCACCTCTAAATAACTCAACACACAGCCATTATTGCCTAAATCGCTAGCAACAAAAGTGAGTAGCCCCTAAGTGAAAATGTCCAAACTGTGCCCAATTAGCCATTTTCCCTCCCTGGTGACATGTGACACATTAGTTTTACAAGTTCTCAGGTGCAAATGGGGAACAGATGTGTTGAATTTGGTGTTATTGCTCTCACACTCTCTCATACTGGTCACTGGAATTTTAACACGGCACATCATGGCAAGTAATTCTCTGAGGAACTGAAAAAGGGAATTGTTACTCTAAATAAAAATGGCCTAGGCTATACGAATATTATCGACACCCTGAAACTGAGCTGCAGCATGGCCAAGACCACACAGCAGTTTAACAGGACAGGTTCCACTCAGAACAAACCTCGCCATGGTCAACCAAAGAAGTTGAGTGCACGTGCTCTGCGTCATATCCAGACGTTGCCTTTAGAAAGTAGATGTATGAGTGCTGCCAGCATTGTTGCAGAGGTTGAAGACGTTGAGGGTCAGCCTGCTAGTGCTCAGACCATATGCCATACACTGCATCACATGGCTGTCATCCCAGAAGGAAGCCTCTTCTAAAGATAATGTACAAGAAAGCCTGCAAACAGTTTGCTGAAGACAAGCAGACTAAGGACATGGATTACCTGTGGTCTGATGAGACCAAGATAAAATATTTTGTTCAGATGGTGTCAGGGGTGTGTGGCAGCAACCAGGTGAGGAGTACAAAGACAAGTGTTTCTTGCCTAAAGTCACACATGGTAGTAGGATGTCATTGTTTAGGGCTGCATGAGTTCTGCTGGCACTGGGGAGCTACAGTTAATTAAGGGGAGCCACGAATGCCAACATGTACTGTGAAATACTGAAGTAGACCATGATCCCCTCCCTTCAGAAACTGGGCCAGAGGACAGTACTCCAACATGATAACAACCCTGAACACACCTCCAAAAAGACCAGTGCCTTGCTAAACAAACTGGGGGTAAAGGTATTTGACTGGCCAAGCATGTCTCCAGACATAAACCCTATTGAGCATCTGTGGGGCATCCTCAAATGGAAGGTGGAGGAGCGCAAGGGCTCTAACATCCACCAGCTCCATGATGTCATCATGAAGGTTGTGGAAGAGGACTGCAGTGTCACCCTGTAAAGCTCTAGTGAACTCCTTGGCCAAAAGACTTAAGGCAGTGTTGGAAAATTATGGCTGCCACACAAAATATTGACATTTCGGGGAGAGTTTGGACATTTTCACTTGGGGGGTACTCACTTTTTTGCCAGCGGTTTAGACAGTAATGGCTGTATGTTGAGTTATTTAGAGGTGACAGACTGTCATACAAGCTGTACACTGACTACTTTACATTGTATCAAAGTGTCATATGTTTAACGTTGTCCCATGAAAAGATATAACAAAATATGTACAAAAATGTGAGGGGTGTACTCACTTTTGTGAAATACTGTATGTAAAACACAGACGTTTTACATACAGTATCTCACAATCCTTGCCAGGATTAACCACTTTTGCACAATTCATAATAAATGTGTTATTTCAGTGTGTGTGACTCTCCAGTCCTTCATAAAGACCAGCTCACTTGACTTGGCTGTTGAAGAATATCCCATTTCTTTTCACTTTATGTTTGCATTTTGCATTAGGGAGAAAGATTTTGGCCCAATAGATTTTTTTCTTCCAGAACTGCTTAGGCTCTTTTAGATGTAACCATGTCTGTTCCTCATTGTAAACCCTTTGTATTTCTGTTCATGAAAGCACCTCTGGATTATAGACTTTGAAAATGAAATGCCTACCACCTCAGGAGTGTTCTTGACTTGGTTAGATTTTGTTCACCTTATCTTATTTCTGTGGTCCTAGGTTGGCAATAACAGAGGTCAAACATTTCCTGTAGGTCTTCACCAGGTTTTCACACACTGTAGCTGGTATTTTGGCCCAATCTTACATGCAGATCTGCTCAAGAACTGATGCTTTGAGGCTCTCACTGGGCAACATACTTTCAACTCCCTCCACAGAATCTCTGTTGGATTGAGGTCTGGAGACTGGCTAGGCCTTGAAACCTTGAAATGCTTTTTACATAGCCACTGCTTTGTTGTCCAGGTGTTGTGTTTGGGATCATTGTCATGCTGGAAAATCCAGCCACGTTTCATCTTCAATGCTCCCACTGATGGAAGGCAGTTATTGCCCAAAATCTCACGATACATGGCCTCACTCATCCTTTCCTTAATACAGATCAGTCGTCTCTGCATAAGGGACAGGGACACTGTTCTCAACATCATTTGGTACAAATGACGAGGTAACATCTTACCTGGAGCCCCAGGTCGTGGGAGATTTTTTATGGTTTTGTATTTATTCAATTTTCTAATAAAATTGAATAAATACATATATACATACATACATACTGCTAAAAATGTAACCGTTAAACAGTTACATTTCTTTAAAAAAAAACTATTTGAAAGTCTGTAATTTAAAAAAAAAAAATCACACCCCAACTCCAATAATTTTTATCAATCACAAACAATAAAAAAGGATCGAAGTTTGAATTTTATTTACACAAAGGTCAGCAAAATGGCATCAGAAAAAGCCTGCTGGCTTGATATTCCACAGCTGGTTTCTGTGCCAGGCCAGTTTGAGTAAAAATATTTTAAAATATGGTCAAAATGTTTAAAAACTTTGTCAGAATGATTGTGCATTATAGAAGTGTGCTCATCATCTTCTTATTGCCTAACCATCATTTCCTACATGTTTTCACTGACACTGAATGCCTGAGGATCACTGGCTGTTATTGTGTATCAAAGCAAACACTCTTGAGATGCTGATTTAAGAACGGAAGGTTCTACATTCTACTTTGTAAAGAAAAAGAGCAGTAATGTTTGCAGGTATTGTGATGGGAAAAACATTTTTCCTCCAGTAAAGTCTGCCATAATTTACAATTTCACAAAAATAAAATAAAAAATCTAAAAATGAAAATAACAGTTAGGCAGCATCACATGTCATGGAAATTAAACTTACGCCTACTATTTGTACTAACAAAACAATGTTGGCAATTACTAGACATCCTGTCACTCCCATTTGGCCACAGATTCTCACACCTCACACCTAAAGCTCTTCCTTCCAACATAACAGACGGAGATTTGGAGTGTATGCTAAATGCATGCGTCTGCACTCTTCTGGAACTTCGTGGGTTCTGTTTTCTTCCCCTCCCTACACCTCCACACATCCTCACTCCTCTTACTCAGACAGGCTGCTGATGCTCCTTCACATTCACAATTTGTATTTCTGATGCATTCAAGTTCTATAATTGTATGTTTGTTTGTTTTTTTACAATGCTCATATTAGATACTAACATCTTTGTGCTCAGCAGTCAATTTGATTTAATTTTCTGTAAAACACATTTTTGAGAGTAAAACTATTTAACTGACAACACAAATGTGCAAACTAAACATATTAAACTGTGTACCTTATGTTTTTCTTGTTGAGTTCTTTGAAAAAAGGCAAAGACCTTTTTTCCAAAGGCAAAGAAATGATAAATGGATTTTCTAATGTGTACAATCAACTGTTTTGAAAGACTTCAACTTTGTTCAAGAAGTGAGGCAAAGAAAACTGCTACCAGACCTGCGTCAGATTATAAATTAGTTTAACTTTCATCTACTGTCTAATAAAAAAACTGAAAAAAACTGAAATAACATTTCCAGGAAGGCCAGCAAAGCAGCAGCAGTCATCATGAAAACATACATTTTGCGGATGTATAGCTGGGTTTAGTGATCTCCCTGTCAGCAGAATTTCTACAGCAGATAAAAAGGTAAAAATTGAAAGTGTCAGTGGATGACGTTTGCTCCCTGAAGTCATCTTGGACCAAAATGTTCCATCAGTAAAGTCTTTTGGGAGCCTGCAAAATCCACTGTGTGGACGAGTTTTGCTTTTCCTTTGTGTCATGTTTTGTTTGCCCTGCACCTGTACCCAGCAGCAGGCACACACCATATTTATTCCTACCACAGACAACATAGATTTTTACTTTAGCGGGGGGGGTCAAATGTCACAGGTTATACTGTGACTGCGTTCTGGATTGGATGCTTGAACTCACCTTCGGATTTTGAGAGTACGGATGCCTTCCACGGCCAGATTCCCTAAGTGTCCCTGGAGAGAAACACATGACAGGGAAAAGCCATAAGACAAGCTTCAGAGGACACACAGAGATTGCCTGCCTCTTCTCTGCCACATCACATCACCCCCCACCCACTCCCGTTCGCCTTCATTCATACATCAAATGGACGAGATGGAGCCACGCAAGTAGGGAATGGGTACATTTGCAAGCCATTCCCTTGAGGGGTGTAAAATTGCCTCCATTTGGATGGACTGTCAGTGGCCAGGGGGCTCTTCTCCCCAGATAGCCCCATCGCTGTGTGTACATCCCTCTGATTTTCGTCACCAGCTCATGCCTGGGGCCTTCAGCCTTGCCTTGTGCCATCTGTGCCCAGCAGAAACACAGGCTGGAGTGTTCTGTCAGTGTTTCTGGGTAATCTCCCGCCAGAGCCCCTTTGATCTGAGAAGGGTTAGGCATGACCAGGGGGAGGTGTGCTGTGATGAACAGCCACCATGAAGATCCACTGAGTGCAGGAGAGAGTAAAAAAGCTGAATTAACATTAAGCTACAATTAAACTACTAATTAATGCCAACAAGGTTCATTCTTTGGAAAAAAGAACATATTGACATGACTGAGACATCCTTTAATTTATGATTAATGTTCCAATTTTGTCATGTGAGCTTTCTGTTTCTGCTCTTCTTGCACATGCTTGTAGACATAATGTGAACTACCAGTCGAGAACAAGCTATCACGAGCTTTGAGTTTATGTCTCGGCCTCTGACCCAACACACATTTTCTGGCTTCTTTATGAGTTTTCTGACACTATTTTGTTGGTACAAGGCTCGCAACAAGGAGGATATGAGGATTAGATATCCCCTGGCAAAATTGCAACACTGACGATGATTTTCGCACAGCTGACACACTGGCTACATTGTTCTTCTTTCAGGGTTTTGGTTTTTTGCAGGTTACAGATAATGGGACTTTATCTTGCAATAGTTACACCTGTGCCTTAAGCAACAACTTGTATGAATGGATCTTTCCACATGACATTATCTGAGAGCATTCAGTTTTCTTCATAAGCTAATGATCCATTTTAGGGTATGATGGTTGTTTTATAAAGGCCTTAGCTCATTTGAAAGTCAGTTAGTTTAGGTGTCACATGGCAGTTATGCAAGAATGCTAAATATCTTTAGAAAGCATGCCTACGTACTGTCATCGAAACCCACCTTAGGTGTGTCTCCCTGTGCTTGACATTGGTTGACAAAATCAAATGCAGGCTTGCCCTTGATGTTGCCAGAGGTCAGAGGAGAATGGCCAGACTGCTGCAAGCAAGGAAGACAACAGTAACATATGACGATTCGTTACAATCGAGGTATGCAGAAACAGTTGGGTTACACCAGCACGAAGGAGTGGCACCCACTCCTGTCAGCTAACAACAGGAACCTGGAGCTAGCAAAATAAAACAGTAGAAGATTAAAAAATGTCACATGGTCTGAGGAGTCTTGATTTCTGCTGTCGCATTTGGATGGTTGGTCAGAATTTGGTGTAAAGAACATCATAGTGTGGGGGATATTTTTTGGCACACCCTTAAGATCAACTAAGAGTTGTTTGAGCACCACAACCTACCCAAATATTGTTGTTAACCATGTCCACTCTTTTATGACCAGAGTGTACCCATTGACCTGACCTGACCTGACACACCATGTGACAAAGCACAAACCATCTCAAACTGGTTTCTTTAACATGACAGTGAGTGCGAGTTCACAATCACTTAGATCTAAATCCAATAGAGAGCCTTTGTGATGTGGTACATGTCCAATTCAGTGTCCTGAACACAGAGACAGACAACCATTCACACACAGAGATGTTCATTTTAAAAAATACTTATTAATCTAGCCCACTGATTGTATTTCTGAATGTCCCACCCAGACACAGGATTCAAAGCCAGGACCTTCTTGCTGTGAGATAACAGTGCTAACCACCACACAGCATGCTGCAACGTGATGCTATCGTGTCAATATACAACAAATCTTGTTGGATCTGTGCCATATCTCAAGTAGGCAGTGAATGTACAAATTAAGATGGTTAAACTTGGTCTAACAGTCACATTTTATTTGATTCCAAAAAAAGGAAAAACAAAATGGTTGGCGGTTTGATAACAAACTCTATAAAGTCTCACAGTTTTCAGACTGCTCAAGGCCAGCGTCTTCACCCAGCGAGATAAACACTTCTTTTGTTTCCACTGGATGTTTTCATCATCAAACGGCTATTTCTCGCTGTGGCTGTGCTGTCTCTCACATCAGCCTCAATCCTGGTCTCAGCCATCAGTGTTTGCCATGTTGTTGGAGATGATCAGAGGACTGGAGAGGATTTGGTGAAAGGGGGAGGCAGTGCGCATGCCAAAATGCTGCATGTGCTTCTCTCTCACCCCCTTTTTAATGCATCTCACATTCTCCCTCCAAGGAAAGACGCAAAGGGAAAGAAGCTCCAGACTTGTGTTTATTTTACACTCCCTCACTCAAAGGGAAATATTCATTAGGTCTTCCTCAGAAACGAGCTAGCTGAGAGGCACGGGGAGAGGGGAGAGACGGGAGAACCGCAGATAGTCAGGAGCAGAGGAAACACAGTTTGTGTGTTTCCATATGTAAGTGTTTATTTTCATGCGCATCCCTCTGTTACCAAACATGATGAGAGGACATCAGTATACTGGCAAATAATGGCTGTATAATGGAGCGCCAGCCAACATTAGAGCATGGCGATAGTGTATCTAGGCTGGGTTGGTACATTAGTTTGTAAGTAATGCACGCCTTGAGCACTGGCAAGCTTTCCAATGATGTAATATGAGAAGCAAATGAGAGTTATAATCACTGTGCGGACACTGGGAGAGGAAATGCATCACTATCACCGATGGATGGATGTCTCTGATTTACAATCACTCATTTTGACAAATGAAGAATAATTTATAAGTCTCACTGCTGTTCTTTGTCCAAAGGGGTCCACGTGACTTACTTTGCCTCAATATGTATAGACTAGAAGGGGAGTATTTGTCGCTACTGTGGCCATTTAGGTGGTGCCGCTACGGTTCAGTGTATAAAACTGATCAGCTTTGATTTCTCCCTCAGCAGTCCAATTTGTCTTCTATTGATGATGCTAGTTTGTCATGTCAAAGTCTGAACCCCTAATTACTCTTGATGGTCAAGCCAGCACCTTGCACGTAGCTGGCTGCAGTGACTGTGTGTGTCTTTGTGTGAGACTCAGTTCATTTGAAACTTTTACATTTTCAGGATAGACACAAAATGTAAACGCTTGCTTGTGAAAGAAGAAGACTGCACAACTTACCGCCTTGACAAAGAATTACTTTTATTGTAATAATCATTCAGATTTCCTAAATTATGCCTCAGACAAATACCCGGGTGCAAGTAAATACGATAAAAATTAAAAAGAATACAACCAAAACTGAAATGAATGAAAACTAAACTAAAAAAGTAAATATAAAAAAAAAAATGAAACTAAAGTAAACTGAACTGAAAACAAAAATTCAGAATGAAATAAAAAAAACAAATTACAAAGTACTCAAGTGTCTCAAGGACCTGGTGTTTAGATTTTGAACCCTTGTTTTGATTGTTTCCTGGCCACACAGCTGCTCCAAGCCCCTGCAGCTGCGGTGCTGCAGTATGTGATGCAGTTTAGGTTGTTTGCACTGGATGTTCTTACCTGAGACACCACCAACAGATTTCTGTGCTGACAGTCTAGGAAAGACACATCTAAGACAGATAGACAGTTTTACTTTATTAATCCCCAAAGGGAATTTTCATTCTCCGTCAGGCTGCATGTGTCTGTTATTAGAGCAACCTGTGCAACTGCAAACCAAGAGATCCAACTGATTTGATCTCTTATCTTGTTGATTATTAAACAAATATTTAGGACTGGGTTTTTTTTTTTGCATTTTGCACTTTTTTTGCTGGTTTACTTGTAGTTACTCGGGTATCTTCTGTGGAACCAGCTCACAGTTTTGATTCAGGAAAAAGACACCCTCTCTACTTTTAATATTAGGCTTAACACTTTCCTGTTTCATAAAGAATATAGTTAGGGCTGGATCAGGTGACCCTCAGTCCTCCCTTAGTTATGCTCCAATAACTAAACCACTCAGCATTTAATGATTACTCATTATTAATCTCTGGCTCTCTTCTAAAGCCTGGTTCTGTTGCAGGTTTCTTCCTGTCACAAGGGAGTTTTTCCTTCCTACGGTTGCCAAGAGTTTGCTCATAGGGGTTGTCTCACTGTTGGGGTTTTCTCTGTATTATTGTAGGGTCTTTACCTTACAATACAAAGTTGGTTGTTCATGTGCTTTGATGCTACATGAGTAAAAGTGAATTGAATTGGGTTTAGTTTAAAGTTCAGGCCAACTGAGAGCCAGAATTTGTGGCTGGCAAGTTGGTTGTTGCAGTTTGCTAATCTTTTCTTGGTTAGAAAAAAAAAGTGCAAAATCTTCAAGGGCATTTTCTTTTACATGTGTCCTTTTTCTTTTAAAGTTAAAGCTGAAGGACAAACAAAACATCAAATGGCTTGAATGGTTGGAGTGGTGTAGCCTTGGTGAAAAAACTGTGCTCAGCTGTAGTATAAGTGATTGCTTATTGCTTTTCTGTATGGGTATCTGAACTAAAATAAAACCAAGATTGTTTGCTGATGTTCATTGCTATATTTTGTTTGAAAGGATCTCTCCCTGTAAATGAAATCAATAAATGCTTGTTTTTAGGATAAATTGCTTTTTTCTGGCCTGTTTGGGGGAAATTACTAAAAAAGTAATCAATGGTTGGACTCTGGACTGAACGACTAACTTATTTTCTTTGTCTCTTGAAAAAAAAAATCACTGACAAAGTGAATGTCCTCCTCTTTGTGGTGCACAATCAGGAAGATGGAGTGTTGTTTGTTTTCGAGACACAATTTCAGATCAGGGGAAAGACAAAGTGGACAGGTCTCAATAACAGAAAGCGACTCAGTTTGAGTCTCACGTAAAATCAGAGACCCCACGAACCCTCCGAGCGCCTCTGGAGACTAGATGGTCACCTCGGGGAGCTGCTTCCTTGTCCTGGCGTCTCCTTCATCACCCCGTTTTCAGCGATGGCCATCACTGTCAGAGCTCAAGCTACTCTGCAATCTCTCTTAAATGCCACCTCCTCCCCAGCCCCCAAATCCCATCCACATCATCCTTCAATCTTCATCCTCCTGCTCTGCCGGCCTATCGATTTTCTATTTTCCCCTTTCTCCCCCTCCTCTCTCCTGTCCTCCAGCTCTCCCCATCTTCTCAAACACTTCCTACAGTTCAGCCTGTCTCTCTCAGATTTTTCTATTCCACCTTTTCTCTCCTCTCCCTCTTTCACTTTCTTACTTGATCTAGTCAGAGTTTCTCCTCTTTGACAAGGTCGGAGCCCCAGCCGTGCTCTGCGCTGCTTAAGGTTCGTAAATGGAGATGTAATGTAATAGAGTGGTGGAGTAATAGAATCTATAAGGGCTGGGTCTGATCTTGTTAGAGAGGGCCGGGCTGGAAAGGCTCCATCGGGATCCAGAGGGTCTGGAAGGAGGATTTTGTTTAAGAATTTCACTTCGAGATGTATATTGAAACAATTTTAAGGATCACAGATTATTCACCTGTGATCTATAGCTATAGCTATATATTTTTTTATCAGAACCAGCCTACACATACAAATCCAACAGATGCACCAAGTTCCTGCTTATTTGTGCAGTGCAGTTACCCACGTAGCCAACTGGCTTTTCCATATAGTCAAGAGCTTCACTTAATGATCACTTAAAAAAAAAGAGGTAAATGTGATGTTAATTGTTTGCACTTTGTTGCTGATTTGGACTGGTTTGTGTATTTCTGGAATAGCTGATGGGATTTTCTAGACAGTAATAAGAATGATGAAAAACAAAAATTATACAGTAAGCAAGGTTGTCCAGATGACGAGAGGTTAGAGGAGAATAATTTGAGAAATGATGGCCACAGAGATGAACACTCTTTACAGGGAAGCACCCCAGCACATGAAGCAACTTTGAAATGGAAAATAACTCTTTGGTTCCCATGTGCATCTGCCAAAAACAACAATTTGAGTCTCTGGTGGCCCCACACTCACCAAAAAAGGACAGCTGAAGACTGGAAAAAGGTAAACATGTCTGATGAATCAACATTTCTGCTGAGTCCGCAGGATCGTTTCCATGGACCGCCGTTGTGTCAACAGTCCAAACTGCTGCTGCCAGTGTAATGGTGCACTGACGGCTTTCTTGGGCTTACTGAGATCCTTAATGCCATCCAGTCTTGAGTTGAATGTACAATTGCTGGCCATGTGCAATAGTTTATACAGTTTACCATGATCCAATGAAATCTCCAGCATATTACTACACCATGTTGTAAAGCTAAAGGTGTCATAAAATGACTTTGAACACACCAGTTAGTTTAGAGGGCTTCTGAATATGACTGGGCTGAATATTGAAAACATCAATGTATTTGAATCCATAGGATCCAAAACTACTATGACCATTGCCTGTAATTGACTCAAAGATCAGACAAAACAGGCAGAGCACAGAGTTAATGGTTTAAAAAAACTAAATTTGATTTCATTAATGAACCTCATGAAAACGTGGAATGGCTGCAGTGGTGTGATGAATGAATGGATGCAAGTATGTTGAAATATGTGCAGGAATAGAATTGGATACAAACAAAACCAATTCTAAGCCAAGCTCCCCTCAACCAGGGAAGAAATGCAAATGGAAAAGGTTAAATAACAATTGATTAGCCTGAAAGCGTGTTGCTATTTGGTACCTGACTCTCACATTCTGCCTAACAACTACACAAAACTAGGAAGAGGAAGTTTTCATAATAAATTAATATGAATGCCTTCTACATGCTTTAAACAGTAAATTAATGAAAAAAGTACTTTTTTTAATCTATCTACAGTGCAGTTTAGAAGTACTTGCCTGCTAGTTTTTGCATATTTGTCACACTTAAATGTTTCAAGTATTCAAACATTTTGATTTGAATATTAGTTGACAATAACCCGTCATGTAGAGGTGGGCAGATCCATATCAATACCAACACTGGTTTCAGTATCAGATTGACACCAACACAATTGGATCAGTCTAATATGTATCCCACTAAACTGTGTTAAATGCATTTTATTGTCCTTTTTTCAAATTAAAAAAAAAAAAACACACATCAAACATGCACTATGATGCAACATGTCTGAACCCTTTTCTATCAAATCAAATCAAATCAAATCACTTTTATTGTCACATCACATGTGCAGGTACATTGGTACAGCACATGTGAGTGAAATTCTTGTGTGCGAGCTTCACAAGCAACAGAGTTGTGCAAAATACAATAATGTAAACAAGCAAAATACAAGAATGGCTACATCTGAAACTAATAAATATATGTACAATATATAATAGTCTATGCATTTCTGGATGTGTATACTAAATATTTTCCTACATGTGTGTGTGTGTGTGTGTGTGTGTGTGTGTGTGTGTGTGTGTGTGTGTGTGTGTGTGTGTGTGTGTGTGTGTGTGTGTGTGTGTGTGTGTGTGTACACATATTTTACAAATTAAATAGAGTAAACAATAAATAAAATATATAAAATAAATAAAATAAAATATACAGAGTGAGACATGTGCAAAACAGTGGCGTTACTGTACAGTATGGAGTGCATAATGTTAAAGTTCCAGTAGTGAAGCTGAGGTGTCTATGAAGTGTTCAGCAGTCTGATGGCCTGGTGGAAGAAGCTGTCTCTCAGTCTGCTGGTACGGGACCGGATGCTGCAGAACCTCCTGATGGAAGTAGTCTGAACAGTTTATGGCTGGGGTGACTGGAGTCCTTGATGATCCTCCCCGCTTTCCTCAGGCACCGCTTCCTGTAGATGTCTTGGAGGGAGGGAAGCTCACCTCCAATTATCCGTTCAGAGCACCGCACTACTCGCTGGAGAGCTTTGCAGTTGTAGGCGGTGCTGTTGCCATACCAGGTGGTGATGCATCCAGTGAGGATGTTCTCAATGGCACAGTGATAGAAGGTCCTGAGGATGCAGGGGCTCATGCCGAATCTTTTCAGTCTCCTGAGAAAGAAGAGGCGCTGCTGCGCCTTCTTCACTGTTTTATTTGTGTGTACTGACCACGTAAGATCCTCAGCCAGGTGTACACCAAGGAACCGGAAGCTGCTCACTCTCTCCACAGCAGCGCCGCTGATGGTGATGGGGGTGCGTACTTCTCTGCACCTCCGGAAGTCCACTATCAACTCCTTTGTCTTTGCGACGTTGAGGGTGAGATGGTTGTCTTGACACCAGTGGGTCAGGGCGCTGACCTCCTCCCTGTAAGCTGTCTCATCACTGTTGGTGATAAGACCCACCACTGTAGTGTCGTCCGCAAACTTCACAATGATGTTGGAGTTGTTAGTGGCTGTGCAGTCGTAGGTGTAGAGTGAGTATAGGAGAGGGCTCAGTACACACCCCTGTGGAGCACCAGTGTTCAGTGTGACGGGGGATGAGGTGATGCTGCCCAGTCTGACCACTTGGCGTCTGTCAGACAGGAAGCTAAGGATCCAGCTGCAGAGGGAGCTGCTCAGTCCTAGATCCTGCAGTTTCCTGTCCAGCTTCGAGGGAACGATGGTATTGAATGCTGAGCTGTAATCTACAAACAGCATCCTCACATACGTGTCTCTCTTCTCCAGGTGTGACAGGGCAGTGTGTAGTGTCAGGGCTATGGCATCATCAGTGGACCTGTTGTGGCGGTATGCGAACTGTAGAGGGTCCAGTGAGTCGGGTAGTGCAGAGCAGATGAAGTCCCTGACCAGCTTCTCGAAGCATTTGCTTACGATGGGGGTCAGGGCTACAGGTCGCCAGTCGTTCAATGAGGAGATGGTGGAGGATTTGGGTACAGGGACGATGGTGGCCATTTTGAAGCAGGCTGGGACTACAGACAGAGAGAGGGAAAGGTTGAAGATGTGTGTGAACACTCCAGCCAGCTATCGACTGTCACGTCAATTCTTTATAGCCTCTAGCACATTTAAATAACAGAAGCTGTCCCAAAGTCTTTTAGGTTAAATGTATCGGTATCTGCAAGAACTGCACTCAAGTGATGGTGATGAGCTGCAGTGAGTCTTTCACATCACATGTGGAGTTTTGTCCAACTCTTCTTTGCAGAGCTATTTCCATTCAGCTTCACTGGAAGTTGTCCATCGTTAGAAGAAGAGAAGGCAGGTAACTGACAGAAGCTGAGCAGGTAAGCTTAAGCTGCCTGCATCAGGTAGAAGAGTGAGAAACAAAGTAAAAAGAGGCAAAGAAAGAGAGAAGGCAGGTCCACCCCTAGAGACAAGGGAAAACCTGATGTGTGTAATTAAAAAAAAAAAAAAAAAACATAAACCTTTGGTCAAGTGAGGCAAAGATTAAGAGGAGGTGTCTCCTCGTAGAAGCTTTGCTGGGGCAGGATTCTCTTAAACATTCATGGAGACAGACAAACATGCAGTTAAAATTATTTTTATAGCTATCTGCTAAAACAAGTCACTGTTTGTTCTCACGGCTTGTTCACTTTTGACTGCATGCATGCAAGCCAACACAGCCAGCAAAGATTGCGTGGCTCTTTATTATGAAACAGCTTAACACAGGTGAATCCCCATAACAGCAGAAGAACTTTAGCGCTGATCTCTTTTGTGTTTGTCTATAAAAGATGTTTATCATTATATCTGGATTTTGTTCCATAAGAGCTGCACTCAGTTGCTTCTCCTGTTGTGCTTCATGTTGTTTATAAAACCTGTGATCAGACTGGCCCTGTAAAAATGGCAAGGTTAACATAAATATGAGAGATATTGATCATGTGCTATTCATGTTTCAGATTTTCATAGGTGCTGCATACCAACATTTAGTACTCAGCAAGCTGCTAGTTTAAAGGACAGGCTAAATATTTTTCACAGTTTCATTATTGTCTACACTACAGCATAGTTGTCTGTCAGTTTAAGGTTACGTGTAACAAATAGAAACCCATCACAATCACTACATAAATACAAAAATCACTGAAGAAGAATGATTATTTTAAAAATGTATGTCATCAAAAGAAATTCTTGTGCCTGACAAGAATTCCTTGGGGGGAAAAAAGTTCTCAAGGCTGTTTTTCATCAAAGCAACTTGTTTAAAATGGGGGGAAAATAAAGCCACAAGAAAATTCTACATCATTCTGTCCGTACAAAATAAAGCATTCCCTTATAAATTGTTCCACTTCTCCCCTCCCCAGTCCAGTAGTCTTGTTAAGCCTCTGTCCTATCCCAGGATGGATCGCTTCTGGTTCCTTTGTCCCATCAGTGGTGACCTTCAGCGGGGGCTCTGATGCAGTGGGATATCACCCAGCTTGGCAGCACCAGACGGGCCACCGCTAAGGCAAGGACGCAACCGCTGCGGATCTATCACGTAAACGAACGGCCACTTCGTCGCGGAGCGATGCAAGAATACATCAAACTCAAGCACAACAGCAGGTCACTGCTGCAGGTGTTCTTCCCACAGACCCTCTGCTCATACAGAACAATGGTTTGGCAAGCTACAGTCTCTATGATTTTTTTTTTTCTCTTTTTGTGTCTCTTTCCGAAGATTTCGTTCAGCTGAGAGAATTAAGTAGAGGTGATGTGACTATGAAACAATAAACAAAAGAAAGCGAGAGCATTGTGGGCACATGCTGTCATCCTCAACTCTGACAAACACCTTGAACAACCAGCATGTATCTCAAATGCTGAAGGAAATGTGCAATAAAAGCCTTTCCAAATGATCAAAACCTAAAACAGAATTGTTCTACTTGTTCTACTTTTTACATTTCAAACATGTGAAACACTGAGCATGATGGGATTTGCATGACTGAGGGTGTAGAAGGTCTGGAAACCCATAATGTAGTAGAACTATCAGCTTGAATCCACTTTATTATGTAACAGCTTAAAGCTGCAATGATTGTGTTTTTGACCACTTGGGGGCAGTCACACAACCTATACTGACCATGACAAATCATGTTTACCATTATCACTCATTATCACAAAGGAATTTATTTTAAGGAATTTTTTTTCAGCACATGTTTTTCTCATGAAGAAGCATCTTAAATAAACATCTCAGAAAAATAAGAATACTGTGAAAACATTATCATTGTTTACCCATTATTTCAGGAAGTGAAAAGTTTATATTTTCAAGACTCATTAAGTTTTAAGCATTTTTTTAAATTTAAATTTTGATAATTATGGGCTCAATTTATTAGAATATTTCATTTCAACTTTGAGTAAATTAGTATTTAAACTGTATAAATACCATGTATCTCTTGGCCACCTTACATACAGTACATGAGGAAGACTGCTGACTTCACAGTTGCCCAGATGACAATCACTGACACCCACCACAACAAGGGTAAACGCAGAAGGTCGTTGCTGAAAAGGCTGGCTGTTCACAGATTAATGCGTCAAACCGTATTAATGGTCAAGAGAAGTCGATTCAAGAACTTGGGAGAACTTCACAAAAGCCATCACTTGCAAAAGTCTTCAGGAAAGTGGATACAGCTGTCACATTCCTGAGAGCAAACCTGAACCAGAGACAACATCAGAAGCCTCTTACTTGGACTGAGAACAAAAAGAGCTGGACTGTTGCTCTCAGGTCCAAAGTCCTCTTTTCAGATGAAATCACATTTTGCATTTTATTTGGAAATGAAGGTTTCTTAGGTCTGAAAGAGGAGAGAAGAGGTAGAGAAGCAAATGTCTCTGAAGTTCAGCATGACGTTGCTGCAGACTGTGATGATTTGGGGCGTCACATTGGACCGTTGTGTTTTATCAAGATGTAGAAAATCTCTGCAGTATGAGCAAGTGAACGATGAGAAGCACATCATCTTAAAACAAAAAGAGCTTGAAAATCTTAACTTTACATGCAGTGAGTATAGAATATATGAAGGTTTACCTTTTTACATTAAATTCTCGGATGTGCACTTGTACAATTACAGAACTCTATAATAAAATAGACCGCAGTGGGTATGGCTTGTATGGAGCACCTACCTGCACTCATCTTGAAAAGAACAAAACAAAAAGAGTAAATGTCCCCTCTTATCCAACAGTGAAAACACATCAGCACCTTCTTAAGAGATTATTTTTGCACCTTTACAACTTATTCTGACGTCTTAAGTCCTCTTAATTTTGTAATTTTATTAATCTAAACATCTGTTAGCCTGTGTGTGTGGTTAAGGAAAGATAATATAAACCTCGAGTGCACACACATTCAGCTAAAAACAGGACGGGATCCCTGACATTTCTGCAAACACAGCCCTTGTGGTCCCTCAGTTAGCCTCTCGGCCTCTCAGCTGGCTGATAAACTTCCCGTGACGCCTCGTATGATTAATGATGGTTAACCGAACTGAATTAAGGTTAAGAAAGACGTGGCTGCGGTAGGAGGGGCGGTCAGAGGGGAGGGAGGGGGCAGAGCTGGGTTGAAGGTAGCAAGTGCGGTAAATAACTTCTTTAGAGGAAATATACGACGGCCCCTCCTTTGCGCCCTCGCCGCCATGCCAAGTAATTACTCGCCCCGGCCTCCTGTAATAATTCCTATTACAAGCAGAACGGAAGAGTCGGTAACTCAGCGCGCAGGACAAGGTGAAGGCAAGGCCACGGAGCAGCGGATCAATATTTCATTTACTCACCCCGCTTCACCATCCCGGCCCTGGATCAAATTCACGAACACGGGCTGACGTAGGGGGAGAGAGGGAGAGAACAGGCGAAGGAGGGAAGGAAGAAGAAAAGAAAAGAAACATGGTCCACTGAGAACAACGACACAAGGCCTCTAATTTCCTCTGGGTTTTGGGGCGGTGGGGGGAAGCAAGCACGGGCTCTGAAGAGAATGCTTGCGGAGGTCAGGTGTGCGCATGTGAGCGTGAGTGCACAAATAGTATAGAGATGGTCCCACAAGCGTGCCAATCAAACACAATGATCGGAGAAAAGAAAAGGAGGAAACAGTGTTGTCCTTGTGCTTGAATTTCTAAGGCAATTCCTTCTTTTTTCTTTTTGTCCTCTCATATGAAACAGGTTGTATTTCCAACTATTTCCAAACATCTAACCTTATAATATTGAAAATATGTTTTTTTCTAAAGCAATCAAAATGCTGTAGATGTTCATCTTTTCTTCCCAACTCCTTATCTAGGTAGATATCCAAGACATCCACTCCAAGTGTTTTCATCATGCCGCTTGCTCCAGACTTCAGTTTAGACTCACTGAAGCAGAGTGTATGTTTGATACTCCTGGATCAGCCGTTTGCTCTGCGCTGATTGTACCGAATCAAGGGTCATTGCAGTGGCAAGCAGTGCCTCAGTCAGATTAACCTGCTTTTAAGGTGTGCGTTCCACACCTGAAGCCTTCCTGAAAAAAAATAAATCAAAGCCAACTCTTTTTTTCTTTGCATTTACTGGAATAATCAATATTTTTGTATTAACCCTTTTCACCTTACACATATCTGTAGCAGGACAAGCCACATCTATTTAGACTGTTTAGACATCTGCCAAGTGTGGCATATTTAGTGAAGATATCTGATTTGAAGTGGGAGTGTCCTGCTTTATTTCTCTTTCTGCATTAAATCTGGGATTGTGATTGACGGCTGGTTTATTCGTAACTAAATTATGTGAATAATGTTTTTACTCACTCTCCAATTAGGAGTTTCCATGAGATTTTTAGTGTTTCAAATTCCCTTTCAGCCTGGTGACTGGAGCAAAAAGCTTTCTTGTATTTAAAAACCTCCTAATTGATGCCATATGAAAGTTGTTTGCAGTTTTGAATCCACATACTTTTATCTATGTTGCTATTTTTTACCTAAAAACCTCAAAGTGCTTTATTATCTTTTGGGTTGCTAGCAAGCACCAATAAAATGAGTGGTTCAGATTGTAAGTGACTAAGTTGGTCATTTTTTTCACCTAATGATCAAGAGGGATATACTACAAATGAAGTTCAACAAGGAAATTTCAACACAGTCAGAGAACATGAGCATCCCAATGGTGGTCATCAAAATCATCTTTCTCTGGTAAGTCGGGTTTTCTGCTTCAGGCTCTGTGTGAGCTCACATGAAAAAAGGAGGTGGTGCAGCCCTAACTATGTGTTTTATCAAAAAAGGAAAATTTTAAAGTTTGAAAGTAGATACAGTCTGTCTTCCAACTCCAAACTGGGAACTGGTCCCATAAAAGAGGCGTCTGACAACTGAAGGATCTGCCTCCCATTCAAAATAAATTCCAATAATTTTCATTTTATTGATTGAGTCTGTGTTCTTGGTTCTAAATAGCCCAATCAGTTTCCTAATCTGTGTTCTACAATATAATCGATTATTAGCAACATATTAGAATCAAGTCTGAAATCATTTGTGCTTTTTTTGCATCAGCAACTTAATGCATGCAATGCATTACCACATTTGTACTATTGTGACTTTACAGCTGGACTTCATCATACGGTAGTGCGTTTCTTGCTCCCAACCAGGTACTGTGTTCAGCATAATTTCTTTATGCATGCTCAATTATCCAGGTAAGTAAGTCCCAAGAGGTTGATTCTGTTCATCTGGACGTAGAAGTCACTTGGATGAGTGACGAAACGTTTCTATCACTGAAAACGCTACATTGAGATGAACGGAATCAACCTTTTGGGAGCATAAGTTACAGCGTGGTGATTTAGTCAGGTAAAAAGAGAGCCACTTTTGTGAAACAGAAAACTCTGAGTGTCGGCTCAGAAAAGCTCCCAAACCCATTAATCTTCAGATTATTTTCTCAGGAGCTAGCGGAGAACAAAGCAAACCCTAAAAGGAGAGTGAACACTGGACTTATCTGGCTCGCCTAAACTGCAAACACTCTGAGAGGCTGGTATACAGTCAGTAGTAAAATTTTGAATTCAAACTACTTCATAATTATTATATTAAGTGTCAAAAAGACTGACTCTAGTTGGTGAGCTGAACAGTATTACTGTTGTGGGTAAGAGTCCAACATATGATATCAGGAATTTGTGAAATGTGGGCGTTCAGGTCTAAATGCTAATCAGAGGGTTTGAAAAAAGAAAAACAAGAAGTAAAAAGACTCCAAAGCCAGAAACCATTACATAACCACACCAAATTTATCATCTATTTGCAAGCAAAACACCACTGGATGTTCACCAAAGGAAATTTTAATTAAAGTCTTGCCCAAATATTTATCTCTGAGATTTCCAGCTTCCTATCTGTGTGTGCAGACGCAAGAAGAATTTAATGAGAAAATACTGTGTAATGCGTTTTGCAGTTTGGGTTGAACTAATGCTTTTAGTCCCCCGAAAAATAAGGACACAAAAACATTGTTGATTCTGGTGTTTGTTTCTGCATGTGGGTGTGACAGAAAACAAATCAGAACTGCACTTTGTGCCCTGCAGTGTGACCACCGTGGCGTAAAAATATTCCAGGCCGACTCGCTCCTTCTACCAAATCAAAGCAACTCGTCGTCTGCTGCAAAGCTGACGGGGGTTTGGATCAATAAGTGAGAACACTCCTGACTTCCCTGGTCTTCTCTCGCAATCGTTTCAACCCAGTCCGAACTGCAAAGGTCAGATTACCTGAAGAGAGGACAGGAGAAGAGAGGGCCAGCTCATGCATTAAAGACTGAAGGGAGTTATGGGCTTTCGGGAGAAGGAGGTAGAGGAGTGAGTTTAATAAATAACAAATTCCCCTCAGCTCCACAGAGCCTTGCTTTGTGTTTAATTGCACTATATTGATTTTTCTCTCTCTTTTTCTTTTCGTTCCTGGGTCGGGCATTGCTCTCATTTTGGAACAATCAGGTGGCCAAGGTGGTCCTCAGAGTCGAATGTCATTTGTTCTCCACCTCCTCCTGTTTCACTCTTCTGTTCTCCTCCTCCTTTTCCTCCTCCGTCCACCTCTCAGCATCCTCGTGATTTCTTTGTGCCTCACTTTCAAGGTAATCTCAGAGCACTTTCTGGCTTTTTTCTGAGGTATTTTGATTGCATCAACAGGCATAAGAGGTCTTTTCACCCACAGGCATTTTGTATTCCTCATACTTGTGAAAATGGACGGAAAAGCGAACAAATAAGGGGCTGACTACAGGAGCTAAAAATCTAAGAGCACATGTGAGTTGTGCTCTATGAAAAGGGAACATCCTGCTGTTCTTTACAAAAAGCGAGCCCCATTAAGATAGGAACTCGAACCTTTATCGCATGTGAGTCACTCAAAATTCGGCCACAAAGAGAGCAGTCTTTAATTACATCTTTTACAATACTTGAGGTCAGGTTTTTCACGTATTTATTATCATAATTTATTTGTCCTTTCTTTTCTTCAGCATCATTGCTCATGTTAATCAGTTTGAAAAATACTTAGGAGGTGACACATTGCTTAGCGGGAGCACCATACACAAAATAACATGAAAATCCATCATCAAAAATAATAAAACTCAGTGGTTCTAACGGTGTGTCAGCAGCCCTAACCTTTAAATAAGAGTGTGTGGGAAATTATGTGTTTCCAGCTGACAGGGGGGTGCAAGTTAAATGCCATGAATAAAACTACAGTAGCCCAACCTCTGGTCTGATGAATCAGGTAGAAAATCACACGTGTCAACAGTGCCATCACACAGCCCAAAGCCTTGTCCGTGGACAGAGGTGTATATTTTCATCTAAAAGGAAAGCAATTTGCAGAGATCCTCCCCTTTAAAAGCTGACTTGACATTTCCTGCCATTATGAGCACAATGCGCTCTATTATGAAATGAATGGCAATTAAGCACATAAGAAAATGTCAGATGAATTAGACGAACCTGGTGACACGAGGTCACCGTCACCCACTTCGATCCTCCTCTACCCAGCAGCATCGCACCCCCTCATCTCCTCAGACAACCTGATCGGGGGAAGTTCTTTTAGGTGCACAATAAACTTTTATTGCTCGCTCCCAAGAGACAAAGACAGAGGCAACAGATCCAGCACTCAGTGTTCCTTTTAACCACCTCAGCATCGCAGTTTGAGTGCTTTGCTTACAAGTGGCTCTAATATGCATTTCCTTTTTTTCTGTCATATACATATATATATATAAATATATATATATTAGGGGTGCAACGATACACAAAATTCACGGTTCGGTTCGGTTCGATACTTTGGTGTCACGGTTCGATATTTTTTCGATACAAAAAAATGTTCATGCATTTTTAATTTGTCATTTATTAAAATTATAAATATATATTTTAACTCAAAAGTACAGTTTTTAAATTTAACCCTAACCCTTGTGCGTGTTTTTTATTTTGACAGCGAATGCGCACCTGCGGACCACTTATGTGCAGCCCTGGTTATTTAGCTCATCATATTGCAGCCACAGAAATTCTTTTGTCCATGAAACCATAAAGCTGCACTTTCTTTTTGCCTTATAGTCTGATTTGTCATAACTTCTTCGTTTTGTGGTAAGCTTTTCTTTGGCTGTCACTTCTTCACCCTGACCTGTCTTATTTGGCTCAGCAGAACTGAAATGCTTTTACACGCTCACTCACATAAGCTCAGCGATTCTCTGCGCGATCAACCTCTCACATGTGTAAGCTGCGGGAGATTTCACTTGTCATGTTTGCATAGTAAGCTAACGATTAATAAGACGATGTCAGAGGAATTGGTGCACAAATTATCATCACTCACAGATCAGTGCTGTCGCTCTCTATACACAGTTCGCACGATTGCAAAGTGAAAGCAAAAAAACAAGCGCAAATTCAAACGCGACTTCAATATGTCACATATTGACAGTGGCTCACCGATGCCAATGACATAATTCCCCAGCTACATTTCTGAAAAAATGCAAAAGCATTGACATATATTTTTCCTACAATAGCCCGACGGGCAGGGAAGAGAAAGATTTTGGTAGCCCGACTGAAAAAAATCGCTAGCTCCAGGACGTCGGGCTAGCGATATTGCGAGCCCTGTATCTGATTGAGGAATCACTCATCTTTGGAAAAGAGAGTTTATTACAGAGAAATGGCTCTTTCCAAAATAAAAGCTATACTATCCGCTTCTTCTGGGCTATATTCTCAGCAGCATAAGGAGAATCATGTGCTAACAGCTGTCTAAATGACTCGGCTAAAGTTAGTAGCATGCTTGCTTTTTTTTGTCTGCTTCCACTTGTCTTTGCACTAGGATGATGTCGGCGTAAATGTGCAGTCATATTCGTTGTGTTCCCACTAGTGCTTTCAGGTTAATCTCGTTGAAATGACCTTAACGCCACAACACGGCAAATCTCCGTTAACGAGCTACCGCCGATCACTCCGTGCATGGGGCTAGACGGCCAACACGTTAACGAGCTAACTGCGCTAACACACTAGTTCACACCAATGTAACTGAGCATTGCATGGCACATCCAACATACTGTTTTACTTTAGTCCATGACTCGCTTACCTTCAGGGTCATACGTCACATGAAAACCAAAATAATTCCAAACGCCAGATCTGAATGAGGTTCAATTTGCCTGTTGCAAGTAGAGCTTAACTTCTGTCTCGCTAGCTTGCCCTGCGCTCTTCCTTCTGACGATGCTGTCTGTGTTGAGCGCTCAGTGGATCTGCGCTCGACAGTGCAGCCTAGGCGGAGTAGTCGAACACAGATTCACTGAGCGCTCAACACAGACAGCATCGTCAGAAGGAAAATTGATAAAATAAATTACAAATGTTGTATTGTTCGATACGTATGCGTACCGAACCGAAAGCACTGTATCGAACGGTTCAATATCGATACGAATATCGTTGCACCCCTAATATATATATATATATATATATATATATATATATATATCACAAAAAGCCAAACAAAGGGAACATATCAGAACTGGACCATGGAGCAATTGAAGGGGGTGGCGTAGTCTGATTATGTTTTCTTTAACATCACGTGGATGGAGGCACTGTGACGCTTTGAGCAACCGAGCAACTGGGAAACCTTGGGTCCTGTCATGCACGTTGATGCACGGAACCAAAGCATTGTTGGAGACCATGTATACCCTTTCATGGAAAGGCTATTCCCTGATGGCTGTGGCCTTTTTCATCAGTTTATGTGCTGTGCCTCTAAACAAAAATGGTTTAGGAATGGAACAACGAGTTTGAGGTGTTGACTTGGCCTCCAAATTTCCCTGATCTCAATCCAATCTGTGGGAGATTTTGGAGAAACAAGTCAGATCCATGGAGGCCCCACCCCACAACTTACAGGACTTAAAGAATCTGTTACTAACTTAGTGGTGGCTATCTTGGTGCCAGAGACAACAGTACACCTTCAGCGGTCTAGTGGAGTCTATGCCTCGATGGATCAGGGCTGTTTTGGCAGCAAAAGGGGGACCAGCATAATATTAAGCAGGTGGTCATAATGTTATGCTTGATCTGTGTATATACACTGTTACAGTAGTGGATGCTGATATTAAATATGGCTTTGGATGCCGCTGAATATGCTGTTTCTGATAGATTTTCCATTCTTGGCTCTAGATAATAGCTGAAAGCAGACAACTCAAAATTTGTTCATGAGGGGCAGCCAATCAAAGTTGGCTTAACAGCAAGGAAGGGAGCTTGCTAATTTTAGATTAATTTTAGTGTATGAGTTGAAGGCAGGGGTGTTTTTAGCCCATTTTGAATCAAAGCATGCCCAAAGATTTCTTACTTTCTTTTTGACAATATTCTGGTGCCCTTTGTGCCAGAGCGATGGTGGCTGAGACGCAGCGGAGCGGAGGTGGAAGTGCCTGGCTTAAAACAGGACATGTTAGCTGCATTTAACCTTCAGTTACTCTTTATATAGTTAGGTAGGAGTCAGGCCATGTTTCTTTTTAGCTAAAAATGTTTGCTACCCTACAATCCGTCCTACTCTGTAGTAAAATCAGCGACATTTGACCGTCCTGTTGCTCCCATTGAAATGTATACAGCCTATTTAAAATCTAAAACTTAAAATTGTCCGTAGCCTGCTGTTGTTGCCACTGTCCTGTTTGAAATGGAATGAGAGAAGCTGGTACTTTTGTCATATGTGCTTGTGCCAATATTGAACCCAGGAGCAACATTCAGGTAAAAGTGTAAGAACAAATGATCTGCCAATAAAGGATAATGTTGGATCAGTGTTTCAATATTAATATCTTTTATTAGATGTCCATGTGGTTGGGTTATTTGCCTTTTGGTTGAAAGTACACTGAGAGAGGACTTTTTTTTACTAGTGATCTTACTAATATGTTTTTTTCACATTAATATAATTTTTTCATCTAATTAAATACAACCTATTTGTGTATGATTGTCAGTCCAAAGGGGGAGAGAGGTATAGGGGGAACGTGAGGAGAGAGTACAAGGTCAGGAAGAACCAGGTATGAAAACAGACAGGGAACAGTGACAGGCAAAACAGAAACCGTTTAACTGCTTGAGAGAGTTGACCACCAAAAAGTGATAGACAGATTTGCCAACCTCAAGGTGAGGTGACATAGTTTAAAATAAAGTAAAAAATCTGCAGCGCCATATTAGTATCTGCAGTAAAGATATTTTCATACATTGTACCACAGGCAAAGTTGCCTCCATTTTTATATATTTTTTTATCAATATTTTGTACATTTGTACATTTCAAGGACTCTATTTTTGGAGTGTATTTTTATATATCTGTATTTTATTATACATACACATTAAAAGTGAATCTCTGTCCAAAAAATGCACTCAGTTTACTTCTTACTCACTATGAGCATCATTTTCCCCCAGTAATGAAGGTTAGGATATGTATTTTTTTTATTCCAATCCATTCTTCTTTTGCAGCATTTAAATAACCTTTATCAGATTTGATGGTTTTGTTACAGACTTTTAAAAAAGTGTTTTGCTTTTCTTTCACAAATATGGGGATTAAATTGTGTTAAAATGTACAAAACAGTGATGTCATGTTTTGAGACGAGGACCCAGGCACAGAGAGACTTAATGAATTTAAGAATCTTATGATTTAATAAAGAAATTTACAGACTTGCACAGAGATGGTAAAATTATGATGACTGATACGGAGATGAAGACAACAGTCGATGAGGACAGGGAAGAACAGGGGTTTAAATGCACCAAGGAGACAGTCAGAGAGAACTCGGGACAACTGGAGACATTTAAGGATGGAGGGACTGACAGAGACAGGGAAGAAGTCTCATCGTGACGAGTAAAGTTTATCTTGCCTGGCTGGGCAGCTCTCTGGGTGCTCAGCACCCCCAAAGCTCTGATCCTAGAATCGCCCCTGGTTGAAGGTCTACGGTGTTAGAGGAATCATACAAAGCTCTCCTAGCTTGACATTACAATACTGAAAATAAGCACAAGGTCAGCTTCAAGCAAAAATAAAGAAACTAAACCTAATCATTTTACTGACATGTTTATCAGTCAGTGTTGCTGAAGGTTTCAACAAAAAGCTATTTGTCAGTCTTTCTGCCCTCAGGTGGGAATATGTCTCAAGGATTAACATTCAAAAATATCAAACAACATCCTTAATGTTTTTTTAAGGTTCTTATTTAAGCCTGCTGTATTTTGGTGAAAGTAAAAACCTCTGAGATGTATCGCACAACCTGGTCATTAAAAGCTTCAAAGCCCATATGTAGAAATACAAAGATACAAGCAGCAATGCTTCTGTGAACTCAAGGTGAATTATTACTGAGATGAAACCTCAAGCATTTGACTGTTTCTGTCCTTACAGTGACTCAAAACCTGTGTTGTCCCCAAAATTTGAAACTGAACAACTGGTTCCCTGCTTTCATTTTCTCTCTCAGAATCTACTGGAACTGAGAGGGAAAATCACATTGACATGGATGTCCCTCTGCCGCTGTTATTACTGGATAAAGTTTTCTAACCTTAGCAACAGTAACCACGTTGAGCGGAGAAGTGTGGAATGTCATTTGATTGTACAGGAGAGATTCACTGCTGTTCGTCTGCTCAGACGGTCGTTCCGCTCTATGTCTGCTGAAGATTCCTTTGTTAAGCAGTCATTTTGGCCACCTTGAGAGAAGCAAGATAATGTGACAAATACTTGTGGTCTTTTAAATGTCTGATGGATGTTTGTCATGTTACAGCATGACAACTGCTCTAACAAAAGCACAGACAGAGTGTTAATCTCTGCAAGTAGTGCACATTTTTTGAAATTTATCTTAATAACTGAAAATATGACCATGTGAACAAAATGAAAACTAAATCTCTCAAATTAAATAAAAGCAGCATCGCTATTAAACGCAGTGTTTCCTCTGTTTAATGTGTTAGCATGTTAAGCATTGCATAGTATAATTAAGATGGCAAAAAAATGAGCACAAGACAGAGGCAATTACATGCAAACTGTAGTGATAAATCAGCAAAAATTGTCTTTTTTCAAATATGTTGTTGTATACAAACACATAAATATACACTTCTTACATCCAGAGTCAATCCAAAACCTCAAAAGAAAGAACAAAAATATAAAAATTCCTTCACAAATAGTGATTTAGTTGCTACAGGAAGGTGATTTAACTGCAAAATTACTTCCAGTTAAATCAGTAACCTTGTTTTCATGTGGAAATATAACTTAAAGCAACCAGTTAAAACCAGCTGCTACTGAAGGGTTGCACTCATTGGTGGAGATTTACTCAGAATGATTTTAACATGTTGGCGTTTTGTCTGTGTTAATAAATCAAATGATAATTATTTAGAATACATTTCCTGTCTGCAGTCAGCCTGAGGCAGATCATAATTGTTTGGAGACAAGTTGCTTCCTATTAACATGTCACCTGAAGTGGTTGCCCAGAGACTGAGGGTGTTACATGCTCACTGAAGCATATCACCGGAAGTACTGCCATTTCCGACACTCTTATGCACAATCTCATTCTTTTGGTCACTACCCAAGCCTCGTGACCATAGGTGAGGGTAGGGACATAGATTGACCGGTAAATTGAAAGCTTCACTTTAACGCTCACTCAGCTCTCTTCACCACTTCACCCTGAGATTCTAAGCCTACAAGTTCTGTCCATAAAAAATATGAACAGAATCAGTGACTGGCGGAGTGCAACTCCTTGCAAACGGTTGTATAAGGATCGAAGGGCTCGTACCAATGGACCAGACACCTCATACTGCCGAAGCGCTTCACACAGAGCACTCTCAGGGACATGGTCAAATGCCTTCTGCTTGGACAGATGGACTCTCCTTTCCAGCAAGCACCCTGACATAGACATTCCCAGGATGTGATTCCGCTATAGTTGGAGCCCGCACTCTAGTCCCTCTTCTTGAAGATGGGAAAAAATCTCCTGGCTCTGCCAGTCCAGAGGAACCAGGAGGATCCAGGAGACTGGTTCCAGCCCAAGGGACCAAGCCATTTGTTGAGGTTAGCCTGACTATATCTAGCCGGTATTTCTCAACCTCACGCACTAGCTCAGGCTCCTTTCCCACCAGAGAGGTGACATTCCAACTCCCAGTCACTAGTTCATTTACCTGTTATTACCACACACCAAATCCGGTTGTTGGTACTTGCTGGCTTGTGTAGCCACTAGGTAACAAAAGTTCAACATTGTCCTAGCATCCTGGAGCACTTCTGTTGTCTTTTGTACGTGTTTTGGAGTTTGTATGTGCTTCGGAGTTTGTACGTGTTTTTTACGTGTTTTGGAGTTTGTACGTGCTTCAGGGTTTGTACGTGCTTTAGGGTTTGTACGTGCTTCAGGGTTTGTACGTGCTTCAGGGTTCGTACGTGATTTGAAGTTTGTATGTGCTTTGTCTGTAGGGGCCACCGTAAAAATATGCGAGATCTCGCAAAACTTTTGCGAGATCTCGCCAGAGATCTTTGCCGAGATCTTTGCCTCAGGGCTCTTCCACTCCAAGCTGGAGGAGAAAAATAAGAACATTGTTTCTGCCCTGGAGAGCCTGCTGCCTCATCAGAAAACTACTGATCATTAGGGTCCAATGTCTCCAAATTTAACACAGCTGTGCTGTTTTCAAAAGCTAATTTATAAATTTGAAATTTCACAAATTCTCGTGTCTGAGGCGGCATGCTCTCCAGAGCAGGAACAAGGCTGAGGAGAAAATATTCTGTTGGAGACGGGCGTGGCCTCTTTAGGGACTCCAGGATGGCCAGCTCCACCGCCGATGGACCGTCCTGGGACCCGTCCCTCGCCCGCCTTCGAGCTGTCCTCCTCTGTGGGCCTGTAAAACACAGCACAAAACAACACAAAGTAATGAGAAGGCTGCTACTAGATTTTCATTTTCAAAATTGAAAAAAAAACCAGGATATGAAAAGATTGGTTGTAGATATTTAGTAAAGGTGATCACAAGGGGATTCAAGCAAGTAAAAAGCTATCAGTGCTTGATGTTCATACCTGTGGGTGCAGCAGCAGGAGCTGAGGGACCAGGGACCAGTGTTGCCAACTTACCGACTTTGTCGCTATATTTAGCGGGTTTTCAGACCCCTTAGCAAAAAGACGCGAAAGCGCGTATCGCTTTTGTTTGGTTGTCGCGGCGCCATTTGACGCTGGAGTTTAGATTTTTCCAACTCAAGCGGTAGACGCGTAACGCGCGTATGCACAAAATGCAACACAAAAACTCCCGCGCGTGGTTTTTTTCGCGAGTCAAACGCTCCAAACGCGCTAGACTGACGCGCGTTTCAGGCGTTTTGGTGTTTTCGCGACGCAAATCTGCTCCCGAATTTTCGCGGGAGCCGCAATCGCGGGTCATCTCGCTTTTCCATTGACTCTACATGTAAACCTGATGCTCTGGCCGCCTCTATCGCGTTCGGTGTGAACACACCGTAAGAGCCATTTCGTTCGTGACCGACCCATCACTATAGTAAAGGGACCTCTGGCTAATATGACAGGTTCCGTGTCAGGCTTGTAGCCGAAAAATAGCTTTACTTTGTTGTCTGGGTCAACTTTGCTTGTGAGAGACAGAGAGAGGCGTTGAAAGACTGCTCCAACGGAACTTATTGTTTCGGAGGAAAACACAAACACACTGTACAGGCAAGTCTTAATAGCTTACTTAAAACTGGGCTCGTCAGGCACTCTTTTTGGCTGCAGTGGTTATTATTATATTTACATGCTTCCAGCTCCCGTTTCTGCTCGGTGACAACTCGTACTTTTCCACTCTCCTTTTTCTCCCTCCTCGCGCTCACAGACACATAACGGGTATGGCAGTCCATTCTCCCCGCAGCACAGACTACACTGCCCATGAGGCTACATTCTGCCTGTAGCATCCTGCCTATTAGCTTAGCACAACAACAACAACAAAAAGGCGCTCTCTCTCCCAGGAAACACACAGTCGCCGAGAGAGAGCGTCACCATGGCAACCGTAACGCTGCCGCCTGGAACAACAGAACGTAGCTGTCAAACAAAACCCAAACAGTCCTGACCCGCCACAATATGAAACAGGAAAGTACCTCAGTGTGATCCATTTATTTCAACAAAGTAACTGTATTCTAAATACCACCTTTTTAAACGGTAACTATAACGGAATACAGTTACTCATATTTTGTATTTTAAATACGTAACAGCGGTACATGTATTCCGTTACTCCCCAACACTGAAAACCAGACACACTACACACAGGACAGGGACTATCAAAGTAAAACAGGATATGCAACAGGTATGCACAGACATGAGCTTAACACAAGACATCACACATGGCAACGGGGAGGGAACACATGGGCAACAAAACAGAGGAAGCACGGAACCAAAACCCTAAGAACTAAAAAGTCTAAACCCAAATACATAGGCAGAATACACTAGAACACAAGATCATAATAATAAACAGGGGTGTATAAAAGTGGTCCGCAGGTGCGCATGCAAAAGACGTGCACCAGATAAGAAGTTGTAACGCGCGTTTGCGTGGAGGTAAGCTGGCTTCAAACAAATGGCAAACGGCATATTCTGCACCACATCTCTGTGTGTTCATCATTTGTTTGAAGCCAGCTCACCTCCTGCAACCACTTTTCCGAGAATACACGCTTGTTTTTTTTCTGACATTTCTTTGGAGGTGGAGGATCACCAAAGTAATTGCTTAAAGGAGCTTGAGTTCTAAACACATGTCTGTCTTCCTTAAGAAAATCTTATATACGCATGATAATAAACTCAAAACGCTGGGTCAAATGACCCAGGACCATGACACTAGGTCTTTCACTCGTAGAAGTTTTTGAATCGCTCTTTGTCTGGTCACTAACCCAGACAAATTTGCCATGGAAAGCCCCTGACAACATAGCCCCTGGGAACCCTGTGACACACAAACCCCTCCACCATGGTAAGGTAGTGATTCACGGGTGGAACACCCGAAAATACCGTAGTTAAAGTATTAAGTTATTAAAGTAAAGGATTTTATTAGCTATTGCCAAAATAGACAAAAAGATGACCAAACATCTGTTGACAATAAAATCCTGAGAGTACTGGACCAATAAAAAAAGTTTAAGCTCTCCAAAGTTCCTGGATTTTAGGAGTGCACTTCCTTCTAATGAGGGGCTTTTTAGAGGAGGATAACAATTTCTTGAAAATAAATTTACACTGTGAATTCCTCTGAAGGTTTCTAGGCAGTGATGAATTAAACACTGTTCATTTATGTACAGTTTTTGTTTAATGTATTCCTAGTAGGCACTGTAGTTAGGCTCTGTTGCAATCTTTACTGGTTACATCTTGATGAAGATTCACACCAAAAATATATTCAGTCATCTTTTTCCAGTTAAAGTGGCTACAGTTGGAACAGTAAGTCAGAGAGGAACAGTAAAGAAAACCAAAAACATTCATGCTCTGTTGCTACTCCTAAAAATAGACAATGCCTTGATCTGTGGATCCTTACCTCATACTAACACAAAATCATCAGCGACAGATTTCCAATGCAATCTCTCCCCAAGGTCCTGCCTCTTTAATTATCCAAACAGGTCAGAGGTCACAGACACTTATCATGTGGCAAGAGGTCAAAGGGCAGCCAGCAGGGTCACAAAGGTCAAGACAATAGTAGGGGCATGAGGAGAATCTGGCAGCAGATCCTGCTGCTTACTAACCAGAGGTGATTAGTGCTGGCCTTTAGGGAGTTGATCACTAGCTGCAGCCGGGCTTCCAATGCCTGATGGGTAATTTAAGGCAAGAGGAGACTGCATCTGTTTGGCAAACTGAAATGTTGATGGCTGCAAGGAATATATTTACCTTCCCGAGCAAACTGTTTAAAACTATGTGTGTTTTAATGGCAATGCCCTGCCATATATGGAAGAAAATCTAATTTAAAAAAAAAACACAATAAAATAAAAGTAATCAGTCATAAAATATATAACACATACAGTGCTTAACAAAATTATTAGATCACTTGCCATAAAACAAGAAAAAACTAATATTTTAGAAATGTGTCAAAAATGTGTTTAAAACCCAAAATGACTAAATTACTGGCTTACCTGTGGTTTCTAGGATATTAAAGGTAGAATGGGAGGCAGAGCTCTGTGGAACCAGCTCCCAGTTTGGATTAAGGACACAGGCACCCTCTCTACTTTTAAGATTATTCTTTATAAGATTATAGTTAGGGCTGGATCAGGTGACCTTGAATCCTCCCTTAATTACACTACAATAGGCCTTGGCTGCTGAGTAGGGGTGCAACAATACTCGTATCGATATTGAACCATTCGATACAGTGCTTTCGGTTCGGTATGCATATGTATCGAACAATACAAATTTTTTTATTTATTTTATCAACTTTTCTTCTGACGATGCTGTCTGTGTTGAATGCTCAGTGGATCTGCGCTCGACTACTCCACCTAGGCTGCACTTTTGAGTGCAGATCCACTGAGCGCAGCGCAAGCTAGCAAGACAGAAGCTAAGCTCATTGCAACATGGCAACTGCCTCAACGCTACCCGAAAATGAACCTCCCCCACCCTCATTCAGATCTGGCGTTTGGAACTATCTTGGTTTTCATGTGAAGCATGACCCTGATGCACGTCATGGACAAAAGTAAAACAGTATGTCGGATGTGCCACGCAATGCTCAATTGGTGGGAACTAGTGTGTTAGCGCAGTTAGCTCGTTAACATGTTGACGCCGTCCAGCCCCACACACGGGGCGATCCGCGGTAACTCGTTAACGGAGATTTGCGGCGTTATGGCGTTAATGTCATTTTAACGAGATTAACGCTGACAGCACTAGTGGGAACACAATGAATATGACTGCACATTTACACCGACATCATCCTAGTGCAAAGACAAGTGGAAGCAGACAAAAACAACAAGCACGCATGCTACAAACTTTACCCGAGTCATTTAGACAGCCGTTAGCACATGATTCTCCTTATGGGGACCTGATATGTTTAATATGCTGCTGAGAATATACCCCAGAAGAAGCGTATAGTATAGCTTTTATTTTGGAAAGAGCCATTTCTCTGTAATAAACTCTCTTTTCCAAAGATGAGTGATTTCTCGATCATATATATATATATTTTTTATCATTTTGTTGTTTCAGCAACATTAAATTTAAAAACTGTACTTTTGAGTTAAAATATATATTTATAATTTTAATAAATGACAAATTAAAAAAGCATGAACATTTTTTGTATCGAAAAAATATCGAACCGTGACACCAAAGTATCGAACCGAACTGTGAATTTTGTGTATCGTTGCACCCCTACTGCTGAGGGCTTCCCATGATGAACTGTTTCTTTTTCACTCACCTCTTGTCACTCTCTGTGTTTATACATCACTCTGGATTTAATCATTAGTAATTTCTAATTATTATTAATCTCTGGCTCTCCTCCACAGTCTGTCTTTTGTTCTCACTCACCCCAGTCAGTTGCAGAAGATGACCCTCCCTGAGCCTGGTTCTGCTGGAGCCTTTTTCCTGTTAAAAGGGAGTTTTTTCTTCCCACTGTCACCAAGTGCTTGGTGGGGGAGGTCATCTGACTGCTAGGGGTTTTTTTCTATATTACTGGGGGGGCTTTACTGCACAATATAAAGCACCTTCAGATGACTGTTGTTGTGAATTGGCACAATACAAATAAAACTGAATTGAATTATTATACTTCATAAATCTGAGCTGGCACTTTGCATTGCTCTGAGAATCACTTTCAACACTGAAACTTATTTTTCTGTTCAGGAATGCAAGTAGATAACTGTAATTTGAAAAAAAAATTTAAGTGTGCTTTACTAATTTTTCTGCTATTTTGTAAAACAGTACATTTGAACGTTCATGTAACAGTAATTATATTTTAGCAGTAAAAAAATCATTTCCATTAAACAGCTTGTGCATGCTGGTGGATTAACCATTATAGAAACATGAAAGTTGAGGATAGCTGTGGCATAATCATTACATCAAGTGGTGGTTGTTAAGCACTGTGTATATATTGTATAATAATTTGCGATTAATTGTATAGTAAAGTCACAGTGTTGCACTGGTTAGCATTCAGAGCTTCATAAGAACATGATATAAGTTCTAACTAGAGGCTTGAGTATACCTTCCAAGTAAAAACGCACTTTTACAAAACATTGTTGTAGTGCTATCTTAAATCTTTGTGAAGGTACAGTGCAACTATTTTTAAATGATGCAATAACTAATTACATTTTCTGAAAAATTAACTGACATTTTATTTGGAGCTATTAATCAGTGACTGTGGAAACAGTGGAAGCTATAAAAGTGAATATGTATGTCCAGCCACTTTTGCCTCACACACGCTTTTAATTGACTTTTGCTGCAATTTAATTACCTTCGTTAACAACCTCTCTCAGTTTGAATTTACACCACCCACCTTCCCTTCCCAACTTAACCCCACCATATACTACAATACACTACACACACACACACACACACAGACACACAAAAACACATTGTACATAGTTGCACAACCACTGATCACTAACATGCAGTGATCAAAGCAGAGAGGGACGACAGGTAGAAGCACACAAGCCAATTAGAGTCAAGCAACACAGGGTGACCTTGCTGAGCCACAGCTGATTGGTGGTGTCAGAGCTGTCAGTCATGTCACGAAACCTGTGACAGGAGAGAGACAAAGGAGCACACGTGTGTGTGTGTGTGTGTGTGTGTGTGTGTGTGTGTGTGTGTGTGTGTGTGTGTGTGTGTGTGTGTGTGTGTGTGTGTGTGTGTGTGTGCATACCAACTAAAAGAAGAGATTCAAGTGAAACATAGAAAATGCATAGAAAAATCACCTTTGTCTCTTTAAGACTTCATGTCTTGTTCTCTGTGAGATCATGTTCACACTCTTTCAGGCCTGCACACTAGAGCACTGTATCGTTGTGTCACTTACTGAAGCAGGCAACAGGGCCAAACAGACCAATATGTAAGAAGGCAATTACTAATGTGCCTTTCTTTATTCAGCCTACCATCAGAGAGATTATGGGAATAATCAGCTTAATGAGCTCCAAACTAAAGATGGAATCCAGATTCCCTAGAGAATCAAGGTTATTGTACAAAGGCCACAGCCTACACACAGCTGCTATGTCAAACAGTCCCACTGCTGAAATGCTGTTTGCTCCAAATGGAAACATGGGCAGTTTTTTGTTGTTCTTCTTCTTCTTCTTCTTTGTGCAATACGTAGAGACGGATCCCTACAGGTAGAATCTATTGTGAACACATTTCATTTATGAACAATAAATATTTCTGATCACTGCAATGAGCACAATAACTGATATGAAATGAAGCCACAAATGTTGTCCACCTTGTAATACACCTTTTTAAACATTCATTAGAGGTCAACTATTCAGTCATTCAGTATTTGCACAATTGTTTGTGTGTTGTATTTACACCGATTCCCACAGGTGTCTCCTGTGATGTCCCTCCGGCTCAGTAGGCAGTTGGTTGCATCCTGAAATATTTCTGCACCACTGCCAGTGAGGAAAAGTGATTTATAATAAGGTTGTTACAAAATGTTACAGCTGAAAATATTACGTTATAAAGAGGACTGTCACATTCTACAGAACAAAAGCAGCTGATACATTTATGTAGCAAATTGCTGTTAAAAATATCAGGATTACGTGACATGCACATTTGTCTGCTGCATCTTTGCATTTACTTAAAAATGAGTTTATAATTGAAAAAAGAGGCTATGAATAATATCTTTGTGCCTTATCATGCATCCATGTTAAGCACCTAGCATGTCCTGAGCCCCAAGGTGATTTCAAAATTGTCAAAACCTGACAGTTGCTGTATTTCTATAGCTTTTCTACATGGTGACATGGCATTCACTCCAAATTGCACAAATATTATCTTCCAAAAAGAGTGCACATGATAACAGTGTATTTTTTTTAACCAACAGCAGTCAAAAGTCAATAACTCTGTTTGTTTGTGTCACTTCACAAACAGCACTTTCATCAAAAAATCCCAGCGTGAAACAAAGCTCATGTGAATAGACAGGTTTGCTGCAAAACAATATAAGCTATTAGTAAAATTACCATCAGTTCAATAACATCACTACTGTAACAACGTTTGTGTAGTGTAGTGTTGATAATAATGATAATAATAATGGATTGCATTTATATAGCGCTTTTTGAGACCCTCAAAGCGCTTTACAATTCCACTATTCATTCACTCTCACATTCACACACTGGTGGAGGCAAGTTATAGTATCGAATGGCTTGAAACTAGTTTCAATGGAGACTGTCACGGTTCGCTTGAGGACTCACACGCAGGACTCAGAGGCACAGTCAATATTTATTACAGTTCCACCAGGTGTATATACAAACAGTGCAGGGGATAGTGCTATATACAAAGCGGTGACAGGGAAAAGGCTCCGGGGAAATCCAGGTAGGGAAAAGACACTTGCTCCTCTTCTGACTCTCTCTCCACACACTCACACAAAAAGGGAATCCGCTCGGGGAATGCAGGGTCGGGTCCGGGGGATCTATGTACAGAAGAAAACACACGTTAGAGGTTTTGCACAGGGAAGCAAAAGAGAACTTGCTCAGAGCCGGGCTGCACTGACGCGAGTCACACACAACGATCCAGCGATGAGTAGACGCCACTCCCTGGCTTAAATGCTGGCTGCATTGATGAGGCCCAGGTGTTTCCTCTTCAGAGGGGCGTGGGCCGAGGGCGTGAACCCACCATGAGTTCCGCCCTGGCGGGAGAGCGAGAGAGAGAGAGCAAGAGAGAGAGAGCAAGAGAGAGAACACTACTAGTCAGCGGCCTGCTAATCCCCTGGCCGTGACAGAGACAAAAGTTACTTTTTATATTTCTAGTATATTTCTATTTTTCCACTGGTACTTCTTAAAGAGACAGAAGCTAAAACAGGCCCCTCTTCTGTGGAACCAGCTTCCAGTTTGGATTCGGGAGACAGACACTATCTCTACTTTCAAGATTACGCTTAAAACTTTCCTTTTTGCTAAAGCATATAGTTAGGGCTGGACCAGGTGACCCTGAATCCTCCCTTAGTTATGCAGCAATAGACGTAGGCTGCCGGGGGATTCCCATGATGCATTGAGTTTTTCCTTTCCAGTCACCTTTCTCACTCACTATGTATTAACAGACCTCTCTGCATTGAATCATATCTGTTATTAACCTCTGTCTCTCTTCCACAGCATGTCTTTATCCTGTTTTCCTTCTCTCACCCCAACCGGTCGCAGCAGATGGTCGCCCCTCCCTGAGCCTGGTTCTGCCGGAGGTTTCTTCCTGTTAAAAGGGAGTTTTTCCTTCCCACTGTTGCCAAAGTGCTTGCTCATAGGGGGTCATATGATTGTTGGGTTTTTCTCTGTATCTATGAAGCGCCTTGAGGCGACTTATGTTGTGATTTGGCGCTATATAAATAAAATTGAATTGAATTGAATTGAATTAAAACAGTGAATGCGAATCATGCCAAGATACTTTAGTGACCTTCACGCCCTGGGTCTCTGATCCAGGGCTTTGAGTGTCATAGCATCTGGGGTTCTTTGTGTTTTGTATCTGGGTTTTTACGGCTGTAGTTCTGATTGCTTTTGTATTCTTGGTTCTGTTTACATCTTGAGTATTAATTTGTATTTACTTCTCTATGTTTCAGTTTAGTACAGCCTCCCTGGTGTCTTTTCCTTATCTTTTCTTCTGTGTGTGTATATAGTAGTGTATATATATCAGTATATCAGTCCTTGTCACAGTGTCTGTTTTTGCTCCTTGTGTGTCCACTGCCTGAATTGTCTGATTCCTGTGTGAACTTTGTTTTGCAGATTTTTCCACCAGTTTGAATAAACATTTATGTTCAGTTTATTCTGCTGCTGTAAGAGTTTGCATTTGGTTCTTCCACCTGCAATTCTGTAACAGTCCAAGGACAAAAAATATATAGCTAGAAATGACCCCTTTAGGTCCTCTATATTGGTGCTAAGTGCTCCATTTCCTGTGTGCCTGTAGTTTCAAGGTATCTTTCGTGAAATGCCAATATTTAAATATGCTGTTTGTCCCCAAGAGTAGCAGCAAAAGTGAAAAAATCTTTCGCTTTTCTCTGTGGCAGACGGCTTGCAGGTGTAGCTATTCATATCCCAAAGGACAGATGGAAACTATGAGAATGACTGTTGTTGCTGCTGCTTCCTCTGCTGCTGGCCAGTGTGATCTCCACCTCAACTGACAAAGCTGTCAGGAGCTCAGCAGCTGCATCCAGGCAGAGCTCTCCGCGGTATACTGACATTTTATCACTGTGACTAGGATTACAGTGGACCTTTTATTCTCTCTGATAGTGTGACAGTCTTGCAACATTCTTGCTACACAACCAGCAGCATAAGCACCAAAATTCATGTTTCATCAGTAAAAAGAAATGAGACCTGCCAGGTATGAACCACGAGACAGGTGGAGGGTTCAAATATGGTGTGGCTTGGGTTATTGGTTTTGTTTCTAGTGTCACATTTACAAAAAACTTATCACTGTGAAATTATGTGTTAATCAGACTAAATTCCACTGATATAAAAGTGCAAGATGATCTGAGTGGGGGAATCCTCTTAAGAGACACTTAAAAAACAGTCTGCTATATGGATACAGTGCTCACTCACTCAAACTATTTCACTTTATTCATGCTCACAATATCAGACTGGAACCTCTGAAGCAAACAGAGACCTATTGTGTCCTATCATAATGTGACTCAGTCTTTTTTCTAAACTCTAATGCAAGGTTGCATGGATTTTTGCGTAGTCGTGTTTTCCCCAGCTAGATGATTTGTTAAATAAAGTTAACATCTTTCTCCCTTTTCTATAGACAGTGGCAACAAAAGTATTTGTGGCAGGAGAGAGGAGTTCAAAGGAGTAAGGTGTAATTGTATTTTTAGTGTGACTGTGAATTTTAAAGAGGTAAGATGCTGTTTAATAGAGCAACTCCTGCAGCCATGAGGTCAGCATTTGGAGTCAGACAAAAGGGGAGGAGCGAATGGAACCAAGGAACAGGATGGTATGAATATTGTAATGACAGGAATGAGAATCAATGGGTTAACTTAAGCTTTTGGACCAACAAAGACATTACTCTCAATTTAAGGTGAATAAGTTACACTTCTGGTCAGCCCCCACGTGTTCATTTAATTAAGAGAACAAAAATTGCATTGTTTTCCATTTACTGTTTACAGCAGATGATAACCAGCATCAAAATACAGCATACAGAAGTGTATACCCGATAATTATGACAGTGTTATCATGGGTTTTGTTGTCACGATATCTGTTTATTTTTAATGTCAGTGGTTATTGTCAGTGCTAGTAGATATATTCCAACAACTTTAAGTTGGAATATATGGCATTTACTGGATTTCACTTCAAACACTCCAGCAGAAACGCTGACGTTCAAAGAGACCCCGGCTCATCCCGTTAGTTTAGACATAATCAGACACAATCAAGAAACTGCTTCCCATTACAGACCAATGGCAGAGAGTAAACACCGTACACTGAAACCTTATTTCTACAAACAGGGAGACAAATCTACTGACAATTAGAAACATCTACAAGTACATGGAAAATATTAGCGACAGCAAATGTCCAACAACACAGAAGGAGATCAAAAACGACAGCATTATGTAGTTAGACTTTGATGATCTGCACTAACTAATTAGCTATTGAAACAGGTCAAAGGTCAGATGAACTGTAGTGGAGTCCACTTCAATAGTGGGGTCTCTACAATACACTGACATGTCCTGATGATGTCATCTGACCTCTGTGACCTGCCCAGTGTTTTAGAGTTCTAATTAGTCATCTACCTTGTCTCCTCCCACTTCACCGATTCACCCAACATGACGTTGCTGACCCCGGTGATGAGGGCACATGCCCGTTAACATCAGCAGTCTTTAGCCTTCTCTTTCATTATTTGCATTTCTCTAACTGATGGACATCAGCTGATATAACAGATTCTAATAAACAAGAAATCAGAGGACAGGCATGAGTTTTTTTTCCACTTTTTTTCTGTTCAAAAAGCTTTTTTTAATCACTCTTTAGTGTTGCAGTTGTTAATGTTTTAATGATTTGGTGATAGCTGTGTTTACTGTTAGCCATAATAAGTTTAAAGTAATACTAATCCACTAGCTAACTTGAACTTCTACTTTAAAAAAAATGCGATCTGATTAAGAATGTCCACAATATTTTCCAAACAAGTCTTCGACTAGTCCTAGTCAAAAGTCAAAAGATCAAAAGTCTTAATCCACAGGAACTATAAGAGTGAACTATCAGCAGAAGATAGCTCAAACAAACAGGCAAGGGACCCCCCTTTATGGAGCTACAATGCGGTGAAAGGTTAGGAAGACGTATACCTTCAGTTAGGGCTAGAAAAAGATAGGGTTTGGGGTTAGAATAAGTACCTCTTCTACTTTAGAGGACATTTTTTGTTATGTGTGCAGTATTAAAACTGCTGTTAAGCTTATAGAAGAGTTATGAACAAATGTTGAGAGTTGGCTTGAATCAATAAACAAACAGCTGTCTCCTGTGTTTAAAACCGTTTTTTTTGTTGGCCTGTCTATCCACCCTCATCACACTGACTTTGTGACTCTATATAACTTTCTCTTTTACTTCTTTAACAATCGCTACAGCCACTTTAGAGCAGTGGTTCCCAAAGTGCCTTGAAAATTAGAGAGCAGTTTATTTATTGTTAACAGTCTACATTTGCATTTACTACAGTTATGACAAATAGAAAAAGGCCAAATGAAATCAGCATATGAAAAACGCCATGTTAATATGCAGTTATGTTATAGTAATGTGAAGACTAATAAATCAATAATTGTTATTGTAAAATAATTTGTTTTTCCAGTTCATGCTTTTCAATATTTTCAGTTTTTCAAATACTAAGTTATTGGGAAAAAAAATTGGGCTGGCTGAAAAGATTTGAAACAGTAGCTTAAAAATATCCTGTGACATTGGAATCATTTTTAAAGGCTTTACAGCTGTTTTTCAGACATATCTGGGACATTGCAGTGCATGCTTTTTAAAGAAAATGGACAAAAAATAACTGACTTTAATATTTGTATACAGAGCACCTCCTGACACTAAGCTGCATACTGTTTAACTATGTAAACTGTAACTATGAGTTTTGTCCAGAAGCAAAAAAAAATCACTGAGCTTTTTAGACTGACCTGATCTTTCACAAATGTTTGTGAAGGCAGACTTCAGGTACTTGGTTTTATGCACCTGTTGCAGAGCTGGAAACACGTGGCCCGATACTTCTGTCCATGTAGTGTTTGTCAAAACAAACCCAGACATGGTGCTGGTCTTAGCACACAGTGACTTGCATATTTTGCATGTGTCAGGCTGGGCCCATCAAACATCTCAGTAACAGTATTGTGCGGTGTCTTAGTTATGGAAGCAACAATTTACAACTCTTTAAAACTTTTTGTTTAAGGTGGCATACCACCATAAACAAAAAGTACTCTTTATAGTGTATGTTTGCTAAGTGATTCCAGTGACAAATACATTGCATTTCTAAGTTTTCACAGTAAAAGCAATAACATGTTTTGATAGTTGAGCCAAGTAGAAAATCCTTCATTTGCATTAGTAGTAACTGCTGCTACTGTGCAAAGACAACTTCATCTATTGACGGACTGGAGACCTGAACCATTAATGCAGACTACTACAGTAAGCACATAAATAATTAGTACATGTAAATGTCAAATTGATGCTGGATTTAATATCTAATGCTGGGTAGGCTTCTGTTAAAATCATGTGAACTCTGAACTTAAACTATTTCCACAAATTGTTAAACAGAAAACATCACAAATTTTCTTTGTAGACTGTCTCCAGTATTAATCAAGAAAAACAGGGGGGAAAGTACAAATTTTATAAAAAGGAAAAATCTCAAAAGGGAATAGAGGATAAAAGTTATTTTTTCTCTTAGTCATGCAATTGCCTGGCAAATGGACCTTCTTTGATTCTCTGTAACATAGAAAACAATAGTTTTACTCTGGGAGTTGCAACAGTCATGGTCTTGAATCTTGAGGTTTAATTGAATTTTTCATGTGTCCAATTTTTTATTTTATACGTTTTCAGGTTTTAAAACAAATATATAACAAATTTCCTATAACAGATGTGGGCTCAGAAAAGATTAAAGCAAATTTTAGACATGGAAAAATATAAGAACATGATAGGAAGTTCTAAAAAAATAATGTGGGGAAGGCAAGATAAGAAGATTTCATTGAAATTTAATTCATCGTTGAAAGGGAATCCAATGATGGTAAGAAGATGAAATAATGATAATAATAATAACTTTAAAATAACAGTTTTACTTATTAACCACAGTCTTTAGCCTAACTTAAAACCTGCAAGAAAACATATGTTTAAAGATTTTAGATATGAAATATTTGAGAAATCATTGTGTTCATCCTCAGAGTGAACCTGATGAGGTGTTGGTCTGAGAGATTACGAACAGTATGTAAGTAAACAGAAATTTAAAATTATATTTCTCAAACAGTTAATTCAGTCTAAAAATTCTTTGCTATGTATTTAAATCGTGTATGAAAACACATATATGTATGTTAATTTATCGTGTAATTATTTTGAGCTTCATTATATCGCTGTTTAAAGTGATATGGCAAAAACGGCTGTTCATAAACACCAAACAAACAAATGAGACAAACATATATTTATTCTTCAACTTCTGTGCAGGTTACATATCCATGTGTGTGTACCCATAAATGTACATATAACATGTATTGTGAAGTACAGAGAATGTTCATAATGTTGTCAATTGTTTAGTGATCAACTACTACACATAATTTAATTAAGTTGTATGGATTTCTTGTAAAAAGTTAGATAGATGTTGACAATCCTTGTACCCTAGGCAGTTTACATAGTAAGTATCAACCAGACTGACTGACACATCTTGGAGGAGTTAGGGAGTAGACATACACAAGAACATAAGCTGCTATCATTATAGTGAGAACCTGCAATTTTGCCTAACCAGGTTGTGCCCCACCTTTCAGCCAACAACCAAGCCACCAAAATCATAAATTGTAGAGAACCTTCTAGATCCTGAGTCAGCTTCAACAGTTTCTTGGAGCCACAGGAGAGTTGGGTAAGCGCTACATCTGCTATATGTGGCTGAAACTAAATTGCTATCCCAGCTATTACACACCAGCACCTTGTTATCAAATTAATTTGAAAAAATAAAAATAAAAGTTTGAATCTGAAACAAGGAAACTTCTGAGTAATTTCAGGTTTCTGAGGCCAACTCCTGCATGGTCAAACAAGTATGATTTCACATGGTGATTGTTCAAAAACGACAACGTTTTAATAAATGCTGACATTTTTTTTTCTTACTGGAGTCCCCAGACCCCTTGAAAATGGCCACCATGTTCTATTTTCAAAGGTTAATGGGACTAATAACCTAATAACCATATAAAATAGTATATGTGCTGAGTTGGGTACTTGGAGCCTTTTATGAAAGGTTCACCTGCAATGTTATCTGCACTGTTGATATAAGAGAGACAGAAAGAGACAGAGAATGCTGGTTCAGGATCTGTTGGGGTGCCTTAATAGAACAAGTGAAAAGTTAGAAACTGGATGGAAATTTGTATTGTAGTGTTTTCTGTTAGGAAGCAAAACTCTATAGGGCCTTGAATTAGACCAAGAGTAATCAAAGTTTTTGATACTTCCTTGCCACCTGAGAGACAATGGGTGCCAGAACCAGTGAATAGGTGACTAATGTGGACATAACTTATACATCATAAAAGCTCACAGCTGAAAACCATTTCTAAGAGCCAAATGCCTTCTTCTAGCATCTCAGCACAGGAAGTGGGTTTAAACTACCCCAACCCCCAGCAAACCAGCAAAATAAACTGACAAAGGGGAGTCTGTTTCCATGTCGTACTCCATCAGACAGACAGAAGGAGACAGACTGACAGAGAATACTGTGTGTATGTAAGATGATAGCCTGGTATTCAGTCAGGGGAGATGGGCAGATGGGTCGTCTATCTACACCCTAGCATTACAGACGGAGATACCAACAGAGGGGAAATGTTGGATTAGACAGCCTAACTCCATTTCATGAAATAAAAGTTTTTATCTGCAGGAATTTTTAGGAACAAGGTTGTCGGGGAGGATAATAATATCTCCTGAAAAAGGTGGATAAACTAATTTAACATGAAATTCACTACACTTATACATGATCTAAAGCATCAAAATGGTGCAAGCTGAGCAAGCCTTATCTCAAAGGCCCTGAAACCCTATTTTCTCAGTCAGCACCTTACGATGAGCGATGAGTCCTGTTAGATCACAAATGTTTCTGCATAAGCAAAAACACTTATGTGTGTTTTATGTGACAGATTCTGTATTTGTGGTTGTGCCTCAGAATCTCTAAGTGAGGGGAAACATCTAGGGGAGAAAAAAGTGGCCACATATTTCTGTACACAAGTACAATTGTATCACCATTTGAATCATCACAATCAGCTGGAATTTAGGCTGAAACTGCTAATATTTATAAGTATGACAAATTTAATGTTTAATAAACCTCTTTTACCTTTAAGAAGGGGCTGTTCCTAATAAGCTAATAAACATTTAGTTTGAGAGAGAGCTATTTAAAAATTCAGACTCAGATTTCAGGGCTTGTAATATCTGATTTACTCACCTTACATATTTTAGCCTGCAGAGAAAATAACTCAAGGTTTCTCTAATCTGGACAAGGCCACTCTTAATTCAAACCACTTAACCAGTCTCTTTAAAATGAGCAGGATAAGGGGGGCTATTATTCTGTTTTTCTGCTCACATTCAACTGACAGAAGTCCCAGGGATAGGGCAACACCTTCTGGGGTTGTGCTACAATGACTGTGAATGCCCAAGGATCCCCCAGGAAAAGTTAGAGGAAGTACCTGAAGAGACAAACAGGGTTTTCTCTATAACCCCATTCAAGATTATTTGAATAGAATTCATGCTGATACAGACCCTCCACAGTTCACAGATGGAGAGGGAGCATTAAACTGGAAATATGAGCAACACTGGTTGCACAAGGAATGAGCTTTGTGTATGAAAAGAAAAGTAGGCAGCTTTTTGATGATTTATTGGAAAAGTTTAGCCTGATTTCTCATACTGTAAAAAAAAAAATTTTGAGTTGTGTGTAACATGCTATGTAAATGGTCCAGTGTGAACAGTACTCCTAAGAAATGTCTGTTCTGTTCATCAGTATGATTAATGCTGTGTTCAATTTACCTCGGAAGTTGGATGTCCGTTTAAGGTTTACTGATGATAAGTTAAATGCCACCATCTTGGATTGTTAAGTTAGGGTTGGTGGGGCTACTCTGATATTCCGAGTTGGAAATCTGCCCTGAGGGGCCATTCTTCTTGAACATTCTCATTGAGAACGTCCAACTTCAGCTGGAACACAGTATTAGGTAGAGAATGAAACTAGTTCTTGTGAGATTTAACTCTTCTTAGTTTTTCAATTTTACAGTTTCTCCATGAAATAGAAGTCTGCATAGACAAGTGAAAGATGTTTGTCAATAGGACGCAGCACAGAATCTCTCTGTGTGACTTGTATTTTATTTTGAATCACATTAACTGTTCCCACGAAATCTTTTCATTTTCAAGTGTTGACAGACTGGGAGAGAGCACAAGTTTGGCTGACACTGCATGTCAGCATTTTCAAAATATTCTCTCCAAAGAGCATTTTTAAGATGCTTCCTTGCAGTGCACTTATAATTTAGTGAAAAAACATTCAGTAAAAGAAGTTTGGCTCTGTATTTCTGCCTTTACAGAAAGTGTGAACGCAAGGTTGTGGCTTGAAAACACATAGACAGTGCTACAGCATGGACATGCTGTTCTCCACTTTGGATGTCCCCTGTGACCTGAAACCCTAATGGACAAGTGAACTTTGGGAAGTATATGTGAGCATGTGTCTGTGTATGTGGGGTGAGGGTTAAGGGGCGTGCTGAGTTACACTGTCAGGGTCACCTCTGCAGCCCCTGGTGAACACCCTCCACAATAGGCCACCTTGAGGTAACAATGACTCCATTGTTTGTCCAGACAATGCTGTCTGAAGGACAGGGTTAAAGGGGTGGATGGGAGAGGAGGGCTGACTGGGCCAAGGGGACAGTACGGGGGCTCAGCACCTGGTAAAGCTGTGTGGATGGGAGTTGGAATTGAAGGGGGGAGGCAGGGTGGTCACACTCCGTCAGTCGGCAATGGCGGTTGGTGTTCAGGAGCCTTGGGGGGAAATGTGGCACTGACAAGATTGCTGGATAGGAAATCATGAGGATAAACTCTCTCAGAGCTTCTGTAGGCTTAATATATAATATATATATAATATTCTGTAACTCTGTAACTTCTGTCGGTGCTGTGCTTTTTTGGAAATCGAATTTCCCAGAGGAACCCACCCGAGGGATTAATAAAGTTCTATCTAATCTAATCTAATCTAATACTGTGGGTCAGCTGTGGTTGGTTGTGAAGAAGATGCTACATTGATATTTTGAACAGCAAATTTTGCTTTCAAGAGTAAATGAAATTAGCTACAAGTATTAGAAACTTGAAAGGGTTTGTGCCAAAAGTATATTGAATTAACTTACCAACTTTTAAAGGGCATTTTACAGCATGGTCTCACAGGTAAACTCAGAAAATGGGAAAAGGAAAGTTCTAGCTTTCTTTTACAACAGGTGTTTTGCAACAGCTAAAAACATGTTGCATTTACAAATGAGTCTGAGTTAACCACATTCTGTCTTCATCCTTACAGTTGTTCCATGCTTTCATGGCTCTTAACAAAGCCCAAGTGTGTCATGGCTACTGAACGGACCCACGCGCAGACAGTTCTTTCAAGGAAACAAAAGGGGATTTATTTACAATAGGGATCACCTTAGTGCAAAATATATGTACAGTGAGTTGGGAGGGGGTCCAGGGCTCCAGGGAGAGAAGGGGGGGGGAATCCACACACACGCTTCCTCTTCCACTCAGTCACCGCCACCGCTCCTCCGCACACACGCACTCCTCTTCAGCCGCACTCGCTCCAACACTCCACACACTGCCCCACTTGGACAGGTCCGGTGATTCGGTCCAGAATCTACAGACAGAAGGTCAAAGGTTAGTTCCACAACATAAAACACGTGTAAGCGATTCTTCTTTGAATATGCCGCGAGCACGAACTCAGGTGGTTCGACGTTCCAGCGGTGAGCTGCTCTGTGCCACTGCCTTAAATAGCAGCTGGGGAAATCAGCCAGATCAGCCGCAGGTGGACACCATCCACAGGGGTGCGTGGGCCAAGAGTGAGAGCCTGTAATGAGCTCCACCCAGGCAGAGAGGAGGAGGAGAGACAAAAAACTAAAACTAACAACAACAAAACCTGTAGCCAGCGTGGGCCAACCAGAGAGACACGGGGACCGTGACAAAGTGAGTCTCTGATGCAATGTGGGGATCTTGCTAGGGATCTTAATAATATACCAGGAGACCGTTTTGTATTTAGAGTTAAATTACATTTATGTAAGATTCTGTAATCATTCCATCTATCCATCCATTTTCTTAAGCACTTATCAGTTGGGCAGTGGTGCCGGAGCCTGTCCCAGCTGACAATGGGCAAGACATTGGGCAGGTCCCCAATCTGTCACATAGCTAAAGCAGATAGCAGTGACTTTTACAGAAAGGCAAGTATGAACAATGATTGAAGCTTAGCTCAGTTTAAATACTTTAGATTCAGTTAAATTTCCCATAATAGTTTATATTTTGTAAAATGATGTTTGCCTTTGATGTCCTATGAGAATATAGCTTAAAAAATACATTTTTAATTACCTCAGAAAAACAGGCTTACACCTTGATTTTAAAAAATGTATTGAATATATAAATAACAAAAAGAAAATTTAGCTGAATTAAAGGGCCTAACCACTGTGTGATATGGTTAAGTGTCAACGTTGATGACAGGATTAAAATTATTATATTTATTTATTTATTTTACTACCTGTATAATTAAGCCCAGGTGAGGGTTCAAACACACATTCAGCATAGCCTTCAGCTGACTGCATGATTTATAGGAAGGTCTGAGGATGTTATGTACTGTATGTGACTCACACATACACATGTATACAAACTCACTAAAATCCTACACTCAGGGCTGGAAAACAAATATATCCCATTATTGTTTGGAAATAATAGGCCTATTTTTCTCCCACACAGTGGTCTTTATGAATAGTGTATAAACCTGGCCACGCGTTGGATCCTTGGGGGGGGTTGACATTGCCACGGGAGGAGGAAAAAGAATTTCTGCTTTTTATCCCCACCCACCCCCTGATGAAGAACTCCCACTTATACAAACATACAGTAAGACACACAGGCGCAATCAACAAATATACTCAAACACACACATGCTGTTTGATTTCTCTTTTTTTCTTCTTCTTTTTGTAGTCAACACAAGACATCCGAGTGCTTAAAAGCTCTGTCTAAACATAGACCCAAGGCCAACAGTGAGTGCTGTGGTCCTGAATACGGCTCCACCATTGGAGCACTCTGCTGCCTGCATGGCAGTAGAATTAGCCACAATAGCTTTCCCGTGTGCTGGGAGAAAAAGCACTTTCTTCCATTTCCTTTGAAATAACACTAATGGCTGAATATGCCTTGAAAGCAGACTCTTAGTTTTATGATATAAAAAAAAATGCCGAAATTCCATCACGTTTTATTGCTCCACTCCTGTTGGAAGTGGCATAGGAAGAGCATGTGGTGGTGAGTGTAAGGATTACTGAAGGTCTCGGTGTCTCTTGCTTTCTCTCTCCTCATCTTGTCCACTGTGTTGTAAAAGAAAAAAGAAGAAAAAAAGCCCCTTGTTGTGCTCTGCACTATAAATCATTTACAGGCTTTGCATAAATTTGTGTAATCTCCTTCGTGGGGGCTGGGTAGCCTATCTGATTCACTTAAAACCAGGGAGGAAGAGTTCATGTTGTGTGCATCACAAATATGCTTTTGGTGTGGAAACTGAAACCTGAGTACAGTTAGTTACAGTTACACCATCATCCTGTTTCTGCGCAACATGTGTGAAGAGATGGTCAAAAACCATTCCAGCAAATTAAAATACAATCATGAAATACATAAAGCATGTGAAGTGTTTGCTTCAGTGTTATATACCACACTAAATATACCATATATCACAATGGTTTTTATAGATCATAGGCTGTATATGAATGTGAGTACATGCTGTGAAAAGTAAAGCCAGCGTGGCTTAAAATTACATACTTTCCAATAGCCAGTAGGGGGAGATTCATGTGTTCACATTGCGTAGAAGTTCATGGGCAAAAATACCTCCTACAGCTTGCTTGATCTATGACCTCAATAAATTATTTCCTGACATCATTATTGTCTCAGTCACTTGTTTCAAGTCATACTCAATGAAACCTAATGTTTGTATTGTAAATTATGGTTCTGTCATGTGAAGGCTGTGTGCAGGCAGGAAAAGGACCCAAAATGCAGACTCACAGAAACCAAAGGTGAACTTAAATACAGCTTTAATGCTGAACTCAAAAAGTAGCAAACATCCAAATAAACGTACGCAGACAGACAGAACACACAACATGAATGAGAGCAGATTGTGACATGGACACAGAGAAACACAGGGCCTAAATACACAGAGGGAAACATAGCTGGGACAAATCAGGGCTGATGAGACAAAGGAAGCAAAACCAGACACATTAACATGAGACACAGACTTTCAAAGTAAAACAGGAAACACAGACTCACCTTTCACATTACTATGTGATGCCTATAGGCGTGACAAATTGTCGGTATGTTATGTGTTCAAGACACCAAGGTGGTGATCACTAAAAGGGTCAAGATGAAACTTCATGAAACAATTTGTGGTTAGTGTTTGGTTTAAAACTTGCTAGCCTTTGTCAGTGCAAATGTTACACTCAGTTTTTAAATGTATAAATGACAAATTCATAAATAAAAAAGTAAACAGAGATATGCTTTGTTGAAAAGCACATTTAATGGATCAATTTACAAAGTGCTCATCTGTTGAGCAGGATAGAACCCGATAAAAAAAGACAAATGTTTTACATCCAATAGGTCACAGAGCAAAACAGCAAATACTTCAGCTTAAATAAGTATGAGAAAGTCATCTGTCTTCTCTAAAAAGGTTGACTTTTGTTTTATAATTGAAGGAGTTGTGTGTTTCTGAAATTATGCTGCCAGTGTAAGACTTGTGTATAGGCTTCATCCATGAGGTTCATTACCTGTACCTTTCAGTTCAAATTCAAATTCAAATTCAAATTTTATTTGTCACACACACACAACCATACACAGTATGACATGGGGGTGAAATGCTTGTAGCTGTACAATGCCCGACCATTAAATGACAGAAGAAAAGTTTTACAATATTTACAATTTACTACAAAAATTTACAAATTAACTTAGGAATTTACAGTAAAGAATGTGCAAATAGCAGAAGAGATTATAAAGATAAGGATTATAAATTATAGGAATTATAGGATTATAGGAAATGTGTGGTGGTGCGTGTGGTGACGTGTGTGAGAGTCCAGTCTTATAGTGACGTGTTGGGAGAGTCCAGTCCTACACCTGGTTCAGGCCCCGAATAGCCTGGGGGAAGAAGCTCCTCTTCATTCTCTCTGTTTTGGCCTTAAGGGAGCGGAAGCGCTTCCCAGACCTCAACAGTGAGAAGAGTCCATTGTTGGGATGGGAGAGGTCCATCATAATCTTCCTAGCTTTGGACTTGCACCGCTTGGTGTAGATGGACAGCAGGTCAGGGAGCTCTGATTGAATGATGCGTTCTGCCGAGCGCACCACCCTTTGCAGATCTCGTCTGTCCTGCTTGGTGCTGTTCCCAAACCAGGTGCAGATGTTTGACGTCAGGATGCTCTCGATGGTGCAGGAGTAGAAGTTCTTGAGCACCTTCAGTGGCAGATGGAAGTCTCTAAGTCTTCTGAGGAAGAAGAGACGCTGACGGGCTTTCTTAACCAGGGTGTTGATGTGACAGGACCATGACAGGTCCTGAGTGATGTGGACACCCAGGTATCGGAAACTGTCCACTCTCTCCACTGGCGTGCCACTGATGATGAGGGGTTTGTAATTCCTCGCCTGCTTTGTAGTGAAGTCCACGATCAGCTCCTTAGTCTTGCTGATGTTTAGGAGGAGGTTATTCTCCTGGCACCAGGTCTCCAGGTTCCTAATCTCCTCCAGGTAGGCTGTCTCGATGTTGTCGGAGATCAGGCCCACAACAGCAGTGTCGTCAGCAAACTTGACAATGGAGGTGGTGTCGGATGTGGCTACACAGTCATAAGTGTACAGTGAGTACAGCAGGGGGCTTAAAACACAGCCCTGAGGCACTCCAGTGCTGAGTGAGATGGAGGGGGAGACTTGTTTTCCTACCCTCACTGATTGGGGTCTGTCTGTGAGGAAGTTGAGGATCCACTGACACAGTGATGAGCTGAGTCCTAGATCCGTCAACTTGGTGAAAAGCTTAGAGGGAATTATTGTGTTGAATGCTGAACTGTAGTCCACGAACAGCATCCTAACATAACTCCCTCTGCCAGTGTCCAGGTGACTCAGGGATGTGTGGAGCAGGTGAGATATGGCATCGTCTGTGGAACGATTAGTCCGGTAAGCAAACTGAAGTGAGTCGATGGTGGGAGGAAGTGAAGAAGTGATGTGATCTCTCATCAGTCTTTCAAAACACTTCATCACAATTGAAGTCAGTGCTACTGGACGGTTGTCATTGTGGCAAGCGGGCTGTTGTTTCTTTGGAACAGGGACAATAATGGACCGTTTGAAGCACGTGGGAACCACAACTTGGGCCAGGGAGAGGTTGAAGATCTCCGTGCTAGTTGATCAGCGCAGGCTCTAAGGACCCGGCCAGGACCCGGCCAGGGATTGCATCTGGTCCTGCTGCCTTCCTGGTGTTCACCCTCCTGAAGGTGTTCCTCACGGCATGCTCTGTGATGACGAATGCATTTTCTTCACTGGTGCACTCCGAGCGCGCACAGCCGTTTGTTGTTTTAATTGCTGCGGCGTCGAAGCGAGCATAAAACGTGTTCAGCTCATCAGCCAGTGAAGCATCTGCATTCATCATTGAAGAAGCTGGTCGTTTATAGTCCGCAGTCCTTTCCACAGGCTCCTAGAGTCGCACTGTCGTAGCTGTGACTCTAGTTTTTCCCCATAGCTCCGCTTTGCCTTTCGGACCGCGCTGCGCACGTTGTAGGACGCAGCCTTGTATAGGTCCATATTACCGGAGACAAGCCCTTCATTGTAGGCAGCGGTGCGTGATCTCAGAGCGTCGCGGATGTTTTTATCCACCCACGGCTTCTGGTTGGGAAACGTTCGGATGATAGTTCTTTCTGCTGTGTCGTCCGCTAGTTTCCCGATAAATCCCACAACCGCTTCCGTAAACATGTTGATGTCATCAGAGCTGCGCCGAAACATGTCCCAGTCTGCGTCATCCAGTGCGTCCTGCAGCGCGGCCACCGATTGGTCCGTCCAGCGAGCGACCTCCCTCCTGATTGGTGGTTGCTGCTTTAGCCTTTGTTTGTAAGCAGGTATGAGGAAGATGGCGGAATGGTCCGATTTTCCAAATGCCGGCAGGGGCTGAGCCTTGTAACAGTTCTTAAACGGGGTGTAGCAGTGGTCTAATGTCCTCGTGCCCCGGGTGGGGCAGTTGATGTGCTGGTGAAGGTTGTGAAATGTCCGTTTGAGATTCACTCTGTTAAAATCTCCCATAACAATGAGTGCGGCATCTCGGTGAAGTGTTTGTTGATGTGTGAGAGCCTCATGTAGCTCACATAAGGCAGTGTCCGAGTCCGCGTGAGGCGGAATGTAAACAGTGCAGGCAATGACCGCAGTGAATTCCCGAGGGAGATAGAAAGGGCGACACTTAACGATCAAAAGCTCCAGATTGGGCGAGCAAGAGCGTGTGAGTGGGGAGATGTTTGTGCTGTCGCGCCATCTGTTGTTCACCATCAAACACACTCCACCACCTCTTTTCTTCCCCGACTCCATTGTCCTGTCCATGCGGTAAACCGAAAAGAACCCCGTCGGCTGCAGGCATTTAGAAGGTAGTGGTGTTGTGGACATAAGAGGACAGTAATACCTAATCATCCAGTAGCTGGATCACCGGGAACATTTCAAACATTGTAAATTTAAACTCTCAGTGCATAGGTTGTGAGGTATTTGCGGTCTGTTCACCAACTTGTGTTTCTTTATGCAATTATATTATTGACCGGTTGCCAGTTACATTCATTCATTCATTCATTGTAAAATCCTCCTGCTGTTTATTTTAGTGCCATTCCATCCTTTTGTTGTCCCTTGCATTGATTTTTTTTTTCATTTTACATAGAAAGCAAACACAAAGATTTTATATTTTTAGTGATATTTAAGTAAATAGCTATTTTATATGAAACTGGTAAAAGATGTGCTATGTAAGGTACATTCACATACATAAAAAAGACGTTAAAAGCAAATGCAGACAAAAAGTGGTGGGGCATTTATGTGATTTGTTGTGAAACTTTGGCAGTAGATCATATATCCTTTAATTTTCCATTTGCTTATTTTTAATTATGGATTGTGTGACATATAATTTTATACTGTAGCTTGTTTAAACCTTTTGAGGGGAAAAAAAACTAATACCGGTAATGAACGAATGAATTGAAGAGTGTTTGAGCTGTGAAAAAGTATTACTGTCTCTGGAAAAATTAAAGTGGGCCTTTACTCTCTGAACCCTGGCTGGTTGATACAGCTCTGCCCTTCCCTCTTTTCCCTTAGCCAATTTTATTTTATTTGAATGGAGGGGATATTCCAGTAGAACCACTATGTCTGCAGTCACAGTGTCCTTGTAATTGTTCCATTATTCACTGTCCACAGAGGAGCTCCTGGATTTTTGTCTCTGGGTGACATCATTGCTACAGCCTGTCCCTCCGTCCTTCAGTCTAATTTCAAATCCATTAATTATACAGTAACGTACAAGTTGTACTATATTATGGAAATGAGATGAGAATTTTTTGTTGGGGGTTGGGGGGATGCTTTTAATAGCATGAAATCAAATTAAATTCTAGGGCTGTATGAAGACCGGTTTACTTAATTTAGCGAAATAATGCTGTCAACAAATAGATAGTTAATATCGGGGAAAGATTTCAATTAAATTACATTTTTGAGACACTTTTTTTATTATGTTCTCACGTATGTGTTCTCGTACCGTCAGTTTCTTTTGGTGCTGGGAAATACACACTCAAAGAAATGCACACACTCCGTCAGTGCAGTGCCAGGGCTGCTGTACGACAGTAAATCACTGAAAGGCGGAGCGCAGCGCTGAAAGCTCAGTGACAGAAGATAAACCACGCACTCTCAGACTCTCCACAGTGAACTGTGAGCACCTCGACCAGCTCCCTCCCTCTCTCCTCCGGGAAACACTGATGATATTTAACCAAGTAAAAACACCGCCATACTGTGTGACAATTTGAGTCACACATTATTTCCATCATATGTTAAAACAGAAAAGTGTTGACAAACGAATGCAGGATTATAAAATGTGTCCAATTAAGAGAGCCCTGTATTCAGATTAACCAACTCTCTTTAATACCATGAAAGTTCAGTGCATCCTCATCACTGTAAGAGAGAAAAAGGGAAGTTTTTCAAGTCGAGACAGAGAGTATAAGCATCAAAGTACTTACACAAATGGCTTAGCCTCCTGCTACTCTTTTTGACTGCTGTTGCTCTTGCTAATTGGCAGCTCATCACCCTGTTGCCAGTTCTGGTGCTCTCTCTATATTTGGGTCATTTGATATTGGGGGTAATTATCCTGTTGGTCTGTTTCAAGCTAGCTCTGTCCTCAGGTCACTTTCAGATGATGTTTGCATTGCTTTGCCCATTTTAATTAATTTATGCAGTTCGGGCAGGTTTTTCCACAAGCCTGTTTTAAGATCTTGCCCAAAAGTATGGAATAAAGACCTCAAGCCCAGATCAAATGAGATCACTACTGCAGGGTGGCTGAGGGAGCTGCCTCTTCATGTAATCCCACAATGTTGAGAACTGGGCTCTGTGTCGCTAATACCAGGATCATTCCTGTTGATGAAGACAGTTCTTGGACACTCTGACTGTTTGCTGGATTTCATTTCATGATTACTTACGAATTCAGGACCAGTCAGTTGCCTCTCTGGTGGTATCATGTGATAAATGGGAATCTGAACAAATAAAATGCCCTGAAGTCTTGCACAATACCTTATAACGCTGATAGAAAAACATGTACATGGAGATAATATAAGCCAATAATATTTAATAAATTGACTTATTAACAAACTAACCACAGTCTAATCTCTCATCACTCACCCAGACTGACACTTAGCACAGGTACTCCTCAGGGCAGCATTCTAAGCCCACTTCGCTACTCCCTGTCTCTACTACCTGTACACCCACCATTCCACAACACCAACACCAGCCAGTGCCCACAGGAATGAAGTATGCAAACTATCACTTTGGTGCTCCATCAAAAACTTGACACTCAGTACCTGCAAAACAAAAGAGCTGATCTCTCTTCATCTGGACGTATCGTTTTCAGTGGGAGAAACGTTTCGTCAACAGCATTCCGAGGGAGACTGGGGACATTGAGTCCGAATGGACCATGTTCAGCGTCTCCATTGCCGAAGCTGCTGCATTGAGCTGCAGCCGCAAGGTGGTTGGTGCCTGCCGTGGTGGTAATCCCCGAACCAAATGGTGGACACCAGAGGTGAAGGGAGCCACCAGGCTGAAGAAGGAGTCCTGTCGGGCTTGGTTAGCCTGTGGGACTCCGGAGGCAGCCGACAGGTATCAACAGGCCAAGCGGAATGCGGCTCGGGCAGTGGCTGAAGCAAAAACTCGGGTGTGGGAGGAGTTCGGAGAGGCCATGGAAAAAGACTTTCGGACTGCCTCGAAGAGATTCTGGCAAACCGTCAGACGTCTCAGGAGGGGAAAGCGGTGCTCTACCTGCACTGTGTATAGTGCTGGCGGAGCGCTGCTGACGTCGACTGAGAAAATTGTCAGGCGGTGGAAGGAATACTTCGAGGACCTCCTTAATCCCACTGACACGTCTTCCGAGGAGGAAGCAGAGTCTGGGGAGGAGGGGAATGACCCGCCAATTTCCGGGGGCGAGGTCACTGAGGCAGTTAAACAACTCCTTGGTGGCAGAGCCCCTGGTGTTGATGAGGTCCGCCCCGAGTTCCTGAAGGCTCTGGACGTTGTAGGGCTGTCCTGGTTGACACGCCTCTGCAATGTTGCGTGGAGATCAGGGGCAGTACCTGTGGACTGGCAGACCGGGGTGGTGGTCCCCATCTTTAATAAGAAAGGGGACCGGAGGGTGTGTTCCAACTACAGGGGGATCACACTCCTCAGCCTCCCTGGGAAAGTCTATGCCAGGGTGCTGGAAAGGAGAGTTCGTCCGTTAGTCGAACCTCGGATACAGGAGGAACAATGCGGTTTTCGTCCTGGTCGCAGAACACTGGACCAGCTCTTTATCCTCTCCAGGGTGCATGAGGGTGCATGGGAGTTTGCCCAACCAGTCTACATGTGTTTTGTGGACTTGGAGAAGGCATTCGACCGTGTCCCTCGGTGTGTCCTGTGGGAGGTGTTGCGGGAATATGGGGTGTCTGGCCCATTGCTACGGGCCATTCGATCCCTATACAACCGTTGCAAGAGCTTGGTTCGCATTGCCGGCAATAAGTCGGACTCGTTCCTGGTGGGTGATGGGCTCCGCCAGGGCTGCCCTTTGTCTCCGGTTCTGTTCATAATTTTTATGGACAGGATTTCTAGGCGCAGCCAAGTGGCGGAGGGCTTTCGCTTTGGTGGCCTCAGAATCTCATCTCTGATTTTTGCAGATGATGTGGTTCTGTTGGCTTCATCGGGTGAGGGCCTCCAGCTCGCACTGGAACGGTTCGCAGCCGAGTGTGAAGCAGCGGGAATGAGGATCAGCACCTCCAAATCTGAGGCCATGGTTCTCAGCCGGAAAAGGGTGGAGTGCCCACTCCGGGTCGGGGATGAGTTCCTGCCCCAAGTGGAGGAGTTCAAGTATCTCGGGGTCTTGTTCGCGAGTGATGGGAGAAGGGAGCCGGAGATCGACAGATGGATTGGGGCTGCAGCTGCAGTAATGCGGACGCTGCACCGGTCCGTCGTGTTGAAGAGGGAGCTGAGTGTAAAAGCGAAGCTCTCAATTTACCGGTCGATCTACGTCCCTACCCTCACCTATGGCCACGAGCTGTGGGTAGTGACCAAAAGAACGAGATCGCGGATACAAGCGGCAGAAATGAGCTTCCTCCGAAGGGTGGCTGGCCTCTCCCTTAGAGATAGGGTGAGAAGTTCGGCCATCCGGGAGGGGCTCAGAGTAGAGCAGCTGCTGCTCCACATCGAAAGGAGCCAGCTGAGGTGGTTTGGGCATCTGACAAGGATGCCCCCTGGGTGCCTCCTGGGTGAGGTGTTCCAGGCATGTCCCACCGGGAGGAGGACCCGGGGCAGACCCAGGACACGCTGGAGAGATTATATCTCTCGGCTGGCCTGGGAACGCCTTGGTATTCCCCCGGATAAGCTGGAGGAGGTGGCTGGGGAGAGGGAGGTCTGGGCCTCTTTGCTTAGGCTGCTGCCCCCGCGACCCGGCCCCGGACAAAGCGGATGAAGATGGATGGATGGATGGATGGATGGATGGATGGAATTTGCCCTTTTGCATCTTAGGTTGACGTGGCTGAGCTCTCTCAACCAGCTCACATATCAGGCAGAGGAAGCACGTCTGACCAGACGAAGGAGAGTTCAGAAAATTGACAGCCACTGAAACGAGTCACACAGCAACAATCAAATAGGTTTCCCATCGGTTGTGAGGTAAAATGAGAGCTACAGCATGACACCTCATCGCCTGGGTTTTCAATCAGACTCACTTCCTATCTTACCTGTTCGCACATAATTGTAACACAGGCACGCACACACACACACACACGCAACACACAATGACTATCAGAATACACCATCAACCCTACCTGTCTTTCTCCCTTCCTTTCTCACACACACGCGCACAATCACACAGAAGCATGCGCAAATCACTTGCCAGGATCATTTTGCACGTCCTCAGTGGGAAACCCCATCAACTTTCACAGCAGGGAACAGCACAATGAAACACATCCCAGGCTGCCGTGACTAGCTCTCTCTCACACACACACGCGCGCGCACACACACTGCAGATGTAGTTACTCAGAGAACTACGGGGAGCCCAACACTGTGGCCGCACTCATGCACATGCACACCACGTAGAGATGTAGCATGCTGTGGGAGGCTCTTGTGAGGTCTGAAACAAGGAATGCCAAATGGCTCCCTCAGGTAACACTCATTCAGTCTGCCTCCAACAGAAATTACTGAACGCACATATGGCTTCAGTGTGCTGTAAAATAAAAATCAGACCTTAAAAATGTGCATGCACTGAGGAAACTTCTCATATGTGATGTTGAGTTGACGCTGTTAAATACCGCTTTCTTTATAAGTAAGCATCTACTGATCAGATTATGACAGAGCCTAATCCCCTTCTAGTATCTTCCTAAAGTCTGAAATCATTATGTGGTGTTAACTGGAACTACACTTTTACCATAAAATGCTGCTTCTGTGCGCAGTTTTTCTACACTGTCAGACAAACTGGAAGCATATGTTCCCTTGATTTAGTGTGTAGTTCAGCATCCTCCAGGAACACATGGCTGTATTAAAGAATAAATCAGTCTTGCATCCACTCTGACACAGAAATGGTGCTACCATGTAGCACCATAACAACAACATCTATAACTCTGTACACTTTAAATGGTTTCATCATTTATTTTGTTAAAGTTAACACACATCATATGGCCCAAAATGCTCTTAGCAGCTGACACCCTAGTTGGACTCCTGGATGTTTACGTGTGGCACATCGTTCTAACATAAAGAGCAATGAATGAACCATTCAGAGACACAGCCATTTAAACAAAGTCTGCTTACAAAAATATGTTTACATACTACTAAATTGGTTTATCTTTTATATTTTGGATGAGATGGATTTGCTATAAGGATTGTATTCAATGTAAACAATATTTCTGCTCTGTATTCTTGCGGCACATTAAAGAGATCGGTGCCCAGCTTCAGAGAGAGGTTTGAACAACAGGTGCAACAACATGTTGGTTATTCCTACCCCATAAATTCAAGAGCACCATCTCTGACTTATTGCCTAAAACTGAAGCAGTAAATATAGCACATGCATTTTTCAAAGGTTTGGTTAAAAACTCAGACCCCATCTCTCCTTACATTCTGCTTACAAAGTATAGGGAATGTAACATTTAACCATAACGTGTGTGTGTGTGTGTGTGTGTGTGTGTGTGTGTGTGTGTGTGTGTGTGTGTGTGTGTGTGTGTGTGTGTGTGTGTGTGTGTGTGTGTGTATTGTATAATCTATGGTTAAAACACAGATATATTTAAAATCCAGGTATCAAGTCCCCAAAGACCTCATGTATGTGTGGCACTCAACTGTTACCTCTTAAATACCCCAAAAAGATGCTCAACTTTTTGGGGTATTTAAGAGGTATTTTTACTGACATGTTCAATATTCAAATTTCTGACAACCTCATAAAAGTTAATTAACAACATTTCCTCGTTACATTAGTAGAAATCATGATCCAGGTGGTGTCCTTCAGCATCTATTCACTGCAGCAAATTAGTTCTATATAAACATAATTTTCAGTAAACGAGGCCGACTGTTGTGTCCATCATCCCCACATGCACATGTGTTTTGTGCCAAACTGCACAGAATAAAAGATGCATTTGCATGTGTAGGATAAATAAAAAACAGCCCTTCTTTCAGTACTATGGACCATATTCTCTTAAGGAGATGCAGCTGGAGCTTTCAGGTGTGAGTGTATGACTGTGCAAGAGAGAACCGATTTCTTTAAATATGACTTTCCTGAAAAAAGGTTTGTTGCAGTTGATGAAATCCCTCTTCATTGGCATGATCCACCTTAAATCCAGCTATTTTAGTTGAGTTCTTTGTGTGACACCTGTGACCCCCAGAAAACTCTGTAACATACATATTAGTTATTGCTCAAAATTCCACTAAATACTCCTTAACCCTTGTTAGAGTCATAGATACTGTCAGTGTGAAAATAGTTATGCGGTGCTACATCTGTTATTGATGATTCATAAGTGCCAGAAATCCTATTTTATTTACACACTGTAGAACAAACTGTTTTTAAATAAAAAATGAGTAACTAAGCATTGCTTTCAGACACAATGCACTTTTAATGATGCAGCCACAACAGAAACACAACTTGATGATCTCAAAACTCCATTACATTCTGCTCCATTCAACATGACCTATTATGCTTTTCCTTACTTGCAATGAATGGTGAGTGTTCATAATAAACATGGCCACAGATTCAAATAATTGAGGTATGTACAAGAAAGCCCCGTGAGCCAAACTCTAAGGCTTCTGGCTGCTCTAAACACTCCGTTTCCTCCTCTTGGATGACATCAAAGTCATACGGCTCCAACTGTAAGCACAGAACATGAATAAGGATTATTGTCTTTGAATTGTGAATCATACAAAGCTACACCAGTGGAGTCCAAGAAAAAAAAACATGGAGCTGGAAACAGGCCTACAGGCATACCCTTTAGGACTAGAGTCTCTGGAAAAGAAAGAAAAGTGGCAGCTGTAGAAAGAAGTCCTGTCTAATTGTGCTAATGTCAAACTCTGCAGTGGCTCTAGAAAAATCTAATATACAGCCAACTGATTTTGACCAAGAAAACAACAAAGTAGACCGCAAGATATGCAGGGAAGACAAACTATTTGACTTAAAGCCCACTTGGGTGCCATGTGTGCGGAGTGATGAAATTTGTATTCCCTGGTTGTGTGTGGTTTCTGGAGGGTGCTGGCCGTTGATACTGTAGGTGAAAGAGGGAGCTGTGCTGAAAACGTCCCTGTGATTGCTTTGGCCATTAGCAGATTGCCACAGTTGCTGCACTTTGCATGGAAGACGCCAAGTGGTCTGCAAACACTCACTATCTACTCATGAGCGGTAGTAAAACTTGAGGAAGTATGACGCACACCCAAAGCATCACATTCAAAGTAAAACTTATACCTAATTGGTGCAGCCAGCATGTATCAAAATGTGCAGCTTATACAGTCTGTTTCTGTTTTATGTTGCACTTCTCACAGATTCACAGCCTCTTGGAGAGTAGTTGGCAGCTGTTTGCAGACAAGTGGACATCTCCCACAAAACTATGGGCAGCTGTGGCTTGCGGTTTGCATGGAAGATGTCGAAGGAGGTTTTCACAGCAAAACGCAGAAAGGTACTGTCAGATATTAGAATGGTCGAAAAAATTTTCTTGCCTCCTAGCTGCACACCAGCAGTCAATATGAATAAGCATTTCAACTCAACAACATGTACCTCTTTGCCAACAATTTTAACCCAAACCTGTGCATCAGCACTGGTATGGCAATAGAAGAAGCTGAAACTAGAAGCAAAGAAAAGAAATGTGAGCATCTGGGTTTTTTTCTCCAGAAAGTTTAGTTTTTTTAAGTTGATGCATCATTGAAACGAAGGCAGATGGAACACTGGAGTCTGCAACTCAGCCGTGCCCTCTGCATCAAGAGCTTAGCAAAGCTGAGAGGTGCAAAGCCAGCTGAAACAGAGTATGGTATGCTTCCAGGGATAATTTTAACATTGTTTAAGTGTGCATATTTCCTTTAATCTTATGTTCACAGGAATCATCCTCCTCTCTCTGCTTCTCTCTCTCCCTCTCTGCTGTTTTTGAGTTCATTGGCTTTCATCTGCAGTCTCTGCCCTCTTTCTGTCGCTCTGTTTTCTGGGTGAGTCTCTGCATTTGGAAGATCAGCCCTCACTGTCTGACCAGCTGACCTGCTGACATGCTTTTATCCCGTTGTTATTTGCTCCTTTCCCTCTCACTCGCCTGATCCTTAGAAGCAAGTGTAATGGTGAACCTTTGCACCCACAAATACACACAAGCACACAGAGAAGTGCTGTGTTTTCAACCCTTTTACATACAGCAGACAGAACACTGAAAACAGCATTTCAATATTAGCATTTTATTGTACAACAAGAGCAAAAACAAGTTAAAAGTCTAACCCCTTCCTGCCATTTATCTGCCCAACAAGAGGCTTAAAGTGAATTTCAAAAGAAGGAAGGATAAGTGGCTCTCATGCCAAATGACTGCTGAAAGACATCATAAATATTACTGGAATTTTTTTTAAATCAGTTTGTTCAGGCCATTGAATATGTAATGCACTGTCTGGTTTCCACAATACTAAGTGCGCCACATGCATATACCACACACTGGAATACATCATGTGGACTTACAGGCTTTGACTCATAAAACTGTGCATGGAAAATGCAGTCAGAGGACGGAAACAAAGTTATCACCGTGAAAGACTAAATAGTGGATTAATTGTGAATGTGCCTGCTCAGGTCATCACCTGAGGAGAACAGGAGCCACTTCAGCAGAGCAGCTGAGGACTGAGTGCAGCCCAGTGTTGTCCTCCTCTGAACTTCATCCAGTCAATTAACGTAATTTAATACACGCTCACTCCACGTGGATCACAGCGTGCCTCAGAGTTCTCCTAATTTATACGGTATTGACCATTTTCACACACGTGTGGGGAGAGATGGAGAGATGGAGCGGAGGCACACTGATTGTGTTGAATGGTTGCGAGTAAAGCTGGATCTCAGGGGTGGTGGGGCGGGAAATGAAGTGATTGTTTTATTTTTGCAGTTTACCACTGCTAAAGTTGAAAGGGGCTTGGGAAGAAAGAGACGGAGAGGAGGCAAAAAGAGAGAGACTGACTCACAGAGTCCTCTTGAGTGAGCCTCCGTCTAGCCTTTGGCACAGAAAGTGAGCCTGCATATTACTCAGTCTATCACAACACAGCAGGAGAATGGGAGGGGAATTAATACACTTGGCTTTCATGCCAGTATGCTCTCTTTTTGCCTTTCTTCTGTCCTACACTTCTGCTCCTCGCTTTCTCTTCAAGCTCCACTGGACAAAAGCACTTTATGTGCTAATAAAATTAGCTGGTATGTAGATTTCAGTTCCTCTCCCCTACTTTTTTTTTTTTTTTTTATCAGTCCTATAACACCAGGCTGAGGAAAAGTGAGAAAAAGAAAACTTGAATCTTGAGATAGTATTCATTTTTGTGTGTTCATTTCTAAACACAAGGCTGGTGCCAGAAGAGTGCTGCTGCTGCTGCAGTGGCTCAGGGGCAAACATTTTTTTTGTCTGTGTGCATTTCAATGACATAAACAGTATCTAGCCTGCCATACCCTCAGCAACCATCTATCTGCCTCCCATAAATCTGAATGACATTAACATTTGAAAAACCTCAACTCCTGCCTATGTGTGGATGGGCCTCTCAGACAGACAGGCCTTTCGTTTTATTTATCCGCAAGGTGGGCAGTGAAGACAGACAGTGCCACAGACGGGCATAAATCTGTGCAGGTTAGAGCTGGTGAACCGCCGCGGCCGGTAGGTTAAGTGAATATCACCCTGTGCCTCCCGCAAGAAGCTTGCACTCCTATTTCCTTCTCCCATTAAATATGTGTTCCATTTCTTTTTGCCTTATTTGGATGGAAAGTCATTTTACCCTCTTTTATAGAAGGTCATAAAATATATAGTGTGGGGTTTTTTTTAGCACTCTGCATAACATTTACATTTTCTATTGTATAAATGTGATTGGCGCGGCACGGGGCTGAATAAAACATTCACAGCAAAAGCCATTTCTTTCTCTGACATTTGGTCCCGTATCTATCATCAGTTTTCTATATGCAGTCAGGAGAACAAACGCTGGTCAAATGTTTAAATGTGGCCTCTCCACATAAAATTTAAACCCTGCTTTCACATTAACACCCCCCGGCTAGTAGATGGAAATGCTTTTTTTTTTCTTTTTTTGCGCAGATAAGAGAAAAGTCAAATGGAAATGACTTGCAGGGCTGTTGTGGCAGTGGGGGGATGCGCTGATGGTCCTGGGAAATTGAAGCATGTCAGTAAAATTAGAAAAAAGCCAGCCCTGCCTCAACTGGCAGACATGTAAATGTGGTGGAGCCTCTCAGATGGGCCCATTATGGATAGTCCCACGTAGCCTTTTCTCATCAAAAATCCCATCAGTATATTAAAAGGTATAGCCTTGGCACTAACAAATTAATGCTTTATTATTATATTTTTTTTTTTAGTCTTGAATGCTTTAAATTGCTGTTGAACTCAGTGATAGACAGCAATTGCAAAATAATAATTTCCCTTCATTTTGATTTGCTCTACCTTACGTATAATGATTTTCACCTCAAGATCCTCTGTGGTCACTGAGGTGAGGTGGAGACTGATTCAAAGATTCAGAGAAGGCTGCAAACATGGAGGTCAACCATAATATTTCAAAGAAAGGCTTTATGGGATCAAAGAATAAGCTGCAATAAGCAGTGAAGGAAAGAGGTGGCAGCATTTAAATTATCATCAATTATTTAAAGTTTGTCTGTAGGCAGTTTAACTCATGACCCACAACACACACTCTAGTCTAATAAAGACCAAAGAAAAAATATATAGTGATTTATTGTTTCATCTTTTTAATGTTGCCTAAAGCTGAGACTTTTAATAGCCTTCAATTTGCTATGAAAATGTTCACTTTATCCTCAATACTCTCTTCTTTCTTACAGGCTGTGCAGGTAACTTTTCTGAGTAGATTACATAGTTTGCTGCAAGAGGTTTCCCTTCACAGACACATGATAACTCCGCACTAACGTTAGTTTAATGAGACTATAGCTGAATGACTATGAGTAACACTGAAGGTCTACAATAACAGCGAATTAAGTCAAGGTGAACGGCCAGAAAACGAGACGTGAAGAGAACGTGAACATCGCGTGGCAGCAGCACCCTTACAAACAACAGCTTTAACAATATAATTCAGAACTTTTTTTTTTTGGGGGGGGGGGGGGGGGGGGGGGGGGGGTCATTCTGTGCATATGTGGTGTACATGTGGTGCCGAGCTGTGAATATCCTGTAGATGTGATGCATCATTAACTATGATGGAAGTAGTTGGGCACCTCCATTTTTCAGAAGTGGACAATAACTTACAGCTGGCATGTTTACATTATTTGAAATGAGATTGATTGCAAGACAGAAAATGATTAATGCAGTTATCAGTTCACACTGAGTTACCAGTCAAAGCTACAGTCAAACTCAACAGCACAAACCCTTCGTCCATAAAGCTCTGTGCTGCTGCGCCCTGGAGACAGGGCCTCACCTGGAGGAGAAACTTGTAGTAAGGATTGCAAATGAACAATGAACACTTAGCAAACAGTGCAAAACACAGCACGCCATTCATTGTGCTTGAGCAGTGGATGTTTGTTGTAAACATGTCAGTATGTGGAAGCTTGGATTCAACACCACAAATTGCAAAAGACTAAAGGTGCTTTAAGACACTGATCGATTACCACTGTAGAGCGTTCACTGTTTTCTGATTGGGGTGGTTTCAATTGGCAAAATCAGTTTTTCAAAGTTAGTATGGATCATTATCTGGGGACAAAAAATACATTACCTTTCAAACCACTAAGGAAAGATTACAGAGTGATTATAAAATGTGGACCTCACATTGATTGATTTATTAAGCACTGTTTTTTTTTTATTTTGTTTTGTTTTAAAGCAGGATATGACTAAAGGATACCCTGCAGTGTTGAACATTTGTGTCATCATGTGTCATGATTTATAAACTTTACAGAATATTGTATGAAATAAGATTGATAATACAACTAAATAAGAGAAAAGATCAAATTACACAAGAACCCAACAAAAAAAATCAAAGCAACAGGTCTTCAGGAGAGATTAATCTAAATCGAGAGTACAATGCGTTTTTACAAAGAGTCATCTGTAACAACACGGTGGTGGCGCTGTCATGGTTTGGGACTACATTTTAGAGAGTGGTGTATGGGATTTTGTTAAATCTGACAGAATTATAAAAATAGAAATGTACCATCAGATTTTAGAATTGTACAAAATCTGTTCTTGCCTTATCTACTGCGCCTCTGTCAGTGCGCCCCAGGGCAGCTGTGGCTACAATGTAGCTTGCCATTGCCAGTATGTGAATGTGTGTGTGAATGGGTGAATGACTGAATGTAGTGTAAAGCGCTTTGGGGTCCTTAGGGACTGAGTAAAGCGCTATACAAATGCAGGCCATTTACCATTTTACCATTTACTGTATTTCCAAAAATACAGTAGATAAAAATATAAAAAATGAGAGGTGACTGAAGACTTTTGCACAGTATTATATGTTAGTTATATGATACAAGAGCAGGGGTGGACATAAGTGGTCCGCAGGTGCGCACGCGCTGTCAAAATAAAAAACACGCACCAGATAAGAAGTTGTCCGCTAAAGTGGGATTTTCATGGCACATTCTGCACCACATCTCCGTGCGTTCATCATTTGTTTGAAGCCAGCTCACCTCCTGCAACCACTTTTCCGAGAATACACGCTTGTTTTGCGGTTCGGACTCCTTCTGACATTTCTTTAGAGGTGGAGGAACACCAAAGTAATTGCTTAAAGGAGCTTGCTTCTTCGACATCTTTAAGAGTTCTAAACAAATGTCTGTCTTCCTCCAGAAAATCTTATGTATGCAAACGCGCGTTGCAACTTCTTATCTGGTGCGGGTCTTTTATTTTGAGAGCGCATGCGCACCTGCGGACCACTTATGTGCACCCATGTACAAGAGTATAGTTTGAATAATTGTGTTAATTCCCACTGAGCCAAACTTGATTTTTTTAAGATGGCAGATACCCTGCTTTGCTCAGGTGATGACAATAGAGTCTGTACCATGCACTGAAAAAGAGTATAATTCAAAGCTGATGGCACCCAGACCTTGAGATCAGATTATTTCTCTACACGAATGCGATATCTGATGCTTTATACCTTGAATACTGAAAATGTGACATCAGTTTCATGTGGAAATACATTTTAAACAAACAGATCATAGTAAAGGCTGCACACCATGAGAGAGAAACACAAAAAAAATCAAGATCAATCAAAAAATTGTGTTTGAAGAAAATCAAGACAAGCCTTTTTCCTAGACTTCACTTATACTTCAGAGAAGTGATAGTCGGTGAGTTAAACCCTGGTGATCAGGAAGCTGCTTTTACAACCAGTCAGCCAAGTTTCAGGATTTTCCCAGTTTGGAAACTGTGCTGCCCCATTTCAGGTTGTGTGATGGACTCCCACAGGTACTCATTAGTATTGTTTACTTGTGTACCCAAAGGGGCCATGCTTTCTTCTAATCATTGATTTTACAACACCTTCTACACTCTGGCACCATTTCCCACACATCTGTGATCTTATGAAAAAAATATTCCAGGTCAACATTTCCACTGATCTATGTTTCAGTGTGAGAATGTGCATGCTAGCTGATGCTCAAATACAAGGAAAGAGTGAGGCATACAGGTATCCAGTTTACCCATAAAAGATAAAGTGCATTCCTCTCAGTACTTTCCTGTCTGTCACTGCCAGGACAATCAGTTAGCTTCAGTATATATGCTTGTTACAAACAAGTTCAAGGTACAGCTACCAAAAGTATTGATTACTGCATATTTCAAGGAATAAAATCAACAACCTTCTTATTAGACCATGCCTGATATCCAAAAGCAAACCTTCCAGTCCACAGCTTTCTTCATGGCCAACTGAAGACACAGAGGGAGAACAGTAAATTTCGGAACCTGGATGGATGCTTCTTAGTATTTCAAGGTTTAGGTTTTCATGTTATGAAATATTCCTCAGATGAGTGTTTGTCATGGTGTTACTCTGTAACTAAAGGCTGTTTGGTAATCTGCCAAGTCTATTGTTAATGTTCTCAAAAGACACTGAATGAACTATTATAGATATTTGGATTTGTCCTCTAGATAATAAAAGACAAAGCATGATAATAGCAGAAGCTATATGTTAAGACAAAAACTTTGATCCAGCTTAATAAGCATGCATTCTATGACTTATAAATCATTAATTAAGTCATTAGGTATACTTACAGACTCTTTGTAATGTTCTTTAAAAAACAAAAAAAGTTCTATTTAATAATTTAGAATTTAGCTTTTTTCCAGGTAACAATCTTCTGTGCCACAAAAATGCATTAATTTAGATTTTAAATATTAATACTATCAGCCAATACTTGGAAACTTATATTTATTAAAAGCTAACTCACTTGACAACTCTTTATAAATAACGTATTTGCTACTACTTGTAATCCCTTTTATAAAGATCACATCATTAGTAAGTTGTAGCATTTATACCAGACATACTTGTTTTCTTCCCCACAGACATGTATTCCCAGCATCTTTTGGTCGCCACATAAACGACTGATCAATCTTCAATAAATCAATTGAATATTACAACATATCACATTTTTGCAGTCTAGGCTCTATAAATACTTATATAGTTTGTAAATTAGCTGGCAGTTTAGAAACATGGGCTTAAAATAATAATTATGTAAATATACATTGTGGTTTAATAAAGTATTATTTATTCCAAAGCAACGTTGTTGTTACCACACACAAAAAAATACTCATCCTGTCTAATCATCTTTACTCATTTCATTCATTTGACAAGACTTGCCATTTCCGAAAGTAAGTGAATGCAGCATAGAGCGGGACTGCGCGAGCACCCTCCTCCTTCCCCGCCCTCCCCTCCACTTCTCCTGCCTCTTGCGTGTGCCCGCCGGTAAGGGCACGCGCACGGGAGGTGGCGGGGGGTTGTGCTTGCTCCTGCTCTCTGACCCCAGTGGCAGCTTCGACTCACTGCACTCCGGCTCCCCCTCCGTCAGACCCAAGCTGTTCTCGCGCTCTCTCTCTATCTCTCTCTCTCTCTTGTCTGTCAGTGTCTCTCGTCCTTCTCTCTGGCTTTTACCCCCTCCGCTCTCTTCTTGTCTGGTTTCTTTCCACAGGAGCCAGCAGAGGTCCCGTCGGGTCGAAGGTTCTGCCCTATCTGCCGCAACCCCCGGACGGTCGTGTACGAACCTGCCCGCTCTACTGCTGCTGCTGCCGCATGGACCCACGTCTCTCCGCCGCCGCTGCCTCCTCCGCCGCCGCTGCGTAGAGGGCGACCCCGACCCGACACTATTTTCTCCGGCCACAAAAAACACGCACAAAAAAAACCCACACGACGAAGGTAGAACAACCTTTCCGCTTTTCTTTGAGAACCGAAAAGGGAAGGGAATAAGGGGGGAAAGAGAGGAGACTAGGAGGGGGGAAAAAGCAACCCCTGACACAAAGCTGTCGGTTATAAGGTGGCTTGTCATTTACGAGGAAGAGCCAGAGGTTAGCGCGACGGTGTTGTGACACTGACCACCTTTGGGTGCTTTTAGTATCTCAGAAGCAGAGTTCAGGATTGCACGGACCTTTCTTTTTGTGTACGTTCCTGCAAGCGGCGGTGTTAATAGCGAGCGGCGCATAGAACGCATCGTTGTGTGAGCGTGTGATCAGAAAGGGTCAATTTATTCGCCTTCAACCCCTCCTCTGCTTACCGGAGTGATTTCTACTCCTGAAGTTAGCTATATGCTGGCGTACGAGCGCGCTACATATCCGAGGACTGCACCGACCATGTGTGCGCGCACCGACGTTACAGAAAAGCAGCTCAACGCGAAGCTACAGCGTGCATAATAATAATAAAAAAATCTATTGCCAGGGCAGGTTTAGCAGGCTAAGCTAGAGTGCTAGTTGCTACTACTGTAGCCATAAGGTAGAGACAGACAGGCGAGTTTCGGCAGCCCAACACACACATAGAAACACACACACACACACAAAATCAGAAGACTGTGGAGCATGCTGCACACAGATTTTCGGCCTACATTTGCAGAGAAAAAGCACATTTTCCGAGTAACTGCAGCAGAAGCAGTACTAGGTTCAGATTTTTTAATGATTGCAGAGGAGGTGAAGTGCAGGACATCCGATAGGGCAGTTTTGTACAGAAGTGCATTTTCTTTTCTTTTTTTAAATTTAAGGCCCAGGAAGATCAATACACTTGTTTCATGTGTAACAAGGATTTTAATGTGACTCTTTTTTTCCACACTTTGAAATGTAAAGAGTTGAGTGTGCAGTGGAGCTGCTTAGATTTTGCTCATGCATTTTTAATTTTTATTTATTTATTTTATTTTAAAAGTCTAGTTTAACCAGCTTTTTCTCGGCTGGCATATATCTTTTTGACTTAAATTTATAACGTGCATAATAGGAAGCAGGATGCAGCCGACCCAGAAAACATAAATCAATGCTTTAGTGAAAATAGGACATTTTCTTTAAAAAACAAACAAACAAACAAAACAAAGTTTAAATTGGAGTCTTGTTTATCCAGCAGCCGCTTTCTTTGTTTTTATCTCACTTCTCCATCCAAGGATTTAACCATCATGTGAACTCTCGAGCTTTGTTGATTTCCCTCCAAAAGATATGACAGACTTGTTAAATTGAGGGCATTTTTTCTCCCTCTTTCTTTTCTTTTCTTCTCTTGCTCATGGCTGCATCAGGAGGTCTGGTATAAAACGGCTGTCAAAGCCCACAGTGGCCACTCTACTATCAGTTAGGGAGGTCAGACAGGAGGGAGGCTCAGGGTGCAAGGAGACTCACAGTGGATCTGGTGAGTGAGCTCCAGGGATGCATCATAGCAGCATTTTCTTTTTTAAGTCTTTGTTGTACAGTGGAGCAGAGATGCCATAGCATCTCATTAATTGCTATTGGATCCTTTCAAAATTGGAGCATGGATATGTTTTTGTGCTTGGCTTACAGTCAGTGGGGAAGGAGACCTCTTTGATGCATGCATGCATTGTGAAGAATTTCTCATTTTATAGAAGCAATTGCAGCAATTCCTCACCAGCAGACATTCTGCCTGCAGCCTTTCTTTTTGTTTTTGTTTTTTTGTTGTTGTTTTTTAATTTGCTTGTAGTGATTGAAATTTTTTATGTAAATTTAATTTTTTTACATTTAAATATGTTTTCATTGAAGCTAATAAAGTGCTTTCCAGAGTAGAAATTGTTGCTTAAAAAGTCAGAGAAGAGTTTTTTGTAAACTTCACTCTTAAAAAATTCCCTTGCTGCTTTTAAAGGTAGAGTACATCTGCTAATTGTGTTTAAATTGCCTCATTGTATTTTTCTATTGAGGCTTTTATGAGGATGTGTTTGAGCTGTTTGAGGATTTTTTTCCTAGCAAATTTCAGGTGGTTTCTGTTCTCTGAAGCTGAATAAGACTGTACATGCCGTCACTGCATGCATGCGTGCTTTATCTTTAGTCTTTGCATTTACATTCACTTTAAAATGTATAAGTCTAACCTGCGATATTTTTTTTATTTTCTTATGTGAAGCCCTTACTCGTGAGTGTATTCAGAAGAAAGTGCACGTCTTTTTAAAACAGCTGGTGTGTGTGTCTCCTGTCGGTGCAGAGAGCAGTGTGTCGTGGTCGAGTCAGTCGGCTGGGTTGCTGCTGCTGCTGCAGGGAGGCTTCCTGGGCTTCTGGAGAGCAGCTCTGAAGGATGACCGCCGCACGGCTCGCTGCTGAATCTCGGTGAACGAACAGCATCTCATGTCCAAACTGTGGAAGGATGGCTCATGGCAAAGTGACCATCACTGTGGACGAGTACAGCTCCAACCCCACACAGGCCTTCACGCACTACAACATCAACCAGAGCCGCTTCCAGCCCCCACACGTCCACATGTAAGTTCACGCTCACACACGCACACAAATACACACACACAGTTGTTATGAGCTGGCAAAGTTAAATCAGAAAGAAATATTTTCTCTCTCTCCAAATGAATTTTATTTGTGATCTTTATTCCAAACTGAGTTGGTCACGAGGAACATTTAAATAGAATAGAATAGAATAGAATAGAATATATAAATGACACATTGCAGCAGTGTCATTTATAAACCTGCACTTTCTGTGACATTTTAAACTAATTTCAGAATCATGCATACGCTTTAAGAACAATACAGGAAGCCAGCAGGTTTAATGCAGTCTCTGTTGTTCACTGAGTGTATGGTGGTGCGTGATGTAACGCAGTACAAATCATTCTTTGTGAATAAAAGTTTTAGCGGCAGTGAAGCACTGAACAAAAGCGCAGCATCTGCAGACTAACACTGATTCTGTGCATCACACATACTTGCGCTGGTTTTTCTAACTTGTGGTGTTGTTTTATTTATTTATTTTTGTAATCTTTCTTGCGTGTGCTGTTGGTGCGTACTGCTCACCGGTGTGTGCTGCGGTCTCGCTGTGAGACGGTTATCATTTGTGCCATGTTGTCATTGCGGTATGTGGATGCTTTGTCTGCATTAAGGCGCTCTCCTTAGTTATTTATTAGACCAGTTACTTAGTGTTGCTCTTGTCTGATGTGGTTATGCTGCTCCTCTCATTAGTGGGTCAGAGCGCTGTGACCCATCAACCCTCGACACACACCCTCACACACAAACACACTTTACAACGCTGTGTTTTAGCTGTGACCAGATATTAACAGAGCTGCAGCTCACTTTGTGTCTTCTTCCAATTAGAGCAGTTGTGAGATTTTTCCAAAAGGTTGTTGACTGCTGGTTTTGTGTACACTGCGTGCTCGTGACATTTATTCTCTGTGTATGTTGTGAAGTTAACCTGCAGCAGGGCCAGGAAGAGATTGAAGAGCCTGTTTGTAGTTTCCATCATCGCTGTAATGGAGTTGTTTGTCATTTCTTTCTTTTCTCCTGTTTTCTTTTTCATTTTTTTGCCTTTACGTGTGCATTTATTTATGGGGAAAAGCACAGCCCATCAATTTATTTTCTTTTTTCTACATCGTGAGCGGAACACACAGGGATAAATGCAATTTATGCCCGAAATAAACATTGTAGAGCAGTGTCGATGGTGACGCTGCTTTGAATTTTTGAAAGTCAAAACACCAAAATGTACAATAATGTGAGAAAATCCAGCCCACGCCAAAACATAAGAGCGCTAACCAAAGCATTCTAATCTTTGTTGTAGACAGCTTTCACAGTGAGGTCTGTACAAATGTGCCGTTCCCAAGTCCTCACATATAATTACGTTGTTGGGGGTAAAATCACAGCAAAGCTCATGGCTTTTTTCCCCTCCCAGCTTTCCTTGTTAGCACAGAAAATGGTAATTATAAAATTGTCAGTTTAGGCAATGTTATGGTAAAAAAAAACAAAAAAAAAAACAACAACATATGATTGACTTGTGAGAATCCATTCAATCCCTTCAAAATCACATCTTAGAGATCGCTGAGACGCTGTTCCAGAGAGCTGCAGAGCCACGATTACAGATTTGTGCACACATGTTCGATCTTGTTGCGCAGTTACAGCGTTCTTAGATCACACTGAAATCAAAGGTGAAGCTGAAAAATCGGCAAATCAACGTATTAAGTGGAGTAACCACGTCACCTTGGTGTGTATGAAGCCAAATAAGAGGCCGGGAGAAGTCTTTGCTTTGGGCTGCAGATGTGGTGGTGGCACCGGGCTGAACCGAGATGGCAGCTGTTGGGATTGTCGTGTAGGACTGGAGTTTTTTTTAAATTAATTAATTAATTTTGTATGTGAAGTGTGAGAGGCTGAGATAATGCAGATATGTAAACAATCATAAAGGAGATGTTTTTAGTCAGTCCAAGATCTTCAACAAACAGCTGCACTGATTCACTTTAGGGAGCAGCAACATCTGGCAGACAAGTTTTTTTTTTTGTTTTTTTTTTTTTTAAATATCATTTGCCTGAAACACTCAGAGTCCCACAATCCTGTGTGTGTGTGTGTGTGTGTGTGTGTGTGTGTGTGTGTGTGTGTGTGTGTGTGTGTGTGTGTGTGTGTGTGTGTGTGTGTGTGTGTGCATAATAATCACATTCATGTAAGCAGGATTATTTTTGGGAGATGGAGTATTGTAAACAGCTCAATGGAGTTTTGCCTTCCTCTTGGTGTTGGCAGTGTTCTCACAATTGTGCCACTGTGTTGATTTGGGATTCCTCAGCTGCAAGTGGGGCTGCCAAGTACAGCAAGTGCCCGTGCTTCCGAGTGTGGTGAAAAGGGAGGCGACCTCACCTATCAGCTTGCGTTACATCAGTCCTGTTTTAATGGATCGCAAAGACAACATTAAAAATCAGAACAAATGCGCCGTCGTGAGTCTGGGTTAACACATGTCGAGCAGCACAGGATTCACCAGAACAGAGTCTGGTTTGATGTTTGGTGAGGCTTCCGCAGTCTTTGAAAAGGCAAATAATAGAACATCCACACAATATTTTTTCTGTCTTTATAAAAATTAAAAAAAAAACCAAAGAAAAACAAACACATCCTCTCTGAGGTAACATTTTTTCTGAAATACCATGGTTTATTTTTGGATTTATTATTTTTATGCTTCTTGAATTGACAGGGTTTGTTTTTGGTTCCCTGGGAAGTCTTACTATGGTTTCTCCCTGCCTTTTTATTTGCAGTGCTGCAGCAGTTGTGCATAAGTTGAGTTGTGAAAGCCTTACAAAAAACATTTTTGGAAGAAAATGGAAAGAGGAGGAGGGGAAGAAAGCAAAGTAGGAAAAGGATGGATCTTCCTGATGTTTACAGGGAAACTTAAAAACATTTTCCAAAAGTGGTTCATCATCTTCATTCGTCACCTGGAGACTGTTTTACTTTTATTCCAGACGATGACAAACGAGAACAGATGCGGCTGTAAGAAAGTCGTTATAAGGTGTATTTTTGGTGTTATTTTGTGAAAGAGGGTCTACGGTAGGAGTTTCAGTTCAGTGCAAGAGGAACAGAGTGGAAAAAATGTAATAATACAGTGGTTGAAAACTTTGAGAATGTAATCTCAGTATTTATTCCTATAATCACTGTAATCAGGTTTTTTTGTTGTTGTTTTTGTTGTATTTTTTGCTCATTGTGGGGTTGTTTTCTTTTGGGGGGGGGGGGGGGGGGGGGGGTGTTTTAAGTCCAGTTTTCAGTGTGATTCTTTTTGGAGGTGAGCCCGTGTAGAAGGGGATGTGTTAAAGCCATGGGGCCTCTCAGCAGATATGTGTTTGGATAAATACATTAGGCTGTTTCCTGGCTTCCACAGAGCCTGCAGTGTTTTACCCTGTCATTCTTAAACTCGGTCTGGGAACCCTGAGATTACACGCGCTCACGCACACACACACAATCCTCCGAGCCCATCCCCCCACCCCCTTCCCTGCTATGTTTAAGTGCTTATAGAATACGAGCTCTGTTCGAGGAAAGTAAAGGTTTGTTTAGATTTGGGAGATAATAATCCGACTTGCTCGCCGTTCTCTCACTGCATCTGCAGTATTTGGACATAAATAAAGTTGTTGCTTCTCTGCAAGCAGAGAGAGGGGTGGAGGCTGGGGGTGGGGGGTTGCCCGCCTTTTGAAATATAATCCTCGCTCTAATGTTTTTTTCCCCTCCCGTCCTAGACAGAATATTTAGATTTCTCAGATGGAGTACAGCAGTGCCTTTTGTGTGGCGTGGAAGGTATCATTCCCTGACCCGCATATGAAAACATGAATGTAGAGCACGTAGAAAGTCACGCACGCACACAGTGGCGCTCATAAGCTGATGCTGTGGAACGGGACCCCGAAGTCAAAGTGGACTTTCTTCGGAGCATGGGATGCCCCTGCCTCTGTGTGAGTGAGCGACAGGCTCAGTCTGGCCCAGTTTGCGTCTGGTTTATTTTTCTGTGCCGACTGTGTTTCTTTTTTTTCTTTTCTTTTTTTTTCCTCCTTTTAACTCCCTCTCCTCAGCCCCCTCGTCATCGTCTTGTGAAATGAAATGCTCAGCAACTTGGAACATATGCTTCGAGTTGGGACACTAATGACTTCGTATCCAATTTGGGCAGGATCTGGGCAAGACTGTGGGAAGGCCTGACACACAGGCACATACAGACAGACAGGCAGAGCTGAAACTAAAAGGACTCCTGAAAAGCTCTTGAAAAACATTTACATTTCAGGATTTAATAAGACTTTAAATGATGTTACTGGACTTGGGGGGAAGGTTGGTGGCAAGTCATATCTCTTAACATTTTGACATAGACAGCTGAACTGGATTGCTCTTAACCTTTAATTTCTTCAGGTTCAAAGGGGAATTAAATCCTAGTTGTACTGCAAGAAATGATCATTTTTCCAATCAGTTACATGTTGATAGTGTTTTTTTTATTGTTATTATTAATAACATGAAATTGTCAAAAATGTAAAAAGTGCCCAACAAAAAATCCTTACCTTTGCTTACTTTTATTCCTAAACCTAAGATTTCGTAATCACATTTTAAGCAGTGGAGTGTGCAGGTGAGACATGGAAAAAAAAACACCCAGCATAAAACACTGGAGGGAGAAACGCGATCCAGGCCTGCAATAACGAGGAGTTAATCAAGTGCACCGGATTAGATTGGGCAGAGATGATGTTGTTGGTGGTTGATCTTGATCGCAGATGCGTTGGCATTTCTCGCTCGATGATTTAACTGCATTACGCCATTAACGCCTTTGGAGTGTTAATTTATTTAATTCCCACTGGATGTGCGTGCCATGCAAGCCAGCAAAACAGTGTCAGCGGAGAAAGCTTTCTCAATCACCACCAGGGTCGGTGATGGGAGACGTTTTTGTGTCATTAAAGATATAATCGGATTGAACAACATTATTTATCCATTCTTGAGGAATAGCCGATTTAAATCTCGAATTTTATTCCTTGACTTGTGATATCTTCTTTCAGACCCAACCTGTAAGCCCCGTTAAATCATGTTTGTCATTACGGAACGAGTTTCCCTGCATGGATTCAGCATCACTAACAAGAATCATGCTGGGATTTTTAATGAAGGCCCAATGGCAGTGCCTCAGGGAGAAGAACCTACGCTGCAAAGTTCTTGTCCATTCCTCACTCTGAGTTTTTTAATGGCACCTGAAAAGGGACTCTGCTGAGTTAAGAGCAGTCGGAGCATTTTTAAAACCTCTGTGAATATGGACAATGGTGTTTTTGCCTTTTCCTCTCTTTTTATTTTCACAGTGAGCCCGTTGTACCCCTCAGCTTTTCTTTGTGTTTCAGGTTTAAAGTGTTCAGTTTTAACTTTTGTCACAAGAACAAGTAAAACAAGCAAATCATTTCCCTTGCTATCCCATGGTTATTAAGTGGCAGATATAAACTTGACTTTCCCCATTACAGCTGGATAATTTTTAAAAATGTATTGTTATCAGCTGATGCACCTAAATAAATAATCAAATAGAAGCATTAGGAGCAGCCTGGAATTTATTCTTACATGTTATAATTTTTAGCATTTATTAGGATTTAAAGTGGTGTGTGTGTGTGTGTGTGTGTGTGTGTGTGTGTGTGTGTGTGTGTGTGTGTGTGTGTGTGTGTGAGTGAGAGAGATTGGAAAAAACAAATGTTGTTGCCGTCCAGAACATTTAAGCAATGGAGAGAAAAGATTTTTATATTGCTTTGTAATTCCTCGTGTACTTATATTTATTCAATTTCATCTTAATACAAAGCAGTGGAAATTACCTATGTCGATACTACCAGAAAAAATTATACTTTTAATCTGATAAATGAAAAGCTTTTCCTAAATTAAGGAAAATAAGAATTGCATCCATCTATGTGTATGTTGTAAAATGTGGCAGGATTTTGAAGTGTTTTTCAAAATTTTGAGAAAGCCAAAATTAAAAAAAAAAGAATATAGCCAACCGGTACAGCTTCACACCCAAAAATCACTGGTGAATACAGAGATGCTCCACCCTCAAACGATGGTGAGGTTGTAGAGAACAGAGAGTCTTAAAATGTTTTCTTTTCCCTTGTGATGCTGGTGCTTTATTACTGTTTACTGTCTGTTAAAATCAGTTACTGGAGACACCTGAGCTCATTACATTGACTGCAATGCACAAAAATGGAATTTCCCCCGACCCCTCTACATGTGAAAAAATCTTCCACATTTAACAAAGTCCTTCTTCTCCACGTGCCTCGTTAATTATTCCTGCCCTGTGAATAATTGAGGAGATTGTAAGTATGAATCATTTACCGGTGCATCAATACACGTGGATATTCTGACACGAGCTGGTGAGGAAACGCCAAGAGAAGCACACGCACGGCTTTGACACTTTCATTTTCAGCACAGTCCTGGTTTTATTAATGAACTCCTGAAGGATTTTTTTATGTGCCATATTTCCTTTTTCTAGTCTGTTAGAGGAGAGCTGTAAAAGCAGCAGAGGAAATGGATTTTGGAACTGGATTTGTGCACAGTACCCGTTTCTGAGCCAATGCTGTAGTGTTTGCGTTTGGTGAAATTCAGCTTTTTTTTGTCAGTCTGAGTTGGCTCATTGCAAAGAGGGAGGTTGCTCAGTATGTAGAGTCACGTGACAGAAGAATCCTTTCGAGGTGGCAGGATGATAATTCAACAGGACGTTTCCATCTCCGAGTCAGTAATAGTAGCTTTTCCACCCATGTGACTCCACTTTTAACATGAAATGGACTGTCTCTCCATCCAGGAGATCCTGCTTTTCTTCGATCACATTGTGGATAAACAAGTTAAACCTTGTTTACGCGAACCCTTCAGCAGGGGGGTTGCTTTGAAGATGAAAAGGCTCACATAATTGGTGATATAATTGTTGAATAAATGTGTGATTTGTAAATAGAAAAGTTTTAAAGCTCCCTCCTTTTGTCTGATTTGTCAGTGAGCACAGCACAACAAACACCTTCTCCTCAGAGCTTCAGTTGGTCATTGCAGACCAAAAGTAAAAACAGGAGAAAACAGAATGTTTCTGCTTTTGATTCATGTTTGTTTGAGTTCTTGAGACGAACCAGCCATTTAGAACAACAAGGCTCTGTAGTGTCACCACCATACCAGCACATTAACCTAATATTATAGTCAGGCTGCAGCTTGCAAAAATGTTGGAATGGATAACTGTTTACTATATTTGATTATGTACATAAAGATTTGACAGTATATATGTATATAGATATGCAAAACGTATCAAAAATGTATATACAGCACACTTTAGTTCAGCTGTAGGTAGGGATGGGTATTGATAAGATTTTCACGATTCAGATTCCATTTTCGATTCTGTTTAACGATTCGATTCTTTATTGATTCTCTTATCGATTCTTTTTTAAAAAAGGAGAACACTAAGGTCGATTAGCTTAGAACTTTGTTTTATATCTTCTCTTTGAACAAGATAATTTAGGAGTAACATGGCCTTACAAACCCAACAGTGAGATCTTAAGAGATCCTTAAGAGAGCCTACGGCTCTTAAATGGGGTGTCACAGGGTCCCCAGGAAAAAAAATTGTAAATGTAAAATAATAAAATAAATATTCTTCTGTAGCAATAACAAAGTACAACATAAATTATTCTGTAGCAAATACACAAGAATATCCAGTAATGTCCCTGCCTACAATTAAACACATTCACTTACTGAAAATCGGGGGCATCTGCTGTGGGTGCAAGCCTTTTACCACAAACTTAGTCACTCGGTGACATTCGTCTATCCTGGCCTGAAAAGAGACTCTACCGGTAGACTGCAGCGACAACTGCCAGCATCTGAGCCAGCCAGACTCTGTCTGTCTCATCATGGTCACCTAAATGCACAGTAATGGCAGGTTTTGTAATAAGGCAGATCGCGCTAACATAATATGCACTGTTGTTGATTATTTACCTGCCGCATTAACGGGAGAGGACGTGCAAACGTTACCGCTGCTGTTGGGTTGAGATTCACGAGTCCGGAGCGGAATTAAAAACACGACATTCATTTAAGGTCATCGCGTGTTTTGTGAGCAAATGCTTTTGCATATTCGTAGTGTTTCCTCCCTTAAATGAAATATCTACTTTGGAAGTATTGCAAGTTGCCCTGTTGTCATCCGTTCTCGTAAAGTATAATCAAACTTTTGAGTGTTTGAACCGCCATGTTTCCTGCCAGGTAAGCGACGCTCCGCAACATGGTGACGTCATTTGGGGCGACTGGAATCGATAAGGGAATCGTTTGCAAAAATGGCAAACAATTCCAAGGAATTGAAACAGTGGGAACCGGTTCTCAACAAGAACCGGTTTTCGATACCCATCCCTAGCTGTAGGTACGGTGGATGTTTTAAGTGTTGGGTGGCACGGTATAGTTGTTAAGGAGACCTAATATGCTTTTCCATCCTTTGCCGTATGTTGTTGCAGTGGTGAATTTTCACATTAAATGCATTATGCAGTCATCTTATGTACAAATAACCTGCTGCTCAGTTTCAGGGTTTTTTTTCTACTCTCAACTCTCTATTACGTCACAGAGCATGGATAGTCGTAATCTATTTAGCTAAGCAACACAATAAAGGCTATGAAGACAGATGCCCCACCCCTTAATTTTTTTCCCATACACTGGATAAATAAATTGGTATTAATAAGGCTGCTCTGTTTAGAAATAATTACTCCTAAAATACACTTGCAAGTGTTCTGGTCAATATTCAGGGTTTTGTTTGTTTTAAACACGAATCACAAATACTCATATTCCTTGGATTAAAGGTAGATTCTGTGGTCTTCATATTGATTTGCATTAATTGTATTTTAACTGAAATAATTAAGAAAACAGTGTGAGCTGAACAGGGTTTTAATAGTTTTGCAATTTTCATTAGTTTTTATTTTTTATTTAGTTTTGACTTCAGATTTTCAATTTTATATCAGTTTTAACTCATTCACTGCCAGCCATTTTCAAATCAGGTAACTCCTCACTGCCAGGGTTTTTGAGCATTTTTACTCATTTTTGAAGAGCCACAGAAAACTGTGTGTTATGATCATATAAACGCTGAACCTACCAAAATGAAGAACAGACTCTCTTCTTTCATCCAAAAAGAAAAGCTTGTTTCTACCATTTTCCATTCTTTAGTAATCAGCTGTAGAAGAGAGGTGGGTTCCACCAAAAATGCCTGTTTTGACCAAAAAAAGGGAGAAAACGAGCTTTTTGTGAAAAATACATTTCAAGCAGAAAAGTGCCTTTGACACTAATATTTCTTGCTTTGTGACACCTCTAACATATAAAATAGTTTTTCACTTCTATAAAACAGAAATAACACTGAGAAAGGTTATGTTTTATCAAAACAATTTATTTACAAATATATGAAAAAATAAAATGTACATAGTGAAACATTTATTCACAATGAATAATTCACTTTTGTGTGGTAATCATTATAACACTCTCCGGGATGCAAGGGCACACAACGAGACTTGCACCACATTTTTGTCTCACTGCGCAATCCCTTACGTGCGCAAACCCTGCACCTCCTTGCAGGTCTACTTTTACTGCTGGTGGGCTTCAGTTTTCACTGACAAGCTGCCCGAGGTTGTATTCTAGCCCCTCCCATTGAAAAACGTAATTGACGTCTATAGACGTCAATGGCAGTCAACGTAAGTTTTTCAATTGACGTCTATAGACGTCAATGGCAGTGAATGAGTTAATTAGTTTTTACCAATTGTTTGCTAGTTTAGTTTAGTTTTTATTTTTTTGAAAATCCTTAGTTTCAGTTTAGTTTTGATTAATTTCAGTTATAGTTTTAGTTGTGTTTGCAATAATTAAGTGCAACAAAATCCCAGTTTCATCATATCAGTCATGCTCTTCTGCTTAACCTTGGGTATGTTGCTATTCCAGCTACCATACCCTGCACCCTGGACAGGTTGCCTGTCTGTCGCAGGGCTAACACGCAGAGACAGACAACTCGCATTCCCACCTATGGGTTCTTTAAATAAATAAATGAATAAAGGCAGATGAACAACCACTGATACCAGGCAACTATAAAATTTATATCTTGGCCCCAATGAGACTATTAACTCTTGCAGCATCGGGTGTTCGTAATTTTGGTTCAAGTGAATTGATAAACTTTTTGAGGGCAATTGACTCACACAGTTATGTCGATATCCCAGTCCTGTTGTCTCGTGATGCATCACGCTAGCTTGCCTGGGGTTAGCTTCTGTTTTCTGGGGATGAGGGTTGAGTGTGCTCCCTTCTCAAGGTAAGCTAGGTTAGCCTTCTTGTGTGAACTTTTCAAGTGCACTTTAAGGTTTGTGGGATTTTTTTCCCCTTTAGAAATGTCCCTCATAATTTGTCTCTTTCCACACTTGCTTTATCCAAAACACAGTCATGTTCAAAGTAATCCCAAATTGGACTCTGGCGCTTTCTCCTGACTTTTCCTGACATGATTCTGCGCGTGGACGGAGCGGTAACACAGACGACTCGACTAACGTACTGCCACCTGCTGGCATAATGAGACAGCAAGAAAAAAATCTGGAAACTAAACTTCATTTTCACCCTTGACTATTGTATGACACACACACATCTACCAAAAATAAACACATTTTTGCTATAAATTCAGTTAATTTTAGTTAGTTTTGTGAACACTCATTACAGTTTTAGTTAGTTTTCCTTTTTTGTTTTTATTTTTATTTCCGTTAACGGAAAATGTTTTTTCACTTCTAGTTTTCGTTATTTCGTTAGTTTTCGTTAACGATAATAACCTTGGAGCTGAACTAAGGCTGCCAGCTTGGGTAAAAAAAAACTCTTATTGGACCAAATATGTTTAATTGTAGTGTTTCTTAAAGCAGCAGCTACACAGTCTGCTTTTCACTGGTGACTATTTCACTGCTGTTGTTGTAATGCTGTTATTTTTTATTAGTTTGTAGTTCACCTACACCCTGAAGATAAACCTCTTTCCAGAGTCTGTTCCTGCTTGTGGTTGTCTGGTTTAACCAAAAGTGTCTCCAGATGACAGATGATGATCCACCGTCAGGAACTAAAATATGTTCAAGATTTTGTTTTGTCTGATGTGAGGCGCTTGGTGTGAGGTTTCCCTGCTGCTTCTTCACCTTTGTTTATTTGGGTCACATGGTTGTGATTTAGATCGGTTGTAATGGCAATGCTAGCCCAGATTTAGATCTCTTTAATCTCTACCCACGCCTTCGATTTATTCATTGATTAGAAAAAACAGCAAAGAGAGTCAGATGTTTGGGTGGTGCAGTCATCTTTCTGATGCACTGGTCCCTTTCTACTTTACTCTAACAAGGAATGGTGACAAGTGAAAATGAGATGGACGTAGCTGTACAGGTTGGTGTCCTCCATCTCCCCTATTCAGTCAGTTTGACCTAGCAGTCTCTGTAGACTAGACTAAAAAAAAACTGTTATTGAAATTATACATCAGGCCCTACTGAGAACAAATGGCTAAAATGAATGCATCAGCCTGAATAATAAGAAAGTGAAGAGCAATTCACTCGCATTATGAGACTATTGATTCGCCATAATCAGACTTTCCCAGAATTGAAAACGCCTCAGTAGCCTGTGTTCACGAGTCAGTGGCATATAAAGAGCTCCCAGCCTCATGTTTACCCCTGACCTCGGCATCCCTTCTTCTGTTTTAACCGCAAACAGTTTGTGGAGGAGCAGCAGTCACAGTCACAGCTCTCCTGAGAACAAAGCGCTAGTCGCGTTCGGTTGCCTTTTGTTTCTGTCGGCCTGCCACTGCTTGCCAGCAGGAGTGGAGGGGCTTTTGTAACAGGAGAACCCTCTGATTAAGTTCCCTCTCTACCCCTGACCTGCTGCTGGGGCCTGGCGGGATGGTGGTGGTGAGGGTTAAGTGACAGTTGACATTGGACAGGTCTCCTTTTCTTTCTTTCTTTTTTTTTTTTTTTTTTCCTTTTTGATGTCTTTGAGATTTTGGTCTATTCTTGCATGCTGGACCTGGCATCGCAGGGCACAATCGCTTGATAATGTCACGTCATCTTTAACATGAAGCACGCTCAGCCTGCAGCTTCTCAATGTGACAAGTCGTCCGTTTATGCAGTTTAAAGAGTGTTTAGCTTGACTTTAGCAATGACTCATTTGTATAGTCGTTTTATGTCTTTTTGTAACACTTTGTGGAAGTTGATTTTTATGGAAGATGTTCCTTTTCTTTTCACAGAGGTTTTTGTGAATCTGTGAGTGCATCCTACTGTTTTTAAGGGAGATAAATAACACATTTCTCTGTGAAAAATGAGGAAGACTGTTGTTTTTAAAAAGTGATGTTGTGTGTGTGTGTGTGTGTGTGTGTGTGTGTGTGTGTGTGTGTGTGTGTGTGTGTGTGTGTGTGTGTGTGTGCGCGCGCGCGTTATGGTATTTTTCAACTGAACGAAGCTGCAAAAATTCTTAAGGAAGGAAATGATATATGGCTCTTAACTGGGTAAGATAACTGGGTAACTGGGTATGAAGCCAATCAGATCTGCATGGCTAGGCTGTGGTTTTTAATAGTTCTGGTTGGTACCACAGTTGTTTCGGAGATCAAACTCTATCCTATAAATCCTAAAAAATTCTTGGCGCTTTAAATACATACATATGTATTCTAAATGAGACCTTAAAACCAGCTCTGCTCTTAGTCTTTGGAATAATCTTGTTATATTAAAAGTCACTTTTTAATACAGACTTGGTCCCATGTTGTCTGTCCAGGTGAACACGCAGCTCCACTACTTTATTCTCCCCGCAGTCTGCTGGTTGGTGTTTGGCCCCGGGGACCACGTCATGACCGTCTCCTCAGCCTTTTCTCCCATCAGCCCTGCAGCCAGGCAGACTGTCAGCAGCACAATTAAGGGCTGTGCCATAATGAAAGGGGCATTAGCAGAAGCAATTTATTTCTCAGCGCAGTGCCGGAAGGTTTCTCCAGCGCTGATATTCCAGTGCAGGCTTTGTGTGCTCTACTCAGCCATTAAGGGAGGGATAAGGAGGACACACACTAGCTGAACAAATGAAGTAGGGGGGGAGCATCAAAGCATAAGGCCACATTTCACCATTCTTGAAAATCAATTCTGCTTTGAATATTTTTACTAATATACTTGTGTGTTTTCATTTTTTTTCTTAACTATTTCATAAATGCACGTTCTGTTTGTGCTTTGCCCCCTCTTGGATTTTTCCCGTTTTCTCGTCTCCCACCTTTGCCTCTCTTCTCTGCTCAGTTGTGCACCCCCCACCACCAGCGCCCCTTTCTCCATTATTCCTGTGTTCATTTTGTTCCTCTGAAGTTTATTGAATTAACGCAGACAGCTGAAACGCAGAAGATAAGAGAGGCGCTCAGTGCTCCTCTCAGAGAAATGGTATTGCAGTGTGGATGAGTGAGCGGTGTGTTTGTGTGCGACTCTTACAGCAGGGGGAGGGGAGCTGATGCAGAGGTTATAGACAGAGGAAATGGGGAGCATTGTGTGTTGATGTTTCTCCTGAAAGGGCGATAAAGGGAGTTTGAGAGTGGTGAAAAAGTAGTCTTGTTGTTGTCTCCAGTTTCATTGTTTGCCTGAGCTTTCCATTTCTTTTTGCAAAGTCGACACGTAATCAAATTTCTCTTTATATTCTAAAAAAAATGAAGTGCATTATCATTTGTCAGCTGCTATGATTTTTTTTCTTATGTCGTTCTACCGCACACTGCTCAGTTTACAATCAAAACAACTTTTGTGACCAACGGCATGATACTCACTAATAAACCAGTGTAAACATCACGTTGTTTTCAGTTGGTTCTTCTTCTTGGAAAGCGTTATGGGCTGCAACAGAAAAAAATTATGTAAAAAAAAAAAAAAAAAAAAAAAAGGTAAAAATGTTTTCTTGAAATGACAAATTAATGTTTGAGAAACTGAACCCAATCAGAGCTTTAGCCTTTTGCTTGAGTGGTTAATATAAATTGCTGATACCTTTTCAAATTAACAGCTAATTGATTATTGGAAACATCTTTTTAGTAGTACCAGAATCGGACATAACATTTTCAGACAGTAATTCAATCCTGCAGTTTCCCCTTTAATGTGGTTCTGTACCGCAAACCTCTGCCCTCTTCCTGTTTCCTACAGATTTCCCCAGCACTTGAAGCAAGATATCCTGAAAAGTCTATTTGCTTATTTTAATTTTGATGTCACATGGGAACATTTTAGCACTGAGTATACACGTTTAATCAGTTAAAACAAATATTAAAATAAATATTTTAGAGTCAAGCGGACATGAGATGCGTCTTTCAGCTGGTCAGTGAATCACTGAGTATACAAGTCGTGATCCTCTGTATCATGTATGGATAGGCTGACAAGTTTCGGTTAATTTGCAGACTATTTCCACATTTTCCTTTTGACCCTGGAGGTTTTAGATAACTCCACTCCACTGGTGGTCTCCATTGATTAATGGGACAACTCCATTAACAACTAAGAAACAGGAAGAGGCTAATCCTTTGGTAGCAGGTGGTAGCAGGTATAAAATATATGGGCAGCTGAGACGGAAACAAGGGGACAGCTCAGATGTCATTAGCTTTGCTGGTGTGGAGCAGATCCCAAATCAAAGCCTATTGCACCATATTGATACCTGTGGTTTTCAGATTTCAGGCATGCTCATTCTTTGCTAGACTAACTTGCTAAGTGAAGTTCATCTATTTATTTATCCATCTTCTTAACCGCTTATCCAACTAAGGGTCACAGTGGAGCTGGAGAATGTCATTGTTAACCCTTTAAAGCCGGTCAGAGCAGCATGCTCCGTTTTGTGTAACTATTTTTTTAAATCCCTGTAGAACCTGAACTGTGTAAGCTAGCGCAATAATTTGTTTTGCATATGAAACCAGAGGAGTTGTACTTACATCTTATGCCATCAGCTTGTCCTCGGTCTCGGTTTCCTTGCATAAAAAGCGCTTGCAGGAACAAAAACATAATATTCCAGAAACACGCTTTGCCGATCCGATCAGCTGTTCGTAACACTTCCCACAGTGAAACAGACGTCAGCGCGAACTGTCGCATGTCCGCCATTTCCTGGCCGAAACCGGAAGTGACGTCATTTTCGCGGAAATTGTAGTTTTTTTACTTGTAGGCCTTGAAAGCCTATACTGGTCATGTTTGACTTTTCTGAATAGTTTCTGGGATGCTTAGAACTCGAATTGCACTGCTGGAAATAGTTTATTTTGATGCACCTGCTGTTTTCTTTGCAAATTTGCATCATAGGATTGTTTTTTCGTTTTTCCTGCAGTATATAAAAATTGCTGTATCTCCAAAATAAAACTATGAAGACAATCAAAATAAATTTCCTGTTGTTGTAAACTATTTTTTGCAACTTTTTTGTATTTAAAGCTTTGAGGGATAAACCTCTTAAATTTCTCCAAGTAGAAATATATGTAAAAAATACAAAAAACGATTTTCAATTTTTTTGTAGTTTATTGCACTTTTTTGCAATTAATGTAGTTACTATGGACTTAATGCATACATATTATTAAAATATGGGCTATAACAGTTGTATAGCAACTTGAAATGCTCCCACAAATGGCACTACAGCATGTAAAAATATAATATAAGCTCTGGCGGACTTGGTTCTATAGTAGGTCTTAAAGGGTTAAATAAATATCGTCAAATAATCGAGATCTCAATTTCAGTGAAAATAATCATGATTATCATTTTTGCCATAATCGAGCAGCCCTACATAATGTTTATTCTTGTATACAAGTCCAAAATCATAAAATCTCAGTAGATTAAAACTGATTAGTCACAACAGTCACTGATGGTGTTAAAAATACATTAAAAATGTTGAAAAGACTGACAAAATTCCCTGCAGTGCTTCTGTCTACTCGCGTCTTTCTGTAGCTGCGCCTGCGTAGTGGCATCTGGAAGACTGCTGCTAACTTCAGTGGAGCTTGGAGAGTGATTACCGTGACTTATTAGAAGCGTGACAGTCAAACATGGTTTTAATGATGATTAAAATTCGAAACGGTAACGCCTAGCAATTGGGAATTTAACCACGGTAACTATGGTAACTGTGTTAACCGGTAAGTGTGTGACAAAGAAAAACAGAAGCTCAGTTGTTATGATTTTGAATATCTTGCATAGATGTTTTTCTTCTTTCTAGTGAGAAATCAGCTTAATTCTATGTATTTATGTTTAATCACATTGCATTATCCCTAAAAATGGCATAAAGTTTATTTCAAATGTCGGAGCACTCCTATTGGAAGAGGATAATTACAGATTTTCTAAACTACTAAAACACTCTCTTCTATTCTCCGAAGCCCATTATCAGTGTCCACAGCCAGTTTATTGAATCAGTCACTCTTCTGGCAAAATCTTTAACAGTTTTCACCACGTTAGAAATAATTTGCAGAATTTATTTGGCCTTTTTTTTTTCTTTTTTTAAAACAATAACAGTGAGAAAGAAGTTAAAAACAACTAAAGCACAGATGTCATTTCCAAAGCACACTTTGTTCACTCTTGCTGTTAATGATGTCAGTTGACCATTATACACCAGTGAGGGTGAGCTGAAGGTCAATAGGTGGGAGCAATTTGAGAAGCAGAGGAGGAAGATGAGGAAGAGCCAGATCAAGAACAGTAATAACAGATGAAATTTGAGCACCTGTGATAGACCATGTTTTTGTATATGAATGATGAACCACATGAAAAGAAAGAGGGGAAAAATATATTCTGGGAAACTTGGACGATGCGTGCCTCCTTTCACATTTTTCACCTACAACATAATGTTTACTTGATTCATACTAAAAGTAAGGACGGTAAATAGTCCTACTTCATGTTTCATAAGTCTTGTCGGATATCCAGTATGTATTAAATATAAACATTTACTGTGTGCTTTATTGTGATTGGTCTGTAAATAAAGGAAGTAGAGCAAAATGAACAACCTGGCCTAAACAGGTCATCTGTAGCGTCCATAGTAGTCTTTACTGTATTCTGATGTTTCAATGCAACACTTATAATAAGAATAAAAAGCAAAATTTGAGATGGGGGTGGCAGTGGTGGGTCCTGTTTCTGTTTTTGCATCCCATTTTTGTAGCTTTTGCAGAATTACACAAGAGCCACATGTGGTTGGAAAGATCTGGGTTTTGTGTTCTGAACACTGTACTGTTATTATTTTGACTGGCTCTGTGTGATCTAAAACACTACTGTGTGGTTTTGAGCATGGATAACACTGTTTTCATGCCATTCGTGCGGTTTTTGCCAGAAGGGTCAGGGGTTTTTGTTCAAACCCAAATTGGAAGTTGGACTTTGTGATTAGGAATTTTGAAGAAAGGGGTCTAAGGTTTCAAAAACATGAATGAACATTTGTGACAAACTGTAACTAAATGGCTTATAAAGACGACCGCAAAAACATTTGGACAAGCTTTTAAAACTTAGGCTACAAAAAAACATTTACAAGCAGATCAGTCAGAGCGCAAATGATTGCTCAGACTTTACCCATCTTTGATCTCTGACTTCATATTAATGCCATTCTTACTCAGAACTGCCTTTGTGTCACTTGCTATAGTAGGTGTATCCTATTAGGAACACATTTTGTCATCATTACGAACACGCACAGATTTCCAGAGTAAAACAATACAATCCCTGCTGTCAGAGCTCAGACATTTGAGAAAGAGGCAATAAACTCTCAGACTATGGTGTCTCTAAGGCTACGTTCACACTGCAGGTCTTAATGCTCAATTCCGATTTTTTGATCAAATCCGATTTTTTTGTCTGCTCGTCCACACTACAAATAAAATGCGACAGCAAACGCGCTCTAGTGTGAACGCTCAAAGCGGCCCGCATGCGCAAAAGAAGATGTCACACACAACGCGCTCTGTTTAGACCAAGAGCAAACAGTATTGTTTGACTGATGGCCGTTAATATAAAGACTTCGGACTTTACGTTTCCCAATTTTTGCTTTAAGTTATTTTGTTATTTACATAATAATGTAAATAACCTAATAATGATCCTTATTGCTGTTTTAGAGGAGCGGTGCTTCAAAGGATAGCTGCAGATTTCTGTCAGAATCTGCAGATTATACAGTACAAATAAAATGTTCACGTTGTCTTCCCAACAGTTTCACTGACATCTACACTGGATGGCCAGGAAGCGTTCGCGATGTCTTCTCGGGCGCTGATAATTGGCTTCAGTCTTGTGTCGGTGACGTAAAAGGCGGATTTAATGCGACTTGACCGTTCAAACAGCAGTCGCTTTCTAAAACATCGGATATGTATCGGATTCAGTACCACATACGAAAGTGACCCAGATCGGATTTGAAAATATCGGATTTGCGCCGTTCACACTGTCATAGCATGATCAGATATGGGTCGCATAGGGTCAAAAAAATCGGATTTGATGCGCTTTCGCCTGCAGTGTGAACGTAGCCTAAGAGTCTTGGGATCTTCAGGCTCACCTATCTCTCTTTTGTCTTTGTACTCTAGTTTCTTTGATAAAATAATGACTTTCACGGTGGCAATATTTGGGAGGTTACAGTTCTGCAGTGACTCCTGGTTTTTTTTGTTTTCTCCTTTTAGGTTGTATACATGAAGTCATCTGTTTGTGTTGGACAGCAGGATTTAAATGTAACCGGCTCTTTGTGCTGTGCAGCACACACTAGAGATCTGTGGGGGTTTTTTTTTTCTCCACTAAGAAAAAATGAAAATGGAAGAAATGCAATCAATCATAATGATTATGTGGACTCCTTAAAGAGCTCAGCGAGCCAGGAGAGTGACAGAGATGGCGACCTTCTTATCTCCACCGAGTTAAGAGGAGCGAGCTCAGGCAGCACTTTGACCCCGTTTGCTTGTGTGTTTTTTCAAAAGGCCACGGAGCCAAGTGCGCTCAGTCAAACGAATGTCCTCCTACAGACATCAGAGAGCACTTCTCCTTTCCTCCTTTGCTGTCTCCCACACAGTTGTTTTTCCTCACAGTTGCACTCTTCTGCAATGACACATGTGAGCAAGAACTGTATAAGGTCCACGCTTTAGCTGCGCTTCACATTTACTTTGTTCAGTTTTCCTCTCTGCAAAGCACCTCCAGCTTGTGACTTTAATGCTGCTATTGTGAGCGCGGTATTTATGTGAGGGTTTTATATTACTCCAGACTCTAATGTTAATAATCACATCATGATATTGAAGTGATTAATTTACAAAGTCCTTGTCAAATTTCAATCTGCTGCATTGTGTGACATGAATAAATGACTTTAGAAGAGATACTTAACTTTTTTTTATTTATTTTTTTTAAATAAAGCAGGGAAGAAAGAAAAAACAAGCTGTTGTTTTGTTAGAGAGAAGAGCTTTTCAGTTCCAAAATGTAGATTATTTATAGTCATCTGCAAATTTTGTAATTAAAGACACAATAAGGGCATGACAGTAAGAATAAAAACTGTTGCAGCAGTGTAGTTGGATTTCTTTAAATTGACATTAGTAATGTGTTGCAGCCATAGGTGAACAGAGTTAATGCCCTTCGGTTTCCCAGCTGAAGGATCACAGGCATTTCTTCATCGCCGAGATATTTCTGCAGCCGCAAAGCTCGGTTTTGTGTCAGCTCCAGTGTCATGGCGGATTTCAAAGTGTGCTCCTGCCCTCCCCAAGTGCATTAGCATTTCTCCTCTCCCCCACCACTTTTTTTCTTTTTCTTCCCCCCCACCCCCCCCCCCACCCCCTTCCACAGTCTTCCCTCTGATGTCACACCGAAGCTCAGACATGTTAACACAAACCTTCATGCTAACACAGTTCAGTCTGTCACTGGAGAATATTCTTTTACCTGCTTCTGGAGCACAGGAAGACTTTTTCATTTTCGCTGTCTCCGTTTACAATAGATCAGAGGCCTCTGCTGCACCGCTGAACTCCTGAACTCCTGTATACATTACTAATGAACCTCTGGATTGTTATACAGTCATATGTTAACAAGAAAGACAGGGGCGCACTCTCTCTCTCTTTCGGTGTGCGTGTGTATGTGAGACCAATGCATTACTGTCATGAAGGTTTCTTGGCCTGGGCCTGCTCTAATTGATAGGGGCTGCTGGTATTTACTTACATTCTCTGGGCGGATTAAATCTCAAAGGAAAGGGGAGGTTGTTTTTCTTCTGGCTTTGTTTTAATATCAATGCTTTTGAGTGTGTGTGTGTGTGTGTGTGTGTGTGTGTGTGTGTGTGTGTGTGTGTGTGTGTGTGTGTGTGTGTGTGTGTGTGTGTATTTTTGTCATCCCATGTGGTTCTGCATTTGTCCTTTCTCCATGACGAGAACTGTCCAATCCTGTAAAGCTGCATGCCGCCCAGGTACCACAGAGCACCAAATCTAATCAGGTGCTACAGTCAAATGTACACGCTACTTTGCTGGTTTTGTTTGTTTTTTGTTTGTGTGTGTGTGTGTGTGTGTGTGTGTGTGTGTGTGTGTGTTAGGAGTAGAGAGACTCATTTACTGCACACAGTCAATAGTAAATATCATTAACTCTGTGGCTACTTTTTAATTTGTTCAGTGTGTTTAATATGCAGTCGAGGTCTGCCTGAATAACAGAGGCACTTCATATGCTACAGTGTATCAGAGCAAAGCTGAGGTCTCCCAGCTGAGGCAGTGGAAGAAGGGACAGAAGCAACAAATAGCAAATGCTGACTGAGTGCAAAGGACATGCAAGAAAATGTAAGTCGAAGGCTAGATTCAGATTTCTGGTTGAATACTGCGGACACAAGCAACTGGTCAGACTGTAGTCAGTAGACCAGAATCAGGCACTGGGATAGGACTGATAGGACTTAGGGTTGCCAACTCCCTGAAAAATAAATAAGGGACACCTCGTGGCCAGGGCCGGGCAACCCAGTTGTCTTCACCCTTCCCAGTGTGGTGAATTTTCTAGCTCTTTTTTTGTGTGTGAAATTATTTTTTTTAACCATTTGACTTGAAGTTGATTTAAGTACATGCATATTCTATTCTTTGTGATATGAACACATGGGAAACAAATGATCATTTAGCCATTTATTTTTAGCTCAAAATGACAACATTAACACAGTAAAACAGGTCTCTTTCTTAAACAGAAGCCTGTCATGCTTAACTTTTGAGAATAAAAGTAAATCTTTCTTTAAAAGCACTCTGTCCTGCTTAACTTCAAATAATAGAAAACAATAGAAAGAAAAATATTCTTGTAACTGTGCACATTTAGTGCATTTAGTACAATTGGCTTCAGTTGAGGTATTATTTCAGCTTTTCTAATGCTAATCAGCTGCTCCTGTTTGTAAACCCGCTTGTTCCCATGATTACGCATCATAACTCATCATCATTATTCATCTATGTATTACTTTTATGTATTAGTCATCAATTTGTTGTAATCATCTATCCTTGCAGTTGTTTATTACACAAAATAAATTATATTATCACACTTCTGGCCACATAGCGCTGATATTCACTGCACATGCCCATATTAACTTTTTCCAGCCAGGTGTTTTCCTTTTCCCATTCTTCCCTTTCTCTGAGGGGAACAAATATTGCTGCTCTAATGCTGGGCTTATGCTGGGCTCACACTGTGCGATTTTTGGCCCATTTTGAGCCGATTTTTGAGTGATCGGACCGATTTTGGCCTTCATCGTGCGTCGTGTAGTATACATGGGGTAACGAGAAGTGATTAACACCTCACGACCAGCTCCCGATCATCAATCGCTCGTGAGGGTGTCACCACAGCCGCTCACACTGCTCATGCGCAAACACGTAAACGTCGGTGAAAAAGACGGCGCAGCGCGGCTGTGCAGCGTGTGATCTGGACACAAGCGATGGAGGCACAACTTGTAGAACTTTGGAAAGCTCATCCGAGCCTTTTCGATGTGGCATCACAAAATTATCACGACCACAACAACCGTGAAAATAGTTGGATTTACACTGCTGCTCATTCACAGCTGCCTGATCATGTTTTTCATTAGCAATTTAGCAAAGTTGATGGTGGTGGTGTGTCTGTGTGAGTGAAAGACAGAGAGAGCGAGCGACAGATTGTCTGTTATAACCTTCATGTTATGGAGGCACAGTGTGAGCACTCAGGTCGCATCAGAGCATCGGGCGGTATAGTGTGAGACCTGCATCGTGACCTACCAACTTCTAACCCCTGCGAGTCAATCGTGCAGTTTGAGCAGGAGCTGAATAACGTGACTGAAAAAATCGCACAGTGTCTGCCCAGCTTTAGGTGTACTGTCGTCCGAGACTTGCACCGCAGTGTCGGCGTTTGTTTCCCTGTTGGCCATGCTTCTTGTTGTGGTCATCTGTTGTCTTCCGGTATTTTCTCCGCAAGCGACCTTTCCTCGACCAATGAGATGAGCGGTAATCTGAATTGTCATACTCGAATTGTCATAAGTGTGCTGTCAGCTCATTGGTCACAAAGCAGGAGAGGGGCTGGGAATTATGTTTTCAAACAAAGCGTTAATTCCATTAAAAGTTATAGGCCACTTTTGATTCTCACTGTATTACGGGACAAAGTGCGTCCCTTATTAGCTCAATACGGGACGTGTGCTTTTGTTTCGAAATACGGGACGATTCCGTATTTTAAGGGACGGTTGGCAACCCTAATAGGACTCGATATTTTTTTAGCTGGATGGCGATACACAATATATATCTCGATATTTTTTTTAAAGCCATAAAGTAAAAACAAAAAGAGAGTTCTTAGTCAAAGCTGTGTCCCAGATGTCACACAGGCACTTTTATTAACATACGGGATAGATGTACATGAAAACATTACTCAAAAATAAATTATGAGCATTTATTAAATAATAATGCTCCATAAATAAAAGAAAACAATGTTGTTTTTGTGCATAACAAAAAGCTCACAATTGTGCTGTCAAAATGTAAACTAAAAGATGCTGAGCATGATAACAAAGACAGACAGATTTTACAGCTGCTCTGTTCCCAAGTTCTACTGCGTCATTGACAGCCTGGAGTTTGAAATCCTCTTTGTAACCACGTCGCTGAACAGGCGCCATTTATGGTTCTTATACACACACAGTACGGTAATATTACGTTGAAGCACAGTACGTATTACTCCGCGAGGCTCCTCGGCAGCCGTAATGCTCCGACAATCCATCAAGCGGTGCAGCTCCGTCGTACCAAAACATTTTTTGACAGAGTTCTGAGCGCCGTCTACCACATAAAATCGGTTCGCGGTCATCAAGCACAACCAGAATTCATACATAAGGCGCACTGTCAACTTTTGAGAAAATGAAATGATTTTAGGCCGTGTTGCCAACTTAGTGACTTTGTCGCTATATTTAGCGAGTTTTCAGACCCCGAGTTTTCTAAAAAAAAAAAAAAAAGTCGCTAAAAAAAGACGTGAACGTGCGTATCGCTTTTACTCTCAACAAGCAGCGGGTGCTGTAACGCAGTCAGTTCTTCTTTTACTCTTTTACTCTTATGCTGTTTTGTGGATCACAAGGTTTAAAACTACTTATAAACACACACACAAAGTAACTCCACCAGAGTGCCTATTTCGGGTCACTTTTGCCGGTCCAAGCCCGGGTAAAGGAGCAGGGTTGGAATTGTGACATTAAAAAAACCCAATAATTGCTAAAAGAAATTTAATTTGTAGTTCTAAATAAACTCTAAATGCATTTAGGACGTTTTTTACTCACTTTATGTCTCTTCCACGATGTTATTTCTCTCTCCAACAACGCGTAGATTAGATTAGATTTGGTCATGCTAATCTGCTTATGCAAATTAGGCGATGATGTCATTTAGCGACTTCTAGTGACTTTTAGGACAACCAATAGCGATTTTCCTTGCTGAGGAGTTGGCAACACTGCGTACAAACCCTGAAGCACGTAAAAACTCTGAAGCACGCACAAACTCCAAAACACGCACAAACTCCAAAACACGCACAAACTCCAAAACATGTGAAAACACGTAAAAACTCCAAAACACGTACAAACTCTGAAGCACGTACAAAAGATAACATAAATGCTCCAGGATGTTAGGGGCAGTGTTGAACTTTTGTTACCTAGTGGCTACACAAGCCAGCAAGTACCAACGACCGGATTTGGTGTGTGGTAGTAACAGGTAAATGAACATTTTTTTTTTTTATTTGACTATATATGAATGCTTGTGTATAAATACACAAACAATACACATATGCTTTCATGCTTTCAATTGTGTAATTTAAGTGATCTAGGTAGCTCTGTTTTGGAAGTTCAGTTCATGCTAGAAATGTGTTTTGGAGTTTGTACGTGCTTTTTGGAGTTTGTACGTGTTTTGTCTCTAGGGGCCACCGCATATATTTATATATAAACATATATAAATAAAACCACTTTTTTTTTTTTACATTAGTAATTCCTTTTGTGCATAATTTTATATTATTGTTAATAATAAATTAATTAAAGCAACAAAACAACCTGAAGAGCCGGTTCAGAGCCGAAAGAGCCGGCTCTTTTTAGTGAGCCGAACAGAAAGAGCCAGTTCTTTAAAAAGAGCGGGAAATCCCATCACTATGGGGAAGGGGGAGGCGAGGCCGAATAACGTTGCGTAGAGACAAAAGTGGATGAAAGACAGGCAAACTTGCGGCTCCACGAGTATAATTACGTAACTTATACTATATCGATATAAACGATATTGTCACATCTCATATCTCGTATAAAAATATATCAATTTTTTTTTTAAACTCGATATATCGCCCAGCCCTACACTGCAATGTACATTAAAGATCTAAAAATTAAAAAGGAACAATATAATAACTGAAGAGGTCTTTTCTCAAAGTTGCTCTTAGATTATTGGTATTGGGTGTGAATGGCATAGCTCTGCCTTTGTATTTAAGAACAAAAGAGAAGGTAAGTGAAGGGAAAGTTTGTTTCAGGTATTGTTAGTTTTGTAAGAGTCACAGATCCATGATTTTAGAGCTTTATCAGATGAAATACTGCACAGTGGTTTACTTGTAAAAGTATTTATTATTCTGCTAAAGTATGCGTGCCTTCATTTATCTAACACGTTCAAACAATGCAGCGCTATGGTTACCAGTGTCGTCTTGGATTTCAGGACCCATTTCATTTTCTGCTTTTTCTGTTAGTTTTGTTTGTTTGTTTGTTTGTTTGTTTGTTTGTTTGTTTGTTTGTTTGTTTTGGGGGGGGGCTGTTGGCTGGGGTCTGCAAACCTCACAACCTGTAAACAGCTGATAAATGGTGGGAATCTGTAAGCTTTCCTGTCTGAAAATCGAGGGGTTTTTTATGTAGTGCACAGTAGGGATGGGTATTGATAAGATTTTCACGATTCCGATTCCATTTTCGATTCTGTTTAACGATTCGATTCTTTATCGATTCTCTTATCGATTCTTTTTAAAAAAGGAGAACACTAAGGTCGAATAGCTTAGAACTTTGTTTTATATCTTCTCTTTGAACAAGATAGAAATTTAGGAGTAACGTGGCCTTACAAACCCAACAGTGAGATCTTAAGAGATCCAGAGCCTACGGCTCTTCAATGGGGTGTCACAGGGTCCCCAGGAAAAAAATTGTAAATGTACAATAATAAAATAAATATTCTTCTGTAACAATAACAAAGTATAACATAAATTATTCTGTAGCAATTACACAAGAATATCCAGTAATGTCCCTGTCTACAATTAAACACATTCACTCAAAATAGGGGCATCTGCTGTGGCAAATGGGTGCAAGCCTTTTACCACAAACTTAGTCACTGCTCGTGACATTCGTCTATCCTGGCCTGAAAGGAGACGCTACCGGTAGACTGCAGCGACAACTGCCAGCATCTGAGCCAGCCAGACTCTGTCTGTCTCTCTCATCATGGTCACCTAAATGCACAGTAATGGCAGGTTTTGTAATAAGGCAGATCGCGCTAACATAATATGCACTGTTGTTGATTATTTACCTGCCGCATTAACGGGAGAGGACGTGCAAACGTTACCGCTGCTGCTGGGTTTCACGAGTCCGGAGCGGAATTAAAAACACGACATTCATTTAAGGTCATCGTGTGTTTTTTGCATATTTGTAGTGTTTCCTCCCTTAAATGAAATATCTACTTTGGAAGTTGCCCCGTTGTCATCCGTTCTCGTAAAGTATAGCCAAACTTTTGAGCCTTTGAGCCGCTTAGGTACCATGTTTCCTGCCAGGTAAATGACGCTCCGCAACGTGGTGACGTCATTCGGGGCGACTGAAATCGATAAGGGAATCGTTTGCAAAAGTGGCAAACAATTCCAAGGAATTGAAACAGATACCCATCCCTAGTGCACAGCGACGTTGGCATGTCAGTCAGTGTTTAAGCATATTTTTTGCAGTACATTGAGTTCATGTAGTTTTGTAGAGTCAACAACAACAAACAGTTGTTCTACATGGAGATGCAGACATGTTGAGATGATAAAAGTTTGTCAGCTGGATTTAACTTTTCTGTTTCTATCAAAGCATTTCTGAATGTGCGAGGCCTTTTATGGTCAGTGCTACAAAGCAATGAATATGACTTTTGAATGATTTTTGCTATTCAGTGAGTTAGTCATTCTTTCATGTATTGATTTTTTAAAATCATATTGGTGAAAATATATTTGCACCTTTTTTCTTTGGCTTTTGATTAAAAAAATTATACTCTAAATCACAACATAGCACTTCTATGTAGGGGTCACTGATGGGTATGATCAAGCCACTAAATGAAGTCGCGTCTTTTTGAAGAGTGGTATTTGTAATGTTTTGGAGGTTGAATGCTGTGCATACGTAAGGTTTTCCTTTGAGGGTGAGAATTGACATTGACGGAGGCTAAGAGAGGGTTTCTGGAATCAGACCGACAGCAGACTGCACACTAGAGATGTTTGTCACAGACAGTGACCAGCTTGTTCACCATTGTCTTACTATTAACACAATCCTGCGACATTTTAACTCAACAAAAAGTGTTTTAAAAAGGGAGCAGCACCAGTATCCAGGCTGTCTGTTGGCTGGCCACGTCTAATATTCTGATCTGTGTGGCACAGAAAAAAAAGTGAAAATGTGAACACACAAGTACAGCCGCACACACACACAGACCAGATAAGATGTTCTTTTGTGCAAAAGTGCCTATTTTCTCCATCTCCTTTAATGGCGTTTCCTCCAGTCTGAAACCTTTTGATTTCATCTGCTTCTCTGGCTGTTTCCACGCCACGTTTGTGCACACATGCAAGTTTAACTCTGTGTGTGTGTTTGTGTGTGTGTGCACATGCATACTTGTCAGGTTGGAGATTGCAGTGTTGATTATGTGTCTGATGTTGTCGACGGAGTGACATCCCTTCTAATGAAATAATGGTCTAGTGCCAGAGTGGTGGAGGATTGCACATTGTAGACCTCAATTATAGACAAGATTTTTTTTCCCTCCTGTCAGGAAAAAAATACAGGTTTTTCTTTCCTTTTAACACAAGTGCTTATAACAAACAAAATGCTAAATAAAGGAGTTACTTTTCAGCCAGACTTGGGTCTAAGTGATTTTTCTTTAGATAATGGATAGAAAGGACACAGAAATGCCTTAATTCACCATCTCTTTAGCCAATCTGATGCCACAAAACAGCTATTGCCCTCACTATGTGCCGAAATCAGCCACAGCAAACTGGTTGTTTTCCAGTCCACACTACACTTATTTTGTTTTTTTTTTCTTTGTTTTTTTCGGTGCTCTTGTAATGTCCCCTCTTTTCTTTGAGATGGATTTTACTCTGCTACATGCATTATCCTGTGAGCCGTGTAATTTATTTTGCACAACAAATGATCTTTTTAAGCGTCCTATTTTCTGCTGTGTCCCTTCTAAAAGCTGCTGTGAAATTAGTATATATTTTCTTCTTTTAAAAAAATCAAAAGTCTTGTTTTGAGGATACTTTATATTTTATCACAAACGGGGAGAAGATTTTCAGATGGTCATTTTCAAAATTGGAAATTGAATAAATAAAAATCAGGTTTGACTACTTTCAATTTCATTATTTTTAATTTTTTGTTAATGACACGGTAAATAGAAATTTCTTGAGAAAGTCGAAGCTCAGGTCCTACAGACAATTCAATTATTATTATTTTTTTAATAGACGGTAAAGTGTCTTCAAACAATCTCAGTATGTAGCTATTGTCACAAATGGTGGCAAAATGTATCAAATCACCATTTGTGACAACAGCCACACACTGAGATTGTACTGCGATCAATATACTGACTCTAATTAATCACTAAATAGTCTTTGGTAATTAATTCAGTTACTGAAAAAGAGCTAGTCAGGTCCCAGTCAGTCATGTAATGCAGCTTTAGTGACGACAACTTTCTCTCTGTCTTTTTCAGGGTGGACCCTATTCCGTATGACACTCCCAAGCCAGCGGGACACACCAGGTTTGTGTGTGTTTCAGACACACACTCGCGTACAGATGGCATCCAGATGCCCTATGGCGATGTGCTGTTGCACATGGGTGACTTCACTGAGCTGGGCCTGCCCTCTGAAGTTAAGAAGTTCAACGACTGGCTAGGTACTGAACTACTTAACCCACATGCTCAGTACAGCTGTTCTAGATCCATGCATTGTTTTTCTCTCTCACACAAACACGTACAAATGCAAAGTCTCTAAAGAGCAGGAGGCAGGGCCTGAAGCATGTTTAACTGTTAACCAGACAACACAATGAACCCCTCCGCCTCCCCTCTGTTTAGCCCCAACTGCTGTGCTAAAGTGTCCAGTTTAACCCCTTTGACCTAACACCCTGGATCAGTTAACCTTTCACCTCTCCCTCTGGCCCCATGCTGTAGGTAAATCTTTAGCTTTCATGTGTGTATGTGTTTTCCAAGTTGTGTGGTTTCAGAACCGTTAGCCAGTGCTTTGTTTGTGGACCCATGAAACCATTTTTGGCCCCATGTTATAGACATGTTTCACTCAGTAGAAGCACACATGCTCCATGCCTGTGCCTCTCACACTCTAAATCAGTAGGTACCACTAACTAGACTGGGCTATAGTACTTCAGGATTTTGAATTATTTTTTTCTTTAGTTTTAACTGTTTGCATTTGTCTGTTGATCAGCCAGAACAGTGTCCTGAAATTACATTTAACCTTTAAGCTTTATGACTGTGTGGCTTACACGTTCACACACCCCCTGGTCTCCCTGGTTCAAGACCAGGAGGGGGCTCAAGCTGAGCAGCTGAAAGAATCTTTAAACTTTGATTGCAGTCCCTGAGCATGTAGAGTGAAGACTGCTGAAGGAAATTGTTTGACGAATTGGAGTCCCTCACAAGCTCTTATGTTCTGAACTGTCGCACAGAGACAATTCACGATGTTGTCAAGCCCTACATAATATTTCTGGCCAGAGGGGTTTAATAAACATGGCCTGCAAAATCAGTTCATCAGCAAAAAAAAAACAACTCACTTTGTGTTCAATCAGCGCATATCGTTGATTTCAGTAGTTTGATCTGTGTGCTGAAAAGTGGACGGAAAATGGAAAATGTTGAACATGTGGCATTGGTGGTGATGTTATTTAACTGTAACGAAAACAACGTTTAATTTTAGAGAATAAACATTGATTTTTTTTTTTTAAAGTTGATTTATGAACCTGTCACGACTTATTTTCATATTTTCAGAGTGGAAACCTTTAGCTTGTAAACCTTTTGAAGTAGTACTCCTCGAAATCTGTGTTTTGAGTTTCAAACACTTTGCCCCCCTGTAGAGTTGAAAGGTGGCTGTCAAAGTTGTGCCTCTCCAAAGATGACAGGGGCTGCAGTCAGTCTGCTTTCACTGCATTTACAGTGGATTCTAGCACTGACCCAATTTTCACAGCCAAATAAAAATCTAGTTTACAGAAACTTCTCAGCCCTTTCCTGCAGCATGATCCACTTCTCCAACACTCTGTATCCACTTTTTAATTCATTTTTAATAGAGTTTGGCTGAAAAGGCATTTTCATTTCACTCCTAATACACAGTCTTGTTGAGTTCACAGCCTACTGCTCTTATACTCCATGTAACATGTAACACATGACTGCAGATACATTGCAAATATTTTTATGGACCAGGGTTACTTTCCTGTCACTGTGTCAGTCCACACTAAGATTTTTTTTTTTACCTTGGTGTATATATATATATATATATATATATATATATATATATATATATATATATATATATATATATATATATATATATATATATATATATATATATACATACATAAAATATTGCTAGACATGATGAAGAGTAGAGGAGAGAGGACTTTCTACACTGAGACGCATCTTAAACAGTTCAAACTACAATGTGAAAGGCTGAATGTGAGTGTTGAAAGTTCAAAACCTGCTGCAAACGTTAAAAGTTGGTCAGAGCTGATAGAACACATTTAAACCTTTAAAGTCTGCATTTTCAGCTTTATGAATTCTGAATGTGATTGGTTGTCAGTCACAGTAGAACGCCCACTTTGCCAGCTTGACTCTTTAAAGTACTCTCAGGTGCTTTGCCCTTAATTACCCTGAAACGCGCGCGCGCATGCGCCCGCGCACACACACACACACACACACACACACACACACACACACACACACACACACACACACACACACACACACACATCATACATGCACTCATACCAAAAAAAAGAACAGACACTAATGCTGGCTTTTACACGTCCCTTTTCTTTCCCCCTTAAACAGCACCTGGCCCCACCAGGAGGTTGTCCATCAACGCAGACAGTCAGTGCGTGTGTGTCTGCGTGTGCAGACGTGGTTGTGCGCTTTGTTCATCCAGAGTGAAAACAGAGATATTGGCCATAATGGGGAATCGATGCAGAGCAAAGTGGAAAATGACTTTGTGTAGTTGGGAGCACCCTGCCTGCTAATGCCTCATAGAAGACTGTGTGTCTGCAGACTATACACCTGGTCCTCCAACTCAAATGACTGATGTAGAGTGGAAGAGGTAGAAAATGGCAATGGGGTAGTCTAGCTGCTTGTTGGAAAAAACCTTTAAATAAATGAATTTAGTTTTCGGCATCGTTACACTTTTACATAATTAAATTTAAAATGGAAACTATTTGATTGTGCTGTATTATTTTTTCTTTTTTTAATCATATTTATCATTTGCTCTTCAGATGACACACAGGTCTCTGCAGCCTCCACAATGAGAGAAATGTAGTTTATTTATCTTGTGGCTCTTTCATTTCTGCTGTTAGCTTTACATGGCTAACAGCTTCGAATGAATGTGAACCAAGTACTTGTCAAAGGTTTGATATTGGCTTAAAGGTCACCTTTGGACCTTGTTGATGTAGCAGAGTTTCAGAGAGTGAAAGTGAGACCAGGAGACTAGACCGTCTTTTACATTTGTCAGGCACAGCAGTTCAGTAATTGTTTTCAGTGTTTCTCAGGGTGAACGATCCAGATTAAAATGTATGGAATGTTTGCCAGGTCAACACAGTTGCGTAACACAGTTTAATTATTGGGCAGAAGCGGCGTCCTGCAGGTAGGTATCTTAATGGTACAAAGCATTATTGAAGCTGAAACTGGGGAAAAACAGAGGTCTCATCAGATAAATCTGAACAGATTTTCTGTGATGGAGGAGGAATTTGTTGTAGGTGTGCAGCTTTTTTTTTTTTTTTTTTTTTTTTTTTTTGGAAAAGTCTGTGCCGCCTCATCTATCTGCTCCTCTCACACTACAGAGGAGACAGCAGTTTGTCCGGGCCATCGACTGCTGTTTGGCCTCTTGGAGGAGATCATTGGAGATCGATGCTGAGAAGCAAGATCTCCCTGACCCGGACTGTCTGATGGCTGAGCATTGACTCTGATCTCCTACTTTAAGCTGCTCCCAAGCTGCTCTGTAGTGTGTGTGTGTGTGTGTGTGTGTGTGTGTGTGCGCGCGCATTTGTGTGGGTAAAGAATAAATCATTTGGCCCAACTTAAAAACGTACAATCACCTCAATTACCTAATCAAGCTGCAAATAAACAAACAAAAAAACCGAAACCTCTCCAGTTTTTCTCAGTTGTGCTTTTTCCCCCCTGCTAAACAGCATTTGAGGTCATCATCTTAGAGATGTAAAATATCCACATTTTACGCCTCCAGCACACACATAGCATCATTAGCATTCATTAATGTTTTTTTCCCTCCAACGATCACAGGATAAATGCTTTCATTTGTTTGTTTTTTTGTGTTTGGTTTCTTTGCTCTGTTTTGTTCTCTACCAATGGTGGAGATTCAAAGAGAACCCAGTGAAAATCAATAAGGAATCGAATTGATAAGTCATATTGCTAATGCAATTCGAATCGCTAAATTCTTCTTCATTCCCATCCCTACTCATGCACCTCTTTATTTTATTTTATTATTATTTTTTTTTTTTTAATTTGTAGGAATTTCAAAGACACTTCTTTCACCTTGTCATTATAGGATATTGTGTGTAGGATTTTGTGGTGAAAACTGAATTTAATCCATTTTGGAATAAGGTTGTAACATGACGCTGTGTGGAACGAGTGAACCACAGTGAATTCTTTCCATATAGACTGTATCTACGAGTAGGTCAGCGAGGCTATAGTTAGGACAAGCTCCACTGCAATCAGACACTGGGGTTCAATGATGTCAGTCCATTGTTTGTTTTCTAGTAATTAACAGTTGCTGGGAAGCATTTGATGCTGGATTGTCATCATCTCTATTCACTATTTTCTCTTCTCCATGTCTTACCTCACTGACTACACACTGCTCTACCCTCCAGCTCTCTCACACACACACACACACACACACACACACACACACACACACACACACACACACACACACACACACACACACGGTGACAGTTGAAGAGACAAACTATGAAAGGGACTAGCATGATCAAAAATGACTAAATTCATCTCAAAATATATGGAAGTAAGTAGGTAAATAATGTTAATGAGGTCGGTGGGTTTTATATATCTTTTTCCTTTGGCTTCTTAGTAGGAAGGCAGAACACTGGAGTGTATTCTTGCCGGTCATGTTTACTGACATAGGCCAACTCTGAGCTGAAACCCTGATATTTAAATATCTAGATACTGACTAATAAGTGAATGTTTGTTTTGTTAAATAGGGGTATATTTTGTTTCGGCTCTAATTAAAATAGGTTTTTAAATAAAATTGCATAGCTTGATTACTCTGCATGTCTTAAGGGATGAATTTATAGAAACAGACAAAAGGATGATTTATTAAACTCCTATTCAACCCTGGCAAAGTGTGTATTTTTAGTGTTGCACTGTGGAAAACACTTTCTAAATGAAATGTTTTTAATGTGCAGATGTCGTCTTAAATGTCTCGTCTGCCTCTTTGAGAGGTATGACAAAACATTTCAGTGCTTCGTTTTCTTCAGAGTTTTGTTTTGATCTTTGTACTCTCCTTCATACCTCTGGCTGTCGGTGAAGAATGAAAAATAAATCCAGGTGTATCACAGCATCAGGACTCTGTTAGATGTATCACGGTAGCAATAAAAAGCAGTAGAAATTCCCAGTGGAGTAATGGAGACGGAGTTTGGTGGTAATTATGTTTTCCCCAGATTTTCCCTGCCTGGTGTCGGATGATTCGCTTTGGGTTTTGTGTGAGCGTACAAATGGATGCGTGATCCAGTTAGAGTGCTGGGGGACTGAGAGACGGTGCTCTCATTTAAGTTTACACTGGAATTTATGATCCCGAGATGCATCGAGAGCTAATTTAGAGCAGTGGGAATGAAACCTATAGACCGGGGAGCCATGATTCTTTCATTTCCAGTATTAGAGAACACACACACTCTTTTCCAGACATGCACGCACACACACACACACACACACACACACACACACACACACACACACACAGACACTTGAGCTGGATGTGGCAGACTTTTTGTTTGTCTTGAGCTGATGTCTTTTGATTGAATTTTTATTCTCTTGCATTCACTTTCTATTAGTTTTAGTTCCAGTTTTGGTCTTTGCCTCTGCAGAAATTGAGCAATATGCTCAATTTTTTTTTTCTTCCACTTTCCGTTATGAATCCAAACCAATTTTAGTCAATAAATACTCTTTATTGGACTTTTTATTCAGCATTTTATTCAATTTATCCTCTTCGCTTGCATCACAGCATTCCTCTATAAATGGCAACACTTAAAACAAAGCACAGAAAAGCATTTTACACAAAACCGGGATCACCTACCTTCCTGTCAAACTCCATTTTTATAGATGGATGTAGACATCTCACTTATAAAACTGTAATAGCACTGTAGTGTTACACACACTGAATTTCTACCATTTTTGTTACTGAGCATGTTTAGCAGATCTCCTAAAGTCAGCTTAAACCTGCTTGAATACAAACCTCTGTCTTCATCTGGACAACCAAGGGATGCTGGCTGCACAATCATCCGTTTAGTGTCATTTTTGTGTGTGTTTCATCTCATATTTAGACTGTGTAACATCTGCAATTACACATCTCCTTTTCTTTTGAAGTTCCATATATTAACGTTCACAGCTTGTTAAATTGTGTATGCATTATGAAACAAAAACCAGACTCGTACCTTGTTGCAGAAGGCCACTACAGTACCAGGTATGAACAGTCACTCTTTGACAGAACTATATGGCATGACAGCCAGCAAGTGTGGCAGCGTGTGTTAAGAAATGTACTTAAGTAATCAGGATGAATTCATTAGCATACCAACAAGTCAGTATTCATTTTATCCAAACCTTCCCACTAAAGTAGATCCAATACCTGACAGAATGCGCTTGGAAATGATTGAAAATTAATCTGGAAGGATGTTAATAATTGATTTATAATTTGTATAATTTGTTAAGCAGAAATGCCAAACATGCATTAGCTTAGACTCGCACGTCTGCTTTTTTTTTTATTTGATACTGAGCATAAAATGTTTGGATTTTGGAGGTTGGTGTAACTAAACAATGAAACTTGTTGAAAGACTTTTTGGCTAAAGAAACATTGTCTAACATTTTGTAGACCAAACAGTTTTTAGATAATTCAAGAAAATCCCAGGAGGTTAATCTGTTATTTTAAAACAAAAATCATTAGCTGTGGTCAGATTGTGTGTTTTAACAGTTGTGTTTGGGGGCGGCAGAGTACTACCGCTCCCTCAGAGCTCATTCTTCTCATGGCTTTTTCTCAACTGACTATACAAAATGAGCCTGCATATTAGTCTATACATATTCCGCAGGGCATTCAAGAAGACAAAGGAAGGAGGACTGGAGCAAGAGCACCAGGAAGCCTAAAACACAGAATCCAGGAGGGGGGGGGGGAAGAGAAATATAGAGAGTGAGTCGAAGGGTGATGAAGGCCAGGCCCTTTTGTTGAGTGCTCAGTCGGCTGGAATAAAGTAGTAAGTCAGTTTCTTGATGGCGAAGGGGTACCAGGACAAATCACCTCGACAGAGGAGAGCGAAAAGGGCACAGCAGAAGTTGAAAGATGAGGGGATGAGAATTGTAATAGATGTTCTTCGCTATTTAGTTCAGGTTCATGCCTTTTCCAGCTGCCTGGCATCTACAGAGATAGACGGTAGTCTGTTGGGGTCAAACTGAGCCGTCAGCTGTGGTTGTAACCTCTTTGACTGTCTGAATTGAGGGTATTTTTCCCTCCAATTATCTGAGTTTCTTTCCAGCCCTGATCTGTACTCAGGGTTAGGTATACAGGGAGCGATTGAGGGAGTGTATTCTTTATATACAAACTATTGGGATAAACTGCTGTTTCTGTAGAGAGGGAGTAGGTGGAAAATACATACAGCTACTGTGTGATTTTTATAAAATGCTGTTCAGCCTTAAACTGCTCGATATAGATAAATTAACAGCCTTTAAAAAAACTGCTAAATCTGATTTGACTCAGAACACCTTATTCGATCTAGGGACTGGAGGGCAAACTCTAAGGCAGGGTACACAAATAACGTGCCAAGCCTTGGTGTATGCCATGTTTGTATAACTCCCATGAATTAAAAAAAAAAATTTGGTCAAAAGAAAAAAGGTTTAAACTTTTCTCAGTTTAAGTGAACTTTTTTAATGTTTCTTTCATTTCTCATTGATTTAATATTGCAGAGGGGCACTAGGAGAGCAGCAAAGCTAGTTTTAAAGAAAGTGATCCAGATCAGCATCAAAAGTTAATGAGTTCTCGCTTTGTTTGGCCTCCACCTCTCCTGCAAGTTTCTCGAAACTTGGTTTAGTGGTTTGTGTATAAACCTTGATGTTTCTCAGCCTCTGCTTTGGCAGAAGAATAATATTAAGGCTGAATCACGTATTGTGCTCATAACAGATCTGCAACTGAAGGACACAGGATATTAAAGCCTTTGACAAAGATCTGTACAGAAACGCACAACAAATCAATTTCAAAGGATCAGATCAATTTAAATGTTATCCATACTCTGACCTTTAGGTCTCTTTAAGTTTTTACTTTTGACACTATAATGCTGTCGACCAGTGATGTTAGAGGATGAGAGGCTCTCTTTAGATTGCATCTACAGGAATAAAAAGACTAAGGTCATTATTAGAGTTTTAGCTCTAACGTCCAACTTGCTATAATAAGCAAAACTCTGAGAGATCTATCTCACTATTTCTTAATTTTTTTGGTCAAAAATATACCACAAAAGTCCCATATCACTACACTTAGTGTTTCGGAAGTGCTAAAAATGTCTGAGGAAGGCAGTCTTGCCTATCGAGCCCCCGAAAACAATTCCAACCAGAGCTTAGTGTGTAGATTTATGTGTGGATTTGGGACTTCAGCTCACCATCCTCTCCCTGGCTTCTCTTCTATCTTCTAGGTGGCCTACCGTATGAGTTTAAGGTAGTAATCGCGGGGAACCATGAGCTGACCTTCGATAAGGACTTTATGGCTGAGCTGGTCAAGCAGGATTACTACCGATTCCCCTCAGTGTCGAAGCTCAAACCAGAGGACTTTGACAATGTCCAGTCGCTGCTCACAAACTGTGTGTACCTGCAGGACTCAGACGTCACCATAAAGGGATTCCGGATATACGGGACACCATGGTAAGAGTGCCACCTGTTTACTTGTTTTTTTTTTTTAATGACTAAAACTGCTCTCCTCACTGTCTGCCCAGCATAACCGCTGAGTCACGTTTCTGTCTCATCGTGCTGTGGATCCCTGAGGTGACAGTATGCCTTCTCCAAGTCTGTCAGTTTCTGGCTGCTTTCCAGCTACTCGCTGCAGTAACTCTGTAGTCTGCTGCACGCTCACAGCAAGGGACCTCTCGTACATGCAGAGCGTTATTCCCAGAACGCACATTCCTTTATGAGCTCAGGACCTTCGCCTGCACCTCGTGCTTATGTTACACCGGTGTTTTGACACAGGGTTAAGTGATACGTGTGGTACCAGGACGCTGTGAATAGCCTCTCAGGTGTGGGAGTAATGCTGGAAGGGGAGCACGTTGGGTACGGAGATGGTGTGAGAGGCGTTCATTCAGCAGACGACTGCAGAGGGGAGTTCTTCTTACAGTGAGAAGTGTGTGCGCAAAGAGTTGAGGATGAAGAAAACTCTCCTGAGATTACTGCTGAATCTACTGTTGTACTTAGTAGTAGCATTACACTGTCCCGTATTTTTTTTTTAATAAATATTCATATAAAGCATGGATTTTTGCACCATGGAAGTAGAAATCCACACCAGATAAGGATTTGTTATGTGCGTGTTTTATTTTAATACTTATATTTCATATTTTTAAAGAATGCTATCATCCATTCGCTAATTGATTTTAAGAATTTATAGTTCTCTGGAGGAGATCTTTTAGGAAGGTGAAACTTAAAACACACACACCATACATAAAACCTGATTAAGCCGAATGGTAAAGCAAATATATTTAATATATGCTATATTAAATGTACATCTATATGAAAGCAGCCCCATAACGTACAACCTGCAGTAAATCTAACCATCGGTCATCTCTGCTTAAAACATCGCCACACTCATCCACCCTTGAGTTATTTTTTCAGTGATTCACTCCATAGAAATGTCCATATGTGTCTGTATCTGTTAATCTGATAATTAACTAATTATTTTAGTCTTAAATTAAAACAAATTATCAAATTAAATCTAATGAATCCCAGAAGCTGCAGTTTTGTCCTGGTGATCTTGGACCACTGCTCCTTCTTTGCCAGTATCCTGTGTCTTAAGGTCCTTTTTATTGAGCTATCTGATCCATTTGCCTTTGCTTGATAAGCCAAATAGAAAGAAACCTCTGTAGCTCAGTGTGAGCTGCTGTCATCTCCCAGTATCTGAACAGTCTTGCAGTCTGACCTTGGCCCGCCTGCACTGCAGCTGTGTGTCTTGCTGTGTGACAGTTTAGGCTGGAGCTTTCCCCGTCCTGCTGTGACTGTCTCTGCTCTCTGCACAGCAGACCTAAAATAACTATTGAGGTCACACGTTCATCCTTTAGCGGCTATAATTAGCAGGTTTGCAGCCTGGCTTCAGAAGTGGCAGAGGAGAGTGGCAGGGAAGAGGCGGGGGCAAAACGCAGCATTCCTCAGACATCACAGGAGCAGGAAGATGAGATTACACTCTTTTTTTTTTTCTCCCCTCCGTCCTTCCTCTATTCCATCCCTCTGTTTGAAAGGGGAAGGATGCTACCCCTCCCCTTCTCCCTGGTGGGTGTTTAGTGTGAGGCCTGGTAAATGTCTGTTGTGACAGCTGGGGGTCTCGTGAGAGGCCGAGTGGACAGCTTGGCCCCCCCCCCCCACACCTACTCCTGCTCAGCTTCCTCAACTCCTTCACACCCATATGCCACCGTGGCCTGAGGTCTGGACTCCTTGTCCAGTGTGAGGTCTCACTTAGCCCTGCAGTGACCCCTCACTTCATCAACAGCTCGCCATCTCGCCGCCTGGGTGGCCGAGCCCCTCCGAGCCTTCAGCGGTCTGCTGCTACAGGCCGGGACCCGACAGCATCACTCAGGAAATGTAGCGTGTAACAACCACCTGATAAATGCGGCTCGGGGTTCAGTCGTCCTCTAAGCTGCTGCTGCTGCTACTGCTTTAAAAGCAAGTTGATTATGTTTACGTGAGTGAAAACCTGATGTGAAATGAATATTCAAACCTGAACATCCATCAAAGCAGTCAGAGCCACAATAAAGATCTTTGCAAAGAAAATGGTTTTTTTTTTCTAAATGTCCTGTTCAGGTTGTTACAGAGTAAAAAGCTGAAGGTGCACAAGCAATTTGAAAGTACTCACTGTAAAGAAATTAACACTGTGCTTCTGGCTCTCTTCCGCAACCTTCCTTCACACCCAACCATTTTCAGCAGCTAGCTGCCCTCCCTAAACCACCTCCTGCTTTAACGGGTTTCTTCTTGTTAAAAGGGAGTTTTTCCTTCCCACTGTTGCCAAGTGGGTTGTCTCGATTGTTGGTTTTTCTCTGTATTATTCCAATCTTTAATTTGCATAAAAAAGGTCCTTTAGGCAACTGTTGTTGTAGTTTGGCCCTATACAAATAAAACAGAATTGAATTGAAGTGCTATTTATCAATCTTTATTTGTCACTATTTTCCAGATTTTAGATAATTACATGTCTGAGCAGTGAACATTTTCTACCACTGCAGGTTGTCCTTGTATTGTCTGAACTAACCTCTCCAGTTTTGGGTGGTTTAACCAGAGAAATTGTTTTAATGAGCATCTGTTTTCATTCATTTTCTTAACTCATTCACTGCCATTGACGTCTATAGCCGTCAATTGCAGTGAATGAGTCAATGGGTTTAACTCATTCACTGCCAATGGCTGGCAGTGAATGAGTTAAATGTCCCTGAAAATACAGTTTGTGGTGTGTGTGTGTGTGTGTGTGTGTGTGTGTGTGTGTGTGTGTGTGTGTGTGTGTGTGTGTGTGTGTGTGTGTGTGTGTGTGTGTGGCAACTTTTAGTCTCATGATAAATGCCACTAGCCTTTTTCAGAAAATCATGCCTTTTAGATATTGCAGTTTTCCCATATATGTTAATAAATAGTTCATTTGTTCATATCCCCAGTGACCTATTTTAAAAACACGTGAAATGTAATAATAATAATTATTATTATTATTGCTGCAGCAGCCTTGTCTAGTTAAAATATATGTATTGTTAACGACGGGTACAAAAAATGATCGAAAGGCAGTCTGGATGTTTCTTGTGATTTGAACTTCTGTTTTCAAAAGCTTGTTTGCTCCGAGAAGAAAAACCTGATTTTTAGTTTTTGAGTCCACTTACCACTCTCTGCATGTAAGATGAAAGAGCTGATTGTTTTCACTTTGAAGGCCTGGCCTGAAAGGAGACGCTACCGGTAGACTGCAGCGACAACTGCCAGCGAGCGCCAGCCAGACTCTGTCTTTCTCTCTCATCATGGTCACCTAAATGCACAGTAATGGCAGGTTTTGTAATAAGTCTGGGTTGAGATTCACAAGTCCGGAGCGGAATTAAAAACACGACATTCATTTAAGGTTATCACGTGTTTTGTGAGCAAATGCTTTTGCATATTCGTAGTGTTTCCTCCCTTAAATGAAATATCTACTTTACAGTATTGCAAGTTGCCCTGTTGTCATCCGTTCTCGTAAAGTATAGCCAAACTTTTGAGCGTTTGAGCCGCCATGTTTCCTGCCAGGTAAATGACGCTCTGCAACATGGTGACGTCATTCGGGGCGACTGGAATCGATAAGGGAATCGTTTGCAAAAATGGCAAACAATTCCAAGGAATTGAAACAGTGGGAACCGGTTCTCAACAAGAACTGGGTTTTGATACCCATCCCTACTTAATATTTACTATACAGTAATGGACTTCTATACATTTTACATCAGATTAAAACTTTCAGTGTAAGATTCAGATAATTATTTATTAAAAGCTAGACATTTTAAATGAGAATAAGAAAGAAAAGTATGTCTTTGTGCCCCCTTTTCCTGTTAATGCCCCCCTGGCTAAACTTTGCTAGAGCCGCCCCTGCACAGTTACCATGGCTGGTAACTGTGCAGGTCTTATTCATGAAAATGAGATTCTACGACAGCATAATCCGTTTTCTATTTGTCTGCAGCAGGTCATTAGGTTTCCATTTGCAGTGAAAATATTTGGATCAATGACTGAAGAGCAGCTATCTGTTTTTTAATTAAGTAATATTCCCACACAAATGGATTCAAGTTTCTAATCTCAAACTGAGAAGTAAAGTTTGTTCTGAACTCAGCTCTTCAGGGATAAAGGTGGATTTGAAAAAGGTCGAGCTTCACCACTGACATAGCTTTGTGGTTGCTTAATTATGGGGTAAATTTTTGCTGGCAACTTGGATCGGTCAATTAATTCCGCTAGAGTATCTGAAAACCAGCTATGAAGGAAAAAATGCCCCAGATTTTTGATGTGTCTCCCGTGCTGCTCGTTTTATTAGTGAGGGGGGAAAAAATGTATTGAGAGATGAGCAGAGATGCAAACTCCTCGCTATCATGCAGCTCCAAAGAGAAGTGAACTCTCTGTGAACTGTTATTTTTCCCACTGATATTCTGAGATCACCCCCCTCACTCTGCCTCTGATTGACTCTGACATCAAGTTTTTTTGTTTTTTTTTACTTTTACCATCTCACGTACTCCTAACCCCTACAGGTGAAAATCATTATTAATAGTTATAGTTGATGTGTGTTGGTTAACTAGCTGTAGGAGTTTGGGAGGTAAATTTGTAACATAAGTCTGTGCTTTACTGAGAGGCTATAACATCTTGGCCTTCTGCAAGCTCTGTGATTTTTAGAACCACTGTACAGGTTTTATGTACTTCATAGTATTTACAAGTCAGCATGTAAAGCAGAGGTATTTAAATTCTGCCCTTAGACCCTGTCGGCCTTTTTCTAGCCACAAACCTTTCTTAGCTTTTCTTCCTCACTTCGGTTTCTTTACCGGACTTATTTTAGAATGAAAGATTTAAAGATTGAGCTATGAATTATAATTCATTCAATCCTTTTATTTCATTTTATCAGTATTTAGTTATAAAATTAAGTTTCTCTTCCCTTCTTGACACCATTTCAGTAAAGTCAAAAGAAACTGGCTGGCCTTCATAAAGTTGAATTGATCCTTAATCTAAGAACTCCTTCCTGCCATTCTCCTCCCCTAAACAAAACTCTGTAGTATTTGCTGCACATGTCTTTTATGCGAGAGAGAAAAAAAAGTTGACCAGAAAAATCTACAAAATAAATTCTTTGGGTTTTTTTGCTGTCCTGTGGGTTGAACTATTTCCACTTGTGGCTGAATTAAGGGTTTGAATTACAGTAACCTCCTTGAGAACAACGAAATGCAGCTCCTGAAACATGAAAAGGAAGATGGTGAATAAATGTTGTACAAATGTCTTCTATAAGAAAAGATCCTTGAGCTTTCAATGGCAAAGAAAAAGGGGGTGATGTATGGAAGCGATTAGCAAGAGGTTACACAAAACATTTCTTGTGAAAGTGCTCTTTCTTTGTCGTTTGAGCTCCTGATTATTATTTTGTAAATTGGCCTTTGAAATGATCACACCTGCACTTTCCTGGGTGACATCTACTTGCTGATTGTTCGGTTCAGCTGGAAATCAAAGCAGCAGCTCCTCGCAGTGGAGAAGCTGAAACCAGGAACAGTTTGAATTGTTTGATTAAAAGATTAGCTTTGGTGATTCTTTAGTCGTCAACGTCCTTTCTGTTATTTTTTGTCAACCATTTGCATTTTGATATCCGCTCTATGAATGCAACTTCTGTGTTACAAAGGACAAAATGTTGTCAGCGGATGCCCACGTGTCCGTTACAGTGTGTTCTAAAACAAACATGTTCCACCTCTTTCCTGTCGTTATCAGAAGCTAATTTTATTTGACTTGGTAAACACTCTAATGCCTCGTGGCTGCCGGTGCTGCGTTCGGAACATTTTGAGTAAAGCCGTGCTCGGGCCCGGTTCACTCCTGTTTGGAAAAGAGAGGTGATTGGAGTGAAAGCAGTGTACTGTGAAAGACACACAACTCGCACTGTTTAATGACAGATGCTTAACAGACCGAATAGCTAAGCCTCCCCTCCTCGTATGTGCACACTGTGGAAGGATGAGCGGGCTTCTGCACCTTGTCAATCAAAACTCTTTAAGAGCAGCTGAAGGTCTCGTGGAGCTGGACAGTTTGGGATTTTCTTCAGATGAGGTGTTTATGCTCCGGGAAAAAAATATTTTAACTAAACAGAAAGTTGTTGAGTTTCAGAATTTGCTTTATATTAATCTACTTTTTAAATACCAACATCATTTCCATTTTTCTGGCCTCTCTAAACGGTATAAAAGTAAAGTCCCGTTCCTGCAGTCTTGCGGATTTTGCTTTAGGTTTAAAAACTTGAAATGCTAAGATCTGCGCTGAGACACTGAAGAGCAAAGACTTTGATTCTGCCTTTTACCAACTACAGATCAGGCGTTATATTTGGACAACTTTTAAAGTATGAACAGGGTCTTTTCTCTGTGTGAGATATAATTGAATAATTTAGCGCCATTAAAATATGTGGCTCTGAAATCTTGGCGACATTGTAGCTACTTACAAACTAAGCCTTCTTGTCGGACGCTCTGTTCCTTCAGAGGTCAGCACTGTCATCAAATGGAGCTTTTCAGCTGCTATAAAATGTCCTTGCTCACTCTGAAATATTCCGAGTGACTTGTTTTTTCCAGGTTTTTTTTTTTTGACTGTTTGCTGTATTGTTTTGGGTTCTGTCAGTGTTTGTCAGGCTAAACAAGCTGTTTAAACATAATGTTGTAGCGGTAGTTTTTGTTTTAAATTAGAAATGGATCGTCTTCATGCACCGCGTGATCAGCGCACACATTGGTAGAGGGGTGGGTCGTGCATTCAGACTCTGATAAGCTCTGCTCGCTGTAGAGACAGGCCTGTTTTGTGATTCTGGACTTGACCACAACTTAACTCTTTGGCTGAAGGTTAAACTGTTAGTTATCCTTGTGTTCTCTCTCCTTTATCCTCCCAGCCCTCCTCCTTCTGCCATCCACTTTAGAGTGACTAGGTTTCTCCTACTTTTCAAATCTGCCCCCCACCCCCCCCCCCGTTTTTTTTTCTTTTTCTCTTAATCTTGTTCCTTTTTTTCATTTCTCCTCTGTTCTATTTCATTTTCCCTTTTCTTCATTCTCCCATTGTCGGTCTTCTCAGCACTTATTCTGTTAACCAGCGAAATCGCAATCAAGGTTTGCTTGGTATGTTCAGTAGCAAATCAGTGTGTGCCAAGTGTGTGCCTCCCAGAGGTGGCAGATTAAATCCGACTGCCCTCATTTGACTCTCTGATGCACACCTCAGGGAAACCTGGAGGGCCAAATGCAGATTTGTCATTTGCAGATTTTAGCTGTATTCATGTATTCATTTTTCACTGTAAAGGTCAGCCGTGTGTGTGTGTGCGCGTGCATGTTCCTCTGAAGTCATTTTTGCCTCCTCTCCCCATCTCCCCAGATAGATACTCTATACAAACACCCTGACCACATACTTTTGTCTGCATTTGATCCAAAGCTTTTTACTTTTTACTGCAAATCGTTATGCTACAGATTACATGTTAAACAATACTGTGTTACTTGACTTTGTTTTAAGAGAGAGCCTTTCTAACAACAGTTTGGTTTCTATCCACCTCTTTTTATGCACACCTTGATCCGTCCTCATCTGCTTATCTAATGCAAGGCCACAGAGGGGCTGGAGCCTGTCCCAGCTGTCGTAGGGCAAGAGGCAGGTTATTACAATCTTTAATTGGTCCTTAAACCAAAAAGAAGGCTGAAAATCTGAAAATAAAAATGCATGTTAGCTTAATTCGGTGATTCTAAATTGGCTGTAGTTGTGAATGTGTGTGCACATGGGTTGTCTGTCTTGTCTGTGTTAGCCCTGAGATAGATTAGCGGCCTGTGCAGGATGTGCTTGGTAGCTAGGATAGGTTACAGCCGTGCCAGGTTACAGTATAGCAAAACTGCACAGTGGATTTATTTATATCAACTAAATAACTACAGCACATCAACCGAAATGTGTCAGCAGTATCAACTTTACTTTGGACTTTGATCCTAAAGTCCTACATATACCACAGTTCCCTCGCAGTGTGACGCTGAATTCTCCATTTAACTTTTATGTCTTCTTTTTGTCGAACTAGCTTTTCCTTCTTAGGCCCAAATCCATCCTTATCGGTTGGGGAGGTCGTTATGGGCCAAATATGCAATGTTAAGGATTTCATCATTTCTATTAACAGCATACACTAATTGGCACTTAAAAAACTAGAGTCATGTTTCTCTTTTCTCTCTTTACAACAATTTCCTCACAGTTACGCAGTTATTTCCAAACTTTAGTAAGGTGAGTGGAGGCAGTTTTAACTTGCGCTATTTTCATTTGTCCACGTCAACAAGATCTGGCATTTGTGTTGGCTGCTTTTAGCTTAATCACCCCTAAGTCACCTCTCTGTTGGCGCCAGCCTCTGTTAGTTTTTGTTGGCCGTCTGCCCACCACATACACACAAAAAAACACGCACGCACACACATGTGGTGACACACTATTTTACCTGTCAGAGTGAGAACACATCTCCAATGAGGCAATGGGCCCTGATAAATGTCCGTCACCAAAAAGTCAAGGGCTTCACAGCCGTTCTGCCCTCTTTCTTTTACTCTGCAGAGACCTCACTCAGTGAAACTTTCTGAACCTGACGCGTCACATTATGCTCAAACCACGCAGTGGTAACAGCAATTTAAACACTTCATCTCTGTGTAAATGCATGCCAATGGCTTTGGTAATTTTTTATCCAGAAATTCTTGTAATGTCATAGAAAACAAATGGATGGAAGCAATATGTCTTAGAAAATTAATGTACAGCTGTTTGATAAACTACCTCATAAATTAAAATGCAAATCATTCTCTTCTCAGATTTCCATGAAAAAAAAAATAACTTAGCTACTAATCTCAGTAGCTAACCCCTCTCACAATGGGTTAAAACAAGTAATGTGAATATAGAATAAGACTGTCGGAACCAGCAACCTATGAACATAAACTCACGGTAACAGTCTAATACTTACCAGGGTTTAAAGACATTTTATCTTTAATTTTAAAGAGTTTAACCCATTCAATCCCTGTTGCAAAAGCCCTCTTTGTCTTTTTAGCATCTAAAGCAATTCATCAGATTTGACTTCAGTCTCAAGACTCTGATTCTTATAGTCATGCTCTTAGTTTCCCTTTTACTGAAGTGGAGCGATTCATTTATTCTTTTTTTTTAAATTATTATTATATTAAAGCCTATACATTCTGTTAGTACTAAATTCCTTCTGAAGTTTACATTTAGTGTAGTGCAAAAAGTTTACATAGAGTTAAAAATTAGGTGACCATCTGAAACTGAACTATACCGACAACTTTTATATCTAAGGATCTAAAAAATCATAAATTTTTACCCAGACTACAGACTTCCAAGTGTCCCATTAATTACTGCAATATTTCAGCTCATTAATGAGCTAATGATTTATTGATGTTCAAATGGTGCCACCTTAGCTTAATGGCGCATAAAACAGAAATCATCAAGCATCTGTTAGCTGGGCTCTATTGTGGTGGATGCGCCTGCTGTATGTGCGCACCCATGGGTGCTACTACAGCTGCAGAGTTACAGAGATGCAGACTGTGTGGAGCCTCCTGCAGCTGGTGTTGGAGGCAGGATGGGGGCATCCAGGTTAGCAGCTGTGTAAAGTGTTTCCAGTGTGTGCGTCAGAAGAGTGAGTGAGAGGGTCACTCTCCACATTATAATGGCTTCTAGTGTTTCCTTCCAAATCACTCACAATATACATACACATGCAGGCACGTATATTTGTCAAATGGGCATTATGCAACAAGAACATCAAAAGTAAAATGTGTAGTGTACTAGGGGAAAAAAGTACAACTGTAGTGCACATCCTCACAGCGGTGTGTTAATACAGGCCGACTAAGTGTTTTACGTCTCTCTGACTGCTTCTGGTTGCACCTCCCATCCCCAGCCCAAGGTGAGCCCCCAATATGTCAGAAGGAGAGTGATGGGTCTTTGCAGTCGTTTAATAAAGCTCTCCTCCATGGCCTCATGCGTATCAGTCAGCGGCTGGCCAGGCAGAGGTCTTCCACGCAGCGGCCGGCCGCTCCATCATACACTCGCAGGCCTGGATAAAGGCTGACACAGCCAAAATCCTGCTCTGGATCTCTGGGCTAAAGTGCAAGATTCACTTGGAAAAAGAAAAGATAATCCATTTACTCTGGCTTTCAATCTTGTCAGCTTGTTAAGTTTCAAGTTTGCAGAAATAAGATCAAGTTTTTGTTTGCAGTGAAATCACAATGAATTTCATTCCAGGTGACAGCTGTTTTACTTTAACATGGCATAACTTAAATCTGCTCCATGAAAACGCTGGCACGGCTGCCAGATTCGGTGTAGAGGTTTACAGTTTTTCAAGAAGAAACACTTAGACATTTATCTAGTGTCATATCAGAATCTCCCAACGGGGACAACAAGAAGCCCGGCTGTCTCCATCTGCTTTGATCCAGCCCATTTCGTATCCAGACGCTGTGGGAATTGTGGTGACGTTTTCTTGACACTTGTGGTGGATCCAATAAAAGACACATTAGTCATTTAGTTTGGTATCGATTTAGAAGCCTCTCCGGACATCAGGTTTTGGTTTGTATTGACTGATTGTTTTTGTTATTTTGGATTGAAGCTGTTCTGTGTGTCTCTGGTTGTAGGATTTCTGTTTTCATCAGAAAATCAGTTCTGTTAGAAATGAAAAAATATAAAGTTAATGCATAATAAACCAAAGTTGCCCTTGATTTTGATATTTAGTGTCACATTTTCCCTCCTTTTCTCCAAGGATGATGAATAATTTCAAACGTTTGCTCTGTTTATGTTAGCGGTACAGTCTTGAGTTAGCTGTAAAGCGGGCAAAAAAAAAAGTGTTCTGTGTATGAAACTAATAATTTTATATTTTGCTGAGCCAAAGCTGTGTTTCGTCTCTCATGGTGTAGCAGACTGTTGGTGCTGCTGAGGTCAGGTTGCTGTTGGTAGTGTGGACAGGCTCTGGTTGCAGAATGCGCAGAGCCTGTGGCTGGAAGGTAATTGTTCCTGACGGTTTGCTGGTGTGTGTGTTTTTTCAGAAAGTGTGATAGCTCGGTCCACACTATCCGAGATGGCAGTGACCTCATCCCTGGGATAGAAACTTCCTCCTCTTCTTAAATTTGTGAAGCCAAACTTAAGGAAAATAATGCATCTAAAATGTACCTGAAATATAGAACACAGTCTCTACTTAAAAAAATGACATCAATCCGCAGAACTGCCTGCTATGAGTCACCTGGCTCTTTTCACCTAATATGGTTTCCATCTTTTATGTGGAAGCCCTTGATTTTTTGCACAAGGGTGAGAAATGCCATCCATCTGTGGCTGTGAGACACTTAACAGGAGGTGAAGAGGAGATGCATCTCATCTTAAGCTAAATTTGGTTGCGTTGACAGAGATTGATGTGTTTCTTGGACTCATTTTCATTTTGTCTGTCTTTCTGATCTTTAATAAAAATATAACCTACCAAAAGAAAAGTTTGCATCCTATATAAATATATCCATTTTTTGAGAACGTGTTTTTCTGGCTTTCTGTGTCTCTCGTTGTGAAAGAGTAGTAACCTACTCAAGATGTGCCCAATATTCCACCACATGACATCTGTGACCTTAAGTGGGATAAATGATTGAGAAAATGGAAGACTGGATTGTGTTCACTTATTTCTTCTGTTCCACAAATATTTATTTGCTATAAATTTAATTAAAAAAAAATGTGTAATAATCTGATGTATTATCTGGATTCATGCTGATAAATATGTCCCATGTCCCATCCACCCAGCGATGGGTGGTAACTGTAACATCTGATGCAATACATTGTAATTTTGCATTCAGGTTGTCAGTGTGTTTGCATGTGTCTCCATATCAGATAAACCACCAAACTAGACGAGACTAGAATAGGATTGAACACGTAAATTCACGTAAAAGAAAACTACATTTAAAAAAAGAAAACAAAGAAAACAACACAATAGTTTCTGGGTAGGAAAGTGTTAAGCTGGATGTTAACAACCAGCAGCTGATCTTGGTTTGGAAAGCTAAAAGGCAAAAAGAAGTAGCAGTGATTACTCCTCTGCAGCCTGTCGTGTCTGACCTCCAGGGTCGGCCTGTTGCTACAACTCTGACCAGTAAACAAGAGATCTCTGAGTCCGTGTGACTTGTGTTTACAGCTCCGGTTAGTTTTCGCTGGACCGAATTCATCAAGGAACTTTCACGCTGCATTTGAAGCAGTTTCTGTCCTCCCTCCCTCACTCTTTTTTTGCATATATATATATATATATATATATATATATATATATATATATATATATATATATATATATATATATATATATATATATATATATATGATTGTGATTAAATGGACCTCTTTGATGCAGTTGTTCTCCTTAGCTCAGCATCCCCAAAGAATTTTTCACTGTATTTCAAGAAGGTCCTGTTCCACTTGTCTCTTACAGAACAGATATGTAGAGGTCAACATTGTTCCTTTGTTCTGATGAACACACTGGATCATTCACATGAGAGGAGCGTGCAGCAGTTAACTGCTTCACCTACAGTATATTTATTTTTCTTCAGACATGTTTAGCCCTCTGCTGATGGCCTTCAGAGAGATGGTTCCCACACGTTCATACCTAAAAGGCCTCTGAAGTGCGAGTTTCCTATAGATGTTCAGTCATTGTTTAAAAGCTCTTCCGCTTCCTCCCCTTGCTCTTTTCCTTTTCTCCTTTCTACTCTTTCTCCTATGTCAGGACGAGATAAATGCATGAAGGCAGGCTTCCCCCCCACCCCCCACCCTTTTTTAAAGACAAAACTCTGAGAAGCAGTAGAGGAAATTGAAGGAAAAGCAAAGGAGAAGCAAGGACCAGGGAAAGTGTCGAGCTAAATAAATGGGGGAAGGGAGACTGTTGGCGGGGGTTGCCTTTCAGCCTGTTTCACAGTGGCTGAGTACCTGCTTGTATCAGGGGTTGGGTGGTGACCTTTGACCCTGGGATTGGCAGGCTTCAGTTGGAGCGTCAGGTTTAATTAGAAAGGCACACCACGCAATGCTCTGCAGAGCCTCTGATCCTAGACTGCTAACCCTCAGATTCAGGCCTGATCGGGCAGAAGGGACAACAGATGCATGTAATGAGTAAAAAATACACACAGAGCACGTGAGGTCATCTGCTATCAAAGGCCCAAGAGAACAACTGGGCAGCAATTACATTTTATCAATATTTAATCAAAATGTATCTGGTTCTCATTCTTGAAACCAGTATATGTAGAACAATATAACCACTACATCATAGAAAAAAATTATTAAGTGTGCTTATGCCAAAAGGCACACTTATTACTATTGCTCGGATTTATTATTCTTATTATTATTATTATTATTATTATTATTATTATTATTTTCCTTTTTCAGCCTGAAATTTCCGCGCGTAACTCATCCCACAGCGGCTGGATCAGGAATGGTGTGCTATGACTTTTGGTGTTTATTACTTCTATAGTTTTTTAAATATGAATATTTTAATGCAAGTTTTTGCCCATTCAAATGAATGGGAACGAACGAAAGTGAAACTTTACTTACTTTGTGGTGTGTTTGCTCACTCACTTAATTTGTGGTGTGTTGGCTCACTCTAGTGGTATGTCCCCGTATTTGGATTACCATAATGACAACAATACGAACGGCGCGCACAGCGTCGGTGCTTTCAGGAACCATTGGAATTCTTAAGGTTGCACGAAGCATTGAATAGTTACGGTAACGGCAAGGGTGTATGCTTGGTGGAAAACTGCATATCCCACAATTCAAAGCACGCCTCTACCAGTCAAACAATGGCGGCTGCCACTTGGTTTAATATATTCCTCTTATTTGTGTTTCTAGGTCACAAAGTAAACTTTTAAGATATTTTCAGGTGAGAATGTAGGTGTGTAAACGTCAAATATCTGCTCGTTTTGTCAAAACATCCCATATTGGCAACAGATTTTTCACGATGTTGGCTAGCTAGCGCGGCTAGCGCCGCTTCACTCAAAAGCACCCAGGCTTGGCTTTCAGTGAGGCGTCTCTAACTCCTTTCATCCCCGATAGCTCCGCAAACAGTCTTTGTCTTAGCTGGACTTATTTTTCGTTTATATGGGCCGATGATGCTGGTCGATGAGGAAAAACTAACTGAGTTGTTTGGTGGTGGCTAACGCGGAGCTAGCTAGCCACCGGTATGTGTCTCTTTCCCCTCATATGTGGGGAAAGAAACATGTGAGGCGGCCGCCGATCGACCGGTTTTCAGGTGAGAATGTAGGTGTGTAAACGTCAAATATCTGCTCGTTTTGTCAAAACATCCCATATTAGCAACAGATTTCTCACGATGTTGCTGCTAGCCGGCTAGCTAGTTCGGCCGGCCGGCTCCGCTTCGCTCAAAAGCACCCAGGCTTGGCTTTCAGTGAGGCGTCTCTAACTCCTTTCACCCCCGATCACTCCGCAAACAGTCTTTGTCTTAGCTGGACTTATTTTTCGTTTATGTGGGCCGATGATGCTGGTCGATGTGGAAAAAAATAACTGAGTTGTTCATATACCGGTGGCTAGCTAGCTCCGCGTTAGCCACCGGTATATGTCTCTTCCCCTCGTATGCGGGGAAAGAAACACCGATCGACCGGTGGTGGCTAACGCGGAGCTCAATCGTGGATAAGGGAAACCCAATGCAGGAGAAGCAGGCGGCTGGTGAACTGAATTTCAGGTAAGACGTTATTAACTGCACTCTATTTGGGTCAGATATAAACCGAGTTTAGGTGTAGTTTATTTTCGTTGTGCTGACAGTTACAATAACTGTACTGCGTGCTAGCTAGCACGACAGAGTTTCTATACAGCTGTGCGCGCTAAGTTACTGATGTTGAACTTTATGACAGCCTCCCCTATTTTCAGGCGAGAATGTAGGGGTGTAAACTTCAAATATCTGCTCGTTTTATCAAGAAGTCCCATATTTTATCAAGAAGTCCCATATCTCTCACGATGTTACTGCTAGCGCCGCATGGCAGCTAGCTGGCTAGGGCGGGTTGGCTGACACCTAGGCCGGGCTGACTGATACCCAGGCCGGCTCACGCTCTCGTTTCACCGCCGCATGGCAGCTAGCCGGCTAGCTGGCTAGTGCGGCTTGGCTGCCACCCAGGTCGGGCTGGCTGACACCCAGGCTGGGCTGGCTGACACCCAGGCCCGCTCACGCTGTCGTGTCACCCCTAGTCTTTCGTGATGACTCTTGGTTGGCTGCTGGACTTATTTTTCATTTATATGGGCTGGTGATTCAGTATGAGTGTCCGGTGAACTGAATGTCAGGTAAGACGTTATGTATATGTAAGGTAGTGACTGGAATAAGTCACAAGGTGTCGCTGTTGAGCTGCATATATGTTGTAAATTTTAGCAATTTTGACCATTTGTCCTCTGCAGGACACCGTAGTTCAGATTTCTCGTTCGCGTGGGCGCCATCTTGGTTCAGTGTTTACTGTGATGTGCAAAGGTAAGCACTGTCAGTGGCGAACTGCATTGGTTTTGTTTAAAAATAAGTGTTCCACTGTGTAAAATAGCGGTTTGTCATTTAAGCCGAGCATATATTTTGTTTATTGAGAGGTTCATGTATTGTCTGATGAGAGTATGAGACAAAGATATACTTTTCTTTCTTACTCTCATATAAAATATTTAGCTTTTATTAAATAGTTATCTGAATCTTACAACCAAAGTTTGTATAATAATACACAAGATTGGCTGTAGACCATTGTTAATCATTCAGAACACTGTGTAAAAATAACAAAAAACAAAAAGTGAATGAAAAGTGCATAAATATTTATTTTACGTGTTTGATGTGTGTGGCAGGGCGTGGTTGCAGTGCCGCTGCAGGGGAGGTGGACCCACCTCAGCGGCATCTGCAATCACGCCTCTCAGGTGTAAAGTCTGTGCTCTCTCTGCTTTTTTTTTTTTTTTTTTTTTTTTTTTTTGTGTATGTGTCGGGCTATGAGATGAAAAGCTACAGCCGGCTGTGTGGGTACAGCAACTATGTGTGAAAAGTGGTCCATAACGTAATGCTTCAAAGTGTGTTCATGCAAGCATTGTCGGGTCTGCTTATGAACCTCTGCGCACAGCGTCTACAAATTGGGGCTGTACGAAGTCACCTCATCTTTACACAAAACCGTAAGCTGTCATCTGTGAGGCGCGAGCGGTGTTTGGTTTTACCATAGTTCATGGTGGAGAATGGCTGCTCTGCTGAGTTTTGCTCTCTGTAGCCGTTTGAATGGCAAACTATACTGATTAGCGGCGGCATAGGCACACTTAAAATTTCTTCAGAAATTTTCGCTTTCTAGTCTTGTTATATTCCTGTTATTGTCTTTCCACATTTTTAGCCTTTACAGTGAACAGTGCTTTCTTCACATGCTTTATGCAAAGCACACTCTGCTAAATTTACTCATTTTGTCTTTAGGGTTTCGCTTGTTTAGCAGCATGGCTTCTTCACCTGTCCCTTACGCAGTTTCCCACTCAGTGTGTCAGATGTTGAGCTCCTCCTCGGCCTTCTATAGTAATTACAATACTTGTACGAAATGTAGCCCGTTTACAGCTCTGGAAGCCATGCTCAGTGAATTGGAGACCCAGCTCTGCATGCACGCTTGAATATCTAGCAGTGGCTGCTCAAAGGAGGTCATCTGATGGTTGTTGTTTTGTCTGTATTATTATAAAAGCTTTACCTCACAATATAAAGCACCATAAGGCAGCTGTTATTGTGAGTTGGCACTATATAAATAAAACTAAACTGAATTGAACTGAGATGGAAAGAAAATGCAGAAGGGAAAAGGGATGATGGAAAAACTGTGGCGGTTGAGAACAGACAGTATAGTATTCTTATGGTGCTAGCAGAAAGCCCTATTATGACCTGTTTTGTCCAGCAAGCTAACATGTTGAATTGTCTTCTGTATGCTCCACTTGGCTGGGGTCACAAGGACTTGGCTCTTGCTTTTAGCACTGAGTTCCTCTAACCCGAAGCCAAAGAGTGTCCGTTCTGATTTAATGTTCGTACATGATTGCTGGTTTGTGAGCTGTAACATAACGACTGTTCGCCTTCTCCACTCTTTACTTAATGATGATGGAGTAGAGATGAGTAGACCATGTTTTTATTGTCTTGCTGCATTTCAGCTTAGGTCCAGCATGCAGCTGCAGATCGCCGGTCCTGTTTGCATCAGGAATTGGTTTGTGCTCGTGACAAAAAGTCCTTGGTTGTTCTCAGGGCCATGCAGGCCCACGGCACAAGTACCAGCAGTAAATGCACTCAGGCTTACTACAAAGCTGTTTGCCTTCATTATTAGGTAATTCTTTTGTTTTGTGACAGCAAATGTTCAAACATTCATTCAAAATGGATGACACATAAGCAAACCCCTTAAAATGTACTTCTCCACCCTTCCTGTGTGTTTTTGTTTTGTGTTTCATGGAAAATTGTACTTTATTGTGCATCTGCGTCATTCTTAGGTTTGTGATCTGTATCTGCCTCAGCTGTTAAGCGACTGTCGCTGTTACTGGTGTCTGACCCACAAACTTTTCCTTTTTCCTGCAGCAGCTGTATGGTGCACTGAATTTCCAAGAGGATTATTTCAATTAAACAGGCTGTTTGCTGTGTTTGTTTTCTCCTGCAGGAAAGTGTGGCAGTGGTTTGGGTTTTTGTTTTGTTTTCTTGTCTTTTCCTAGAGAGAATAGTGAGAATCAGCCACATTAAGGAATAATGAATGGGTTGGTTGGCGATTTGGAGCCTATGAGACAAGATGGTTGTTTGTGGCTCCAGCATGCAATCATGCAGTGTTGATTTACAGAGTGTGCACGCATGTTAAACGTGCACCCACCTGGTCAATCTATTAGATGATTTGTTTTTGTTTGTTTGTTTGCTCTAGAAGCACCTTAAAAGAGAAGAGGACTGTACCCCAGTGCAAGTAGAATATAGAGATACAAGACACAGAAGAGAAGCTTACTGAAATAACAAACTAAAAAACCCAAGACATTTGTCATATCTAGCCTGTAATAATTTTGCAACTCAGGTATGAGTTAAAGTGCCCAGGTCACTCTAAAATACATGAAAAGCTGTTGAGAGCTTGTGTGTTTAACCAGCTTTTGCAGTACTTGCATCTGTCACGACAAAGTCTGGCTTGCACACAGGTTTACTGGGAGGGATGGCCAAGTCGGAATGTCTTAATACTTTTCCCGCCATGCCTTATGCACCATCTGCAATATCAGCACGTAATATTAAGCAAGTAGTTATATCCATTGTCAGAACATTGTTTGCAGTGCAAGTGTTGTTAGGGAAAAGGATATAAAAGGCTCCAAAAATAGTGATACTAGCTATAAACTAGAATCAGAATCTTGCCGAGAATCTTCATTGTCACAGGTACAATGAAATTAAAAATGGTCCCCGATCATTGCATCATCCCTAACGATATCAAAATATAAATAAAGCAATAAAATTCAATAATAAAATAAATAGAATACTTAAAGTGTTAATAAGCGGTATCAACAAACATTCACATACATCCCCACATACATGCTTCAGTTAGCGCATAGATTAATACAAGAGTGGCGTGATGGACATTTTTTTTGTAGCAGTATTCAGACGTGTTATTGCAGTTGGATAAAAGCTGTGTTTGAGTCTGTTAGTCGTTACGCTAATTGCTCTGTACTGTCTGCCTGAGGGCAAGAGTTCAAACCAGGGAGTGGCCAGGATGTGAGGTATCTTTTATGATGTTTTGGGCCTTTTTAAGACAGCGGGTGTTGTGTAGATCTTCCAGTGTGGGGAGAGGGCAGCAGGTGATCTTTTGGGCGGTGTTAGTGATCCCTTGGAGTGCTTTCCTCTGAGCCACTGTGCAGCTAGTGTACCAGATGCATATGCAATAGGTTAGAACACTCTCAGTGGTGGCTTTGTAAAAGGACTAAACACGTATGTTAACAAACGATGTGGGAGATGTGATATGTTAATTGTTATATTTTGACAGTAGGAATATGAGAGTAATGAGCAAAAACATAAGAATAAATTATTTGGCTGAAGGAGGGGGGGAAAAGTAATTTCTTCATGTTTTTGTGTTAGTTACTAAAAATTCCCATCTTTTCCCAGTTCCATCATGTCTGTTAGTCCCTAATGACTTTTCACAATGTGTGTTGGATTTTGTCTTTCATTTTGACCTCCAGTCTCAGCTAGCTTGCTACACAGTGACTTTGGCTTGTTCACAGTGGAAGTGGAATTAGCAGCAGTTAAGCGTGAGCGGGGCTCACCTTCTCCTTGTCAGTTTTGGCTACCAAGGTGAAACTGGCACAGTTCACAGCAGCACAGGTAGAAGAATTGCTTCACTGTAGGGTGCAGTTTTTCTAAAACATAAACCTTTATTCTACACTAAAATATTTGTTGAGGCATTTATTTAAAATTGTTCTTTTAGCCCTGCAGTCAGAGGTTTAAAGATACGGTCAGAATAAGAAAGAAAGACAGGAAACCTGGAAGCATTGGCAGTGTCTTTTTAATTAAACCAGGGAGAGATTGTTGTCAAGCAAATGCAGCGAGAAGGGGTGAGGGATGAAAAGAGAGCCAGTGTTGGGGATACAGCGGGGGATTAAAGACAGTGAGCGAGTGTTACAGACCCCTGGCCAGCTTGCTGCTGTAATGAACATTAGGGCTGCGGCATAAATTTAATGACCTGTGAAACAAACAGCGTGGCTGAGACCAGTGCCTCTGAATGCTAAGTGGCTCTATTATTAATACCAGCTCAGAGATGCCACTGTGTAAACACACTGTTAGTCTGTTTCCCCTGTGAGGCCCGTTAACCACACGGCGGTCATGTGATGGCACCGCACCCAGCTCACCATGGCTTTCTGAAATGGGGTCATGTCTCTTTGTACCTGCAGAATTAATGGCACGTCGCCCATTAACAGCATACCTTCACTAACTAACAGGATATGAATAGCACTGCAGCTAATGGCTGTGCGGGTTAGTCACCTTGATAATAAATAGCTTAGCGATGGGGCAGGTGAGGATGCAGCAATAAATGGGTTCCATGAGGCTCACAGTTTAACAGGTTAGAAAATGCAAATGAATAACACAATTTGTCTCCCAGTGTGTTAAAAGATAAGTGATTCCCCCAGCAAGCAGTCTGCCAAAGTTGAGGTTTTTTTTTGTGATCAACATTTTATTGGTTTAAAACGGGGTTTGGGGGGGGGGGGGGTGGTGGTAACAGACATATACAGCACAACTGTAAACTGCAGTAGCAAAGCAAACATTAGCAAACAAGGCATAGGGACAGCAAAGAAAAGACACAAAAACACAAAGTTAAAACCAATTATTGCCTCTTCCAGGAGATAACTCTGGATGAGAAGATTTTCCAAGCGTCAACAGTCGTGGGTCGAGCTTTCAAAGTTGAGTTTTAAAGATCAATCAAAATCTTTTTCTTTTTTTTGAGGGGGGGGGGGGGGCAGTGTTAAAATAAAAAAAACTTTTAAAAAACTTGACAGATGTTTTGCAGTAAAAAGGAGAAATAGCTCAAGTGTTAATTCATTACTTCTTGCTTGCTATAAAAAAAAACAAACAAACAATATCAATAATGTGGAATTTACGTATAATAAAAGACATAAAAAAATCAGAAACGTTTTATGCATTCTGAAGGAGGACAGTGTAAAGAGCAAAAGGCTTTCCATTACATGTTCACACTGACAAAATAACCAGATCAATATCTTCCTTTTTTTGTAACCTGTAAATAAGATTAACATTTGAACAGAAATATTAGATTTAAAGAATTTCTATCTGATACACTAGACACAAAACATGTTGGGGATAAAAAGTCATGGTGGCAGTTTTCTTAGATATCAAACCTCTAACCTCTCAGACTAGAAGGGACCTGCTGCAGTGGTTTCATTTGTTATTCCTTTTGTTGGGGTCAGGAAGTTGGGAAGCAGGTCTGGAGATATGGGGTAGAGGTTGGAAGAAGTTCTGAGTCTGATTACAGGCGATGCAGGCTTAATCAAACGATCCAGCACAGCAGGGAGCATAGAAGTGACTAGAAGAGCCCAGAGCTACCCAGATGTCTAATACATGATGAGGGATACATAACATGAGGAGGCTGCTCAAGGCTATAAAATGCAATCAGAATTGCCTGGATGGAAGCCCGAGATGGCTCAACAACCGGCAAGGGAATAAAGGCAATCTGTCAGCAGACGGTCCTCTGGTCACCCCCTGAACGCGACCTCGGGCTACCTGTTCATACGACAGAACTGGCTGCTACTTCATAGCAGCTGCCATCATTATCAGCACTGTAATCCTGGTTAAAAACTGGGTGCATGTATGTGTCCGGATCTGCCCATCTGTTTGTTTTTTCGCTGCCGTGTTTGTCCTGGTGTATATGTGTGTGTACAGTGGCAGTTCCTGGGCCCAGCAGGACTCCATCTTGTTTTCTGTCCCATGCTGTGCCTCGCGCTATGAGGGGATAAATATTTGAAAAGCAGAGGAAACCCTGTGTCCCCAGCTGCCGAGGCCCGAGGAGTGGCAGACCTGCATTAGCTGCACTTTTTACCACAGTGTCTTATTTTTTCCCCACCTGAGCATAGACTTCAGCTCAAAGTGTACCTTACTGTCCTTGCCATTATTGTCTGCAGAGCTTGGTGTGAAAGGTCACAAATCTAAGTGGCAGCGCAGCTGAATTCAACAGCCATAAAAAGCTGAAATAAATAATAAATACCATCAATGACAACAAGTCTGGACACGGCCCTGCAGATGCTAAGTGCTGCAAGGTTTTTGATAGAGTGAAAAAAGGTGCACTGAGTTTTCTTGCAAGTTGTAAAGGAAAGAAAACATGAATCATTTAAGATGGAGCGAAATGTGAAAGGATGAAGCAAAGGCTCAGCCAGTATGTTACTTTTTCACAGTAGCTAGTCTCTAAAAGTACACCACCATCAGGTTCGGTCCTTTGTATGAAAGTTCACATTAGTGTGTGAAGATTACACCTCAGTCTTCTCACTAAAGATAATTAAGCTAAGTTCTGGTGTCTGGACAAAAATCTACTCACTTTTTGAAATGGAGTTGGTTTTAATTTGTTTGGGTTTCTTAGTGCTAAAGAAACGACTTTCAGTAACTTATTTATGCACAAGGGGGCGCCATAGTGGGCGACTCTGAAAGTGCTTTTTTGTGTGCGTAGTTCCAGTTGAGGGAAAATTTCCACTTACACGAACAACGATATTTTAGACAATAGTGCTTCCATTTTTGTTGAGGCTGTTTTTTAAAGCCTCTTTCGTGTTTGAACACAAAGCTAGGCCCATAAATAAAAAATGCCATAAAAATAAAACAGTTTACTGGCTTGCACAGATACTGACCTGAACCACATCAAACACATTTGGGATGAACTTCTCCCTGATCTCCCACCATCAGAAACATGCTAGGTTAATCCTCTTATTCCTATGGCCTTGACCTAAGGAACTGGCTTTAATCTAAATTTAGCCCATGAGCTTTTTATGGTGACTTCCCACTTCCTCTAATTCTTATTAGATGAAATTAATATTCCACTGTCCATATAATTTTAGCCATCTAATTTTTTGGATTACTGTGTAAACATTTTTATGTATTTTCTTTTTTAATTTATTTTTAAAAGTTTAGGATTCAATTAGGAAATTATTCTTAAAGTGATATATAGATAATTAAAGCTGGCCTCACTAGACACGCAAATGTAATATCGTTAGCTAATTTTAACATACAAAAAATGAAAGAATAAAATTCATCAAATTTGTTATTTCACTCTTTCACACACTTTGGCTTTTCCCATTTGGTCTCCCACCGTGTGGCCCATGAGGGCGATGTGGATTGTCTGTAGTGAGCCATCAATCACAGCAGTAACGACAGCTCTGTAAACAGAAGGGCAGCCTACCGACTGGTCTCTGCTCGGCTGTGATAGCATTCACTTTGTCCCGCATTCACTTCCCTTCCTTCCTGCTGACCTCTGCACAGCTTCAGTAGCAAGGACAGGACTCTGCTTATCTCCACTTGCTGAATTTAGACCCCCAATGGTGGTGGTAGGAACACACAGGTGTCAACAAGGATGTAATGTCGTAAATAAAAAGGTGAGAAAAGTGTGACCTCTGTTTAGTTATCAGGGTCAGGCAAACAAGTAATAATGGAAGGAGAAGTTAAATTAAGGTGGAGTATTTGCTAAATTAGTGGCAGAATTTAGGCTACGTCCACACAATAGATTTGAAAACGGCGTTTTCATGTGAAAACGCTCCGCATTCACGCTATCGTTTTCAGTTGTTTTCACAGAGTTGTGCATCCACATTGAAACAGCCGGAAACGCTTACGTTCCAGTACTGCGCATGTGTAAAATGCACGACGATTTGACCTGCCTCATTTCTGTCTGCTGTTTATTCACTTTCCGGCTCTTTGAAACGTCGCAGCAATGGGTCGAGGAAAAGCACCGAGTTTTTTAAATGGACTAACAATGAAGTGGAGTTGTTGCTGTGAGTAACACAAAAGTACAAAGTTGCAAAAGCGAGTGAGAATTAAAGAATTTGAAGAAAAGCTATCTGGAGCATGTACAAACTGATATTAATCTTTAATAGGGCTGTCAAAATTGAGAGCAAACAAAACAACTGCTGTATAATACCCTCCGCTATCTTAGTTTAATTGGTCACTTGACTGCATCACATGACTAAAATGTGTCATCATTTTCAAAAAGTCTCAGTTTTCACTGTCCACACTGCGACGCAAAAGCACCGTTTACAAAACGCTGCTTTTTCCTTCAGCGAAAACGCCATCTCAGTGTAGACGGGAGGCCAAAACGGAGAGAAAATAATGCCTTTTTGAAACAAAAATGCATTAGTGTGGATGTAGCCTTAGTGGCTCTGAGGTCAGTGGGCTGCCTATCGAGTTGTAACCAGTAATTTTTAAGTTTAAAGCAGAAAATCTTCCCAGTTTTGCTTGATAGGTTACTTATTAATCAAATATCAAAATGTTTTCCAAGGAAGTTTACCTGCTCCCTGATATCTAGATATCTAATAAATAGGATTTGTCCCCCAAAAAGTCTGTATTTACACAAACTTGCTATTTTGCGGTTTATATTTTATGGGTGCATCTGCATAACTCCTACGCTCCGTTGCACTGGCTGCCCTTTTCAGCCTTGTGTTTTATTTTGTCTCTGTTCTGGCTCTCTGTATACAAACCCATGAGAGTAACAATGCCAGTTTGTGTGCTTTCCGGTGCCTATTGTTGCCGCTATGTTTCTGTGCCCTTGGTAACATCCACTCGTTGTAAGGTCGAGACAATAGCTGCAGACAGAGTGCCATGTATCTGCACCGGCTTGACCTCGTGCCCCTTCCTGTTGCCTTTAACACCATCCCTCGTCCTCCTCCCTTGGCCTTTAACTTCTGCAGCAAATACTGGTCGGCCTGTCATGTCACGACAAGGCAGGTTTTGCTCCAGGCCTTTTGACAGGACTGTGTGAAAATGTGCTTCCTTCTTTCCCATTAGTCTCTGAGTCTCATTCTACCCTATGGGACAAACAAATAGCAAAAATAATCAAAGCGGGTAATTTGATCATAAACTAGATTATCATCATGTTAAATGAAGATTTAAAAAAAAGAATTAATTAGCGTCCACCCCCTTGGCATTTCTCCATTTACAGGATTTTTAACCGTAGCATATTTGATAAAGGTGATCTGAAATGTTTAAAGTTTAACTGACTGCTGTGTGGAACTGACCTATATATGTTACTTATCCTTTTCCGTTTTGTTAGTGGGTCCAAATTACATCATTTACCCATTTTTGGCCAAGCAAGCAATTTCATGTAATATTCCGAGTTTCTAGTAGCAGCCTTTGATGGCTTACCACACTCCAATGGACCAATATAATGAAACAATTTTGACATAGGTTTGATCTTAAGGATCTAATAGTTTGTGTTTGTGCATGACATTGCAGCACAAACATGTTGATAGACTGGAATAAATAATGACGCATCAAACATTACATAGGCTGCAGTGAATTTCTGTGGATGCAGGCTATTGAGCTTTGAGGTTCCCAGTCAAATTTAGCTTTGAAGCACATGTTAAAAGCACTTTTACTCTTGTATTTTTCATAAAAAGATACCACAACCAAAATATTAACTCTAGAAACAAAAACAAAACCCAATCACAGGACATTTTGCAGAGTTCAAACCTGCAGCTGCAGCGCAAACAACAACAAACACTGTTTGTAAACGTGTCCTGGAGTTTATGCAGGTGCAGACAGTGCTACTGCTGTAAGTAAGCCTAACAGCTTCCAGATCATTTATTCTAGCGATATAGCAAGAAGGTCATCACTGCTTCAAGCACTGCCTATATGATCTGGTCAGAGAGCAAGGACAGCAGCAGTCCTCTCCCCTTGAAGAAAAGACATCTGCCCAAGATGAAGAAACTTCCTCTCCAGAAAATGAGGGGACAATCTCCAAAGAGGCTGACTGCATCACCACTGATGTTGAGTACTAGCCAGTGCCTGAATCCTCTTCTTTGGGTAGGATTAGGGTTGGGGCATGGAGGTGGAGGCCGAGCAGCTGATGGAAAAGAACATAGGAGCACTTTCTGAGACCGATCTGCTGTGCACCCTTACAAACCTGCACGGGAGGCGAAGGTTTGAGGATTGGAGGATTATAGATGAAGTGGAGATGTGAGCCTAAACCAGAATAAAGCAATACATAGCATGTTGGATGACAACACTGGAAGTTCTCAGGAAGTAAAAAAGGGAAAGGGGTTCAGACTCCAACTGACGGAGGAGCTCCAAGGACAACGTCTTTCCTTCGGTCACCTTGGCAGAGGAACCCCTCAGATGAAAACTGGCACAGGGGAAACAACCCAGAGCTTCCTCCCCAGCTCCTCCAGTTGCAACAGAGGAAGATTTTGTTGTCTGTCTTTGGCTTCACCAAAACTACCACGGCGATATCCCACATGCCAAAGCAACGTGGGAATGTGCTTCTTTTGACAGCAACACACAAGGAACTAGTCAGTGATGGGGAATAAAGGAGCAATCCTGCAAGAAGCAATCCTGAACTACAATAGGCACAAATATTGCTTGGATAACTTAGAGCGTGTTGGCACCTCGAGTTGTAGGAGGAAAACTAACTGATGGCTGATGGCTCTTTTCTCCAATCTCCTGGATGTCTTGGGATACAATGCCTTTGTCCCGCCGGAAACAACTTCACTGAAGTGGGGGAGTCCTCTACAACTTACAAATGAAGAGTGATCCTGGGAGAGCTGGGACACATGCTGGTGACCTCAACAACTGCAAGACACTCTTCTCCTTAATTCTCAGCCACTTCTGCCATTGATCTCACGATACAGTAGTCTGAACCAGAGTGTGACCCACACCCCACCAACAAAATGAGAAGAAGGTGCAAAAGGTGCACCTCCTGGATTGGAACAGCAGCCCCTTGCTCCAGGTGTAGAAAGTGTGCCTACAAAAACCACTCTACTGTGGTTAGTACATCTTGCTGCTAATAAGGATGCACACAGAGGCACACACTGGAATATAAATTTTGATCATTTTATTGGTCATTTCAGTGGTTATATGGTCATTAAATTGCCTTTCTGGCCACTAACACACCATTTGTGATTTTCTTTGTGGCCATTCATTCACAACCCCCCCCCCCCCCATCTTCCCCCCTAAAAAAAAAAAGTAAAAATAAATCATTGTTACTGTTACTGACCTGCCATGATGATAAAAAGAAATATTAGGTTTCATCATTCATATGCTTAAAAAATGTGAACTTTATTACTATTACTATACTTTATTACTATTTTTACTATAATAGTACATAATCTGACTTATATTCAAAGGGTATAATATCTGAATTTGAATTATATTTTGGTTTTCATGACTAGGACTGGTGCTAATTTAAAAAATCAAGTCAATGAAAGTAGAAAAATGTTTTAATATATATTAGTTTTATAGTATTTTGTAAACATATACAGGGGGTGGCCATTTTTGGCCACAAACAAGCTGAGAGGGAGTTTTCTTGTTTTTCTGTCACTGTACAAAAGAACAAAGATGCATAAAACTCATTGATACTGTTAATTATTGCTATACATCTAACCTTTACCATGGTTAGAAAATAAATCAGATGGCATGTTTTATTTGGAAAAAAATCGGAGTTTTATGATTTTTTCCATTTATGAGTTCCTAGGATTATGTGATCTAACTGGTATTTAAAGGGTTAAAATTCTGAATTTGAATTTTTTCTTAATATATATGAATTTTATAGCATTTTGTAAACGTAAACAAGGGGTGGCCATTTTTGGCCACGAACAAGCTGAGAGGGAGTTTTTATGTTTTTGCTCTCCCTGCACAAAAATAACAATGCATTATAATCAATGTTGATGTGAATCAATTACATGTCCCAGACTCTACTATTAATAATACAAGAAATTTCAGTAGCAATGCAATTATATAAAATTGCGAGATTTGGGGTTGTCTTCCAGCTAGTGCAGTGGACAAACTGGTGTTTAAAGCGCTAAAACTTTAAAAAGTAATAACTATTTTATATTTTTGAAAAGAACTGAAGTTAGTCAAAAGCTTTATGCAGAAAAAATGGCAAAAAAACCCCATAAAAATAATAAAAATTACAGACCTAATCTTTTGGTGGCCACTTTTGGCCACGAACAAGCTGAAAGGGTAGTGATTTTGAACAAGCCCAGAGGGTTAAACAAGCAGCTGTTTTTTATGTGCATTAAAGCTATATAAAAATTTAACAGTGCAAATGCAAATTTCTTGCTGACAGTTTAACCAAAAAAGATTTCCAGTAGAAATGGGCTGACATATCCTGAGCATAACCATGTATAATATCCAATAAAGTTAAAAAGAGGTGCTTTGCAACATTAAACTGCAGTGTGCCAAATAAAAAAGTCAAATACGTATTTTTCGGACCGTAAGGTGCACGGGATTATAAGGTACATTAAGCAAAACAAAGCAGTCAGATAAATCAAACTTTATTCAACTCACACTTCTGCTCTATTCCCATGTTGTTGCAGTATATTAACAATAACCTCGTATTGTGGATGAATTATCTCAGTTGTTCTCCTGACTGAAGTTTGGTTCGTTTACAGCATCCTGCCATGCGATTGCATTTGTCTCTAACCATCAGGAACTCTCGCGTTAACTTTTATTGAGTGGAAAAGTGTTAGCGTTCATCCTGCAGCTTCACTGTTTATGTTAAGCTAACATAGCTGTGTCGCTAGCGGTCACGTAGCACATCATTACATACCAGCTAGCCTAACTTCAGTAACCCTACAAACATCACTGCTGTTTAGTTTTCTGTCTTCATTTATGTTGGAAGTGATAGCAGAGCTGTATGTTTAAATTTTTTCAGTAATCTCAGAACAGAACATGGTATATCATGCTTAGGTAACTAGTGAAATTAACAAGCTAACTTCCGCTAACTTCTTGCTAACTTCTTGCTAACTTCTAACTCTGTTAAATGTAATAAATTCTGTTTTCATGGATGCCTGGATATTAAACTTAATTGTTACACCTGGTAAAGTGGCAATGCTGATCGTTTTATTAAAGATGAAAGAATTTAGACAGTTTTTAACTCAGTGATGCCGCAGTGTTCGTTTAACTTTGGGACCCTAAGTGGATGGAGTTTTGGACCCAGATTACTGCCATTTTACGAGCACCTTAGTCCAACAAATATGGCAATAACAACGGCCCGCTTGCATGTTCTACAAAAAAATGTGCTTTGGTGGGTATCTGACAGACAAACACCAAACCAGTTCCACATCACTGAAGTTGCACCATTTTTTACAAACCAATTCTGGTTCATCCGTTTCACTCAACAATCCGCTTTTCCCCTTCTTATTCTCCGTTGCCACCATGCTTTTTCGGCCATGTGCGTATGAAAACAAAGACACTGCACATGCCCGCTTTACCCATATTCTATCGCGATATTTAATTTATTTATTGTTGCCTAACATTGTATCAGTATTACCGTGAACGGTATAATATCGCCCAGCCCTAGTTGTATGTACAGGTCGAGTAGCAGTCACCATTAACTTTTGAGCTTAGAAATTAGTGAAGATGGTTGGAGTAGGGGACAAAAAGAAGAAGAAAAAATTCACTTTGAAGTGGCACTTGACGTCAGTCACCAGAATCTGACATTACCCTGACCGTGAAGCTTCCGTAAAGGTAGAGGCCATTCAGAAAAGTGTCCTTAAATGCAGGGCATAAAAACTAGCATTGCAAAGTGCCTAGTAAAAGAATGCACAGGGACCTGGGCAGATAATACAGACCTGACGTTTTGAAAAGTGATTTATTTTGAACACCGTGTGTCTTTTTCATAAAGAAACAAGGATTTGAAGTCCAAATTCTTCTTAAGTTATAACTTTTCCATGTCAGACAACTCAATTTATTTTTCATTATTCTTTGACTCTGTTTAAATTCTGTTCATGTCTGATGTGCAGCAGACCTTCAGCTTTAGGCCTGAATTGGTACAACAACTGGCAGAGGCCAAAACGCACAATGGCTGTCTTTAATAATTTCCTTTCATGTCTTATCTGCTGTCAGTATTGTATGTCAGAAATGAAAGTTCAACTGTTCAAAACAGCTTTTTCAGTTCTTTTTTTTCAATTAACTTGTAGACCCGGAGCTGTCGTCTTTGTGCCGAGGAAGAAAAGCAGTAAGACTTTGTAATTGTCTGAAAGACACACCTGTGCGACTGCGTGCATTCATTCCATTTTCACCTTGTCCCGTTTTGAAATGCGTAGAAAAAACGCTGCAGCCATGGTCCTTGGAGCAGAGCTGGGTAATGAAACCTTGCCTGTCAGTTATTGTCACAGAAGAAAACTCACTAATTTCCCAGAGATATTATCCTCTCCCCTTACTCCTTTCCCTCCCGCCGCCCCTCCCCCCCTTCATACATTGTTCTCCAGGATCAAGTTCGGTGAGGCCGGGGCTGGAGGAGGGTAATGGACCCTTGTCCCTGTGTCTCAGGGAAGGTTGAATGGGTCTTGGCCCCTGCCCCCAGCTCCCATACAGCCTCTGAATAGGACCCAGATTCCCTCTCTTTATTAGTCTGGGCTACAGTTTCTCAGACCAGCCTTCCTTCCTGGCGGATCCATATTTCAAAGTGTTTGGACTCCGTGTTCCATGTAGTCGTGTCTATGTTCCCATAACACCTAACTGCTCACTCCAACCCCACCTGAGCTGTCCGCAAGCAGCTCTTATACCTTTTCTCATCTTGCTACTACAGCTGCTTCACACAAAGCCTTGTAATAAGCATTTCACAGGCACCAAAACAGATTTAAGTTGAGATCTGTTGGAAATGTAACTTTACTGCATTGTTACATTAAACTTCAGTGGGACCAATGAAGGCAAATGATGGTCTAGAAAACAAAGTCACTACAACTAACAAACATGTTTGCATTCATGCCTCAGAAGAGTAACGCTGAGTAGAAACTGGTCCTGTGAACTGGACTTGAAAGGAAATTGGTAAGATTAATAAATCTGAAAAGAAATGTAGAAAATGTTAAAACTGAAGCAAAAATGATTATTAAGTTATTTTACAACAGTTTAACAATCAGTTAATAAGCATTTTTAAGGCGAAATTAAAAAAATAGTTTTTGCCATTTTTCATTTTATTTTGATTATCAGTCTGAAAATCAAGTAAACTACGGTGGACATTTTCTCCGTTTTTGAGATAAAAAAAAAAAAGAGAGAGAGAGAGAAATGTGTCTGTTTCACCCCTAATATTAGATTGGGGCAGAATTATCACCCAGTGCCACACCAGTTAATACTGACACTGAGGTCGATCTATGGTTAGAGTGGGACAAAAAATGATTGGTTAATTTACCATAATGCAGTGTAATGCATTATTGATACAATTGTCCTACAGTGTATTGTTTGTGCAGAATTGGTGTTTTGGGAACCAGAATTGGTGTTTTTGATTATACTTATTTATTTTATTTATTTATTTTTAGAAAGAGGGGCAATACATATTAATGAACATTTTAACAAATGTAAATATGCCAGATTATAGCCTTGGGCTAATTTCCATCTGCAGACCCTCTGGCAGGTTGGTGTTAAACACAAGTTAGTAAAAACATACAGAGACACTATTTACAGGTCATGTGACAAGGACAAAAACAGTGATCACATTATACTAGAACAAACAATGACAAGGAGAGTGGACACAGAGGACAGTATAGATAACAATAACGGAAACACATCAATTATATTGCACAAACCCCAATATTGTACATGCCCTGACCGTCGTGATATTGTGTTCACCCATTGAACTAACAGTTGTTCCCTTTTTGTAATACACTAACTCTTTTTCCCGTCCAATATAAAACATGATTATTAAACATGATTACATGTTTGTGTGTCCCTCAGCCGCCCTTTTAAGTGACTCTTAAAGATGGGTAGACTTGTACTTTCCCTCACTGACAGTGGAAGACTATTCCAGAAGCTTACACCCTGATATGACAGAGCATTCTGTGAAAAGGTGGTCCGCCTGAATGCCATTTCACAATCACCTCTAACAGTGGCTCGAGTCAGTCGAGACCCGGCAACACTGCTAGACTTTTGTTTAATAAAATCACTCATTGGTGGAGGCGCCAGACCATGTATAGCTTTGACAGGCAGATTTAAATAATTTGAAATTAGTAAAATTCAAAAACTTGTATTTTTCTAAAATTTGACAATGGTGATATGAAAAAGGTTTTTTATCTAATATTTTCAATGCTCTTTTGTAGCATACTTCAATTGGCCCAGTAGCAGCAGAGCTCGTATAGGACCAACTTGTAATACAATATTCAATATGAGCCAGTATCATAGAACGCAGGAATGTAATCGCTGCTGTGTCTGTTAATGATGTGCGGATATGTCTAAAGTTCTGTATATTAACATTTACAGTTTTTACTACTTTTTAATGTGTTTTTTAAAGGATAATTTAGAGTCTAGTAGCACTCCCAAATATTTAAATTCCTCAACATTAATTAATTCTTGTGCACCCAAGCAGACTTTTACTGCAGCCACGGTTGTTTTAGGTTTACTAAAAAACATTGATACGGTCTTTTTAAAATTAAGGCACAAGCCTTCTTACATTGTAATCAAAATACAGAAGTCAGAAGTGTCTGAGGCGTTTATACCAGCAAAAAAAAGGCAAATTGTGTTTTGATTTTGTTTTTCTATTTTTGTTGAATAGTTGTAAGTCACCATTTTTCTGTGGGTTGGATGTAAATCGTTTTAGCACTCTTGGTTCCATTATATTAACAACTTAATGACTAGTTCTTACATAAAAGCCACAGCTTTCCACATTCTACATTCAGTTCTTGGCAAAACAGACAACATATACACACACAGACACACAGATGCATTGCATGTATTTTCATAGACGGGCACTTTCAGGTTCAGTTAGTGGAGTCTTTGATGTCTGTGCTAATCCATTGTACCTACGGCTGCTGTTAGGCTGTGAGTTTGTGCTGCAGAGCGAGGCGGGGGGGTGTTAGGTGTTTATTGAGGAAGTCTCTTAGATGTAATAATGGCAGGGGATACACTCTGACCCTCTCTACTCTTATTTGATTTCCTGTTACATCGTTGGGCACTGGCCCTTTGCCGTTTCTTTTCCTCTGTTTCTCGTGCTGGGAGCTGCCGGGTCGTCGAGAGCAGCTGTGTTTGCTGTGAGGTGTCTGCAGTGCTTGTTTTACATTAGCAGCCCGCAGGTCAAACTGCAGCTGGCTGCATCTCGGTGTGGAGACGAACCCCTGGGAGACAGTGTGTGTGTGTGTGTGTGTGTGTGTGTATAAAACAGCCGGTCCCCATGGTTATAGCCTTTCCTAAGTGAGCTAAGTCTGGTGGCTAACCCTTAGCGCCTCTGTGTTTGGCAGCATGACTGCAGCAAGATTAATCCATTCCGCACTCCATCAGTCACCAGGCACAGGTTATTAGTGCTGGAGCAGAGCTCAAACACGCACACACTCTCCCACTCTCTCTCTCACACACACACACACACACACACACACACACACACACACACACACACACACACACACACAACAACATGGCCCCTTCACCCTTGTGACTTCGCCTTCTACCTTGTCCCCAAAGTTTGCAAAGGTGGCCTTGGTGTTGAGAGGCCATTTGTCAAAACCCAGCCAGTCTCCACTTGGCTCCTTTTAATAAGGCTACCTGGGCTCTGGGATTGTGCACACACACACACACACACACACGCACACACACAGGGAATGAACTCTGCTTTGCACATACTCATACGGCTTTCAGTGTCAGGCGGTGCGTCCCGCGGGGCTTATAAAAGTCCCATTAACATGGCCCTCCTCATTGGTTCTGACAGGTTGATCAATTAGACCCCTCCCCCTGCTGACCCCAGGGCTGCTCTGACTCAGAGGTCAGACACGATGGATCGCTGGACTTGCACACACACTCTTAACTCTCCCTCCTTGTTTCTGCTGTTATCTCTGAGCTGGTCACAGGCACCTTGTTGGTCCCTGTTTTGTGTTCAGCACCCAGCTGATATCCCAGTGTGCAGCTGTGCTCCTGCTTTTAGCCAGAGTATCATACTTTACCTGTGACATGTTTCGAGCTTATCTCTGCTCTCAACATGACCAAAACACGCACACGTGTATGCACAATTTTTCATCCTGCTGGAACATTCCTTAGGGGTCTAGTTGAGTGTCAAGCCCTTATTAAGTATGGAAAAGAAGCAGAAATCCTCTAAATGAAACACACTCTTGGTTACTGGGTAACATGGGTACGGTCACACACTGACCTGATTTTAGAAAAGGGGACAATACTGTTCGATACATTGAGAGTTTGCAGTATTTTCACCTGTGATTTTGGCAGTGTTGCTCAGAAAGAGTGTGATAACAGGCAATAACTTAATCTGAGCCCCTTAAACTTGATTTTGTTTGCAGCTTCATTGCATGCTGGTCAGTTTCCTACTTCTCTGCTTTCACAAATGATTGTCTATTTCTGCTTGTGAGACTTTCTGTGAGTGCTGAATGCAAATGCCAACTAAAAAGAAGCATGTCCTTTGCTTCTGACATCAGAAGTCTCTTTATGTCAGTGTTTGTGTGTTTTTTAAAACAAATGTTAGTGGATGCTCATGTATATGAGATGGCAGCCATTGATCGGTCTACCTAGCAATAAATACTGGCCAGATTTCCATATAATTAGGTAAAGAAACATAGAATCAGGTTAGAATTTTTGCGGTCTCAAAGTGACCAGTTTTTAATGTTGTTTATGGCGGCTAGCTGCCCTTCTCGTTGATAAATCCATTGGTGTGTTGGCTTGTCTTGTACACAGGAAATATATAAAAATGATAGGTGCTTATCATCATTTGTTGTCCTTAGATTACAAATGAACACTTGGTATGAACATAAAACAGGTGCACCAAAGCCTTTTAGGGCCTGATGCAGTGTGTGAGGAGCCAGTCTTTGTTCGGTCTTTGAGCTCAAAGAATAAACAAGGTGTAGTGATACAGTAGCACAGTGTCAGTGTTTGCCTAATGTTTCAAGCATCATCATGTTTGTTGTTAGGTCTGTAGCGCCGACTCAGATGTATGTCGAGTGAGATATGACAAGAAGTGGCTGTGAGTCTGTACTGTGTTTGGTAAACAATCTCTTTGCACACGGTAAATGCAGGTGTGTGTGTGTGTGTGTGTGTGTGTGTGTGTGTGTGTGTGTGTGAGAGAGAGAGAGATTTAGGAACATAATGGAAGAGTTTGACCTTAGTTTAGACTGGGTGGATTTACAGTCATCTTACTGCATTATTCTTCGTGATCTATATTATGAAGGCCAAAAAATATGTTAGACTGCACTAAACAAAGAAGCTCATCCGTAAGAAAAGAAGCTGGTGTCGAGCAACAGTGTCAGTTAGTCAACATGCTGCTATAAGATAAGTGTTGTAAGATCAAAAACCTGAGTAGATGTCTTTGGTTAAAACAGAAGGTGCACATTCAAATATGGACTAGCAGTGATTGGTTCTTTAGGTACAGTTTTTGTCTGATATGAAAACCGAACGATTGAGACTTCTTTTGGCTCCCCTTACTGTGACTTGTTCTCTCCTTCAATAGTGTCTTTTTTTTTTCCCTTCTTCTTGCTGTCTGTACATTTTTTGTCATGGAAGCAGATTAGAAACCAGGTTATGTGTAAACACGGCACAGAAATCAACAAGAGGGTGTCGTGTAGAGCAGGGCGATATGACCAAAAATATTTATCACGATATACATTTGAAAATTTGCGATAACGATATAACTGACGATATAATTGACACTAGACAAAATACTTTACAACTCCACAACTTTATTAGTGCAAAAAAACCCATCAATGTATTTTCACTTAAACAAGCAGCTGTTTTTTGCATTTTGTGCACTAAAGTTATATAAAAACGTAACAATGCAAATTCCTTGCTGACAGTTTAACCAAAAGGCATTTCCAGTGGAAATTGGCCGACATATCCTCAGCATAACCATGTATGATATCCACAAAACTTAAAAAGAGGTTATACACACACAATACCATAATATTATGTTGAAGCACAGTACGTATCACTCCGCGAGGCTCCTGCCTACTTCGGCTTCGTAGCTTAGCAAAGTCAAACATAAACATTTGACAGATTTTCGAGCGCCGTGTACCACATAAAATCGTTTCGAGGTCAGTAAACACAACCAGAATTCATACATAAGGCACACGGGATTATAAGGGGCACTGTTGACTTTCAGAAAAATCAAAGGATTGATTTTAAGTGTGCCGTATTTTCCAAACAACACGGTAATAAAGACGGCCCGCTAGCATGCTCTACCAAAAATAGTGCTTTGTTGTGTATCTGACGGACAAATGCCAAACCAGTTCCACACCACCGAAGTTGCAGCATTTTTACAAACCAATTCTGGTTCATCCGTTTCATTTAACAATCCGCTTTCGCTCTTCTCATTCTGCGTCGCCGCCATGTGCGTATGTAAACATAGGCACTGCGCATGCGCGTTTTACCCATATTCTATCGCGATATTTCATTTTCCTATCGTTGCCCAAAATTACACCGGTATTACCGTGAACGGGATGATATAGCCCAGCCCTAGTGTCGTGTTTCTCTAATCTCCTCCCCTGAGCGCATGATGTTTCTTGTTTACAGGACGCTAACAAATAAGCTTACCGCACTAACCTGATCACTTATCTGTTAATTAATACTTTTTTGTAATGGTGATAATCACTGAAAGTCTGATATCAGCTGTACTGTCACAAAATCACAGTTTATTTCAAACTATTAACATAAACACCAACAACACGTGTTGGCTCATCATGATGTTACTGAATAATGTGGACCTTTACCATTACCTCTGTCAGTGCACCCCAGGGCGGCTGTGGCTGCACTGTAGCTTGCCATCACCAGTGTGTGAATGGGTGGATGATTGTGTATAGTGTAAAGCGCTATACAAATACAGACCATTTACCATTAAAAACAGCTGATCCGATGAGATGTGGTGAGAAGGAAAATGCTTAAAATGATCCATTTAGGAAGGGAGGAGTCAGAATAAAAGATGTAATGAGAAGAATCAAGCATTGTGTTTTTGTGTGTGTGTGGGGGGGGGGGGTCCTGTAGCTTATCACAGGACCCAGAAAGAACAGCTCGGGGGAGTACAGGGGGTTAAGAGTGGTGTCACGCCCATAGAGGCTCCGTGCTGCCGTCCTAATGATGTCCACCGGCCTAATTGAATATTGGCGTTCTGCACACGAGGGCTAAATGGCTTCTGTCTGGTTTACCTCTTACTGCCAGCTAAGGCTGCAGATTTTTAACCCATTGGCACTGTTTGATTCCCTTGGGGGTTGGGGGGGGGGGGGTCGGTTAATGTTCCTGTTACTATGGTTACCCATTTCTTGTGCATTTAATGCAGCGTTTCTTTTTGTTTTGCGTGTTGGTGTTTGAAACCAGTGGTGTTCGAGTTAAAGACGGTTCACCTTTCCTGATGATTTCGTGACGTTTGATTATCCTCCCGCTGAACTTAAACACTCGCTTTTCCCAAGTTTGCACAAAAGCAACCTGACAACATCTGACAGGTGAACTTTTTCATTCACTCTCCACGTTATCTGCACAACTACTCCTCCACTTTCTCTCCCATCTTTGCGGTGTTTGCACATCCTTCCTCACTTCCTTCTCCTTTTCTCTTACTTCTGCTTCTATTTCTGTGGCTGTGTTTTACTTCCCACTGCGCTTGCCTCCAGACGCTTCTCCTTTGTTGCCACGGTGACGCTCTCCAGATGGCGAGTGTCAAGGCAAGACTGGGCTCAGAATGTACACACATACACATGCATTGGCCTGCATATATGCAGTCAGGAAGGAGACTGGTAGCAGTACATTTTGTTTGCTCACATCCTACTCGGAAGCTTCTTGGATGCGCACTCTGCCCACTACACACGCACACATACACTCAACAGTACAGTATAATAAAACCTGTGTCACAGCCACGCAGGAAACAGTCTCTCCTTTATGCGACTGGGATGTCATTAATCTTGGCAGAGGTTAACAAATGCACTTGCATAGAAGGTATATTTCATAGGCAGACAGCCGACAATGGGGGCATTGTGGTGTCGATCTGTAGCAGCCAGTACTGCATTCAGTCAGGACCTTTCAGTTTGGCTCTGGATCCACAGCTCATGTCGGGAGTTATGTTTCATCTCTCAGATGAATGTGTTTATGTGAGAGAAAACATGTGAAACACAGAGCAAAATCAAGGGTCCAGATGTTTATTTATTTCTGCTGCAAGAAACCATGATTTATTTTACTGGAGGGGGGAGGGGGGGGGGGGGACCAATGTGTCTGGCTATTTTTCAAAGTTTGGCCTTGTCGCTATTAGTCAAAACCTGAAGCAGACAAATGCTCTGCTGGTGCGTTCTGTGTGCAGCAAGCCGACCAGGCCAGCTCTGCTCTGATTCACCAGCTTTCTAAGTTTGTCCACACCGCAGCGGCAGCACTGTTTCCATCGGAGAAGTGGCGAGTCTTCCCAGTAATCCATTAGACTTCCATTAGCTCCGATTTGTGTGATTAGTTCTAATTAATCAGTTCAGTCTGTGGCCTTCACTCCCCTGCGCACTCCTCACATTTCATTTTTAACCTCATTTCTCAGCTCTCCACTGAGCGAGAGAACGAGGCAACGATTGAGTGAGCAAATCAAAGAGCAAGCTTCTGCCGCCGCCACTGGCTTTTCTTTTTTTTTTTCTTTCCAAGCACATAAGAACACTCGATACTCCAAACAGGTTGAGCTGGAGCTTAGACTGCATTATAATGCTTGTTTCTCTCACCACAGTGAATTAATAGGATTTTTTTTTTTTAAGGCTCTTATTTTCAGCAGTGTAGTTTTGTTGCTCAGTTGTGTTTTAGAATGATCCGGGGGGATTGTGATCTTATGTTTTACACATCTCAAGTCTGTGCTAGCTCTGTTTAGCCCCTCTTGGCCCTCCTCTGGAACAGTAGGTATTGATCTGCGCTGGAGCGTCCATCTTTCACTGTAACAAAGCCTATTGATGTTTGTGGAGCCCTGATTTCCCCTCGGTCAAATGCCATACCCAGCACCACTGCTAAGTGACAGGAAGCTGGTCTAAACTCTGCAGTCTGTCCCAAAGTAACCTGGGAATGGTGTCATCTTTTCATCAGTGACTCTGCTGCACTGAACTAAAACCCTAAAATTAAAATCAAAAGATTTTTTTCTTTCTTTCTGGGTTTCTAGCAGTAGGTCAGCTTATATACTGAGGTATTATGTGATGATAATCTATCTTCCTTTCCTGTGTTGTCAGCCTTCTTCAGCTATTACCACTATTGTGATAAATGAAGGCTCAATTTATCAACCAGCCTCTCCTCGATTTCTGTTTCTCCCTTTGGTTTCCACAGCTCTGCTTCTATATCTAACCCCTGTGCAGTTCACTTTATTTCTTCATCTGTTTCTACCCCCTCCATCCATCCATCCAATCCATCCATCTATTCCTCATTCCCACTCAGCCAGATCGAGGCTCTTTGTGTCTGCTGGGGAAGGCTGAGATGCTGCCTGTCACCCCAGAGAGGCAGACTCCCATCCAGGCTGCTGGAGGTGGCCCGGCTGCTGTCAATCAATCTGTAGAAAGGAAGCAGAGGGAGTGGGGGTTGACATGTGATGTGGATCCCTGCTGTTTAGAAATTCACTTTTTTTTTTCTTCCTCCTACCAGGCCTGCACAGTCAGTCATTTATTTTGGCTTCTAACATGAACAAATCAACGATTGTGACCCTTTGAATTTAAAGCTTCTCCAGTCCTCCAAACTAATCACTCCCATGTTCACGGGTAAACAGTAGGGGTGCAACAATATCGATATTGAACCGTTCGATACAGTGCTTTCAGTTCGGTACGCATATGTATCGAACAATACAAAATTTTTAATTTATTTTATCAGCTTTCCTTCTGACGATGCTGTCTGTGTTGAGCGCTCAGTGGATCTGCGCTCGACAGTGCAGCCTAGGCGGAGTAGTCGAACGCAGATTCACTGAGCGCAGGGCAAGCTAGCGAGACAGAAGTTAAGCTCTCCTTGCAACATGGCAAATTGAACCTCCCCCACCCTCATTCAGATCTGGCGTTTGGAACTATTTTGGTTTTCATGTGACGTATGACCCTGAAGGTAAGCGAGTCATGGACTAAAGTAAAACAGTATGTTGGATGTGCCACGCAATGCTCAATTACATGCGTGGGAGCTAGTGTGTTAGCGCAGTTAGCTCATTAACGTGTTGGCCGTCCAGCCCCATGCACGGGGTGGTCCGCGGTAACTTGTTAACGGAGATTTGCCGTGTTGTGGCGTTAACGTCATTTCAACGAGATTTATGCTGACAGCACTAGTGGGAACACAACGAATATGACTGCACATTTACGCCGACATCATCCTAGTGCAAAGACAAGTGGAAGCAGACAAAAACAACAAGCACGCATGCTACAAACTTTACCGAGTCATTTAGACAGCCGTTAGCACATGATTCTCCTTATGGGGACCTGATATGTTTAATATGCTGCTGAGAATATAGCCCAGAAGAAGTATTTTGGAAAGAGCCATTTCTCTGTAATAAACTCTCTTTTCCAAAGATGAGTGATTCCTCAATCAGATACAGGGTTCGCAAAATCGCTAGCCCGACGTCCCGGGGCTAGCGATTTTTCCAGTCGGGCTACCAAAATCCAAAAATTGTGTGTGTGTGTGTGTGTGTGTGTGTATATATATATTTATTTATTTATATTTCTTCATACATTCTTATATAGTTCTATACTGTGTATTGTGTATTTTGTTGTACAGTAATTTTATTTTTAACTTTAATTTATATATTTTATCTTATTCTTTCCCAGTTAAATTTACCCTTCATTCTAATTTGTGTTGTACAGTTATTTCATTCTTTATATTTTATATTCTTATATTTTATTCCTTCCTAGTTAAATTTACACTTTTTAATTTTTCATATTTATTTCCTATCTTATTCATAGCCCTTTCCTTTTTTTTTCTTTAGGTCACGAGCAGTTGTCTAAGCATTTCACTGCATATCGTACTGTGTATGACTGTGTACGTGACAAATAAAAATTTGAATTTGAATTTGAAATCTATCTCTGCCCTGCCCGTCGGCCTATTGTAGGAAGGAAAAATATATGTCAATGCTTTTGCATTCTTTCGGAAATGTAGCTGGGTAATTATGTCATTGGCATCGGTGAGCCACTGTCAATATGTGACATATTGAAATCGCGTTTGAATTTGCGCTTGTTTTTTGCTTTCACTTTGCAATCGCGCAAACTGTGTATAGAGAGCGACAGCACTGATTGGTGAGTGATGATAATTTGCACACCAATTCCTCTGACATCGTCTTATCAATCGATAAATCTCCTGCAGCAAGCTTAAACATGTGAGAGGTTGATCGCGCAGAGAATCGCTGAGCTTATGTGAGTGCGTGTGTAAAAGCAGCAGGATATATATTTTAGTTCTGCTGAGCCAAATAAGACAGGTCAGGGTGAAGAAGTGACAGCCAAAGAAAAGCTTACCACAAAACGTAATGACAAATCAGACTATAAGGCAAAAAGAAAGTGCAGCTTTATGGTTTCATGGACAAAAGAATTTCTGTGGCTGCAATATGACGAGCTAAATAACCAGGGCTGCACATAAGTGGTCTGCAGGTGCGCATTCGCTGTCAAAATAAAAAACGCGCACAAGATAAGAAGTTGCAACGCGTGTTTGCGTACATAAGATTTTCAGGAGGAGGTCAGACATTTGTTTAGAATTCTTAAAGATGTCGAAGAAGCTCCTTTAAGCAATTACTGTGATGTTCCTCCACCTCCAAAGAAATGTCAGGAGTCCGAACCACAAAAGAAGCACGTATTCTCGGAAAAGTAGTTGCAGGAGGTGAGCTGGCTTCAAACAAATGATGAACGCACAGAGATGTGGTGCAGAATGTGCCGTGAAAATTTAATAAATGACAAATTAAAAAGGCATGAACATTTTTTTTTGTATCGAAAAAATATCGAACCGTGACACCAAAGTATCGAACCGAACCGTGAATTTTGTGTATCGTTGCACCCCTAGTAAACAGCAAAACTGGTGTCTCACTGCTGAAACCACCACATTTCAAAAGGGGAAACTTTTACTTTGAAGGCAAATGGTCTCACTCTTTGGACTCTTCAGTTTTTGCCTAGCGACCAGTCATTGCTAGGGGCGCCGACCAGTCTATAGGCCTATGTGATTGAGGCCTTAATGGGACAAATTGAACTGTAGTTATGTGTTGCACAACTTCCTGGAGTCGTCTTATAAGAAAAACCCTATCCTGTTCTGTAGTTTGGAAACATTTTAGACTTAAGTTTGCATTATCGTTGTATGAGCCTTTTTGCCAGTTGTTATTACTACTATGTTACCTTTTTCTAATCTTTGGTTTGGTTTTTAACTGGTTAAAATGTAGCATTTACATAATATATTAGTCAGTGGAATAAACCGGGACACAAGATGAGATGTGCTTTTATTAAACAGCCATTTATCTGCTACACTGACTTGGTAATGTTGCACAGAGGTGCATACATTTTGTGGTATTTATTGCCTTCTGATATCATCTTTGCTTTGCGTAATCATGGTGCAGTTGCTCTCCCGAGTGATGTTAATATGATCTCTTCCCCTCTGCCTCTGCAGGACTCCGTGGTTTAACGGATGGGGGTTCAACCTGCCTCGAGGACAGTCTCTGCTGGATAAATGGAACCTCATCCCCGAGGGCATCGACATCCTGATGACCCACGGACCTCCACTCGGTGAGTCCAATTAACCAATCACAGCCCCTGCATTGCAGTTTCTAATGAAGTCGGGGCTCTTTCTTCAAAATGCATGTGAAGTCACTGGTGGCTTGACAGTAGGTCGTCTTTGAGCAGATCTCCGCATGTCTTACATTATAATCAATGTTGTTTCCATCTAAATCCAACAGTAACTAAAGTGAACACTCCGACATGCTTCATAATTCAATGTTTGTGTTTGACTTCATGAAAAACAAAGTGGATATATATATATTAGTTTTCCTTCTGGTTGTTTGGGTCCTGTTTTTGTTTTTTGTTGTTTTTTGCTATGTGTTTGTGTTGTTTTTTGTGTTTTTCTCCTTGTGCTTTCCATCTGGCTTTATTGAGTGATTTCCTTTCCTCTCGCCTACGGAGGGTTGCTGCTGCTGCTGTTGTTGCGGCAGCCACTGTGGCTGTTTGATTGCATGGAAACTCGATTTCACAGCAGTGTGACAGATGCTGCGAACAACTGGAGAGAGACCGTAGGATAGGAAAGCAGCACTGGAGGAAGGGGGCAGCTTAAGATGAAAATTTAGGATGATTCTCCAAAGATGGAAGATCCAAAACAATGAGATGGGAAAAGAGGGGTGTTGCACAAGTGTGGAGAAAAAATATGGATTCATCATAGGGCTGGGCGATATATCGAGTTTTTTTTAAAAATATCGATATATTTTCATACGAGATATAAGATGTGACAATATCGTTTATATCGATATAGTCTATGTTACGTTATAATTATACTTGTGGAGCCGCAGGTTTGCCTCTCTTTCGTCCACTTTTGTCTCTACGCAACGTTACTCGGCCTCGCCTCTCCTTCACTGAACACAACTCCCCCTCCCCCATAGCTTCACCTGCAGGCAATGACAAGATGAAAGCGGAAAATCTCCGTTAGCGAGTTACCATGTGTGGGGCTGGACGGCGTCAACGTGTTAGCGAGCTAACCGCGCTAATGACATGCAGCCCGGAAGGGCTGCACGGCCTAAAATCCTTTCATTTTCTCAAAAATCGACAGTGCGCAATATGTATGAATTCTGGTTGTGCTTACTGACCGCGAACCGATTTTATGTGGTACACAGCGCTCAGCAATCTGTCAAAAAATGTTTTAATATGACTTTGCTAAGCTACGGAGCTGCACCGCTTGATGGATTGTCGGAGGATTACGGCTACCGGGGAGGAGCCTCGCGGAGTGATACGTACTGTGCTTCAACGTAATATTACCGTACTGTGTGTGTATAAGGACCACAAATGGCACCTGTTCAGAGACGTGGTGCAGCTGTGAAATCTGTCTTTGTTATTATGCTCAGCGTCTTCTAGTTTACATTTTGACTGCACAATTGTGAGCTTTTTGTTATGCACAAAAACAACATTGTTTTCTTTTATTTATGGACCATGATTATTTAATAAATGCTGATAATTTATTTTTGAGTAATTTCTTCATGTACATCTACGCTGTATGTAAATAAAAGTGCCCGTGTGACATCTGGGACACAGTGTGACTAAGAACTCTCTTTTTGTTCTTAACTTATGGCTTTAAAAAAAAAAATCGAGATATATATCTTATATCGCCATGCAGCTAAAAAATATCAAGATATGAATTTTGGGTCATATCGCACAGCCCTAATTCATCAGACACATTTTAAAGCTATGAAATTCAGATATGAACCCAGTAAATGAACAGTTGTTTTATTTCTGCTATTACATAATTCTTCTGAAATAAGACTTCTCTATTGTGGTCAAACAGTGCCAAAAGTGAGCCTCAACTGGTAGTTTGAGTTAATAAAAGCTGTGCGTGAATTGGTAGTGATTCACCGAAATTTTAATATCTGCTGAAAAAGTTTTGGGGGGAAAAAGGTCCACTCCCGATTTGACCTGTAGTAGTCATAATGCTCTGAACTGCTGACTCAAGTAATTCAAACTATAAGGGAAAGTTTATTTGACCTTGTGCATGGAGACTATCTCAGCACTCGTGATAAATGGCTGCTAATGTCAGCATGAATCTGCTCAACATAAAAACCCATTGTATGTTCAGAACATGATAGATGGAGATATACGTATATTCACAGATATTTTTACTGTAGAGCTTAGTGTTGGCCATATGGAGTCGTCCAGTTAATAGTACTGAGTGATATGTGTGTGCGCACATGTATGTTGGTGGTGATTGTGTTTTTTGTTTGTTTCCACATTTACATTCACGCTTGAGACATTTTGTTTTTCAGCTGTTCTTGTTGGGGTTTCACGTCATTAATGCTAACTTACATCTTTCTGCTGCTTATTTTAAGGTGATGTGTTACAGGTAACAGTTGTTTTGATCAAATGGAAGCAAAGACAGTAACACCAGGACTGTTTTGACAGCTGTGAAATCTTTCTGCAGGTTTCCGAGACTGGGTTCCTAAGGAGCTACAGCGGGTTGGCTGTGTAGAGCTGCTCAACACGGTCCAGAAAAGGGTGCGACCCAAGCTTCATGCCTTTGGAGGCATACACGAAGGTACTGGGAATAAAACCCAAACTGTTAACTGTCCTTGACTCTGGGGACCTCAGAGGAGAATACGTTCTGATTGCATGATGGGGAGGTGGCCTTTGGCAAGTGCAAGTGTAGAAAAAGGATCTTTTACACACGTGCACATGCTCACAATCAACAAATTGTGCTCTGTTGATTTTAAAATGTGTCAAGACAAAGGAAGATGAATCTAATGTTTCTTACCTTTCTAGGGATGCACAGATTCAGGGCCCATGAATTTCAGGAAAAAAAATAATAATTTGGACAGTAATCATTTACTTATTTAATAACCACTATTTTTTTCTGTTGGTCTATTTTGGTGCCAGGGAACACACAATACAAACACATTAGCGCTTTTTGCAGACCATAGTCTACAAGGTGAAGCTTTTCAGGGTGAAGACCTGCAGCCAGTTGGCTGTTGTGCTGTTGTTTTGTGGAGAACTGCGCACACATGCAGCTGTGTTGGTTGAATAGCCAAAGTCCTTCATTGTGTGAAGACAAATACACAAACAAGCACAAATGAGCTACTGTGATTTCCACTTGACCAAAAACCAAACAGAACTAATCACATAACTTCCTTGGCAATGCGAATGATCAGTTAACTGAGAACACAATAAGTAACGTTGATTGACTCATACCAACCCCACGGGCCAAGTGCTGTGACATATTAAACAATCACTTACTGCAGTCTAGGTTTTGGTTGCAGGAGCAGTGGGTCACAGAACTTCATCTCCCAAACACTGATGCTTGTGTGGTGCTCCCCCACAGCATTAGTGAGCACGAGCTGCCTGTGGTCCAAGGAAGTAACACAGCAAAAAAGCAGGCATAGCTGGAGGGATGTGCTTGAACAAGCCTGATCCACTGCCGGTCTCACTCGCAGCTTATAGGACTTAAAGGATCTGCTGCTAACGTCTTGCTGTTTGATGCAACATGCAAAGAACCTGCAGCGTATTCTGACCACGTGTGTATGTGTGTGGTCTAAAGTGTTTAACCGCTGCATATTAACTGTACCCAAATCAAACAGTTCACAGCAATTAGTGGCAAGATGAGAAGTAGAATAAAGCTGAAAAATGAACCTTGTGAATTCATGGAAACACTCAAAGTAAATTCAAGCATACAAATTGCTAAACTGAGTGTGTGAAATTGGTATATTGAGTGAACAAAGGACTGATTTGGTAAAAACAGTGTATTACAAACTCTGTTACATGATCGAATGTTACCTATTTCTGGCACTCATTTTCCCCTTCCCGCCTCCCCAGGGTACGGGATCATGACAGACGGCTACACGACATTCATCAACGCTTCAACCTGCACCGTCAGCTTCCAGCCCACCAACCCCCCTATCGTGTTCGACCTGCCCAACCCTTCCAGCTCCTGAGATCAGAGGATGGGGGGGCGGGGAGGGTCAAGGGCTGGAAAAACAATTTCTTTTCAAAAAATATGTCAAGTTTAAAAAAAATAAAAAATAAAAAAATAAAGTTATAAGTGGTTCTTTGGCAACTTTGAATCTTCTCCAACCTGTTGTGAGATTTAAAGACAGGGTGGGGGTGGGAGCGTGTGTGGGAGTGTTAAAGGAGAATACCATTGCTTTTTATTTAGGTTTTCTGTTTTGTTTTGTTTTTGAGCTTGTGCCAGCAGTCCCGGTCTGTTTTTTTTATTCTTGTTGTTGTTCATCTGCACACAGTCAGAACAGTTGGAGATATCAGGGCCCGTTTTCCTCCAGAATGCTTTCCAGCTTTGTTCGATATGAGAAACGGCTTTGACAAAGCAAAGATAATCCCTGAAGAAACTTTCTTTTGTCCTGATTTTGACTGTGTAGGGTCGAGTGTTTATTATGTCGGCGCAGCTTCATTTCACACTCCGCTTCCTGTCAGCCACAGGAAGAATTAATCCCTCAAAAAGATGTTGCCTTAGTGCAGAACGGCAGATGAGAACAATGCTTTCAACTTGCACGCTCTTAAAACACTACTTGGCCACAGGGAAGAAATCTGTGATCTCAAATTGAATTTTATCTTCTTCTTTTTTAACTAAATTAAATGTACGGTATATTCTCTTTCAAGGCTTCCATACCCCACCACATGGTTTGTTACAACAGAAATTTGGAATGTTTGAATTAAAAATATAAAAATGTTTTAAAGTCTAAATGTGTGCAGATTTGGAGGGACTGCTGAGCTATGAGCCTGGCTGATACTGGTATTCTCCTTTTTAGGGGGATTTTTGTGATTAAACAATCTTGCTCTTGATAAATAATGGTCAGATCTGTAAGATAAATGATGCTATGTGAATTTGTATAATTTTTTTTTTTTTTAACGTTTGGTTTGTGTTAGCCAGATAATGCATACCATGGATGTGTCATCACGATATTTCATATTTGGGTTCTTCTTGTTTGTTTCGAACCTCTTGTCAGTTCCTCTTTTTTCTTATTGGCTGACAGGGACGCTGCCTTAAACTAGCTTTAATGTTCTCAGCTAGAGCCCCCCTTCTCTGCAAGCTCAGAGAAAAAAGTCCTTATTTATTACCCATCATCCCCGCAAAACAACACCTAACCAATGCAGGGACAGAAGACTATCCAGTTACAGCCGGAAAAATTCCCTTTGTATTGCCCCGTTATGGATTTCTGATCTGGAAAATGTAATGTATAAAAATATATATATTATATATTCATGTTGTAAAACATCTGTACTAAAAGTTGTTTGACAAAAAAAGTGCATTTTTTTCTGTATGCACCTGTATGTTTGCCATGTTTCTTTAATTCTCTCGTTAAAAATCTCTTGAGACGTTTCTTTAATGATTTTTGTATCAATTCTCCCAGTAGGGTAGATGTTTATTTTGGATGAGAGAGGAAAAATTTGTCACAATCCAACAGGTGCTGATTGTTCCCAACAACACACCTGCCTAAACATGGTTAAGTTGTCCTTTAAAGTGTAAATTTGATAGTATTTGTGTTTTATTGCTTTTTTCTAATTTTGCACTGTGTGTAAATGCAATCTTGCTAGCACAAAAAAAAAAGTTGCCAATAGTTGTCTCAACTTTGCCGCTGTAAATGCTCTTTTCGTGCTCTGTTCCTCTCTCGCTCTTTCTCTGATTGTATCCCTCTTCATGGAAATGTTAGTTCTCTCTTTCAGTTCATTGTGATATATTTAGCTGCCTTTATATGCAAATAAAATTGCAAGATTTTTACTTATGAAACTCCATCTTTGTTTTTATTCCAAAAATGGTTAGCCACCACCAGTTTGTCCGTCTGTATCTGGAAGTCCAACAGGCTCGACCATTCTCCACCCCATTGGTGTCTCCCATTTTGACCTGGGGACTTCCAGGCCATACTCAGCACAGATGCTTCTGTATATTATGGCACTTAGTTATGGCGTTCCATGTATTCCCTGATGTTATGTGCCATATGTATATCCACTTTTACTGTGGCAACAATCCACTTTATGCAAAACCAACCAAGAGTTTTGCTTTTTTTTTTTTAAAAAAAGGAAGCTGAAGTTGTATGAAAAACGATCTTGGTTTGTATCAGCCAGTCAACACAGCTGCGAGCAGGCTTGGCCTACTTTCTAATACTTATTTGAATACTTATTTACAAAGTAAATGTATGCTTATCTGTACAGCCTAACCTCACAGCAGGTGTTTTGCCTCAACAGGCAGCACACCTGCCAGCCCTCTCTGTGGTGAGGCCAGAACAAAACACTTAGAAGTCTTGACCCCACAGTTGTAAATAAAGTGAAGCGGATTTTTATTCCTGCTGTGACTGTTTAGATTAAAAAAAACTGCTAAAGCGAAATTATCAATTTGTTTGCACCCTGAACTCATCAGCTTGCTATTTGAAATTGACTTCATGACTACAGGTAAAATATTGGATTAGTCTTACGGTTTATTAGTGAAAGGTAAGATCTGTTACTGACGGTTATATGCTTTGAATATCCACAGCACTCAATCAATATGCTGACATTTCAGGTGCCAGATTTTAAAAGAATACATACATTTAAAAATAAAAATACTTTTTTTAGTTGTATCACAAACGATGCTTGGTAAAAACAGAGATCAACAGTTGACTCTAGATGCCACAGTAAAGTGACAGAGAATTCAAATATGGCTCGCGTTTCTCCCACACTCATCTGAATATTCACAGTGTTTCAGCTGCAGATCTGCACATTGGTTTCATCAGGTTTCATTCCTTTTTACCACTTGCCAGCACAGATCCCTCATAGGCCAAAAATAAAATGGGCTCGAGTTGTAGAGCGCCTTTGCCAGCCTTTCCCACCAACCCCATTCTCTCATCACCACAACATCAAAGCAGCCCAACCAATTAACTATTCCCCGAAACGAGAGCAGCAAGGCATCGCCCCACACCCACCAGATCCCCCAGCACATTACCATAATCCAGTCTAATCATATTAACATAGGCCACAGATGAGCAGGAGGAGACATGGCTGCTCTGGCTCTGCTGTTCGGTCTCTTAGAGCGGGTGTGAATGCATGTGGGCACTTTTATTCAAATCGTGTGTAGGCACATGTTGTGGATCTGCAGTGTTCAGTCCTTTGATCCAGACCCTCATATAGTGTCAGTATATATGAAGGCAATATGATTGTTACAGAGCAGTACAATTTGAATTAGCTTTAACATGTTGCCTGTTATCTAGCCAACTGCACCTGTGTTAATATGTTGGAACTCCAGTGTTAATGTTAAACACTGAACAGTCAATGCTAATTTGATGAACAACATGCTCAGCTAACAAAGGTAAATGTCCGAACGTGGACATTTGCACATTTATAACATCAGTTTTAAGTCATCCACATATAAAGCAATGAGCTTGTCATGCACCACTTTGTAACACAGTCGGTGGTAATGTACAGTAGGGGAAATGTTTTTTTGATCACTTGAAAAGTTAAAAATTGATTTGCATGTCATTGAGTGAAATAAATATGTTCGAAGCGAAGCATAGCTGAGTAGTTACTCAAACTTGTAGTTGGTCACCAGATTTCAGGAGGGATTCTGGCCCACTCATCTTCACAGAAACTCTGTAAATCCTTTAGGTTTACTGGCGGCTGCTTGGCAACTTAAAGCTTTAGCTCCTTCAACAGTTTTTCAGTAGGTTTGAGGTCTAAAGAATGGTTAGCCCGACTCATGATCTTAATGTTCTTTTTTTAGCCACTCCTTTGTAACTTTGGTGGTATGTTTGTGCTCTTCAGTGTTCTGGCTGAGGGATGAAGATCCATTGAAGATCCATTGAAGATCCATTGGCCCCTCAATGCAGTGAAGTCATCCTGTACCCTTACCAGAAAAACAACCCCAAAGCATAATGTTTTCACCTCCGTGCTCGACTGTGTGTTTGTTGTTCTTTGGTTGATTCAAACTTAAGAGGGGCTTTTAAATGTGCCCTCTTGAGTAGGGGGATCGTGCAGGCGCTGCAAGATTCCAATCCATTACGCCGTTCTGTGGTCGTTCCACCACCTTTGTTATGATCATCCTCACCCCATGAGTCAAGATCTTGTATGAGTGCGATTTATGATCAGATTTATATTTCTTCAATCATACCAACAGTTGTCACCTTCTCACTAAGCTTCTTGCTGGTGTTTTTGGTGTGTGCAACTCTATCTTGTCCCTGCTGTCCTTTGACATTTTTGGTCTTGTCCATGGTGGTGGAGAGGCTGGAATGAAATGAAATGGTTCTATGAGCGTGGGCTTTATACACAAAATGAGTTGAGATCTATAATTAATTGATTGTAATTTGTGGCAGGCACACAATATGTGGGAATCTGAATTCTGGGTGGTTGATACTTTTTCACTCCATGGCGTCAGTCAGCTTATATGGTTTTTGTTTTGTTTTTGGCTGATAGTCTTTCTGCATTAAAATGAAACAAACACGATGATTATTACTTGTTTATTACTTTGTAAATGAGCAAACTTACAAATTCAGCGTGGAATCAAATAATTATTTGAGCCACTGTAAACTCCATGTTCTGGCTGGGGAGGTAAGACCTCCCATTCTGGTAATAATTTCAATTGTACACCTCTAAGTTTAGATAAATTCAACCTGTTACCCACCCAGCATTGGAGCCATATGCCACACAACCACATCTCTACTACTGGTATTTGCTATAATAGACCGTCTAAATTGCCAACTGTTAGTTTGCCTGGCATTTCTGCAAGTCTGTGAATTTCATTTCCATTCCACTTATCTCTGTGTCTCTTCCTGGCAGTCCTACGTAGGCAACACTCATTAGCGCCATTACCATGAAGAAAATGCCAGTCAGGCAGCGTATGTGAAGAGAATTATTGCTAAAATTACATTTAGGAGTCAGTACTTTAGATTTTTTTTTTATTATTAAAACCAAATTGTGCTGCTGAATTTACCTGATTTTATTTTATTTATTTCCTTGGTAAAGTTACTCAGCATGAAGAGTTTACATATATCAGCCTTGGAAGTGCTCCAAACAGTCAGTCAGCTAACATCAACTATGCAGGAAATGAACAAAGGATTGTCTTTAAAGTGGATTTATCCTTTGACAGTGATAATTACGTTTTGTTTTCTTAGTGTGTCGCAGACAGATCTGTTCTGTTTCCTGGATTATCGTTGCTTCTCCCTCTTCCTTTCTTTGTCTCCCTCCTGCCCTCTCTGTTAATGATAGTTTCTCTGTCAGTCAGCCCTTGATGTCTCAGCGTCAGGACATTTATAGCTCCGCCAAATTGCCGGCTGTATTAATTATCCTTGCCTAGGCAGCTGCTGGTAATATTGGATGTTTGTCAGGTTAGCCTTCATCTGCTCCTGACGGATTCGAAGGAAGACAGGGTGAAGGCTCCGAGCGCCCACATCAACCTGTGGGAACGTGTGTGGCTTATCCTGGTGCCAGCGCTCTGCATGCGCTGTTTATATGGACTTAATTGCCCGCTGGTGGTATTATTGTAATCTGGAGCTCATTTGGCCTGAGTGGGGTTGCTGTGAAATAATTCTCTAAATCAGAGGCATGCAGGCTCATGCTTTCCATTTGCTCATCTTTCCCACATGGTCTTACTTAACATCTTTCATACCAAATGTTTTATTATAACAGTTTACATTATTTGGGGTTTATTTGAAGAAGCTAATTGAAAATGGGGATTAAAAAGAGAAAAAAAGAGTTTTGTGACGTTTAAAAGAGAACAAAAAAGCCTTTTCGCATTTCCTAAGCGAAAAGTGAAAAATGGCGTGCATTTAAAATGTCACCCACAGCTTTGTGCAAACCAGACACAGGCACTGCTTCAGTTTTAATTTAGCCAGTTCCAAGTGTAAAACTTGATTGAATTAAATCAAATTGAAAGTTCACTGGGTGATTATTTTCCCAAGTTAATTATTTCCCCCGCAGGACTGGATTTGTGCAGCTATTTCTCTTCGCACTCAGAGTTTCAAAAGAATCTCTGAGAGCTGATTGAACTGGAAGAGATTTGACCCCCCGCGACCCCGATACAATGCGTGATTATCACAAGTGGATCTGCTGACTGACTGGAGATGATTAGCGCCTCCACAGTTTCTTTACATCACCGCAGAGACAAAGGCTAGATTTGTCTAATGGTATATAATTTACCTCCTTCTTGATTTTCACCGTCTCGCTCGTGTTCTCCTTTCTTGCTGCCGTTTTGTAGGCGCCTCATTGAATAATTGTGTGGGGTTTAGTGAATTACCGTAATTACAGTTATTGGCCACCGTTGTCCCATTACTCACTAATCAAGAACATTGCAAATGGACAATCAGAATTCGTGACAGTCAAATGCATCAGTGTAGCTTTCCCATCTGACGGTAAATGTTTTGATTTTGCCAAACAGGTAACAGACAAATTGTTGCCAGCAGCAATAGTGAAGCTGTTTTCACTTGGTGAGCTTGTGTATGCATGTGTGCGTGTCATCATAGGAAATGGCAGTACTTGTAACACATGCTATAGGATGGATGACCAGAAATTACTCTGAGAAAAATCTTCAGGTGCTGAGCATGTGTTTTCAGTGGCCACCCCTGTGGGAGGTTGGTGCAAAGCATCACTTGCAGTGATGTAAAGCACGCTACCACTAGTAATGAGTCTGGGTTTTCCGGTTGCCACGAGAACGGTACTTGTCTCGATCGCATTGTGCAAAGTGTAATGTTTGTTGAGGGAGAATTACCTACCCCCTGGAGTCTACCCCCTTAGCCCCCCCCCACCCCCCCCACCCCCCCACCCCAAAAAAAAAAAAAACATTTGCAGAGACTGTATAATGAAGTCCAATACACAAACATTGAAATGCAAGAGTAGAAGCAAAGACAGGAAAAAATACATAAAGACATCCGGTGTACGCTTCACAATCTGCAGAGGAAACATCAAGAGTTACTCGCCATCCATGACAAAGTACAACAAACAACAATAACATGCACGAGGAAAAGAAAGTTCAAGAAGAAAAATATAAAGAACTGCAGGAGAAAAACAAAGAACTCCAAGAAAAGAATAAAGAAAAGCAACCAAAATTAGAAGAACTGGAGAAACTTTGTAAGAAACTTGAGCTGCAGCATGATGACAAACCTCATAGCACAGAACAAAGATCTGCAACAACTGCACCTGAAAATGAAGAAAAAACACTTCAGGTTTTTTGGAAGAAGAACTCTGCTGCTTCTTCAGTTAAGCCTGGATAAGAGTAGCCCCATATTCCTCCAACAGGGGCAAATTATACAATAAATTTACTGTGCTTTAGGATCTTATTCAGTGTTAATGTTGTTTAGAAACATTACTGATGGTACTTAAGAAAATCTGAATAACTTAAACAGAGGTGGCCCAGGAGGTAATAACGAAGAGAGTCGACCGCCCACTGGATGGCCAGGCACTCGTTCTCCACCATACCACCTGGCCTCCCACTCACACAGTTTCCTGCTGATGTACACAATTGGGCGGTCAACCGCCCCACTTACCTGCTGGGACAAAACTGCCTCCAGCCCTCTGTTCAAGGCGTCAGTCAGCAGAATAAAAGGGAGGGAAAAGTTTAGAGCAAAGGTTCCCCATAGAGAGACTTCCTCACCTGCACGAACGCCACCTGGCACTGTTCTGTCCACCGAACCAGATCTGGGGCACCCTTTTTGGTGAAAGGGCTTGTCAGCTCTGCAAAGCTAGGTACGGACCGGCGGTAGTAACCCGCCAGCCCCAAGAATCGTCTCACCTCTTTTTTGGTCTTGGGACATGAGCAGGATGCAATGGCTGCTCTTTTATCCATCTGAGGGCACACATGCAACCTCCCAAGTGGTACCACAAATACTGTACCTCCCTCCATTCAGCAGCACACTTCTTTGGGTTGGCCGTGAAGCCCTGCCTGCTTCAGGGACACCAGGACCACGGACCATCCGCTGCACTTACTCCTTTCAGGTGGCACTGTTCCATACTTTAAGGAGGTTGAGGTGATATATCTATGCAGCTCCTTCCCTGTCCAACTGTACTACTTCACAGTCAGCGTCACCCCTTATTACATCTTTGTATCTGTGACACCAAAACTCAACTGTTTCCTTTTTCCAGTGGAAACTTTCCAGCTTTTCAATACATTTCAAATGCATATCAATTATCGAATGCAATCATATTAAAAAATATAATATGAGGAAAAATGACAAAATAGATGACAAAATAATGTTGTTTTTCATACTATTACACCAACGGCCAAGACTAAACCACACCACCGCACCACACCTGCTGCACCACATTTCCATTTTATTAAAAAATGAAAAATGTCTTTTCCATTGTGGATGATGTGGATAATTTATTTTGCCTTCTCAAATACAAAACTTAGCCACAAAGTCAGCTTTCATGTCAGCACCATAAAAAGCAGATCTTGAACTATCAGCCTTCCAAGGAACAGAGCAGCAGGTCGATGTGAGTGGAGATGTAAACAGGCAGGCAGACACCGCGAACAGCAGTGCAGTGCAGAGGTTAATACTTCGTTAATGTCTGATTAATGTCTTCAAGCTGATTAATTCAATTGAGCCCTTTATTACAGTGTGTGTATTAATAGAAATCAAGGAGTCCCTCAGCAGGAGATGTTGTCTGCCATATGGAGAGCATTATGGCTGTGCTGGCTGATGAGGGTGCCAACCACAGCACTGGGAGGGTCAAGAGGGCACTCTGGGAAAGGCTTGTGCCTTGGCAAAAACTTGATTTAAAAAAACAAAATTGTTTTCAAACCTGCACCACAAACTGGCTGAGGAGCCAAAACTGGAAGATGCAAGCTCACACTAAATAAAGCAAGGAGTCAGACATACTACAAAGAAATGTATTCTTTTCTGTTTTGGGTTGAGGGTAATTTCAGGGTAAAACTGCCTCTTAAAGCCTTACAATATCATAAGACAAATGACAAGACTTTTAAATCCTGGAAAGTAATGGGAGAATTTTATGTGTGGGGAAAAAAGGTCAAATAAGCAAAGTGACCACACCAAAAGACAAGTAGGTGTCATTTGTGATGGCACAAAACATTTGAAGACTTTCCTTGTTGTCTTTTAAAATATAGTGAGTCATTTAATCGTTTATGAATGTCAGAACCATGCTGAGAAACAAGAAAGAAACAAAAGAGAAAAGCTCCCAAGGACTTCCAAGACATTTAGCATTAACGAAACATTTCAATTTCTGCTGCAGCAGTTCAGTCACATGCAAACAGCAAACAGAATTAGAGACTGATGAGACTTAAGATGGTCAGAGAATCTGAAGAGGATTTTTCTTCTCGTAATCCTGAAGAATTTCTCCTTCTGTCCTGTGAAACCCTCCGTTGGCGCCAGAGTTTCTTCTTTTTCCCTGATGACGCAAATCTCTGGCACACTCTCTCTCACACACACAGACACACACACTGAGACTCACTCAGACGCACTACAGCTGTTATAGTTGGCACACAGTGTCAATTGTGTTTGCCCTGAGAGTTAACAGCAGCCACTCGACATGAGACACCGCCTCGCCCTCGGCCCCTCTGCCTTCTCATGACAAAAGATCTGTTTCTCAGCTATGGCGGCTTAATTGAGTATGATAACCTCGGTGTCACAGTTGTTTATCCAGCAGCTCTCCTTTCTGCACTGCCACGCAGTGAAATTCAAAAGGATTCGGCAGAGAATGTGAAAGCATTTGATGTCTTTTGTTAGATGAATTAAACACTGTTTCTTTGGCAAATGCTGCATAAATACAAACAAGGTCTTTAAGGATACATGGCACATAATTAAGGCAACATTTGCACTTCATTAAAACGAAACCCTTAATAGAAAACACGTCTCGTTTGTGACTGAGAGCAAATTCAATGAATTCTGCAGCAACAAACACCATGAAGTTCTAATTATTTCTTTGCAATTTCTTTGCAATTTCCTCAGACTTTCTTTTGAAAGTGAAAGCTAAAATGAATTCAGTTTAATTCAATATATATACTGTAACAAAAAATAATTTCCCCCAGGGATCAATAAAGTATTCTGATTCTGATTCTGATTCTGAATTAAGCTGAATTCCTATAGCACTCCATATTGTAAGATAAGCATTTGTAAGGTAAGGTATTGTAAGCCTATATAATGTCTTACTTATTGATGTACTGTTAAAACGCATAAAACATGTTTCTCTGTCCCAAGTTGTCACTTCTGATCACTTCTTGCTGATGCATAATATTTTTTCTTACAAATAAAAAACATAAACGTTTCCTGTAACCTATTACTATTTAGTACAGGCAAACATCTTCCCACTTGGAAATATCTGACCCTTTACACACCGGACACATGAAATTCATGCAAATATATTGTGACTTGAAAAATCATTTTCAGACTCATCTATTCTTAATGAATCCTTTCACACCGCCCATGTAAATAAACAAATCTGACCAATCACGCCACTGCATTTGGCAACTACAGCTCTCGTAGCTCAAATTGAACACAAGTACTGAATGTACAACAATGTGGAAACAGTAAAATACTGTTTTACCTCAGACACCCCACACTGTGATCTGATGATTTTTCTGCCTCCTCAGATGTGGTCCCAAATCTACCAGCCTGGCATATGTGCAAAAGCGGTTATGATAAAGCTTCAACTCTGGGATCAAACCATGAAATGGTTAGAAATTCCAAAAGCAAGTGTTTCAGGAAAGGTAACTTGAGTTACTTTACATTGTTTTCTATTACTGTCACGAGGAAACATTGTTTGCTTCAAGTCTCTCCAGTCTTGCAGTACAGATATCCCCTTGCAGTGAGACGAGCATCATTGTACTTTTTATGTTTGTCGGTGTATGGTTAGAGTTCAGGAAAGACCATTGTCTGCTATACGGTAACAATATTGACGTTTCCCTTTAAAATAGCACCTTTAAAATCATTTGGAACATACACCTGGAATAGTGTGGAATACATTTTCTTTTAGTTGATTAAACAGAACTTTAAGCAAATATCAGAAAATCTCTTACCAGCAGAAACTTATTAATGCTTTTTTCCCTTTATTTATTCACTCATTTTGACTGTTGTGTTCCTCCGGTGTTGATCAGAGGATTCAGCCGAGGGACGTCTCTCATCTCTCTTTTTCTCAGTGCGGTGGCCTTGAGTCAAGGTTTAAATCATTTAATTAACGATTCTGCTTTCTTTTTCTTTTTTTCGTAACTAGCCGTGTAGGTGCATGGCCTCCTTTAATTGAATGGCCTTTTGTGTAATTACTGTCTTTGTGAGCGCTGGGTAGATAACAAGGATATCCTTCTCTCTCTCTCCTGTGGAACTCAGTGAAGATGAGCAAACCTGTGGCACCCAGAAACACACAATGTCATTTTATCGATGTCATCTTGGTAAACAAGCTGGATGTGAGTTTCCATCAAGGTGTCTGTGTGTTAGGAATCAAAAACCGAGTGTATTTAAGGAAAAACACTAGCCTGAGGAAAATAGGAAGTGTGTGCTCACCATGTGATGCACACAAATATTTTGAACCTGCAGAGAGAAGGTCAAGCTGTCTTTGTTCTCTGACTAATTAAATCCTCAATTACTGCGTTTGAGAGGACGTCACAGGAAAGCAGATGAAGAAAAAACATTTGTGCGGAATATAGATCTACAGCATCTGCAGACAACGTTCATCAGGTTTTATTACAGAGCCGTTGTTATGACCGTCATCACGGCTGCAATTTGATCCAGGGTTTTTTTTCCAGCTCATTTACAAAGCTCAGCTGTTAGGTTCACTAGCAACAGAGAGAACAGGAGCTCAAAGGGCTGAAGGAGCATTCATTATTGTTCTTGTTGCTATGCAACTCACTAATTAGCCTTAGCTAGCTAACCTGAAGCAACAAAGGGGACCAGGTAGATAAAAAATAAAAATGGAAGAGGTAATAAAATAATTGCCCTTCTTGCTCCTGACATGGAGGTTGAAGAGCTCCCCCTGGTTCGAGATTATTATTGGGTTTTTACAGCATCTGCATGAAATTCTACTTCTCTGTAAATTACTTTCAGTGAAATTGGTTGCAATTTCATCTCCAGTGGCAGTCAGGGAAGAAGGACAGCTCCACAAAAATCTCTCTCTCTCATGTGTGAAGTGGAGTTCATCAGTGAACTCCACCTACTCTGCATTTACAGCACCCGGAAGCCTCCCTCCACACTCCCTGGCCTACTTCCATCTATAAAACATCCAAGATCTCCCTCCCATCAACATGGCATTCACTCTCTGTTCCACTACATCAATGTAATCGCAATGACACTCTCACAGACAGCCGCATCTATTGCACCAGAGACTCTCCTAAATCTGCATGCATAAAATTTCTGTCCCCTTGTTCTGTCCCAGAATTCGTCATCTTTACATAACAAACCATAAACCCAGAGTGTGGGCTCTGGAGTTCGAAACAGTTAAAATCATCAAAAACTTCAGTCATTTACATTGACATTGTTTCCTTCAAATTGTGTGTCCTACAAGAAAGTAGACAAAGGGAGTCATCTTTGTCAAAGTTAATGATGAACACATGCAGAAAACCAAAGGCCAGCTTGTGTGTGTTACAGGTGTTAAATCAGTCAAGATAGATGCGGTATGATGTTGTGGAATGATTTTCAGCCTCCCAAGCTGAAAAAAATGAAGCCAACTTGGAATTAACAGAAACTTATGTCCACTTGAGGCTGGCTCCAAAACCGAGTCAGTCTCCATACATTCCCATGTTAAAATGGTAAACTTAACAGCATTCAAAATCAGGTTTACAGCCTGGTAGAAATGATGCTTTTGAACTTTGAGGATAGTTTATCCCTTCATAACAACCCTGAGTAGGGGCAATTTTTTAGAACTCTTCCTCGATAATGGAGCAATGTGCAAACGCGTGTCCCAACTAGAGATGGCACGATACCACTTTTTTACGTCCGATACCGATATCATAAAATTGGATATCTGCCGATACCGATATGAATCCGATATAGTGTGTTTCAACAAAACTGTTTTTTTTAAATATCTTGCTGCATTTTGTATAAGTTCATACTCAAGTTTAAAACAACAACTACACTAAAGCTATTCTGTTATACCTGTATGCAAAAAAAAATATTTCATAGTTCAGCAATACTGATCAATCTAATAAACTTAAACCTACACCATCCTCCCTATTCTGGTATTTTAAAGAGTACTTAGCGTAAATATTAAGCAACCTAACTAATAGGGTTCCAACTCCCAGCAACAACAAAAATAAATAAATAAAAAATAGGGAACCACCCCTCACGCTCCACCTCATGATGCTTAATCGACGTAATCAACCTTAATTTGATGCAGTGTGGAAAAAAAATGCACAGAAATCAATTATTTTTCAATGTATTAAAATATTAAATAGATTCAACATCTTTCTTCAACAAAATTGCAGACTGCACAGATGGTGCCTTCCCAAAGGAAAAAGTACTATAGCTTACTAGGGTATATTAGACTTAATAGTTACTATATACAGTAATTGACTTCTATTCATTTTGCATCAAATTAAAACTTTGGGTGTCAGATAATTATTTATTAAAAGCTAGACATTTTAAATGAGAATAAGAAAGAAAAGTATGTCTTTCTGCTCCGCTCCGCTCAGCTGATCATTAAGCAGTTTCATGATTGAAGTAGCAGCAAGAAGAGGCAGTCGCTCCATATATCGGTTGTTAAGCTTAACGCAGGAATGCTTTACAAACATTCAGAGATGGACTTACACACTTGCTTTACTTCTCTCGGGGATAACTTTGTCGGAGATGAAATGCCGGGTTGCTAGCGAAGCTCCAAATGCTATCCAGACCACCGACAGGTCCCGCATGCCACAGCTGCTCTATCACGTGATGCATACTGCTCCGACGTGCTAACGTTCTGAGGCGAGTTACGGCGTGTTGCAAGTTTTGTGAGGTGCTTTCGTGATATTTAATGGATCGGATTACATTTTTTATTTTTCTCCGATATCCGATCCAGTAATTTAGGTCAGTATCGGACCGATACCGATACGTAATATCGGATCGGTCCATCTCTAGTCCCAACACAGACAGCTGTAGTTGATTGGAGTTTAACTAGGCCTCATCCACTACTTGAAGTTGTTAAACTGGACCTTGTTGCTCTAGTATTTTATTAGACCATTACTTCACACTAGTTCAAAAGCAGTGGGTGATGTCACCTACTTGATATTTTGAAACTTTGAAAGGCTTTCAAAGATTTTCCTCAACAACTTTCTCAAGACTTTAAAAATGTTGGAAGCAAAACATTTGCACATTATTATATATCTAAATACAATTTAAAGCTAAAACCAGTAGCTCTTCATAACATAGCCTTCAGCCAGGCTAAATGTTTCCTCTGTTTTTGGTCTTTATGCTAAAAGATTTTTGTGAATGCAAAAACGTCATCTTTGGTCATAAAGTGATTGGGTAAACTTTTAGACAGTCAGTACTTGGATATATTCTTGGTGTTTCAATGTCTTACTGTGAGAGCTCACACATATTGATGTGCAGCCCAGTGTGATGTTTAATGCCAGCCCATCAAAGACATTACACAACTCTTCTCCTGTGTGCTATGCTTTATTCATCAGGGTGGTGACACACTGTTCAAATCGTCCTTACTTTCTCACCGCTACATATGTGGCATGGAGTTTGAAACACGAGAATTTTTTGACAAACACAACAACAAGCTATCAAAAAGAACCAAAGTTGTTCCCATGATGATGTGAAAGCAGCGTAATCTGTTAAAATCCACCGGAAAACAATCTCTGTATTTTAACTTTTTTGCAGACACAGGTTGTTGTTGCTTCATTTTTGTGTTTTGAACAGAACATTGTCTCAGAAAAGCATTTGTTTCAATCTTTGCCTTAGTATTTAAAACAAAATTGTTGGTCAAACTGAGCTCAGTTCTTTTTACTTTCTTGCCATTTAAAAGTACCTAACTAAAGGGATGAATCTAAGCTTTGTCAACATATGAAATTCTTTTTGGTTGGAAATGCCAAAGATGACACCGTTTGACAGGCATTAAATAGCCGTTTTATACATTAAGGTATTCCCAACGAGTTTGTAGCCAGAAACTTGCCATATCTTGGTGTGGTTGTCATAGATGCCAGGTAGGACTTCAAATCTTACAATTAGAAGTGTATTTATTTACAGTCCAGTCACCAGGTGCTATATACAACATTGCTGGGAAAACGGGACTCCAGAAATCCAGGGAAAAGTAACTCACGTCTAGGCTCCACACTCTTCACCGACAGCCACTCACCGCGGGAGGGGAAGGACATGTTAGAACACAGAAGCATGACAATGGAAGCAAGAGTAGGTGCGAGAGCATTTCAGCTTTGCTTCTGAGCAACCTGTATTTCCATGTTTGTTTCCATGTTTCAATAATGCACTTATTTCCAAGTTTTCTTGCAAACTGTAAAAGAAAATAGGGCTAACTCAAGACTTTTGCACAGTACTATAAATTATAGTTTTGATTAGGCTCTCGGAAAGTAAGAAAGAGTATTTGAGAAAATGTTAAACTACTCCTTTAATCCTCTAGCAAAGGTTTTGTTGTGTTCGTAAATTCATGACATTACAAAAAGGCTGTGAGAGATTACTGGTCCTCTTTTGAACATTTTTTTGAGACCATGATTTGTAAAAATAACAAATTGCTAGTCAGGGCAGGGGCACAGAGTTGGAAGTGATCACGTGTCTGCATGCGTGTTAGGAGTTAGCAGCAGCAATCCCAAAATTTGGCTTTCCTATCATTAAGAATGAGACTCACATACCCAAGGCCAGTTGGACCAATCTGTGATTGGTTGGCAGTCTTTGTTACCCACAGCAGTCCTTTCCAAAGGCACAAAAGGTCAGGCTTGAAAGCTCTTATTGGAAGGGGGAAAAAAACACAGAAATGATGAAAGATGGGCAACAGGGAGAAGCTACAGATTGATGGTCTCCAGTACGGAGCGGAGAAGAGGAATCGTGTCCTGGAGAAAGAGACAAATGTTGAAAGAGTTGTTTGTTGCACTGATTGAAAGGACTGTGGAGTTCACAGAACATTTGGTGCACAAGGCCTCCTTGCTGCTTTTCTGCCTCCTGCAACTGGTTTGCTGCTTTAATGCCTCCTTCCTGTGTGTATTGATTCAAATTATGTGCAAACACAAGAATATGCACGCACGCTGGAAAACACGGGCACGCGGACATACACAGCAGCTCTTCTCCCTGAATTTGACATGTGTTTTTATTAAAGTAAGCAGCTGCTCGATAGTGCTAAGGAGTAATGGGGATTGACTCTGGCATAATTATACAAACCCCTGCATGAATTTGGTCCTAATGGAAGCTGAACACTTAACCCAGACTAAATGCAGAAGGGCAGATCAATGCTGAGGGGTTTTTTTTATCCTCTACTCGCTTGAACAACTGCCAGCTCGCTCCAAAACAGGACATTTACATATGCAATGCATCTCCTTTAAGATAATCACAGCGAGGCGGAATCCCTGGTGCCTCGGGACCCGTCAGGTGGTGATACCTTACAGGGCTTAGGAAATGAAGATGCATGTCTGAAAAACCTGCTTATGAGAGAAATATACTCTGGCACAAAAACATTCCAATGTGTTCATGCATGAATAAACTGACTGCATTCTGGGTAGACTCTATATCAAACACACTATGGAATCAATTGAAGTCGCATTACTCCAAGAGTGCAGAAACCCTTCTTGTGTTTAAGGTTCAGGGACAACTCACGCCCCTGCTTATATTCAACCAGCAATCAATATCTCTAATCCCTGTCTTGTCCCACATAACCCATATGGTGCCCCCAGTGAAAGAAAAAAAGAAAAAAGAAAAAAAGAAAGATTTGTTTTATTTGTTTTTCTTGTGCAATATCAGGTTTTATACGCTGCAGACAAACACAGTCAAACATTGTCTACAATGTGCTTTATTTTATTGCTTAGCGTGCTTAAATAACATACTGACAGCTCTGTTCAGTATTGGAAAAGTAAATAGAGCTTTATCCAAGTTATCCAGGTTTCTGCAGAAGTATACAAACCCAATACCGTAAATGTTGGGACGCTGTGTAGAATGTAAATATAAACAGAACGCAATGATCTGCAAAACTTGGAAACAGAGGAGCATAGAAAATGTTAAACTGAGTAAATGTAAATTTAAAAATATATATATATTAGCATATTTTGAATTTGATGACAGCAACAAGTCCAATGTTTGCACTGTGTAGCATCTCCTTGTCTTTTAACAATAGTTCGTGCATGCCTGGGAGACTGAGGAAGACCAGCTGATATAGATAATATTCTAGCTGCTGCACAGTCCTCGGTCTCCTTTGTCATACTTTTAGTTTCATTAAAGAGTGGAGCTACAGCAAGATGGAGGAAAAAGTGATCACTATCACTAACTGATAGTGATCAGAATCTGGCTGACGATCCAAACAGGATTTTTTTTCTACAGATTTGACAGTTGCACACCACCCCAGCAACACAAGGAACCCTTTTGGCCCCATTGCTGTTCACCATCTATATGGCAGCTTGCCAGCACAACACTGACAGCTGCTTCCTTCCAAATTTTCCTGACGCTACAGCAGTTGTCGGCTTAATCAAAGGAGGTGAAGATGTGGAATACAGAGGAGAAATTAAGGACTTTCTAGATTGGAGTGCAATCATCTCCATCTTACCATTGCAAAAACCCTCTTGGGTTGTGGAATTCAAGAGGGGTAGGAGAAAGATACAACAAACACCAATAAACCATTTGGTGCACTGAGAAGGAAGTGGTCTTTAACCACTGGTGTCTTGGTCTGCAACTCGATAGTAAGTTGGACTGGAAAGCCATATGTGTGCGGTAAGGGACAAAGACGAATTTATTTATTCCCTGATGAATATCTGCTAACCCTTTCTTTTTAGGGTCTACCATACAGTGGTGGCTAGTGTGCTGCTTTTTTGTTGTTTGCTGTTAGAAGAAGGTGGCATAGCAGACAGGAATAGGAAGAAGAAAAACTTATCAAGAAGGCTGTGTCGTCAGGTCTGAACTTGAGACAGTCCAGCAAGTGGCGGAGAGAAAAAATCTGTGTGTGCACTGCTAATAATAATTTGACTTAATCCACATGTTTGCATATGTTTCTTATTGGCTGTAATTAGGAGTTAATATTGTTTTCCTGTTTTGTTTCCTTCATCCATTTTAAATGAGCTTTGGCTCAGAGTAGACAGCAATGTTTCCGGATCATGTTTGTGTATGGGTCTTTTGCATGAACGAGCTTTAACTTGCATTTGTGGATGACACGGTGAACTGTGTGACTTCTTTTAGTGTTCCTGAGTGCATGCATTTCTAGGACAAAATCATGGTTGTTTTTAATGCAATGCCACCTAAGGGTCAGAAGATCGCGAGCATCCAGTATTGGTTATCAGTCTCATCCCTCGCACGCAGAGATTTCTCCAGGTTTTTTTTAAATTTTTGGTTAAATTATGTACTGTAGGTGACGAATGAGTCTTCACAACTGATGAACATTGAAGAACAGTCTTCTGAAATAGTTCAACAATTTGTAGACACTGTTCTTTTTTATACCCAGTCTTGTTCCTCCAGCTGATTTTTGTCCAAATTTTTTGAGACGTGTTGCTGCAATCAAATTCAAAATGAAACATGATTTTTCATGAAATAGTAAAATACATTCTAGTGTGAATAAAATATGGCTTTATGAAATTTGCAAATTATTTTCAGATCACCTTTTTCAGAATTGGTTTTGGAACTTGTGACTTGTTCACTTTGTGCACAACCTGATGCAACACTGCAGATTACGTTAGTTAGAAGTATTAAAAGCGTATGTTCAATTTTTAATAGAGGTTTCTATCAACCGAGTTGTTTGTCATCTTTTGTTTTTTAATTCTACATGGCTTCCTAATTTTTTTTGTCCACTTGAACTAACCAATGGTATCTGAGAAAGCTCTGGTTGCATGCAGGTAATCATGTGGAGAGCAATAGAAATAAGGGATTTTCTGAAATTCACTGGATAAACACCCTTTGCGACGGCCATGCTCATGAAATTTTTTTTTATTTATACACATTTGCAAACATTGACTGGTGGCTTGTGGACATAAATGGCCTGGACATTTTCTGGCTACATGGGGGGGGGGGGGGGGGGGGGGATTGGCAGACTCGCTGATCGGTTCACAGATTGAAGATCAACTGTCTGATCTGAAAATCCAGGATTTTGCCTCACAGATCAGAGGGGGTTGTGGCACATTTTGTAAAGCCACAAGAAAATGCTGATGATACCTTATCCTTGGCAAAGAGTTTCTTTATATATTAATAATCCATTTTAAATATCCAGAGGGACCCAGCACACAAAGCCTCTTCGTCACCACAAATTCAGTGTTACAGCCACTGTCTTCAGAACAGGAGCAGGCACACTCTGCCTCCTTTTTTTTGTCTGGCCCATTGACATGTAAATGTCCTCCTGCTATAAGGCATCAGCAGAGAGCAGTAGGAGAAAAAAACCCCACTGAATTGAAATGTCAATAGTAATTTTTGGCATGCGAGGGACATCTGAGAGTCAGGGGCTGCCTCCCAGGAGAAATGTAAAAAAGGAAGAGAGTGAGGGACGTACTGAGAATCTAGAGGGAGGATGGTGTGTGTAGTGTGTGTGGTGTGTGTGGTGTGTGCACTGGAGAGAGTGAGAGATGGAGAATTGGAGAGGGATGGAAGATGTAATAGAGGGGGCAGATAAAGTGGAAGTCGAGGTGATGGAGGAGAGGAAGAAGGGGGAGTAATAGTAGTCACAAGGTGAGCCGTCAGAGGAGAAGCAGAGTGGGAACAGCCGGGGGGGGGGGGGGGGGGGGGGGGGGGGGGGGGGGTATGGGTGAGTGGGCGAGGCAGCCGAGCACTGGTCCTCCTTTGGGAATCTCTCCCCATCCTCCTCTTCCTCCACTGATGGACAGCCTGAAATACCGCAGGAGCCACCTCCCGTAATGACTTGATGAATGAGCTTCTCCAACCAAACCCCGCACCCCCATCCCAGTAACACCTTTGCACCTCCTCTCGGCGTTCACATGCCCTCTCTCTCTCTTTATCTCTCTCTGTCTCCCATTATAATATCACACCAGGATGCAGCAGTGTCTGCATTTACTCTAAAACATATTTACATACAGCCCTCAGTATGAAGTGCTGCACCTGTAATTCTGTCCCCCGGTTTAATTCAGTACTATCGAAGTGATACCATGAGTAAACTAGTGGAGTCAGATTTTATTATTTTCATATGCATATTAGATCGTATTGATACTGAAAGTAATTCAAAGCAAACAGTGTTTACTTTGGTCTGATTTGATTCCTCGGGTGATTCTGCTGCAATAACACTGTGTACTGTGCTGAGCAAAGTCATTAATACTGGATTTTCTAATCAATTGCTCTGGCTCTGTCTTGTTTGTCAAATCAATGTTGTATGTACTTTGATGCTGCTTTTATTTTATCTGGTGTCCCCGTGTGTCCCCTTCTGTTTGTTTCTATACTCACACAAAGCAAAGAGAAAATGTTTCTGAACACCTCTGTTCATCTACTAGTATCATACTATAATGATGTATGCGTTTATGTATGTTCCCTGTCTCCTTGTAAACAAGTGGACCCTATAGGAAACTGTGAGCGCCAATCAGGCATCGTGTATTTCAAACATTTATGTATTTATTTATACACTAGTATGCAATGCGTATTACATAAATATATGTGCACTTTTTGACAGGATTAGGTGAGAACAGCTGATGTTAAGATTTCTAATCTAAAAATTATGTCACATTTTTAATGATCCACTGCAGGACTGGCCAAACCTGCCTGTATGAAACATAATTCTATTTTATTTTATTTATACACCACGAAATCACAACAGCAGTCACCTGAAGGTGCTTTACATTATAAGGTAAAGACCCTACAATAAGACAAAGAAATACCCAACAATCAGACAGCCCCCTATAAGCAAGCACTGGGCGACAGTGGGAAGGAAAAACTCCCTTTTAAGAGGAAGAAACCGCCAGCCTCCAGCAGAACCAGGCTTGGGAAGATAGACTGAATATATATAAATACACTGACATAAAATGAAAATCTGTGAAATCTTTTATGTAATGACAATATTAAAAAATTAATCATGATTTTCTTGATAGTTATTGTTGGCCAAGCTAGCACCAAAGCAAAAATAACATTAGTTAAGAACATTAATTCCAGTACATAAATATGGAAGCGTGAAACATATGAAAATGGACATCACATCACAAGCAGAAAAGGCCAACCTAAAGTGTAAATGGTTATGAAATGAATATAAAAAAATATTGTCCGTAGCATCTGTCCAATCCATATGTCCATCACAGCATACATTTTATAGCTTCTTGCTCAGTGTCCAAAAATCCTCCCAGTATCAATACAAAAATGTTTGCAACTGGAAAAACACTGAGTTCAAAAGTCAAACATTTACCATTGTCTCTGTCCTTCTCCACAACAAAGGTTACATTTCCAAAGGCCAAAAAACTTTAAAGGTAATTGAAATGAAATGAAATGAAACGCTGAGAATCAACTCTAAAACAGTGCAGCATGAGACAAATCCAGGAAACAGCTTATTGATTTCTCCTCTTTAATCTATATTGAAACCACAGAAGGAGGCGGAGGAGGAGAAGCAGGGAGAGAGTTGTAGTCTTGAGAGAACAGATTGCATAGATAGATGCCACAAGAAGTTCCTGACAGTAAATGCTCTTTAGTAAATATCCTGCAGTGTTGCTCAGGTGCTTGGCTATGTTCAGTTATGTTTGTGTATGCTTTGTTTAAATAACCTTTTACACTGACTGGCCACTTTATTAGGTACACCATCAGTCTGTTCTTCCACTCATTGATGCAAATATCCAATCAGCCAATCACATGAAGGCAAATAGCAATCACATTTAGGCATGCAGACATGGTTAAGATGTTTAAACCGAACTCCAGAATGGCAAAGAAAGGTAGAAAGGTGATTTAATGGACTTTAAGCATGGCATAGTTGTAGTTGTGTAGTTTTCAGCAGCACTTGTGTGATGCTATCATGTACCAGACAAGGACCAAAATCTCCAAAGAATGTTTCTAGTTTCTTGTTGACAGTTCTGAAGGCAAAAGGGTCCAACTCAATTAGCTAGCACAGTACTAGCAAGGTATAGCTAATAAAGTATGTAGCACTTTATTAGCTACACCTTGCTAACTAATAATGGCTGATGCAACAGAGCAGAAGTTGCATCACCCTCATTCACGTTCGACATTTCACACAAGGATGCCGTCTAGGACAGAACACAGGATGACCACTCACTCACAGAGAATTCAAATCTGCACAAATCTGTGCACTCTGGCAGAGGCTTCATAATATGGAGCTGGCAGGTAAAGACTGGCTAACAGTTGCTTTCTTGCATGCATCTAACTCTGGTAAATGACTACAAAAGTTCAGGGCTGCAGTCTAATGTGTGATTAATGCCTGAATTGTACTTAGCAGGAAATCAATGTAGTTACTTACAATGTTACCAGAAACCCCTCTTAACCCTATGCCGTAATCTTCCACATGAGCAGACTTGTTGTGGGCTACATCAACCTGACATGTAGCTACATTTCTCAGGAGGTGCACATTAGGTTACATGGAAGGTGATGACAAAGGGTTAATACTAGAGGGGTAAGTCTTGCTTTTCTCTTTTGCTACTGCGTTAGAGTTACAGAAGCTTCTTGGCCAAAGTTATCCAGCTTCTGCCTACAAGAGTTACACAGTAATGGTGGAACTGGAGTGTATGGATAACCCTGCAGTACATCAGCTGGTGTGGGTTCGTGTGAAGAGAACTGGTGCTGGTATGTGTTTTCATAGCACTGTTTTCTTTAGCCTGCTATTGATATGCCAGTTTCATCCATTATCATGCAAGCACAGGGAAGATTGGAAATGTTGCTTGGGATAAAATCAGAAACAGATGATTAAAGGTGAAAAAAATAATAATTGGAAATGATTTTTTTTTCTTAGTTGTTGATGGCAAAAAGGACACATAGTGAGCCACAGATTCATTATTAGCTGCCTAGAAATAATTATTTTTCATTCCACAATCTGAACAGCAGCAGGTTGCTCCCTTTGAGGCATTTGTCCCATTCCCTTCGAGCAAAAAGAAAACACACACGCACACACACGACCCATGGGGTTAGCAATCTAATCCTAAAGGCTGCAACCTGACAGAGGGCAAGGTAATCTCCAGGACAGGCCACTTCAGGGCATTATAACAGAGTGCACTGTGTTTGTATGGAGCAGCTGGTGCTTAGGCAGATTGGGAAAAGACTGAAGATGAGCGTGGAGAAGAGATGAGGGGGAGAAGGAAAAAAAGAAGAAAATGAGAGCGAGCAAGAAAAATATGCAGTGGAGGGAGTGTTTTAGCGGGAGGGAATTACAAAAATAGATATGAATGAAGAGGAGAGGAGTGGAGGGAAAGTGGAAGAAAAGGTGAACGTGAGAGTGAGCAGGGCTGTGTGAGCGTATGCATGGTGTTATCTCCTGCAGAAGCAGATGTGCTTTATCTGCCAGGAAACAGGAGGCAGCTTCTACAAAAGCCTCTTTTTCACAGGTGAAACCCCCGTCTTTACTTACAAGACTCTTATTGCCAGTTTGGCCTTTTTGAGATTGAACCTGAAACAGAGATTTTGCACACATACGTACACACACGTGCACGCATACACATCAGCTATAAGGCATGCCAGTGAAAGGGACACTCGTCCACCTGACAGACGTTGTGTCCACTCTGGTTATATTTGCACACCATCCCTGCAGGCGGGAGCAGCTGAAAGTGGAGAGGCATTCTCTGTGATACACGGGTGGAAATTTGTCATTTTAAAGTGTGGGTCAAACGGCCTCTCAGGCTATTGATTGGGTTGTCCTCCTCTATTACCCCTGTGTTATGTATTGCACCCTTTGTCAGAGCCGCGACAGCCACAAACACATTAAAGTCAAGCAGCTTCGATCCGCCATAAAGTGCCACAGCCTACCGGCCGGTGAGCAGCTCTCTGTGGAGATGAGCTACCAATCAAGGACGTGGTTGTAATGTTCTCTGCTCTTTTCTGCTTTCTCGAGTTACGATCCCAAGTCACAGAGGCTTGGCCAGAGAGAGAATCTACTGCTCCCCTGGCTCCACATGCCATCATGGCATCAAGGTCACTCACTGCTCAAGAGAAACCGCCTGCACATGAGAAAGACAACCTGTATTAGGTGCTGTGTAGAGCATCCAAATACTGGGCAGGAAGGTACCACAACCCTTTAGTCAGAGGGGAAAAGGTTATATGTGATTATGGAAGCAGGTACAGAGCTTATGGTTTCTGGATTTTTCCATTTTTTTTCCAAACATTCCTTTGGGAAAAGAAGCAATAAAACACCAAAAACACCTTACTACACATAAAACTGTATTATTGGAAAATTGTGGATAAAGTATCAAAAGTAAAAATAATTATTCTGCAGAAAAATGTTCCCCATCAATATTATCAGGATTAACATTACTGATATTATGACCTCATTTTAAATACTTTATATTTTGTCATCATATGTTTGCAGTGGCTGTCCTGTGAGGACGCAGACCTACATCTCAACTTTTAAAAAGTATGTTAAAATATTAATAACAAAATAATCAGCTGACTTAAAGGTTTGACCAGTCTGTGACATGGTTAGTTGTCAATATCTTTGGGGGGATTAAAAATGTGAATGAAAAATAAATAAATGTGGACGGTTGGCAAAGCAGCTGGTTAAACATATTACATTCCAACATTCTCATAGATGCTAATCTGAACCTTGTCAACTTCCTGGTCTGTTTTATAAGAATAGACATAGAACTGCTGCCCCCTCTAAATCATGGTCTGAGCTGTCCTTGGTAATGTACTAGAGAAGTCATTAACAACTTTTTGTGTACATCACACATGTTGGCTAAGACGGTTAGCAAGAGGAACCTCCTCTCTTACGATGATAAATCGGTGAAGGTCGTTTAACTTGTAACTGCTGATGTCAGAGCAGTGAAAGCTGAACCAGCAACCGCTTGCCTCGCACGCTGGTCTGATCAGTTTACCATGAAAGACCAGAGGTTTATCCATAATCTACCAGAAAAAGCTTCCAGCGTCGTAGCTTGCTCAGCTAAGTCATTGTTAGTCTCTGTCTCTGTATTACAAACACTTTGTAAAGTATGAAACAAGCGCATCTTTCAATGGCTGACATACGGCCACAAGATGGCAGTAACATAAAGGCTGGATACACATATTAATTGTCATTAATATGCCAGCACTGTCTGAGATGCTTGTCCTGACCATATTCCATAGACTGAATAAAAAGGCTGTGCCATCAATTTGTCTATAGACTAGCGTTTTGGGTTTTTGCAATGCTTCTGTCAGCATCTTGGTGACCATCTTGGGATGAGAGGGTGGAATCCTAAGCTATCCAGTAAAACTAAGTAACTAGGTCATCGAGGTGCTTTCATATACTGTGTCACTGTATTGCATAAAGACAGATTCCTACAATTCAAAAGTAAAACAGAAAATACTGCGTACAAAAACCTACACAATTAACCGCTCAGCGTATTATTTGTCAGGAAATTTCAGTAAAAATGCTCCAGAAGGCAACAGCTAACATGGTAGACAGGGCCAATTCAGTGGTGTGAAATAGCTGAGGTGTGCCTAACAGAATGCTAGCAGCTATAGGCACCCACCTGTCACTTAAAACAGACAATCAAAAATATGGATGTTTATGCATAACTTTAGGTTGTAACACTTAATTAATTTACATTAAATGTAAGAAATGTGATTTTTACAACTTTAAGTAATCTATGGATCTTGCGGATCTTCCACTCTAGCTAATGTAAAAACACAATGCCATTAGAGTAACCTTCTCATTAATGAGTTTTTAAAAAACACTTGCTCTGAGAATTATATTCATTGGCAGATGGCTTTCCTCTGAGATTTGAGATAGAGCCCCACATGATGAAATTAATTTATTTAGAATTATTTTAAACATGTTTCTCATGTCACAAAAAAACTCTGACAGAAGAATAATGGAGGGTCTTACAGTGACATGTCAGGGTGAAATGAAAAACCCAATTCACCTCAATTGAATAAGCACAGGGATGCCATAAAGACAGAAGACAATCCAAATGAACTTGTATGCTGTGAAATTACCTGTGTTGATGAGAAAGATAATAAAGTATAAAGTAAATAATTTACAGAATGGCAATAGTGTGCTGCTTTTGTAGCTGGGAGCAGATGGGCACGGCAGCAGAGTTCACATGAGCAGATTAAGTGCAACTTGAACACTGTCTAGCGAAGACTGTTGCCAACCCTTCACTCAGATCCCTTAGCTCAAAATTCCTTTATCTCACACAAGGCGTTTAAAACCCTTGAGCTAAGCTCACCTCATTTGTCAGCTCGCTGCGCTGCAGCAAATTTACATATCCACCAAAATGTGTTTTTATTAAAGCAGATGAGCCAGCAATGTGACAACAATCCCATGTGGTGAAGTGGTTTTAATAAAGGTTACCTGTGAAGTTCATCTCTGACTGCTTCATGTGCTAATGTGAATCATTACTATGCTGAGAGAGTTCATGTCCTCTGGGCTTAATATGAGCAGTTTATCAACACGTACATGTAACAATTGTCAGATTTTTTAAAAGGGTGAAATTTACTTTAAAATTCTGTCTGGCACTGTCAGTTTGTTGTCTGGTAGATCATTTGGGAGCTGTTTCGCTTACACTGGTACCTTCATTTCCAAGAATGTCCGTTAATAATTATTTAAATTGACTGGAGCTGATTGGATTCATTAGGTGATTCTGGACATCTAATTAGGCTGCCTCCTGGTGAGGTTTTTCCAGGCAAGCCCGGCTGAAAGAAGACCTAGGGCAGACTCAGGATTTGCTGAAAAGATCATTTCAATTATCTGGGTTGGAATGGGAAAATGTTGCTGGGGAAAAGGACATCTAGGATATCCTTCTTATCCTATTGCGATCACCACCCAAATACAATGCTCAAAAAATGAAAGGAACACTTTGAAAACACATCAAATCTCAATGGGAAAAAATCATGCTGAATGTCTATACTGATATGGGCTGGGTAATGTGTTAGAAATAAAAGGATACTACATCATTCAGTGGAAATGAAAATTATCAACTTACAGAGGGCTGAGTTTAAAGACAACCTAAATATCAAAGTGGAACAATGATGTGGCAGGCTACTCCATTTTGCCATAATTTCATTGCAGCAACTTAGCAGTTTGTATAGCCCTCATGTGCTTGTATGCATACCTGACAATGTCAGAAACATATCGTGTCCTGGGGGGGGAGGGGTTATAAATTTCTTTTTATTTTGAATTTAGGTCAGGTGAGCACGAGGACCAGTCAGTAGTATCAATTTCCTTAATTCTCCAGGAGCTGCCTGCATACTCTCACCACATGAGACCAGACATTGTTGTGCACCAGGAGAAACTCAAGATCCACTGCACCAGTGGGCTCTGACAATGTGTCCAAGGGTTTCATCCCAATACCTGACGGGATATGAAAGGTGCTTCTCCGGACCCTTTCACCCTGAGCACGCGTGACACATGCTCAGGGTGAACCTACTCTCATCTCTGAAAAGCAAAGGGTGCCATGGGTGGACCTGCTAGTTCTCTTATCCTATGGCAAATGCCATTCGGGCTCCACGGTGGCAGGCAGTGAGCACAGGTCCCAGAAGGGGCCTCAGGCCATCCTCATGAAATCTGTTTCTGATTGCTTGGTCAGAGACATTCACACCAGTGGTGTGCTGGAGGTCATTTTGTAAGGCTCTAGTGGTGCTCATCCTGTTCCTCCTTGCACAAAGAATCAGATACCCTCCTGCTGAAGGATTAAAGAGTAACTGCCTGTCTCCTGGAGTCTCTTCCCTGTTCTTCAGACTGTGCTGGGAGACACAGCAAACCTTATGGAAATGACACGTACTAATGTGCCGTCCAGGAGGAGTTGGACTGCCTGTGCAACTTCTGTAATTATTTTGAGTACTGCAAATGTGAAAAAGAATTGAAAACTCTTCCTTTCTTGTAGTGTTTACATAAGAGTAGAAAGCCTGGAGTGCTGAGCAGAATTGCATTTTGGACAGAATGTTTTTTCGACCTAAGGGATCAATGATTCTGAACACTGGGCTACGCTTTCACTCCAGCCTCATCCCTGCCTGACCCCACTGTCGTGTCAAAGAGCATCCCAGTCTGTGAACGTCCTGTTCAGCCAGCGCAGGGCTTGTTACATAAATCATGACCAGAGACGACACGGCAGTCCGAACTCTGCTGAATCAGCAGCCGCTTCTACTTCTGCTGCTGCTCCGAATGAACCAGGGCCCACAGCGTCTGCTGAAGACAGCCGGCCTGAGCTGCCCCTCACCCCCACCCCTGAGAAGAGCACTTGATCACCAAAGTAACCTTTTGCATGAGTGCACTCAATCTGCCACTCACCAGAGAGCCACCGCAGACTTGGGGCAGACAGCGGGCATTAGGTGGGATTATCGCCCCCGCTGCCCTTTGTTGTTTGGATGTCCCCCTCTGCCCAGTTCACCCTCCCCTCCTCAGAAATCCCCACCATCCCCCTGACCACACCCCCCATATCAATCCTGCTCTGGCACTGCTACAGACAGTTCAATGGCAAGCCGAAAGCAGGAAAAACAACCTCCTCTTAGTAGCCCTCTTTCTGTGCAACATGCAAACACGCTCTCAGACAAATGAAACCAAACACAAACACACACTGTGGATTTATAAGCGACTTTGGGAGCTTTCTCTTTTTAATGAAGGACATAATGGAGTGAATCCAGGGTAAAAATCATCATTGCTCATCGATTCCCTTTATTTTATCAAAACTGGGTGAGATGTCGAGAAAAAGACGGGTTTTCAACAGAAGGAAAAGATAGCGAGTCTGCATGTCTAGCTAAAACTTAATCGAAACCTTATAGTTGTTGTTGCAAAGCAGATTTTTTTAGCAGGTAGATTGGCCTGCTGTAGTCCGAATATTAAAGACAATGAAATCATTGCAGATCCTTCATTTTCACACTGGACGTTTTGAGCGAGTCGATTACTCGAATCTACAAACATCGTTGTCAAGATTCACAGCCAAATCTGTTTAATGTTACTTTCACCATTGTGGCAGAAATAACAGGTGCACAATCAAATTCGCTGTTTGCTGGCAGGAGGCCAACCTGCCTGCCAAAATATCCTGGAAATCTGAGCTGTTTGAGCTAATCTCTGTTTCCAGAGACGAACGTGTACGGCAACATCATTAGTGGAGCGAAAAGTAAAGAACTTCAAGACAGATTCGCAAATTTTCTTATGTCTTCTCACAGATGGCGTGGCGATCGCCGCGTAGCTTTCAGAATGCAAACATTTGGAAGGAAGTGAAAATACAACTAATGAACAAGACAAACAAGCTCAGGTCTGTTTAGCAGCTGCTCTTGGGCTTCAGTCGCGTCACGTGATCTTCGTCGGCAGATGGAGTCTAACATGAACAAGACGCTCTTCAGATGCTCGCAAAAAATTCTCTACAATTCATGACAACTGAGCAAACAATATTAATATCCTCGTAAAGAGCAATATGGGTGAAAGTTCTACAAAGCCCTGCTTTGTATGACTTTTAAGGTCAAGCTAAGCCAGAGTTCAGTCTAAAGAATACAGGTACATGCACTGTGAATTTTCCAAACTCTCCTCACATCTGTGTTCCTGCCTTGCTTAAACCAATCAGATTTTTTCCACAATCTCTTAATCTGAGACAGGCATTTGACTGTTTTTAAAATTGTCTACCTCATATAACCCCAAGAGTCCATTGATCTCATCCATACCAGACCAGCCACCTCACTCCTGTGGACCATCTCGTCCCCTCCAGTGATGTGACCGATCACTGTAGTGTCATCTGCGAACTTCAGTATGATGTTGTCTTTGTTGGAGGCGACACAGTCGTGTAAATGTTTTATTTGTCCTTCTGTACAAGCCCATATTTACGGTGCACGGTGTCTTTCATTTTACCTTTTATTTGCATTTCATAGGTTTTAGTGGGTCCCCTTAGTTGTGTTTTGGTGAGGCAATGCTAAAGATCAATTACCCATTAAACAAGATCACAGCATGTACTTTTATTTGTTGTTGCATATGAACCTCTGCGTATTTGCTAGCATTTGTATTATTTAACGCTGATTCGGTCCCCAAACTCAAAAACAAAGGGCAAAAACAAATGGCAAAACAAAGCTCACGCAGGCCCTGACTGAATCTCGGCTGGCAGCCTCAGTGTCTTTCATTCACTGTCATTCTTAAGTGTCTCTGTATTTTAGCTTCATTTATGAGCTCCAGCCTTGTAAATGCCCCACTCCACGCAGACACAACTGCGCGTCGTCAAACTGATTTACATCTGCGTGTGTCTGTAACAGTCTTTTAAAACAGAATCATTTTAAACATTACAATCCCCCCTTCCCACTCTCTCCTGCTTGCTATCAGTATTAACATACAACATGCTAAAACAAAGAAGAAGAAAAAAGGTCACACAGGGTTTTAGTTAAAGACCTTTGTTCTTTTGGTCAGCAGTGTATGAGGCCGACCTTTGACCCCTAACGGCTTTGGACCTCGAGTTCAAATGCAGACCGTAACCCTGCCATTGAACTCCCAATGGCAGTGAGGAGGAGTAGGATCAGCATGACAGGAACATCCTACAATATCTACTGCTTCTGGGGCTTTTTCCCCCCCTCGTGTTTTTTAGACTCGGAGAGTCAGACTCAGTCCGATTATTTGGATATAATGGCCTTGATTTTTTTTTCTCTTTTTGTGTTTAATTAAGAGGTGCGAGTATTTGACAGGATAGCCGGGAATAAAGTGGAGTTGCTTTGTTGCAGAGAAGAAGACTTCTCCAGCACAGTCAGTATTCTTTTTAGTGTCTGACATTTAAATGAAAATCCCGTGCTTTTAATGGCTGCAAACCATTTTTCAGACTATTCTGTTCAATTTATTTCAGGTGTCTCTTGTAAAACAGGTCACTTGTTATATTTATCTATGAATTTCTTCCCATCTGCTTCAGTCTACGGATCCCTACATTTCCCAGAATCCCCTGAGAAGGACTGGGTATTGGTTACTCTCATCAGAGGCAATGAAAAGACACATTCATAAACACTTACACAACAAGGTACTTTTATTCTTATGTTTTTTGTTCTTTCCCGCAAACCAAATTCATAATAGACAGCACAGTCATGATGCAACTTCCTGTCTGACCTTGGTCATTAAGCATTTGCTACAGTCTTCCTGAAAAGGTTTCCTTAGACAAATAATTATCTAATATGGCCTTTATAAATTATTAAATTTAAATTATAAAGCATGCTAGCCACACCTCTGACGAAGGTTGTATCCCATGGCTATGATTACATACTTACAAATGTCATTGGGCTTTTAAATGGAGTCTTCTTACATGTAGAGGAAAACAAAGAAGTTCCAGCTTTACTTTTTCCCGTCTTTTGTCATTTTTATTTTTAAATTTTTTAATCATGTTACTCCCTGTAAAAGTTGCTGTCTGAAATTAGCAATCACCCAGTGTTATCTGTGCCACTGTAATGATGTTACTAGATCAAGGACAAGACAGTAAGAGTTTGGCCTAGTTTCAGAACCTGCCAAGCCTACATCTTATTATGGGAATTATCTGAGTCAGCAACACAGGCATCAGAAAAAATTCATTGACAGGAACAGGAAGGAGACTTCTTTAACCTAAATTCGACCGACAAAATAATTAAACCTCAAGTGCCACCCTCTTGTAACCTTAATGACAGAGCCCAATGCACTCTTTTTCAGTTTTGTGAAACAGCAGTAAAAAGCAGGACAGTCGGTAGGGCTGGGAAACTGCAAACAAGATGCAAAAATCAAACTTTGTTTCAATTTAGTTTTAGAGTTACAGTGCATTTTTTGTCTCTTTTCTGGGGCAAAGAACAGCCTCAGTCTGAACTGTATGCAACAGAAACATATTTTATGCATTAGTGAATGTGTTTTGGCAAAATGTGCAAGGCTTATCAGTAGCAACCAACACAGTTAACCATTTTGGATTAATCACTCACAAAAGATTCTGTTTTTATTTAAATATGCACAGTAAATTTTGCATCATCCGTTTCTTCCCAGCTCATCGTAATGCAGTGGATGTGTTGTGTTGCTCACGCCCTACCTATTTTTAAGTTCCCTGATGATCTTCTAAATTAATATTTTTCATACCGACCTATATCTGTTATATAGTAATCGTAGCAATTGCATTACTTCTTTGTTCTTCCCAGGGTTGAGGAGACGCCAGTACTGATGGTGCGTGCTGTAGCGGGCTAGATTCGAGCAGCGATCCCCCATCAAAAGTAATAAATCAGTATATATTAGCTGTTGGTCCTCGTTCAGACTAAACTAAAAAACATCCTCTTGCTTAAAGGAATCCTGTCTTCTAGACTCCTCGTTATAGCTGAATTAGTTTGAATTCAGCTTACTAATTGCATAACCAAGCTTAATTTAACACTGCGAATCTGTCAGGGCAGTTTGGGCCAACATTGACATTTGAAATCAATTAGTTGATGCACGGTGGCATTGCACAGTATTAGATGTTGCTCAAAGTGATGCAGAAAAACATGAAGTTTTAAATTGCTGACACATTTGCTGCTGCTATGGGGCTCCATCTGGATGCTTCAAATATCTCCCTTCATTTGCAGCCAATGGCTGTTTTTAGCTGCTATTCTCAAGTGGGTTCCCTTTAGGATAAGATGAGTAAGGATAAAGTTTATTGACTCATTTCAGAGACGGAGAGATGCATAGAGTAAAATTATCCTGATTTCCCAGTGTTCAGTTTATCTCTGATTGTCATATTGTTCAAGATAAAGCATTTACATCACAGCACTTCTTCTTTTGTTTTATGAAACGGCCAGCAGAGAGTACAACAATCGCAGCAGACTCAGTTCAGTCCCACACGCCACCGCTCACTTTATTACCGTAATTAACTTCCACCAGTCGGGGTCTTCTCACTTCCATATCTGCGAGTGTCTCTGGAGAGCAGCTCTCACTGAAAACACGGCAGGGTTCTCAGCATATTACTCACTTATTCATTCTCAGTGCAACTACGCTGAGATGCGTTGTGGGGATTAAATGTGTTTTTCAGGTAATCGTGATAGTTCTTGAATACTTGCAAATCCTTTTAATGTTTGTCTCATAAGAGTTGATTCTCACTGAACTAATTCAAAGCGTCAGAGTCACAGAGATTTATCGCTAACTCTCCTGCCCCCCTTAGCTTTACCGAGCATTGTTCAGGTTACTTTTCATTACATTAAAAAGAGTTAAAGCCAGAGCTGTGATTCAGGCAAGGGCTTGCATTTTTCAGCAAGACAATCTCAAAATTAAAACTACACTTCTTACATTAGCGTGGCTCTGCACAGCAGGAGTCTGGCCTGCTTGCAATCCAGCGCTGTCATCCACCGAAAAGTTTTGACTTACTCTAAAATAAAAATATGACAAAAGCAGGCAGTGAAATTTGCTCTCAAGCTCCACTAGTGAAATACTAAGATTTCAAAACTACAGTGAGTTACCAAAGACTTAAAGACTCGTGTGGAAAGATGAGGTAGTTTGACAAATTAAAAAATTGAAACACAATCATGTCCTATTCTCAGAAACATTCCCTTTGGATACACAGAGAACAGGTAGTGGTAAGTGGGCTGATTCTTATAAAGTGCTTTTCTACTCTACTGGCGATTCACAACATTCACCCATTCATGCAAGCACAATTTCTCAGAACAACACCGACTAACATTCACACACATTCATGCAGATGCAGCAGCCACAAATCAAACCACCAATCTTATGCTTAATAGGTCACCTGTGCTACCTCCTGAGCTACAGCCTTCCCCTTTGTACTACTTCCAATTAAACATGGGTTTCATCTGATTTTCAAATCAATGAGTGTTTTTTTGTATATATATTTCAGGGAGTTTCCCAGCTTTTTGGAACCGTAGTTGTGTGTTATATGTTTGTGATAGACCAATGAAACAGTAAAGAAGTTCCTTTAGCAAAGCAGCCTTAAACAAAAACATCTGTTAGTAGCAAGGTGGCTGTTGTGCATTGTTGATATGAAACTGAAGCCAATCTTTAACTCTAATGAGCTGATTTTCCCATGACAATGAAAACTGAACAAAATCAAACAATCAGTTTTAGCGACTGTTGCTGGGGACTGTGTTGTTCTTGTGCTTTTAGATTTGACAGCTGCGTTTGATACCGTGGATTATGCCATTTTATTCTCTCGTTTGGAGCACTGGGTGGGCATTAGGGGCACAGAACTGGAGTGGTTCAGGTCCTACTTGACGGGGCGAACTTTTTGTGTCAGCCTTGGTGACTATGTGTCGTCCTCCGCTCCCCTCTTGTGTGGTGTCCCACAGGGCTCAGTTCTAGGCCCCCTCCTCTTCTCTTTATATCTGCTTCCTCTTGGTTCTGTACTGAGAAAGCACGGCATTCCTTTCCACTTTTATGCTGATGACTGTCAGATCTATGTCCCTCTAAAGAAAAAAGGCAGATACCTTACACAGCCATTACTTCAGTGTCTCGTTGACATTAAGACTTGGATGTCTGTTAACTTTTTAAAATTCAATGATAAAAAGGCAGAGGTGATGGTTTTTGGTAGCCGCACTGAGACCCCCAATGTGTATGTAGATTACCTGGCACAGTATGTTAAGCCAACTGTCACAAACCTGGGGGTCAAAGTGGACTGTGATCTGAAGTTTGATAATCAAATTAAGTCAGTGGTAAAATCTAGCTTCTTTCACCTCAGGCAGCTGGCAAAAATAAAGCCAGTTCTTTCACGGCAGCACTTTGAGACAGTGATCCACGCCTTTGTTAGCACTCGGCTGGATTACTGTAATGCACTTTATATTGGGGTCAGTGCATTATATATTAGTCATCTACAGAGGGTGCAAAATGCCGCAGCTTGTCTTTTAACTGGCACTCGAAAGTTTGAGCACATTTCCCCTGTTTTAGCTTCACTTCACTGGCTGCCCATTTCTTTTAGGATTCATTTTAAAATTCTTTTATTTACTTTTAAAGCTCTCCATGGCCTAGCTCCATCTTATCTCTCTGAGCTGCTACAGCCTTATACACCCACCCGCTCTCTCAGGTCAGCTGATCAGCTGCTACTGGGCGTAAACTTAGAGGAGATCGTGCTTTTGCTTTAGCAGCTCCAAAACTGTGGAACGAGCTTCCTTTAGAGATTAGACAGGCCAGTTCTTTATCTGTTTTTAAGTCACTCTTGAAAACCCACCTCTTTACCCTGGCCTTTGACACCACGTGAGATGGCGATCTCAGCCCCTGAGAAAATTAGATTTTGTTGATGTCGCATTTTAACATTTTGAGTGATATTCAAACAATTTAAAGATCCACAATAGAAACAGAAGAAGTAAGACGCAGAAAGAAATAAAAGAAGACAAAGCACCATGTGCTGCACACTATTATCACTGTAAGAGTCCAATAAACAAAACACTTACAAGCTTTTACTCTTTTTAATTTTAGTTTTTCACAAGCTGCCAAAACAATAAAAATACCCCAAATTCCATAAAGAGTTTTGGGAGCAAAGTCCTCTCATTCAACGGTCCTCTGCTGCTCATTCACCAGTTAGTAACACATCCTCTACAAGTTTTCATTGGAATGCCCTGTTTCCTTAATCGCTCGGTTCTTAATGACCCCACTGCGCCCTCACTGAACGATGAGTTTACACCAAAGATAAAGCACTATATAGCTGTTCCTTTTCATTATAGCATATACAATACTGTGCAAAAGTCTTGAGCCAACCCTCAGTTCTTCATATTTCGCTGCCAAGGAACCAGAAAAGTGTGTTTTCTTGTTTTTGCTGTTTTTGTTAATTCGCAACACTGTCCTATGAATCACTTAAACATATGTGTCTACACACAACAGAAAACTTGGCAAAGCACCAATTTTAAGTTGTATATTTAGACCCTTTTTTACTAGCAGCCTGTCACAAAAATACATAATTTGTTCCCATTTCTTTAGCTGAATCTATGAAAAAAGCCAAATGTAACACAGTTCAACAGACAAATGAGGTGTTTTTTTTTTTCAACAATTAGGTGATTCCCAAAGAGTTATTAACTAAAAATATGACTTATCACAGCAGGGTGCAGTGTGTCTACAAAAATTTTGAGGAAACGGAGGATATAAGAAGAACTGGCCGGCCTAAAAACAAAACTACCTACAGCAGGTAAACAGTATCTGAAAGTCCTAAAGAAATATCCATCCATCCATCCATCCTCATCCGCTTTGTCCGGGGCCGGGTCGCGGGGGCAGCAGCCTAAGCAAAGAGGCCCAGACCTCCCTCTCCCCAGCCACCTCCTCCAGCTTATCCGGGGGAATACCAAGGCGTTCCCAGGCCAGCCGAGAGATATAATCTCTCCAGCGTGTCCTGGGTCTGCCCCGGGGCCTCCTCCCGGTGGGACATGCCTGGAACACCTCACCCAGGAGGCGCCCAGGGGGCATCCTTGTCAGATGCCCGAACCACCTCAGCTGGCTCCTTTCGATGTGGAGCAGCAGCTGCTCTACTCTGAGCCCCTCCCGGATGGCCGAACTTCTCACCCTATCTCTAAGGGAGAGGCCAGCCACCCTTCGGAGGAAGCTCATTTCTGCCGCTTGTATCCGCGATCTTGTTCTTTCGGTCACTACCCACAGCTCGTGGCCATAGGTGAGGGTAGGGACGTAGATCGACCGGTAAATTGAGAGCTTCGCTTTTACACTCAGCTCCCTCTTCACCACGACGGACCGGTGCAGCGTCCGCATTACTGCAGCTGCAGCCCCAATCCGTCTGTCGATCTCCGGCTCCCTTCTCCCATCACTCGCGAACAAGACCCCGAGATACTTGAACTCCTCCACTTGGGGCAGGAACTCATCCCCAACCCGGAGTGGGCACTCCACCCTTTTCCGGCTGAGAACCATGGCCTCAGATTTGGAGGTGCTGATCCTCATTCCCGCTGCTTCACACTCGGCTGCGAACCATTCCAGTGCGAGCTGGAGGCCCTCACCCGATGAAGCCAACAGAACCACATCATCTGCAAAAATCAGAGATGAGATTCTGAGGCCACCAAAGCGAAAGCCCTCCGCCACTTGGCTGCGCCTAGAAATCCTGTCCATAAAAATTATGAACAGAACCAGAGACAAAGGGCAGCCCTGGCGGAGCCCATCACCCACCGGGAACGAGTCCGACTTATTGCCGGCAATGCGAACCAAGCTCTTGCAACGGTTGTATAGGGATCGAATGGCCCGTAGCAATGGGCCAGACACCCCATATTCCCGCAACACCTCCCACAGGACACCCCGAGGGACACGGTCGAATGCCTTCTCCAAGTCCACAAAACACATGTAGACTGGTTGGGCAAACTCCCATGCACCCTCAAGTATCCTGGAGAGGATAAAGAGCTGGTCCAGTGTTCCGCGACCAGGACGAAAACCGCATTGTTCCTCCTGTATCCGAGGTTCGACTAACGGACGAACTCTCCTTTCCAGCACCCTGGCATAGACTTTCCCAGGGAGGCTGAGGAGTGTGATCCCCCTGTAGTTGGAACACACCCTCCGGTCCCCTTTCTTAAAGATGGGGACCACCACCCCGGTCTGCCAGTCCACAGGTACTGCCCCTGATCTCCACGCAACATTGCAGAGGCGTGTCAACCAGGACAGCCCTACAACGTCCAGAGCCTTCAGGAACTCGGGGCGGATCTCATCAACACCAGGGGCTCTGGAGTTGTTTAACTGCCTCAGTGACCTCGCCCCCGGAAATTGGCGGGTCATTCCCCTCATCCCCAGACTCTGCTTCCTCCTCGGAAGACGTGTCAGTGGGATTAAGGAGGTCCTCGAAGTATTCCTTCCACCGCCTGACAATTTTCTCAGTCGACGTCAGCAGCGCTCCGCCAGCACTATACACAGTGCAGGTAGAGCACCGCTTTCCCCTTCTGAGACGTCTGACGGTTTGCCAGAATCTCTTCGAGGCAGTCCGAAAGTCTTTTTCCATGGCCTCTCCGAACTCCTCCCACACCCGAGTTTTTGCTTCAGCCACTGCCCGAGCCGCATTCCACTTGGCCTGTCGATACCTGTCGGCTGCCTCCGGAGTCCCACAGGCTAACCAAGCCCGATAGGACTCCTTCTTCAGCCTAGTGGCTCCCTTCACCTCTGGTGTCCACCATTTGGTTCGGGGATTACCACCACGGCAGGCACCAACCACCTTGCGGCCGCAGCTCAATGCAGCAGCTTCGGCAATGGAGACGCTGAACATGGTCCATTCGGACTCAATGTCCCCAGTCTCCCTCGGAATGCTGTTGAAGCTCTGCCGGAGGTGTGCGTTGAAGATCTCGCGGACTGGGGCCTCTGCTAGACGTTCCCAGCACACCCTCACTACGCATTTGGGTGCACCAGGTCTGTCCAGCGTCTTCCCCCGCCACCTGATCCAACTCACCACCAGGTGGTGATCAGTTGACAGCTCAGCCCCTCTCTTTACCCGAGTGTCCAGAACATATGGTCGCAGGTCTGCTGATACGATTACAAAATCGATCATCGACCTACGGCCTAGAGCGTCCTGGTGCCACGTGCACTTATGGACACTCTTATGTTCGAACAGGGTGTTCGTTATGGCCAAACTGTGATTAGCACAGAAGTCCAATAACAGAGCACCGCTCGGGTTCAGATCAGGGAGGCCGTTCCTCCCAATCACGCCCCTCCAGGTCTCGCTGTCGTTACCCACGTGAGCATTGAAGTCTCCCAGCAGGACAACAGAGTCTCCAGGTGGAGCACCCTCCAGCACCCCCCCCCCCCCCCCCCCCCCCCCCCCCCAGGGACTCTAAGAAGGCTGGGTACTCTGAACTGCCACTCGGCGCATAAGCGCAGATGACAGTCAGGACCCGTTCCCCGACCCTAAGGCGCAGGGAACAAACCCTCTCGTCCACCGGGAAAAACCCCAACGTACCGGCAGCAAGCCGAGGGGATATTAGGATACCCACCCCAGCCCGCCGCCTCTCACCAAGGGCAACTCCAGACTGAGACAGAGTCCAGCCCCTCTCCAGGAGACTGGTTCCAGAGCCCAAGCCATGTGTAGAGGTGAGCCCGACTATATCTAGCCGGTACCTCTCAACCTCACGCACTAACTCAGGCTCCTTCCCCACCAGAGAGGTGACATTCCATGTCCCTATTGCCAGTCTTGGCAGCCGGGGGTCAGTCCGCCAGGGCCTCCGCTCCTGGCCGCCACCCGGCACACAATGCACCCGACCCCTATGGCGCCTCCTGCGGGTGGTGGGCCTGCGGGAGGATGGGCCCATGTGTCCTCTTCGGGCTGTGCCCGGCCGGGCCCCATGGACTAAGGCCCGGCCACCAGACGCTCGCCCTCGGGCACCCTCCCCGGGCCTGGCTCCAGGGCGAGGCCCCGGTAACCCTATCCCGGGCAGGGTAAACTGTTCCCTCGGTTTCCTTTTCATAAGGGTCTTATGAATCGCTCTTTGTCTGGTCCCTCACCCAGGGCCAATTTGCCATGGGAGACCCTACCAGGGGGCAAAAGCCCCCAGACAACATAGCCCCTGGGATCCCTGTGACACACAAACCCCTCCACCACGATAAGGTAGCAATTCAAGGAGGAGGTCCTAAAGAAATAGAGAAAATAAATCCAGCAGAAACCTGACCAGTATCAGGTGTGAGAGATGCATCTGGCCCTTCAGCTGATCCACCTACTGTTCTCTGCAGCCTCATAAGAAATGGTCTCAGAGGAAAGGTGGCTGTCAAGAAGTCATTCTTAAGAAAACGAAGTAGGGAGAAAAGTTGAGATTTGCCAAATTACACATGAATTTTACAATTCTGGTTCAAATCGTCATCAGTATATACGTTAGGGGTGAGGAGAGAGAAACTAAAGTAATGGTCTTGAGCCATCAGTAAAACATAGTGGGGGCTCTGTAGTCTCTAAAGGGTATCACTGGTAACAGCTTCATTTTTCAGCATAACAATGATCCCAAACTAATCCCAATATTATCAAAGCGGTCTGTTAGTTTAACAGAGGATAGAAAAAAATGGAAGCCAACATTCAAAGAAGAGCTTTGAAGCCTAGGGAAATTTCCTGACTGCTTAAAGAAAACTTCAAGGTTGTCAGAATTGTACTAACTTTGTTTCTGCCTTATATACTGTATTTCATTTATTGCACACATAAACAGTTTGTGTTCAAATTTAACAAATGTATTTAATAGGTCGGCAGCCTTATGAAATTTCCCCTTGTGGGACTAATAAAGGTATATCAAATCAAATCAAATAATTATAAAATTAAAAGGAATGTGTTTATGAAAAATTAACAGTAACATTTTAGCAAATGCACTCAGAAAAATAAAGGTGCCAACTGGAACCAAAAGTGGTTCTTTAGACTGATGCCATAGAAGAACCTTTTTTGGTGCCACCAAGAACCTTTCAAACAATGGTTCTTTGAAGAACCATTTCTTTCAGTGGTTCATTGAAGAACCTTTAAAGGTGCCCCAAAGAACCATCAAGAAATGGTTCTTTGGGGCACCTTTAATGGTTTTTCAAAGAACCTTTTTAAAAATGGTTCTTTAAAGAACCATTTTTAAAAAGATCCTTCAAATGGTTCTTTAAAAAAACCATTTTAAAGAACCTTTTTTGAGTGGTTCTTTAAAGAACCACTTTAAATCTTTCAAAATAAAATGTATCATAAATTGAATTTGAGTAGGGTAAAATAAATAAAATAGGGTAAAATAAATACGAGCACAGCATAGACATATATTAATGGTTTATTGTCATTTTGTAGTATACCAAAAGACAAAAAGGCATTTTAACCCTCAGCACAACATCACTACTAATACATGTCACATATTAGTGTTTTAAACAGTAATAATTAAATATATTGGCTATACTATAAATAAATATATATATAAAAATACTATATCTACAGATAACACAACAATTAATACATGTATTGTTTAATTAAGAAAACATCAGAAAGTGATAAAACACATTAGAAATAGCAATAGCTTCATAACAGACCAATAAATCAACACATTATCATCAGCAGATGTTTGCATGTTCAGTAAAAATATTTCAACAACAAGTTTATGATTAAAATGATCAATGAACTTCAGCCTTACGCTATGTAATGTACGTTTCATGTTGTACTCATGGTCCTTTGTTAGTCCAGTTTAGGATAATGTCTCTGACGTATGTATCATATCAAATATATGTCATATCAAAACAAGCCCACACCTGCAGTTGTTTCAGTTTTTCACTGGTGCTTCCTGTCAGCTGGTCAACCTCACTCAGGCGGACATCCATATCAGCCAACCAAACGACAAGTTCCTCCCTTTGTGCTTCAAATCCCTCCCACTCTGAGACAAGGAGCTGAAAGAGAGAGAAAAGAGTCAATTATAAAGAAGAGAGAAAAGTGAAAGCCTCCTCAGAAGGTCTGACTCGCATACCTGCAGTTGACCTGTGATGGACTCCAGTTTGGCGTTCACGTCATCCCTCGCTGTTGCCAGCAGCCGAGTCTGCAGGGTGCCCTGGAAGAGCTGAGTTAATGTTTGACTCCTCCTGGTCAGGCTCTCCAGCTGGATGAGCCGAGGTCTCCCCTCTCGCCGCTGCCTCTGAACACAGAAACACAAATTGCATCTGAAGCAGGAGGTGCAGTTTTTTTTTTTGCTATTCTTTTCTAAATCCAGGCTAGATCACGTGGAGGTATTTAGAAAATTTAATTTGGCCAGCGGACGACTGTTGTCTTGCAGAAAGCCAAATCAAACATATGCGATACACAATCAATTCACAAGAACACATTATAAAAAACAAGTCCAGTTCTTGCCTGATTTCAACTGAATTCTGAATCAAAACAGGGTAAAACGAGTGTTTGCAGCAAATGTGAGCACAAAGCCTCACTTTGTACAAGCCTGCTATTAAAGTTCTCCTCTATGCAGACGACTTTCCTGTTTTCAAGGCACAACTTGGATCTGCTGTACGAATCTTATGGATACACACTAAATGAAACAATAGTGTGCATGACTCCAGATTCTGATCCCTCATCCTAATATGGTCCCAACATAGCAACAGCAATAAAGCAAATGTTGAGACTTCAAAATACAAAAGTCCACAAACCAATGGCTGACATGGGTTTTATCGTAAGGGTGATAAATATACAGATTTCAGTCTGTCTTAGAGATTTGATGTTCATTTACCTGCAGATGCCCTATACGTGCCTGTTCCATGGTTTTCCACAAGGTTTTGCACATCACTATTTAATACAGGAAGTAGGTGAACTAAAACAAGTCATCTTTCTTTGTGAGAGGACCATATTAATGAAACAAACCTCAATGACATCATAGGGATCCCTAAAGATGCTCCTGCTGCTTCTCTTCCTCCTCATCCTAAGCTTCCTTCTCCTTGTCCTCGCCTTCCATCCAATTGTAATTCAACCTAATTGTGTTTCTCCCCCTCCTCTTCCTCATTTTGTTGGAGCTGTGAACACAATTAATGTGAATCTGGATTAATTTGTGCAAACAAGAAAAAATCTACAGCTTTTTGGTCAGAGGTGCTCTTGTGATTTAAGCCGGGTAGAGTAGATTTATGTGTTGATGCTACCTGCTTCAGCTCTGGCTGCTGAGTGATATTTACACCCTGGCTGGATTACAAACTTTAACCATGTGCTCAACTTTGGCCCAGCGTTGATACCTCTTGTTAGTATAACGACCTCTTCTTAGCTTGTATGTATGATGGTGGATAAATGAAATATACAAAGAAAATGTAACTATTTTACAAAAGAACATCTATCTTGGAAACATCAAATGACCGGAGCATAATTTGTCAACTAGTCCGAAAATAAGTTATACAGGAACAGTCAAAGACACACCTTCTCATTAGAGGTGGGAATCACCATACATCCCACGATACGATATTATCACAATACTTAACGCACGATACGATATTATTGCAATTTTTTAAAATATTTTGCGATATTCAGATTCTGTACATAAAGGTAAACTTTATCAATATTAATTTTATCTAATATCAAAGCCTCGCACTCAGTCTTTCTCTCATTTCAGTCAGTTTTATTGTTGACAAACTGAACGGTTTGTATTACAGTCTAGTCCAATTTAACTGAATGCAACCATCTGGTACAATTATAGCTATTCTGAACTATGCAATTTATGAAAACTGTGCAGCCCATTCAGCAACTGAAGAATTTGAAAGTAAATTAAAACAAAATATAATTTTACATTAAATAAAAAAGTTTTTAAACTTAATTAAAATAAAACATGTCTTAAATTAAAATAAGTAAACTGTCATGTTTATTACTGCCAAAAAAAAAAGTTAAACACATTTGGACAGTGAAGGAATGTCAGGATTCTTGCTCAGAAAAAGGAGCTGATCAACATGCTCTGAAGTCAGAGCATGTTCCAATCCACAAAAACTTTTTTTGTAACAAAATATCGATTTCTGCTGTCCCTGTATTGATACATTATTAGCAAACAAAATATCACGATACTACACAGTATCGATTTTTTCCCCCCACCCCTACTTCTCATGTCACATTTCTATTCATTTCTATTCACATTTCTATATAATTAGATTAGACAATAAAGAGTGTGGTTGCCCATTTCACTTCTTGGCATGCACACTAAATAAGGAGGTAGGCAAAAGAACAGCAGTCATGAACTGTAGGCCTCTTGCTGATCAGACTAAACATCTACAGTGGCATCAAAAAGTATTTGCACCGATCCTGATATTTTAGTTACTTTTTTATCCCACAGAGCCAGAGGTGGGTTTGGTGAGGTTTTTTTCCCTTAATAAGTGAAATTACTATTTCAACATGGCATTTTATATTTTATCATGTAGCTTTGACTAATATTAAAAATAGTTTGACGGTCTGAAACACGTAATTGCAAATGCAAAAAACTAAGAAATTGGGAAGGGGGCAAATATTTTTCCACGGCACTGTACTTGTCAGCTCTAGGTATGAATGTGTAGAAGGACACAGTGTTCCTGAAAACTGATCCTTTGTGTTCAGAGCACCCTCCAGTGACTAATAAACGATGGGCAGGCCAATCACCAACATGTATAATAACAAAGCGGTCCCATCTTGCTTTAATGTATGGGGTTTTTTGTTTGTTTTTTTTACATTCACTGTTCTTTTAAGCACACACTAGGATTAAATATCTGTTTAAAGATTTTGTTTCCCTTGCAAAAAGATGACAGGCACAGTCAAACTTGAATTTGAGTCTAAGATAACGACAGTTTCTTTAAAACAATGCTTACTATAGTATTTAACTTTTTCTCTGACTTGTATTGTCTTCAATCATGAATAGCAGTAAAGTTTTTAATTTTTAATGCTTTTTTTAATTTAAAAAACAAACACTCTGCAACAATCAAAATCAAAAGCAGATTTGATTTTTACTGCTAGGGATTATTCAGATTTTTATTTTTGTTTATTGTCCAGGACAATAAACAAAATTAACTTCACAACTACCATGTCTGTTTAGATGCTGTCCAAAAAAATCAGGTGCAAGTGGAAACACAACAGATGAGCAGCTTCTGATCATAAATTGAATGCTGTGGCCATCTACTGCCTCTCACCTGGTAGTGCAAGAGGCGGCTAGCCCTCTGTTTGTATTGTATATGGGATTGTCTAAAGAGCTGGATATTATGGAAAAATGTTCTTCAACAGAAATGTGCTAGCTGGAGGATGTTACAGCAAATGCAAATAAATTAATTCCTTTTGAGTTCAGGTAAAATGTGGATTGCCCTGAAGGGATACTGAAAGACCTCATTCTGTTCAGTCGATTAAGATGATGTCTTTCAGTCTGATATTTTAAAAAAAGACATAAGAGTTAAAGTTGGAGGGTTTTTTTAAGCTGTAAACACCTTACTTGCAATTCTTAAATTTTTTTGAATGAATTGAAAGCCTCATGATCTGATTAAATTGGGTGGTTTGTGATTTATACACTGGAAAAAATATTTATGCCCAAAGTGCTGACTTTAAGTAATTTGACTGACTTAATGGAATCAGGTCACACGAAATGTACTTGATTGGTATAAATTCAATTTACACCAAGCATGTTTTCCTTAATAATTCATTATTTGAATAAACCTTTGAAGTTATATATTTCAGTTGCATTTTACTCAAAAATATTACTTCAGACCTTTTTTAGTGCGTTACTGTAAGCGCAGCATAGCATAGTGCCTGTAGAAATTAGGTCTCTGTTTCGGTTTAACTAAGAACCTATATGTGGTAGGGTGGTGGTTTTGTAAATGTTTGTTCCATATATTAAAAATTAACAAAAGGTTCACAGTAACAGGGTGACTAAAAAGTTACATTTTTTGCAGGAGGCTATTTAATGATAAATCTATTTGCCTTCACAGCAAAATCTCCAGTGTTAAATTAACACTGGAGAGTGTCTATATGGGTCCACACCTCTGAGTGTTAAATACAACACTGTTGAGTGTTAAATTAACACTTTTGACAGTGTTATATGTTTAAAAGTAACCTAGTCAGTTTTGAAGATTAACAATGGCTAACACTGAGCAGTGCTGATTTTCTAACACTGGAATATTTCTAACATTTTGAGTTATTTTCCAGTGTTAGAAAATCAGCACTGCTCAGTGTTAGCCATTGTTAATCTTTAAAACTGACTAGGTTACTTTTAAACATATAACACTGTCAAAAGTGTTAATTTAACACTCAACAGTGTTGTATTTAGCACTCAGAGGTGTGGACCCATATAGACACTCTCTAGTGTTAATTTAACACTGGAGATTTTGCTGTGTTCCTGGATTAAAAGTTTGTGATTATAAACAGAGCTCCGCCTCCTCACATAGAGTTAGCTTTTACCTCATTTTACAATCTGTGTATTATTTTCATATGAGAAGGGAACAAGGTTCAATAGACACATATTGGACATGGAGGGTTTTTGGAAAAAGTGGAAAAAGCATGTAGTGAAAATATCCAGCTGTATCTAGTAAAGAAGATGATGCTGATGCTATCCTCTACATGTCTTTGAGTTCATTCACAGGTCATAGTCTCTGTGCTTACAGCTCCAAGGTGACGGCCACTTCAGCTGCATTCAGTCCATATTTAGTTTCACAGCAAAGAGGGAGGGAAAAAAACTCCTCTCCAGTGTAAGTGGCTGGTTTCATCTGAGTGACACATACTGTAATTTCACCCAGTGTCAAATAGGATTTATTCTCATATTTTCCGAATATGGGTTTGGCTCCAATGGTTAATTCTTCATGGGAAATCCAATCATTTCATTACAGCTATATGAAATTTCATTGCACATGCAATTATATATTGACCATTAGGTGAAAGGTTGAGGAGGAGACTTGCTTACTATAGCACTAAATGAAGAACACGATTGTGTGAGCCATTTTAAAGTACCTGCGCCTCATTGGTTTATTTGTATGCCAGGTTACTTTGACAGAAGTATTCAAGTATCTTTACGATCATAATCACTGATGTACATCTATGCTATAAGTTTCAGCTGCCCATGATGCTGTTGAAACAAAAACAAACAAACAAAAGTTGAAATGATGTAGAAGTTTAGTTTCTAATCAAGTTTTATGAATGAAAAAAAAATCACTTACCAAAGCGCTTTGACTGTCATGTGTGTTTTAGGATGGTTTAAAATCCAACATGTCTCGGGAAAGGATCTGAAAACTGAACCCTTGTTTTTTTGTTCTTGTTTTGTTTTTTGTTTTTCGGGGGGGGGGGGACTAAGACTTGAAGCACCACTGCAGCAGTGGTGGAGGCCTGTATGTGGGTGGAAAACGAAAGCCCAATCAAAAGCATCTCCAGGAAGAAGGAAGTCGTTGAGGAAAATAACAGCCAAACGGCAACATTTCCTCTTTAACTTTCTGGCCTTCAAAATAAAGTAAAAGTTGCTAAAAGAAAATTGAGGGAAAGGTCATATGAAATTAAAACGCCATTAGATAAAAAATGTGACCTTCACTTTATTAGATTAAAAAAAAAAGCTCTATTAAATTTCACGACTCTTAAATTTCACACCTGAGCAACATTTAACCACCGCAGGTGTGTGTGTGTGTGTGTGTGTGTGTGTGTGTGTGTGTGTGTGTGTGTGTGTGGTAACTGTATTACATATTAAACATTGTAAGTATATCAAAACGGCGATGGCAGTATTTTCCTGGCAGAGGGAGCCATCTTTTGCTCTATTGCTGAGGTGGGCTAAAGATTTTGCCTCTCAAAGAATTTATTGTGATTTGTGTGTGTATGTGTAGACTGTACACTCCTGTTGTTTTGTTTTTTATGCGATACTGTATAAATTGTGACGCATACATTTTTTAAATAGACATTTAATCTGAAAAGCCAACGCCGGAAGTCAAACTCTAAACCTGCCTATCCAGCGGCAGTAACTTTCCCTTCCCTCATCGACTACAAAATGGACTGGAACGAAGACGCAAATGTAAGACAATTTATACATAATAATTGCTTCTTTGTCTTGTTGTATGTAGTTTCTGATTTATCGTGTTGACACTTGGCACATGGGCATTTTTTTCAGTTATGTTATTTTTGTTAGCTGTCAATTAGCTAGCTTGCTGTTAAATTTTAGCTTGTGTTGAGTTGGTGTAACGTGTAATAACCTGCCTGATAGACTTCGAGTTAAATCAGGGCTCGTCGTCGTTAGCTTCATAGGCATAGTGAACCTGCAGCTAGTTACCTGAATTCAAAGCGTCCTAGCATTTAGCTCATTTCTTTGGCGTGAAACCTCTGGTGCTGACTTTACGGAAGTGCTTTCTGGTTTATCTGGTTGACATGATGATTAACTGACAAACAGATGAGGGTTTGGGGTTTTTTGTTTGTTTGTTTGTTTTACCTTTCCCATTATCATGATGCTGTAATCCTCTTCCAGCACACAAGTCCCAGTCCTTGTCCGAGCTGCGTGTGTTCAGCTAAATCCACATGTATTAATACTCATAACAGCCAGAAAGCGTGCAGCTTTTACCATATGTTGGTAAATTAGCCATCTGTCTAGATCACGGCAGCAGCCTGTTGTATTCACAGTGTGACCATCAGTATTAAACATCTATTCTAATCCAGACTGACAGCAAAACGCATCCAGCACATCCATCTATCCCAGAAGATAAAACGGCTGCCTAGTGCTGCAGTAGTAGGGTGGGATTAACTCAACAATGCAAGATTTATCTACATATTCAGCGCAGTGCAAACTTCTCACAGCTTTCATCTGAAACCTTCTCTAAATGATAAACTTGTGCGATGATTGATTTATATTATAAAGGGAAAATTATACTAAATTTCCAACAATGTATTTAGCAAATGAGTTAGCTACTTACTGTGAGCATTCCCTTAGACCGTACATCACCTTGTGTTTGCCTAGGATATATATTTTGCTATATACAGTATATGGACAAAAAGTATTAGGCCACAATACATTACACCTACGAGAGCTTTTAGTCATCTCATTCTAAAATCTATAGACATTAATTATGGATAGATCCATCATTATAAGCTGTCATAGGTCAATCTCAGCCAAACACATCGTTTTCCGTCTGCCTCCAGTTTGTATTTGTGTGTCAAAAAAGTATGAAAGCATAACTAGGGGTGGTTGATACAGCCTCAAATTTATAGCACGATATTTCTGACTGCATGGAAAAAAATAGAACTGAGCAGTGTTATTGATACTTGCAACTTGGCGGGAAGTAGCATTCATAAGTGTAAGTAAATGAAGGGGATTTTCCATCATTCTTTTCCATAGAGCTACTGTCATCTGTGAGAAGCTTCCTTATTTTTAGTGTGAATGTACCAAAACAAATTGGAAGCAACAGCATTATTATCCAGTGACACAGCATAAGCTCGATGTAAATACAAATGTAGTCTAAGGTAGTTTTTTCCCTTGAAAACAGAACTGCAGAAGTTGTGTTAAAAGTATGTCAGATGTTAATTAATAAGTAGTTTAATTTTAAGGTACTTAAATGTCTCTTTTGGCACTCTCAGATATGCCTGGACTTGTCTCATTGCACAGACCAAGGAATGTAAACACATGGCTTTGTTATAGCAGTGATATCAATATGATATTTTTATGTCACATGAACATTTATACCGGTTTCGCTGTGGAGAATATTATATGGCAAAAATTCTCTGGGGGTGCTTGTTTGGGAATACCAAGGTTTTATTTCTGAAAGTCAACTTTAAAAAAAAAGCCACTTATTAGTTTATTCCATAGAATAACAGATAAGCGTTACATCATACTGTCTGAAAGCCTTATGTGAGGCCTTGAGTTTGTTTTCTCCATATACAACCAATTTTCAGTATTCTAAAAAAAAAAGAGCAGCAGATTCAGAGACTGTAAAGAGGAAATACTTTTACTTGATAGTTGGCTTGAATAATTAATCTATTATTACAACAGTCACAGACAGATTAATTGATTCAGAAATAAACTCTGGGTTGCTAAAGTTGACAAATTGATTTAATCTCATGGTATAGCCGTAATACCAAGCCCCTCAGTCTCTATACAGTGAGTCAGAAAAATTAGAGGGATGGCAGCAAAGGGCTTTGGCTGGGCTCAATTTGGACTTGACAGTTTGATCCCACGGTCTCTACCACTTTAAAGGTTCCCTGTGGACCACTTTGGACTAAATAAGTGTCTCGTCGTGTGCATGTTGCAGGATCACAGCCACATGCATGACAGCTGTCACCATGGGCATCAAGGCCATTCTCACAGTCATGGGCCAAGACCGGCAGGATTTGGAGGGATGGTGAATCCATTCATGCCGGGTTTTTACGGACAGTTCGGGAAAAATGCAGATCTGACTGACATCAGGGAGCAACCAAAGAAACGGTCACACATGGATGATAGCAGCAGTTGGGACATAGTGAAGGCATCACAGTAAGTAGTGGAACATGTAATTTCTAATATTTTAAACACTACACCATCTAAGAAACACTGAGATTTGGGACTAGTAACTGTCTTTTAGAGCCTTAGATTTGTTCTGTTTTACTAGTATTAAGCACAGGTATATAGATGAGTTGAGTGTCCTGTAAAGAGGCTCATGGACCTCTCAAATGGCTGAGGTCATGACAGAGAGCATCTTCAGCATTGTTATCAGCACCTAGAACATCTCAAAGATGAGAGCAAACCTCACTCCTGAGCATGTCTACTACAGGTGGGAATTCATGAACTGTATCATCTGTAAAGTTTGGAAACTTGTACTTTTGTACTGGAAAATAAAATATTTTTGATTTAATTTGGAGCTTTGTTTGAACTTATGGACAGAAGCTATTTTTAGTTTCTTTTTTGCATGTGTTTTTAAAAAAATTTATATTCAAATTCATATGTTTCCTGGGTCATTATTTTAATTTAATGCAGGACAAGACAACAGGGTCATAGTCACCGTTGGGCAGACTGAGCAGGTGAGGTACTGGAGCCTAAAATAGGTCTGCCCACAGGAAGCGGAGATAAGAGTTATTGAAATAATCGGTGACTAATTGACTAATCAAAGAAGAATTGGCAGATTAGTCCACTAACAAAATAATCTTTAGTTGCAGTCCTAAAACAGAGCAGCAAATCTAGAACAAAAAGATAAGAAGATAAAGACAAAGGTCAAAGTTCAGACCTTAGTGCTGTGCTGGGACTTTAAGAAACCTGCCTGCAAAACTCAATGACCTAAAGAAATGCTGGAAAAAAGACAAATGTTGCCAGTGTTGTAAAAGGTCTGAATTCCTCCACAGTAGGGCTGGGCGATATGACCCAAAATTCATATCTCGATATTTTTTAGCTGGATGGCGATATAAGATATATATATCTCGATATATTTTTTTAAAGCCATAAAGTAAGAACAAAAAGAGAGTTCTTAGTCAAAGCTGTGTCCCAGATGTCACACAGGCACTTTTATTAACATAGAACAGATGTACATAAAATTTACTCAAAAATAAATTATGAGCATTTATTAAATAATAATGCTCCATAAATAAAAGAAAACAATGTTGTTTTTGTGCATAACAAAAAGCTCACAATTGTGCAGTCAAAATGTAAACTAAAAGACGCTGAGCATAATAACAAAGACGGACAGATTTCACAGCTGCTCTGTTCCCAAGTTTTACTGCGTGACTGACAGCCTGGAGTTTGAAATCCGCTTCGCAACCACGTCTCTTAACAGGTGCCATTTATGGTCCTTATACACAGTAGGGTAATATTACGTTGAAGCACAGTACGTATCACTCCGCGAGGCTCAGCCGTAATGCTCCGACAATCCATCAAGCGGTGCAGCTCCGTAGCTTACCAAAGTCGTACTAAAACGTTTTTTGACAGATTGCTGAGCGCCGTGTTCCACATAAAATCGGTTCGCAGTCATCAAGCACAACCAGAATTCATACATAAGGCGCGCTGTCAACTTTTGAGAAAATGAAAGGATTTTAGTCCGTGCAGCACCTCTGGGCTGCATGGCGTTAGCGTGGTTAGCTCGTTAGCGTGGTTAGCTAGCTAACACGTTGACGCCGTCCAGCCCCACGCACGGCGATGTGCAGTAACTCGTTAACGGAGATTTGCCGTGTCCATCTTGTCGCTTCCTGCAGGTGAAGCGATGGGGGAGGAGGGGAGGCCGAGTAACGTTGCGTAAAGACGAAAGTGGACGAAAGAGAGGCAAACTTGCGGCTCCACATAGACTATATCGATATAAAGGATATTGTCACATCTTATATCTCGTATAAAAATATATCGATATTTTTTAAAAACTCGATATATCGTCCAGCTCTACTCCACAGTGATATGAGAAACAGATAAAGTCATAAAAGAAAAGTACTTCAAATTATTGGCGCTAAAGGTGTTTCTACAAGCTACTGAATCATGGGGTGGGCCTAGTTTTTCACAGGACTGCACAGAGCCCTGTGAAAACTTTCTTTCTTTCGTGACTCTAAATATATGGTAATATTGATAATTGTAGGCCTGTTTTCAGCTGTTCATAATCTTTGTTTATGATATAATGTAGAACAAGATATAGCACGTGTTAGTTTATATCCAATTTAGAAATGTAAAGAATGGATGCACTTGTTGATGTGCTTTAGTTTTTTTGAGATAAGTACATGTAAGGATTTGCGGCTAATGATCAGTTAGTAGAGGTAAATAAAAGCAGAATTCACTCACGCTGTTTAAGCCGGGGGACAATAGAAAAAAACCAATAGAACCGCTTCTATCTATTTATCTAACCATGACTTTGTAGGGAAGAGTATGTGTATACGTTTTTTTTTTGGTTTGTTTTTTTTTGTCTTCCACATTCTAAAAGTCCTTCTTGAGTAACTTGCTTTTCCAGGTCACATTGTACTTTTAGTTCTCTAACATATTTTATCTACATTTGTCGCATCTCCTCAGTTTATCTGTAGTTTGGATTTAATTTGATTGCAGAGCACTGTGTGGTTTATAACATGATTGATTGCCGTGTGCGTGCATGCGCATGCGTGTGTGTGCGTGTCCCGCAGGTTTGGAATCCTGGAGCGCTGTAAGGAGCTGGTGGAAGCTGGATATGACGTCAGGCAGCCAGACAAAGAGAACGTCACTCTGCTGCACTGGGCTGCTATCAACAACCGCTTAGAGCTGGTCAAGTAAGGCCTTTAGATCTCATCTCAGTCTGACAACGAAAAGAAAGAAAGAAATGGAAATCTGTTTTGTGAACACATCTACTGCAAATGACCTATCACAACACACCAAATCGGGGGGTATAATTATTTATTCTAGACAATTTCTTGAATCTATACATAAAAAAAATACTACAATTGTGACAAATGATCAGTTTGCATTTTATATATAACCAACACAGGCTTTCTTTTGGCACTTAAGTTTATGAATAATAATGCAAATAATTAACAAATAGTAGCTAAACAAAAACTGGAAACCAGGGAGACAAATAAATGAATACAAATAATAAAAACCCACAAAATACTTTGAAGTATGATCTTTACATCTGTTCTCTTTTGTTTTCTAACAGGTATTATATTTCCAAAGGAGCAATAGTAGACCAGCTGGGCGGAGACCTGAACTCTACTCCACTTCATTGGGCCATAAGGTGACTATATGGCTGTGCACGATATAGAGCTGGGTTGGGCTGCTTTGCTTTGTTTTGCATATGCATTATTTTACTTTAGTTTTGGTTTACCAGCAACCACTGGTTAAAGTTTACCTGCATTAGAAGAGATTATGCACTTTGGCAGTGTGTCCTCAGTGAGGCTACGTAACTGTTTTACAACTAGTCTGCTGGGTGTTTTAAGACTTGTCCATTATCATGTTTTTGTTTGAATGACCAGACAGGGCCACCTCCCCATGGTAATCCAGCTAATGAGATATGGAGCAGACCCCTCTGTTGCAGATGGAGAGGGCTACAGGGCTCTCCACCTTGCTATTCTCTTCCAACACATGGCAATAGCAGCTTATCTTATAGCTAAGGGACAGGTCAGACATACACATCACTTTATATCCCACTCTTTCTCTCTGCAACACTTCTGTTTTCACTCTTTCTCTGATTACATTTGCTTCTCACTTTGCGCAAGTTGTGGTTTTGTTTCTCAATTTCTCCGTTGCCTCCAGGAAGTTGACGGGCCTGACTGCAATGGACAGACGCCACTAATGTTAGCAGCACAGAAGATTATCGGGTAAGGCCTCTTTCTCTTTTTTAACCCCAGTGCTTTGATTGCTTGTCTTGATAAGAAATTAAGTATAGTTTGTTAGCATAATCCTTTTTTTCTGATTGCTAAAAGTATTCTGATAGTATCTAAATGTGCTGTAACAAAGTAAGATGTTTCCTTTCTGTCACAGGCCTGAACCAACAAACTTTTTAATCAAAAATAATGCCTCTGTGAGCGCTGTGGACAAAGTCAACAGGAACACTCCACTGCACTGTGCTGTGCTGGCAGGAAATGTAGATGCTGCCCACATCCTGCTGGAGGCTGGGGCCAGTGTGGAAGCAGAAAACATTAATGTGAGCTTCAATAAATTCAAACACTTTTTTTTCTCTTTTTTTTTTACATTATTGTGAGTGCATAATGTTGGAATACATAAACAGAATATTATTCTTATTAACCTTTAGCTGTAAAAGGCTAAATGGGTAATGTCATCACCCTGTTGGTCAGGCAGGCAAGCGGTGAGGTGGGCGCGTGAACACTTAAGTTTGTGAAAGCGATAACTCGAGAACTGTAGGAGTTGATCCCACAGGCGCAGCTACTGTCATATGAGTTTGAATCCCGATGATAAAGTCAGTGTTCAGAGGTCAGGTTTTCTAGGAGACGTAGGATTTTGAACTGGATACTCTAGGTGTATATTCTAGGAGCACACTGTTTTGTTTTTCAACTGAATGTGTTTGCTTAATCTCTGCATGAGCGCTTTGTTCACTATTAAGTAAGTAAGCCATCTTAGTAGATCAGGCCAAGTAACAGGTACACCTTGCTTTCATTATTATTCAGCTGTAAATGCTTGCATATGAAATAATGAATAGGCAATGCACAGTATTCCTACAGTATTCCATTAAGTCTTGATGCCCACTATAATGAAGTCTGAGTTGCTGAGCTCACTAAAAAACAAGATTTTCTTGGAGAATGCACTGAATAGTATTGCTCACTCCATGTCTCTGAATAGCTTTGCATGTATCTGCAGACTGACAATAAATAAGCTGTTTCTTGATTCATTTACTACAATAGAACTATGCCCTTAAACTTGAGTTTAACACAAGTTAAACTTGGGTTTTTTGCACTGCGTTTGACAATAGAGTTCATGTACTCAGCGTAAACAGTCAATTATAAGAACTACAATTATACCCACTTTTGAACTGAATCAGTGATTCATTTTTTTCATGGGGTTCTTAATGTTCTTCTTCAGGGTCACACACCCATCGACTTGGCTCACCAAGTGCACAGCCCGTTGCTCATGCACATGCTCAATCAGGTCAAACGGGAGAGGCTTCGTTCCAACTCTCGCTGCCTGCGAGTCGTGAACAGATACAGGGTACGTTTGTCTCAAATAACACGTTTTTAGCAGTCTACAGTGACTCTTCTAAAAGAATCCTCTCCCTGTATTTCTCAGGTGTTTCTGCAGTTTTTACTCTGCACGGCTTTGTTTGGAGGTGTTGGTGCAATAGTGGATATGAACTCAGAATCCTGGTTACTCAAAGGGATCCTGTTGGCCTGTGTGATAGGTGTGATTAATCTGGCTACAAGGTGAGGATACACTTCCACTGATTCACGGATGTACTCTACTGTTATTAAAACCTGTGTTATTGATTTAGTAATGAATGTTTGCATGAAACAGGAATTTCCCAGGCTCAGACTTTCAGTCCAACCTACAAGCTTCAAGTCTCATGGCTTCAATCTTTTGGATGCTTGTCACCTGGTGCCTCTGGTTTATGCCAGATATCCTTTGAAAAAATGAAACCACACCTTAAAGCATTTCCTTTGGGAGAAGCAAGTCAGTACCAGATGAAAAACATAAGCAAGACTCATGAATGCACTTGATGGATAATGCTTTTAAACCGGAAGATTCTCTGAGGGTGTGTGTTTTGTTTTGTTTTTTTCTTTCTGTTGTAAGAGTGATGCATAGTTTTATCATCAGTAAAGAGAAACAGATCTGTCATTGGAGGCCAATAAATTAGGCAACTGGGTTTCATTCATATTCTGATGACAAACTGAACAGAGACCTTCTTAACTTGAAACTCCACATCAGCCTAGTGCCACAGTACAGGTACTGTTCACTCTGAATGCCACTGCTTTACTCTACTACTACCTCCGCACCTGCAGGACGGACCCCGGCTTCATCAGAGCAACTGAAGAGGAGAAGAAAATGGTGAGAAGGACAGAGTTCAGAATATTCCATGTAAATGTTTTACATGGAGCTGAGCTATGTTTTGTTCCTCTGTGTTGACAGAATGTGTTGGTGTTGGCTGAAGCCGGCTGTCTGGACCCCAGGATATTGTGCACCTCTTGTATGGTAAGGCCACTGACCTGCAACCACCTCTTTAATAACACTGCACCATTAGCACTGTGACAACCAGTACTATTTTATACCATGTGTTTTTACAGATAAAGAAGCCAATGAGAGCCAATCACTGCTTCAGCTGCGATGCCTGTGTGGCCAAGCAGGACCACCACTCCATCTGGACCAACAGCTGCATTGGTAACACACAAGCCTGTTCGTAACTTTCAAATTACGCAACAGCAGGAAGAACTGTCAAACACGAAGACAAAGCTGAGAAAGTCATGTCTTATTTAGGAGGTCTAGTATATCAAGACTTAAGGGATGTATTAAAAAACTATACAGTATTTTTCCTGAAGATAAAGTGCTCTGATCCCTAGTCATTCAAATTATTGGAGAGCATAATACTTTCCCATAAATGTTTTTTGACGCACTGCTACTAAATTATTACCTTTTTTAATTTTTTGCATCTTTTAATCTGATTATTTTCTTTTCCCCAGGTGCGAGGAACCATCACTACTTCATCCTCTTTCTGTTCTCCCTCGTGCTGATGGGAGCCTGGATGTTGTACGGCTGTGTCATGTGTGAGTTCTGCAACAGCTAGTGTAGCCATGCCATCTGACACGCTATGACCTTTACCCTGGATGAACATGCCTGTGTATGTTTCTTTCAGACTGGTCCACTCATTGCATGCTGCATTACGAGGAGCAGGGCCTGTGGGGTACCTTCTCTGGCCTGATAGGGTGCTCTCCCTGGCTGCTCTGCATCTTCGTCCTGGTCGTCTATCATACAAGTTGGTCTACTTTGACCCTGCTGCTGCAGCTCTACCAGGTGACTCGCTGCTTGGAGTTTCTTAATGGGGTTCTAAGGCTCTGTATATCATATGGATAGTATTCACTGTCACGCACATATTGCGTTTTCTGTAAATGTTTCAAAATAGGGGATTAGTTGGCAGAATTCAACATAAATTACTACAAATTCTGTGTTTTGGGTGAGACCAGAGAAAATTCCCGGCTTTCCATTTTGTTTTGAGTGTTTGCTTAATCATTTTAAAATATAGATGGAAATATTCAGCTTTGGCCTTCACAAAAGTCTTTAAATTTTACCCCAAGCTTAGTTCTTTGTTTTTCTTGCTCTAACACACAACATACCTTATTTTTTTTTTTGTGTGTGTGTGTGTGTGTGTGTGTGTGTGTGTGTGTGTGTGTGTGTGTGTGTGTGTGTGTGTGTGTGTGTGTGTGATCAGATTGCATTCCTGGGACTGACGGCAGTAGAGCGAACAAATCTAACACATCGCCAGAGGAAACTCGGGCAACCTGTCTCTCTGAGACAAAATCCATTCAAGTGAGTTGCATGTAGTGCTTCTTGTCTTTATCGTATAACTTATATCTTGATATTTACAAATTGTTTGCTTAGTTGTCTGTAGCATGCCATGGGCTCTTTAGGATTTACTGGCAAATCATGTGCTGTGCGTTTTGTTTTGTTTTTTTAACCTAAACTCGTACTTTATGTTGTCGGTCAGCTGAGTCACTTTTCTCTGATTCTGTGTTCATAGTTTGGGCGTGGTTAGGAACCTGGTGTCGTTCTTCCATCTCCGCTGTTGTGGACTCTTCAAACCGGTCATCATTGACTGGACACAGCAGTTCCAACCTGGCCACCAGCATGTGTTCGGTCACACCGACATGGTCTGACCTCCTCCACGCTCAGGGTCAAGGGTCAGACTCTGGACCAAAAGCACAGACATTTATTTATTGTTTTTTAATGTGGTGGCTCCTTGTGGAAAGAGACTGCAATACTCAGAATTGGGAAAACGCAAAGAAACATGTAGATATTTGATTCAGTTGCTGTTTGTACAGACTGCTGCTGCCTTATACTTGACCAGTGTAAGTAAAGGGAAAATAACAGAACCTTTAGAGGCCTACTTGTGATGGAGGTTTTGTCCTGTTTTTATGAACACATTAAAACTATTTTTACTATCTGTTCAGAAAAGAAGAATTGGACTTTGTATGTGTGGAAAAATTGGTTTTATGACTTTTGTAAAAATTGCATGCATTTAATACAAATGACCACTATAAAACTTCAATAAAACAATGTTGTGCCTGTCTTTTTAACTGGTTCTGAGTGGATTTGGGCCTCTGAGTACAGCAGGGGATGACGAACAAAACAAAGAAACAAAAGAAAAGAAGAAACAGGTCAATACTTCTACTCAGATAATGCTATTAAACATTGAAATAAAGTAGAAAAACGTACTTTTTGGCATACAAATTGCTTTTTTTCGTGTTAAATTGTCTGTGTTTGACAAATGTGCTGATTTTTCACATGTGATAGCAGAATTGAATTGGGCATGCACAGGATGAGTCACATCATTTGAAACTTAGCCCTGATTGGAGAAATTGTAAGTGTTACAAGTTGTAACACTTAACGTGGGTCAGTTGTAACTTACAACTGACCCACGTTACAACTATCCCCGGTCTCCCCTACTTTGGCAAGGGTCTCAGCAGGTAAGGGGGGCAAAGGTGTTTCTGCAAGTGACACACGGGATGGACCCCCAGCATTCAATGTCGGAGATGGAAAGACGGGCGGAGTTTCAGGATGTGAGACTCTTAGCAGTCAGGACACCAGTGAGGTTGCCGCTACTTCTGCTGAAGTGTGTGAGGAGTTTGGCCACACAACTACGCCAGTAGGAGTGCAACAGGAAATGGATGTGGATGGAATGGTCCACAGTGACAGGAATTTGTTTGGGGATAATGAAAGTGTTTTTAAGATTCCACATACAAAAAGGAAACCTAAGGACTCTAAAGGTGCAAAGCCAAAAAAGATGCAGGCAAACAAAAAGGGTGGAAGAGAGAGTGATAGTGATAGAGAGTCATCTGACTCTTCTATTCCTGATGGTCAGAGAAGTAATGGGTACAGTTTAGAACAAGAGTTTTTTGGAAGTAACCAAAGGAAAGCGAGATGTGGTTATACAAGATTTTTTCCCTGATAGAGAGTTGTTTCTTGATTCAGCTAAATGGTTGATATGACAAAGGACCCCTGATGGTTTGAGGGACACTGAAGTGTATAGACTGGTTCTAATTTTCTGCATCAGTTTTCGCAGAGTTTGATGCTATACCTGACAGGGGAAAAACAGCAGATACGATGCTGTATTCTTGTTTTTTTATGGATCTTTTTCTGTATGGTTATGAGTAGCTTTAAAATCCCATCCTTGAACCTTAATGGTGCAAGGGACATGGAAAAAGGGCGATGTATTTTGACCTTTTAAAATCTAAATGCATTGACATAGCGTTTGCTCAAGAAACTCATAGTAGTTTTGATATTGAAGTTCAAAACCTTGGTGAGAACATTTTAAGGTTGGTTTTGATGTGGGCCCTGTATGGGGGTCGCTGTACAAGCCACCATTGACCAAGAAAGCTGGTAATTTACAGTGGCGGATTTTACATGGTATCATTGTCCATCATTAACCCTGGGTCTTCAGATGCATGTCCTTTTTGTTCAATGAGAGAAACTATTTTTCATTGTTTTGTACAGTGTTTCAGATTGATTGATTGATTTTCAGTACTTAATGGTATTTGGGAATCCTTTGGAGAAGTTTTCACACAACAGTGTTTTATTTTTGGTTTTTCATATGACACAGGGGAAGAAGAAAAGAGGGACAATTGCAGATTTTTTTTCTTGGGCCAAGCAAAGTTGGAAATTTACTTGAGTAGAAAGTACAAGATTGATAATGGACGAAATACTGATTGTGTTGAGCTCTTCAAAAGTGTTTCGAGAGCAAAAGTGATGTTAGAGTATATAAATATTATTTCAATATGGTTGGACTGGGTGTTTTTCAAAATCTTTAGGATTATAAAGGTAGTCTGTTTACTTTAAATAACTCTGAACTTGTGTTTAGCAATGTGTTGGTTTGAACTGACTGTTTGGTTCACTTTTGAGTGAATAAATGTGTTTTTAAAAATCAATCAAAATCTTTCTTTCTTTCTTTCCTCTCCCTCAGTCATGTCTGTCCCATCTCTAACAACTGAAAGTAAAATAAAATAAAATAAATAATAATAACAATAAATAATAATAAGGTCAATCAAATTGACCAATATGGCAAGGCCATGATGATCCACTTGGTAAAGTAAATCCATTGGGCATCATTCTTGGCCTTCAGACAGTAAATCTGATGGCTAAAAAAACAAACAAAACCGTGCATTCAGATCATAATTATGATTGCAAAAGGATTGAAAAAAAAAACACACAGTAAAGATAGCATTATTTTACTTTAAAGCTATACTAAATGAAGCCAATCATATATCCTGGAAAAAAAAAACTTGTGCGAGTATTTATTTTTTCTCTGACAACTTTTAACTTTTACTTCCTACATTTTGACAGAAATATTTGTACTTTCTATTTCTTATACATACATACATACATACACACACACACATATATGTATATATAAAAGCAATGAATTTATATATATTTATTGCTTGATAATTTAATGTACAATAAAAGATATTTCATAATTAAATATTTCAAAATGAACAATCGCTTTATTCATAAATACTTCAAATGGAATGGATTTTAAGAAAAAGGGATTAAACTCAATAACAACCTGACTTCAAAATTAACTGAAAATTAATAAATTCAAATAAAAAATAACAATAGAAGAATATAGTTTTTAATTTTGGCTGCCATGTCACAGTCACGGCGACATCACTGAATTCTCTTTGATGACAGCTGCAGATGTTCTCTGTTCAGAACTGAAGAAGCTTCTCGGATGAGAGGTGAAACGTCTGGACTTCTTTAAGTTGCTTGAAGACGTTTCACCTCTCATCCAAGAAGCTTCTTCAGTTCTCTGTTCAGAACTGAAGAAGCTTCTCGGATGAGAGGTGCAACATCTTCAAGCAACTTAAAGAAGTCCAGACACGTTTCTTTACAAGCTCCTTTGACTACGATGACCTGGATGACTGAGAACCTTCACAGACAATAACATCTGTCTGCTGTGAGGAAGTGACATGAACACATTCCATCTGTGTCACTAGCTCACCCCCAACCAGTCGCGGCAGATGGCTGCCCCTTCCTGAGCCTGGTTCTGCCGGAGGTCTCTGCCTGTTAACAGGCAGTTTTTCCTCCCAACTGTCGCCAAGTGCTTGCTCATAGGGGGTCCTCTGATTGTTGGGTTTCTCTGTAATATTGTAGGGCCTTTACCTTACAATATAAAGTGCCTTGAAGCAGCGTCTTGTCAACAGGTATTTTGCAAATAAAATGTAATTGACATTTTAATTGACTGAACTGATTTCCTTTGGTTTATTAAGTCTGAGTGGTTGTATTTGAGCACTTTTGATCGACTTATATTCATTGTATTCATTCCTTAAAACCAGGTACTAATTCAAAACTTTCCACAGTGATTTTAAAACCTTAGCAAAGAGCAAAGGCAGGAAGTACCAAAGTACTTCCTGCCTTTACTTAGTTACTTAGTTACAAATACTTAGTATAAAGTATGTTTGGGGAGTGTGATTGTGTGTACAGTGTCTATTTGTGTCTGTCTCCACGTTGGGTGAGTGCCAAGTATTTATTTGTCTGTGTGTGTGCCTGTTCATCTGTGTCTATATGTCAGGTTGGGTCTGAGACTCCACCTCTCTGGGTACATCTCAGGCCCTCCAAGGTATGGAGGCCTATCTCCCCTCACCACACTCGCTGCCAGGTGACCCCTTGTCTGGGGCTCTCCTCAGCTCTTCCCAGGAGGGTGGCACGGTTGCCCTTCCGGTGGTCCTCTTTGGGTGTGTGCACACAGGTGTACGCATGGGTGTTCACAGACACAAACTACACCTTTCTTGGCTGCTACCTCAAAGCACATTGCGTGCTGTTGATGTTGCGTGCTGCACAATAACATTCAGTGTTTAGTATCTACTGTCATTTACTCTTAGCTAGATTATTGCAATGGTGTTGTGTTTATTATGTTGCTCTCTTTTTTGTTTGTTTTCTCTTCTGATTTTTCTTCTCTCAACAGGTGATCCAGATTATTTTTTTGAAGTGCCCTTTCTCACTGTCTCTCTTCCCATCTGTTTTTCCTTCCCTCCCTCTCTTTCTTTCTTTTTCCCTTTCCTATCCCTCAGTCATGTCTGTCCCATCTCTAACAACCGAAAATAAAATAAATGATAATATGGCAAGGCCATGATGATCCACTTGGTAAAACAAATCCATTGGGCATCATTCTTGGCCTTCCGACAATAATTCTGACTGCTACAGAACCAAACAGGACTGGCAAAAAAACAAGGTTACAGGTAACTCTGTTAAAATTTAATGTAAGCCATGATATGGAGACACTTTTATCTGATGAATTTTTTTTCTGTGTGTCGTCAGCTCCGTTAATTCAATAATACGAGATAGCCACTGTGATGTTGGTTCAACGAGTCATCCAGTGTCGCTCTGCTTGGCTGCCAACACATAATTTTTCTGGAAATATTAACTCATTGTATTTGTTTATCGCTTGCTGATTTGATATTCCTATTAAGGGGGCGCACAGAATTATGATTGCAAATAACATGTAGTAATTCAGTTTAGCAAGAAAAGTCTTTGCACCACAACAATAACAGGGGACAAAATACATTCAGGCACGTTTGTTATCATCAAAACTATAATATGTAACAAAGACAACAGAAAGCTGTTGAGCTCTTGTTCTTATGCTCTGCTCTTAGTCTTTCAAGATGTTTTTAATAAACTGCATTAAAACCAATTTTAAAGTAATAAAATGCTTTTATTCTGCATTGAACCATCACAAGAACAATTTAGCCACTTTTAAAAATAACTTTGAATTTACAGCAGTGCAAAGGTCTCCTTGAGACAGCTGCCGCACGATGAGTGGGAGGCTTATTAAAAGCATGTTTTTACTGTCGTTCCTCCAGCATTGCAGCGTTGCCCAGTCCAAATCCTTTGGGGCCAAAGTTTTTGGCATAACAAACTGCAGAGAAAAACGAGAATTGACTGAGTCAATAATCAACATTTAGAGGTAGTTTTCAAATATGACCTGTGTGTACTGTGTGCTGCTTTGGTTTTTTTCCTGTAGTTCTGGTTAAATATTAAATGTTCTGGTTTTAAAGTGCAATGAAGATAAACAAGAACCATCTTTACAATGTGTGTGTGTTTGTGTGTGTGTATGTGTACCTTTGCAGTACAGCTCTCCATCCTTATCTGTCACTGTGGTCGACTCGAGGCTTTTACCACACAGAACGCAGCGGAAGCAGGTTTTATGCCAAGGCTAAAGACGCACATATTTGTGATTATTAATAACAAAGTGCTACAAAGTTCCTTACATGATATTGTCACACAGTGGAACTTTATATTTATCTTTTATATTGGTTTCATTTCGATTTTTTTTAGTTTATTTGCGAGTTTAGTTTTTATTGCATGATTTTATTCTTCTGTTTGTATTGCATGGTTTTTGGTGTTTTATTTGACATTGTTTTAATCCACTGTGGATTGGCTGAGCATGGGACAATTAGCTGATAGGGATCACCTGCTGAGGTATGGGTATGTCCAGAGGTGGCCTATCAGCTGTGTAAAGACCTAAGGCAGGCTAGCTGAGCACTGGAGGAGAGAAGCCCCAGACATGAAGAGGAATGCAAGAAGGCCAGGTGAAAAAGAGTTGGGAGACAGTGGGAGACTGTTGCGAGAAGTGCAACAGTGGGAGGCGCTGCGTGTAATCGACCGCCGGGCAGATGTGTACCTCTGCCTGCATATGTGAGTAACACTCTCCCCACTGTCGTATGACGGGCACAGCCGTTTTGGGAAAGGGCCGCCATAGTTATAAGCCAGGGCCTCTTCCGGGATGATTGCTCTGGCCCCTATTTATTTATTTACAGGACGCGGACGTGAGGGGAGCTGTGGTGGCATCGCATGAGGGACTCCGATGCAGAATGCAAGCTGGGCTGGGATGTGATGGGCCCAGTGAAGGGACAAGAGGGGGATAGGAGGATGCTCCTCGTCTGCCTGAGATGAGGCTGGCGTGGACTCCGCTCTGGGGAAGGAATTCCTGGCCAGCTGGTGGACCCATAAGGAACATGTGGCACACTTACATCAGGCGCTAAGCCTTGATTTCATCGTTAAGTGGCCTAAAGAGTCCAAACTGATTGGGTTGGGGGTTTTTTTTTGGTATTGTCTTTGATTTTTGGTGTACCCAATAATCAGCAATAAAAACATACATCTAGAAGAGATACAAGATGTGAATTTAAATTGTTTGTCTGATTGGGCAACAGCAAGTAACTTTGAATTTAAGTCATACTTTAGATGCACACAAAGAATAACAGGATGGTCCTCACCTTCCCTGCTCCCATCACCTTCTCTGCTGCATAGACTGCTTTGGAGCATCGAGGGCAGCGATCTGAACTTCCAAACTTCTGGGACAATTTATTGGCGGTGGATTTTGAGGAGGCTGGTCGAGGTTTGGAGCTAGAAAAGAAACGCTGTGTGATGTCATCTTTGGTCAAAGTAGATTTTTTAAAGCAATTTTTCTCTTTAAGGTTATTTGCCTCTGCACCACTGTTTCGGTCATGGTTAAGGTTAAGGTTATAAGGTGCTCTGTCTTTATCTGTCATGAACACTTACTCATGAGGCTGAGGGCCTGCATCCTGTCCAGGAGGATCAGAGCTCAGAGCGCCAGCTCCTTGCCCATACCCATATCCTTTCGGCCCGTACTTTTTGCCATAACAGGACTTGCAGTAAATCTCAGACTCATGCGCTGCAACTGTTGTACTGTCCAGCCCCTTTCTGCAGCTCACTTGTGTGAAGGAAACACACACATTTAGTACCATGCTGACCATGAGACTGTGTGAGATGTTTTCAGTAGAATGTCATGGTGGTATAATGGAGGTTAAATAAAGCACCCACCTAGCTAGTGTTATCAGTCACCAGTAACATTACACATAGTCTGATGTCTTGTATTTCTATTTGTAGAAAGAGAGGGGATCATGAGGTGAAAGTTCGAGAAAAGATGAAGACTCAGAAGATGGGTGAGCTTTTCACAGAGGCCTTTCTGAGCTCCCAGTGGAACAATCTAGCAGTCACACAGGCTACTGACCAGCTGGAGAGTGTATGTTTTGGTGTAGGGGACAGTAAACTGGGAAAGTAAACTGTCACTGAGTGATCCAGTTAAGCACTTGTGGCTGTATGAAATCAGCAAGCAAGCCAAACAGAAGCAGGGTGGAAGAATCAAAGAAGCTTTGCAGGCAGGTCATTAAACACAGAAAAATACAGAGGGACTGCTGAGTAATGATGCAGGCCCAGATGGGATACACAAAGGTGAATGGAAGGAGGAAAATAGCTGGGGGGGTTTTACGTGTAAATTACTTCTATCACATATCTGCATGATTCTCCAGATCCACCATGACACCCTCTGTTGGGGCAGTGCGGGTCTGCTTACTGCAGATGAAGCAAGTCTTGTGGAAGCTCCTTGCATTACACTGGATCTCCTCTGCATGGTACACTGTCTTCTCACAGGCTGCACATTTGGCTCCTCCTCCCCAGTTTGGCATCTTCAAGAGTAAATCAAAATAAATAAATAAAGGAGTTCAAACAATCTATTGATCTGTTGTCTTGTTTTCCAGGCTAGAACTGAAATGTAAATATGATTTCAATTCCCAATTTGGATTTGAAACACCCTCTCTACTTTTAAGACTCTGCTTAAAACCTCCCTTTTTGATAAAGTTAGCCTGGATCAGGTGACCCTGAATCCTACTCTGCATTAGGCCTAGGCTGCAGAGGGTTTCCTATAATGCACTGAGCATTTCTTCTTCCCTCACTCTTTACACTCACTATGTTTTTATACACCACTCGCCTAAGGTTGGTCTTCTTTTTTCAATTCAGTTGAATTCAATTATTTTATTTATACAATTATTTTATTTATACAGCCCCAAATCAAAACAACAGTCCCCTCAAGGAGTTTTTTTTCTGTCTTACTTCCTTCAACCCCAACTGCTCTCAGCAGATAGCTGCCCTTTGGTATGCCATGTTTTGTTGGAGCTTTCTTGTTAAAAGGGAATTTTTCCTTCCCACTGTTGTTGGCATGTGCTTACTCATAGACAAGTAAAACATCGTGCAATTAAATCAGTGTTAATGTAAGGACTGACTTGATTTCCAGTATTCTGTACATGTATGTAATCATATTAAAAATCCAATTCAATTCAGTTTTATTTATGTAGCACCAAATCACAACAATAGTCACCTCTTTTTTATATTGTTAGGTAATGACCCTACAATAATACAGAGAAAACATCAACAGTCAGATGACCTCCTATGACAGTGGTTCCCAAACTTTTTTGCTAGGCCCCCCTTTGTTTCCAAGAAAAATCTTCGCACCCCCCACCACCTAACACACACACCCATATTTTGTTTTCAAACTCCATTGCGGTTTATTTCACACCTCAAACATTTAGTAAACGATTGAACAAAAAAGTAAACTGCAATAAATTACAGGTAGTCATTTACTACTAGTAAATTAGTAGTAATAAACTACTAACTTTGTGAACCTACACCTTTGAAAACGCAGCTGTTTCTATGCGTTTGAGCCTTTCGTCCACACGTAAACGGCACTTCGAATCACCGAAAACTGAGATTTTTTAAAAACTCTGTTTTTGCGTTTTGTGTGGACGAGGAATACAGTTTGTCACGCAATGTGAAAGGTATGTGCCTTTTCCTACGTCAGACTGTGCGCCATGTTATGGTTTACATGAGATGAATTGCAGATAGAGACAAAATACTGTTACTGCTAATCTTAATATCTTCAGTTTTTACATGCTTACATATAGACTACACACGCAGTTACTCTCCCTCCAATTAGAAAAGCAGAGGCCTCATGGTGTAATTTTACTTGTAGTTGTTTTCTCCTGTGTAATAATATTCAACATCGCTATCAATACATTTTTTTAAATGTCTCTCTGTGCAAAATGGGTTAAAAAACATAAACAACTGTGGCATACTGTTTGTCAGTGATTTGGACAGGGGGGACAAATTACGGCAAGATCAGCCTGACATTATTTGTATCCCGCTGTAACTTTACTGTATAAACAGCTAACATCTCCAAAATTTCAGGATTAGTTAGTCATTATAAGAAGTGTTTGTGAACTAAAAATCAAGAATGTGGGATACTGTTCGTGATTTGGAGAGCCCAGCGTGTGCTCCCGACAGGGAAAACCAATTCTGCAGGGGAGACCTACCTTGGCACTTGTGCGGGTGAAGCCAAAGGGCAGACATGCTTCACCATTTTTCTAGTTTTTGTTTTAGAATGAAGTTGGAAACATATTTGACGATGCTTCATCTCCTGCTTTGCGTTTGTGTGGAAGCCCCGTCAAAAAGCTCTCCGTAATGCTTGCAGGGTCCAAGCTTTCTTTTTTTTTTCTTATCTTTTCATACCGCCACTGCCCCCCCACCAGCCCCCTCCTCGGTAATGGCTCTGGGCTCTGCTCCTCCCCAAGGAGCGGGCCCAGCACTTTGGGAATCTCTGTTTTAGAGGATCTACCTTATCTACATTTTTACATTTATAAAATTTGAAAGAGGATACTATACTGAATTTAAAAAAGGTTAAAAATCATCTCCTCACCTAAACAAACAAATAAAATCTCTATGTTTTCAGGTGGTTGTGTGTGTGTAATCTCTATGTGTACATTCCTGCATGTACGTGAATACACGTTGTCAGGGTTACGAAGATTTCAAATCAAATCAGTTCTGATATTGTCTCACTGCGATGTGTCAGTTTTTAACTCTAACATCCATCCTAACATTTACTCAGGAATGGCAGCTCTGCCCTCGCTGGCGTTCTGTCTGACATCCCAGTTTGCACTAATATCAAAGGCTGCCCATCACCTCACAGCATTGGTATGTGATATTCCAGGAACAGGGGCTTAACTGTCATATTGGACAGACAAAAGCTGAGCTGTCTCTCCTTCAAATTACACTGAAAACAACTGAATATTACTGAGACAGATCCTAAATTTCACGTGAAAGTGCCGCCAGCCGTTCATGGTATGGTTGTGTATAATAAATGCGTCAATGTAAACAGAGTTCTAGCAAGAAAAATTAAAGTAGTAAGTAAAAGTATCATCGAGTACTTTACTTAGCTTGGAGTAACTACTCAAACCCTGAAAGGGAGCTTTAATACAAAAGGTAGCAGGTCCTTACCTTGACTCCAAGCTTGCTTCTGTGGCTGACTGGTGATGAGTGCTTCTGGGCTGTTTAAATACTGTCTCACCATCACCACGGTCCACTGGTGACACTTCAATGAAAGTATCCTCCTAAAATAACTTGTGACTAAGCAGGGCCCTCTGACCCTTCATCACAAGCTGAAAGAGGCCTGAACATCAGCCACTCAGATATTTGCTCTGCCCTCAGACAGAGTGCGGGAAAGTCTGACTACCAGCAGAGAAGCATTACAGGATTATATGCATGAACGGTGTATTTAAATATAACTATTGGTTGCACCACTGATGGTGAACACATGGCTGAGCTGCGGTAGTGACCTGGTGATCTTCACATCTAGTTGTAGGGTCGTGGGGTGTCATGCAATTGTTGGACGTTTCATTCTAATATTTAGGATCTTCACCATACAATATAAATTGCCATGAGGTGACTGTTACTGTGAACTGGTGCTATATAAATATAACTGAATTGAAATGAATTGCAGAACAAATGTTAAAGATTGGTCCTAAGCTTCCTACAAGGGAAAGTAAACACAGCTTGTCACAGACGTTTGAATCACGTCAGATCTCTTTACTTATTCTACTGAAGTGATACTTCATACTTAAGCTCAAGAGAGAAGGCTTTCAGGACTGTCTCCAGTCAGCTGCTAGGCCATCAAGAGATAAGAGCCTAAAAATATCTCATGAACAAGTAGCAAATGGACATATGAAATTGAACAGAATAGAATAGCCAGTAAACAAAATCAATATGAATCTGTCCACAACAGATCCACGTAAAGTAGCTTAATTAATTTAACATTTTTATGTTAATGCATTCTGTTTAATAAAATTTAACTTCAGAAGCTCTGGTGACAAATTAAAGAAAACAAAAACAAAGTGCAGAGTAAAGAGTAGAGCTTCAAGATTGAGCAATCAAGACCATGTACTGGAAGCCTATGGGGGGACAGTACCCTCACTGGTTTTTTTGACAATAGTAATACAGAGCCAGCTAATGTATCTATCCAAAATCTGCACATCTGCTAACTATTTCTTTGAAATCATTTTAATACTTAAACTCTTCTGTGAGCCCCTTGTGTCTTATGGGTAGGGGCCTCATAATCCCAGGACAGACCGTTCCTATTACGATATAAAGGTTTCATCTTGGGATAAAGGTCAGAAATCTGCAGTGGATCCTTCAAACTATGAAAGCAGATGATCAAGACCCAGAAATAATGTGCTAGTGCCGTTTCCCAGTTTTAAAAATAGTTTTAGACCCACCTGTGCCACTGGCACCAGTGGGAAGGAAAAACTTTTGACCTCCAGCAGAACCAGGCTCAGGGTGGGGCAGCCATCTGCCACAAACAACTGGGGATGAAGGGATTTAGAGAGGGAATGAAAATGCGATCTGTTCATAAGTTGGCGACGACGGCGACAAAGGATGCATTTTTTTCTTTTCTTTTTTACAAAATACATATTTAAAATTTATTAAGCATTTTTAAATTTAGCAGGACATCAGATACAAGTGTAATTTTCTTATAAATTAATCTCACAATTTCTCATTTGTCTTAGGATGTCTTACAAATATTCACAGGTTCTCAGCAATTCCATTCAAGGGGTAAAACAGTTAACATGTACATGCCGTATGTGCAAAAGTGATCTTGCTAGATTTTACTCGAGTGCTGATGTCATTTTACTAGTACTGACAAACTGAAAAAAGGAATAAAAATATCCATATTAGCAGAAATGGAAAAACAAAGCAAACAAAAAAAACCCAAAACAAACAAATAAAAAATATCTTATTCTTACATTTCTCCCCATGCCATTCTATTCCTGTGAAACAGACCACATAAGCATCACAATGAGCACGACGGTAGTGTTGATGAATATCGGGATAAACCTGCTTTTTTAGAGCTGGCTGTCATAAGAATGAAGGCAGTGAAGCTGCTGTGAAATGTTTTCAGAGGTAATGAATACTGTGTAAATGCTAAACAGGTTAAAAAGGGGGAGAAAAAAAAACACCCATCCACCCACAACATAAACAACACCCACACACACAAATATGTACTCTAAGATCCTTCAGGGCCCTCAGGACTCATCAGTGGTAACGTCCAGCTTTCTTTGAGGGATGTGTACAGTTTTGGTGGATGATTGTCCGGCAGTGTTTACTACAGCAGCCAGAGGCGAAAGGGAGACCGGTGTGTGAAAGAAGCTGTGCTGGGGGACCCCGCTCCCTTTAGGGGTGGCCATCAGGGGCTAGAAAACAGACAATAATTAGTTAGACTAATATTTCTCAACCAAATTAGTATATTCATTTCATTGATCTTATATGAACACTAAATCCTATCACCTCAATAATAAAACACTTGTTTCAGGTCTAATCAGACAATCAGAAGCACCTCTCTCAAACTGTTAAATCAGTGAGACAACTGAAACTAACTCAAAAACACCGCCAAGAAAACTGATGACATGCATGTAAATCCATGTGTGCCATGAAGTCTGAAAGCAGAACAGATTAAGTCTGGTTTAGAGGCCCACGCTGTTTGTTTATACCTGCTGTACACCGATCAGGGCCACTTGATGTGGGGATACAGTCTGCTGAATGTGCACAGGGGACAGAGGTTTGATGAAAACCATGGCCCTCTGCTGCAGAGTCAGGGGGCTCGGCAATGGACTGGTCAGGGTGTTGGCACGCTCTGGAGTCTGAGGTGTAGCAAATGCACTTCCTGGGCTGGAGCTGGAGATCAGACCGAGGTTCTGCAGGGTGAAGTTTAAGATGGCAGGACTGGGACTGTTGAGGCGGTGGGCTTGCTGGGTGGCCTGTGGAGAGGCTGCGTTAGCGGGTCTTTGAAGCCGAAGGTTGGTGGGCGTAATCTCCTGGGCTGGGGCAGGTCTGGAGCCTGTAGACAGAGTAAAAGTCAGTTCTGTTGTTTGGATGTTGTTTATGCAATCTTTACTGTGCTGCACACAATGATAACTGGAGACCTAACATTTTCTTGACAGTTTAAGTATAAAATCTATGTACAGTCAGAGCTCGAGCAGCACATTTAATAAAATATTTACCTGCAGTTGGTGTTTGGTAGATGTTGGGAGGTGAGATCTTGTTGCTTTCTGCTCCTGAACTTTGAACTTCCTTGTAGCTGATGAGGGACTGCTGGGAGATTGGGATCAAGTATCCAGCTGGGATTAAAGTCTGGATAGGTAGAGTAGAACAAAAGAAAATCAACAAATGAACACCTACTAACAGATCATCCTCTGATCCTTGAAGTTCTTTTAGCACTTCTACCTCAGCATGAAGCTGTCTGGGTGTGAGGGGAACAGCCCTGACCGGTGTTAATCCCGCCTCGCTGTCAGAATTTGCCACCTTCTCTTCTCTGTCCAGTAGGAGTTCCAAACTCTGCTCTAATGTCTGATTGGCTACAGCCCCGCCGGGGGTGTTGACAAACTCTGGGTCCAGGTGGAGGGCGCGAGGCGAGGGCCGACTGGTGAGCTGACCGACACGACGGGCCTTTAGGCAGGCCTGCAGGATCTCACAGAGCTTTGGCGAGGTGTCCTAGGAGGTGAACAAAGACAGGCGCTGAGAAATGAACAGTGCGGGGTGATACAGTTACATAGTTCTGTGTTGGTTATTACCAGATTATTACATAAATGGCACATTTAAGTTTTCTCACCTTAAAGGTGGGGTCAGACCTCTTAGCTTTAGAGGGGCTGCCCTCGGATGCCAACTCTGAACGCAGCCTTTTGACCCCCGAGGGACTTGCATCGGCAGCTGTGTGGCTCTTAGCTGCCGACTGGCCATTTGGGCTCTGCCCAGTCTTATCTTCAAAAGTCATAGAGCGCACTGCCAGGCTAGTTGGCTGCGGCCTGGCCAGAGGGTTTGACCTGAGCGAAGAAGGGTTCAAATACACGGCGTAGGGCCCGCTCCCTCGCTGCTGAGGTAACAGTACAGGGATCAGGGGCGAACACTGCGCGGGGATGTAGGCAACAGACCCTGATGGCTGTGCTGCCAGCAGGGCGTGTGGGATCGGGTTGGCAGTAGTATTGACTGCCTGCTCCTGAGTTGGAGGTTGTAACGGTATACGAGATGGTTCCACTGAAGTAGGAGTGGGAAGCTGTAACACGTAACCTGTGTTTGCCTCTGCAGCAGCAGGCTTTAGGCCTACATCTCCAGTCCTGCAACACAAGCAGGACAATCATTTAAATGTTTTATGTTCTTTTTAAAAGTGGATGCTCACATTGAAACATGACAAAATGTTTAATATAATGAGGTAAGTTTGTGCACGTGCAAGCAATCTCTGTGGGTCAAAAGCCAAATAAGGTAAAACGTACAGAGTTATTACTGAAGATTTAGCTTAGGATGAGTGACAGACTAAATGGAACTAAACTTACACTGACTCCTGGTCGAGTTCAATCTTACAAATAGCAGCAAGCTGGGCCATTTTGTTTGGGAAGTCACTGTTCACTGAGGAATCACCTGAAGACAGAAGAGTAAATTTAAAAAAAAAGAAAGAAAAGAAAATTAAGAAGCTTCATTGCATCATTCATAATAATTTGCTGGAGAAGGAACTTTTTTTTAAATGAAGAAATGTCTTTTCTGCTTACTCTTGACAGGACTGCTGGGGGCCGAGTTGATCTTGCGTCGATCATCCTGAATGCTCTTGGCGAGCTTTATGAGGGACGGGTGGCGAGTGAAGCTGCGTTTGGTCCCCGGTGACGAGAAGAGATTTTTGGCACAGTTGTCGGCAGACGCACGTGGTTCAAGTACGCCTTTCTTCTTGGGTGGGCATGCGGTTGAGGTGTTCTCCGAGTCTAGAGGAAGAGTTAAGTGCTAAGAAAACACAAACGCTACGACTACACCTTATAACTGAGGGCCAAATTTTCAGGGAGTTCTGGTGATACCTATGACTTGTGGGAAATCATCAAGGCCGACCCATTCGAACGCCGGTTTCCTCCCCCTTTCTTCTGCCACGTGAACTTTCTCAATGAGCTTCAGGCTTCGTAGCACATTAGCTATGTCGTACAGCCGCCGCACTTTGGCTGCAAACACACAACCAAACAGCGTTAATATCGACTAGTGAAGACACAAAACAGGAAATACACATAATCAACATTTAAAACTTCATAAGATGCCTTTACCCCCACCTCAATCATAACTGTCATAGAGTTCATGCATTGTTCACATGTATGCCACGACGCAGTCTCGATTAACCTTATACCAGGGGTGTCAAACATAAGGACCCGCCCAAGACTCCAATCTTGCCCAACTGGAGATGTTTGTAACACTTTCGACTTTTACATTTTAGACTTTTAAGTCATACATTTTACAGCTTTTCATTCTCTCTTATCTCGCTCTACTGACAAAAGAACTCCCTATCAGAATTCATACTACACCAAGTAAATAAGTAATAATACACCGTTAAATGACAGAAAGTTATTATTATTTTCAAAATCTACTGTAGAAATTTGTGTTCACATTAAACAAAACAAACAAACAAAAAAAAGAAGAAGAAATTTTGCCAATTATTTTTGTTTTTGTCATATAATTAAAGGACATCTCAAAACATCTCAGAAATGTGTGTCAATAAATGTTTTCACACCATCAGAAAAACAAGTTTCACCGGTCTGGCCCACCTAGGATTAAAGTGAGCTGTACATGCCCCACAAAGTAAAATGAGTTTGACATCCTTACACTACACCTTATTTGGATGAGGCTCTGTACTCACTCTTGAACTTGTTCTTGTCTTGGTCTGCTGCTTGGTCCTCTCCAATCAGGATCTTTGCAGCCACGTCCAGACTGACCACACGAGGATTAGACACCAGAAAGAGCATGACAAACTTTTGGCTCATCACACGCAGAGATTTGTCTTTCCTACTGTTGACAGAGGCTGGACAAGACATAGGACAATAAACACAAAGGTTTGTGTTTGAACCTAACTGTTTCATTTTGTATTAGTATTTGTGTATCATCTCACAAAATTCAAAACGACAATTTTATTGTTTATATAAAAACAAAATCTTCTCCACCTGCTTTGAACTCCACTCCTGGCAGCTCCACAAAGAAGAGCTCTTTCTGTCCGTGTTCTCCGTTCTCCAAGTCCACCACCGCCACCTCGTTCTCCTTCTCCTCCCCGTCAAAGTCAAACTCCTTTTCCACAAGGCGCTGGCGGATCTGCTGCATCTGCTGGCTGTACCGGTGTTCCTCGCCCACCTGCTTCAGAATGGCCAGAGTCTCAGCCAATTTGGTTCGGCCGTGCCAGGTGTAGCGGTTCTTTGCAGAGCGGCTCACCATGTGAAGACTCTCCAGCACGTTCATGATGTCATAAATGCGTCGGCGCTCCACATCTGTGAGCGTAGGAGAAAAAATAAAATTTCTTAACTCATTAGGTAAAAGTAACTCATTGGAGGAGAAAATGAAACAAACCAGAATAAGTTACGATCATGGTGTTTTTGTGTGTGTTTTTTTGCCTAAAGCAGAACAAGTCAACTCAGATATGATGTATCATAAGAGCTATTGCTAAACAAAGTAAGTTAAGCAATCATTAGCTACAATCTATGAGCTTAATAGACATACTGAGCTCAGTGGCCACATCATCCAGGCAGATGTCATTGTTGAGGGCTGGGTTTGGGTAATCTGGATAACGTGCAAGGAACTTGTGACACAGAAGCCCCAGACTCTTCTCTTTTCTGCTAATCATTTTCTCTGACTCTTCTCCATTTTCAGGCTCCTGTAAAAAAAAGACAACAGACAAGAACAGCTTTTTTACCATCTCAACATACCAGAAGATGCCTGTGACATCAGCTCTAGTATTTTATTTGTACCTGTGTAGATTCAAGACTATCCCGCCCATCGTTGTCCATACAGAGCTCCTTTTCTCGGTTTCTGATCTCAGGACTAGCAGCGCTGATGAGCATTTTGAGGTTGGAGGTCGGTGTCCAGGGATCAACTGAACCAACTTCCCTCCCTTTTTTAGGTGTGGTGAGGGGACCCATCGTGATCTGGTTGTCCACTAAGACACCACACGAACCAGTTAATGTCTTTGGCGTTTTTGTTGTTTTTACCAATACCTGGGGTGCAACAAAACCACCATCCTGGTGAGAAAAGGAGAAGACATATTAAGATGCAAGCCTCATATTTCTTCTCTGGTTAATACTGAAATGTAAGAATAAAAAAATACGAATAAATTTTATCTAAACGTGGCCATATTATGCTGTACTTATTGAGCTTTGAATGAGACTTCTGGGTCAGTTTCCAAGTTAGCATAACAGTTCAATAAGGATCATATGAGCTATAGTTATCTAGGTATTACGTTACCTATGTTAACGGTATAGTTCAAAACAATCAAATACTTTAAGAAAAATCATATACAAAGGCAATTCACTTAAATAGCCATAAAAAATTAAACCTGCAAACCAGATTTCTTCGTTATTATATTTATAAATCTTACTTATGTATATATACATTTTTAGAGAATATCTTACCTCTTTTGGGGGTAAATATATTTGCCGGGGAACCGGCAGTGCAAACAATTATGAGTTTAATAATGTTCACGGTGTCAGTTTAACAAACACCATGACTTTTCTTCCTGGTAATTTTTGTCAAAGAAATCTTTTAAAACTGATCAAAACATGATTAATATTGGCGGTAACTGACGTACATTCCACCGAATCGCAGCCCCAACGGCAGGGCGGTACCGCCCTTTTTATCAGAAGCAGCCAATGAGAACGAGGCGCGAGGCAGCGGAGAGGAAGTTAATAGTGTCCCGCGCAGGTAAACAGTTTTTTGAAATCCTTGGCGCGGAACGTGCCTAAAGCAACAGTGACGGCTCGCTTTAACCTTTAACACGTTTTTGGCAAACAGTTAATAATTACTAAGTTCCACCATGAGGAACGATACTTTATTTTTATGCCGAGTCTGCTTTCCGGTGGAAAAACGTCCTACGGTTAAGGGTGGGCGTCACGTACGCCAGCTACGAGTGCCCACCGTCCGATAAGAAACAGTAAAACCGGATAAACAAGAAACATTTCAACCAAGCCCAACTGGCTTTCAAGAAACAATAAGGACCAAAGTTTAGGCTATAAGTTGTTAGCAAATCAACACATCTACGTACAGTGCCAGTGGAAAAAAAATCCACCAACATTTACTTTCCAGCCGTCTAGATCTCGTGTGTGCTTTAATAAAGCTCCCAAACCTTAGAGAAGTACATAAACAGACTCACCTAAATCCACGAAATGTGTCTCTCTCAAAGGAAACTTGACATCTTCGCAGTAGTATGTTATGGAGTCCAGGCAGTCTGGTCCGAGCGCCAATAAGGACTTTATTATGGGACTGCGCTTCTCCGCGTGCACAGAGGCGATAGAAACGTCAAAAATCATACAAAATTACTGCAAAGTTTGCGCGCCTCAGCTTTCTCTCTTCCTCTGCCAGTAAGCAGTGGCCTTTTGGTCAACGTTACTACAGTTATGAAAAGTTTGCCCAGTTGTGTCGGTGACCGGCAACATTTGGCCCGCCCAGTACGAGTATGCGCGCTCACGTCACACCCGCCCCATACCTCTTGGCGGGGAGAAAGGCGGGCCCAAATCATCTGTAGCGTCACGTAACCTTTCACCTTCCGAGCAGGAAGTTCCATTTTAAAAGGAAGTTAAAATACAAACATTTCCTTCATTTTCAGTCCAGGTTTTGTATGCAATCATTCTCAGGGGAACGTGTTTTTCTGTTTTTTGGGGTACTCAATAATGATCTACTCAAGGATAAAAAATTCACTTAACTCAGGGGGTGACCCAGTGTTGTGTCTACACAAAGCAGAAAACTTAGCAAAGAACCAGTTTTAAATGCACTTTGCTACTAGTAGCAGCCAAGTAAACACATCATTTGTTCTAATTTCTTTTGTGTATCTACGAAAAAAAAAGAGCCAAATGTATAACAGGAATAAAATAGTATTTTTACGCCCACAGTGACTTCCAAAGAGGTGTTAGTCCCAAACTTGGCTTATCTCAACATGGCGGGAAGTTTGTCCTTCAAAAATCTTAGAAAACTTGACAAGTGGAGAGCAAAAGAAGAAGTGTCAGGCTTAAAACCGCATCTAGAGCAGATAAGCAGTATCTGAGAGTCATGTCCTGTAGAAAAAGGAATAAAAATCAGTGACTGAGACCCAAGACTCAGAAATGTTCTCACTGTAAAGGTTTCTGTCAATAAGTCAAGAGAAATAATGAAACAAGAAAAAAAAAAGGCTGAGGTATGCCAAATTACACAAGAACTGGACAGACTATCAGTGACGACTTTTAGAGTTACAAAAGTGGGTGTCCACAGCCATCTGTAAAACATAGTGGAGGCTCTTTCATGGTTTAGGGTTGCATTTCAGCCAGTGGTGTTGGGATCTTGTCAAAACTGATGACATGAACACCATCCATCTATTCGCTTCCGCTTATCCTTTTATTATGAACACAGAAAATTGCATTCAGATTTTGATTCACTACACAATAATCCTAAAATCTGGAAAGTATCCAAGTGAATGAGTCAGAATGTCAGTGATCCCAAACAGACTGGTAGCACAAAGAAGAGCTTTGAATGTCCTTCAACAAAACTGGAGCACTATTACCGAAAACTGCTTAAGGACATTTCAGGAACGCTTGCCTAAGAGAGTTCAGGTTGTGTTGAAGGATACAGGTGAGGCATAGGAGAACATTTAAGGGCTCAAAACTAATTTAAACTCTGTTAACTCTGCTGTTTAGTCTTTATCTTACAGTAGAAAACATCTTAAGATGACTGTTGTTGTGATTTAGCGCTATATAAATAAAACTGAATTGATTTGAATTGAAATGACAACAACCAAATCAATTTGACACCCATTAACATAGTCACAGTCTAAAGCCTAAATATAATTTCTGGTCAGCATGATGTTTTCTGTCACCATTGTTCAGCACCATGCATCTGCATGGGATTTGTCATCGTTTTAACAGTAGGAACTCCCCCAGATTAATAATTATGATGATAGCGAAAATTTCACAGAGTGCATTTTGGGTATACTTTTAAAGGTCATATCACCATCTAGTATATGAAAGGTCTCCTTTTTAGCCACATTTAGAGTCAAAACAAATATATTATAGTCCTTATCCAATGCTCACCATGAGAAATTTTCAGTTAAAGGCTTGGGGCAGAGATGAGGTACAAGCCAACCAGGTTTCACCACCAGCACTGACAAACACAAACTAAAACAATGTCGCCGAGTGGTGGGACATGGTTCCAGTAACAGCCTCTGATGTTAACTGGCAGTCTTTCATAGACTATACTGGTAATTAAACCCCAAGCCATACCATTAAAATAATAAACAAAACACACAACTTATCTGATAATATAACTTACTGATATCAATGTGGGATCAACACTGTATAGATCACAATAACTACTGGCCTAGATACTTATGATCTAAAATAAAATAAAAAATATAATAAATAAAACAAAAACCAATATGACTGTCTAATCCCCTTTTAAATTACTTGGTGCTACCTGGCACCTTGAAGAGGCAATCAGGAAGTCTGGGGACTCTTTTTGTTGGAACACCCTTGTAAGAAAACACAGGTAAGAAACAATCTTGCAGTCAAAATGTTCACTTAAGGTATAAATTGGTTCTCCTACCCATTAGCATGCACACCAGATAAGTGTCAAAAGTAATATTTTCTGTCAACTTGCTATACTATACGCCACCGGGCCCTCTGACCACCAGAGGGCCCGGTGGCGCCAGTGTTCGGCAGCCTCGCCTCTGTCAGTGCGCCCCAGGGTGGCTGTGGCTACAATGTAGCTTGCCATCACCAGTGTGTGAATATGTGTGTGAATGGGTGGGTGACTGATTGAGTAAAGTGCTTTGGGGTCCTTAGGGACTAGAAAAGCGCTTTACAAATACAGGCCATTTACAATACTATTCACACTTTTGGTTCCCATGTAGACATTCACAAGAACAAGCTATGAGGCGGCCAACAAGTAAAACCTACAAAACAAAAAAACAATTAAACATGTTAAACTTCTTTAAGTGTAACGTTTTACACAAATAATGTTCAAACTACCCATGTGGGTTATAGTGAATAAATAAGTAGAGTATTTTATCTTCCCTTTAAAAGATGATCTATATTACACACAGACATTAATAGCCAGTGTCATGATAATAGAGTTTTCCCAGCTGGTCATCATAAGCATATAAATCTTAGCTGGTGACATAATTTCAGTCCAGGTGGCAATATAATAATAAAAGGGATGGTCTTGACTCTACACGTGTGCAAATGGAATCCAACAAATTATGCTTTAGGAACTTTCAGATAAGTCAGTATGCTAAAGCTATTGTTGAAACTTTTTTATGGAAGACTGTGTCTGTGCCTTACTCTCAATTGTAATTAAGACTCTGATGCTGCTACGGCACCTTTAACCGTTTTTTGTTTTTGTTTTTTCTAATCAGGAAAAACATGAACACAGATAAAACAATTAAAAACTGATGGCCATCGCATCAGAATGAGCCTCATGTTTCTGAGGATAATCCTTAAAGAAAAAAATGGGATAGAAGCTGTCCTGGGATCAGGCTGCTGTATAGCTGTACCGCACTAAACTCTGCAGTTGTCGCCTGACTAACATTTCACTTTGAGTCCCTAAATGTGCCTTCACCCACTACTTTGTAGTAAGCAGCATTAAATCAATACAGACAACTTTTTGCAGCACCAAAACACTAAAACACCAAAAAATACTATGCCTACTACAACAAGACGGGAGAAAACTTCCTGCCTTAAAGTTTTGTGTAAATGAAGGCTGTGTCTTTATGAATATGGATCATGTGAGCCCGGCATGAACTCAAACAGGGTGTTAGTGCAATATTTGGCCGCAGGGACCTTTGGTAAGATGGACACAAAACATGACATCTGTTAGTTGGCGCTGCAAATATTTTTTGTTTGTTTTAGTGGAATTGCCACATGCATTGCAACAATAATATAGGAAAAATACAAAAAAAAAAAAAAACTCCAGATCTTTTAGAGTTTTCTGAGCAGAAGCACAGGTTCAAACAGTTCCTGTTATTTCAGTTGCCATGAGAGATTTTCCTGAAAATTAAAACCCGGATCTTCAGTCTAGCACACAGCTGTTAATCATTACGTGCATGGATGCACACGATAACCACATTATAACCACATTATACAGCAAATAACCAAATTAATATAGCTGCTTGTTTAAAAGCTTTGTGTGGTTTGTTGTAAACCTGAATTTACATGATTTGATTACTGGCTTATTTTGCAACTTGCCAGGAACATGTCAGCATAACCAGAAAAATTTATCACACATAAATTAGATGGGAACGTTCACCACAAATCTAGGCTATCAATTAATGCAAGTCCCATGTTATTGGTTAATTTTTTGATAAGCTGCTTAGGCTTTCTAGGCCTAAAACAAGACCAGCTGATAAAACATGACCTGGTCTTGATCTGTTGCAGTTATACACAAGCACAATTTGGCTTAACTTATAGCACATAATCCATATTTGTGTCGAGTGGAAAAAGGAAATGCCAAAGACTTCTGCAAAAGATCCAGTTTACAAACATATAGCACAACATATTTAAAAAATATATAGCTGTGCATTTGTGGAGAGAATATCGTGGCTTTCAGTCACCGAGAGAACAGTAAATTCAAATTGTATAAGGAAATTTTACAGTCCTGGACCTGAAGCATAACAGACCATTTCTGTTTCAACAAGACAATGAATCATCAAAACACACTGTCAATCAAAAACGGAGTCTCTGGAAAAGAAGAATTTCAGGTTTTAAATAGCGGAGTCTAAATTTAACCCACTCGAGATCCTGTGAAGTGTACTGTTCAGTCGACACAGCTGCAGTGGCTGTAGCTCAGGTGGTAGAGCAGGTCACCTACTAATTGTAAGGTTAGTGGTTTGATCACTGTTTGCACGCAAACATTTTTTAAATTTTTTTTAGCATCCCAAATATCATTGGGCAACATATTAACCCCAAGTTGTTCTACAATGCAACCATCACAGTATGAATGTGTGCTTGCATGGATGGGTGAATGAGGCAAGTTGTGCAAAGTACTTTGAGTGCTCAGATAGAATAGAAATGTCCTATATAAGAACCAGTCAATTTACCAAGTAACACTGATGAACTACAATGGCTCTTTGAGGGGATGGTGTGTGAAGTCCAAAGTTCCTCCCCATAGTTAAGCAGATTTCATAAGCAGCTGTGTAATGACCCAGTGGATCATCAGAAACACTCACCAGCCTACCAATAATCAGTTCCAGGCTTGTAAGAACAGGTTATACACATCCTTAAAAAGTAAATAAAAAATAAACTGAAAAAATCTGATTTTATTTATTTAGTGTTAGGTCATTTGCTTAAGTAAAAGTACAAAGGTAAAAACAAACAAACAACAAAAACACTTAAAATCTTATTCTATAGTATTCATTTCTGAAGAATGTGTAATATACTGGAATTCTTTATATTACTTTGATGTTCCAACTAATAAAAGTGAGTCTAAATTTAATGACTGGTATCTGAATTTTCCAGTGTGGATCAATAAAGTCTGACTTTCTAATAAGTTCACCTATAGGAATGTAGACTAAAAAGTACAATTACCAGTTATTAGCGCTTGCATGTCTCTAATTCCCCATTAGGTGGCAACCAAGCACTACCTAGCGAGAGTAACCATGGAAACCTACGGCCGCCTTCAAGGATGTTGAGAGAAAACATCGGAGCTTGAACCACCGCGTGACGTAATGCCAAGGCTGAGAGAGCGAGCGGGACCTTAATGCTGCCTTCAGGTGCTCGTCGTAAATGATGGCATCCATGTCCGCTAGTTAAACACAGTAAAAGAACCGTTTTGACAAAAAAAAGAAAGAAAAAGAAAAGAAAACCCAACTGTTTGATCGCAGTATCGCAGCATCTGTAACGACAGACTTAAAATGCCATCCTCAAAACTGCGGGCCTATGATAATAATAATAATAATAATAATAATAATAATTATTATTATTATTATTATCAATAATAATAATAATATGTAAGTTTTACATCACAGACACGAATGTGTAAAACAGAGGCTAACTCTAATACAGAGGCACTTGAAAGTCATTTTCATCATTGTAAACGTATTATGAGCTCTCATTTTAAGACAAAACTATTTTGGTTGCAAATAATATAGCCTACGAGGAGATCTAATTTTCGAGTATTCTAGCAATTTTGCTAGTCTAAAGAGCTTGAAAAGAAAAGCGTCTGGACTTCTTTAAGTTGCTTGAAGACGTTTCACCTCTCATCCGAGAAGCTTCTTCAGTTCTGAGTTCCTTAGATGTCCAGGATGACTGAGAACCTTCACGGACATTTTGCTATCCATCCCACGCAAGTATTAACATTTCCGACGGCACGTGAATGAGGCAGCGGGCTGCTCCGCTTTCAGCCAGAGGAGCGGACCGCGCTGCGCACGAGACAGGTACCATTCTCCATGGGGAAGGCAAAGAAAACAGAGGAGAGCGCGGTGAGCTCCAATCTTACACCAAATTCAGTTCTTTCATTGAATTTCTTCTTCTCGTTTATTTAAAGCAGCCAACTGCTACCAGCTCAGAGCAGCAGCCGGTGTGTCAGGCAGCCTGTGAGCTCTCCCAGATTATCCTGCAGGGATGCTGCAGTAGCTCAAACCTTCGCAAGCAATTTGTTCAGTTTGTTTTAACTCTCGAGTTAACGTGTATCTGTTGTCAAAGTGTAGCGTTAGCAGCTTTGTGTGTAGAGAAGTCCAGAAAGTATACAGCATGTTTAAAAGACCGTTAGAAAGTTGCCAAATTGTGTTTTATTAAGTTTTTTCTTTTGTTTTCTTAGGGTTAAAAAGCCCACACCTGGAGCAGGTGTGGGCTTTTAGTTTGTGCGCCGTGAAACGTACTCAGATTATGGGTTGTAGCGTGTGATCGCTGAGCAGTCAGCAGGAAACTAAATGATTCCGAAATCATTTAGTCGTTATCATAGTTAGCCCATGTATGGCTGCAATTTGGTCGTGTGTGTAAAGATGCTGAAACATGAGTTTGTCACCACGGTCTTCTCCGTTTTCTTCTTCTCTTGTTTACTGCAAGGTGCCACACGTGACCGCGGAGCTGTGAGTGACACCAGCTCCTCCACATCAGATTTTTCTGGATGTTCTTTTTTTGGGGGTGGACTCCTTTTGCTGCAAAGAAACTGAAATCTGCCGACATTTTTGTGGTTTGTTATAATAGCAGCAGAGAAGACCACGAGGATCACAGCCTTCTTCAAGAGCAAAGGTCTCTTGCTGCTGTGATGTTTTTAGAAGAGGGGTTCCTCCTGGTTGTTTCCAGTTCCCCATCTCAGCCCTGATGCTCACTTCAGGTCAGCCCCTTGGGATCTGGAACCTCAAAGAGAAACCATCAAGAAACATTATGACTGAGACGGAGCATGTGGCCGAGGTTGGATCCACTCAGAGACTCGGTGTCATCTTTATAATGAAGCAAAGCTGATAAGAAGGACAATTGTTCTTTTTTTTTCTTTAAAGAGACATTCATGAACCATAAGTGGAAATTAAGTGGGACGGGGACTGAAATACTCTGAGCAGGTATTTCCCTTCATTCCGTGTTAAAAAAGGTGGGATATTTAGCTGTGGGAGAGCCCGAGTGAGTACTCAGTTACTTATGGAAAGATGGAGGCAGGAGCAGAGGCTAGCCCACAACAGCACCAGAGGAGGAAGCCTGTGCTGCATGGATTGGAGGACCAGAAAAGGGTGAGTGTGTATCTACTTGTGTGGGATTCTGTTGGCTTTACTGTACAACAAGGCTGTGTGAGGGTACGCAAGCTTACAGTGAAGCCATGCTTTAACAGTTGACTTTTGGCAGGGTGATGCATGAGACGTCAATGAGGGAAACAAACCTGTTGCTATCTCCTTTAGTAAAAATGTTTGGTTCAATGCATGAGCAAAAAAAGTATTCATTTTGTCATGGAGGAGATTCAGAGGTCTGCCTGACCCTCTTGAGGAAACAAACTGTGGAGGCAAGGGAAGCAAAGCGTGATTGATTGAAAGCTAACAATCAGTGAAAGCGTCAAGGAGTCTGTGGGTTCCTCTTTGAGGCCTCTTCCTTGGTTTGTGGTTGTGAGTTACTTCAGCAGTCTGCTGCGCTGAGATTGATAGAGCACTTAATACCACGACTCAATTTTCCCTGTTTCAGCTTCGCTCCGCATTTTCTGCATGATGTTGATGTAGCGCTGTTGTAAGCTGGTAAGGGTTTGAGTTTTAGATGATTACATTGTCCTCTGTAGGACATAAAAAACCCTCCTTTTGTTTGGAGATAGAGATGAGTTGATATTCTCATTTGCCTGGGATACTGCACGGGTCTGACAGATTGGAACAGGCACCAGGTGACAGACCTAAATAGATGTCTGATTTAGAGTGCATTAGTCTTCATTTAAGGATGGGAGGCAGAGTGAATTTCTCCTGCTCTGCTGCAATGGGCAGGGACTCGACTGACTTATGGTTCAGAGTATGTATCTCACGCTCAGCACAATGTGTTTATAGCTAAGAGATGAGACAGGGGCACCCCAAATTCTCCAGGTTGGGGATTGTGTCTGTGTTCCAGCATATTGCAGCAACCATCCAGAGCAGCTGAGAAATGGACAGCTGTTGAGGTTTTGATTTCAAATTATGTACAGATCTGTCAGATTCCTGCCATAGGTGCACCAGGGTTTAGGTTTAAGAAGGAGGTCCGTTTCCTTTCCTGTTTATCCCATGTCCTCTTGTCACCCCATAAATTATTGATTTGATCAGGTGTGTTAAATTAGACACATGGGAATATGTAGAACATGAATATTAATTGATCCAACCAAAGTCCCAGCTGCTGTTTTCCAGTTTCCCAGGCTACCGAGTATCTCGCTGGATGCTAAGTGACACACCGAGCAACACGAGGACCTTGAAGCCAAAAATCCATAAGAACCTTTCTGCATATTGTGATTAAAGGGGTCTGAGAGGGAGCTTCTAGACCGCTGTGCGTCCGCTGTCTTTGGCCATTCACTGCCATTTTGTCACAAATCAGGCGAGCAGTGCAAGGTCCTTATGGAAGCAAGGTGTATCACATGAAACATGTACTTAGAGAGAGGGGATTCGCAGGTAGCATAACAACAGCAGTGGCTGCATTGACTTCAGACAAGCTCGCAAAAGTATATGACGAGTTTGGCGATTGTATTGAAATACCCCGTGTGTCCAGAGAGGCACACATTGAGCAATTGTAAACATTGTAAGTATATAACTTTATATTGACATACCCTGTAAATATAACAAATAGATTTAACTCAATAATCCTCAGGACAGAGAAACTGTATATATCGATGCACCAGTCATAAAACCTAAAAAGTTGTTGCTGACTTTGCCCCAAAAATAAGGTTATAAAAAGTCTTGCCCCTTAGAGGTTATCTCCCCTCATTACATCTCTGATACAAAGCAGTATAAAAAGAAGAGGAAGATGTCCAGGCAGTGGGGGGGGGGGGGGTTATAAAAAAATCTTATCTGGATTTTTCCATCTGCTTCATTGCTGCTATGGTAACTAACCCTGATATCATTCATAAAGGGATTTTTTTTTTTTTGTTGCCCTTTGCATGCTCAGTGAGTTCTCAGCAGCGACACGTCTAGTTCATTAGAAGCCAGCTGCAAACGTGACGGCATCATCAATAGGAAAACAGAGCAGGCCAGACGCTTGGCCATCCCTAAAGAGAAAGGTTGCGCTACACTGGGCTAATATTCACCTTCCCTCTTAATGGACATCAAGCAACATACATAAACTGAAAGCACTGATGTAGTAACGTTGACACACAGCTACCCACTGTGAGAGAATTACCTCAGGCTTTCATGCAGAGATTCAATGTCCCCTGGCAATTACCTAGGCTGTGTGGGTTCAAGATCCTATATGTGATACTCTCCCCAGTAGGAGGTAATTGGATTTTGTTCTCTTTGTAGATGTACTATGTCACATGTCCCCTGCTTCATATATTAATGTTCACTGAGTAGCAATCATGGACGTACACGGGAAGTACTAGAGAATCATGGATGCATTTTATTGTATTGCAATTAGGACTGCTCGATTATGGCAAAAATGATAATCACGATTATTTTCACTGAAATTGAGATCACGATTATTTGACGATATTTATTTAACCCTTTAAGACCTACTATAGAACCAAGTCCACCAGAGCTTATATTATTTTTTTTTACATGCTGTAGTGCCATTTGTGGGAGCATTTCAAGTTGCTATACATCAATACAACTGTTATAGCCCATATTTTAATAATATGTATGCATTAAGTCCATAGTAATTACATAAATTGCAAAAAAGTGCAATAAACTACAAAAAAAATTGAAAATCGCTTTTGTTTTGTTTACATATATTTCTACTTGGAGAAATTTAAGAGGCTTATCCCTCAAAACTTTAAATACAATAAAGTTGCAAAAAATAGTTTACAACAACAGGAAATTTATTTTGAGTGTCTTCATAGTTTTATTTTGGAGATACAGCAATTTTTATATACTGCAGGAAAAACAAAAAACAATCCTATGATGCAAATTTGCAAAGAAAACAGCATGTGCATCATTTCACTGTGGGAAGTGTTACGAACAGCTGATAGGAACGGCAAAGCGTGTTTCTGGAATATTATGTTTTTGTTCCTGCAAGCGCTTTTTATGCAATTTTTGCAAAGCTATATGTGGAACGAAACCGCTGATGGCATCAGATGTAAGTACAACTCCTCCGGTTTCATATGCAAAACAAATTATTGCGCTAGCTTACACGGTTCAGGTTCTACAGGGATTTAAAAATAGTTACGCAAAATGGAGCGTGCTGCTCTGACCGGCTTTAAAGGGTTAACAATGACTTTAAAAAAAATAATATAAAATAGTGTGCAACACCACTGAAGTTTGTTTTTTTTTAACTCTCTTTTCAACCAACGGCAGTCACTCTCCAAATAACTTCTGCTTAGCTTTCCGAGCTTCCCTCGGGTCCTCTTAATCAGCGGTCTCCAACCTTTTTTGCGCCACGGACCAGTTTATGCCCGACAATATTTTCACGGACCGGCCTTTAAGGTGTCGCGGATAAATTAGGGAGGGGCTAATAATCGGCTCAGTCATTTTTAATGATCGTTGAAAGCCCAGATCGTAATCGTGATTAAAATTCGATTAATTGAGCAGCCCTAATTGCAATGATGTTTTATTAAGAGAAACACTGTTTTTTGTTACTATCAGAAACCTGTCCTTATGTAGCCACTTGCTATTCACTGAACATGAACTCCTTGAAGTTAGAGCTTTAGTCTTAGGAATTGTCCAGCTGCAAGAAAGGATTGCAATTGTACTGTTACTTAGCAGCATTTTTGCAAAAGCCATTAGGTTAATTAGTTCTTACAAGTTTTACTGGATAGAAATAAATTTCTCCTTTTCTGGGATACCACTGAAGGATACTGAATAACAGGAAGTCAGTGCTGTGCCACTGTTGTTGAAGTAGTGGCAAGTTTCATCCTTAACGCTTTAACAACACTGAAGAATCTACAAGTGGAAGCGGAAAGTTCAACACTCAGTAAAAACTGCCATAAAATTAAGTCACATTAAAAGTTTTATCTGATGATCCTTGGACAGACAACAACCTCTCCATTAGGTCTCGGCTAAAACTGTAAATAACATAACATCTTTTGGGAGTCAAAAGCTGCCTCTAACACAGATATAGGTAATTTTATAACCATGAGAATGTAATGTGTAACTCTGAAAATGTTGCCCCACATTTTTGATAAAAGTTGGGTTTCCTCTGACAACAACACTTTGCAGCACATATTCATGCATTGTTTCTGCTCTGTAACACAGAGTTGTGGGAGCCAGCGTGAAATTGGGTTGTAGAGATTTCAATGATTGTGAACTAGAGGTCTAGACAGGCATGCTTAATTTATTGAAGAGCAACAAAAGAGAAGAAGTTGATCTTTAATGAACAATTCTGTTGCGTCTGCTGGTAGGTGGGATATCCCAGGCTCCCATACAGCCTCACTCCTGAGAGAGTGCTAATGAAACACTGAATTCTCTGTTATTGAACTGCTGGCTGATTTATATCCTGACCTCACACTTGATTTTTGAGACATTACACATTTACAACACAAATGTCAAACATATGGTAAAGGTTCAGGCAGTGTTGACTTAAATCTGTTTTTCTTAGCCATGCTGTCTACATGTTTGGTGAAAAAGCAGCGCTTCCAACATTTCTATTATCCACAGAGACAGAACGCAAATCAGGATTCATTATGCTGAGAAAGCACCAGCCTCAAGCTGACAGTCAAAAAGACACTAATTAAAAAAGTGGGCAAGATTTCATTACTGGTTTGACATTAGATCTTAACCTCCGCCCTCTCACTAGCAAGTCCGAGAGACGATGAAGGGCATTCAGAAGGTGACAGAGAGAATTGTGTAATGGAATCTCTTATTGATTCAGTTACGTGAGAATAAAAAGGATTCTGACACTAATTGCTCAATCAGAGCCGCTGGAAATTATGTATTTATTTTCACCAGCTATTCTGACTGCTCATTAAGGAGTGTTTGATACGGTTGGGTGGGGTTCTGTAGGATAATGAGGTGTTTACAGTGGATGCGCGTGTTGATCTGCTGCAGTTATTCTCTAACAGCCTCATAATTAGCTAAGAGTCACAGAGGAGTGGGAAACGCTACATGGCTTTTGTTTATGTTCTTCATAGGGTGGACTTAATCTGTAATCTCAGGACACATTTTATACACAGTGGGAGAGGCCTGTTTAGCGACGTTTCGAGTTTCCTTTCCACAGATGACGGCCTCTAGTGATTCCAGCTTTAAAACGGTTCGATGAGACTTGTTGATAGGATACTGACCCTATAGTAGTTAAGCTGACAGTGTTTTGTTTTGTTTCAGCTGTTTATGGAAGCAGCATACCATGACACATGTATAAATAAAGACCTTACTATTATTGTTATGGTGGATAGTTGCACTCTTATTTAATACCACTAGTATATCAGACTTGGTTTCAGTTAATTTTTTTTAATCCCAGTAAGCTGGGTGAACATCTATCAATCCATCCATCCATCTTCACAGTGGTAGATGGTGAAGAATAGTAGCTCACTGACACTTTTCTTTAACTACTACAGTAAGCATGCCTAAAGCAGGTTAGATATGCAGTTGATATCAGTTGAAAGTTTTATTAAATAAACTGAGGTTTTCTCTGTGTGACTCTGGGCAGTAAAAATAGTTTCGAAGTAGATTCATCCGTAGTACATGCTCAGCCCACAAAATGAATGAAGAAAATATGAGCTGGGAAAGCCTACTTTTTTGATAATACTTGAAGCTGAAAGAGTTCTTGATGCATGCTCAATCATCCAGGTAAGCAAATCCCAAAAGGCTGATTCTGTTTTCAGTGGGAAAAACGTTTCAGCACTCATCCAAGTGACGTCTTCAGTCTCAGCTGACTGCAGGTTTCCCCAACCTTATAAACAGTACATTTGCACAATGACTGACACTAGCCTACTGAATGAACAATGGGCTGTGAGGTCAGTTCCTTGATCGTTTATAAGTCAGCTGAGACTGAAGAAGTCACTTGGATGGGTGACAAAACATTTCTCCCACTGAAAACTCTGTCCAGATGAACTGAAATAGTTATGTTTCATTGTGAATGTTTTAGTTTTATCCTGAAGATTACCAAAGCACCATGAAAAGAATAAATAAACAATTTGCAGTTTTTTCTACAATGGCTTCTCCAACCCTGGATGTTTAGGTAGACATATGCCCAAGGTCACTGTAGCCGTACCCTCCCTAATCTGCCAACCTGTTCATTGGGACTACAACATCTGTGCTACCACTCAGATTTCTACAGTTGGGCCTGTCTCTGAAATAAGCATTTATAGATACATCTCTGCAGTTTGCTCTATAAGGTGCTTTTTTAAATATTTTTTTTCAATTTTTCTTTTAAAACCACTGAAAATGATCATTTGTTGCTGGCATCAAACAGATTCGAATAACGAGACTTCAGTTTTTCTCTCAAAAAGAACCATTGCAGTAATATGACCCCAAGTAGAGACATCCATTAGATTTGGTCCTGAATCATCTCTCCACTGTTATGTTGGCCTGTTGCCTAGATATGGAGTGCAATAGAGGAGTGACAATTTGTCATTGACAGGGTTTGATTGATTGTTCATGCCAAGCGCCCTGCTCTGCTGGTATCTGAAACTAATTGAATGTAATATCAGAGAGATAGGATAGCACGATGACAAATGAGCAGCCTTGTGAGATTGTTTAGATCCTATTGTAGGCATTATCCGACTATAACAGTTGCTCCTTGCTAGCTGCCCTCCGACTGTAGCACTTAGATAAGTGATCACTATCTTTAGTGATCACCGTGGCTTGTAGTGCTCGTTACCTTATTTAAACTTAGCAGCTAGCTGAAACAAACAGTTTTTCTTTTAAATATTTGTATTTAAGCTGTAAAGAAAGAGCAGGATCTGGCACTTTGTGATAGTGAACATCTTAATGTCATGAACAGTGTTTGCCAATAGAGATGAGGGCTCTCTTAGCCACCGACTAAACGTGTCTTACAAACCAGGCAGCTGCGGAGCAGAGACGGGGATTTATTTTAGTGAAGGACTGTGTTTTCCCAGTCATGCAGCACTGACGAGCACTGGGGCTCAGGGGTTTGGACTATGGATGGGAGAGGATGGGGGAGGAGGGGGTCAGAGGGTGGAGCTGGGACCAGGCATGGAGCTCTGAGGCTGGGGGTTGGGAGGATGCTGCACTAAGGAGGCTGCTTGGCCCTCAAGAGCCATCTGGCCATCACCCTCTCCATGCACCCTGAGGGAGGGCGAAGGACAGGTGGCAGCGGCTAGTGGGATGGACTGGTCTTTGGTTATGGGATATCACGATTGGCTGTGCAGGCCTCTTAAAAGTCAGACCCCTCGAATACCACATGCCCACTCAGCTTCCAGTCAGGAAGGACATCCTTCATGACCCTAGAAAGAAACCTTCTTCAGACCAACCACAATAATACTGCTTAACACGGTGTCCATTTTTTTGTCGTTAATCAATTTTGAATGACATAAATAATTAATTTAACTAAACATAAATGGTTTGAAAATCATCTCTTGCCACATCAAAGCACACGCACAGTTTTCCTTGAACTTCACTCATGGAGAAAGCACTTTGTTGCCTGGAGTCAAACACAGCAGTCGTACTGTGGAATCAATATGTGGAAACTACAACGTAATTTCCTCTAACGAAATAAAAGATGAATTAATCAAATGAAATGCAAGTGTGCACATAAAATTACAAATCTCTCCCCCCAGTTTTATTTGCATGAACAGTTCTTTTCATTTAAGATGGTACTTTTTCCTTAGGCCTCCATTAATTTTCTCCCCTGCTTGAAAATAAACGTTCTGAAAAACCGATGATTAACTTTTTTTTTAAACAGTAATCAGCGAGAGTGTAAAGCTATACTTGAAACACACAAATCAACAATATGTCAATTTTTCTAAATTTTCATTAGAGTTCATTTTTTGTGCTATGTGTGACAGCTCGGACAGAAGAAGAGCTGGTTGTGTCAGGAACACAACCAGCAGGGTGTGTGATGGTCTTGCTGTCCTGACCTGCACAACATTGTAATCCCTGTCTGGGGGTCAGTGGGCAGGATCTGGCTCGGTCTGCTTCAGAGGAGGTGCTCAGCTGATGAACAGGTGCTTCAGCTCGCTCCTGCGGTGATGGGATTTCTTCTTTGCTATGACCGTTGTGTGTTCACACGAGAAAAAAACTGGTAATCATTTTAGCAGGTGGCCGTGAATTAGGAGCAGTCTTTGTACATTAAGGACTCTTTTGTCTTCAGTGTTATTTCAGTGAATAATGAGGTTATAATTAAAGCTGAGAAGCAGTGTTTGTCATACTGGGGGGAGAGCTTATTTAAAAGTTAACCCTTTTTAGACATGAAGACTTCTTCACTGTTTATTGCTTCTGATCAATGGACAGTTATTCTTGAAGGCTTCTTGTCAGTGGATATAATTTCTTTTTAGATTATTAGATTAAGGTCATGTGCAGCACCTGTTTGGATAGCTTTGTGCTCATGTTGTGCCTGGAATAGATGGAAATAAGAAGGTGAGATTTTTGATATAAAACCAAATGTCTGTTTCATTCATTTCCATTGTCTCTGCTGCAGTGTGAACACATGCAACAGCAGAAGTTCCTCTTATAATACTCGAAGGGAGTCCTTCTTTGGCTTGTGGCCTTAATGTGAGTCCACTAAAGTCTTTGTTCTAGAAAGACAGAGACCCCGTTTGCTTGTGTTTGCAGTGTGTGCTTGCGTGTCTGTCTGCATGCGTGTACAAGAAAGGGATTGAGCAATGTGTTTAGGTGGGGCTCCTCCAGCTTTTCCATGTTATGTATTCTCCAATCCTTGGTGTATTCTTCGTCCTGGGAAATAGCACATGAATTCAATTTTACACACCAGGAATTTTCCAAGTGATAAGGAGGGATTGGGAGTTGGGGGGGGGGGGCTAGTTTTCATTTGTAGCCCCAAATGGGGAACCGGAGGTTCCTCGAGTTCCTCTAGCCAATCTTCTCCAGACACACAAACACTCCGCAGGCACCCTAAGATTACCCCCACC